>NW_027488368.1:3750000-5000000 GCF_051014445.1 Colletes latitarsis | reverse complement strand
CCGAAACAGTCAATTAAACCTGGTTGCGATTAATATTTTAGAGGATATCGCCGGCTATGTCTCGGTTAGGTCTGGGATTTGCCCTCATCTGGCTCGTACTTTCGCATTTTTCGCATACTTGTTGGCCAGATCCTGGCTCTTTTCTGGCTTGGACCACGTAGTAATGTGGTACCACACTGAAACAGTCAATAAAAGCTGGTTCCGATTAGTATTTTAGAGGATAACGACGGTTATGCCTGGGTTAGGTCTGGTATTTGTCCTCATCTGGCTCGTACTTTCGCATTTTTCGCATACTTATTGGCCAGATCCTGGGCTTTTTCTGGTTTGGATCACGTAGTAATGTGGTACCACACTGAAACAGTCGATTAAACCTGGTGCGGATTAATATTTTAGAGCACAACGCAGGTTATGTCTCGGTTAGGTCTTGGATTTGTCCTCATCTGGCTCGTACTTTCGCATTTTTCGCATACTTGTTGGCCAGATCATGGGCTTTTTCTGATTTGGATCACGTAGTAATGTAGTACCACACTGAAACAGTCAATAAAAGCTGGTTCCGATTTGTATTTTAGGGGATAACGCCGGTTATGTCTGGGTTAGGTCTGGTATTTGCCCTCATCTGACTCGTAATTTCGCATTTTTCCCATACTTGTTGGCCAGATCCTGGCCTTTTTCTGGCTTTGACCACGTAGTAATGTGGTACCACACTGAAACATTCAATTAAACCTGGTTCCGATTAATATTTTAGAGGATAGCGCCGGTTATGTCTGGGTTAGGTCTGGTATTTGCCCTCATCTGGCTCGTACTATCGCATTTTTCGCATACTTGTCGGCCAGTTCCTGGCCTTTTTCTGGTTTGGATCACGTAGTAGTGCGGTACCACACCGAAACAGTCAATTAAACCTGGTTCCGATTAATATTTTAGAGGATTACGTCGGTTATATCACGGTTAGGTGTGGGATTTGCCCTCATCTGGCTCGTACTTTCGCATTTCTCGCATACTAGTTGGCCAGATCCTGGGCTTTTTCTGGTTTGGATCACGTAGTAATGTGGTACCACACTGAAACATTCAATTAAACCTGGTTCCGATTAATATTTTAGGGGATAACGCAGGTTATGTCTCGGTTAGTTCTGGGATTTGCCCTCATCTGGCTCGTACTTTCGCATTTCTCGCATACTAGTTGGCCAGATCCTGGGCTTTTTCTGGTTTGGATCACGTAGTAATGTGGTACCACACTGAAACATTCAATTAAACCTGGTTCCGAATAGTATTTTAGAGGATAACGCAGGTTACGTCTGGGTTAATTCTGGTATTCGCAATCATCTGGCTGATACTTTCGCGTTTTTCCCATACTTGTTGACCAGATCCTGGCCTTTTTCTGGCTTGGACCACGCAGTAATGTGGTACCACACCGGAACAGTCAATTAAACCTGGTTCCGATTAATATTTTAGAGGATAACGCCGGTTATGTCTGGGTGTGGTCTGGTATTTGCCCTCATCTGGCTCGTACTTTCGCATTTTTCTCATACTTGTTGGCCAGATCCTGGGCTTTTTCTGGTTTGGATCATGTTGTAATGTGGGACCACACCGAAACAGTCAATAAAAGCTGGTTCCGATTAGTATTTTAGGGGATAACGCCGGTTATATCTCGGTTAGGTCTGGTATTTGCCCTCATCTGGCACGTACCTTCGCATTTTTCGCATACTTGTTGGCTAGATCCTGGCATTTTTCTAGCTCGGACCACGTAGTAATGTGGTACCACACCGAAACAGTCAATAAAAGCTGGTTTCGATTAATATTTTAGAGGATAACGCTGGTTATATCTTGGTTTGTTCTGGTATTTGCACTCATCTGGCTCGTACTTTCGCATTTTTCACATACTTGTTGGCCAGATCCTGGCCTTTTTCTGGCTTGGACCAAGTAGTAATGTGGGACCACACCGAAGCAGTCAATTAAACCAGGTTGCGCTTAATATTTTGGAGCATATCGCCGGCTATGTCTCGGTTAGGTCTGGGATTTGCCCTCATCTGGCTCGTACTTTCGCATTTTTCTCATACTTGTTGGCCAGATCCTGGGCTTTTTCTGGTTTGGATCATGTAGTAATGCGGTACCACACCGAAACAGTCAATTAAACCTGGTTCCGATTAGTATTTTAGGGGATAACGCCGGCTATGTCTCGGTTAGGTCTGGGATTTGCCCTCATCTGGCTCGTACTTTCGCTTATTTCTCATACTTGTTGGCCAGATCCTGGGCTTTTTCTGATTTGGATCACGTAGTATTTCGGTACCACACCGAAACAGTCAATTAAACCTGGTTGCGATTAATATTTTAGAGGATAACGCCGGTTATATCTTGGTTAGGTCTGGTATTTGCCCTCATCTGGCTCGTACTTTCGCATTTTTCACATACTTGTTGGCCAGCTCCTGGCCTTTTTCTGGCTTGGACCAAGTAGTAATGTGGGACCACACCGAAACAGTCAATTAAACCTGTTTGCGATTAATATTTTAGAGGATAACGCCGGCTATGTCACGGTTTGGTCTGGTATTAGCAATCATCTGGCTCATACTTACGCATTTTTCGCATACTTGTTGGGCAGATCCTGGCCTTTTTCTGGTTTGGATCCGGTAGTAATGAGGTTCCACACCGAAGCAGTCAATTACACCTGGTTGCGATTAATATTTCAGAGGATGACGCCGGTTATGTCTCGGTTAGGTCTGGGATTTGCCCTCATCTGACTCGTAATTTCGCATTTTTCCCATACTTGTTGGCCAGATCCTGGCCTTTTTCTGGCTTTGACCACGTAGTAATGTGGTATCGCACTGAAACAGTCAATTAAACCTGGTTCCGATTAATATTTTAGAGGATAGCGCCGGTTATGTCTGGGTTAGGTCTGGTATTTGCCCTCATCTGGCTCGTACTTTCGCATTTTTCGCATACTTGACGGCCAGTGCCCGGCCTCTTTCTGGTTTGGATCACGTAGTAATGCGGTACCACACCGAAGCAGTCAGTTAAACCTGGTTCCGATTAATATTTTAGAGGACAACGCAGGTTATGTCTCGGTTCGAATCTGGGATTTGCCCTCATCTGGATCGTACTTTCGCATTTCTCGCATACTAGTTGGCCAGATCCTAGGCTTTTTCTGGTTTGGATCACGTAGTAATGTGGTACCACACTGAAACAGTCAATTAAACCTGGTTGCGATTAATATTTTAGAGGATATCGCCGGTTATATCTGCGTTAGTTCTGGGATTTGCCCTCATCTGGCTGATACTTTCGCGTTTTTCCCATACTTGTTGGCCAGATCCTGGCCTTTTTCTGGCTTGGACCAAGTAATAATATGGGACCACACCGAAGCATTCAATTAAACCAGGTTGCGCATAATATTTTAGAGCATATCGCCGGCTATGTCTCGGTTAGGTCAGGGATTTGCCCTCATCTGGCTCGTACTTTCGCATTTTTCTCATACTTGTTGGCCAGATCCTGGGCTTTTTCTGGTTTGGATCATGTAGTAATGCGGTACCACACCGAAACAGTCAATTAAACCTGGTTGCGATTAATATTTTAGAGGATATCGCCGGCTATGGCTCGGTTAGGTCTGGGATTTGCCCTCATCTGGCTCGTACTTTCGCATTTTTCGCATACTTCTTGGCCAGATCCTGGCTCTTTTCTGGCTTGGACCACGTAGTAATGTGGTACCACACTGAAACAGTCAATAAAAGCTGGTTCCGATTAGTATTTTAGAGGATAACGACGGTTATGCCTGGGTTAGGTCTGGTATTTGTCCTCATCTGGCTCGTACTTTCGCATTTTTCGCATACTTATTGGTCAGATCCTGGGCTTTTTCTGGTTTGGATCACGTAGTAATGTGGTACCACACTGAAACAGTCAATTAAACCTGGTGCGGATTAATATTTTAGAGCACAACGCAGGTTATGTCTCGGTTAGGTCTTGGATTTGTCCTCATCTGGCTCGTACTTTCGCATTTTTCGCATACTTGTTGGCCAGATCATGGGCTTTTTCTGACTTGGATCACGTAGTAATGTAGTACCACACTGAGACAGTCAATAAAAGCTGGTTCCGATTTGTATTTTAGGGGATAACGCCGGTTATGTCTGGGTTAGGTCTGGTATTTGCCCTCATCTGGCTCGTAATTTCGCATTTTTCGCATACTTGTTGGCCAGATCCTGGCCTTTTTCTGGTTTGGATCACGTAGTAATACGGTACCACACCGAAACAGTAAATTAAACCTGGTGGCTATTAATATTTCAGAGGATAGCGCAGGTTATGCCTCGGTTAGGTCTGGGATTTGCCCTCATCTGGCTCGTACTTTCGCATTTTTCGCATACTTGTTTGCCAGATCCTGGGCTTTTTCTGGTTTGGATCACGTAGTAATGTGGTACCACACTGAAACGGTCTATAAGAGCTGGTTCCGATTAATAGTTTGGAGGGTAACGCTGGTTACGTTTGGGTTAGTTCTGGTATTAGCAATCATCTGGCTCGTACTTTCGCATTTTTCACATACTTGTTGGCCAGATCATGGCTTTTTTCTGGTTTGGATCACGTAGTAATACGGTACCACACCGAAACAGTAAATTAAACCTGGTTACGATTAATATTTTAGAGGATAGCGCACATTATGTCTCGGTTAGGTCTGGGATTTGCCCTCATCTGGCTCGTACTTTCGCATTTTTCGCATACTTGTTGGCCAGATCCTGGGCTTTTTCTGACTTGGATCACGTAGTAATGTGGTACCACACTGTCAATAAAAGCTGGTTCCGATTAGTATTTTAGAGGATAATGCTGGTTATGTCTGGGTTAGTAATGGTATTTGCAATCATCTGGCTCATACTTTCGCGTTTTTCGCATACTTGTTGGGCAGATCCTGGGATTTTTCTGGTTTTGATCACGTAGTAATGTGGTACCACACTGAAACGGTCTATAAAAGCTGGTTCCGATTAATAGTTTGGAGGATAACGCTGGTTACGTTTGGGTTAGTTCTGGTGTTAGCAATCATCTGGCTCGTACTTTCGCATTTTTCACATACTTGTTGGCCAGATCCTGGCTTTTTTCTGGTTTGGATCACGTAGTAATACGGTACCACACCGAAACAGTTAATTAAACCTGGTTACGATTAATATTTTAGAGGATAGCGCAGGTTATGTCTCTGCTTGGTCTGGTATTAGCAATCATATGGCTCATACTTTCGCATTTTTCGCATACTTGTCGGGCAGATCCTGGCCTTTTTCTGGTTTGGATCCCGTAGTAATGAGGTTCCACACCGAAGCAGTCAATTAAACCTGGTTGCGATTAATATTTCAGAGGATAACGTCGGTTATGTCTCGGTTAGGTCTGGGATTTACCCACATGTGACTCGTAATTTCGCATTTTTCCCATACTTGTTGGCCAGATCCTGGCCTTTTTCTGCCTTTGACCGCCTAGTAATGTGGTGCCACACTGAAACAGTCAATTAAACCTGGTTGCGATTAGTATTTTAGATTATAACGCCGGTTATGTCTGGGTTAGGTCTGGTATTTGCCCTCATCTGGCTCGTTCTTTCGCATTTTTCGCATACTTGTCGGCCAGTTCCTGGCCTTTTTCTGGTTTGGATCACGTAGTAATGCGGTACCACACCGAAACAGTAAATTAAACCTGGTTACGATTAATATTTTAGAGGATAGAGCAGGTTATGTCTCGGTTAGGTCTGGGATTTGCCCTCATCTGGCTCGTACTTTCGCACTTTTCGCATACTTGTTGGCCAGATCCTGGGCTTTTTCTGGCTTGGATCACGTAGTAATGTGGTAACACACTGTCAATAAAAGCTGGTTCCAAATATTATTTTAGAGGATAACGCAGGTTACGTCTGGGTTAGTTCTGGTATTCGCAATCATCTGGCTCGTACTTTCGCATTTTTCGCATACTTGTTGGCCAGATCCTGGCCTTTTTCTGGCTTGGACAACGTAGTGATGTGGAACCACACTGAAACAGTCAATTAAACCTGGTTCCGATTAATATTTTAGAGGACAACGCCGGTTATGTCTGGGTTAGGTCTGGTATTTGCCCTCATCTGGCTCGTACTTTCGCATTTTTCGCTTACTTGTTGACCAGATCCTGGCATTTTTTCTGGTTTGGATCCCGTAGAAATGTGGTTCCACACCGAAGCAGTCAATTAAACCAGGTTGCGCCTAATATTTTAGAGGATATCGCCGGCTATGTCTCGGTTAGGTCTGGTAATTGCCCTCATCTGGCTCGTAATTTTGAATTTTTCGCATACTTGTTGGGCAGATCCTGGCCTTTTTCTGGTTTGTATCACGTAGTAATACGGTACCACACCGAAACAGTAAATTAAGCCTGGTTGCCATTAATATTTTAGAGGATTCCGCAGGTTATGTCTAGGTTAGGTCTGGGATTTGCCCTCATCTGGCTCGTACTTTCGCATTTTTCACATACTTGTTGGCCAGATCCTGGCCTTTTTCTGGCTTGGACCAAGTAGTAATGTGGGACCACACCGAAGCAGTCAATTAAACCAGGTTGCGCTTAATATTTTAGAGCATATCGCCGGCTATGTCTCGGTTAGGTCTGGGATTTGCCCTCATCTGGCTCGTACTTTCGCATTTTTCTCATACTTGTTGGCCAGATCCTGGGCTTTTTCTGGTTTGGATCATGTAGTAATGCGGTACCACACCGAAACAGTCAATTAAACCTGGTTGCGATTAATATTTTAGAGGATATCGCCGGCTATGTCTCGGTTAGGTCTGGGATTTGCCCTCATCTGGCTCGTACTTTCGCATTTTTCGCATACTTGTTGGCCAGATCCTGGCTCTTTTCTGGCTTGGACCACGTAGTAATGTGGTACCACACTGAAACAGTCAATAAAAGCTGGTTCCGATTAGTATTTTAGAGGATAACGACGGTTATGCCTGGGTTAGGTCTGGTATTTGTCCTCATCTGGCTCGTACTTTCGCATTTTTCGCATACTTATTGGCCAGATCCTGGGCTTTTTCTGGTTTGGATCACGTAGTAATGTGGTACCACACTGAAACAGTCGATTAAACCTGGTGCGGATTAATATTTTAGAGCACAACGCAGGTTATGTCTCGGTTAGGTCTTGGATTTGTCCTCATCTGGCTCGTACTTTCGCATTTTTCGCATACTTGTTGGCCAGATCATGGGCTTTTTCTGATTTGGATCACGTAGTAATGTAGTACCACACTGAAACAGTCAATAAAAGCTGGTTCCGATTTGTATTTTAGGGGATAACGCCGGTTATGTCTGGGTTAGGTCTGGTATTTGCCCTCATCTGACTCGTAATTTCGCATTTTTCCCATACTTGTTGGCCAGATCCTGGCCTTTTTCTGGCTTTGACCACGTAGTAATGTGGTACCACACTGAAACATTCAATTAAACCTGGTTCCGATTAATATTTTAGAGGATAGCGCCGGTTATGTCTGGGTTAGGTCTGGTATTTGCCCTCATCTGGCTCGTACTATCGCATTTTTCGCATACTTGTCGGCCAGTTCCTGGCCTTTTTCTGGTTTGGATCACGTAGTAGTGCGGTACCACACCGAAACAGTCAATTAAACCTGGTTCCGATTAATATTTTAGAGGATTACGTCGGTTATATCACGGTTAGGTGTGGGATTTGCCCTCATCTGGCTCGTACTTTCGCATTTCTCGCATACTAGTTGGCCAGATCCTGGGCTTTTTCTGGTTTGGATCACGTAGTAATGTGGTACCACACTGAAACATTCAATTAAACCTGGTTCCGATTAATATTTTAGGGGATAACGCAGGTTATGTCTCGGTTAGTTCTGGGATTTGCCCTCATCTGGCTCGTACTTTCGCATTTCTCGCATACTAGTTGGCCAGATCCTGGGCTTTTTCTGGTTTGGATCACGTAGTAATGTGGTACCACACTGAAACATTCAATTAAACCTGGTTCCGAATAGTATTTTAGAGGATAACGCAGGTTACGTCTGGGTTAATTCTGGTATTCGCAATCATCTGGCTGATACTTTCGCGTTTTTCCCATACTTGTTGACCAGATCCTGGCCTTTTTCTGGCTTGGACCACGCAGTAATGTGGTACCACACCGGAACAGTCAATTAAACCTGGTTCCGATTAATATTTTAGAGGATAACGCCGGTTATGTCTGGGTGTGGTCTGGTATTTGCCCTCATCTGGCTCGTACTTTCGCATTTTTCTCATACTTGTTGGCCAGATCCTGGGCTTTTTCTGGTTTGGATCATGTTGTAATGTGGGACCACACCGAAACAGTCAATAAAAGCTGGTTCCGATTAGTATTTTAGGGGATAACGCCGGTTATATCTCGGTTAGGTCTGGTATTTGCCCTCATCTGGCACGTACCTTCGCATTTTTCGCATACTTGTTGGCTAGATCCTGGCATTTTTCTAGCTCGGACCACGTAGTAATGTGGTACCACACCGAAACAGTCAATAAAAGCTGGTTTCGATTAATATTTTAGAGGATAACGCTGGTTATATCTTGGTTTGTTCTGGTATTTGCACTCATCTGGCTCGTACTTTCGCATTTTTCACATACTTGTTGGCCAGATCCTGGCCTTTTTCTGGCTTGGACCAAGTAGTAATGTGGGACCACACCGAAGCAGTCAATTAAACCAGGTTGCGCTTAATATTTTGGAGCATATCGCCGGCTATGTCTCGGTTAGGTCTGGGATTTGCCCTCATCTGGCTCGTACTTTCGCATTTTTCTCATACTTGTTGGCCAGATCCTGGGCTTTTTCTGGTTTGGATCATGTAGTAATGCGGTACCACACCGAAACAGTCAATTAAACCTGGTTCCGATTAGTATTTTAGGGGATAACGCCGGCTATGTCTCGGTTAGGTCTGGGATTTGCCCTCATCTGGCTCGTACTTTCGCTTATTTCTCATACTTGTTGGCCAGATCCTGGGCTTTTTCTGATTTGGATCACGTAGTATTTCGGTACCACACCGAAACAGTCAATTAAACCTGGTTGCGATTAATATTTTAGAGGATAACGCCGGTTATATCTTGGTTAGGTCTGGTATTTGCCCTCATCTGGCTCGTACTTTCGCATTTTTCACATACTTGTTGGCCAGCTCCTGGCCTTTTTCTGGCTTGGACCAAGTAGTAATGTGGGACCACACCGAAACAGTCAATTAAACCTGTTTGCGATTAATATTTTAGAGGATAACGCCGGCTATGTCACGGTTTGGTCTGGTATTAGCAATCATCTGGCTCATACTTACGCATTTTTCGCATACTTGTTGGGCAGATCCTGGCCTTTTTCTGGTTTGGATCCGGTAGTAATGAGGTTCCACACCGAAGCAGTCAATTACACCTGGTTGCGATTAATATTTCAGAGGATGACGCCGGTTATGTCTCGGTTAGGTCTGGGATTTGCCCTCATCTGACTCGTAATTTCGCATTTTTCCCATACTTGTTGGCCAGATCCTGGCCTTTTTCTGGCTTTGACCACGTAGTAATGTGGTATCGCACTGAAACAGTCAATTAAACCTGGTTCCGATTAATATTTTAGAGGATAGCGCCGGTTATGTCTGGGTTAGGTCTGGTATTTGCCCTCATCTGGCTCGTACTTTCGCATTTTTCGCATACTTGACGGCCAGTGCCCGGCCTCTTTCTGGTTTGGATCACGTAGTAATGCGGTACCACACCGAAGCAGTCAGTTAAACCTGGTTCCGATTAATATTTTAGAGGACAACGCAGGTTATGTCTCGGTTCGAATCTGGGATTTGCCCTCATCTGGATCGTACTTTCGCATTTCTCGCATACTAGTTGGCCAGATCCTAGGCTTTTTCTGGTTTGGATCACGTAGTAATGTGGTACCACACTGAAACAGTCAATTAAACCTGGTTGCGATTAATATTTTAGAGGATATCGCCGGTTATATCTGCGTTAGTTCTGGGATTTGCCCTCATCTGGCTGATACTTTCGCGTTTTTCCCATACTTGTTGGCCAGATCCTGGCCTTTTTCTGGCTTGGACCAAGTAATAATATGGGACCACACCGAAGCATTCAATTAAACCAGGTTGCGCATAATATTTTAGAGCATATCGCCGGCTATGTCTCGGTTAGGTCTGGTATTTGCCCTCATCTGGCTCGTACCTTCGCATTTTTCGCATACCTGTTGGCCAGAACCTGGCCTTTTTCTGGCTTGGACCAAGTAGTAATGTGGGACCACACCGAAGCATTCAATTAAACCAGGTTGCGCTTAATATTTTAGAGCATATCGCCGGCTATGTCTCGGTTAGGTCTGGGATTTGCCCTCATCTGGCTCGTACCTTCGCATTTTTCGCATACATGTTGGCCAGATCCTGGCCTTTTTCTGGCTTGGACCAAGTAGTAATGTGGTACCACACCGAAACAGTCAATAAAAGCTGGTTCCGATTAGTATTTTAGGGGATAACGCCGGTTATGTCTGGGTCCTAACCCTAAGACCTATCTGGTATTTGCCCTCATCTGGCTCGTACTTTCGCATTTTTCGCATACTTGTTGGCCAGATCCTGGGCTTTTTCTGGCTTGGATCACGTAGGTATGTGGTACCACACTGAAACAGTCAATAAAAGCTGTTTCCGATTAGTATTTTAGGGGATAACGCCGGTTATGTCTGGGTTAGGTCTGGTATTTGCCCTCATCTGGCTCGTACTTTCGCATTTTTCGCATACATGTTGGCCAGATCCTGGCCTTTTTCTGGCTTGGACCAAGTAGTAATGTGGTACCACACCGAAACAGTCAATAAAAGCTGGTTCCGATTAGTATTTTAGGGGATAACGCCGGTTATGTCTGGGTTAGGTCTGGTATTTGCCCTCATCTGGCTCGTACTTTCGCATTTTTCGCATACTTGTTGGCCAGATCCTGGGCTTTTTCTGGCTTGGATCACGTAGTTATGTGGTACCACACTGAAACAGTCAATAAAAGCTGGTTCCGATTAGAGTTTTAGAGGATAACGCTGGTTATGTCTGGGTTCGTTCTGGGATTTGCAATAATCTGGCTCATACATTCGCTTTTTTCACATACTTGTTGGCCAGATGCTGGGTTCTTTCTGGTTTGGATCCCGTCATAATGACGATCCACACAGAAACAGTCAATTAAACCTGGTTTCGATTAATATTTTAAAGGATAACGCCGGTTACATCTCGGTTAGGTCTGGTATTTGCCCTCATCTGGCTCGTACCTTCGCATTTTTCGCATACCTGTTGGCTAGATCCTGGCATTTTTCTGGCTCGGACCACGTAGTAATGTGGTACCACACCGAAACAGTCAATAAAAGCTGGTTTCGATTAATATTTTAGAGGATAACGCTGGTTATATCTTGGTTAGGTCTGGTATTTGCCCTCATCTGGCTCGTACTTTCGCATTTTTCACATACTTGTTGGCCAGATCCTGGGCTTTTTCTGGCTTGGATCATGTAATAATGTGGTACCACACTGAAACAGTCAATAAAAGCTGTTTCCGATTAGTATTTTAGGGGATAACGCCGGTTATGTCTGGGTTAGGTCTAGTATTTGCCCTCATCTGGTTCGAACTTTCGCATTTTTCGCATACTTGTTGGCCAGATGCTGGGCTTTTTCTGGTTTGGATCCCGTAGTAATGTGGTACCACACAGAAACAGTTAATAAAAGCTGGTTCCGATTAGTATTTTAGAGGATAACGCTGGTTATGTCTGGGTTAGGTCTGGTATTTGCCTTCATCTGGCTCGTACTTTCGCATTTTTCGCATACTTGTTGGCCAGATCCTGGCCTTTTTCTGGCTTGGATCACGTAGTAATGTGGTACCGCACTGAGACAGTCGATAAAAGCTGGTTCCGATTAGTATTTTAGAGGAGAACGCTGGTTACGCCTGGGTTACTTCTGGTATATGCAATCATCTGGCTCATACTTTCGCGTTTTTCGCATACATGTTGGTCAGATCCTGGCCTTTTTCTGGCTTGGACTAAGTAGTAATCTGGGACCACACTCAAACAGTGAATTAAACCTGGTTGCGATAAATATTTTAGAGGGTAGCGGCGGCTATTTCTCGGTTAGGTCTGGGCTTTGCCCTCATCTGTCTCATACTTTCGCTTTTTCGCATACTTGTTGGCCTGGTGTTGGGTTTTTTTCTTGTTTGGATCCCGTAATAATGACGTTCCACACCGAAACAGTCAATTAAACGTGGTTTCGATTAATATTTTAGAGGATGACGCCGGTTATATCTCGGTTAGGTCTGGGATTTGCACTCATCTGGCTCGTACCTTCGCATTTTTCGTGTACTTGTTGGCCAGATCCTGGCCTTTTCCTGGTTTGGATCACGTAGTAATGTGGTACCACACTGAAACAGTCAATTAAACCAGGTTGCGATTAATATTTTGGAGGATAACGCTGGTTTTGTTTGGGTTAGTTCCGGTATTTGCAACGATCTGGCTCATGCTTTCGCATTGTTTGCATACTTGTTGGGCAGATCCTCGCCTTTTTCTGTTTTGGATCACGTAGTAATGTGGTACCACACTGAAACAGTCAATTAAACCAGGTTCCGATTAATATTTTAGAGGATAACGCCGATTATGCCTGGGTCAGGTCTGGTATTTGCCCTCATCTGGCTCGTACTTTCGCATTTTTCGCATACTTGTTGGCCAGATCCTGGGCTTTTTCTGGCTTGGATCACGTAGTTATGTGGTACCACACTGAAACAGTCAATAAAAGCTGGTTCCGATTAGAATTTTAGAGGATAACGCTGGTTATGTCTGGGTTCGTTCTGGGATTTGCAATAATCTGGCTCATACATTCGCTTTTTTCACATACATGTTGGCCAGATGCTGGGTTCTTTCTGGTTTGGATCCCGTCATAATGACGATCCACGCAGAAACAGCCAATTAAACCTGGTTTCGATTAATATTTTAAAGGATAACGCCGGTTACATCTCGGTTAGGTCTGGTATTTGCCCTCATCTGGCTCGTACCTTCGCATTTTTCGCATACTTGTTGGCTAGATCCTGGCATTTTTCTGGCTCGGACCACGTAGTAATGTGGTACCACACCGAAACAGTCAATAAAAGCTGGTTTCGATTAATATTTTAGAGGATAACGCTGGTTATATCTTGGTTAGGTCTGGTATTTGCCCTCATCTGGCTCGTACTTTCGCATTTTTCACATACTTGTTGGCCAGATCCTGGCCTTTTTCTGGCTTGGACCAAGTAGTAATGTGGGACCACACCGAAGCAGTCAATTAAACCAGGTTGCGCTTAATATTTCAGAGCATATCGCCGGCTATGTCTCGGTTAGGTCTGGGATTTGCCCTCATCTGGCTCGTACTTTCGCTTATTTCGCATACTTGTTGGCCAGTTCCTAGCCTTTTTCTGGTTTGGATCACGTAGTATTTCGGTACCACGCCGAAACAGTCAATTAAACCTGGTTGCGATTAATTTTTTAGAGGATAACGCCGGTTATGTCTCGGTTAGGTCTGGGATTTGCCCTCATCTGGCTCGTACTTTCGCATTTTTCGCTTACTTGATGGCCAGATCCTGGCCTTTTTCTTGTTTGGATCACGTAGTAATGCGGTACCACACCGAAACAGTCAATTAAACCTGGTAGCGATTAATATTTTAGAGGATAACGCCGGTTATGTCTGGGTTAGGTCTGGTATTTGCCCTCATCTGGCACGAACTTTCGCATTTCTCGCATACTTGTTGGCCAGATCCTGGCCTTTTTCTGGTATGGATCACGTAGTAATGCGGTACCACACCGAAACAGTCAATTAAACCTGTTTGCGATTAATATTTTAGAGGATAACGCCGGTTATGTCACGGTTTGGTCTGGTATTAGCAATCATCTGGCTCATACTTACGCATTTTTCGCATACTTGTTGGGCAGATCCTGGCCTTTTTCTGGTTTGGATCCCGTAGTAATGAGGTTACACACCGAAGCAGTCAATTAAACCTGGTTGCGATTAATATTTCAGAGGATAACGCCGGTTATGTCTCGGTTAGGTCTGGGATTTGCCCTCATCTGACTCGTAATTTCGCATTTTTCCCATACTTGTTGGCCAGATCCTGGCCTTTTTCTGGCTTTGACCACGTAGTAATGTGGTACCGCACTGAAACAGTCAATTAAACCTGGTTCCGATTAATATTTTAGAGGATAGCGCCGGTTATGTCTGGGTTAGGTCTGGTATTTGCCCTCATCTGGCTCGTACTTTCGCATTTTTCGCATACTTGACGGCCAGTGCCTGGCCTCTTTCTGGTTTGGATCACGTAGTAATGCGGTACCACACCGAAACAGTCAATTAAACCTGGTTCCGATTAATATTTTAGAGGATTACGTCGGTTATATCACGGTTAGGTCTGGGATTCGCCCTCATCTGGCTCGTACTTTCGCATTTCTCGCATACTAGTTGGCCAGATCCTGGGCTTTTTCTGGTTTGGATCACGTAGTAGTGTGGTACCACACTGAAACAGTCAATTAAACCTGGTTCCGATTAATATTTTAGAGGACAACGCAGGTTATGTCTCGGTTAGTTCTGGTATTTGCACTCATCTGGCTCGTACTTTCGCGTTTTTCCCATACTTGTTGGCCAGATCCTGGCCTTTTTCTGGCTTGGACCACGTAGTAATGTGGTACCACACCGAAACAGTCAATTAAACCGGGTTGCGATTAATATTTTAGAGGATAACTACGGTTATGTCTGGGTTAGGTCTGGTATTTGCCCTCATCTGGCTCGTACTTTCGCATTTTTCGCATACTTGTTGGCCAGATCCTGGCCTTTTTCTGGCTTTGACCACGTAGTAATGTGGTACCACACTGAAACAGTCAATTAAACCTGTTTCCGATTAATATTTTAGATGATAACGCCGGTTTGTCTGGGTTTGGTCTGGTATTTGCCCTTATCTGGCTCGTACTTTCGCGTTTTTCGCATACTTGTTGGGCAGATCCTGGCCTTTTTCTGGTTTGGATCCCGTAGTAACGAGGTTACACACCGAAGCAGTCAATTAAACCTGGTTCCGATTAATATTTTAGAGGACAACGCCGGTTATGTCTGGGTTAGGTCTGGTATTTGCCCTCATCTGGCTCGTACTTTCGCATTTTTCGCTTACTTGTTGACCAGATCCTGGCATTTTTTCTGGTTTGGATCCCGTAGAAATGTGGTTCCACACCGAAGCAGTCAATTAAACCAGGTTGCGCCTAATATTTTAGAGGATATCGCCGGCTATGTCTCGGTTAGGTCTGGTATTTGCCCTCATCTGGCTCGTAATTTTGCATTTTTCGCATACTTGTTGGGCAGATCCTGGCCTTTTTCTGGTTTGTATCACGTACTAATACGGTACCACACCGAAACAGTAAATTAAGCCTGGTTGCCATTAATATTTTAGAGGATTCCGCAGGTTATGTCTAGGTTAGGTCTGGGATTTGCCCTCATCTGGCTCGTACTTTCGCATTTTTCACATACTTGTTGGCCAGATCCTGGCCTTTTTCTGGCTTGGACCAAGTAGTAATGTGGGACCACACCGAAGCAGTCAATTAAACCAGGTTGCGCTTAATATTTTAGAGCATATCGCCGGCTATGTCTCGGTTAGGTCTGGGATTTGCCCTCATCTGGCTCGTACTTTCGCATTTTTCTCATACTTGTTGGCCAGATCCTGGGCTTTTTCTGGTTTGGATCATGTAGTAATGCGGTACCACACCGAAACAGTCAATTAAACCTGGTTGCGATTAATATTTTAGAGGATAACGCCGGTTATGTCTCGGTTAGGTCTGGGATTTGCCCTCATCTGGCTCGTACTTTCGCATTTTTCGCTTACTTGTTGACCAGATCCTGGCCTTTTTCTGGTATGGATCACGTAGTAATGCGGTACCACACCGAAACAGTCAATTAAACCTGTTTGCGATTAATATTTTAGAGGATAACGCCGGTTATGTCACGGATTGGTCTGGTATTAGCAATCATCTGGCTCATACTTACGCATTTTTCGCATACTTGTTGGGCAGATCCTGGCCTTTTTCTGGTTTGGATCCCGTAGTAATGAGGTTCCACACCGAAGCAGTCAATTAAACCTGGTTGCGATTAATATTTCAGAGGATAACGCCGGTTATGTCTCGGTTAGGTCTGGGATTTGCCCTCATCTGACTCGTAATTTCGCGTTTTTCCCATACATGTTGGCCAGATCCTGGCCTTTTTCTGGCTTGGACCACGTAGTAATGTGGTACCACACCGAAACAGTCAATTAAACCTGGTTCCGATTAATATTTTAGAGGATAACTCCAGTTATGTCTGGGTTAGGTCTGGTATTTGCCCTCATCTGGCTCGTACTTTCGCATTTTTCGCATACTTGTTGGCCAGATCCTGGCTCTTTTCTGGCTTGGACCACGTAGTAATGTGGTACCACACTGAAACAGTCAATAAAAGCTGGTTCCGATTTGTATTTTAGGGGATAACGCCGGTTATGTCTGGGTGTGGTCTGGTATTTGCCCTCATCTGACTCGTAATTTCGCATTGTTCCCATACTTGTTGGCCAGATCCTGGCCTCTTTCTGGCTTTGACCACGTAGTAATATGGTACCACACTGAAACAGTCAATTAAACCTGGTTCCGATTAATATTTTAGAGGATAGCGCCGGTTATGTCTGGGTTAGGTCTGGAATTTGCCCTCATCTGGCTCGTACTTTCGCATTTTTCGCATACTAGTTGGCCAGATCCTGGGCTTTTTCTGGTTTGGATCACGTAGTAATGTGGTACCACACTGAAACATTCAATTAAACCTGGTTCCGATTAATATTTTAGGGGATAACGCAGGTTATGTCTGGGTTAGGTCTGGTATTTGCCCTCATCTGGCTCGTACTTTCGCATTTTTCGCATACTTGTTGGCCAGATCCTGGCTCTTTTCTGGCTTGGACCACGTAGTAATGTGGTACCACACTGAAACAGTCAATAAAAGCTGGTTCCGATTTGTATTTTAGAGGATAACGCCGGTTATGTCTGGGTTAGGTCTGGTATTTGCCCTCATCTGGCTCGTACTTTCGCATTTTTCGCATACTTGACGACCAGTGCCTGGCCTCTTTCTGGTTTGGATCACGTAGTAATGCGGTACCACACCGAAACAGTCAATTAAACCTGGTTCCGATTAATATTTTAGAGGATTACGTCGGTTATATCACGGTTAGGTCTGGGATTCGCCCTCATCTGGCTCGTACTTTCGCATTTCTCGCATACTTGTTGGGCAGATCCTGGCCTTTTTCTGGTTTGGATCCCGTAGTAATGAGGTTACACACCGAAGCAGTCAATTAAACCTGGTTGCGATTAATATTTCAGAGGATAACGCCGGTTATGTCTCGGTTAGGTCTGGGATTTGCCCTCATCTGGCTCGTACTTTCGCATTTTTCGCTTACTTGTTGACCAGATCCTGGCCTTTTTCTGGTATGGATCACGTAGTAATGCGGTACCACACCGAAACAGTCAATTAAACCTGTTTGCGATTAATATTTTAGAGGATAACGCCGGTTATGTCACGGATTGGTCTGGTATTAGCAATCATCTGGCTCATACTTACGCATTTTTCGCATACTTGTTGGGCAGATCCTGGCCTTTTTCTGGTTTGGATCCCGTAGTAATGAGGTTCCACACCGAAGCAGTCAATTAAACCTGGTTGCGATTAATATTTCAGAGGATAACGCCGGTTATGTCTCGGTTAGGTCTGGGATTTGCCCTCATCTGACTCGTAATTTCGCGTTTTTCCCATACATGTTGGCCAGATCCTGGCCTTTTTCTGGCTTGGACCACGTAGTAATGTGGTACCACACCGAAACAGTCAATTAAACCTGGTTCCGATTAATATTTTAGAGGATAACTCCAGTTATGTCTGGGTTAGGTCTGGTATTTGCCCTCATCTGGCTCGTACTTTCGCATTTTTCGCATACTTGTTGGCCAGATCCTGGCTCTTTTCTGGCTTGGACCACGTAGTAATGTGGTACCACACTGAAACAGTCAATAAAAGCTGGTTCCGATTTGTATTTTAGGGGATAACGCCGGTTATGGCTGGGTGTGGTCTGGTATTTGCCCTCATCTGACTCGTAATTTCGCATTGTTCCCATACTTGTTGGCCAGATCCTGGCCTCTTTCTGGCTTTGACCACGTAGTAATATGGTACCACACTGAAACAGTCAATTAAACCTGGTTCCGATTAATATTTTAGAGGATAGCGCCGGTTATGTCTGGGTTAGGTCTGGAATTTGCCCTCATCTGGCTCGTACTTTCGCATTTTTCGCATACTAGTTGACCAGATCCTGGGCTTTTTCTGGTTTGGATCACGTAGTAATGTGGTACCACACTGAAACATTCAATTAAACCTGGTTCCGATTAATATTTTAGGGGATAACGCAGGTTATGTCTGGGTTAGGTCTGGTATTTGCCCTCATCTGGCTCGTACTTTCGCATTTTTCGCATACTTGTTGGCCAGATCCTGGCTCTTTTCTGGCTTGGACCACGTAGTAATGTGGTACCACACTGAAACAGTCAATAAAAGCTGGTTCCGATTTGTATTTTAGAGGATAACGCCGGTTATGTCTGGGTTAGGTCTGGTATTTGCCCTCATCTGGCTCGTACTTTCGCATTTTTCGCATACTTGACGACCAGTGCCTGGCCTCTTTCTGGTTTGGATCACGTAGTAATGCGGTACCACACCGAAACAGTCAATTAAACCTGGTTCCGATTAATATTTTAGAGGATTACGTCGGTTATATCACGGTTAGGTCTGGGATTCGCCCTCATCTGGCTCGTACTTTCGCATTTCTCGCATACTTGTTGGGCAGATCCTGGCCTTTTTCTGGTTTGGATCCCGTAGTAATGAGGTTACACACCGAAGCAGTCAATTAAACCTGGTTGCGATTAATATTTCAGAGGATAACGCCGGTTATGTCTCGGTTAGGTCTGGGATTTGCCCTCATCTGACTCGTAATTTCGCATTTTTCCCATACTTGTTGGCCAGATCCTGGCCTTTTTCTGGCTTTGACCACGTAGTAATGTGGTACCGCACTGAAACAGTCAATTAAACCTGGTTCCGATTAATATTTTAGAGGATAGCGCCGGTTATGTCTGGGTTAGGTCTGGTATTTGCCCTCATCTGGCTCGTACTTTCGCATTTTTCGCATACTTGACGGCCAGTGCCTGGCCTCTTTCTGGTTTGGATCACGTAGTAATGCGGTACCACACCGAAACAGTCAATTAAACCTGGTTCCGATTAATATTTTAGAGGATTACGTCGGTTATATCACGGTTAGGTCTGGGATTCGCCCTCATCTGGCTCGTACTTTCGCATTTCTCGCATACTAGTTGGCCAGATCCTGGGCCTTTTCTGGTTTGGATCACGTAGTAGTGTGGTACCACACTGAAACAGTCAATTAAACCTGGTTCCGATTAATATTTTAGAGGACAACGCAGGTTATGTCTCGGTTAGTTCTGGTATTTGCACTCATCTGGCTCGTACTTTCGCGTTTTTCCCATACTTGTTGGCCAGATCCTGGCCTTTTTCTGGCTTGGACCACGTAGTAATGTGGTACCACACCGAAACAGTCAATTAAACCGGGTTGCGATTAATATTTTAGAGGATAACTACGGTTATGTCTGGGTTAGGTCTGGTATTTGCCCTCATCTGGCTCGTACTTTCGCATTTTTCGCATACTTGTTGGCCAGATCCTGGCCTTTTTCTGGCTTTGACCACGTAGTAATGTGGTACCACACTGAAACAGTCAATTAAACCTGGTTCCGATTAATATTTTAGATGATAACGCCGGTTTGTCTGGGTTTGGTCTGGTATTTGCCCTTATCTGGCTCGTACTTTCGCGTTTTTCGCATACTTGTTGGGCAGATCCTGGCCTTTTTCTGGTTTGGATCCCGTAGTAACGAGGTTACACACCGAAGCAGTCAATTAAACCTGGTTCCGGTTAATATTTTAGAGGACAACGCCGGTTATGTCTGGGTTAGGTCTGGTATTTGCCCTCATCTGGCTCGTACTTTCGCATTTTTCGCTTACTTGTTGACCAGATCCTGGCATTTTTTCTGGTTTGGATCCCGTAGAAATGTGGTTCCACACCGAAGCAGTCAATTAAACCAGGTTGCGCCTAATATTTTAGAGGATATCGCCGGCTATGTCTCGGTTAGGTCTGGTATTTGCCCTCATCTGGCTCGTAATTTTGCATTTTTCGCATACTTGTTGGGCAGATCCTGGCCTTTTTCTGGTTTGTATCACGTACTAATACGGTACCACACCGAAACAGTAAATTAAGCCTGGTTGCCATTAATATTTTAGAGGATTCCGCAGGTTATGTCTAGGTTAGGTCTGGGATTTGCCCTCATCTGGCTCGTACTTTCGCATTTTTCACATACTTGTTGGCCAGATCCTGGCCTTTTTCTGGCTTGGACCAAGTAGTAATGTGGGACCACACCGAAGCAGTCAATTAAACCAGGTTGCGCTTAATATTTTAGAGCATATCGCCGGCTATGTCTCGGTTAGGTCTGGTATTAGCAATCATCTGGCTCATACTTACGCATTTTTCGCATACTTGTTGGGCAGATCCTGGCCTTTTTCTGGTTTGGATCCCGTAGTAATGAGGTTCCACACCGAAGCAGTCAATTAAACCTGGTTGCGATTAATATTTTAGAGGATAACGCCGGTTATGTCACGGATTGGTCTGGTATTAGCAATCATCTGGCTCATACTTACGCATTTTTCGCATACTTGTTGGGCAGATCCTGGCCTTTTTCTGGTTTGGATCCCGTAGTAATGAGGTTCCACACCGAAGCAGTCAATTAAACCTGGTTGCGATTAATATTTCAGAGGATAACGCCGGTTATGTCTCGGTTAGGTCTGGGATTTGCCCTCATCTGACTCGTAATTTCGCGTTTTTCCCATACATGTTGGCCAGATCCTGGCCTTTTTCTGGCTTGGACCACGTAGTAATGTGGTACCACACCGAAACAGTCAATTAAACCTGGTTCCGATTAATATTTTAGAGGATAACGCCAGTTATGTCTGGGTTAGGTCTGGTATTTGCCCTCATCTGGCTCGTACTTTCGCATTTTTCGCATACTTGTTGGCCAGATCCTGGCTCTTTTCTGGCTTGGACCACGTAGTAATGTGGTACCACACTGAAACAGTCAATAAAAGCTGGTTCCGATTTGTATTTTAGGGGATAACGCCGGTTATGTCTGGGTGTGGTCTGGTATTTGCCCTCATCTGACTCGTAATTTCGCATTTTTCCCATACTTGTTGGCCAGATCCTGGCCTCTTTCTGGCTTTGACCACGTAGTAATATGGTACCACACTGAAACAGTCAATTAAACCTGGTTCCGATTAATATTTTAGAGGATAGCGCCGGTTATGTCTGGGTTAGGTCTGGAATTTGCCCTCATCTGGCTCGTACTTTCGCATTTTTCGCATACTAGTTGGCCAGATCCTGGGCTTTTTCTGGTTTGGATCACGTAGTAATGTGGTACCACACTGAAACATTCAATTAAACCTGGTTCCGATTAATATTTTAGGGGTTAACGCAGGTTATGTCTGGGTTAGTTCTGGGATTTGCCCTCATCTGGCTCGTACTTTCGCATTTCTCGCATACTAGTTGGCCAGATCCTGGGCTTTTTCTGGTTTGGATCACGTAGTAATGTGGTACCACACTGAAACATTCAATTAAACCTGGTTCCGAATAGTATTTTAGAGGATAACGCAGGTTACGTCTGGGTTAATTCTGGTATTCGCAATCATCTGGCTGATACTTTCGCGTTTTTCCCATACTTGTTGACCAGATCCTGGCCTTTTTCTGGCTTGGACCACGCAGTAATGTGGTACCACACCGGAACAGTCAATTAAACCTGGTTCCGATTAATATTTTAGAGGATAACGCCGGTTATGTCTGGGTTAGGTCTGGTATTTGCCCTCATCTGGCTCGTACTTTCGCGTTTTTCCCATACTTGTTGGCCAGATCCTGGCCTTTTTCTGGCTTTGACCACGTAGTAATGTGGTACCACACTGAAACAGTCAATTAAACCTGGTTCCGATTAATATTTTAGAGGATAACGCCGGTTATGTCTGGGTGTGGTCTGGTATTTGCCCTCATCTGGCTCGTACTTTCGCATTTTTCTCATACTTGTTGGCCAGATCCTGGGCTTTTTCTGGTTTGGATCATGTTGTAATGTGGGACCACACCGAAACAGTCAATAAAAGCTGGTTCCGATTAGTATTTTAGGGGATAACGCCGGTTATATCTCGGTTAGGTCTGGTATTTGCCCTCATCTGGCACGTACCTTCGCATTTTTCGCATACTTGTTGGCTAGATCCTGGCATTTTTCTGGCTCGGACCACGTAGTAATGTGGTACCACACCGAAACAGTCAATAAAAGCTGGTTTCGATTAATATTTTAGAGGATAACGCTGGTTATATCTTGGTTTGTTCTGGTATTTGCACTCATCTGGCTCGTACTATCGCATTTTTCACATACTTGTTGGCCAGATCCTGGCCTTTTTCTGGCTTGGACCAAGTAGTAATGTGGGACCACACCGAAGCAGTCAATTAAACCAGGTTGCGCTTAATATTTTAGAGCATATCGCCGGCTATGTCTCGGTTAGGTCTGGGATTTGCCCTCATCTGGCTCGTACTTTCGCATTTTTCTCATACTTGTTGGCCAGATCCTGGGCTTTTTCTGGTTTGGATCATGTAGTAATGCGGTACCACACCGAAACAGTCAATTAAACCTGGTTCCGATTAGTATTTTAGGGGATAACGCCGGCTATGTCTCGGTTAGGTCTGGGATTTGCCCTCATCTGGCTCGTACTTTCGCTTATTTCTCATACTTGTTGGCCAGATCCTGGGCTTTTTCTGATTTGGATCACGTAGTATTTCGGTACCACACCGAAGCAGTCAATTAAACCTGGTTGCGATTAATATTTTAGAGGATAACGCCGGTTATATCTTGGTTAGGTCTGGTATTTGCCCTCATCTGGCTCGTACTTTCGCATTTTTCACATACTTGTTGGCCAGATCCTGGCCTTTTTCTGGCTTGGACCAAGTAGTAATGTGGGACCACACCGAAACAGTCAATTAAACCTGTTTGCGATTAATATTTTAGAGGATAACGCCGGTTATGTCACGGTTTGGTCTGGTATTAGCAATCATCTGGCTCATACTTACACATTTTTCGCATACTTGTTGGGCAGATCCTGGCCTTTTTCTGGTTTGGATCCCGTAGTAATGAGGTTCCACACCGATGCAGTCAATTACACCTGGTTGCGATTAATATTTCAGAGGATAACGCCGGTTATGTCTCGGTTAGGTCTGGGATTTGCCCTCATCTGACTCGTAATTTCGCATTCTTCCCATACTTGTTGGCCAGATCCTGGCCTTTTTCTGGCTTTGACCACGTAGTAATGTGGTATCGCACTGAAACAGTCAATTAAACCTGGTTCCGATTAATATTTTAGAGGATAGCGCCGGTTATGTCTGGGTTAGGTCTGGTATTTGCCCTCATCTGGCTCGTACTTTCGCATTTTTCGCATACTTGACGGCCAGTGCCTGGCCTCTTTCTGGTTTGGATCACGTAGTAATGCGTTACCACACCGAAACAGTCAATTAAACCTGGTTCCGATTAATATTTTAGAGGATTACGTCGGTTATATCACGGTTAGGTCTGGGATTCGCCCTCATCTGGCTCGTACTTTCGCATTTCTCGCATACTAGTTGGCCAGATCCTGGGCTTTTTCTGGTTTGGATCACGTAGTAATGTGGTACCACACTGAAACAGTCAATTAAACCTGGTTGCGATTAATATTTTAGAGGATATCGCCGGTTATATCTGCGTTAGTTCTGGGATTTGCCCTCATCTGGCTGATACTTTCGCGTTTTTCCCATACTTGTTGGCCAGATCCTGGCCTTTTTCTGGCTTGGACCAAGTAATAATATGGGACCACACCGAAGCATTCAATTAAACCAGGTTGCGCATAATATTTTAGAGCATATCGCCGGCTATGTCTCGGTTAGGTCTGGTATTTGCCCTCATCTGGCTCGTACCTTCGCATTTTTCGCATACCTGTTGGCCAGAACCTGGCCTTTTTCTGGCTTGGACCAAGTAGTAATGTGGGACCACACCGAAGCATTCAATTAAACCAGGTTGCGCTTAATATTTTAGAGCATATCGCCGGCTATGTCTCGGTTAGGTCTGGGATTTGCCCTCATCTGGCTCGTACCTTCGCATTTTTCGCATACATGTTGGCCAGATCCTGGCCTTTTTCTGGCTTGGACCAAGTAGTAATGTGGTACCACACTGAAACAGTCAATAAAAGCTGGTTCCGATTAGAGTTTTAGAGGATAACGCTGGTTATGTCTGGGTTCGTTCTGGGATTTGCAATAATCTGGCTCATACATTCGCTTTTTTCACATACTTGTTGGCCAGATGCTGGGTTCTTTCTGGTTTGGATCCCGTCATAATGACGATCCACACAGAAACAGTCAATTAAACCTGGTTTCGATTAATATTTTAAAGGATAACGCCGGTTACATCTCGGTTAGGTCTGGTATTTGCCCTCATCTGGCTCGTACCTTCGCATTTTTCGCATACCTGTTGGCTAGATCCTGGCATTTTTCTGGCTCGGACCACGTAGTAATGTGGTACCACACTGAAACAGTCAATAAAAGCTGTTTCCGATTAGTATTTTAGGGGATAACGCCGGTTATGTCTGGGTTAGGTCTAGTATTTGCCCTCATCTGGTTCGAACTTTCGCATTTTTCGCATACTTGTTGGCCAGATGCTGGGCTTTTTCTGGTTTGGATCCCGTAGTAATGCGGTACCACACAGAAACAGTTAATAAAAGCTGGTTCCGATTAGTATTTTAGAGGATAACGCTGGTTATGTCTGGGTTAGGTCTGGTATTTGCCTTCATCTGGCTCGTACTTTCGCATTTTTCGCATACTTGTTGGCCAGATCCTGGCCTTTTTCTGGCTTGGATCACGTAGTAATGTGGTACCGCACTGAGACAGTCGATAAAAGCTGGTTCCGATTAGTATTTTAGAGGAGAACGCTGGTTACGCCTGGGTTACTTCTGGTATATGCAATCATATGGCTCATACTTTCGCGTTTTTCGCATACATGTTGGTCAGATCCTGGCCTTTTTCTGGCTTGGACTCAGTAGTAATCTGGGACCACACTCAAACAGTGAATTAAACCTGGTTGCGATAAATATTTTAGAGGGTAGCGGCGGCTATTTCTCGGTTAGGTCTGGGCTTTGCCCTCATCTGTCTCATACTTTCGCTTTTTCGCATACTTGTTGGCCAGGTGTTGGGTTTTTTTCTTGTTTGGATCCCGTAATAATGACGTTCCACACCGAAACAGTCAATTAAACGTGGTTTCGATTAATATTTTAGAGGATGACGCCGGTTATATCTCGGTTAGGTCTGGGATTTGCACTCATCTGGCTCGTACCTTCGCATTTTTCGCATACTTGTTGGCTAGATCCTGGCATTTTTCTGGCTCGGACCACGTAGTAATGTGGTACCACACCGAAACCGTCAATAAAAGCTGGTTTCGATTAATATTTTAGAGGATAACGCTGGTTATATCTTGGTTAGGTCTGGTATTTGCCCTCATCTGGCTCGTACTTTCGCATTTTTCACATACTTGTTGGCCAGATCCTGGCCTTTTTCTGGCTTGGACCAAGTAGTAATGCGGTACCACACCGAAACAGTCAATTAAACCTGTTTGCGATTAATATTTTAGAGGATAACGCCGGTTATGTCACGGTTTGGTCTGGTATTAGCAATCATCTGGCTCATACTTACGCATTTTTCGCATACTTGTTGGGCAGATCCTGGCCTTTTTCTGGTTTGGATCCCGTAGTAATGAGGTTACACACCGAAGCAGTCAATTAAACCTGGTTGCGATTAATATTTCAGAGGATAACGCCGGTTATGTCTCGGTTAGGTCTGGGATTTGCCCTCATCTGACTCGTAATTTCGCATTTTTCCCATACTTGTTGGCCAGATCCTGGCCTTTTTCTGGCTTTGACCACGTAGTAATGTGGTACCGCACTGAAACAGTCAATTAAACCTGGTTCCGATTAATATTTTAGAGGATAGCGCCGGTTATGTCTGGGTTAGGTCTGGTATTTGCCCTCATCTGGCTCGTACTTTCGCATTTTTCGCATACTTGACGGCCAGTGCCTGGCCTCTTTCTGGTTTGGATCACGTAGTAATGCGGTACCACACCGAAACAGTCAATTAAACCTGGTTCCGATTAATATTTTAGAGGATTACGTCGGTTATATCACGGTTAGGTCTGGGATTCGCCCTCATCTGGCTCGTACTTTCGCATTTCTCGCATACTAGTTGGCCAGATCCTGGGCTTTTTCTGGTTTGCATCACGTAGTAGTGTGGTACCACACTGAAACAGTCAATTAAACCTGGTTCCGATTAATATTTTAGAGGACAACGCAGGTTATGTCTCGGTTAGTTCTGGGATTTGCCCTCATCTGGATCGTACTTTCGCATTTCTCGCATACTAGTTGGCCAGATCCTAGGCTTTTTCTGGTTTGGATCACGTAGTAATGTGGTACCACACTGAAGCAGTCAATTAAACCTGGTTGCGATTAATATTTTAGAGGATATCGCCGGTTATATCTGGGTAAGGTCTGGTATTTGCCCTCATCTGGCTCGTACTTTCGCATTTCTCGCATACTAGTTGGCCAGATCCTGGGCTTTTTCTGACTTGGATCACGTAGTAATGTGGTACCACAGTGAAACAGTCAATAGAAGCTGGTTCCGAATAGTATTTTAGAGGATAACGCAGGTTACGTCTGGGTTAGTTCTGGTATTCGCAATCATCTGGCTGATACTTTCGCGTTTTTCCCATACATGTTGGCCAGATCCTGGCCTTTTTCTGGCTTGGACCACGTAGTAATGTGGTACCACACCGAAACAGTCAATTAAACCTGGTTCCGATTAATATTTTAGAGGACAACGCAGGTTATGTCTCGGTTAGTTCTGGGATTTGCCCTCATCTGGCTCGTACTTCCGCGTTTTTCCCATACTTGTTGGCCAGATCCTAGCCTTTTTCTGGCTTGGACCACGTAGTAATGTGGTACCACACCGAAACAGTCAATTAAACCTGGTTCCGTTTAATATTTTAGAGGATAACGCCGGTTATGTCTGGGTTAGGTCTGGTATTTGCCCTCATCTGGCTCGTACTTTCGCATTTTTCGCATACCTGTTGGCCAGATCCTGGGCTTTTTCTGGCTTGGATCACGTAGTTATGTGGTACCACACTGAAACAGTCAATAAAAGCTGGTTCCGATTAGAGTTTTAGAGGATAACGCTGGTTATGTCTGGGTTCGTTCTGGGATTTGCAATAATCTGGCTCATACATTCGCTTATCACATACTTGTTGGCCAGATGCTGGGTTCTTTCTGGTTTGGATCCCGTCATAATGACGATCCACACAGAAACAGTCAATTAAACCTGGTTTCGATTAATATTTTAAAGGATAACGCCGGTTACATCTCGGTTAGGTCTGGTATTTGCCCTCATCAGGCTCGTACCTTCGCATTTTTCGCATACCTGTTGACTAGATCCAGGCATTTTTCTGGCTCGGACCACGTAGTAATGTGGTACCACACCGAAACAGTCAATAAAAGCTGGTTTCGATTAATATTTTAGAGGATAACGCCGGTTATGTCTGGGTTAGGTCTAGTATTTGCCCTCATCTGGTTCGAACTTTCGCATTTTTCGCATACTCGTTGCCCAGATGCTGGGCTTTTTCTGGTTTGGATCCCGTAATAATGTGGTTCTACACCGAAACAGTCAATTAAACCTGGTTGCGATTAATATTTTAGAGGATAACGCCGGTTAAGTCTAGGTTAGGTCTGGTATTTGCCATCATCTGGCTCGTACTTTCGCATTTTTCGCATACTTGTTGGCCAGATCTAGGGTTTTTTGTGGTTTGGATCCCGTCGTAATGCGGTTCCACACCGAAACAGTCAATTAAACATGGTTGCGATGAATATTTTAGAGGATAACGCCGGTTAAGTCTAGGTTAGGTCTGGTATTTGCCATCATCTGGCTCGTACTTTCGCATTTTCCGCATACTTGTTGGCCAGATCCTGGCCTTTTTCTGGTCTGTATCACGTAGTAATGTGGTTCTACTCCGAAACAGTCAATTAAACCTGGTTGCGATTAATATTTTAGAGGTTAACGCCGGTTAAGTCTAGGTTAGGTCTGGTATTTGCCATCATCTGGCTCGTACTTTCGCATTTTTCGCATACTTGTTGGCCAGACCCTGGCCTTTTTCTGGCTTGGACCACGTAGTAATTTGGAAGCACACTGAAACAGTCAATTAAACCTGGTTCCGATTAATATTTTAGAGGATAACGCCGGTTATGTCTGGGTTAGGTATGGGCTTTGCCCTCATCTGTCTCATACTTTCGCTTTTTCGCATACTTGTTGGCCAGATGTTGGGTTTTTTTCTGGTTTGGATCCCGTAATAATGACGTTCCACACCGAAACAGTCAATTAAACGTGGTTTCGATTAATATTTTAGAGGATAACGCCGGTTATATCTCGGTTAGGTCTGGGATTTGCACTCATCTGGCTCGTACCTTCGCATTTTTCGCATACTTGATGGCCAGATCCTGGCCTTTTCCTGGTTTGGATCACGTAGTAATGCGGTAACACAGAGAAACAGTCAATTAAACCAGGTTGCGATTAATATTTTGGAGGATAACGCTGGTTTTGTTTGGGTTAGTTCCGGTATTTGCAACCATCTGGCTCATGCTTTCGCATTGTTTGCATACTTGTTGGGCAGATCCTCGCCTTTTTCTGTTTTGGATCACGTAGTAATGTGGTACCACACTGAAACAGTTAATTAAACCTGGTTCCGATTAATATTTTAGAGGATAACGCCGATTATGCCTGGGTCAGGTCTGGTATTTGCCCTCATCTGGCTCGTACTTTCGCTTTTTTCACATACTTGTTGGCCAGATGCTGGGTTCTTTCTGGTTTGGATCCCGTCATAATGACGATCCACACAGAAACAGTCAATTAAACCTGGTTTCGATTAATATTTTAAAGGATAACGCCGGTTACATCTCGGTTAGGTCTGGTATTTGCCCTCATCTGGCTCGTACCTTCGCATTTTTCGCATACTTGTTGGCTAGATCCTGGCATTTTTCTGGCTCGGACCACGTAGTAATGTGGTACCACACCGAAACAGTCAATAAAAGCTGGTTTCGATTAATATTTTAGAGGATAACGCCGGTTATATCTTGGTTAGGTCTGGTATTTGCCCTCATCTGGCTCGTACTTTCGCATTTTTCACAAACTTGTTGGCCAGATCCTGGCCTTTTTCTGGTCTGTATCACGTAGTAATGTGGTTCCACACCGAAACAGTCAATTAAACCTGGTTGCGATTAATATTTTAGAGGATAACGCCGGTTAAGTCTAGGTTAGGTCTGGTATTTGCCATCATCTGGCTCGTACTTTCGCATTTTTCGCATACTTGTTGGCCAGACCCTGGCCTTTTTCTGGCTTGGACCACGTAGTAATTTGGAAGCACACTGAAACAGTCAATTAAACCTGGTTCCGATTAATATTTTAGAGGATAACGCCGGTTATGTCTGGGTTAGGTATGGGCTTTGCCCTCATCTGTCTCATACTTTCGCTTTTTCGCATACTTGTTGGCCAGATGTTGGGTTTTTTTCTGGTTTGGATCCCGTAATAATGACGTTCCACACCGAAACAGTCAATTAAACGTGGTTTCGATTAATATTTTAGAGGATAACGCCGGTTATATCTCGGTTAGGTCTGGGATTTGCACTCATCTGGCTCGTACCTTCGCATTTTTCGCATACTTGATGGCCAGATCCTGGCCTTTTCCTGGTTTGGATCACGTAGTAATGCGGTAACACAGAGAAACAGTCAATTAAACCAGGTTGCGATTAATATTTTGGAGGATAACGCTGGTTTTGTTTGGGTTAGTTCCGGTATTTGCAACCATCTGGCTCATGCTTTCGCATTGTTTGCATACTTGTTGGGCAGATCCTCGCCTTTTTCTGTTTTGGATCACGTAGTAATGTGGTACCACACTGAAACAGTTAATTAAACCTGGTTCCGATTAATATTTTAGAGGATAACGCCGATTATGCCTGGGTCAGGTCTGGTATTTGCCCTCATCTGGCTCGTACTTTCGCTTTTTTCACATACTTGTTGGCCAGATGCTGGGTTCTTTCTGGTTTGGATCCCGTCATAATGACGATCCACACAGAAACAGTCAATTAAACCTGGTTTCGATTAATATTTTAAAGGATAACGCCGGTTACATCTCGGTTAGGTCTGGTATTTGCCCTCATCTGGCTCGTACCTTCGCATTTTTCGCATACTTGTTGGCTAGATCCTGGCATTTTTCTGGCTCGGACCACGTAGTAATGTGGTACCACACCGAAACAGTCAATAAAAGCTGGTTTCGATTAATATTTTAGAGGATAACGCCGGTTATATCTTGGTTAGGTCTGGTATTTGCCCTCATCTGGCTCGTACTTTCGCATTTTTCACAAACTTGTTGGCCAGATCCTGGCCTTTTTCTGGTCTGTATCACGTAGTAATGTGGTTCCACACCGAAACAGTCAATTAAACCTGGTTGCGATTAATATTTTAGAGGATAACGCCGGTTAAGTCTAGGTTAGGTCTGGTATTTGCCATCATCTGGCTCGTACTTTCGCATTTTTCGCATACTTGTTGGCCAGACCCTGGCCTTTTTCTGGCTTGGACCACGTAGTAATTTGGAACCACACTGAAACAGTCAATTAAACCTGGTTCCGATTAATATTTTAGAGGATAACGCCGGTTATGTCTGGGTTAGGTCTGGTATTTGCCCTCATCAGGCTCGTACTTTCGCATTTCTCGCATACTTGTTGGACAGATCATGGTCTTTTTCTGGTTTGCATCCCGTCGTAATGTGGTTCCACACCGAAACAGTCAATTAAACCTGGTTGCGATTAATATTTTAGGGGATAACGCCGGTTATGTCTGGGTTAGGTCTGGTATTTGCCCTCATCTGGCACGTACTTTCGCATTTTTCGCATACTTGTTGGCCAGATCCTGGCCTTTTTCAGGTTTGGATCACGTAGTAATGCGGTACCACACCGAAACAGTCAATTAAGCCTGGTAGCGATTAATATTTTAGAGGATAACGCCGGTTATGTCTCGGTTAGGTCCGGGATTTGTCCTCATCTGGCTCGTACTTTCGCATTTTTCGCATACTTGTTGGCCAGATCATGGGCTTTTTCTGACTTGGATCACGTAATAATGTGGTTCCACACCGAAACAGTCAATTAAACCTGGTTGCGATTAATATTTTAGTGGATAACGCCGGTTAAGTCTAGGTTAGGTCTGGTATTTGCCATCATCTGGCTCGTACTTTCGCATTTTTCGCATACTTGTTGGCCAGACCCTGGCCTTTTTCTGGCTTGGACCACGTAGTTATGTGGTACCACACTGAAACAGTCAATAAAAGCTGGTTCCGATTAGAGTTTTAGAGGATAACGCTGGTTATGTCTGGGTTCGTTCTGGGATTTGCAATAATCTGGCTCATACATTCGCTTTTTCACATACTTGTTGGCCAGATGCTGGGTTTTTTTCTGGTTTGGATCCCGTCATAATGACGATCCACACAGAAACAGTCAATTAAACCTGGTTTCGATTAATATTTTATAGGATAACGCCGGTTACATCTCGGTTAGGTCTGGTATTTGCCCTCATCTGGCTCGTACCTTCGCATTTTTCGCATACCTGTTGACTAGATCCTGGCATTTTTCTGTCTCGGACCACGTAGTAATGTGGTACCACACCGAAACAGTCAATAAAAGCTGGTTTCGATTAATATTTTAGAGGATAACGCTGGTTATATCTTGGTTAGGTCTGGTATTTGCCCTCATCTGGCTCGTACTTTCGCATTTTTCACATACTTGTTGGCCAGATCCTGGCCTTTTTCTGGCTTGAACCAATTAGTAATGTGGGACCACACCGAAGCAGTCAATTAAACCAGGTTGCGCTTAATATTTCAGAGCATATCGCCGGCTGTGTCTCGGTTAGGTCTGGGATTTGCCCTCATCTGTCTCGTACTTTCGCATTTTTCTCATACTTGTTGGCCAGATCCTGGGCTTTTTTTGGTTTGGATCATGTAATAATGTGGTACCACACTGAAACAGTCAATAAAAGCTGTTTCCGATTAGTATTTTAGGGGATAACGCCGGTTATGTCTGGGTTAGGTCTAGTATTTGCCCTCATCTGGTTCGAACTTTCGCATTTTTCGCATACTTGTTGGCCAGATGCTGGGCTTTTACTGGTCTGTATCACGTAGTAATGTGGTTCTACTCCGAAACAGTCAATTAAACCTGGTTGCGATTAATATTTTAGAGGATAACGCCGGTTAAGACTAGGTTAGGTCTGGTATTTGCCATCATCTGGCTCGTACTTTCGCATTTTTCGCATACTTGTTGGCCAGACCCTGGCCTTTTTCTGGCTTGGACCACGTAGTAATTTGGAACCACACTGAAACAGTCAATTAAACCTGGTTCCGATTAATATTTTAGAGGATAACGCCGGTTATGTCTGGGTTAGGTCTGGGCTTTGCCCTCATCTGTCTCATATTTTCGCTTTTTCGCATACTTGTTGGCCAGATGTTGGGTTTTTTTCTGGTTTGGATCCCGTAATAATGACGTTCCACACCGAAACAGTCAATTAAACGTGGTTTCGATTAATATTTTAGAGGATAACGCCGGTTATATCTCGGTTAGGTCTGGGATTTGCACTCATCTGGCTCGTACCTTCGCATTTTTCGCATACTTGTTGGCCAGATCCTGGCCTTTTCCTGGTTTGGATCACGTAGTAATGCGGTACCACACTGAAACAGTCAATTAAACCAGGTTGCGATTAATATTTTGGAGGATAACGCTGGTTTTGTTTGGGTTAGTTCCGGTATTTGCAACCATCTGGCTCATGCTTTCGCATTGTTTGCATACTTGTTGGGCAGATCCTCGCCTTTTTCTGTTTTGGATCACGTAGTAATGTGGTACCACACTGAAACAGTTAATTAAACCTGGTTCCGATTAATATTTTAGAGGATAACGCCGATTATGCCTGGGTCAGGTCTGGTATTTGCCCTCATCTGGCTCGTACTTTCGCATTTTTCGCATACTTGTTGGCCAGATCCTGGGCTTTTTCTGGCTTCGATCACGTAGCTATGTGGTACCACACTGAAACAGTCAATAAAAGCTGGTTCCGATTAGAGTTTTAGAGGATAACGCTGGTTATGTCTGGGTTCGTTCTGGGATTTGCAATAATCTGGCTCATACATTCGCTTTTTTCACATACTTGTTGGCCAGATGTTGGGTTCTTTCTGGTTTGGATCCCGTCATAATGACGATCCACACAGAAACAGTCAATTAAACCTGGTTTCGATTAATATTTTAAAGGATAACGCCGGTTACATCTCGGTTAGGTCTGGTATTTGCCCTCATCTGGCTCGTACTTTCGCATTTTTCGCATACTTGTTGGCCAGATCATGGTCTTTTTCTGGTTTGCATCCCGTCGTAATGTGGTTCCACACCGAAACAGTCAATTAAACCTGGTTGCGATTAATATTTTAGGGGATAACGCCGGTTATGTCTGGGTTAGGTCTGGTATTTGCCCTCATCTGGCTCGTACTTTCGCATTTTTCGCATACTTGTTGGCCAGATCCTGGCCTTTTTCAGGTTTGGATCACGTAGTAATGCGGTACCACACCGAAACAGTCAATTAAGCCTGGTAGCGATTAATATTTTAGAGGATAACGCCGGTTATGTCTCGGTTAGGTCCGTGATTTGTCCTCATCTGGCTCGTACTTTCGCATTTTTCGCATACTTGTTGGCCAGATCATGGGCTTTTTCTGACTTGGATCACGTAGTAATGTGGTTCCACACCGAAACAGTCAATTAAACCTGGTTGCGATTAATATTTTAGAGGATAACGCCGGTTAAGTCTAGGTTAGGTCTGGTATTTGCCATCATCTGGCTCGTACTTTCGCATTTTTCACATACTTGTTGGCCAGATCATGGTCTCTTTCTGGTTTGCATCCCGTCGTAATGTGGTTCCACACCGAAACAGTCAATTAAACCTGGTTGCGATTAATATTTTAGGGGATAACGCCGGTTATGTCTGGGTTCGTTCTGGGATTTGCAATAATCTGGCTCATACATTCGCTTTTTCACATACTTGTTGGCCAGATGCAGGGTTCTTTCTGGTTTGGATCCCGTCATAATGACGATCCACACAGAAACAGTCAATTAAACCTGGTTTCGATTAATATTTTAGAGGATAACGCTGGGTATATCTTGGTTAGGTCTGGTATTTGCCCTCATCTGGCTCGTACTTTCGCATTTTTCGCATACTTGTTGGCCAGATGCTGGGCTTTTTCTGGTTTGGATCCCGTAATAATGTGGTTCTACACCGAAACAGTCAATTAAACCTGGTTGCGATTAATATTTTAGAGGATAACGCCGGTTAAGTCTAGCTTAGGTCTGGTATATGCAATCATCTGGCTCATACATTCGCGTTTTTCGCATACATGTTGGTCAGATCCTGGCCTTTTTCTGGCTTGGACTAAGTAGTAATCTGGGACCACACTCAAACAGTGAATTAAACCTGGTTGCGATAAATATTTTAGAGGGTAGCGGCGGCTATTTCTCGGTTAGGTCTGGGCTTTGCCCTCATCTGTCTCATACTTTCGCTTTTCGCATACTTGTTGGCCAGATGTTGGGTTTTTTTCTGGTATGGATCCCGTAATAATGACGTTCCACACCGAAACAGTCAATTAAACGTGGTTTCGATTAATATTTTAGAGGATAACGCCGGTTATATCTCGGTTAGGTCTGGGATTTGCACTCATCTGGCTCGTACCTTCGCATTTTTCGCATACTTGTTGGCCAGATCCTGGCCTTTTCCTGGTTTGGATCACGTAGTAATGCGGTACCACACTGAAACAGTCAATTAAACCAGGTTGCGATTAATATTTTGGAGGATAACGCTGGTTTTGTTTGGGTTAGTTCCGGTATTTGCAACCATCTGGCTCATGCTTTCGCATTGTTTGCATACTTGTTGGGCAGATCCTCGCCTTTTTCTGTTTTGGATCACGTAGTAATGTGGTACCACACGGAAACAGTTAATTAAACCTGGTTTCGATTAATATTTTAAAGGATAACGCCGGTTACATCTCGGTTAGGTCTGGTATTTGCCCTCATCTGGCTCGTACCTTCGCATTTTTCGCATACTTGTTGGCTAGATCCTGGCATTTTTCTGGCTCGGACCACGTAGTAATGTGGTACCACACCGAAACAGACAATAAAAGCTGGTTTCGATTAATATTTTAGAGGATAACGCCGGTTATATCTTGGTTAGGTCAGGTATTTGCCCTCATCTGGCTCGTACTTTCGCATTTTTCACATACTTGTTGGCCAGATCCTGGCCTTTTTCTGGTCTGTATCACGTAGTAATGTGGTTCCACACCGAAACAGTCAATTAAACCTGGTTGCGATTAATATTTTAGAGGATAACGCCGGTTAAGTCTAGGTTAGGTCTGGTATTTGCCATCATCTGGCTCGTACTTTCGCATTTTTCGCATACTTGTTGGCCAGACCCTGGCCTTTTTCTGGCTTGGACCACGTAGTAATTTGGAACCACACTGAAACAGTCAATTAAACCTGGTTCCGATTAATATTTTAGAGGATAACGCCGGTTATGTCTGGGTTAGGTCTGGTATTTGCCCTCATCAGGCTCGTACGTTCGCATTTCTCGCATACTTGTTGGCCAGATCATGGTCTTTTTCTGGTTTGCATCCCGTCGTAATGTGGTTCCACACCGAAACAGTCAATTAAACCTGGTTGCGATTAATATTTTAGGGGATAACGCCGGTTATGTCTGGGTTAGGTCTGGTATTTGCCCTCATCTGGCACGTACTTTCGCATTTTTCGCATACTTGTTGGCCAGATCCTGGCCTTTTTCAGGTTTGGATCACGTAGAAATGCGGTACCACACCGAAACAGTCAATTAAGCCTGGTAGGGATTAATATTTTAGAGGATAACGCCGGTTATGTCTCGGTTAGGTCCGGGATTTGTCCTCATTTGGCTCGTACTTTCGCATTTTTCGCATACTTGTTGGCCAGATCATGGGCTTTTTCTGACTTGGATCACGTAGTAATGTGGTACCACACTGAAACAGTCAATAAAAGCTGGTTCCGATTTGTATTTTAGGGGATAACGCCGTTTAAGTCTGGGTTAGGTCTGGTATTTGCCCTCATCTGGCTCGAGCTTTCGCATTTTTCGCATACTTGTTGGCCAGATCCTGGCCTTTTTCTGGTATGGATCACGTAGTAATGCGGTACCACACCGAAACAGTCAATTAATCCTGTTTGCGATTAATATTTTAGAGGATAACGCCGGTTATGTCACGGTTTGGTCTGGTATATGCAATGATCTGGCTCATTCATTCGCAATTTTCGCATACATGTTGGTCAGATCCTGGCCTTTTTCTGGCTTGGATCCCGTCGTAATGCGGTTCCACACCGAAGCAGTCAATTAAACATGGTTGCGATGAATATTTTGGAGGATAACGCCGGTTATGTCTGGGTTAGGCCTGGTGTTTGCCCTCATCAGGCTCGTACTTTCGCATTTTTCGCAAACTTGTTGGCCAGATCCTGGCCTTTTTCTGGTTTGGATCATGTAGTAATGTGGTACCGCACTGAGACAGTCAATTAAACATGGTTGCGATGAATATTTTGGAGGATAACGCCGGTTATGTCTGGGTTAGGTCTGGTATTTGCCCTCATCAGGCTCGTACTTTCGCATTTTTCGCAAACTTGTTGGCCAGATCCTGGCCTTTTTCTGGTTTGGATCACGTAGTAATGTGGTACCGCACTGAGATAGTCGATAAAAGCTGGTTCCGATTAGTATTTTAGAGGAGAACGCTGGTTACGCCTGGGTAACTTCTGGTATATGCAATCATCTGGCTCATACTTTCGCGTTTTTCGCATACATGTTGGTCAGATCCTGCCCTTTTTCTGACTTGGACTAAGTAGTAATCTGGGACCACACTCAAACAGTGAATTAAACCTGGTTGCGATAAATATTTTAGAGGGTAGCGGCGGCTATTTCTCGGTTAGGTCTGGGCTTTGCCCTCATCTGTCTCATACTTTCGCTTTTTCGCATACTTGTTGGCCAGATGCAGGGTTTTTTTCTGGTTTGGATCCCGTAATAATGACGTTCCACACCGAAACAGTCAATTAAACGTGGTTTCGATTAATATTTTAGAGGATAACGCCGGTTATATCTCGGTTAGGTCTGGGATTTGCACTCATCTGGCTCGTACCTTCGCATTTTTCGCATACTTGTTGGCCAGATCCTGGCCTTTTCCTGGTTTGGATCACGAAGTAATGCGGTACCACACTGAAACAGTCAATTAAACCAGGTTGCGATTAATATTTTGGAGGATAACGCTGGTTTTGTTTGGGTTAGTTCCGGTATTTGCAACCATCTGGCTCATACTTTCGCATCGTTTGCCTACTTGTTGGGCAGAACCTCGCCTTTTTCTGTTTTGGATCACGTAGTAATGTGGTACCACACTGAAACAGTCAATTAAACCTGGTTCCGATTAATATTTTAGAGGATAACGCCGATTATGCCTGGGTCAGGTCTGGTATTTGCCCTGATTTGGCTAGTACTTTCGCATTTCTCGCATACTTGTTGGCCAGATTCTGGGCTTTTTCAGGTTTGTATCACGTAGTAGCGTGGTACCACACTGAAACAGTCAATTAAACCTGGTTCCGATTAGTATTGTAGAGGATAACGCTGGTTATGTCTGTGTTAGCTCTGGTATTTGCCCTCATTTGGCTCGTACTTTCGTATTTTTCTCATACTTGTTGGGCAGCTCCTGGGCTTTTTTCTGGTTAGGATCACGTATTAATGTGGTGGCGCACTGAGGTAGACAATTCAACCTGGATTCTATCAATATTTTGGAGGATAACGCCGGTTATGTCTGGATTAGGTCTGGGATTTGTCCTCATCTGGCTCGTACTTTCGCATTTTCCGCATACTTGTTGGCCAGATCATGGGTTTTTTCTGACTTGGATCACGTAGTAATGTGGTACCACACTGAAACAGTCAATAAAAGCTGGTTCCGATTTGTATTTTAGGGGATAACGCCGTTTATGTCTGGGTTAGGTCTGGTATTTGCCCTCATCTGGCTCGAGCTTTCGCATTTTTCGCATACTTGTTGGCCAGTTCCTGGCCTTTTTCTGGTATGGATCACGTAGTAATGCGGTACCACACCGATACAGTCAATTAAACCTGTTTGCGATTAATATTTTAGAGGATAACGCCGGTTATTTCTCGGTTAGGTCTGGGATTTGTCCTCATCTGGCTCGTACTTACGCATTTCTCGTATACTAGTTGGCCAGATCCTGGGCTTTTTCTGACTTGGATCACGTAGTAATGTGGTACCACACTGAAACAGTCAATAGAAGCTGGTTCCGAATAGTATTTTAGAGGATAACGCAGGTTACGTCTGGGTTAATTCTGGTATTCGCTATCATCTGGCTGATACTTTCGCGATTTTCCCATACTTGTTGGCCAGGTCCTGGCCTTTTTCTGGCTTGGACCACGTAGTAATGTGGTACCACACCGAAACAGTCAATTAAACCTGGTTCCGATTAATATTTTAGAGGATAACGCCGGTTATGTCTGGGTTAGGTCTGGTATTTGCCCTCACCTGGCTCGTACTTTCGCATTTTTCGCTTACTTGTTGACCAGATCCTGGCATTTTTCTGGTTTGGATCCCGTAGTAATGTGGTTCCACACCGAAGCAGTCAATTAATCCAGGTTGCGCTTAATATTTTAGAGGATATCGCCGGCTATGTCTCGGATTTGTCCTCATCTGGCTGGTACTTTCGCATTTTTCGCATACTTGTAGGCCAGATCCTGGGCTTTTTGTGGTTTGGATCACGTAGTAACGTGCTACCACACTGAAGGGTCAATAAAAGCTGGTTGCGATTAATATTTTAGAGGATAACGCCGGTTATGTCACGGTTTGGTCTGGTATTAGCAATCATCTGGCTCATACTTTCGCATTTTTCGCATACTTGTTGGGCAGATCCTGGCCTTTTTCTGGTTTGGATCCCGTAGTAATGAGGTTCCACACCGAAGCACTCAATTAAACCTGGTTGCGATTAATATTTCAGAGGATAACGCCGGTTATGTCTCGGTTAGGTCTGGGATTTGCCCTCATCTGACTCGTAATTTCGCATTTTTCCCATACTAGTTGGCCAGCTCATGGGCTTTTTCTGACTTGGATCACGTAGTAATGTGGTACCACACTGAAACAGTCAATAAAAGCTGGTTCCGATTTGTATTCTAGGGGATAACGCCGTTTATGTCTGGGATAGGTCTGGTATTTGCCCTCATCTGGCTCGAGCTTTCGCATTTCTCGCATACTTGTTGGCCAGATCCTGTCCTTTTTCTGGTTTGGATCAAGGTAGTAATACGATACCTCTCCGAAACAGTAAATTATACCTGGTTGCGATTAATATTTTAGAGGATAACGCCGGTTATTTCTCGGTTAGGTCTGGGATTTGTCCTCATCTGGCTCGTACTTACGCATTTCTCGTATACTAGTTGGCCAGATCCTGGGCTTTTTCTGACTTGGATCACGTAGTAATGTGGTACCACACCGAAGCAGTCAATTAATCCAGGTTGCGCTTAATATTTTAGAGGATATCGCCGGCTATGTCTCGGATTTGCCCTCATCTGGCTCGTACTTTCGCATTTTTCGCATACTTGTTGGCCAGATCCTGGCCTTTTTCTGGCTTTGACCACGTAGTAATGTGGTACCACACTGAAACAGTCAATTAAACCTGGTTCCGATTAATATTAAAGAGGATAACGCCGGTTATGTCTGGGTTAGTTCTGGTATATGCAATCATCTGGCTCGTACTTTCGCATTTTTCACATACTTGTTGGCCAGATCCTGGCCTTTTTCAGGTCTGCATCACGTAGTAATGCGGTACCACACCGAAACAGTCAACTAAACCTGGTTGCGATTAATATTTTAAAGGATAACGCCGGTTATGTCTGGGTTAGTTCTGTTATTTGCCCTCATCTGGCTCGTACTTTCGCGTTTTTCGCATACTTGTTGGCCAGATCCTGGTTTTTTTCTGGTTTGGATCACGTAGTAATGCGGTACCACACCGAAACAGTCAACTAAACCTGGTTGCGATTAATATTTTAAAGGATAACGCCGGTTATGTCTCGGTTAGGTCTGGGATTTGCCCTCATTTGGCTCGTACTTTCGCATTTTACGCATACTTGTTGGCCAGATCCTGGCCTTTTTCTGGTCTGTATCACGTAGTAATGTGGTACCACACTGAGACAGTCGATAAAAGCTGGTTCCGATTAGTATTTTAGAGGAGAACGCTGGTTACGCCTGGGTTACTTCTGGTATATGCAATCATCTGGCTCATACATTCGCAATTTTCGCGTACTTGTGGGCCAGATCTTGGGTTGTTTGTGGTTTGGATCTCGTCGTAATGTGGTTCCACACCGAAGCAGTCAATTAAACATGTTTGCGATGAATATTTTGGAGGATAACGCTGGTTATGTTTGGGTTAGTTATGGTATTTGCAATAATCTGGCTCGTACTTTCACAGTTTTCGCATACCTGTTGGCCAGATCCTGGGGTTTTTCTGGTTTGGATCACGCAGTAATGTGGTACCACACTGAAACAGTCAATGAAGGCTGGTTTCGATATATATTTTAGAGGATAACACCGGTTAGGTCTGGGTTATGTCTGGTATTTGCAATCATCTGCCACATCCATCCGCATTTTTCGCATACTTGTTGGCCAGATCCTGCGTTTTTTCTGGTGTGGAACACGTAGTAATGCGGTACCACACCGAAACAGTCAATTAAACCTGGTTGCGATTAATATTTTAGAGGATAACGCCGGTTATGTCTCGGTTGTGTCTGGGATTTGCCCTCATCTGGCTCGTACTTTCGCAATTTTCGCTTACTTGTTGGCCAGATCCTGGGCTTTTTCTGGCTTGGATCACGTAGTAATTTGGTACCACACAGAAACTGTCAATTAAACCTGGTAGCGATTAATATTTTAGAGGATAACGCTGGTTATGTCTGGGTTAGTTCTGTTATTTGCCCTCATCTGGCTCGTACTTTCGCATTTTTCACATACTTGTTGGCCAGATCCTGGCCTTTTTCAGGTCTGGATCACGTAGTAATGCGGTACCACACCGAAACAGTCAACTAAACCTGGTTGCGATTAATATTTTAAAGGATAACGCCGGTTATGTCTCGGTTAGGTCTGGGATTTGCCCTCATCTGGCTCGTACTTTCGCATTTTGCGCATACTTGTTGGCCAGATCCTGGCCTTTTTCTGGCTTGGACTACGTAGTAATTTGGTACCACACTGAAACAGTCAATTAAACCTGGTTCCGATTAATATTTTAGTGGATAACGCCGGTTATTTCTGGGTTAGGTCTGGTATTTGCCCTCATCTGGCTCGTACTTTCGCATTTTTCGCATACTTGTTGGCCAGATCCTGGCCTTTTTCAGGTCTGGATCACGTAGTAATGCGGTACCACACCGAAACAGTCAACTAAACCTGGTTGCGATTAATATTTTAAAGGATAACGTCGGTTATGTCACGGTTAGGTCTGGGATTTGCCCTCATCTGGATCGTACTTTCGCATTTTTCGCTTACTTGTTGGCCAGATCATGGGCTTTTTCTGACTTGGATCACGTAGTAATGTGGTACCACACTGAAACAGTCAATAAAAGCTGGTTCCGATTTGTATTTTAGAGGATAACGCCGTTTATGTCTGGATTAGGTCTGGTATTTGCCCTCATCTGGCTCGAGCTTTCGCATTTTTCGCATACTTGTTGGCCAGATCCCGGCCTTTTTCTGGTATGGATCACGTAGTAATGCGGTACCACACCGAAACAGTCAATTAAACCTGTTTGCGATTAATATTTTAGAGGATAACGCCGGTTATGTCACGGTTTGGTCTGGTATTAGCAATCATCTGGCTCATACTTTCGCATTTTTCGCATACTTGTTGGGCAGATCCTGGCCTTTTTCTGGTTTGGATACCGTAGTAATGAGGTTCCACACCGAAGCAGTCAATTAAACCAGGTTGCGCTTAATATTTTAGAGGATATCGCCGGCTATGTCTCGGTTAGGTCTGGGATTTGCCCTCATCTGGCTCGTACTTTCGCATTTTTCGCATACTAGTTGCCCAGATCCTGGCTCTTTTCTGGCTTGGACCACGTAGTAATGTGGTACCACACTGAAACAGTCAATAAAAGCTGGTTCCGATTAGTATTTTAGGGGATAACGCCGGTTATGCCTGGGTTAGGTCTGGTATTTGTCCTCATCTGGCTCGTACATTCGCGTTTTTCGCATACTTGTAGGCCAGATCCTGGGCTTTTTGTGGTTTGGATCACGTAGTAACGTGCTACCACACTGAAGGGTCAATAAAAGCTGGTTGCGATTAATATTTTAGAGGATAACGCCGGTTATGTCTTGGTTAGGTCTAGTAATTGCCCTCATCTGGCTCGTACTTTCGCGTTTTTCGCATACTTGTTGGCCAGATCCTGGCCTTTTTCTGGCTTTGTCATGGCAGTAATGTGGTACCACACTGAAACAGTCCATTAAACCTGGTTCCGATTAATATTTTAGAGGATAACGCAGGTTATGTCTCGGTTAGGTCGGGTATTTGCCCTCATCTGGCTCGTACTTTCGCATTTTTCGCATACTAGTTGCCCAGATCCTGGCTCTTTTCTGGCTTGGACCACGTAGTAATGTGGTACCACACTGAAACAATCAATAAAAGCTGGTTCCGATTAGTATTTTAGGGGATAACGCCGGTTATGCCTGGGTTAGGTCTGGTATTTGTCCTCATCTGGCTCGTACTTTCGCATTTTTCGCATACTTGTAGGCCAGATCCTGGGCTTTTTGTGGTTTGGATCACGTAGTAACGTGCTACCACACTGAAGGGTCAATAAAAGCTGGTTGCGATTAATATTTTAGAGGATAACGCAGGTTATGTCTCGGTTAGGTCGGGTATTTGCCCTCATCTGGCTCGTACTTTCGCATTTTTCGCATACGTGTTGACCAGATCCTGGCATTTTTTCTGGTTTGGATCCCGCAGTAATGTGGTACCACACCGATGCAGTCAATTAAACCAGGTTGCGCTAAATATTTTAGAGGATAACGCCGGTTATTTCTCGGTTAGGTCTGGGATTTGCCCTCACCATGCACGTACTTTCGCATTTTTCGCTTACTTGTTGACCAGATCCTGGCATTTTTTCTGGTTTGGATCCCGTAGTAATGTGGTTCCACACCGAAGCAGTCATTTAAACCAGGTTGCGCTTAATATTTTAGAGGATATCGCCGGCTATGTCTCGGTTAGGTCTGGGATTTGCACTCATCTGGCCCGTACCTTCGCATTTTTCGCATACTTGTTGGTCAGGTCCTGGGCTTTTACTGGTTTGGATAATGTAGTAATGTGGTACCACACTGAAACAGTCAATAAAGGCTGGTTCCGGTTAGTATTTTAGGGGATAACGCCGGTTATGTCTGGGTTAGGTCTAGTATTTGCCCTCATCTGGCTCGAACTTTCGCATTTTTCGCATCCTTGTTGGCCAGATGCTGGGTTTTTTCTGGTTTGGATCCCGTAATAATGACGTTCCACACCGAAACAGTCAATTAAACCTGGTCTCGATTAATATTTTAGAGGATAACGCCGGTTATGTCTGGGTTAGGTCTGGTATCTGCCCTCATCTGGCCCGTAATTTCGCATTTTTCTCATACTTGTTGGCCAGATCCTGGGCTTTTTCTGGTTTGGATAATGTAGTAATGTGGTACCACACTGAAACAGTCAATAAAAGCTGGTTCCGGTTAGTATTTTAGGGGATAACGCCGGTTATGTCTGGGTTAGGTCTAGTATTTGCCCTCATCTGGCTCGAACTTTCGCATTTTTCGCATCCTTGTTGGCCAGATGCTGGGCTTTTTCTGGTTTGGATCCCGTAATAATGACGTTCCACATCGAAACAGTCAATTAAACCTGGTTTCGATTAATATTTTAGAGGATAACGCCGGTTATATCTCGGTTAGGTCTGGTATTTGCCCTCATCTGGCTCGTACCTTCGCATTTTTCGCATACTTGTTGGCCAGATCCTGCCCTTTTTCTGACTCGGACCACGTACTAATGTGGTATCACACCGAAACTTTCAATTAAACCTGGTTGCGATTAATATTTTAGAGGATAACGCCGGTTATGTCTGGGTTAGGTCTGGTATTTGCCCTCATCTGGCTCGTACTTTCGCATTTTACGCATACTTGTTGGCCAGATCCTGGCCTTTTTCTGGTCTGTATCACGTAGTAATGTGGTACCACACGGAGACAGTCGATAAAAGCTGGTTCCGATTAGTATTTTAGGGGATAACGCCGGTTATGTCTGGGTTAGGTCTAGTAATTGCCCTCATCTGGCTCGAACTTTCGCATTTTTCGCATCCTTGTTGGCCAGATGCTGGGCTTTTTCTGGTTTGGATCCCGTAACAATGACGTTCCACACCGAAACTGTCAATTAAACCTGGTTTCGATTAATATTTTAGAGGATAACGCCGGTTATATCTCGGTTAGGTCTGGTATTTGCCCTCATCTGGCTCGTACCTTCGCATTTTTCGCAAACTTGTTGGCCAGATCCTGCCCTTTTTCTGACTCGGACCACGTACTAATGTGGTACCACACCGAAACTTTCAATTAAACCTGGTTGCGATTAATATTTTAGAGGATAACGCCGGTTATGTCTGGGTTAGGTCTGGTATTTGCCCTCATCTGGCTCGTACTTTCGCAATTTTCGCTTACTTGTTGGCCAGATCCTGGGCTTTTTCTGGCTTGGATCACGTAGTAATTTGGTACCACACTGAAACAGTCAATTAAACCTGGTTCCGATCAATATTTTAGAGGATAACGCCGGTTATGTCTGGGTCAGGTCAGGTATTTGCCCTCATTTGGCTCGTACTTCCGCATTTTTCGCATACCTGTTGGCCAGATCCTGGGGTTTTTCTGGTTTGCATCACGGAGTAATGTGGGACCACACTGAAACAGTCAATAAGAGCTGGTCCCGATTAGTGTTTTAGAGGATAACACTGGTTATGTCTGGGTTAGTTCTGGTATTTGCAATCATCTGGCTCATACTTTCGGTTTTTTCGCATACTTGTTGGCCAGATCCTGGGCTTTTTCTGGTTTGGATCACGTAGTAATGTGGTTCCACACTGAAACAGTCAATAAAAGCTGGTTCCGATTAGTGTTTTAGAGGATCACGCTGGTTCCGTCTGGGTTAGTTCTGGTATTTGCAATCATCTGGCTCATACTTTCGCTTTTTTCGCATACTTGTTGGCCAGATGCTGGGTTTTTTCTGGTTTGGATCCCGTAATAATGACGTTCCACACCGAAACAGTCAATTAAACCTGGTTCCGATTAATATTTTAGAGGATAACGCAGGTTATGTCTCGGTTAGGTCGGGTATTTGCCCTCATCTGGCTCGTACTTTCGCATTTTTCGCATACTTGTAGACCAGATCCTGGCATTTTTTCTGGTTTGGATCCCGCAGTAATGTGGAACCACACCGATGCAGTCAATTAAACCAGGTTGCGCTTAATATTTTAGAGGATAACGCCGGTTTTTTCTCGGTTAGATCTGGGATTTGCCCTCATCTGGCTCGTACTTTCGCATTTTGCGCATTCTTGTTGGCCAGATCCTGGCCTTTTTCTGGCTTGGACTACGTAGTAATTTGGTACCACACTGAAGCAGTCAATTAAACCTGGTTCCGATTGATATTTTAGTGGATAACGCCGGTTATTTCTGGGTTAGATCTGGTATTTGCCCTCATCTGGCTCGTACTTTCGCATTTTTCGCATACTTGTTGGCCAGATCCTGGCCTTTTTCAGGTTTGGATCACGTAGTAATGACGTTCCACACCGAAACAGTCAATTAAACCTGATCTCGATTAATATTTTAGAGGATAACGCCGGTTATATCTTGGTTAGGGCAGGTATTTGCCCTCATCTGGCTCGTACTTTCGCATTTTGCGCATACTTGTTGGCCAGATCCTGGCCTTTTTCTGGCTTGGACTACGTAGTAATTTGGTACCACACTGAAACAGTCAATTAAACCTGGTTCCGATTAATATTTTAGTGGATAACGCCGGTTATTTCTGGGATAGGTCTGGTATTTGCCCTCATCTGGCTCGTACTTTCGTATTTCTCGCATACTCGTTGGCCAGATCCTGGCCTTTTTCTGGCTTGGACTACGTAGTAATTTGGTACCACACTGAAGCAGTCAATTAAACCTGGTTCCGATTGATATTTTAGTGGATAACGCCGGTTATTTCTGGGTTAGATCTGGTATTTGCCCTCATCTGGCTCGTACTTTCGCATTTTTCACATACTTGTTGGCCAGATCCTGGCCTTTTTCTGGCTTGGACCAAGTAGTAATGTGGGACCACACCGAAGCAGTCAATTAAACCAGGTTGCGCTTAATATTTTAGAGCATGTCGCCGGCTATGTGTCGGTTAGGTCTGGGATTTGCCCTCATCTGGCCCGTAATTTCGCATTTTTCTCATACTTGTTGGCCAGATCCTGGGCTTTTTCTGGTTTGGATAATGTAGTAATGTGGAACCACACTGAAACAGTCAATAAAAGCTGGTTCCGATTAGTATTTTAGAGGATAACGCCGGTTATATCTCGGTTAGGTGTGGTATTTGCCCTCATCTGGCTCGTACCTTCGCATGTTTCGCATACTTGTTGGCCAGATCCTGCCCTTTTTCTGGTTGGATCACGTAGTAATGTGGAACCACACTGAAACAGTCAATAAACGCTGGTTCCGATTAGTATTTTAGAGGATAACGCTGGTTATGTCTGGGTTAGTTCTAGAATTTGCAATCATCTGGCTCATACTTTCGCATTTTTCGCATACTTGATGGCCAGTTCCTGGCTTTTTTCTGGTTTGGATCACGTAGTAATGCGGTACCACACCGATACAGTCAATGAAACCTGGTTGCGATTAATATTTTAGAGGATAACGCCGGTTATATCTCGGTTAGGTCTGGGATTTGCCCTCATCTGGCTCGTACTTTCGTATTTCTCGCATACTCGTTGGCCAGATCCTGGCCTTTTTCTGGTTTGGATCACGTAGTAATGTTGTACCACACTGAAACAGTCAATGAAGGCTGGTTTCGATATATATTTTAGAGGATAACACCGGTTAGGTCTGGGTTATGTCTGGTATTTGCAATCATCTGCCACATACATCCGCATTTTTCGCATACTTGTTGGCCAGATCCTGGGCTTTTTCTGGCTTGGATCACGTAGTAATTTGGTACCACACTGAGACTGTCAATTAAACCTGGTAGCGATTAATATTTTAGAGGATAACGCTGGTTATGTCTGGGTTAGTTCTGTTATTTGCCCTCATCTGGCTCGTACTTTCGCATTTTTCACATACTTGTTGGCCAGATCCTGGCCTTTTTCAGGTCTGGATCACGTAGTAATGCGGTACCACACCGAAACAGTCAACTAAACCTGGTTGCGATTAATATTTTAAAGGATAACGCCGGTTATGTCTCGGTTAGGTCTGGGATTTGCCCTCATCTGGCTCGTACTTTCGCATTTTGCGCATACTTGTTGGCCAGATCCTGGCCTTTTTCTGGCTTGGACTACGTAGTAATTTGGTACCACACTGAAACAGTCAATTAAACCTGGTTCCGATTAATATTTTAGTGGATAACGCCGGTTATTTCTGGGATAGGTCTGGTATTTGCCCTCATCTGGCTCGTACTTTCGCATTTTTCGCATACTTGTTGGCCAGATCCTGGCCTTTTTCAGGTTTGGATCACGTAGCAATGCGGTACCACACCGAATCAGTCAATTAAACCTGGTTGCGATTAATATTTTAGAGGATAACGTCGGTTATGTCACGGTTAGGTCTGGGATTTGCCCTCATCTGGATCGTACTTTCGCATTTTTCGTTTACTTGTTGGCCACATCATGGGCTTTTTCTGACTTGGATCACGTAGTAATGTGGTACCACACTGAAACAGTCAATAAAAGCTGGTTCAGATTTGTATTTTAGGGGATAACGCCGTTTATGTCTGGGTTAGGTCTGGTATTAGCAATCATCAGGCTCATACTTTCGTATTTTTCGCATACTTGTTGGGCAGATCCTGGCCTTTTTCTGGTTTGGATCCCGTAGTAATGAGGTTCCACACCGAAGCAGTCAATTAAACCAGGTTGCGCTTAATATTATAGAGGATATCGCCGGCTATGTCTCGGTTAGGTCTGGGATTTGCCCTCACCATGCACGTACTTTCGCATTTTTCGCATACTTGTTGGCCAGATCCTGGGCTTTTTCTGGTATGGATAATGTAGTAATGTGGTACCACACTGAAACAGTCAATAAAAGCTGGTTCCGGTTAGTATTTTAGGGGATAACGCCGGTTATGTCTGGGTTAGATCTAGTATTTGCCCTCATCTGGCTCGAACTTTCGGTTTTTTCGCATACTTGTTGGCCAGATCCTGGGCTTTTTCTGGTTTGGATCACGTAGTAATGTGGTACCACACTGAAACAGTCAATAAAAGCTGGTCCCGATTATTGTTTTAGAGGATAACACTGGTTATGTCTGGGTTAGTTCTGGTATTTGCAATCATCTGGCTCATACTTTCGTTTTTTCGCATACTTGTTGGCCAGATGCTGGGTTTTTTCTGGTTTGGATCCCGTAATAATGACGTTCCACACCGAAACAGTCAATTAATCCTGGTCTCGATTAATATTTTAGAGGATAACGCCGGCTATATCTTGGTTAGGTCAGGTATTTGCCCTCATCTGGCTCGTACTTTCGCATTTTTCACATACTTGTTGGCCAGATCCTGGCCTTTTTCTGGCTTGGACCAAATAGTAATGTGGGACCACACCGAAGCAGTCAACTAAACCAGGTTGCGCTTAATATTTTAGAGCATGTCGCCGGCTATGTCTCGGTTAGGTCTGGGATTTGCCCTCATCTGGCTCGTACTTTCGTATTTCTCGCATACTCGTTGGCCAGATCCTGGCCTTTTTCTGGTTTGGATCACGTAGTAATGTTGTACCACACTGAAACAGTCAATGAAGGCTGGTTTCGATATATATTTTAGAGGATAACACCGGTTAGGTCTGGGTTATGTCTGGTATTTGCAATCATCTGCCACATACATCCGCATTTTTCGCATACTTGTTGGCCAGATCCTGGGCTTTTTCTGGCTTGGATCACGTAGTAATTTGGTACCACACTGAGACTGTCAATTAAACCTGGTAGCGATTAATATTTTAGAGGATAACGCTGGTTATGTCTGGGTTAGTTCTGTTATTTGCCCTCATCTGGCTCGTACTTTCGCATTTTTCACATACTTGTTGGCCAGATCCTGGCCTTTTTCAGGTTTGGATCACGTAGTAATGCGGTACCACACCGAAACAGTCAATTAAACCTGGTTGCGATTAATATTTTAGAGGATAACGTCGGTTATGTCACGGTTAGGTCTGGGATTTGCCCTCACCTGGATCGTACTTTCGCATTTTTCGCTTACTTGTTGGCCAGATCATGGGCTTTTTCTGACTTGGATCACGTAGTAATGTGGTACCACACTGAAACAGTCAATAAAAGCTGGTTCAGATTTGTATTTTAGGGGATAACGCCGTTTATGTCTGGGTTAGGTCTGGTATTTGCCCTCATCAGGCTCGAGCTTTCGCATTTTTCGCATACTTGTTGGCCAGATCCTGGCCTTTTTCTGGTATGGATCACGTAGTAATGCGGTACCACACCGAAACAGTCAATTAAACCTGTTTGCGATTAATATTTTAGAGGATAACGCCGGTTATGTCACGGTTTGGTCTGGTATTAGCAATCATCAGGCTCATACTTTCGTATTTTTCGCATACTTGTTGGGCAGATCCTGGCCTTTTTCTGGTTTGGATCCCGTAGTAATGAGGTTCCACACCGAAGCAGTCAATTAAACCAGGTTGCGCTTAATATTTTAGAGGATATCGCCGGCTATGTCTCGGTTAGGTCTGGGATTTGCCCTCATCTGGCTCGTACTTTCGCATTTTTCGCATACTTGTTGACCAGATCCTGGCATTTTTTCTGGTTTGGATCCCGCAGTAATGTGGTACCACACCGATGCAGTCAACTAAACCAGGTTGCGCTTAATATTTTAGAGGATAACGCCGGTTATTTCTCGGTTAGGTCTGGGATTTGCCCTCACCATGCACGTACTTTCGCATTTTTCGCATACTTGTTGGCCAGATCCTGGGCTTTTTCTGGTTTGGATAATGTAGTAATGTGGTACCACACTGAAACAGTCAATAAAAGCTGGTTCCGGTTAGTATTTTAGGGGATAACGCCGGTTATGTCTGCGTTAGGTCTAGTATTTGCCCTCATCTTGCTCGAACTTTCGCATTTTTCGCATCCTTGTTGGCCAGATGCTGGGCTTTTGCTGGTTTGGATCCCGTAATAATGACGTTCCACACCGAAACAGTCAATTAAACCTGGTCTCGATTAATATTTTAGAGGATAACGCCGGTTATATCTTGGTTAGGTCAGGTATTTGCCCTCATCTGGCTCGTACTTTCGCATTTTTCACATACTTGTTGGCCAGATCCTGACCTTTTTCTGGTTGGATCACGTAGTAATGTGGGACCACACTGAAACAGTCAATAAGAGCTGGTCCCGATTAGTGTTTTAGAGGATAACACTGGTTATGTCTGGGTTAGTTCTGGTATTTGCAATCATCTGGCTCATACTTTCGGTTTTTTCGCATACTTGTTGGCCAGATCCAGGGCTTTTTCTGGTTTGGATCACGTAGTAATGTGGTACCACACAGAAACAGTCAATAAAAGCTGGTTCCGATTAGTGTTTTAGAGGATTACGCTGGTTCTGTCTGGGTTAGTTCTGGTATTTGCAATCATCTGGCTCATTCTTTCGCTTTTTTCGCATACTTGTTGGCCAGATGCTGGGTTTTTTCTGGTTTGGATCACGTAATAATGACGTTCCACACCGAAACAGTCAATTAAACCTGGTCTCGATTAATATTTTAGAGGATAACGCCGGCTATATTTTGGTTAGGTCAGGTATTTGCCCTCATCTGGCTCGTACTTTCGCATTTTTCACATACTTGTTGGCCAGATCCTGGCCTTTTTCTGGCTTGGACCAAGTAGTAATGTGGGACCACACCGAAGCAGTCAATTAAACCAGGTTGCGCTTAATATTTTAGAGCATGTCGCCGGCTATGTCTCGGTTAGGTCTGGGATTTGCCGTCATCTGGCCCGTAATTTCGCATTTTTCTCATACTTGTTGGCCAGATCCTGGCCTTTTTCTGGTTTGGATCACGTAGTAATGTGGTACCACACTGAAACAGTCAATAAAAGCTGGTTCCGATTAGTATTTTAGAGGATAACGCTGGTTATGTGTGGGTTAGTTCTGCTATTTGCAATCATCTGGCTCATACTTTCGGTTTTTTCGCATACTTGTTGGCCAGATCCAGGTTTTTTTCTGGTTTGGATAATGTAGTAATGTGGAACCACACTGAAACAGTCATTAAAAGCTGTTTCCGGTTAGTATTTTAGGGGATAACGCCGGTTATGTCTGAGTTAGGTCTAGTATTTGCCCTCATCTGGCTCGAACTTTCGCATTTTTCGCATCCTTGTTGGCCAGATGCTGGGCTTTTTCTGGTTTGGATCCCGTAATAATGACGTTCCACACCGAAACAGTCAATTAAACCTGGTCTCGATTAATATTTTAGAGGATAACGCCGGTTATATCTCGGTTAGGTGTGGTATTTGCCCTCATCTGGCTCGTACCTTCGCATGTTTCGCATACTTGTTGGCCAGATCCTGCCCTTTTTCTGACTCGGACCACGTACTAATGTGGTACCACACCGAAATTTTCAATTAAACCTGGATGCGATTAATATTTTAGAGGATAACGCCGGTTATGTCTGGGTTAGGTCTGGTATTTGCCCTCATCTTGGTCGTACTTTCGCATTTTACGCATACTTGTTGGCCAGATCCTGGACTTTTTCTGGTTTGGATCACGTAGTATTGCGGTACCACACCGAAACAGTCAATTAAACCTGGTTGCAATTAATATTTTAGAGGATAACGCCGGTTATGTCTCGGTTAGGTCTGCGATTTGGCCTGATCAGGCTCGTACTTTCGCATTTTTCGCATACTTGTTGGCCAGATCCTGACCTTTTTCTGGTTGGATCACGTAGTAATGTGGAACCACACTGAAACAGTCAATAAAAGCTGGTTCCGATTAGTATTTTAGAGGATAACGCTGGTTATGTCTGGGTTAGTTCTGGAATTTGCAATCATCTGGCTCATACTTTCGCATTTTTCGCATACTTGATGGCCAGTTCCTGGCTTTTTTCTGGTTTGGATCACGTAGTAATGCGGTACCACACCGATACAGTCAATGAAACCTGGTTGCGATTAATATTTTAGAGGATAACGCCGGTTATGTCTCGGTTAGGTCTGGGATTTGCCCTCATCTGGCTCGTACTTTCGCAATTTGCGCATACTTGCTGGCCAGAACCTGGCCTTTTTCTGGCTTGGACTACGTAGTAATTTGGTACCACACTGAAACAGTCAATTAAACCTGGTTCCGATTAATATTTTAGTGGATAACGCCGGTTATTTCTGGGTTAGGTCTGGTATTTGCCCTCATCTGGCTCGTACTTTCGCATTTTTCGCATACTTGTTGGCCAGATCCTGGCCTTTTTCAGGTTTGGATCACGTAGTAATGCGGTACCACACCGAAACAGTCAATTAAACCTGGTTGCGATTAATATTTTAGAGGATAACGTCGGTTATGTCACGGTTAGGTCTGGGATTTGCCCTCACCTGGATCGTACTTTCGCATTTTTCGCTTACTTGTTGGCCAGATCATGGGCTTTTTCTGACTTGGATCACGTAGTAATGTGGTACCACACTGAAACAGTCAATAAAAGCTGGTTCAGATTTGTATTTTAGGGGATAACGCCGTTTATGTCTGGGTTAGGTCTGGTATTTGCCCTCATCAGGCTCGAGCTTTCGCATTTTTCGCATACTTGTTGGCCAGATCCTGGCCTTTTTCTGGTATGGATCACGTAGTAATGCGGTACCACACCGAAACAGTCAATTAAACCTGTTTGCGATTAATATTTTAGAGGATAACGCCGGTTTTGTCACGGTTTGGTCTGGTATTAGCAATCATCAGGCTCATACTTTCGCATTTTTCGCATACTAGTTGGCCAGATCCTGGCTCTTTTCTGGCTTGGACCACGTAGTAATGTGGTACCAAACTGAAACAGTCAATAAAAGCTGGTTCCGGTTAGTATTTTAGGGGATAACGCCGGTTATGCCTGGGTTAGGTCTGGTAATTGCCCTCATCTGGCTCGTACTTTCGCGTTTTTCGCATACTTGTTGGCCAGATCCTGGCCTTTTTCTGGCTTTGTCATGGCAGTAATGTGGTACCACACTGAAACAGTCAATTAAACCTGGTTCCGATTATTATTTTAGAGGATAACGCAGGTTATGTCTCGGTTAGGTCGGGTATTTGCCCTCATCTGGCTCGTACTTTCGCATTTTTCGCATACTTGTTGACCAGATCCTGGCATTTTTTCTGGTTTGGATCCCGCAGTAATGTGGTACCACACCGATGCAGTCAACTAAACCAGGTTGCGCTTAATATTTTAGAGGATAACGCCGGTTATTTCTCGGTTAGGTCTGGGATTTGCCCTCACCATGCACGTACTTTCGCATTTTTCGCATACTTGTTGGCCAGATCCTGGGCTTTTTCTGGTTTGGATAATGTAGTAATGTGGTACCACACTGAAACAGTCAATAAAAGCTGGTTCCGGTTAGTATTTTAGGGGATAACGCCGGTTATGTCTGCGTTAGGTCTAGTATTTGCCCTCATCTTGCTCGAACTTTCGCATTTTTCGCATCCTTGTTGGCCAGATGCTGGGCTTTTGCTGGTTTGGATCCCGTAATAATGACGTTCCACACCGAAACAGTCAATTAAACCTGGTCTCGATTAATATTTTAGAGGATAACGCCGGTTATATCTTGGTTAGGTCAGGTATTTGCCCTCATCTGGCTCGTACTTTCGCATTTTTCACATACTTGTTGGCCAGATCCTGACCTTTTTCTGGTTGGATCACGTAGTAATGTGGGACCACACTGAAACAGTCAATAAGAGCTGGTCCCGATTAGTGTTTTAGAGGATAACACTGGTCATGTCTGGGTTAGTTCTGGTATTTGCAATCATCTGGCTCATACTTTCGGTTTTTTCGCATACTTGTTGGCCAGATCCAGGGCTTTTTCTGGTTTGGATCACGTAGTAATGTGGTACCACACATAAACAGTCAATAAAAGCTGGTTCCGATTAGTGTTTTAGAGGATTACGCTGGTTCTGTCTGGGTTAGTTCTGGTATTTGCAATCATCTGGCTCATACTTTCGCTTTTTTCGCATACTTGTTGGCCAGATGCTGGGTTTTTTCTGGTTTGGATCCCGTAATAATGACGTTCCACACCGAAACAGTCAATTAAACCTGGTCTCGATTAATATTTTAGAGGATAACGCCGGCTATATTTTGGTTAGGTCAGGTATTTGCCCTCATCTGGCTCGTACTTTCGCATTTTTCACATACTTGTTGGCCAGATCCTGGCCTTTTTCTGGCTTGGACCAAGTAGTAATGTGGGACCACACCGAAGCAGTCAATTAAACCAGGTTGCGCTTAATATTTTAGAGCATGTCGCCGGCTATGTCTCGGTTAGGTCTGGGATTTGCCCTCATCTGGCCCGTAATTTCGCATTTTTCTCATACTTGTTGGCCAGATCCTGGCCTTTTTCTGGTTTGGATCACGTAGTAATGTGGTACCACACTGAAACAGTCAATAAAAGCTGGTTCCGATTAGTATTTTAGAGGATAACGCTGGTTATGTGTGGGTTAGTTCTGGTATTTGCAATCATCTGGCTCATACTTTCGTTTTTTTCGCATACTTGTTGGCCAGATCCAGGTTTTTTTCTGGTTTGGATAATGTAGTAATGTGGAACCACACTGAAACAGTCATTAAAAGCTGTTTCCGGTTAGTATTTTAAGGGATAACGCCGGTTATGTCTGAGTTAGGTCTAGTATTTGCCCTCATCTGGCTCGAACTTTCGCATTTTTCGCATCCTTGTTGGCCAGATGCTGGGCTTTTTCTGGTTTGGATCCCGTAATAATGACGTTCCACACCGAAACAGTCAATTAAACCTGGTCTCGATTAATATTTTAGAGGATAACGCCGGTTATATCTCGGTTAGGTGTGGTATTTGCCCTCATCTGGCTCGTACCTTCGCATGTTTCGCATACTTGTTGGCCAGATCCTGCCCTTTTTCTGACTCGGACCACGTACTAATGTGGTACCACACCGAAACTTTCAATTAAACCTGGTTGCGATTAATATTTTAGAGGATAACGCCGGTTATGTCTCGGTTAGGTCTGGGATTTGCCCTCATCTGGCTCGTACTTTCGCATTTTTCGCATACTTGTTGGCCAGATCCTGGCCTTTTTCAGGTTTGGATCACGTAGTTATGCGGTACCACACCGAAACAGTCAACTAAACCTGGATGCGATTAATGTTTTAAAGGATAACGCCGGTTATGTCTCGGTTAGGTCTGGGATTTGCCCTCATCTGGCTCGTGCTTTCGCATTTTGCGCATACTCGTTGGCCAGATCCTGGCCTTTTTCTGGCTTGGACTACGTAGGAATTTGGTACCACACTGAAACAGTCAATTAAACCTGGTTCCGATTAATATTTTAGTGGATAACGCCGGTTATTTCTGGGTTAGGTCTGGTATTTGCCCTCATCTGGCTCGTACTTTCGCATTTTTCGCATACTTGTTGGCCAGATCCTGGCCTTTTTCTGGTTTGGATCACGTAGTAATGTGGTACCACACTGAAGCAGTCAATTAAACCTGGTTGCGATTAATATTTTAGGGGATAACGCCGGTTATGTCTGGGTTAGGTCTGGGATTTGGCGTCAACTGGCTCGTACTTTCGCATTTCTCGCATACTTGTTGGCCAGATCCAGAGCTTTTTCTGGTTTGCATCCCGTCGTAATGTGGTTCCACACCGAAACAGTCAATTAAACCTGGTTGCGATTAATATTTTAGGGGATAACGACAGTTATGTCTGGGTTAGGTCTGGTATTTGCCCTCATCTGGCTCGTACTTTCGCATTTTTCGCATATTTGTTGGCCAGATCCTGGCCTTTTTCAGGTTTGGATCACGTAGTAATGCGGTACCACACCGAAACAGTCAATTAAACCTGGTTGCGATTAATATTTTAGGGGATAACGTCGGTTATGTCTCGGTTAGGTCTGGGATTTGCCCTCATCTGGCTCGTACTTTCGCATTTTTCGCATACTTGTTGGCCAGATCCTGGCCTTTTTCAGGTTTGGATCACGTAGTTATGCGGTACCACACCGAAACAGTCAATTAAACCTGGTTCCGATTAATATTTTAGTGGATAACGCCGGTTATTTCTGGGTTAGGTCTGGTATTTGCCCTCATCTGGCTCGTACTTTCGCATTTTTCGCATACTTGTTGGCCAGATCCTGGCCTTTTTCTGGTCTGTATCACGTAGTAATGTGGTACCACACCGAAACAGTCAATTAAACCTGGTTGCGATTAATATTTTAGGGGATAACGCCGGTTATGTCTGGGTTAGGTCTGGTATTTGCCCTCATCTGGCTCGTACTTTCGCATTTCTCGCATACTTGTTGGCCAGATCCTGGCCTTTTTCTGGTTTGGATCACGTAGTAATGCGGTACCACACCGATACAGTCAATGTAACCTGGTTGCGATGAATATTTTAGAGGATAACGTCGGTTATGTCACGGTTAGGTCTGGGATTTGCCCTCATCTGGCTCGTACTTTCGCATTTTGCGCATACTTGTTGGCCAGATCCTGGCCTTTTTCTGGCTTGGACCACGTAGCAATTTGGTTCCACACCGAAACAGTCAATTAAACCTGGTTGCGATTAATATTTTAGGGGATAACGCCGGTTATGTCTGGGTTAGGTCTGGTATTTGCCCTCATCTGGCTCGTACTTTCGCATTTTTCGCATACTTGTTGGCCAGATCCTGGCCTTTTTCAGGTTTCGATCACGTAGTAATGCGGTACGACACCGAAACAGTCAATTAAACCTGGTTGCGATTAATATTTTAGAGGATAACGCCGGGTATGGCTGGGTTAGGTCTGGTATTTTCCCTCATCTGGCTCGTACTTTCGCATTTTACGCATACTTGTTGGCCAGATCCTGGCCTTTTTCTGGTCTGTATCACGTAGTAATGTGGTACCACACTGAGACAGTCGATAAAAGCTGGTTCCGATTAGTATTTTAGAGGAGAACGCTGGTTACGCCTGGGTTACTTCTGGTATATGCAATCATCTGGCTCATACATTCGCAATTTTCGCGTACTTGTTGGCCAGATCTTGGTTTTTTTGTGGTTTGGATCTCGTCGTAATGTGGTTCCACACCGAAACAGTCAATTAAACCTGGTTGCGATTAATATTTTAGGGGATAACGCCGGTTATGTCTGGGTTAGGTCTGGTATTTGCCCTCATCTGGCTCGTGCTTTCGCATTTTGCGCATACCCGTTGGCCAGATCCTGGCCTTTTTCTGGCTTGAACTACGTAGTAATTTGGTACCACACTGAAACAGTCAATTAAACCTGGTTCCGATTAATATTTTAGTGGATAACGCCGGTTATTTCTGGGTTAGGTCTGGTATTTGCCCTCATCTGGCTCGTACTTTCGCAGTTTTCGCATACTTGTTGGCCAGATCCTGGGCTTTTTCTGGTTTGTATCACGTAGTAGTGTGGTACCACACTGAATCAGTCAATTAAACCTGGTTCCGATTAGTATCTTAGAGGATAACGCTGGTTATGTCTGGGTTAGTTCTGGTATTTGCCCTCATCTGGCTCGTACTTTCGCATTTTTCGCATACTTTTTGGAGAGATCCTGGCCTTTTTCTGTTTTGGATCACGTAGTAATGTGGTACCACACTGAAACAGTCAATTAAACCTGGTTCCGATCAATATTTTAGAGGATAACGCCGGTTATGTCTGGGTCAGGTCTGGTATTTGCCCTCATTTGGCTCGTACTTCCGCATTTTTCGCATACCTGTTGGCCAGATCCTGGGGTTTTTCTGGTTTGGATCACGCAGTAATGTGGTACCACACTGAAACAGTCAATGAAGGCTGGTTTCGATATATATTTTAGAGGATAACACCGGTTAGGTCTGGGTTATGTCTGGTATTTGCAATCATCTGCCACATACTTCCGCATTTTTCGCATACTTGTTGGCCAGATCCTGCGTTTTTTCTGGTGTGGATCACGTAGTAATACGGTACCACACCGAAACAGTCAATTAAACCTGGTTGCGATTAATATTTTAGAGGATAACGCCGGTTATGTCTCGGTTGTGTCTGGGATTTGCCCTCATCTGGCTCGTACTTTCGCAATTTTCGCTTACTTGTTGGCCAGATCCTGGGCTTTTTCTGGTTTGGATCACGTAGTAGTGTGGTTCCACACCGAAACAGTCAATTAAACCTGGTTGCGATTAATATTTTAGAGGATAACGCCGGTTATGCCTGGGTCAGGTCTGGTATTTGCCCTCATTTGGCTCGTACTTTCGCATTTCTCGCATACTTGTAGGCCAGATTCTGGGCTTTTTCATGTTTGTATCACGTAGTAGCGTGGTACCACACTGAAACAGTCAATTAAACCTGGTTCCGATTAGTATCGCAGAGGATAACGCTGGTTATGTCTGGGTTAGCTCTGGTATTTGCCCTCATTTGGCTCGTACTTTCGCATTTTGCGCATACTTGTTGGCCAGATCCTGGCCTTTTTCTGGCTTGGACCACGTAGTAATTTGGTTCCACACACGAAACAGTCAATTAAACCTGGTTGCGATAAATATTTTAGGGGATAACGCCGGTTATGTCTGGGTTAGGTCTGGTATTTGCCCTCATCTGGCTCGTACTTTCGCATTTCTCGCATACTTGTTGGCCAGATCCCGGCCTTTTTCAGGTTTGGAACACGTAGTAATGCGGTACCACACCGAAACAGTCAATTAAACCTGGTTGGGATTAATATTTTAGAGGATAACGTCGGTTATGTCACGGTTAGATCTGGGGTTTGCCCTCATCTGGATCGTACTTTCGCATTTTTCGCTTACTTGATGGCCAGATCCTGACCTTTTTCTGGTCTGTATCACGTAGTAATGTGGTACCACACCGAAACAGTCAATTAAACCTGGTTGCGATTAATATTTTAGGGGATAACGCCGGTTATGTCTGGGTTAGGTCTGGTATTTGCCCTCATCTGGCTCGTACTTTCGCATTTTTCGCATACTTGTTGGCCAGATCCTGGTTTTTTTCAGGTTTGGATCACGTAGTAATGCGGTACCACACCGAAACAGTCAATAAAAGCTGGTTCCGATTAGTATTTTAGAGGATAACGCTGGTTATGTCTGGGTTAGTTCTGGTATTTGCAATCATCTGGCTCATACTTTCGCGTTTTTCGCATATTTGTTGGCCAGATCCTGGTTTTTTTCTGGTTTGGATCCTGCACTAATGTGATTCCACACCGAAACAATCAATTAAACCTGGTGGCGATTAATATTTTAGAGGATAACGCCGGTTATGTCTGGGTTAGGTCTGGTATTTGCCCTCATCTGGCTCGTACTTTCGCATTTTACGCATACTTGTTGGCCAGATCCTGGCCTTTTTCTGGTCTGTATCACGTAGTAATGTGGTACCACACCGAAACAGTCAATTAAACCTGGTTGCGATTAATATTTTAGGGGATAACGCCGGTTATGTCTGGGTTAGGTCTGGTATTTGCCCTCATCTGTCTCGTACTTTCGCATTTTTCGCATACTTGTTGGCCAGATCCTGGCCTTTTTCAGGTTTGGAACACGTAGTAATGCGGTACCACACCGAAACAGTCAATTAAACCTGGTTGCGATTAATATTTTAGAGGATAACGTCGGTTATGTCACGGTTAGGTCTGGGATTTGCCCTTATCTGGATCGTACTTTCGCATTTTTCGCTTACTTGTTGGCCAGATCCTGACCTTTTTCTGGTTGGATCACGTAGTAATGTGGAACCACACTGAAACAGTCAATGAAAGCTGGTTCCGATTAGTATTTTAGAGGATAACGCTGGTTATGTCTGGGTTAGTTCTGGTATTTGCAATCATCTGGCTCATACTTTCGCATTTTTCGCATACTTGATGGCCAGATCCTGGCTTTTTTCTGGTTTGGATCACGTAGTAATGCGGTACCACACCGATACAGTCAATGAAACCTGGTTGCGATGAATATTTTAGAGGATAACGTCGGTTATGTCACGGTTAGGTCTGGGATTTGCCCTCATCTGGCTCGTACTTTCGCATTTTGCGCATACTTGTTGGCCAGATCCTGGCCTTTTTCTGGCTTGGACCACGTAGTAATTTGGTTCCACACACGAAACAGTCAATTAAACCTGGTTGCGATTAATATTTTAGAGGATAACGTCGGTTATGTCACGGTTAGGTCTGGGATTTGCCCTCATCTGGCTCGTACTTTCGCATTTTGCGCATACTTGTTGGCCAGATCCTGGCCTTTTTCTGGCTTGGACCACGTAGTAATTTGGGTCCACACACGAAACAGTCAATTAAACCTGGTTGCGATTAATATTTTAGGGGATAACGCCGGTTATGTCTGGGTTAGGTCTGGGATTTGCCCTCATCTGGCTCGTACTTTCGCATTTTGCGCATACTTGTTGGCCAGATCCTGGCCTTTTTCAGGTTTGGATCACGTAGTAATGCGGTACCACACCGAAACAGTCAATTAAACCTGGTTGCGATTAATATTTTAGAGGATAACGCCGTTTATGTCTCGGTTGTGTCTGGGATTTGCCCTCATCTGGCTCGTACTTTCGCATTTCTCGCATACTTGTTGGCCAGATTCTGGGCTTTTTCATGTTTGTATCACGTAGTAGCGTGGTACCACACTGAAACAGTCAATTAGACCTGGTTCCGATTAGTATCGTAAAGGATAACGCTGGTTATGTCTGGGTTAGCTCTGGTATTTGCCCTCATTTGGCCCGTACTTTCGTATTTTTCTCATACTTGTTCGGCAGCTCCTGGCCTTTTTTCTGGTTAGGATCACGTATTAATGTGGTGGCGCACTGAGGTAGACAATTCAACCTGGATCTATCAATATTTTAGAGGATAACGCCGGTTATGTCTCGTTTAGTTCTGGGATTTGCCCTCATCTGGCTCGTACTTTCGAATTTTGCGAATACTTGTTGGCCAGATCCTGGCCTTTTTCTGGCTTGGACTACGTAGTAATTTGGTACCACACTGAAACAGTCAATTAAACCTGGTTCCGATTAATATTTTAGTGGATAACGCCGGTTATTTCTGGGTTAGGTCTGGTATTTGCCCTCATCTGGCTCGTACTTTCGCATTTTTCGCATACTTGTTGGCCAGATCCTGGCCTTTTTCAGGTTTGGATCACGTAGTAATGCGGTACCACACCGAAACAGTCAATTAAACCTGGTTGCGATTAATATTTTAGAGGATAACGTCGGTTATGTCAGGGTTAGGTCTGGGATTTGCCCTCATCTGGATCGTACTTTCGCATTTCTCGCATACTGGTTGGCCAGATCCTGGTTTTTTTCTGGTTTGGATCATGCACTAATGTGATTCCACACCGAAACAGTCAATTAAACCTGGTGGCGATTAATATTTTAGAGGATAACGCCGGTTATGTCTGGGTTAGGTCTGGTATTTGCCCTCATCTGGCTCGTACTTTCGCATTTTACGCATACTTGTTGGCCAGATCCTGGCCTTTTTCTGGCTTGGACTACGTAGTAATTTGGTACCACACTGAAACAGTCAATTAAACCTGGTTCCGATTAGTATTTTAGAGGAGAACGCTGGTTACGCCTGGATTACTTCTGGTATATGCAACCATCTGGCTCACACATTCGCATTTTTCGCATACTTTTTGGGCAGATCCTGGCCTTTTTCTGTTTTGGATCACGTAGTAATGTGGTACCAAACTGAAACAGTCAATTAAACCTGGTTCCGACCAATATTTTAGAGGATAACGCCGGTTATGTCTGGGTCAGGTCTGGTATTTGCCCTCATTTGGCTCGTACTTCCGCATTTTTCGCATACCTGTTGGCCAGATCCTGAGGTTTTTCTGGTTTGGATCACGCAGTAATGTGGTACCACACTGAAACAGTCAATGAAGGCTGGTTTCGATATATATTTTAGAGGATAACACCGGTTAGGTCTGGATTATGTCTGGTATTTGCAATCATCTGCCACATACTTCCGCATTTTTCGCATACTTGTTGGCCAGATCCTGCGATTTTTCTGGTGTGGATCACGTAGTAATGCGGTACCATACCGAAACAGTCAATTAAACCTGGTTGCGATTAATATTTTAGAGGATAACGCCGGTTATGTCTGGGTTAGGTCTGGGATTTGGCCTCATCTGGCTCGTACTTTCGCATTTCTCGCATACTTGTTGGCCAGATCCAGGGCTTTTTCTGGTTTGCATCCCGTCGTAATGTGGTTCCACACCGAAACAGTCAATTAAACCTGGTTGCGATTAATATTTTAGGGGATAACGACAGTTATGTCTGTGTTAGGTCTGGCATTTGCCCTCATCTGGCTCGTACTTTCGCATTTCTCGCATATTTGTTGGCCAGATCCTGGCCTTTTTCAGGTTTGGATCACGTAGTAATGCGGTACCACACCGAAACAGTCAATTAAACCTGTTTGCGATTGATATTTTAGGGGATAACGTCGGTTATGTCTCGTTTAGGTCTGGGTTTTGCCCTCATCTGGCTCGTACCTTCGCATTTTCCGCATACTTGTTTGCCAGATCCTGGCCTTTTTCTGGCTCGGACTACGTAGTAATTTGGTACCACACTGAAACAGTCAATTAAACCTGGTTCCGATTAATATTTTAGTGGATAACGCCGGTTATTTCTGGGTTAGGTCTGGTATTTGCCCTCATCTGGCTCGTACTTTCGCATTTTGCGCATACTTGTTGGCCAGATCCTGGCCTTTTTCTGGTTTGGATCACGTAGTAATGCAGTACCACACCGAAACAGTCAATTAAACCTGGTTGCTATTAATATTTTAGAGGATAACGCCGGTTATGTCTCGGTTAGGTCTGGGATTTGCCCTCGTCTGGCTCGTACTTTCGCATTTTGCGCATACTTGTTGGCCAGATCCTGACCTTTTTCTGGTTGGATCACGTAGTAATGTGGAACCACACTGAAACATTCAATAAAAGCTGGTTCCGATTAGTATTTTAGATGATAACGCTGGTTATGTCTGGGTTAGTTCTGTTATTTGCAATCATCTGGCTCATACTTTCGCATTTTTCGCATACTTGATGGCCAGATCCTGGCTTTTTTCTGGTTTGGATCACGTAGTAATGCGGTACCACACCGATACAGTCAATGAAACCTGGTTGCGATTAATATTTTGGAGGATAACGCCGGTTATGTCTCGGTTAGGTCTGGGATTTGCCCTCATCTGGCTCGTACTTTCGCATTTCTCGCATACTTGTTGGCCAGATCCTGGTTTTTTTCTGGTTTGGATCCTGTACTAATGTGACTCCACACCGAAACAGTCAATTAAACCTGGTTGCGATTAATATTTTAGAGGATAACGCCGGTTATGTCTGGGTTAGGTCTGGTATTTGCCCTCATCTGGCTCGTACTTTCGCATTTAACGCATACTTGTTGGCCAGATCCTGGCCTTTTTCTGATCTGTATCACGTAGTAATGTGGTTCCACACCGAAACAGTCAATTAAACCTGGTTGCTATTAATATTTTAGGGGATAGCGCCGGTTATGACTGGGTTAGGTCTGGTATTTGCCCTCATCTGGCTCGTACTTTCGCATTTTTCGCATACTTGTTGGCCAGATCCTGACCTTTTTCTGGTTGGATCAGGTAGTAATGTGGAACCACACTGAAACAGTCAATAAAAGCTGGTTCCGATTAGTATTTTAGAGGATAACGCTGGTTATGTCTGGGTTAGTTCTGGTATTTGCAATCATCTGGCTCATACTTTCGCATTTTTCGCATACTTGATGGCCAGATCCTGGCTTTTTTCTGGTTTGGATCACGTAGTAATGCAGTACCACACCGATACAGTCAATGAAACCTGGTTGCGATTAATATTTTAGAGGATAACGGCTGTTATGTCTCGGCTAGGTCTGGGATTTGCTCTCATGTGGCTCGTACTTTCGCATTTTTCGCATACTTGTTGGCCAGATCCTGGCCTTTTTCTGGTCTGTATCACGTAGTAATTTGGAACCACACTGAAACAGTCTATTAAACCTGGTTCCGATTAATATTTTAGAGGATAACGCCGGTTATGTCTGGGTTAGGTCTGGTATTTGCCCTCATCAGGCTCGTACTTTCGCATTTTTCGCATACTTGTTGGCCAGATCCTGGCCTTTTTCTGGTTTTGATCACGTAGTAATGTGGTACCACACTGAGACAGTCGATAAAAGCTGGTTCCGATTAGTATTTTGGAGGAGAACGCTGGTTACGCCTGGGTTACTTCTGGTATATGCAATCATCTGGCTCATACTTTCGCGTTTTTCGCATACATGTTGGTCAGATCTTGGCCTTTTTCTGGCATGGACCACGTAGTAATGTGGTATCACACTGAAACAGTCAATTAAACCTGGTTCAGATCAATATTTTAGAGGATAACGCCGGTTATGTCTTGGTTAGTTCTAGTATTTGCCCTCATCTGGCTCGTACTTTCGCATTTTTCGCATACCTGTTGGCCAGATCCTGGCCTTTTTCTGGCTTGGACCAAGTAGTAATCTGGGACCACACTCAAACAGTCAATTAAACCTGGTTGCGATAAATATTTTAGAGGGTAGCGGCGGTTATTTCTCGGTTAGGTCTGGGCTTTGCCCTCATCTGTCTCATACTTCCGCATTTTTCGCAAACTTGATGGCCAGATCCTGGCTTTTTTCTGGTTTGGATCCCGTCGTAATGTGGTTCCACACCGAAGAAGTCAATTAAACATGGTTGCGATGAATATATTGGAGGATAACGCTGGTTATGTTTGGGTTAGTTATGGTATTTGCAATAATCTGGCTCGTACTCTCACAGTTTTCGCATACTTGTTGGCCAGATCCTGGGCTTTTTCTGGTTTGTATCACGTAGTAGTGTGGTACCACTCTGAAACAGTCAATTAAACCTGGTTCCGATTAGTATCTTAGAGGATAACGCCGGTTATGCCTGGGTCAGGTCTGGTATTTGCCCTCATTTGGCTCGTACTTTCGTATTTTTCTCATACTTGTTGGGCAGCTCCTGGGTTTTTTTCTGGTAAGGATCACGTATTATTGTGGTGGTGCACTGAGGTAGACAATTCAATCTGGATTCTATCAATATTTTAGAGGATAACGCCGGTTATGTCTGGGTTAGGTCTGGGATTTGGCCTCATCTGGCTCGTACTTTCGCATTTCTCGCATACTTGTTGGCCAGATCCTGGCTTTTTTCTGGTTTGGATCACGTAGTAATGTGGTACCACACTGAAACAGTCAATGAATGCTGGTTTCGATTAATATTTTAGAGGATAACGCCGGTTATGGCTGGGTTATGTCTGGTATTTGCAATCATCAGCCATATACTTCCGCATTTTTCGCATACTCGTTGGCCAGATCCTGCGTTTTTTCTGGTGTGGATCACGTAGTAATGCGGTACCACACCGAAACAGTCAATTAAACCTGGTTGCGATTAATATTTTAGAGGATAACGCCGGTTATGTCTCGGTTTTGTCTTGGATTTGCCATCATCTGGCTCGTACTTTCGCATTTTTCGCTTACTTGTTGGCCAGATCCTGGGCTTTTTCTGGTTTGGATCACGTAGCAGTGTGGTTCCACACCGAAACAGTCAATTAAACCTGGTTGCGATTAATATTTTAGAGGATAACGCCGGTTATGCCTGGGTCAGGTCTGGTATTTGCCCTCATTTTGCGCGTACTTTCGTATTTTTCTCATACTTGTTGGGCAGCTCCTGGGTTTTTTTCTGGTAAGGATCACGTATTATTGTGGTGGTGCACTGAGGTAGACAATTCAATCTGGATTCTATCAATATTTTAGAGGATAACGCCGGTTATGTCTGGGTTAGGTCTGGGATTTGGCCTCATCTGGCTCGTACTTTCGCATTTCTCGCATACTTGTTGGCCAGATCCTGGCTTTTTTCTGGTTTGGATCACGTAGTAATGCGGTACCACACCGAAGCAGTCAATTTAACCTGGTTTCGATTAATATTTTAGAGGATAACGTCGCTTATATCTCGGTTAGGTCTGGGATTTGCCCTCATCTGGCTCGTACCTTCGCATTTTTCGCATACTTGTTGGCCAGATCCTGGCCTTTTCCTGGTTTGGATCACGTAGTAATGTGGTACCACACTGAAACAGTCAATGAATGCTGGTTTCGATTAATATTTTAGAGGATAACGCCGGTTATGTCTGGGTTATGTCTGGTATTTGCAATCATCAGCCATATACTTCCGCATTTTTTGCATACTCGTTGGCCAGATCCTGCGTTTTTTCTGGTGTGGATCACGTAGTAATGCGGTACCACACCGAAACAGTCAATTAAACCTGGTTGCGATTAATATTTTAGAGGATAACGCCGGTTATGTCTCGGTTTTGTCGTGGATTTGCCATCATCTGGCTCGTACTTTCGCATTTTTCGCTTACTTGTTGGCCAGATCCTGGGCTTTTTCTGGTTTGGATCACGTAGCAGTGTGGTTCCACACCGAAACAGTCAATTAAACCTGGTTGCGATTAATATTTTAGAGGATAACGCCGGTTATGCCTGGGTCAGGTCTGGTATTTGCCCTCATTTTGCGCGTACTTTCGTATTTTTCTCATACTTGTTGGCCAGATCCTGGGCTATTTCTGGTTTGTATCACGTAGTAGTGTGGTACCACACTGAAACAGTCAATAGAAGCTGGTTCCGAATAGTATTTTAGAGGATAACGCAGGTTACGTCTGGGTTAGTTCTGGTATTTGCAATCATCTGGCTCATACTTTCGCATTTTTCGCATACTTGATGGCCAGATCCAGGCCTTTTTCTGGTTTGGATCACGTAGTAATGCGGTACCACACCGATACAGTCAATGAAACCTGGTTGCGATAAATATTTTGGAGGGTAGCGGCGGTTATTTCTCGGTTAGGTCTGGGCTTTGCCCTCATCTGTCTCGTACCTTCGCATTTTTCGCATACTTGTTGGCCAGATCCTGGCCTTTTTCTGGTTTGGATCACGTAGTAATGCAGTACCACACCGTAACAGTCAATTAAACCTGGTTGCTATTAATATTTTGGAGGATAACGCCGGTTATGTCTCGGTTAGGTTTGGGATTTGCCCTCGTCTGGCTCGTACTTTCGCATTTTGCGCATACTTGTTGGCCAGATCCTGGCGTTTTTCTGGCTTGGACCACGTAGTAATTTGGTTCCACACCGAAACAGTCAATTAAACCTGGTTGCGATTAGTATTTTAGGGGATAACGCCGGTTATGTCTGGGTCAGGTATGGTATTTGCCCTGATCTTGCAAGTACTTCCGCATTTTTCGCATACTTGTTGGGCAGATCCTGGCCTTTTTCTGGTTTGGATCACGTAGTAATGCGGTACCACACCGAAACAGTCAATTAAACCTGGTTGCGATTAATATTTTAGAGGATAAAGTCGGTTATGTCTCGGTTAGTTCTGGGATTTGCCCTCATCTGGCTCGTACTTTCGCATTTTTCGCATACTTGTTGGCCAGATCCTGGCCTTTTTCAGGTTTGGATCACGTAGTAATGCGGTACCACACCGAAACAGTCAATTAAACCTGGTTGCGATTTATATTTTAGAGGATAACGTCGGTTATGTCTCGGTTAGTTCTGGTATTTGCCCTCATCTGGCTCGTACCTTCGCATTTTTCGCATACCTGTTGGCCAGATCCTGCGTTTTTTCTGGTGTGGATCTCGTAGTAATGCGGTACCACACCGAAACAGTCAATTAAACCTGGTTGCGATTAGTATTTTAGAGGATAATGCTGTTTATGTCTGGGTTAGGTCTGGTATTTGTCCCCATTTGGTTTGTACTTCCGCATTTTTCGCATACTTGTTGGCCAGATCCTGCGTCTTTTCTGGTGTGGATTTCGTAGTAATGCGGTACCACACGGAAACAGACAATTAAACCTGGCTGCGATTAATATTTTAGAGGATAACGCCGGTTATGTCTCGGTTGTGTCTGGGATTTGCCCTCATCTGTCTCGTGCTTTCGTATTTTTCGCATACTTGTTGGTCAGATCCTGGGCTATTTCTGGTTTGTATCACGTAGTAGTGTGGTACCACACAGAAACAGTCAATCAAACCTGGTTCCGATTAATATTTTAGTGGATAACGCCGGTTATGTCTGGGTTAGCTCTGGTATTTGCCCTCATCTGGCGCGTACTTTCGCATTTTACGCATTCTTGTTGGCCAGATCCTGGCCTTTTTCTGGTTTGGATCACGTAGTAATGCGGTACCATACCGAAACAGTCAATTAGACCTGGTTGCGATTATTATTTTAGAGGATAACGCCGGTAATGTCTCGGTTAGGTCTGGGATTTGCCCTCATCTGGCTCGTACTTTCGCATTTTGCGCATACTTGTTGGCCGGATCCTGGGCTTTTTCTGGTTTGTATCACGTAGTAGTATGGTGCCACACTGAAACAGTCAATAGAAGCTGGTTCCGGATAGTATTTTAGAGGATAACGAAGGTTACGTCTGGCTTAGTTCTGGTATTTACCATCATCTGGCTCATACTTTCGCGTTTTTCGCATACTTGTTGGCCAGATCCTGGGTTTTTTCCGGTTTGGATCACGTAGTAATGTGGTACCACAATGAAACAGCCAATGAATCCTGGTTTCGATATATATTTTAGGGGATAACACCGGTTAGGTCTGGGTTAGGTCTGGTATTTGTCCCCATTTGGTTTGTACTTCCGCATTTTTCGCATACTTGTTGGCCAGATCCTGCGTCTTTTCTGGTGTGGATTTCGTAGTAATGCGGTACCACACGGAAACAGACAATTAAACCTGGCTGCGATTAATATTTTAGTGGATAACGCCGGTTATGTCTGGGTTAGGTCTGGTATTTGCAATCATCTGGCTCATACTTTCGCGGTTTTCGCATACTTGTTGGCCAGATCCTGGGTTTCTTCCGGTTTGGATCCCGTAGTAATGAGGTTCCACACCGAAACAGTCAATTAAACCAGGTTGCGATTGGTATTTTAGAGGATAACGCCGGTTATGTCTGGGTTAGGTCTGGTATTTGCCATCATCTGGCTCGTACTTTCGCATTTTTCGCATACCTGTTGGCCAGATCCTGGCCTTTTCCTGGTTTGGATGACGTAGTAATGTGGTACCACAATGAAACAGCCAATGAATCCTGGTTTCGATATATATTTTAGGGGATAACACCGGTTAGGTCTGGGTTACGACTGGTATTTGTAATCATTTGCCACATACTTTCGCATTTTTGGCATACTTGTTTGCCACATCCTGGGTTCATTTCTGGCTCGGACCACGTGGTATTGTGGTACCACACCGACACAGTCAATTCAGCCTGGTTGCGATTAGTATTTTGGAGGAGAACGCTGGTTACGCCTGGGTTACTTCTGGTATATGCAATCATCTGGCTCATACTTTCGCGTTTTTCGCATACATGTTGGTCAGATCTTGGCCTTTTTCTGGCATGGACCACGTAGTAATGTGGTATCACACTGAAACAGTCAATTAAACCTGGTTCAGATCAATATTTTAGAGGATAACGCCGGTTATGTCTTGGTTAGTTCTAGTATTTGCCCTCATCTGGCTCGTACTTTCGCATTTTTCGCATACCTGTTGGCCAGATCCTGGCCTTTTTCTGGCTTGGACCAAGTAGTAATCTGGGACCACACTCAAACAGTCAATTAAACCTGGTTGCGATAAATATTTTAGAGGGTAGCGGCGGTTATTTCTCGGTTAGGTCTGGGCTTTGCCCTCATCTGTCTCATACTTCCGCATTTTTCGCAAACTTGATGGCCAGATCCTGGCTTTTTTCTGGTTTGGATCCCGTCGTAATGTGGTTCCACACCGAAGAAGTCAATTAAACATGGTTGCGATGAATATATTGGAGGATAACGCTGGTTATGTTTGGGTTAGTTATGGTATTTGCAATAATCTGGCTCGTACTCTCACAGTTTTCGCATACTTGTTGGCCAGATCCTGGGCTTTTTCTGGTTTGTATCACGTAGTAGTGTGGTACCACTCTGAAACAGTCAATTAAACCTGGTTCCGATTAGTATCTTAGAGGATAACGCCGGTTATGCCTGGGTCAGGTCTGGTATTTGCCCTCATTTGGCTCGTACTTTCGTATTTTTCTCATACTTGTTGGGCAGCTCCTGGGTTTTTTTCTGGTAAGGATCACGTATTATTGTGGTGGTGCACTGAGGTAGACAATTCAATCTGGATTCTATCAATATTTTAGAGGATAACGCCGGTTATGTCTGGGTTAGGTCTGGGATTTGGCCTCATCTGGCTCGTACTTTCGCATTTCTCGCATACTTGTTGGCCAGATCCTGGCTTTTTTCTGGTTTGGATCACGTAGTAATGTGGTACCACACTGAAACAGTCAATGAATGCTGGTTTCGATTAATATTTTAGAGGATAACGCCGGTTATGGCTGGGTTATGTCTGGTATTTGCAATCATCAGCCATATACTTCCGCATTTTTCGCATACTCGTTGGCCAGATCCTGCGTTTTTTCTGGTGTGGATCACGTAGTAATGCGGTACCACACCGAAACAGTCAATTAAACCTGGTTGCGATTAATATTTTAGAGGATAACGCCGGTTATGTCTCGGTTTTGTCTTGGATTTGCCATCATCTGGCTCGTACTTTCGCATTTTTCGCTTACTTGTTGGCCAGATCCTGGGCTTTTTCTGGTTTGGATCACGTAGCAGTGTGGTTCCACACCGAAACAGTCAATTAAACCTGGTTGCGATTAATATTTTAGAGGATAACGCCGGTTATGCCTGGGTCAGGTCTGGTATTTGCCCTCATTTTGCGCGTACTTTCGTATTTTTCTCATACTTGTTGGGCAGCTCCTGGGTTTTTTTCTGGTAAGGATCACGTATTATTGTGGTGGTGCACTGAGGTAGACAATTCAATCTGGATTCTATCAATATTTTAGAGGATAACGCCGGTTATGTCTGGGTTAGGTCTGGGATTTGGCCTCATCTGGCTCGTACTTTCGCATTTCTCGCATACTTGTTGGCCAGATCCTGGCTTTTTTCTGGTTTGGATCACGTAGTAATGCGGTACCACACCGAAGCAGTCAATTTAACCTGGTTTCGATTAATATTTTAGAGGATAACGTCGCTTATATCTCGGTTAGGTCTGGGATTTGCCCTCATCTGGCTCGTACCTTCGCATTTTTCGCATACTTGTTGGCCAGATCCTGGCCTTTTCCTGGTTTGGATCACGTAGTAATGTGGTACCACACTGAAACAGTCAATGAATGCTGGTTTCGATTAATATTTTAGAGGATAACGCCGGTTATGTCTCGATTTTGTCGTGGATTTGCCATCATCTGGCTCGTACTTTCGCATTTTTCGCTTACTTGTTGGCCAGATCCTGGGCTTTTTCTGGTTTGGATCACGTAGCAGTGTGGTTCCACACCGAAACAGTCAATTAAACCTGGTTGCGATTAATATTTTAGAGGATAACGCCGGTTATGCCTGGGTCAGGTCTGGTATTTGCCCTCATTTTGCGCGTACTTTCGTATTTTTCTCATACTTGTTGGCCAGATCCTGGGCTATTTCTGGTTTGTATCACGTAGTAGTGTGGTACCACACTGAAACAGTCAATAGAAGCTGGTTCCGAATAGTATTTTAGAGGATAACGCAGGTTACGTCTGGGTTAGTTCTGGTATTTGCAATCATCTGGCTCATACTTTCGCATTTTTCGCATACTTGATGGCCAGATCCAGGCCTTTTTCTGGTTTGGATCACGTAGTAATGCGGTACCACACCGATACAGTCAATGAAACCTGGTTGCGATAAATATTTTGGAGGGTAGCGGCGGTTATTTCTCGGTTAGGTCTGGGCTTTGCCCTCATCTGTCTCGTACCTTCGCATTTTTCGCATACTTGTTGGCCAGATCCTGGCCTTTTTCTGGTTTGGATCACGTAGTAATGCAGTACCACACCGTAACAGTCAATTAAACCTGGTTGCTATTAATATTTTGGAGGATAACGCCGGTTATGTCTCGGTTACGTTTGGGATTTGCCCTCGTCTGGCTCGTACTTTCGCATTTTGCGCATACTTGTTGGCCAGATCCTGGCGTTTTTCTGGCTTGGACCACGTAGTAATTTGGTTCCACACCGAAACAGTCAATTAAACCTGGTTGCGATTAGTATTTTAGGGGATAACGCCGGTTATGTCTGGGTCAGGTATGGTATTTGCCCTGATCTTGCAAGTACTTCCGCATTTTTCGCATACTTGTTGGGCAGATCCTGGCCTTTTTCTGGTTTGGATCACGTAGTAATGCGGTACCACACCGAAACAGTCAATTAAACCTGGTTGCGATTAATATTTTAGAGGATAAAGTCGGTTATGTCTCGGTTAGTTCTGGGATTTGCCCTCATCTGGCTCGTACTTTCGCATTTTTCGCATACTTGTTGGCCAGATCCTGGCCTTTTTCAGGTTTGGATCACGTAGTAATGCGGTACCACACCGAAACAGTCAATTAAACCTGGTTGCGATTTATATTTTAGAGGATAACGTCGGTTATGTCTCGGTTAGTTCTGGTATTTGCCCTCATCTGGCTCGTACCTTCGCATTTTTCGCATACCTGTTGGCCAGATCCTGCGTTTTTTCTGGTGTGGATCTCGTAGTAATGCGGTACCACACCGAAACAGTCAATTAAACCTGGTTGCGATTAGTATTTTAGAGGATAATGCTGTTTATGTCTGGGTTAGGTCTGGTATTTGTCCCCATTTGGTTTGTACTTCCGCATTTTTCGCATACTTGTTGGCCAGATCCTGCGTCTTTTCTGGTGTGGATTTCGTAGTAATGCGGTACCACACGGAAACAGACAATTAAACCTGGCTGCGATTAATATTTTAGAGGATAACGCCGGTTATGTCTCGGTTGTGTCTGGGATTTGCCCTCATCTGTCTCGTGCTTTCGTATTTTTCGCATACTTGTTGGTCAGATCCTGGGCTATTTCTGGTTTGTATCACGTAGTAGTGTGGTACCACACAGAAACAGTCAATCAAACCTGGTTCCGATTAATATTTTAGTGGATAACGCCGGTTATGTCTGGGTTAGCTCTGGTATTTGCCCTCATCTGGCGCGTACTTTCGCATTTTACGCATTCTTGTTGGCCAGATCCTGGCCTTTTTCTGGTTTGGATCACGTAGTAATGCGGTACCATACCGAAACAGTCAATTAGACCTGGTTGCGATTATTATTTTAGAGGATAACGCCGGTAATGTCTCGGTTAGGTCTGGGATTTGCCCTCATCTGGCTCGTACTTTCGCATTTTGCGCATACTTGTTGGCCGGATCCTGGGCTTTTTCTGGTTTGTATCACGTAGTAGTATGGTGCCACACTGAAACAGTCAATAGAAGCTGGTTCCGGATAGTATTTTAGAGGATAACGAAGGTTACGTCTGGCTTAGTTCTGGTATTTACCATCATCTGGCTCATACTTTCGCGTTTTTCGCATACTTGTTGGCCAGATCCTGGGTTTTTTCCGGTTTGGATCACGTAGTAATGTGGTACCACAATGAAACAGCCAATGAATCCTGGTTTCGATATATATTTTAGGGGATAACACCGGTTAGGTCTGGGTTAGGTCTGGTATTTGTCCCCATTTGGTTTGTACTTCCGCATTTTTCGCATACTTGTTGGCCAGATCCTGCGTCTTTTCTGGTGTGGATTTCGTAGTAATGCGGTACCACACGGAAACAGACAATTAAACCTGGCTGCGATTAATATTTTAGTGGATAACGCCGGTTATGTCTGGGTTAGGTCTGGTATTTGCAATCATCTGGCTCATACTTTCGCGGTTTTCGCATACTTGTTGGCCAGATCCTGGGTTTCTTCCGGTTTGGATCCCGTAGTAATGAGGTTCCACACCGAAACAGTCAATTAAACCAGGTTGCGATTGGTATTTTAGAGGATAACGCCGGTTATGTCTGGGTTAGGTCTGGTATTTGCCATCATCTGGCTCGTACTTTCGCATTTTTCGCATACCTGTTGGCCAGATCCTGGCCTTTTCCTGGTTTGGATGACGTAGTAATGTGGTACCACAATGAAACAGCCAATGAATCCTGGTTTCGATATATATTTTAGGGGATAACACCGGTTAGGTCTGGGTTACGACTGGTATTTGTAATCATTTGCCACATACTTTCGCATTTTTGGCATACTTGTTTGCCACATCCTGGGTTCATTTCTGGCTCGGACCACGTGGTATTGTGGTACCACACCGACACAGTCAATTCAGCCTGGTTGCGATTAGTATTTTTGAGGATAATGCTGGTTATGTCTGGGTTAGGTCTGGTATTTGCCCTCATTTGGCTCGTACTTCCGCATTTTTCGCATACTTGTTGGCCAGATCCTGGGATAGTTCTGGTTTGTATCACGTAGTAGTGTGGTACCACACTGAAACAGTCAATAGAAGCTGGTTCCGGATAGTATTTTAGAGGATAACGAAGGTTACGTCTGGCTTAGTTCTGGTATTTACCATCATCTGGCTCATACTTTCGCGTTTTTCGCATACTTGTTGGCCAGATCCTGGGTTTTTTCCGGTTTGGATCACGTAGTAATGTGGTTCTACACCGAAACAGACAATTAAACCTGGTTGCGATTAATATTTTAGAGGATAACGCCGGTTAAGTCTAAGTTAGTTCTGGTATTTGCCCTCATCTGGCTCGTACTTTCGCATTTTTCGCATACTTGTTGGCCAGATCCCGGCCCTTTTCTGGTTTGGATCACGTACTAATGCGATACCAGACCGAAACAGCCAATCAAACCTGGTTCCGATTAATATTTTAGAGGATAACGCCTGTTATGTCTGGGATAGGTCTGGTATTTGCCCTCATCTGGCTCGTACTTTCGCATTTTTCGCATACTTGTTGGCCAGATCCTGGGCTTTTTCTGGTTTGGATCACGTAGTAATGTGGTTCTACACCGAAACAGACAATTAAACCTGGTTGCGATTAATATTTTAGAGGATAACGCCGGTTAAGTCTAGGTTAGGTCTGGGATTTGCCGCCATCTGGCTCGTATTTTCGCATTTGTCGCATACTTGTTGGCCAGATCCTGGCCTTTTTCTGGCTTGAACCGCATATTAATGTGGTATCACACTGAAACACTCAATTAAACCTGGTACCGATTAATATTTTATAGGATAACGCCGGTTATGTCTGGGTTAGGTCTTGTATTTGCCCTCATCTGGCTCGTACTTTCGCATTTTTCGCATACTTGTTGGCCAGATCCTGGCCTTTTTCTGGCTTGGACCGCATAGTAATGTGGTATCACACTGAAACAGTCAATTAAACCTGGTTCCGATTAATATTTTGGTGGATAACGCCGGTTATGTCTGGGTTAGGTCTGGTATTTACCCTCATCTGGCTCGTACTTTCGCATTTCTCGCATACTAGTTGGCCAGATCCCGGCCCTTTTCTGGTTTGGATCACGCACTAATGCGGTACTAGACCGAAACAGCCAATTAAACCTGGGTCCGATTAATATTTTAGAGGATAACGCCGGTTAAGTCTAGGTTAGGTCTGCTATCTGCCCTCATCTGGCTCGTACTTTCGCATTTTTCGCATACTTGTTGGCCAGATCCCGGCCCTTTTCTGGTTTGGATCACGTACTAATGCGTTACCAGACCGAAACAGCCAATTAAACCTGATTCCGATCAATATTTTAGAGGATAACGTCTGTTATGTCTGGGTTAGGTCTGGTATTTGCCCTCATCTGGCTCGTACTTTCGCATTTTCCGCATACTTGTTGGCCAGATCCTGGCCTTTTTCTGGTTTGGATCACGTAGTAATGCGGTACCACACCGAAACAGTCAATTAAACCTGGATGCGATTCATATTTTAGAGGATAACGTCGGTTATGTCTCGGTTAGGTCTGGTATTTGCCCTCATCTGGCTCGTACTTTCGCATTTTTCGCATACTTGTTGGCCAGATCCCGGCCCTTTTCTGGTTTGGATCACGTAGTAATGCGGTACCACACCGAAACAGTCAATTTAACCTGGTTTCGTTTAATATTTTAGAGGATAACGCCGGTTATATCTCGGTTAGGTCTGGGATTTGCCCTCATCTGGCTCGTACCTTCGCATTATTCGCATACTTGTTGGCCAGATCCTGCGTCTTTTCTGGTGTGGATTTCGTAGTAATGCGGTACCACACGGAAACAGACAATTAAACCTCGCTGCGATTAATATTTTAGAGGATAACGCCGGTTATGTCTCGGTTGTGTCTGGGATTTGCCCTCATCTGTCTCGTGCTTTCGTATTTTTCGCATACTTGTTGGTCAGATCCTGGGCTATTTCTGGTTTGTATCACGTAGTAGTGTGGTACCACACTGAAACAGTCAATACAAGCTGGTTCCGGATAGTATTTTAGAGGATAACGCAGGTTACGTCTGGGTTAGTTCTGGTATTTGCAATCATCTGGCACACACTTTCGCGTTTTTCGCAGACTTGTTGGCCAGATCCTGGGTTTTTTCCGGTTTGGATCCCGTAGTAATGAGGTTCCACACCGAAACAGTCAATTAAACCTGGTTGCGATTAATATTTTAGAGGATAACGCCGGTTATGTCTGGGTTAGGTCTGGTATTTACCCTCATCTGGCTCGTACTTTCGCATTTCTCGCATACTTGTTGGCCAGATCCCGGCCCTTTTCTGGTTTGGATCACGCACTAATGCGGTACTAGACCGAAACAGCCAATTAAACTTGGTTCCGATTAATATTTTAGAGGATAACGCCGGCTATGTCTGGGTTAGGTCCGCTATTTGCCCTCATCTGGCTCGTACTTTCGCATTTTTCGCTTACTTGTTGGCCAGATCCTGGGATAGTTCTGGTTTGTATCACGTAGTAGTGTGGTACCACACTGAAACAGTCAATAGAAGCTGGTTCCGGATAGTATTTTAGAGGATAACGAAGGTTACGTCTGGCTTAGTTCTGGTATTTACCATCATCTGGCTCATACTTTCGCGTTTTTCGCATACTTGTTGGCCAGATCCTGGGTTTTTTCCGGTTTGGATCACGTAGTAATGTGGTTCTACACCGAAACAGACAATTAAACCTGGTTGCGATTAATATTTTAGAGGATAACGCCGGTTAAGTCTAAGTTAGGTCTGGTATTTGCCCTCATCTGGCTCGTACTTTCGCATTTTTCGCATACTTGTTGGCCAGATCCCGGCCCTTTTCTGGTTTGGATCACGTACTAATGCGATACCAGACCGAAACAGCCAATCAAACCTGGTTCCGATTAATATTTTAGAGGATAACGCCTGTTATGTCTGGGATAGGTCTGGTATTTGCCCTCATCTGGCTCGTACTTTCGCATTTTTCGCATACTTGTTGGCCAGATCCTGGGCTTTTTCTGGTTTGGATCACGTAGTAATGTGGTTCTACACCGAAACAGACAATTAAACCTGGTTGCGATTAATATTTTAGAGGATAACGCCGGTTAAGTCTAGGTTAGGTCTGGGATTTGCCGCCATCTGGCTCGTATTTTCGCATTTGTCGCATACTTGTTGGCCAGATCCTGGCCTTTTTCTGGCTTGAACCGCATATTAATGTGGTATCACACTGAAACACTCAATTAAACCTGGTACCGATTAATATTTTATAGGATAACGCCGGTTATGTCTGGGTTAGGTCTTGTATTTGCCCTCATCTGGCTCGTACTTTCGCATTTTTCGCATACTTGTTGGCCAGATCCTGGCCTTTTTCTGGCTTGGACCGCATAGTAATGTGGTATCACACTGAAACAGTCAATTAAACCTGGTTCCGATTAATATTTTGGTGGATAACGCCGGTTATGTCTGGGTTAGGTCTGGTATTTACCCTCATCTGGCTCGTACTTTCGCATTTCTCGCATACTAGTTGGCCAGATCCCGGCCCTTTTCTGGTTTGGATCACGCACTAATGCGGTACTAGACCGAAACAGCCAATTAAACCTGGGTCCGATTAATATTTTAGAGGATAACGCCGGTTAAGTCTAGGTTAGGTCTGCTATCTGCCCTCATCTGGCTCGTACTTTCGCATTTTTCGCATACTTGTTGGCCAGATCCCGGCCCTTTTCTGGTTTGGATCACGTACTAATGCGTTACCAGACCGAAACAGCCAATTAAACCTGATTCCGATCAATATTTTAGAGGATAACGTCTGTTATGTCTGGGTTAGGTCTGGTATTTGCCCTCATCTGGCTCGTACTTTCGCATTTTCCGCATACTTGTTGGCCAGATCCTGGCCTTTTTCTGGTTTGGATCACGTAGTAATGCGGTACCACACCGAAACAGTCAATTAAACCTGGATGCGATTCATATTTTAGAGGATAACGTCGGTTATGTCTCGGTTAGGTCTGGTATTTGCCCTCATCTGGCTCGTACTTTCGCATTTTTCGCATACTTGTTGGCCAGATCCCGGCCCTTTTCTGGTTTGGATCACGTAGTAATGCGGTACCACACCGAAACAGTCAATTTAACCTGGTTTCGTTTAATATTTTAGAGGATAACGCCGGTTATATCTCGGTTAGGTCTGGGATTTGCCCTCATCTGGCTCGTACCTTCGCATTATTCGCATACTTGTTGGCCAGATCCTGCGTCTTTTCTGGTGTGGATTTCGTAGTAATGCGGTACCACACGGAAACAGACAATTAAACCTCGCTGCGATTAATATTTTAGAGGATAACGCCGGTTATGTCTCGGTTGTGTCTGGGATTTGCCCTCATCTGTCTCGTGCTTTCGTATTTTTCGCATACTTGTTGGTCAGATCCTGGGCTATTTCTGGTTTGTATCACGTAGTAGTGTGGTACCACACTGAAACAGTCAATACAAGCTGGTTCCGGATAGTATTTTAGAGGATAACGCAGGTTACGTCTGGGTTAGTTCTGGTATTTGCAATCATCTGGCACACACTTTCGCGTTTTTCGCAGACTTGTTGGCCAGATCCTGGGTTTTTTCCGGTTTGGATCCCGTAGTAATGAGGTTCCACACCGAAACAGTCAATTAAACCTGGTTGCGATTAATATTTTAGAGGATAACGCCGGTTATGTCTGGGTTAGGTCTGGTATTTACCCTCATCTGGCTCGTACTTTCGCATTTCTCGCATACTTGTTGGCCAGATCCCGGCCCTTTTCTGGTTTGGATCACGCACTAATGCGGTACTAGACCGAAACAGCCAATTAAACTTGGTTCCGATTAATATTTTAGAGGATAACGCCGGCTATGTCTGGGTTAGGTCCGCTATTTGCCCTCATCTGGCTCGTACTTTCGCATTTTTCGCTTACTTGTTGGCCAGATCCTGGCCTTTTCCTGGTTTGGATCACGTAGTAATGTGGTACCCCACTGAGACAGTCAATAAAAGCTGGTGCCGATCAGTATTTTAGAGGATAACGCTGGTTATGTCTCGTTTAGGTCTGGGATTTGCCCTCATCTAGCTCGTACTTTCGCATATTTCGCATACTTGTTGGCCAGATTCTGCGCTTTTTCAGGTTTGTATCACGTAGTAGCGTGGTACCACACTGAAACAGTCAATTAAAACTGGTTCCGATTAGTATCTTAGAGGATAACGCTGGTTATGTCTGGGATAGCTCTGGTATTTGCAATCATCTGGCTCATACTTTCGCGTTTTCCCAATACTTGTTGGCCAGATCCAGGGCTTTTTCTGGTTTGCATCCCGTCGTAATGTGGTTCCACACCGAAACAGTCAATTAAACCTGGTTGCGATTAATATTTTAGGGGATAACGCCGGTTATGTCTGGGTTAGGTATGGTATTTGCCCTGATCTTGCAAGTACTTCCGCATTTTTCGCATACTTGTTGGGCAGATACTGGCCTTTTTCTGGTTTGGATCACGTAGTAATTTGGTACCACACAGAAACAGTCAATCAAACCTGGTTCCGATTTATATTTTAGTGGATAACGCCGGTTATGTCTGGGTTAGGTCTGGTATTTGCCCTCATTTGGCTCGTACTTCCGCATTTTTCGCATACTTGTTGGCCAGATCCTGCGTTTTTTCTGGTGTGGATCTCGTAGTAATGCGGTACCACACCAAAACAGTCAATTAAACCTGGTTGCGATTAATATTTTAGAGGATAACGCCGGTTATGTCTCGGTTGTGTCTGGGATTTGCCCTCATCTGTCTCGTGCTTTCGTATTTTTCGCATACTTGTTGGCCAGATCCTGGGCTTTTTCTGGTTTGTATCACGTAGTAGTGTGGTACCACACTGAAACAGTCAATAGAAGCTGGTTCCGGATAGTCTTTTAGAGGATAACGAAGGTTACGTCTGGCTTAGTTCTGGTATTTGCCATCATCTGGCTCATACTTTCGCGTTTTTCGCATACTTGTTGGCCAGATCCTGGGTTTTTTCCGGTTTGGATCCCGTAGTAATGAGGTTCCACACCGAAACAGTCAATTAAACCCGGTTGCGATTAATATTTTAGAGGATAACGCCGGTTATGTCTCGGTTAGGTCTGGGATTTTCCCTCATCTGGCTCGTAATTTCGCATTTTTCGCATACTTGTTGGCCAGATCCTGGCCTTTTTCTGGTTTGGATCACGTAGTAATGCGGTGCAACACCGAAACTTTCAATTAAACCTGGTTGCGATTAATCTTTTAGAGGATAACGCCGTTTATGTCTCGGTTAGGTCTGGGATTTGCCCTCATCTGGCACGTACTTTCGCATTTTTCGCATACTTGTTGGCCAGATCCTGGCCTTTTTCTGGCTCGGACCTCGTAGTAATGTGGTACCACGCCGAAACAGTCAATTAATCCTGGCTGCGATTAGTACTTTAGAGGATAACGCTGGTTATGTCTGGGTTAGTTCTGGTATTTCCAATCATCTGGCTCATACTTTCGCGTTTTTCGCATACTTCTTGGCCAGATCCAGGGTTTTTTCTGGTTTGGATCTCGTAATAATGACGCTCCACACCGAAACAGTCAATTAAACCTGGTTCCGATTTATATTTTAGTGGATAACGCCGGTTATGTCTGTGTTAGGTGTGGTATTTGCCCTCATCTGGCTCGTACTTTCGCACTTTTCGCATACTTGTTGGCCAGATCCTGGCCTTTTTGTGGTTTGTGTCACGTAGTAATGTGGTCCTACAGCGAAACAGTCAATTAAACCTGGTTGCGATTAATATTTTAGAGGATAACGCCGGTTATGCCTCGGTTAGGTCTGGGATTTGCCCTCATCTGGCTCGTACTATCGCATTTTTTCCATACTTGTTTGGCCAGATCCTGGCCTTTTTCTGGCTTGGACCACGTAGTAATTTGGTACCACACTGAAGCAGTCAATAAAAGCTGTTTCCGATTAGTATTTTAGAGGATAACGCCGGTTATGTATGGGTTAGTTCTGGCATTTGCAATCATCTGGCTCGTACTTTCGCATTTTTCGCATACTTGTTGGCCAGATACTGGCCTTTTTCTGGTTTGGATCACGTACTAATATGGTACTACACTGAAACAGTCAATAGCAGCTGGCTCCGAATACTATTTTAGAGGATAACGCTGGTTATGTCTGGGTTAGTTCTGGTATTTGCAACCATCTGGCTCATTCACTTTCGCGATTTCGCATACGTGTTGTCCGGATCCGGGGTTTTTTCTGGTTTGGTTCCCGTGGTAATGAGATACCACACAGAAACAGTCAATTAAACCTGGTTGCGATTAATATTTTAGAGGATAACGCTGGTTATGCCTCGGTTAGGTCTGGGATTTGCCCTCATCTGGCTCGTACTATCGCATTTTTTCCATACTTGTTTGGCCAGATCCTGGCCTTTTTCTGGCTTGGACCACGTAGTAATTTGGTACCACACTGAAACAGTCAATTAAACCTGGTTCCGATTAATGTTTTAGAGGATAACGCCGGTAATGTCTGGGTTAGATCTGGTATTTGCCCTCATCTGGCTCGTACTTTCGCATTTTTCGCATACTTGTAGGCCAGATCCTGGCCTTTTTCTGGTTTGGATCACGTAGTAATGCGGTGCAACACCGAAACTTTCAATTAAACCTGGTTGCGATTAATCTTTTAGAGGATAACGCCGTTTATGTCACGGTTAGGTCTGGGATTTGCCCTGATCTGGCACGTACTTTCGCATTTTTCGCATACTTGTTGGCCAGATCCTGGCCTTTTTCTGGCTTGGACCACGTAGTAATTTGGTACCACACTGAAACAGTCAATTAAACCTGGTTCCGATTAATGTTTTAGAGGATAACGCCGGTAATGTCTGGGTTAGATCTGGTATTTGCCCTCATCTGGCTCGTACTTTCGCATTTTTCGCATACTTGTAGGCCAGATCCTGGCCTTTTTCTGGTTTGGATCACGTAGTAATGCGGTGCAACACCGAAACTTTCAATTAAACCTGGTTGCGATTAATATTTTAGAGGATAACGCCGGTTATGTCTAGGTTAGGTCTGGTATTTGCCCTCATCTGGCTCGTACTTTCGCATTTTTCGCATACTTGTTGGCCAGATCCTGGCCTTTTTCTGGTTTGGATCACGTAGTAATGCGGTGCAACACCGAAACTTTCAATAAAACCTGGTTGCGATTAAACTTTTAGAGGATAACGCCGTTTATGTCGGGGTTAGGTCTGGTATTTACCATTATCTGGCTCGTACTTTCGCGATTTCTCATACTTGTAGGCCAGATCCTGGCCTTTTTCTGGTTTGGATCACGTAGTAATGCGGTGTAACACCGGAACTTTCAATTAAACATGGTTGCGATTAGTACTTTGGAGGATAACGCTGGTTATGTCTGGGTTAGTTCTGGTATTTCCAATCATCTGGCTCATACTTTCGCGTTTTTCGCATACTTCTTGGCCAGATCCAGGGTTTTTTCTGGTTTGGATCCCGTAATAATGACGCTCCACACCGAAACAGTCAATTAAACCTGGTTGCGATTAATATTTTAGAGGATAACGCCGGTTATGTCTAGGTTAGGTCTGGTATTTGCCCTCATCTGGCTCGTACTTTCGCATTTTTCGCATACTTGTTGGCCAGATCCCGGCCCTTTTCTGGTTTGGATCACGTACTAATGCGGTACCAGACCGAAACAGTCAATTAAACCTGGTTCCGATTATTATTTTAGAAGATAACGCTGGTTATGTCTGTGTTAGGTCTGGGATTTGCCCTCATCTGGCTCGTACATTCGCATTTTTCGCCTACTTGTTGGCAAAATCCTGGAGTTTTTCTGGTTTTGATCACGTAGTAATGCGGTACCACACCGAAGCAGTCAATTAAACCTAGCTGCGATTAATACTTTAGAGGATAACGCCGGTTATGTCTGGGTTAGGTCTGGTATTTGCCCTCATCTGGCTCGTACTTTCGCATTTTGTGCATACTTGTTGGCCAGATCCTGGCCTTTTTCTAGTTTGGATCACGTAGTAATGTGGTACCACACTGAAACAGTCAATTAAACCTGGTTCCCATTAATATTTTAGAGGATAACGCTGGTTATGTCTGGGTTGGTTCAGGTATTTGCAATAATCTGGCTCATACTTTCGCAATTTTCGCATACTAGTTGGCCAGATCCTGGGCTTTTTCTGGTCTGGATCACGTAGTAATGTGGTACCACACTGAAGCAGTCAATAAAAGCTGTTTCCGATTAGTATTTTAGAGGATAACGCCGGTTATGTCTCGGTTAGGTCTGGGATTTGCCCTCATCTGGCTCGTACATTCGCATTTTTCGCCTACTTGTTGGCAAGATCCTGGGGTTTTTCTGGTTTGGATCACGTAGTAATGCGGTACCACACCGAAGCAGTCAATTAAACCTGGTTGCGCTGAATATTTTGGAGGATAACGCTGGTTATGTCTCGGTTAGGTCTGGGATTTGCCCTCATCTGGCTCGTACATTCGCATTTTTCGCCTACTTGTTGGCAAGATCCTGGGGTTTTTCTGGTTTGGATCACGTAGTAATGCGGTACCACACCGAAGCAGTCAATTAAACCTAGCTGCGATTAATACTTTAGAGGATAACGCCGGTTATGTCTGGGTTAGGTCTGGTACTTGCCCTCATCTGGCTCGTACTTTCGCATTTTTCGCATACTTGTTGGTCAGATCCTGGCCTCATTCTGGCTTGGACCACGTACTAATATGGTACCACACTGAAACAGTCAATTAAACCTGGTTCCCATTAATATTTTAGAGGATAACGCTGGTTATGTCTGGGTTGGTTCAGGTATTTGCAATTATCTGGCTCATACTTTCGCAATTTTCGCGTACTTGTTGGCCAGATCTTTGGTTTTTTGTGGTTTGGATCCCGTCGTAATGTGGTTCCACACCGTAGCAGTCAATTAAACCTGGTTGCGCTGAATATTTTGAAGGATAACGCTGGTTATGTTTGGGTTATTTCTGGTTTTTGCAATCATCTGGCTCGTACTTTCGCATTTTTCGCATACTTGTTGGCCAGATCCTGGCCTTTTTCTGGTTTGGATCACGTACTAATATGGTACTACACTGAAACAGTCAATAAAAGCTGGTTCCGAATACTATTTTAGAGGATAACGCTGGTTATGTCTGGGTTAGTTCTGGTATTTGCAATCATCTGGCTCGTACTTTCGCATTTTTCGCATACTAGTTGGCAAGATCCTGGGCTTTTTCTGGTTTGGATCACGTAGTAATGCGGTACCACACCGTAACAGTCAATTAAACCTGGTTGCGATTAATATTTTGGAGGATAACGCCGGTTATGTCTCGGTTAGGTCTGGGATTTGCCCTCATCTGGCTCGTACTTTCGCATTTTCGCATACTAGTTGGCCAGATCCTGGGCTTTTTCTGGTCTGGATCACGTAGTAATGTGGTACCACACTGAAGCAGTCAATAAAAGCTGTTTCCGATTAGTATTTTAGAGGATAACGCCGGTTATGTATGGGTTAGTTCTGGCATTTGCAATCATCTGGCTCGTACTTTCGCATTTTTCGCATACTTGTTGGCCAGATCCTGGCCTTTTTCTGGTTTGGGTCACGTACTAATATGGTACTACACTGAAACAGTCAATAGAAGCTGGTTCCGAATACTATTTTAGAGGATAACGCTGGTTATGTCTGGGTTAGTTCTGGTATTTGCAACCATCTGGCTCATACTTTCGCGATTTCGCATACTTGTTGTCCGGATCCTGGGTTTTTTCTGGTTTGGATCCCGTGGTAATGAGATACCACACAGAAACAGTCAATTAAACCTGGTTGCGATTAATATTTTAGAGTATAACGCCGGTTATGCCTCGGTTAGGTCTGGGATTTGCCCTCATCTGGCTCGTACTTTCGCATTTTTCGCATACTTGTTGGCCAGATCCTGGCCTTTTTCTGGCTTGGACCACGTAGTAATTTGGTACCACACTGAAACAGTCAATTAAACCTGGTTCCGGTTAATATTTTAGAGGATAACGCCGGTAATGTCTGGGTTAGGTCTGGTATTTGCCCTCAACGGGCTCGTACTTTCGCATTTTTCGCATACTTGTTGGCCAGATCCTGGCCTTTTTCTGGTTTGGATCACGTAGTAATGAGATACCACACAGAAACAGTCAATTAAACCTGGTTGCGATTAATATTTTAGAGGATAACGCCGGTTATGCCTCGGTTAGGTCTGGGATTTGCCCTCATCTGGCTCGTACTTTCGCATTTTTCGCATACTTGTTGGCCAGATCCTGGCCTTTTTCTGGCTTGGACCACGTAGTAATTTGGTACCACACTGAAACAGTCAATTAAACCTGGTTCCGATTAATATTTTAGAGGATAACGCCGGTAATGTCTGGGTTAGGTCTGGTATTTGCCCTCAACGGGCTCGTACTTTCGCATTTTTCGCATACTTGTTGGCCAGATCCTGGCCTTTTTCTGGTTTGGATCACGTAGTAATGCGGTGCAACACCGAAACTTTCAATAAAACCTGGTTGGGATTAATCTTTTAGAGGATAACGCCGTTTATGTCTCGGTTAGGACTGGGATTTGCCCTTATCTGGCTCGTACATTCGCAATTTTCGCATACTTGTTGGCCAGATCCTTGGCTTTTTGTGGTTTGTGTCAGGTAGTAATGTGGTCCTACAGCGAAACAGTCAATTAAACCTGGTTGCGATTAATATATTAGAGGATAACGCCGGTTATGTCTAGGTTAGGTCTGGTATTTGTCCTAATCTGGCTCGTACTTTCGCATTTTTCTCATACTTGTTCGCCAGAAACCTGGGCTTTTTCTGGTTTGGATCACGTACTAATGCGGTACCACACTGGAACAGTCAATAAAAGCTAGTTCCGATTAGTATTTTAGAGGATAAGGCTGGTTATGTCTGGGTTAGTTCTGGTATTTGCAATCATCTGGCTCATACTTTCGCAATTTTCAGGTACTTGTTGGCCAGATCTTGGGTTTTTTGTGGTTTGGATCCCGTCGTACTGTGGTTCCACAACGAGGCAGTCAATTAAACCTGGTTGCGATGAATATTTTGGAGGATAACGCTGGTTATGTTTGGGTTATTTCTGGTTTTTGCAATCATCTGGCTCGTACTTTCGCATTTTTCGCATACTTGTTGGCCAGATCCTGGCCTTATTCTGGTTTGGATCACGTAGTAATGCGTTACCAGACCGAAACAGCCAATTAAACCTGGTTCCGATTAATATTTTAGAGGATAACGCCTGTTATGTCTGGGTTAGGTCTGGTATTTGCCCTCATCTGGCTCGTACTTTCGCATTTTTCGCATACTTGTTGGCCAGATCCTGGCCTTATTCTGGTTTGGATCACGTAGTAATGCGGTACCACACCGAAACAGTCAATTAAACCTGGTTCCGATTAATATTTTGGTGGATAACGCCGGTTATGTCTGGGTTAGGTCTGGTATTTACCCTCATCTGGCTCGTACCTTAGCATTTTTCGCCTACTTGTTGGCAAGATCCTGGGCTTTTTCTGGTTTGGATCACGTAGTAATGTGGTTCTACACCGAAACAGTCAATAAAACCTGGTTGCGATTAATATTTTAGAGGATAACGCCGGTTATGTCTAGGTTAGGTCTGGTATTTGCAATCATCTGGCTCGTACTTTCGCATTTTTCGCATACTTGTTGGCCAGATCCTGGCCTCTTTCTGGCTCAGACCGCGTAGTAATTTGGTACCACACTGAAACAGTCAATTAAACCTGGTTCCCTTTAATATTTTAGAGGATAACGCCGGTTATGTATGGGTTAGTTCTGGCATTTGCAATCATCTGGCTCGTACTTTCGCATTTTTCGCATACTTGTTGGCCAGATCCTGGCCTTTTTCTGGTTTGGATCACGTAGTAAAGCCGTACCACACCGAAACAGTCAATTAAACCTGGTTCCGATTAATATTTTAGAGGATAACGCCGGTTATGTCTAGGGTATGTCTGGTATTTGCCCTCATCTGGCTCGTACTTTCGCATTTTTCGCTTACTTGTTGGCCAGATCCTGGCCTCTTCCTGGCTTGGACCACGTAGTCATGAGGTACCACACTGAAACAATCAATTAAGCCTGGTTCCCATTAATATTTTAGAGGTTAACGCTGGTTATGTCTGGGTTGGTTCAGGTATTTGCAATAATCTGGCCCATACTTTCGCAATTTTCGCGTACTTGTTGGTCAGATATTTGGTTTTTTGTGGTTTGGATCCCGTCGTAATGTTGTTCCACACCGAAGCAGTCAATTAAACCTGGTTGCGATGAATATTTTGGAGGATAACGCTGGTTATGTTTGGGTTAGTTCTGGTATTTGCAATCATCTGGCTCGTGCTCTCGCATTTTTCGCCTACTTGTTGGCCAGATCCCGGCCCTTTTCTGGTTTGGATCACGTACTAATGCGGTACCAGACCGAAACAGCCAATTAAACCTGGTTCCGATTAATATTTTAGAGGATAACGCCGGTTAAGTCTAGGTTAGGTCTGGTATTTGCCCTCATCTGGCTCGTACTTTCGCATTTTTCGCATACTTGTTGGCCAGATCCCGGCCCTTTTCTGGTTTGGATCACGTACTAATGCGGTACCAGACCGAAACAGCCAATTAAACCTGGTTCCGATTAATATTTTAGAGGATAACGCCTGTTATGTCTGGGTTAGGTCTGGTACTTGCCCTCTTCTGGCTCGTACTATCGCATTTTTCGCATACTTGTTGGCCAGATCCTGGCCTTTTTCTGGTTTGGATCACGTAGTAATGTGGTTCCACACCGAAACAGTCTGTTAAGCCTGGTTTCGATTAACACTTTAGAGGATAACGCCGGTTATGTCTGGGTTAGGTCTGGTATTTACCCTCATCTGTCTCGTACTTCGCATTTTTCGCATACTTGTTGGCAAGATCCTGGGGTTTTTCTGGTTTGGATCACGTAGTAATGCGGTACCACACCGAAGCTGTCAATTAAACCTAGCTGCGATTAATATTTTAGAGGATAACGCCGGTTATGTCTGGGTTAGGTCTGGTATTTGCCCTCATCTGGCTCGTACTTTCTCATTTTTCGCATACTAGTTGGCCAGATCCTGGGCTTTTTCTAGTTTGGATCACGTAGTAATGTGGTTCCACACCGAAACAGTCTGTTAAGCCTGGTTTCGATTAACACTTTAGAGGATAACGCCGGTTATGTCTGGGTTAGGTCTGGTATTTACCCTCATCTGTCTCGTACTTCGCATTTTTCGCATACTTGTTGGCAAGATCCTGGGGTTTTTCTGGTTTGGATCACGTAGTAATGCGGTACCACACCGAAGCTGTCAATTAAACCTAGCTGCGATTAATATTTTAGAGGATAACGCCGGTTATGTCTGGGTTAGGTCTGGTATTTGCCCTCATCTGGCTCGTACTTTCTCATTTTTCGCATACTAGTTGGCCAGATCCTGGGCTTTTTCTAGTTTGGATCACGTAGTAATGTGGTACCACACTGAAACAGTCAATTAAACCTGGTTCCCATTAATATTTTAGAGGATAACGCTGGTTATGTCTGGGTTGGTTCAGGTATTTGCAATAATCTGGCTCATACTTTCGCAATTTTCGCGTACTTGTTGGCCAGATCTTTGGTTTTTTGTGGTTTGGATCCCGTCGTAATGTGGTTCCACACCGAAGCAGTCAATTAAACCTGGTTGCGCTGAATATTTTGGAGGATAACGCTGGTTATGTTTGGGTTAGTTCTGGCATTTGCAATCATCTGTCTCGTACTTCGCATTTTTCGCATACTTGTTGGCAAGATCCTGGGGTTTTTCTGGTTTGGATCACGTAGTAATGCGGTACCACACCGAAGCTGTCAATTAAACCTAGCTGCGATTAATATTTTAGAGGATAACGCCGGTTATGTCTGGGTTAGGTCTGGTATTTGCCCTCATCTGGCTGGTACTTTCGCATTTCTCGCATACTAGTTGGCCAGATCCTGGGCTTTTTCTGGTCTGGATCACGTAGTAATGTGGTACCACACTGAAGCAGTCAATAAAAGCTGTTTCCGATTAGTATTTTAGAGGATAACGCCGGTTATGTATGGGTTAGTTCTGGCATTTGCAATCATCTGGCTCGTACTTTCGCATTTTTCGCATACTTGTTGGCCAGATCCTGGCCTTTTTCTGGCTTGGACCGCATATTAATGTGGTATCACACTGAAACAGTCAATTAAACCTGGTACCGATTAATATTTTATAGGATAACGCCGGTTATGTCTGGGTTAGGTCTTGTATTTGCCCTCATCTGGCTCGTACTTTCGCATTTTTCGCATACTTGTTGGTCAGATCCTGGCCTCTTTCTGGCTTGGACCGCGTAGTAATTTGGTACCACACCGAAACAGTCAATTAAACCTGGTTGCGACTAATATTTTAGAGGATAACGCCGGTTATGTCTCGGTTAGGTACGGGATTTGCCCACATCTGTCTCGTACTTTCGCATTTTTCGCATACTTGTTGGCCAGATCCTGGCCTCTTTCTGGCTCAGACCGCGTAGTAATTTGGTACCACACTGAAACAGTCAATTAAACCTGGTTCCCATTAATATTTTAGAGGATAACGCCGGTTATGTATGGGTTAGTTCTGGCATTTGCAATCATCTGGCTCGTACTTTCGCATTTTTCGCATACTTGTTGGCCAGATCCTGGCCTTTTTCTGGCTTGGACCATGTAGTAATTTGGTACCACACTGAAACAGTCAATTAAACCTGGTTCCGATTAATATTTTAGTGGATAACGCCGGTTATGTCTGTGTTAGGTCTGGTATTTGCCCTCATCTGGCTCGTACTTTCGCATTTTTCGCATACTTGTTGGCCACATCCTGGCCTTTTTCTGGTTTGGATCACGTAGTAAAGCCGTACCACACCGAAACAGTCAATTAAACCTGGTTCCGATTAATATTTTAGAGGATAACGCCGGTTATGTCTGGGGTATGTTTTGTATTTGCCCTCATCTGGCTCGTACTTTCGCATTTTTCGCTTACTTGTTGGCCAGATCCTGGCCTCTTCCTGGCTTGGACCACGTAGTCATGAGGTACCACACTGAAACAATCAACTAAGCCTGGTTCCCATTAATATTTTAGAGGATAACGCTGGTTATGTCTGGGTTGGTTCAGGTATTTGCAATAATCTGGCCCATACTTTCGCAATTTTCGCGTACTTGTTGGCCAGATATTTGGTTTTTTGTGGTTTGGATCCCGTCGTAATGTTGTTCCACACCGAAGCAGTCAATTAAACCTGGTTGCGATGAATATTTTGGAGGATAACGCTCGTTATGTTTGGGTTAGTTCTGGTATTTGCAATCATCTGGCTCGTGCTTTCGCATTTTCCGCCTACTTGTTGGCCAGATCCCGGCCCTTTTCTGGTTTGGATCACGTAGTAATGAGATACCAGACCGAAACAGCCAATTAAACCTGGTTCCGATTAATATTTTAGAGGATAACGCCGGTTAAGTCTAGGTTAGGTCTGGTATTTGCCCTCATCTGGCTCGTACTTTCGCATTTTTCGTATACTTGTTGGCCAGATCCCGGCCCTTTTCTGGTTTGGATCACGTACTAATGCGGTACCAGACCGAAACAGCCAATTAAACCTCGTTCCGGTTAATATTTTAAAGGATAACGCCTGTTATGTCTGGGTTAGGTCTGGTATTTGCCCTCTTCTGGCTCGTACTTTCGCATTTTTCGCATACTTGTTGGCCAGATCCAGGCCTTTTTCTGGTTTGGATCACGTAGTAATGCGGTACCACACCGAAACAGTCAATTAAACCTGGTTCCGATTAATATTTTAGAGGATAACGCTGGTTATGTCTGGGTTAGTTCAGGTATTTGCAATCGTCTGGCTCATACTTTCGCAATTTTCGCGTACCTGTTGGCCAGATCCTGGCCTTTTTTTGGTTTGGACCACGTAGTAATGCGGTGCAACACCGAAACTTTCAATAAAACCTGGTTGCGATTAATCATTTAGAGGATAACGCCGTTTATGTCTCGGTTAGGTGTGGGATTTGCCCCCATCTGTCTCGTACTTCGCATTTTTCGCATACTTGTTGGCCAGATCCTGGCCTCTTTCTGGCTCAGACCGCGTAGTAATTTGGTACCACACTGAAACAGTCAATTAAACCTGGTTCCGATTTATATTTTAGTGGATAACGCCGGTTATGTCTGTGTTAGGTCTGGTATTTGCCCTCATCTGGCTCGTACTTTCTCATCTTTCGCATACTAGTTGGCCAGATCCTGGGCTTTTTCTAGTTTGGATCACGTAGTAATGTGGTAACACACTGAAACAGTCAATTAAACCTGGTTCCCATTAATATTTTAGAGGATAACGCTGGTTATGTCTGGGTTGGTTCAGGTATTTGCAATAATCTGGCTCATACTTTCGCAATTTTCGCGTACTTGTTGGCCAGATCTTTGGTTTTTTGTGGTTTGGATCCCGTCGTAATGTGGTTCCACACCGAAGCAGTCAATTAAACCTGGTTGCGCTGAATATTTTGGAGGATAACGCTGGTTATGTTTGGGTTAGTTCTGGTATTTGCAATCATCTGGCTCGTACTTTCGCATTTCTCGCATACTAGTTGGCCAGATCCTGGGCTTTTTCTGGTCTGGATCACGTAGTAATGTGGTACCACACTGAAGCAGTCAATAAAAGCTGTTTCCGATTAGTATTTTAGAGGATAACGCCTGTTATGTATGGGTTAGTTCTGGCATTTGCAATCATCTGGCTCGTACTTTCGCATTTTTCGCATACTTGTTGGCCAGATCCTGGCCTTTTTCTGGCTTGGACCGCATATTAATGTGGTATCAAACTGAAATAGTCAATTAAACCTGGTACCGATTAATATTTTATAGGATAACGCCGGTTATGTCTGGGTTAGGTCTTGTATTTGCCCTCATCTGGCTCGTACTTTCGCATTTTTCGCATACTTGTTGGCAAGATCCTGGGCTTTTTCTGGTTTGGATCACGTAGTAAAGCCGTACCACACCGATACAGTCAATTAAACCTGGTTCCGATTAGTATTTTAGTGGATAACGCTGGTTATGTCTGGGTTAGTTCTGGTATTTGCAATCATCTGGCTCGTACTTTCGCATTTTTCGCATACTTGTTGGTCAGATCCTGGGCTTTTTCTGGTTTCGACCACGTAGTAATGTGGTACCACACTGAAACAGTCAATAATAGCTGGTTCGCATTAGTATTTTAGAGGATAACACCGGTTATGTCTGGGTTCGTACTGGTATTTGCAATCATCTGGCTCGTACCTTCGCATTTTTCGCCTACTTGTTGGCAAGATCCTGGGCTTTTTCTGGTTTGGATCCCGTAGTAATGAGATACCACACAGAAACAGTCAATTAAACCTGGTTGCGATTAATATCTTAGAGGATAACGGTGGTTATGTCTCGGTTAGGTCTGGGATTCGCCCTCATCTGGCTCGTACTTTCGCATTTTTCGCATACTTGTTGGCCAGATCCTGGCCTTTTTCTGGCTTCGACCACGTAGTAATTTGGTACCACACTGAAACAGCCAATTAAACCTGGTTCCGATTAATATTTTAGAGGATAACGCCGGTTATGTCTGGGTTAGGTCTGGTATTTGCCCTCATCGGGCTCGTACTTTCGCATTTTTCGCATACTTGTTGGCCAGATCCTGGCCTTTTTCTGGTTTCGATCGCGTAGTAATTGTGTGCAACACCGAAACATTCAATTAAACCTGGTTGCGATTAATATTTTAGAGGATAACGCCGTTTATGTCTCGTTTAGGTCTGGGATTTGCCCTCATCTGGCTCGTACTTTCGCATTTTTCGCATACTTGTTGGCCAGATCCTGGGCTTTTTGTCGTTTGTTTCACGTAGTAATGTGGTCCTACAGCGAAACAGTCAATTAAACCTGGTTGGGATTAATATTTTAGAGGATAACGCCGGTTATGTCTAGGTTAGGTCTGGTATTTGCCCTAATCTGGCTCGTACTTTCGCATTTTTCGCATACTTGTTGGCCAGATCCCGGGCTTTTTCTGGTTTGGATCACGTACTAATGCGGTACCACACTGAAACAGTCAATAAAAGCTAGTTCCGATTAGTATTTTAGTGGATAACGCTGGTTATGTCTGGGTTAGTTCTGGTATTTGCAATCATCTGGCTCGTGCTTTCGCATTTTTCGCATACTTGTTGGCCAGATCCTGGGCTTTTTCTGGTTTGGACCACGTAGTAATGTGGTACCACACTGAAACAGTCAATAAAAGCTGGTTCGCATTAGTATTTTGGAGGATAACACCGGTTATGTCTGGGTTAGTTCTGGTATTTGCAATCATCTGGCTCGTACCTTCGCATTTTTCGCCTACTTGTTGGCAAGATCCTGGGCTTTTTCTGGTTTGGATCTCGTTGTAATGCGGTACCACAACGTGACAGTCAATTTAACCTGGTTGCGATTAATATTTTGGAGGATAACGCCGGTTATGTCTCGGTTAGGTCTGGGATTTGTCCTCATGTGGCTCGTACCTTCGCATTTTTCGCCTACTTGTTGGCAAGATCCTGGGCTTTTTCTGGTTTGGATCACGTAGTAATGCGGTACCACACCGAAGCAGTCAATTAAACCTGGTTGCGATTATTATTTTAGAGGATAACGCTGGTTATGTCTCGGTTAGGTCTGGGATTTGCCCTCATCTGGCTCGTACTTTCGCATTTTTCGCATACTTGTTGGCCAGATCCTGGGCTTTTTGTCGTTTGTTTCACGTAGTAATGTGGTCCTACAGCGAAACAGTCAATTAAACCTAGTTGGGATTAATATTTTAGAGGATAAGGCCGGTTATGTCTAGGTTAGGTCTGGTATTTGCCCTAATCTGGCTCGTACTTTCGCATTTTTCGCATACTTGTTGGCCAGATCCCGGGCTTTTTCTGGTTTGGATCACGTACTAATGCGGTACCACACTGAAACAGTCAATAAAAGCTAGTTCCGATTAGTATTTTAGTGGATAACGCTGGTTATGTCTGGGATAGTTCTGGTATTTGCAATCATCTGGCTCGTACTTTCGCATTTTTCGCATACTTGTTGGCCAGATCCTGGGCTTTTTCTGGTTTGGACCACGTAGTAATGTGGTACCACACTGAAACAGTCAATAAAAGCTGGTTCGCATTAGTATTTTAGAGGATAACACCGGTTATGTCTGGGTTAGTTCTGGTATTTGCAATCATCTGGCTCGTACCTTCGCATTTTTCGCCTACTTGTTGGCAAGATCCTGCGCTTTTTCTGGTTTGGATCTCGTTGTAATGTTCGTACCACAACGTAACAGTCAATTAAACCTGGTTGCGATTAATATTTTGGAGGATAACGCCGGTTATGTCTCGGTTAGGTCTGGGATTTGCCCTCATGTGGCTCGTACCTTCGCATTTTTCGCCTACTTGTTGGCAAGATCCTGGGCTTTTTCTGGTTTGGATCACGTAGTAATGCGGTACCACACCGAAGCAGTCAATTAAACCTGGTTGCGATTATTATTTTAGAGGATAACGCTGGTTATGTCTCGGTTAGGTCTGGGATTTGCCCTCATCTGGCTCGTACTTTCGCATTTTTCGCATACTTGTTGGCCAGATCCTGGCCTTTTTCTAGCTTGGACCACGCAGTAATTTGGTACCACACTGTAACAGTCAATTAAACCTGGTTCCGATTAATATTTTAGAGGATAACGCCGGTTATGTCTGGGTTAGGTCTGGTGTTTGCCCTCATCTGGCTCGTACTTTCGCGATTTCGCATACTTGTAGGACGGATCCTGGATTTTTCTGGTTTGTTTTACGTAGTAATGTGGTCCTACAGCGAAACAGTCAATTAAACCTGGTTGCGATTAATATTTTAGAGGATAACGCCGGTTATGTCTAGGTTAGGTCTGGTATTTGCCCTAATCTGGCTCGTACTTTCGCATTTTTCGCATACTTGTTGGCCAGATCCCGGCCTTTTTCTGGTTTGGATCACGTACTAATGCGGTACCACACTGAAACAGTCAATAAAAGCTAGTTCCGATTAGTATTTTAGAGGATAACGCTGGTTATGTCTGGGTTAGTTCTGGTATTTGCAATCATCTGGCTCATACTTTCGCAATTTTCGCGTACTTGTTGGCCAGATCTTGGGTTTTTTGAGGTTTGGATCCCGTCGTAATGTGGTTCCACACCGAAGCAGTCAATTAAACCTGGTTGCGATGATTATTTTGGAGGATAACGCTGGTTATGTTTGGGTTAGTTCTGGTATTTGCAATCATCTGGCTCGTACTTTCGCATTTTTCGCATACTTGTTGGCCAGATCCCGGGCTTTTTCTGGTTTGGATCACGTAGTAATGCGGTACCACACCGTAACTGTCAATTAAACCTGGTTGCGATTAATATTTTAGAGGATAACGCCGGTTATGTCTGGGTTAGTTCTGGCATTTGCAATCATCTGGCTCGTACCTTCGCATGTTTCGCCTACTAGTTGGCAAGATCCTGGCCTTTTTCCGGCTTGGACCACGTAGTAATGTGGTACCACACCGAAACTGTCAGCTAAACCTGCTTGCGATTAATATTTTAGAGGATAACGCCGGTTATGTCTAGGTTAGGTCTGGGATTTGCCCTCATCTGGCTCATACTTTCGCATTTTTCGCATTACTTGTTGGCCAGATCCTGGGCCTTTTCTGGTTTGGATCCCGTAGTAATGCGGTACCACGCCGAAACAGTCAACTAAACATTGTTGCGATTAATATTTTAGAGGATAACGCCGGTTACGTCTCGGTTAGGTCTGGTATTTGCCCTCATCTGTCTCGTACTTTCGCATTCTTCGCATACTTGTTGGGCAGACCCTGGCCTTTTTCTGGCTTGGACTACGTAGTAAAGTGGTACAACACTGAAACAGTCAATTAAACCAGGGTCCGATTAATATTTTAGAGGATAACGCCGGTTATGTCTCGGTTAGGTCTGGTATTAGCCCTCATCTGGCTCGTACTTTCGCATTTTTCGCATACTTGTTGGCCAGATCCTGGCCTTTTTCTGGTTTGGATCACGTAGTAACGCGGTGCCACACCGAAACAGTCAATTAAACCTGGTTGCGATAACTATTTTGGAGTATAACGCCGGTTATGTCTGGGTTAGGTCTGGTATTTGCCCTCAACTGGATCGTACATTCGCGTTTTTCGCATAGTTGCTGGCCAGATCCTGGGATTTTTCTGGTTTGGATCCCGTAGTAATGTGGTTCCACACCGAAACAGTCTATTAAGCCTGGTTTCGATTAATATTTTAGAGGATAACGCCGGTGATGTCTGGGTTAGGTCTGGTATTTGCCATCATCTGGCTCGTACTTTCGCTTTTTTCGCATACTTGTTGGCAAGATTCTGGCCTTTTTGCGGCTTGGACCACGTAGTAATGTGGTACCACACTGAAACAGTCAATTAAACCTGGGTCCGATTAATATTTTAGAGGATAACGCCGGTTATGTCTGGGTTAGGTCTGGTATTTACCCTCATCTGGCTCGTACTTTCGCATTTTTCGCATACTTGTTGGCCAGACCCTGGCCTTTTTCTGGCTTGGACCACGTAGTAAAGTGGTACCACACTGAAACAGTCAATTAAACCTGGGTGCGATTAATATTTTAGAGGATAACGCCGGTTATGTCTGGGTTAGGTTTGGTATTTGCCCTCATCTGGCTCGTACCTTCACATTTTTCGCATACTTGTTGGCCAGATCCTGACCTTTTTCTGGTTTGGATCACGTAGTAACGCGGTGCCACACCGAAACAGTCAATTAAACCTGGTTGCGATAACTATTTTGGAGTATAACGCCGGTTATGTCTGGGTTAGGTCTGGTATTTGGCCTCAACTGGATCGTACTTTCGCGTTTTTCGCATAGTTGCTGGCCAGATCCTGGGATTTTTCTGGTTTGGATCCCGTAGTAATGTGGTTCCACACCGAAACAGTCTATTAAGCCTGGTTTCGATTAACACTTTAGAGGATAACGCCGGTTATGTCTGGGTTAGGTCTGGTAATTGCCCTCATCTGGCACGTACTTTCGCATTTTTCGCATAGTTGTTGGCCAGATCCTGGGTTTTTTCAGGTTTGGATCCCGTAGTAATGTGGTTCCACACTGAAACGGTCAACTAAACCTGGCTGCGATTAGTATTTTAGAGGATAACGCCGGTGATGTCTGGGTTAGGTCTGGTATTTGCCATCATCTGGCTCGTTCTTTCGCTTTTTTCGCATACTTGTTGGCAAGATTCTGGCCTTTTCCCGGCTTGGACCACGTAGTAATGTGGTACCACACTGAAACAGTCAATTAAACCTGGGACCGATTAATATTTTAGAGGATAACGCCGGTTATGTCTGGGTTAGGTCTGGTATTTACCCTCATCTGGCTCGTACTTTCACATTTTTCGCATACTTGTTGGCCAGACCCTGGCCTTTTTCTGGCTTGGACCACGTAGTAAAGTGGTACCACACTGAAACAGTCAATTAATCCTGGGTGCGATTAATATTTTAGAGGACAACGCCGGTTATGTCTGGGTTAGGTTTGGTATTTGCCCTCATCTGGCTCGTACCTTCACATTTTTCGCATACTTGTTGGCCAGATCCTGGCCTTTTTCTGGTTTGGATCACGTAGTAACGCGGTGCCACACCGAAACAGTCAATTAAACCTGGGTGCGATTAATATTTTAGAGGATAACGCCGGTTATGTCTGGGTTAGGTTTGGTATTTGCCCTCATCTGGCTCGTACCTTCACATTTTTCGCATACTTGTTGGCCAGATCCTGACCTTTTTCTGGTTTGGATCACGTAGTAACGCGGTGCCACACCGAAACAGTCAATTAAACCTGGTTGCGATAACTATTTTGGAGTATAACGCCGGTTATGTCTGGGTTAGGTCTGGTATTTGCCCTCAACTGGATCGTACTTTCGCGTTTTTCGCATAGTTGCTGGCCAGATCCTGGGATTTTTCTGGTTTGGATCCCGTAGTAATGTGGTTCCACACCGAAACAGTCTATTAAGCCTGGTTTCGATTAACACTTTAGAGGATAACGCCGGTTATGTCTGGGTTAGGTCTGGTAATTGCCCTCATCTGGCACGTACTTTCGCATTTTTCGCATAGTTGTTGGCCAGATCCTGGGTTTTTTCAGGTTTGGATCCCGTAGTAATGTGGTTCCACACTGAAACGGTCAACTAAACCTGGCTGCGATTAGTATTTTAGAGGATAACGCCGGTGATGTCTGGGTTAGGTCTGGTATTTGCCATCATCTGGCTCGTTCTTTCGCTTTTTTCGCATACTTGTTGGCAAGATTCTGGCCTTTTCCCGGCTTGGACCACGTAGTAATGTGGTACCACACTGAAACAGTCAATTAAACCTGGGACCGATTAATATTTTAGAGGATAACGCCGGTTATGTCTGGGTTAGGTCTGGTATTTACCCTCATCTGGCTCGTACTTTCACATTTTTCGCATACTTGTTGGCCAGACCCTGGCCTTTTTCTGGCTTTGACCACGTAGTAAAGTGGTACCACACTGAAACAGTCAATTAATCCTGGGTGCGATTAATATTTTAGAGGACAACGCCGGTTATGTCTGGGTTAGGTTTGGTATTTGCCCTCATCTGGCTCGTACCTTCACATTTTTCGCATACTTGTTGGCCAGATCCTGGCCTTTTTCTGGTTTGGATCACGTAGTAACGCGGTGCCACACCGAAACAGTCAATTAAACCTGGTTGCGATAACTATTTTGGAGTATAACGCCGGTTATGTCTGGGTTAGGTCTGGTATTTGCCCTCAACTGGATCGTACTTTCGCGTTTTTCGCATAGTTGCTGGCCAGATCCTGGGATTTTTCTGGTTTGGATCCCGTAGTAATGCGGTTCCACACCGAAATAGTCTATTAAGCCTGGTTTCGATTAACACTTTAGAGGATAACGCCGGTTATGTCTGGGATAGGTCTGGTATTTGCCCTCATCAGGCTCGTACATTCGAGTTTTTCGCATATTTGTTGCCCAAATCGTGGGTTTTTTCTCGTTTGGATCCCGTACTAATGTGGTACCACACTGAAACAGTTAATAGAAGCTGGTTCCGACAAATATTTTAGAGGATAACGCTGGTTATGTCTGGGTTAGTTCTGGTATTTGCCATCATCTGGCACATACTTTCACATTTTTCGCATACTTGTTGGCCAGATCCTGGGTTTCTTCTGGTTTGGATCCCGTAGTAATGTGGTTCCACATCGAAACAGTCAATTAAACCTGGTTGCGATTAATATTTTAGAGGATAACGCCGGTAATGTCTCGGTTAGGTCTGGGATTTGCCCTCATCAGACTCGTACTTTCGCATTTTTCGCTTATTTGTTGGCCAGATCTCGGGTTTTTTGTGGTTTGGATCCCGTCGTTATGTGGTTCCACACCGAAACAGTCAATTAAACCTGGTTGCGATTAATATTTTGGAGGATAACGCTGGTTATGTTTGGGTTAGTTCTGGTATTTGCAATCATCAGGCACATACTTTCGCATTTTTCGCATACTTGTTGGCCAGATCCTGGGATATTTCTGGTTTGGATCCCGTAGTAATGCGGTACCACGCCGAAACAGTCAACTAAACATTGTTGCGATTAATATTTTAGAGGATAACGCCGGTTACGTCTCGGTTAGGTCTGGTATTAGCAATCATCTGGCTCGTACTTTCGCATTCTTCGCATACTTGTTGTTCAGATCCTGGCCTTTCTCTGGCTTGGACCACGTAGTAATGTGGTACCACACCGAAACAGTCAATTAACCCTGGTTGCGAATAATATTTTAGAGGATAACGCTGGTTACGTCTGGTTTAGTTCCGGTATTTACAATCTTCTGGCTCATACTTTCGCGTTTTTCGCATACTTGTTGGCCAGATCCTGGCCTTTTTCTGGCTTTGACATGGCAGTAATGTGGTACCACACTGAAACAGTCAATTAAACCTGGTTCCGATTAATATTTGAGAGGATAACGCAGGTTATGTCTGGGTTAGGTGTGGTATTTGCCCTCATCTGGCACGTACTTTCGCATTTTTCGCATACTTGTTGGCCAGATCCTGACCTTTTTCTGGCCTTGACATGGCAGTAATGTGGTACCACACTGAAACAGAAAAATAATCCTGATTCCGATTAATATTTTAGAGGATAACGCCGGTAATGTCTCGGTTAGGTCTGGGATTTGCCCTCATCAGACTCGTACTTTCGCATTTTTCGCTTATTTGTTGGCCAGATCTCGGGTTTTTTGTGGTTTGGATCCCGTCGTCATGTGGTTCCACACCGAAACAGTCAATTAAACCTGGTTGCGATTAATATTTTAGAGGATAACGCCGGTTATGTCTAGGTTAGGTCTGGGATTTGCCCTCATCTGGCTCATACTTTCGCATTTTTCGCATTACTTTTTGGCCAGATCCTGGGCTTTTTCTGGTTTGGATCCCGTAGTAATGCGGTACCACGCCGAAACAGTCAACTAAACATTGTCGCGATTAATATTTTAGAGGATAACGCCGGTTACGTCTCGGTTAGGTCTGGTATTTGCCCTCATCTGTCTCGTACTTTCGCATTCTTCGCATACTTGTTGGGCAGACCCTGGCCTTTTTCTGGCTTGGACCACGTAGTAAAGTGGTACAACACTGAAACAGTCAATTAAACCTGGGTCCGATTAATATTTTAGAGGATAACACCGATTATGTCTCGGTTAGGTCTGGTATTAGCCCTCATCTGACTCGCACTTTCGCTTTTTTCGCATACTTGTTGGCCAGATCCTGGCCTTTTTGCGGCTTGGACCACGTAGTAATGTGGTACCACACTGAAACAGTCAATTATACCTGGTTGCGATAACTATTTTTGAGTATAACGCCGGTTATGTCTGGGTTAGGTCTGGTATTTGCCCTCATTTGGCACGTACTTTCGCATTTTTCGCATAGTTGCTGGCCAGATCCTGGGATTTTTCTGGTTTGGATCCCGTAGTAATGTGGTTCCACACCGAAACAGTCTATTAAACCTGGTTTCGATTAACACTTTAGAGGATAACGCCGGTTATGTCTGGGTTAGGTCTGGTATTTGCCCTCATCTGGCACGTACTTTCGCATTTTTCGCATAGTTGTTGGCCAGATCCTGGGATTTGTATGGTTTGGATCACGTAGTAACGCGGTGCCACACCGAAACAGTCAATTATACCTGGTTGCGATAACTATTTTTGAGTATAACGCCGGCTATGTCTGGGTTAGGTCTGGTATTTGCCCTCATTTGGCACGTACTTTCGCATTTTTCGCATAGTTGCTGGCCAGATCCTGGGATTTTTCTGGTTTGGATCCCGTAGTAATGTGTTTCCACACCGTAACAATCAATTAAACCTGGTTGCGATTAATATTTTAGAGGATAACGCCGGTTATGTCTCGGTTAGGTCTGGTGTTAGCCCTCATCTGGCTCGTACTTTCGCTTTTTTCGCATACTTGTTGGCCAGATCCTGGCCTTTTTGCGGCTTGGACCACGTAGTAAAGTGGTACCACACCGAAACAGTCAATTATACCTGGTTGCGATAACTATTTTTGAGTATAACGCCGGTTATGTCTGGGTTAGGTCTGGTATTTGCCCTCATTTGGCACGTACTCTCGCATTTTTCGCATAGTTGCTGGCCAGATCCTGGGATTTTTCTGGTTTGGATCCCGTAGTAATGTGGTTCCACACCGAAACAATCAATTAAACCTGGTTGCGATTAATATTTTAGAGGATAACGCCGGTTATGTCTCGGTTAGGTCTGGTGTTAGCCCTCATCTGGCTCGTACTTTCGCTTTTTTCGCATACTTGTTGGCCAGATCCTGGCCTTTTTGCGGCTTGGACCACGTAGTAAAGTGGTACCACACTGAAACAGTCAATTAAACCTGGGTCCGATTAATATTTTAGAGGATAACGCCGGTAATGTCTCGGTTAGGTCTGGTGTCAGCCCTCATCTGGCTCGTACTTTCGCTTTTTTCGCATACTTGTTGGCCAGATCCTGGCCTTTTTGCGGTTTGGACCACGTAGTAAAGTGGTACCACACTGAAACAGTCAATTAAACCTGGGTCCGATTAATATTTTAGAGGATAACGCCGGTTATGTCTGGGATAGGTCTGGTATTTGCCCTCATCTGGCTCGCACCTTCGCATTTTTCGCATACTTGTTGGCCAGATCCTGGCCTTTTTCTAGTTTGGATCACGTAGTAACGCGGTGCCACACCGAAACAGTCAATTAAACCTGGTTGCGATAACTATTTTTGAGTAAAACGCCGGTTATGTCTGGGTTAGGTCTGGTATTTGCCCTCAACTGGATCGTACTTTCGCGTTCTTCGCATAGTTGCTGGCCAGATCCTGGGATTTTTCTGGTTTGGATCCCGTAGTAATGTGGTTCCACACCGAAACAGTCTATTAAACCTGGTTTCATTGAACACTTTGGAGGATAACGCCGGTTATGTCTGGGTTAGGTCTGGTATTTGCCCTCATCTGGCACGTACTTTCGCATTTTTCGCATAGTTGCTGGCCAGATCCTGAGATTTTTCTGGTTTGGATCCCGTAGTAATGTGGTTCCACACCGAAACAGTCTATTAAACCTGGTTTCGATTAACACTTTAGAGGATAACGCCGGTTATGTCTGGGTTAGGTCTGGTATTTGCCCTCATCTGGCACGTACTTTCGCATTTTTCGCATAGTTGTTGGCCAGATCCTGGGTTTTTTCAGGTTTGGATCCCGTAGCAATGTGGTACCACACTGAAACAGTCAATAAAACCAGGTTCCGATTAATATTTTAGAGGATAACGCCGGTTATGTCTGGGGTAGGTCTGGTATTTGCCCACATCTGGTTCGTACTTTCGCGTTTTCGCGTAGTTGTTGTCCAGATCCTGGCTTTTTTCTGGTTTGGATCACGTAGTAACGCGGTACCACACCGAAACAGTCAATGAAACCTGGTTGCGATTAATATTTTAGAGGATAACGCCGGTTATGTCTCGGTTAGGTCTGGGATTTGCAATCATTTGGCTCGTACATTCGCATTTCTCGCATACTTCTTGGCCAGATCCTGGCCTTTTTCTGGCTTGGACCACGTAGTAATGTGGTACCACACCGAAACAGTCAATTAACCCTGGTTGCCAATAATATTTTAGAGGATAACGCTGGTTATGTCTGGGTTAGTTCCGGTTTTGCAATCTTCTGGCTCATACATTCGCGCTTTTCGCATTACTTGTTGGCCAGATCCTGGGCTTTTTCTGGTTTGGATCACGTAGTAATGCGGTACCACACCGAAACAGGCAATTAAACCTGGTTGCGATTAATATATTATACGATAACGCCGGTAATGTCTCGGTTAGGTCTGGTATTTGCCCTCATCTGGCTCGTACTTTCGCATTTTTCGCATTCTTGTTGGCCAGATCCTGGCCTTTTTCCGGCTTGGACCACGTAGTAATGTGGTACCACATCGAAACTGTCAGCTAAACCTGGTTGCGATTAATATTTTAGAGGATAACGCCGGTTATGTCTAGGTTAGGTCTGGGATTTGCCCTCATCTGGCTCATACTTTCGCATTCTTCGCATACTTGTTGTTCAGATCCTGGCATTTTTCTGGCTTGGACCACGTAGTAATGTGGTACCACACCGAAACAGTCAATGAACCCTGGTTGCGAATAATATTTTAGAGGATAACGCTGGTTATGTCTGGGTTAGTTCCGGTATTTGCAATCTTCTGGCTCATACTTTCGCGTTTTTCGCATACTTGTTGGCCAGATCCTGGCCTTTTTCTGGCTTTGACATGGCAGTAATGTGGTTCCACACCGAAACAGTCAATTAAACCTGGTTGCGATTAATATTTCAGAGGATAACGCTGGTTATGTCTGGGTTAGTTCCGGTTTTGCAATCTTCTGGCTCATACTTTCGCGATTTTCGCATACTTGTTGGCCAGATCCTGGCCTTTTTCTGGCTTGGACCACGTAGTAATGTGGTACCAAACCGAAACAGTCAATTAAATCTGGTTGCGAGTAATATTTTAGAGGATAACGCTGGTTATGTCTGGTATAGTTCTGGTATTTGCATTCATCTGGCTCATACTTTCGCGTTTTTCGCATACTTGTTGGGCAGATCCTGGTTTTTTTCTGGTTTGGATCACGTAGTAATGTGGTTCCACACCGAAACAGTCAATTAAACCAGGTTGCGATTAATATTTTGGAGGATAACGCTGGTTATGTTTGGGTTAGTTCTGGTATCTGCAATCATCTGGCTCATACTTTCGCGTTTTTCGCGAACTTGTTGGGCAGATCCTGGGTTTTTTCTGGTTTGGATCACGTAGTACTGTGGTACCACACTGAAACAGTCAATAATAGCTGGTTCCGATTAATAGTTTGGAGGATAACGCTGGTTACGTTTGGGTTAGTTCTGGTATTAGCAATCATCTGGCTCGTACTTTCGCATTTTTCGCATACTTGTTGTTCAGATCCTGGCCTCTTTCTGGCTTCGACCAGGTAGTAATGCGGTACCACACCGAAACAGTCAATGAAACCTGGTTGCGATTAATATTTTACAGGATAACGCCGGTTATGTCTCGGTTAGATCTGGGATTTGCAATCATTTGGCTCGTACATTCGCATTTCTCGCATACTTTTTGACCAGATCCTGGCCTTTTTCTGGCTTGGACCACGTAGTAATGTGGTACCACACCGAAACAGTCAATTAACCCTGGTTGCGAATAATATTTTAGAGGATAATGCTGGTTATGTCTGGGTTAGTTCCGGTTTTGCAATCTTCTGGCTCATACTTTCGCGTTTTTCGCATACTTGTTGGCCAGATCCTGGCCTTTTTCTGGCCTTGGCATGGCAGTAATGTGGTACCACACTGAAACAGTCAAATAATCCTGGTTCCGATTAATGTTTTAGAGGATAAGGCCGGTTATGTCTAGGTTAGGTCTGGTATTTACCCTCATCTGGCACGTACTTTCGCATTTTTCGCATACCTGTTGGCCAGATCCTGGCCTTTTTCCGGATTGGACCACGTAGTAGTGTGGTACCACACCGAAACCGTCAGCTAAACCTGGTTGCGATTAATATTTTAGAGGATAACGCCGGTTATGTCTAGGTTAGGTCTGGGATTTGCCCTCATCTGGCTCATACTTTCGCATTTTTCGCATTACTTGTTGGCCAGATCCTGGGCTTTTTCTGGTTTGGATCACGTAGTAATGCGGTACCACACCGAAAGAGGCGATTAAACCTGGTTGCGATTAATATATTATAGGATAACGCCGGTAATGTCTCGGTTAGGTCTGGTATTTGCCCTCATCTGGCTCGTACTTTCGCATTTTTCGCATTCTTGTTGGCCGGATCCTGGGCTTTTTCTGGTTTGGATCACGTAGTAATGTGTTGCCACACTGAAACAGTCAATTAAACCTGGTTGCGATTAATATTTTAGAGGATAACGCCGGCTATGTCTCGAGTAGCTCTGGGATTTGTCCACATCTGGCTCGTACTTTCGCATTTTTCGCATTCTTCCTGGCCAGATCCTGGCCATTTTCTGGTTTGGATCACGTAGTAATGCGGTACCACACCGAAACTGTCAATTAAACCTGGTTGCGATTAATATTTTAGAGGATAACGCCGGTTATGTCTGGGTTAGGTCTGGTATTTGCCCTCATCTGGCTCGTGCTTTGGTATTTTTCACATACTTGTTGGCCAGATGCTGGCCTTTTTCGGGCTTGGAGCACGTAGAAATGTGGTACCACACTGTCAATAAAAGCTGGTTCCGATTAGTATTTTAGAGGATAACGCTGGTTATGTCTGGGTCAGTTCTGGTATTTGCAATCATCTGGCTCATACTTTCTCGTTTTTCGCATACTTGTTGGGCAGATCCTGGGTTTTTTCTGGTTTGGATCACGTAGTAATGCAGTACCACACCGAAACAGTCTATTAAAGCTGGTTGCGATTAATATTATAGAGGATAACGCCGGTTATGTCTCGGTTAGGTCTGGGATTTGCCTTCATCTGGCTCGTACTTTCGCATTTTTCGCATACTTGTTGGCCACATCCTGGGTTTTCTCTGGTTTGGATCACGTAGTAATGTGGTACCACACCGAAACAGTCAGTTAAACCTGGTTGCGATTAATATTTTAGAGGATAACGCCGGTTATGTCTGGGTTAGGTCAGGTATTAGCCCTCATCTGGCTCATACTTTCTCGTTTCCGCATACTTGTTGGGCAGGTCCTGGGTTTTTTCTGGTTTGGATCACGTAGTAATGCGGTACCACACCGAAACAGTCTATTAAAGCTGGTTGCGATTAATATTATAGAGGATAACGCCGGTTATGTCTCGGTTAGGTCTGGGATTTGCCCTCATCTGTCTCGTACTTTCGCATTTTTCGCTTACTTGTTGGCCAGATCCTGGCCTTTTTCTGGCTTGGACCAAGTAGTAATGCGGTACTACACCAAAACAGTCAATAAAAGCTGGTTGCGATTAGCATTTTAGAGGATAACGCCGGTTATGTCTGTGTTAGGTCTGGTATTTGCCCTCATCTGGCTCGTACTTTCGCATTTTTCGCATACTTGTTGGTCAGATCCTGGCCTTTTTCTGGTTTGGATCACGTAGTAATGCGGTACCACACCGAAACAGTCAATTAAACCTGGTTGCGATTAATATTTTAAAGGATAACGCCGGTTATGTCTTGGTTAGGTCTGGCATTTGCCCTCATCTGTCTCGTACGTTCACGTTTTTCGCATACATGTTGGCCAGATCCTGGGTTTTTTCTGCTTTGGATCACGCAGTAATGCGGTACCACACCGAAACAGTCAATTAAACCTGGTTGCGATTAATATTATAGAGGATAACGCCGGTTATGTCTCGGTTAGGTCTGGGATTTGCCCTCATCTGGCTCGTACTTTCGCATTTTGCGTATACTGGTTGGCCAGATCTTGGCCTTGCTTTGGCTTGGACCACGTAGTAATGTGGTACTACACTGAAACAGTCAATCAAACCTGGTTCCGATTAATATTTTAGTGGATAACGCCGGTTATGTCTGGGTTAGTTCAGGTATTTGCAATCATCTGGCTCATACTTTCGCATGTTTCGCATACTTGTTGGCCAGATCCTGGGTTTTTTTCTGGTTTGGATCCCGTAGTAATGTGGTTCCTCAACGAAACAGTCAATTAAACCTGGTTGCGATTAATATTTTAGAGGATAACGCCGGTTATGTCTGTATTCGTTCTGGTATTTGCCCTCATCTGGCTCGTACTTTCGCATTTTTCGCATACTTGGTGGCCAGATCCTGGCCTCTTTCTGGTTTGGATCACGTAGTGATGCGGTACCACACGGAAACAGTCAACAAAAGCTGGTTCCGATTAGCATTTTAGATGATAACGCTGGTTTTGTCTGGGTTAGATCTGGTATTTGCAATCATCTGGCTCATACTTTCGCGCTTTTCGCATTACTTGTTGGCCAGATCCTGGGCTTTTTCTGGTTTGGATCACGTAGTAATGCGGTACCACACCGAAACAGGCAATTAAACCTGGTTGCGATTAATATTATTGAGGATAACGCCGGTTATGTCTCCGGTAGGTCCGGGATTTGCCCTCATCTGGCTCGTACTTTCGCATTTTGCGTATACTGGTTCGCAAAATCCTGGGCTCTTTCTGGTTTGGATCACGCAGTGATGCGGTACCACACCGACACAGCCAATTAAACCTTGTTGCGATTAATATTTTAGAGGATAACGCCGGGTATGTCTTGGTTAGATCTGGGATTTGCCCACATCTGGCTCGTACTTTCGCATTTTTCGCATACTTGTTGACCAGATCCAGGGCTTTTTCTGGTTTGGATCACGTAGTAATGCGGTACCACTCCGAAACAGTCAATTAAACCTGGTTGCGATTAATATTTTAGTGGATAACGCCGGTTGTGTCTCGGTTAGGTGTTGTATTTGCCCTGATCTGGCTCGTACTTTCGCATTTTTCGCATACTTGTTGGCCAGATCCATGGGTTTTTCTGGTTTGGATCACGTAGTAATGTAGTGCCACACTGAAGCAGTCAATAGAAGCTGGTTCCGATTAGTATTTTAGAGGATAACGCTGGTTATATCTGGGATAGTTATGGTATTTGCAATCATCTGGCTCGTACACTCGCATTTTTCGCATACTTGTTGGCAAAATCCTGGGCTCTTTCTGGTTTGGATCACGCAGTAATGCGGTACCACTCCGACACAGCCAATTAAACCTTGTAGCGATTAATATTTTAGAGGATAACGCCGGCTATGTCTCGGTTAGGTCTGGGATCTGCCCTCATCTGGATCGTACTTTCGCATTTTTCGCACACTTGTTGGCCACATCCTGGGCTTTCTCTGGTTTGCAACACGTACTAATGTGGTACCACACTGAAACAGTCATTTAAACCTGGTTCCGATTAGTATTTTAGAGGATAACGCCGGTTATGTCTGGGTTAGGTCTGGTATTTGCCCTCATCTGGCTCGTCCGTTCGCATTTTTCGCTTACTGGTTGGACAGATCCTGGCCTTTTTCTGGTTTGGATCACGTAGTAATGCGGTACCACACCGAAACAGTCAATTAAACCTGGTTGCGATTATTACTTTAGAGGATAACGCCGATTATGTCTAGGTTAGGTCTGGGATTTGCCCTTATCTGGCTCGTACTTCCGCATTTCTCGCATACTTGTTGGCCAGATCCAGGCCTTTATCTGGCTTGGACCACGTAGTAATGTGCTACCACACTAAAACAGTCAATTAAACCTAGTTGCGATTAATATATTAGAGGATAACGCCGGTTATGTCTCGGTTAGGTCTGGGATTTGCCCTCATATGGCTCGTAATTTCGCATTTTGCGTATACTGGTTGGCCAGATCTTGGCCTTGTCCTGGCTTGGACAACGTAGTAATGTGGTACTACAATGAAACAGTCAATTAAACCTGGTTGCGATTAATATTTTAGAGGATAACGCCGGTTATGTCTCGGTTAGTTCTGGGATTTGCCCTCATATGGATCGTACTTTCGCATTTTTCGCACACTTGTTGGCCACATCCTGGGCTTTCTCTGGTTTGCATCACGTAGTAATGTGGTACCACACTGAAACAGTCAATTAAACCTGGTTCCGATTAGTATTTTAGAGGATAACGCCGGTTTTGCCTGGGTTAGGTCTAGTATTTGCCCTCATCTGTCTCGTACTTTCGCATGTTTCGCATACTTGTTGGCCAGATCTTGGCCTTTTTCTGGTTTGTATCACGGAGTAATGTAGTACCACACTGAAACAGTCAATAGAAGCTGGTTCCGATTAATATTTTAGAAGATATCGCCGGTTATGTCTTGGTTAGGTCTGGTATTTGGCCTCATCTGGCTCGAACTTCCGCATTTTTCGCATACTTGTTCGCCAGATCTTGGCCTTTTTCTGGTTTGGATCACGTACTAATGTGGTACCACACCGGAACAGTCAATTAAACCTGGTTGCGACTAATATTTTAGAGGATAACGCCGGTTATGTCTGGGTTAGTTCTGGGATGTGCCCTCATCAAGCTCGTACCTTCGCATTTTTCGCATACTTGTTGGCCAGATCCAGCGCTTTTTCTGATTTGGATCCCGTAGTAATGTGGTTCCACACCGAAGCAGTCAATTAAACCTGGTTGCGATTAATGTTTTCGAGGATAACGCCTGTTATGTCTGGGTTAGGTCTGGCATTTGCAATCATCTGGCACATACTTTCGCGTTTTTCGCATACTTGTTGCCCAGATCCAGCGCTGTTACTGATTTGGATCCCGTAGTAATGTGGTTCCACACCGAAACAGTCAATTAAACCTGGTTGAGATTAATATTTTAGAGGATAACGCCGGTTTTGTCTGGGTTAGGTCTGGTATATGCCCTCATCTGGCTCGTACTTTCGCATTTTTCGCATACCTGTTGCCCAGATCTTGGGCTTTTTCTGGTTTGGATCACGTAGTAATGCGGTACCACACGGAAACAGTCAATTAAACCTGGTTGCGATTAATATTTCAGAGGATAACGCCGGTTATGTCTCGGTTAGGACTGGGATTTGCCCTCATCTGACTCGTACTTTCGCATTTTTCGCATACTTGTTGGCCAGATCTTGGGCTTTTTCTGGTTTGGATCACGTAGTAATGTGGTTCCACACCGAAACAGTCAATTAAGCCTCGTTTCGATTAATATTTTGGAGGATAACGCTGGTTATGTTTGGGTTAGATCTGGTATTTGCAATCATCTGGCACATACTTTCGCTTTTTTCGCACACTTGTTGGCCACATCCTGGGCTTTCTCTGGTTTGCATCACGTAGTAATGTGGTACCACACTGAAACAGTCAATTAAACCTGGTTCCGATTAGTATTTTAGAGGATAACGCCGGTTTTGCCTGGGTTAGGTCTAGTATTTGCCCTCATCTGTCTCGTACTTTCGCATGTTTCGCATACTTGTTGGCCAGATCTTGGCCTTTTTCTGGCTTGGACAACGTAGTAATGTGGTACTACAATGAAACAGTCAATTAAACCTGGTTGCGATTAATATTTTAGAGGATAACGCCGGTTATGTCTCGGTTAGTTCTGGGATTTGCCCTCATATGGATCGTACTTTCGCATTTTTCGCACACTTGTTGGCCACATCCTGGGCTTTCTCTGGTTTGGATCACGTACTAATGTGGTACCACACCGGAACAGTCAATTAAACCTGGTTGCGACTAATATTTTAGAGGATAACGCCGGTTATGTCTGGGTTAGTTCTGGGATGTGCCCTCATCAAGCTCGTACCTTCGCATTTTTCGCATACTTGTTGGCCAGATCCAGCGCTTTTTCTGATTTGGATCCCGTAGTAATGTGGTTCCACACCGAAGCAGTCAATTAAACCTGGTTGCGATTAATGTTTTCGAGGATAACGCCTGTTATGTCTGGGTTAGGTCTGGCATTTGCAATCATCTGGCACATACTTTCGCGTTTTTCGCATACTTGTTGCCCAGATCCAGCGCTGTTACTGATTTGGATCCCGTAGTAATGTGGTTCCACACCGAAACAGTCAATTAAACCTGGTTGAGATTAATATTTTAGAGGATAACGCCGGTTTTGTCTGGGTTAGGTCTGGTATATGCCCTCATCTGGCTCGTACTTTCGCATTTTTCGCATACCTGTTGCCCAGATCTTGGGCTTTTTCTGGTTTGGATCACGTAGTAATGCGGTACCACACGGAAACAGTCAATTAAACCTGGTTGCGATTAATATTTCAGAGGATAACGCCGGTTATGTCTCGGTTAGGACTGGGATTTGCCCTCATCTGACTCGTACTTTCGCATTTTTCGCATACTTGTTGGCCAGATCTTGGGCTTTTTCTGGTTTGGATCACGTAGTAATGTGGTTCCACACCGAAACAGTCAATTAAGCCTCGTTTCGATTAATATTTTGGAGGATAACGCTGGTTATGTTTGGGTTAGATCTGGTATTTGCAATCATCTGGCACATACTTTCGCTTTTTTCGCATACTTGTTGGCCAGATCCTGGGATATTTCTGGTTTGGATCACGTAGTAATGCCGTACCACACAGAAACAGTCAATAAAAGCTGGTTCCGATTAGTATTTTAGAGGATAACGCTGGTTATGTCTGGGTTAGTTCTGGTATTTGCAATCATCTGGCACATACTTTCGCGTTTTTCGCATAACTGTTGGCCAGATCCTGCGTTTTTTCTTGTTTGAATCCCGTAGTAATGTGGTACCACACTGAAGCAGTCAATAGAAGCTGGTTCCGATTAGTATTTTAGAGGATAACGCTGGTTATATCTGGGATAGTTATGGTATTTGCAATCATCTGGCTCGTACACTCGCATTTTTCGCATACTTGTTGGCAAAATCCTGGGCTCTTTCTGGTTTGGATCACGCAGTAATGCGGTACCACTCCGACACAGCCAATTAAACCTTGTAGCGATTAATATTTTAGAGGATAACGCCGGCTATGTCTCGGTTAGGTCTGGGATCTGCCCTCATCTGGATCGTACTTTCGCATTTTTCGCACACTTGTTGGCCACATCCTGGGCTTTCTCTGGTTTGCAACACGTAGTAATGTGGTACCACACTGAAACAGTCATTTAAACCTGGTTCCGATTAGTATTTTAGAGGATAACGCCGGTTATGTCTGGGTAAGGTCTGGTATTTGCCCTCATCTGGCTCGTCCGTTCGCATTTTTCGCTTACTCGTTGGACAGATCCTGGCCTTTTTCTGGTTTGGATCACGTAGTAATGCGGTACCACACCGAAACAGTCAATTAAACCTGGTTGCGATTATTACTTTAGAGCTTTACTTTAGATATTACTTTAGAGGATAACGCCGATTATGTCTCGGTTAGGTCTGAGATTTGCCCTCATATGGCTCGTAATTTCGCATTTTGCGTATACTGGTTGGCCAGATCTTGGCCTTGTCCTGGCTTGGACCACGTAGTAATGTGGTACTACAATGAAACAGTCAATTAAACCTGGTTGCGATTAATATTTTAGAGGATAACGCCGGTTATGTCTCGGTTAGGTCTCGGATTTGCCCTCATATGGATCGTACTTTCGCATTTTTCGCACACTTGTTGGCCACATCCTGGGCTTTCTCTGGTATGCATCACGTAGTAATGTGGTACCACACTGAAACAGTCAATTAAACCTGGTTCCGATTAGTATTTTAGAGGATAACGCCGGTTTTGTCTGGGTTAGGTCTAGTATTTGCCCTCATCTGGCTCGTACTTTCGCATGTTTCGCATACTTGTTGGCCAGATCTTGGCCTTTTTCTGGTTTGGATCACGGAGTAATGTAGTACCACACTGAAACAGTCAATAGAAGCTGGTTCCGATTAATATTTTAGAAGATATCGCCGGTTATGTCTTGGTTAGGTCTGGTATTTGCCCTCATCTGGCTCGAACTTCCGCATTTTTCGCATACTTGTTCGCCAGATCTTGGCCTTTTTCTGGTTTGGATCACGTACTAATGTGGTACCACACCGAAACAGTCAATTAAACCTGGTTGCGACTAATATTTTAGAGGATAACGCCGGTTATGTCTGGGTTAGTTCTGGGATGTGCCCTCATCAAGCTCGTACCTTCGCATTTTTCGCATACTTGTTGGCCAGATCCAGCGCTTTTTCTGATTTGGATCCCGTAGTAATGTGGTTCCACACCGAAGCAGTCAATTAAACCTGGTTGCGATTAATGTTTTCGAGGATAACGCCTGTTATGTCTGGGTTAGGTCTGGCATTTGCAATCATCTGGCACATACTTTCGCGTTTTTCGCATACTTGTTGCCCAGATCCAGCGCTGTTACTGATTTGGATCCCGTAGTAATGTGGTTCCACACCGAAACAGTCAATTAAACCTGGTTGAGATTAATATTTTAGAGGATAACGCCGGTTTTGTCTGGGTTAGGTCTGGTATATGCCCTCATCTGGCTCGTACTTTCGCATTTTTCGCATACCTGTTGCCCAGATCTTGGGCTTTTTCTGGTTTGGATCACGTAGTAATGCGGTACCACACGGAAACAGTCAATTAAACCTGGTTGCGATTAATATTTCAGAGGATAACGCCGGTTATGTCTCGGTTAGGTCTGGGATTTGCCCTCATCTGACTCGTACTTTCGCATTTTTCGCATACTTGTTGGCCAGATCTTGGGCTTTTTCTGGTTTGGATCACGTAGTAATGTGGTTCCACACCGAAACAGTCAATTAAGCCTCGTTTCGATTAATATTTTGGAGGATAACGCTGGTTATGTTTGGGTTAGATCTGGTATTTGCAATCATCTGGCACATACTTTCGCTTTTTTCGCACACTTGTTGGCCACATCCTGGGCTTTCTCTGGTTTGCATCACGTAGTAATGTGGTACCACACTGAAACAGTCAATTAAACCTGGTTCCGATTAGTATTTTAGAGGATAACGCCGGTTTTGCCTGGGTTAGGTCTAGTATTTGCCCTCATCTGTCTCGTACTTTCGCATGTTTCGCATACTTGTTGGCCAGATCTTGGCCTTTTTCTGGCTTGGACAACGTAGTAATGTGGTACTACAATGAAACAGTCAATTAAACCTGGTTGCGATTAATATTTTAGAGGATAACGCCGGTTATGTCTCGGTTAGTTCTGGGATTTGCCCTCATATGGATCGTACTTTCGCATTTTTCGCACACTTGTTGGCCACATCCTGGGCTTTCTCTGGTTTGGATCACGTACTAATGTGGTACCACACCGGAACAGTCAATTAAACCTGGTTGCGACTAATATTTTAGAGGATAACGCCGGTTATGTCTGGGTTAGTTCTGGGATGTGCCCTCATCAAGCTCGTACCTTCGCATTTTTCGCATACTTGTTGGCCAGATCCAGCGCTTTTTCTGATTTGGATCCCGTAGTAATGTGGTTCCACACCGAAGCAGTCAATTAAACCTGGTTGCGATTAATGTTTTCGAGGATAACGCCTGTTATGTCTGGGTTAGGTCTGGCATTTGCAATCATCTGGCACATACTTTCGCGTTTTTCGCATACTTGTTGCCCAGATCCAGCGCTGTTACTGATTTGGATCCCGTAGTAATGTGGTTCCACACCGAAACAGTCAATTAAACCTGGTTGAGATTAATATTTTAGAGGATAACGCCGGTTTTGTCTGGGTTAGGTCTGGTATATGCCCTCATCTGGCTCGTACTTTCGCATTTTTCGCATACCTGTTGCCCAGATCTTGGGCTTTTTCTGGTTTGGATCACGTAGTAATGCGGTACCACACGGAAACAGTCAATTAAACCTGGTTGCGATTAATATTTCAGAGGATAACGCCGGTTATGTCTCGGTTAGGACTGGGATTTGCCCTCATCTGACTCGTACTTTCGCATTTTTCGCATACTTGTTGGCCAGATCTTGGGCTTTTTCTGGTTTGGATCACGTAGTAATGTGGTTCCACACCGAAACAGTCAATTAAGCCTCGTTTCGATTAATATTTTGGAGGATAACGCTGGTTATGTTTGGGTTAGATCTGGTATTTGCAATCATCTGGCACATACTTTCGCTTTTTTCGCATACTTGTTGGCCAGATCCTGGGATATTTCTGGTTTGGATCACGTAGTAATGCCGTACCACACAGAAACAGTCAATAAAAGCTGGTTCCGATTAGTATTTTAGAGGATAACGCTGGTTATGTCTGGGTTAGTTCTGGTATTTGCAATCATCTGGCACATACTTTCGCGTTTTTCGCATAACTGTTGGCCAGATCCTGCGTTTTTTCTTGTTTGAATCCCGTAGTAATGTGGTACCACACTGAAGCAGTCAATAGAAGCTGGTTCCGATTAGTATTTTAGAGGATAACGCTGGTTATATCTGGGATAGTTATGGTATTTGCAATCATCTGGCTCGTACACTCGCATTTTTCGCATACTTGTTGGCAAAATCCTGGGCTCTTTCTGGTTTGGATCACGCAGTAATGCGGTACCACTCCGACACAGCCAATTAAACCTTGTAGCGATTAATATTTTAGAGGATAACGCCGGCTATGTCTCGGTTAGGTCTGGGATCTGCCCTCATCTGGATCGTACTTTCGCATTTTTCGCACACTTGTTGGCCACATCCTGGGCTTTCTCTGGTTTGCAACACGTAGTAATGTGGTACCACACTGAAACAGTCATTTAAACCTGGTTCCGATTAGTATTTTAGAGGATAACGCCGGTTATGTCTGGGTAAGGTCTGGTATTTGCCCTCATCTGGCTCGTCCGTTCGCATTTTTCGCTTACTCGTTGGACAGATCCTGGCCTTTTTCTGGTTTGGATCACGTAGTAATGCGGTACCACACCGAAACAGTCAATTAAGCCTCGTTTCGATTAATATTTTGGAGGATAACGCTGGTTATGTTTGGGTTAGATCTGGTATTTGCAATCATCTGGCACATACTTTCGCTTTTTTCGCATACTTGTTGGCCAGATCCTGGGATATTTCTGGTTTGGATCACGTAGTAATGCCGTACCACACAGAAACAGTCAATAAAAGCTGGTTCCGATTAGTATTTTAGAGGATAACGCTGGTTATGTCTGGGTTAGTTCTGGTATTTGCAATCATCTGGCACATACTTTCGCGTTTTTCGCATAACTGTTGACCAGATCCTGCGTTTTTTCTTGTTTGAATCCCGTAGTAATGTGGTTTCACACAGATCTCGGTTAGGTCTGGGATTTGCCCTCATCTGGCTCGTACTTTCGTATTTTTCGCATACTTGTTGGCCAGATCCTGGGCTTTTTCTGATTTGGATCACGTAGTAATGTGGTACCACACTGAAGCAGTCAATAGAAGCTGGTTCCGATTAGTATTTTAGAGGATAACGCTGGTTATATCTGGGATAGTTATGGTATTTGCAATCATCTGGCTCGTACACTCGCATTTTTCGCATACTTGTTGGCAAAATCCTGGGCTCTTTCTGGTTTGGATCACGCAGTAATGCGGTACCACTCCGACACAGCCAATTAAACCTTGTAGCGATTAATATTTTAGAGGATAACGCCGGCTATGTCTCGGTTAGGTCTGGGATCTGCCCTCATCTGGATCGTACTTTCGCATTTTTCGCACACTTGTTGGCCACATCCTGGGCTTTCTCTGGTTTGCAACACGTAGTAATGTGGTACCACACTGAAACAGTCATTTAAACCTGGTTCCGATTAGTATTTTAGAGGATAACGCCGGATATGTCTGGGTAAGGTCTGGTATTTGCCCTCATCTGGCTCGTCCGTTCGCATTTTTCGCTTACTCGTTGGACAGATCCTGGCCTTTTTCTGGTTTGGATCACGTAGTAATGCGGTACCACACCGAAACAGTCAATTAAACCTGGTTGCGATTATTACTTTAGAGGATAACGCCGATTATGTCTAGGTTAGGTCTGGGATTTGCCCTTATCTGGCTCGTACTTCCGCATTTCTCGCATACTTGTTGGCCAGATCCTGGCCTTTATCTGGCTTGGACCACGTAGTAATGTGCTACCACACTAAAACAGTCAATTAAACCTGGTTGCGATTAATATATTAGAGGATAACGCCGGTTATGTCTCGGTTAGGTCTGGGATTTGCCCTCATATGGTTCGTAATTTCGCATTTTGCGTATACTGGTTGGCCAGATCTTGGCCTTGTCCTGGCTTGGACCACGTAGTAATGTGGTACTACAATGAAACAGTCAATTAAACCTGGTTGCGATTAATATTTTAGAGGATAACGCCGGTTATGTCTCGGTTAGGTCTGGGATTTGCCCTCATATGGATCGTACTTTCGCATTTTTCGCACACTTGTTGGCCACATCCTGGGCTTTCTCTGGTTTGCATCACGTAGTAATGTGGTACCACACTGAAACAGTCAATTAAACCTGGTTCCGATTAGTATTTTAGAGGATAACGCCGGTTTTGTCTGGGTTAGGTCTAGTATTTGCCCTCATCTGGCTCGTACTTTCGCATGTTTCGCATACTTGTTGGCCAGATCTTGGCCTTTTTCTGGTTTGGATCACGGAGTAATGTAGTACCACACTGAAACAGTCAATAGAAGCTGGTTCCGATTAATATTTTAGAAGATATCGCCGGTTATGTCTTGGTTAGGTCTGGTATTTGCCCTCATCTGGCTCGAACTTCCGCATTTTTCGCATACTTGTTCGCCAGATCTTGGCCTTTTTCTGGTTTGGATCACGTACTAATGTGGTACCACACCGAAACAGTCAATTAAACCTGGTTGCGACTAATATTTTAGAGGATAACGCCGGTTATGTCTGGGTTAGTTCTGGGATGTGCCCTCATCAAGCTCGTACCTTCGCATTTTTCGCATACTTGTTGGCCAGATCCAGCGCTTTTTCTGATTTGGATCCCGTAGTAATGTGGTTCCACACCGAAGCAGTCAATTAAACCTGGTTGCGATTAATGTTTTCGAGGATAACGCCTGTTATGTCTGGGTTAGGTCTGGCATTTGCAATCATCTGGCACATACTTTCGCGTTTTTCGCATACTTGTTGCCCAGATCCAGCGCTGTTACTGATTTGGATCCCGTAGTAATGTGGTTCCACACCGAAACAGTCAATTAAACCTGGTTGAGATTAATATTTTAGAGGATAACGCCGGTTTTGTCTGGGTTAGGTCTGGTATATGCCCTCATCTGGCTCGTACTTTCGCATTTTTCGCATACCTGTTGCCCAGATCTTGGGCTTTTTCTGGTTTGGATCACGTAGTAATGCGGTACCGCACGGAAACAGTCAATTAAACCTGGTTGCGATTAATATTTCAGAGGATAACGCCGGTTATGTCTCGGTTAGGTCTGGTATTTGCAATCATCTGGCCCATACTTTCGCGTTTTTCGCATGCTAGTTGGGCAGATCCTGGCCTTTTTCTGGCTTGGACCAAGTAGTAATGCGGTACCGCACCGAAACAGTCAATGAAACCTGGTTGCGATTAATATTTTAGAGGATAACGCCGGTTATGTCTGGGTTAGGTCTGGTATTTGCCCTCGTTTGTCTCGTACTTTCGCATTTTTCGCATACTTGTTGGCCAGATCCTGGCCTTTTTCCGGTCTGTATCACGAAGTAATGCGGTACCACACCGAAACAGTTAATTAAACCTGGTTGCGATTAATATTTTAGAGGATAACGCCGGTTATGTCTCGGCTAGGTCGGCGATTTGCCCACATCTGGCTCGTACTTTCGCATTTCTCGCATACTTGTTGGCCAGACCCTGGCCTTTTTCTGGCTTGGACCAAATAGTAATGTGGGACCACACTCAAACAGTCAATTAAACCTGGTTGCGATTAATATTTTAGAGGATAACGCCGGTTATGTCTGGGTTATGTCTGGTATTTGCCCTCATCTGGCTCGTACTTTCGCATTTTTCGCATACTTGTTGGCCAGATCCTGGCCTTTTTCTGGCTTGGACCAAGTAGTACTGCGGTACCGCACCGAAACAGTCAATGAAACCTGGTTGCGATTAATATTTTAGAGGATAACGCCGGTTATGTCTGGGTTAGGTCTGGTATTTGCCCTCATCTGGCTCGTGCTTTGGCATTTTTCGCATACTTGTTGGCCAGATCCTGGGTTTTTTCTGGTTTGGATCCCGTACTAATGTGGCTTCGCACCGAAACAGTCAATTAAACCTGGTTGTGATAAATATTTTAGAGAATAACGCCGGTTATGTCTGGGTTAGGTCTGATATTTGCCCTCATCTGGCTCGTGCTTTCGCATTTTTCGCATACTTGTTGGCCAGATGCTGGGTTTTTTCTGGTTTGGATCCTGTAATAATGACGTTGCATACCAAAACAGTCAATTAAACCTGGTTTCGATTAATATTTTAGAGGATAACGCTGGTTATGTCTCGGTTAGGTCTGCGATTTGCCCACATCTGGCTCGTACTTTCGCATTTTTAGCTTACTTGTTGGCCACATCCTGGCCATTTTCTGGTTTGGATCACGTAGTAATGCGGTACCACACCGAAACTGTCAATTAAACCTGGTTGCGATTAATATTTTAGAGGATAACGCCGGTTATGTCTGGGTTAGGTCTGGTATTTGCCCTCATCTGGCTCGTGCTTTGGTATTTTTCACATACTTGTTGGCCATATGCTGGCCTTTTTCGGGCTTGGACCACGTAGAAATGTGGTACCACACTGTCAATAAAAGCTGGTTCCGATTAGTATTTTAGAGGATAACGCTGGTTATGTCTGGGTCAGTTCTGGTATTTGCAATCATCTGGCTCATACTTTCTCGTTTTTCGCATACTTGTTAGGCAGATCCTGGGTTTTTTCTGGTTTGGATCATGTAGTAATGCGGTACCACACCGAAACAGTCTATTAAAGCTGGTTGCGATTAATATTATAGAGGATAACGCCGGTTATGTCTCGGTTAGGTCTGGGATTTGCCCTCATCTGTCTCGTACTTTCGCATTTTTCGCTTACTTGTTGGCCAGATCCTGGCCTTTTTCTGGCTTGGACCAAGTAGTAATGCGGTACTACACCAAAACAGTCAATAAAAGCTGGTTGCGATTAGCATTTTAGAGGATAACGCCGGTTATGTCTGTGTTAGGTCTGGTATTTGCCCTCATCTGGCTCGTACTTTCGCATTTTTCGCATACTTGTTGGTCAGATCCTGGCCTTTTTCTGGTTTGGATCACGTAGTAATGCGGTACCACACCGAAACAGTCTATTAAAGCTGGTTGCGATTAATATTATAGAGGATAACGCCGGTTATGTCTCGGTTAGGTCTGGGATTTGCCTTCATCTGGCTCGTACCTTCGCATTTTTCGCATACTTGTTGGCAAGATCCTGGGCTTTTACTGGTTTGGATCACGTACTATTGCGGTACCACACCGAAGCAGTCAATTAAACCTGGTTGCGATCAATGTTTTCGAGGATAACGCCGGTTATGTCTGGGTTGGGTGTTGTATTTGCCCTCATCTGGCTCGTACTTTCGCATTTTTCGCATACTTGTTGGCCAGATCCATGGGTTTTTCTGGTTTGGATCACGTAGTAATGTAGTACCACACTGAAACAGTCAATAGAAGCTGGTTCCGATTAGTATTTTAGAGGATAACGCTGGTTATATCTGGGATAGTTATGGTATTTGCAATCATCTGGCTCGTACACTCGCATTTTTCGCATACTTGTTGGCAAAATCCTGGGCTCTTTCTGGTTTGGATCACGCAGTAATGCGGTACCACTCCGACACAGCCAATTAAACCTTGTAGCGATTAATATTTTAGAGGATAACGCCGGCTATGTCTCGGTTAGGTCTGGGATCTGCCCTCATCTGGATCGTACTTTCGCATTTTTCGCACACTTGTTGGCCACATCCTGGGCTTTCTCTGGTTTGCATCACGTAGTAATGTGGTACCACACTGAAACAGTCATTTAAACCTGGTTCCGATTAGTATTTTAGAGGATAACGCCGGTTATGTCTGGGTTAGGTCTGGTATTTGCCCTCGTCTGGCTCGTCCGTTCGCATTTTTCGCTTACTCGTTGGACAGATCCTGGCCTTTTTCTGGTTTGGATCACGTAGTAATGCGGTACCACACCGAAACAGTCAATTAAACCTGGTTGCGATTATTACTTTAGAGGATAACGCCGATTATGTCTAGGTTAGGTCTGGTATTTGCCCTCATCTGGCTCGTACTTTCGCATTTTTCGCATACTTGTTGGTCAGATCCTGGCCTTTTTCTGGTTTGGATCACGTAGTAATGCGGTACCACACCGAAACAGTCTATTAAAGCTGGTTGCGATTAATATTATAGAGGATAACGCCGGTTATGTCTCGGTTAGGTCTGGGATTTGCCTTCATCTGGCTCGTACCTTCGCATTTTTCGCATACTTGTTGGCAAGATCCTGGGCTTTTACTGGTTTGGATCACGTACTATTGCGGTACCACACCGAAGCAGTCAATTAAACCTGGTTGCGATCAATGTTTTCGAGGATAACGCCGGTTATGTCTGGGTTGGGTGTTGTGTTTGCCCTCCTCTGGCTCGTACTTTCGCATTTTTCGCATACTTGTTGGCCAGATCCATGGGTTTTTCTGGTTTGGATCACGTAGTAATGTAGTACCACACTGAAACAGTCAATAGAAGCTGGTTCCGATTAGTATTTTAGAGGATAACGCTGGTTATATCTGGGATAGTTATGGTATTTGCAATCATCTGGCTCGTACACTCGCATTTTTCGCATACTTGTTGGCAAAATCCTGGGCTCTTTCTGGTTTGGATCACGCAGTAATGCGGTACCACTCCGACACAGCCAATTAAACCTTGTAGCGATTAATATTTTAGAGGATAACGCCGGCTATGTCTCGGTTAGGTCTGGGATCTGCCCTCATCTGGATCGTACTTTCGCATTTTTCGCACACTTGTTGGCCACATCCTGGGCTTTCTCTGGTTTGCATCACGTAGTAATGTGGTACCACACTGAAACAGTCATTTAAACCTGGTTCCGATTAGTATTTTAGAGGATAACGCCGGTTATGTCTGGGTTAGGTCTGGTATTTGCCCTCATCTGGCTCGTCCGTTCGCATTTTTCGCTTACTCGTTGGACAGATCCTGGCCTTTTTCTGGTTTGGATCACGTAGTAATGCGGTACCACACCGAAACAGTCAATTAAACCTGGTTGCGATTATTACTTTAGAGGATAACGCCGATTATGTCTAGGTTAGGTCTGGGATTTGCCCTTATCTGGCTCGTACTTCCGCATTTCTCGCATACTTGTTGGCCAGATCCTGGCCTTTATCTGGCTTGGACACCGTAGTAATGTGCTACCACACTGAAACAGTCAATTAAACCTGGTTGCGATTAATATATTAGAGGATAACGCCGGTTATGTCTCGGTTAGGTCTGGGATTTGCCCACATATGGCTCGTAATTTCGCATTTTGCGTATACTGGTTGGCCAGATCTTGGCCTTGTTCTGGCTTGGACCACGTAGTAATGTGGTACTACAATGAAACAGTCAATTAAACCTGGTTGCGATTAATATTTTAGAGGATAACGCCGGTTATGTCTCGGTTAGGTCTGGGATTTGCCCTCATATGGATCGTACTTTCGCATTTTTCGCACACTTGTTGGCCACATCCTGGGCTTTCTCTGGTTTGCATCACGTAGTAATGTGGTACCACACTGAAACAGTCAATTAAACCTGGTTCCGATTAGTATTTTAGAGGATAACGCCGGTTTTGTCTGGGTTAGGTCTAGTATTTGCTCTCATCTGGCTCGTACTTTCGCATGTTTCGCATACTTGTTGGCCAGATCTTGGCCTTTTTCTGGTTTGGATCACGGAGTAATGTAGTACCACACTGAAACAGTCGATAGAAGCTGGTTCCGATTAATATTTTAGAAGATATCGCCGGTTATGTCTTGGTTAGGTCTGGTATTTGCCCTCATCTGGCTCGAACTTTCGCATTTTTCGCATACTTGTTCGCCAGATCTTGGCCTTTTTCTGGTTTGGATCACGTACTAATGTGGTACCACACCGAAACAGTCAATTAAACCTGGTTGCGACTAATATTTTAGAGGATAACGCCGGTTATGTCTGGGTTAGTTCTGGGATGTGCCCTCATCAAGCTCGTACCTTCGCATTTTTCGCATACTTGTTGGCCAGATCCAGCGCTTTTTCTGATTTGGATCCCGTAGTAATGTGGTTCCACACCGAAGCAGTCAATTAAACCTGGTTGCGATTAATGTTTTCGAGGATAACGCCTGTTATGTCTGGGTTAGGTCTGGCATTTGCAATCATCTGGCACATACTTTCGCGTTTTTCGCATACTTGTTGCCCAGATCCAGCGCTGTTACTGATTTGGATCCCGTAGTAATGTGGTTCCACACCGAAACAGTCAATTAAACCTGGTTGAGATTAATATTTTAGAGGATAACGCCGGTTTTGTCTGGGTTAGGTCTGGTATTTGCCCTCATCTGGCTCGTACTTTCGCATTTTTCGAATACCTGTTGGCCAGATCTTGGGCTTTTTCTGGTTTGGATCACGTAGTAATGCGGTACCACACGGAAACAGTCAATTAAACCTGGTTGCGATTAATATTTTAGAGGATAACGCCGGTTATGACTCGGTTAGGTCTGGGATTTGCCCTCATCTGACTCGTACTTTCGCATTTTTCGCATACTTGTTGGCCAGATCTTGGGCTTTTTCTGGTTTGGATCACGTAGTAATGTGGTTCCACACCGAAACAGTCAATTAAGCCTCGTTTCGATTAATATTTTGGAGGATAACGCTGGTTATGTTTGGGTTAGATCTGGTATTTGCAATCATCTGGCACATACTTTCGGTTTTTTCGCATACTTGTTGGCCAGATCCTGGGATATTTCTGGTTTGGATCACGTAGTAATGCCGTACCACACAGAAACAGTCAATAAAAGCTGGTTCCGATTAGTATTTTAGAGGATAACGCTGGTTATGTCTGGGTCAGTTCTGGTATTTGCAATCATCTGGCTCATACTTTCGCGTTTTTCGCATACTGGTTGGCCAGATCCTGCGTTTTTTCTTGTTTGAATCTCGTAGTAATGTGGTTCCACACAGATCTCTGTTAGGTCTGGGATTTGCCCTCATCTGGCTCGTACTTTCGCATTTTTCGTATACTTGTTGGCCAGATCCTGGCGTTTTTCTGGTTTGGATCACGCAGTGATGTGGTACCACACGGAAACAGTCAATAAAAGCTGGTTCCGATTAGCATTTTAGATGATAACGCTGGTTATGTCTGGGTCAGTTCTGGTATTTGCAATCATCTGGCTCATACTTTCGCGTTTTTCGCATACTGGTTGGCCAGATCCTGCGTTTTTTCTTGTTTCAATCCCGTAGTAATGTGGTTCCACACAGATCTCGGTTAGGTCTGGGATTTGCCCTCATCTGGCTCGTACTTTCGCATTTTTCGCATACTTGTTGGCCAGATGCTCGCCTTTTTCTGGTTTGGATCACGTAGTAATGCGGTACCACGCCGAAACAGTCAATTAAACCTGGTTGCGATTAATATTTTAGAGGATAACGCCGGTTATGTCTCGGTCAGGTCTGGGATTTGCCCTTACCTGGCTCATACATTCGCATTTTTCGCATACTTGTTGGCCAGATCCTGGGCTTTTTCTGGTTTGGATCCCGTAGTAATGTGGTTCCACACCGAAACAGTCAATAAAAGCTGGTTGCGATTAGTATTTTAGAGAATAACGCTGGTTATGTCTGGGTTAGTTCTGGTATTTGCAATCATCTCGCTCATACTTTCGCGTTTTTCGCATAGTTGTTGGCCAGATCCAGCGTTTTTTCTGGATTGGATCCCGTAGTAATGTGACTCCACACCGAAACAGTCAATTAAACCTGGTTGCGATTAATATTTTAGAGGATAACGCCGGTTATGTCTCGGTCAGGTCTGGGATTTGCCCTTATCTGGCTCATACTTTCGCATTTTTCGCATACTTGTTGGCCAGATGCTCGCCTTTATCTGGTTTGGATCACGTAGTAATGCGGTACCACACCGAAACAGTCAATTAAACCTGGTTGCGATTAATATTTTAGAGGATAACGCCGGTTATGTCTCGGTCAGGTCTGGGATTTGCCCTCATCTGGCTCGTACTTTCGCATTTTTCGCATACTGGTTGGCCAGATCTTGGCCTTTTTCTGGTTTGGATCCCGTAGTAATGTGGTTCCACACCGAACAGTCAATAAAAGCTGGTTCCGATTAGTATTTTAGAGGTTAACGCCGGTTATGTTTCGGTCAGGTCTCGGATTTGCCGTCATCTGGCTCGTACTTCCGCGTTTTTCGCATACTTGTTGGCCAGGTCCTGGGTTTTTTTCTGGTTTGGATCTCGTAGTAATTAGGTTCCACACCGAAACAGTCAATGAAACCTGGTTGCGATTAATATTTTAGAGGATAACGCCGGTTATGTCTGGGTTAGGTCTGGTATTTGCCCTCATCTGGCTCGTACTTTCGCATTTTTCGCATACTTGTTGGCCAGATCCTGGCGTTTTTCTGGTTTGCATCCCGTAGAAATGTGGTACCACACAGAAACAGTCAATAAAAGCTGGTTCCGATTAGCATTTCAGACGATAACCCTGATTATGTCTGGGTTAGTTCTGGGATTTGCAATCATCTGGCTCATACCTTCGCGTTTTTCGCATACTTGCTGGCCAGATCCTGCGTTTTTTCTGGATTGGATCCCGTAGTAATGTGGTTCCACACCGAAACAGTCAAATAAAGCTGGTTTCGATTAATATTTTGGAGGATAACGCTGGTTATGTTTGGGTTAGATCTGGTATTTGCAATCATCTGGCACATACTTTCGCTTTTTTCGCATACTTGTTGGCCAGATCCTGGGATATTTCTGGTTTGGATCACGTAGTAATGTGGTACCACACTGAAACAGTCAATAAAAGCTGGTTCCGATTAGTATTTTAGAGAATAACGCTGGTTATGTCAGGGTTAGTTCTGGTAATTACCCTCATCTGGCACGTACTTTCGCATTTTTCGCATACTTGTTGGCCAGATCCTGAGCTTTTTCTGGTTTATATCACGTAGTAATGTGGAACCACACTGAAACAGTCAATAAAAGCTTGTTCCGTTTAGTATTTTAGAGGATAACGCTGGTTATGACTGGGTTAGTTATGGTATTTGCAATCATCTGGCTCATACTTTCGCGTTTCTCGCATACTTGCTGGCCAGATCCTGCGTTTCTACTGGTTTGGATCCCGTCGTAATGTGGTTCCTCACCGAAACAGTCAATTAAACCTGGTTGCGATTAATATTTTAGAGGATAACGCCGGTTATGTCTGGGTTAGGTCTGGTATTTGCCCTCATCTGGCTCGTACTTTCGCATTTTTCGCATACTTGTTGGCCAGATCTTGGCGTTTTTCTGGTTTGCATCCCGTAGAAATGGGGTACCACACAGAAACAGTCAATGAAAGCTGGTTCCGATTAGCATTTCAGACGATAACCCTGATTATGTCTGGGTTAGTTCTGGGATTTGCAATCATCTGGGTCATACCTTCGCGTTTTTCGCATACTTGCTGGCCAGATCCTGCGTTTTTTCTGAATTGGATCACGTAGTAATGTGGTTCCACACCGCAACAGTCAATTAAACCCGGTTCCGATTAATATTTTAGAGGATAACGCCGGTTATGTCTCGGTTAGGTCTGGGATTTGCCCTCATCTGGCTCGTACTTTCGCGTTTTTCGCATAGTTGTTGGCCAGATCCAGCATTTTTTCTGGATTGGATCCCGTAGTAATGTGGTTCCACACCGAAACAGTCAAATAAAGCTGGTTTCGATTAATATTTTGGAGGATAACGCTGGTTATGTTTGGGTTAGATCTGGTATTTGCAATCATCTGGCACATACTTTCGCTTTTTTCGCATACTTGTTGGCCAGATCCTGGGATATTTCTGGTTTGGATCACGTAGTAATGTGGTACCACACTGAAACAGTCAATAAAAGCTGGTTCCGATTAGTATTTTAGAGAATAACGCTGGTTATGTCAGGGTTAGTTCTGGTAATTACCCTCATCTGGCACGTACTTTCGCATTTTTCGCATACTTGTTGGCCAGATCCTGAGCTTTTTCTGGTTTATATCACATAGTAATGTGGAACCACACTGAAACAGTCAATAAAAGCTTGTTCCGTTTAGTATTTTAGAGGATAACGCTGGTTATGACTGGGTTAGTTATGGTATTTGCAATCATCTGGCTCATACTTTCGCGTTTCTCGCATACTTGCTGGCCAGATCCTGCGTTTCTACTGGTTTGGATCCCGTCGTAATGTGGTTCCTCACCGAAACAGTCAATTAAACCTGGTTGAGATTAATATTTCAGAGGATAACGCCGGTTTTGTCTGGGTTAGCTCTGGTATTTGCCCTCATCTGGCTCGTACTTTCGCATTTTTCGCATACTTGTTGGCCAGATCCTGAGCTTTTTCTGGTTTATATCACGTAGTAATGTGGAACCACACTGAAACAGTCAATAAAAGCTTGTTCCGTTTAGTATTTTAGAGGATAACGCTGGTTATGACTGGGTTAGTTATGGTATTTGCAATCATCTGGCTCATACTTTCGCGTTTTTCGCATACTTGTTGGCCAGATCCTGGCCTCTTTCTGGTTTGGATCCCGTAGTAATGTGGCTTCACACCGAAACAGTCAATTAAACCTGGTTGCGATTAATATTTTAGAGGATAACGCCGGTTATGTCTGGGTTAGGTCTGGTAATTACCCTTATCTGGCACGTACTTTCGCATTTTTCGCATACTTGTTGGCCAGATCTTGGCCTTTTTCTGGTGTGGATCACGTAGTAATGCGGTACCACACCGAAACAGTCAATTAAACCTGGTTGCGATTAATATTTTAGAGGATAATGCCGGTTATGTCTCGGTTTGGTCTGGGATTTTCCCTCATCTGGCTCGTACTTTCGCATTTTTCGCATACTGGTTGGCCAGATCTTGGCCTTTTTCTGGTTTGGATCACGTAGTAATGTGGTATCACACTGAAACAGTCTATAGAAGCTGGTTCCGATTAGTATTTTAGAGGATAACTCTGTATGTCTGGGTTAGTTCTGGTATTTGCCCTCATCTGGCTCGTACTTTCGCGTTTTTCGCATACTTGTTGGCCAGATCCTGGGCTTTTTCTGGTTTGGATCACGTAGTTATGTGGTACCACACTGAAACAGTCAATAAAAGCTGGTTGCGATTAGTATTTTAGAGGATACCGCTGGTTATGTCTGGGTTAGTTCTGGTATTTGCAATCATCTGGCTCGAACTTTCGCATTTTTCGCATACTTGTTGGCCAGATCCTGGGATATTTCTGGTTTGGATCACGTAGTTATGTGGTACCACACTGAAACAGTCAATAAAAGCTTGTTCCGTTTAGTATTTTAGAGGATAACGCTGGTTATGACTGGGTTAGTTATGGTATTTGCAATCATCTGGCTCATACTTTCGCATTTTTCGCATACTTGTTGGCCAGATCCTGGGCTTTTTCTGGTTTGGATCACGTAGTAATGTGGTACCACACTGAAACAGTCAATTAAACCTGGTTCCGATTAGTATTTTAGAGGATAACGCCGGTTTTGTCTGGGTTAGGTCTAGTATTTGCCCTCATCTGGCTCGTACTTTCGCATGTTTCGCATACTTGTTGGCCAGATCTTGGCCTTTTTCTGGTTTGGATCACGGAGTAATGTAGTACCACACTGAAACAGTCGATAGAAGCTGGTTCTGATTAATATTTTAGAAGATATCGCCGGTTATGTCTTGGTTAGGTCTGGTATTTGCCCTCATCTGGCTCGAACTTTCGCATTTTTCGCATACTTGTTCGCCAGATCTTGGCCTTTTTCTGGTTTGGATCACGTACTAATGTGGTACCACACCGAAACAGTCAATTAAACCTGGTTGCGACTAATATTTTAGAGGATAACGCCGGTTATGTCTGGGTTAGTTCTGGGATGTGCCCTCATCAAGCTCGTACCTTCGCATTTTTCGCATACTTGTTGGCCAGATCCTGGCCTTTTTCTGGCTTGGACCAAGTAGTAATGCGGTACCGCACCGAAACAGTCAATGAAACCTGGTTGCGATTAATATTTTAGAGGATAACGCCGGTTATGTCTGGGTTAGGTCTGGTATTTGCCCTCATCTGGCTCGTGCTTTGGCATTTTTCGCATACTTGTTGGCCAGATCCTGGGTTTTTTCTGGTTTGGATCACGTAGTAATGTGGTTCCACACCGAAACAGTCAATTAAGCCTCGTTTCGATTAATATTTTGGAGGATAACGCTGGTTATGTTTGGGTTAGATCTGGTATTTGCACACATCTGGCACATACTTTCGCTTTTTTCGCATACTTGTTGGCCAGATCCTGGGATATTTCTGGTTTGGATCACGTAGTAATGCCGTACCACACAGAAACAGTCAATAAAAGCTGGTTCCGATTAGTATTTTAGAGGATAACGCTGGTTATGTCTGGGTCAGTTCTGGTATTTGCAATCATCTGGCTCATACTTTCGCGTTTTTCGCATACTGGTTGGCCAGATCCCGCGTTTTTTCTTGTTTGAATCTCGTAGTAATGTGGTTCCACACAGATCTCGGTTAGGTCTGGGATTTGCCCTCATCTGGCTCGCACTTTCGCATTTTTCGCATACTTGTTGGCCAGATGCTCGCCTTTTTCTGGTTTGGATCACGTAGTAATGCGGTACCACGTCGAAACAGTCAATTAAACCTGGTTGCGATTAATATTTTAGAGGATAACGCCGGTTATGTCTCGGTCAGGTCTGGGATTTGCCCTTACCTGGCTCATACATTCGCGTTTTTCGCATAGTTGTTGGCCAGATCCAGCGTTTTTTCTGGATTGCATCGCGTAGTAATGCGGTACCACACCGAAACAGTCAATTAAACCTGGTTGCGATTAATATTTTGGAGGATAACGCCGGTTATGTCTTGGTTAGCACTGGGATTTGCCCCCATCTGGCTCGTACTTTCGCATTTTTCGCATACTTGTTGGCCAGATCCTGGCTTTTTTCTGGCTTTTACCACGTAGTAATGTGGTACTACACTGAAACAGTCAATTAAACGTGCCTGCGATTAATATTTTAGAGGATAACGCCGGTTATATCTCGGTTAGGTCTGGGATTTGCCCTCATCTGGCTCGTACTTTCGTATTTCCTGCATACTCGTTGGCCAGATCCTGGCCTTTTTCTGGTTTGGATCACGTAGTGATGTGGTACCACACGGAAACAGTCAATAAAAGCTGGTTCCGATTAGCATTTTAGATGATAACGCTGGTTATGTCTGGGTCAGTTCTGGTATTTGCAATCATCTGGCTCATACTTACGCGTTTTTCGCATACTTGTTGGCCAGATCCTGCGTTTTTTCTGGTTTGGATATCGTAGTAATGTGGTTCCACACCGAAACAGTCAATTAAACCTGGTTGCGATTAATATTTTACAGGATAACGCCGGTTATGTCTGTGTTAGGTCTGGTATTTTCCCTCATCTGGCTCGTACTTTCGCATTTTTCGCATACTTGTTGGCCAGATCTTGGCCTTTTTCTGGTTTGGATCATGTAGTAATACAGTGCCACACCGGAACAGTAAATTAAACTTGGTTGCGATTAATATTTTAGGGGATAACGCCGGTTATGTCTCGGTTAGGTGTTGTATTTGCCCTCATCTGGCTCGTACTTTCGCATTTTTCGCATACATGTAGCCAGATCCTGGGCTTTTTCTGGTTTGGATCACGTAGTAATGTGGTACCACACTGAAACAAACAATTAAACCTGCTTGCGATTCATATTTTAGAGGAAAACGCCGGTTATGTCTTGGTTAGCACTGGGATTTGCCCTCATCGGGCTCGTACTTTCGCATTTTTCGCATACTTGTTGGCCAGATCCTGGCTTTTTTCTGGCTTTTACCACGTAGTAATGTGGTACTACACTGAAACAGTCAATTAAACGTGCCTGCGATTAATATTTTAGAGGATAACGCCGGTTATGTCTTGGTTAGGTCTGGTATTTGCCCTCATCTGGCTCGTACTTTCGTATTTTTCGCATACTGGTTGGCCAGATCTTGGCCTTTTTCTGGTTTGGATCACGTAGTAATGTGGTACCACACTGAAACAGTCAATAAAAGCTGGTTGCGATTAGTATTTTAGAGAATAACGCTGGTTATGTCTGGGTTAGTTCTGGTATTTGCAATCATCTCGCTCATACTTTCGCGTTTTTCGCATAGTTGTTGGCCAGATCCAGCGTTTTTTCTGGATTGGATCCCGTAGTAATGTGACTCCACACCGAAACAGTCAACTAATCCTGGTTGCGATTAATATTTTAGAGGATAACGCCGGTTATGTCCCGGTCAGGTCTGGGATTTGCCCTTATCTGGCTCGTACTTTCGCATTTTTCGCATACTTGTTCGCGAGATCCTGAGGTTTTTCTGGTTTGTGACACGTAGTAATGTGGTACCACACTGAAACAGTCAATAAAAGCTTGTTCCGATTAGTATTTTAGAGGATAACGCTAGTTATGGCTGCGTTAGTTATGGTATTTGCAATCATCTGGCTCATACTTTCGCGTTTTTCGCATACTTGTTGGCCAGATCCAGCGTTTTTTCTGGATTGGATCCCGTAGTAATGTGACTCCACACCGAAACAGTCAACTAATCCTGGTTACGATTAATATTTTAGAGGATAACGCCGGTTATGTCTCGGTCAGGTCTGGGATTTGCCCTTATCTGGCTCGTACTTTCGCATTTTTCGCATACTTGTTGGCCAGATCCTGGGCTTTTTCTGGTTTGGATCCCGTAGTAATGTGGTTCCACACCGAAACAGTCAATAAAAGCTGGTTGCGATTAGTATTTTAGAGAATAACGCTGGTTATGTCTGGGTTAGTTCTGGTATTTGCAATCATCTCGCTCATACTTTCGCGTTTTTCGCATAGTTGTTGGCCAGATCCAGCGTTTTTTCTGGATTGGATCCCGTAGTAATGTGACTCCACACCGAAACAGTCAATGAAACCTGGTTGCGATTAATATTTTAGAGGATAACGCCGGTTATGTCTGGGTTAGGTCTGGTATTTGCCCTCATCTGGCTCGTACTTTCGCATTTTTCGCATACTTGTTGGCCAGATCCTGGCGTTTTTCTGGTTTGCATCCCGTAGAAATGTGGTACCACACAGAAACAGTCAATAAAAGCTGGTTCCGATTAGCATTTCAGACGATAACCCTGATTATGTCTGGGTTAGTTCTGGGATTTGCAATCATCTGGCTCATACCTTCGCGTTTTTCGCATACTTGCTGGCCAGATCCTGCGTTTTTTCTGGATTGGATCCCGTAGTAATGTGGTTCCACACCGAAACAGTCAAATAAAGCTGGTTTCGATTAATATTTTGGAGGATAACGCTGGTTATGTTTGGGTTAGATCTGGTATTTGCAATCATCTGGCACATACTTTCGCTTTTTTCGCATACTTGTTGGCCAGATCCTGGGATATTTCTGGTTTGGATCACGTAGTAATGTGGTACCACACTGAAACAGTCAATAAAAGCTGGTTCCGATTAGTATTTTAGAGAATAACGCTGGTTATGTCAGGGTTAGTTCTGGTAATTACCCTCATCTGGCACGTACTTTCGCATTTTTCGCATACTTGTTGGCCAGATCCTGAGCTTTTTCTGGTTTATATCACGTAGTAATGTGGAACCACACTGAAACAGTCAATAAAAGCTTGTTCCGTTTAGTATTTTAGAGGATAACGCTGGTTATGACTGGGTTAGTTATGGTATTTGCAATCATCTGGCTCATACTTTCGCGTTTCTCGCATACTTGCTGGCCAGATCCTGCGTTTCTACTGGTTTGGATCCCGTCGTAATGTGGTTCCTCACCGAAACAGTCAATTAAACCTGGTTGCGATTAATATTTTAGAGGATAACGCCGGTTATGTCTGGGTTAGGTCTGGTATTTGCCCTCATCTGGCTCGTACTTTCGCATTTTTCGCATACTTGTTGGCCAGATCTTGGCGTTTTTCTGGTTTGCATCCCGTAGAAATGGGGTACCACACAGAAACAGTCAATGAAAGCTGGTTCCGATTAGCATTTCAGACGATAACCCTGATTATGTCTGGGTTAGTTCTGGGATTTGCAATCATCTGGGTCATACCTTCGCGTTTTTCGCATACTTGCTGGCCAGATCCTGCGTTTTTTCTGAATTGGATCACGTAGTAATGTGGTTCCACACCGCAACAGTCAATTAAACCCGGTTCCGATTAATATTTTAGAGGATAACGCCGGTTATGTCTCGGTTAGGTCTGGGATTTGCCCTCATCTGGCTCGTACTTTCGCGTTTTTCGCATAGTTGTTGGCCAGATCCAGCATTTTTTCTGGATTGGATCCCGTAGTAATGTGGTTCCACACCGAAACAGTCAAATAAAGCTGGTTTCGATTAATATTTTGGAGGATAACGCTGGTTATGTTTGGGTTAGATCTGGTATTTGCAATCATCTGGCACATACTTTCGCTTTTTTCGCATACTTGTTGGCCAGATCCTGGGATATTTCTGGTTTGGATCACGTAGTAATGTGGTACCACACTGAAACAGTCAATAAAAGCTGGTTCCGATTAGTATTTTAGAGAATAACGCTGGTTATGTCAGGGTTAGTTCTGGTAATTACCCTCATCTGGCACGTACTTTCGCATTTTTCGCATACTTGTTGGCCAGATCCTGAGCTTTTTCTGGTTTATATCACATAGTAATGTGGAACCACACTGAAACAGTCAATAAAAGCTTGTTCCGTTTAGTATTTTAGAGGATAACGCTGGTTATGACTGGGTTAGTTATGGTATTTGCAATCATCTGGCTCATACTTTCGCGTTTCTCGCATACTTGCTGGCCAGATCCTGCGTTTCTACTGGTTTGGATCCCGTCGTAATGTGGTTCCTCACCGAAACAGTCAATTAAACCTGGTTGAGATTAATATTTCAGAGGATAACGCCGGTTTTGTCTGGGTTAGCTCTGGTATTTGCCCTCATCTGGCTCGTACTTTCGCATTTTTCGCATACTTGTTGGCCAGATCCTGAGCTTTTTCTGGTTTATATCACGTAGTAATGTGGAACCACACTGAAACAGTCAATAAAAGCTTGTTCCGTTTAGTATTTTAGAGGATAACGCTGGTTATGACTGGGTTAGTTATGGTATTTGCAATCATCTGGCTCATACTTTCGCGTTTTTCGCATACTTGTTGGCCAGATCCTGGCCTCTTTCTGGTTTGGATCCCGTAGTAATGTGGCTTCACACCGAAACAGTCAATTAAACCTGGTTGCGATTAATATTTTAGAGGATAACGCCGGTTATGTCTGGGTTAGGTCTGGTAATTACCCTTATCTGGCACGTACTTTCGCATTTTTCGCATACTTGTTGGCCAGATCTTGGCCTTTTTCTGGTGTGGATCACGTAGTAATGCGGTACCACACTGAAACAGTCAATTAAACCTGGTTCCGATTAGTATTTTAGAGGATAACGCCGGTTTTGTCTGGGTTAGGTCTAGTATTTGCCCTCATCTGGCTCGTACTTTCGCATGTTTCGCATACTTGTTGGCCAGATCTTGGCCTTTTTCTGGTTTGGATCACGGAGTAATGTAGTACCACACTGAAACAGTCGATAGAAGCTGGTTCTGATTAATATTTTAGAAGATATCGCCGGTTATGTCTTGGTTAGGTCTGGTATTTGCCCTCATCTGGCTCGAACTTTCGCATTTTTCGCATACTTGTTCGCCAGATCTTGGCCTTTTTCTGGTTTGGATCACGTACTAATGTGGTACCACACCGAAACAGTCAATTAAACCTGGTTGCGACTAATATTTTAGAGGATAACGCCGGTTATGTCTGGGTTAGTTCTGGGATGTGCCCTCATCAAGCTCGTACCTTCGCATTTTTCGCATACTTGTTGGCCAGATCCTGGCCTTTTTCTGGCTTGGACCAAGTAGTAATGCGGTACCGCACCGAAACAGTCAATGAAACCTGGTTGCGATTAATATTTTAGAGGATAACGCCGGTTATGTCTGGGTTAGGTCTGGTATTTGCCCTCATCTGGCTCGTGCTTTGGCATTTTTCGCATACTTGTTGGCCAGATCCTGGGTTTTTTCTGGATTGGATCACGTAGTAATGTGGTTCCACACCGAAACAGTCAATTAAGCCTCGTTTCGATTAATATTTTGGAGGATAACGCTGGTTATGTTTGGGTTAGATCTGGTATTTGCACACATCTGGCACATACTTTCGCTTTTTTCGCATACTTGTTGGCCAGATCCTGGGATATTTCTGGTTTGGATCACGTAGTAATGCCGTACCACACAGAAACAGTCAATAAAAGCTGGTTCCGATTAGTATTTTAGAGGATAACGCTGGTTATGTCTGGGTCAGTTCTGGTATTTGCAATCATCTGGCTCATACTTTCGCGTTTTTCGCATACTGGTTGGCCAGATGCTCGCCCTTTGCTGGTTTGGATCACGTAGTAATGCGGTACCACGTCGAAACAGTCAATTAAACCTGGTTGCGATTAATATTTTAGAGGATAACGCCGGTTATGTCTCGGTCAGGTCTGGGATTTGCCCTTACCTGGCTCATACATTCGCGTTTTTCGCATAGTTGTTGGCCAGATCCAGCGTTTTTTCTGGATTGCATCGCGTAGTAATGCGGTACCACACCGAAACAGTCAATTAAACCTGGTTGCGATTAATATTTTGGAGGATAACGCCGGTTATGTCTTGGTTAGCACTGGGATTTGCCCCCATCTGGCTCGTACTTTCGCATTTTTCGCATACTTGTTGGCCAGATCCTGGCTTTTTTCTGGCTTTTACCACGTAGTAATGTGGTACTACACTGAAACAGTCAATTAAACGTGCCTGCGATTAATATTTTAGAGGATAACGCCGGTTATATCTCGGTTAGGTCTGGGATTTGCCCTCATCTGGCTCGTACTTTCGTATTTCCTGCATACTCGTTGGCCAGATCCTGGCCTTTTTCTGGTTTGGATCACGTAGTGATGTGGTACCACACGGAAACAGTCAATAAAAGCTGGTTCCGATTAGCATTTTAGATGATAACGCTGGTTATGTCTGGGTCAGTTCTGGTATTTGCAATCATCTGGCTCATACTTACGCGTTTTTCGCATACTTGTTGGCCAGATCCTGCGTTTTTTCTGGTTTGGATATCGTAGTAATGTGGTTCCACACCGAAACAGTCAATTAAACCTGGTTGCGATTAATATTTTACAGGATAACGCCGGTTATGTCTGTGTTAGGTCTGGTATTTTCCCTCATCTGGCTCGTACTTTCGCATTTTTCGCATACTTGTTGGCCAGATCTTGGCCTTTTTCTGGTTTGGATCATGTAGTAATACAGTGCCACACCGGAACAGTAAATTAAACTTGGTTGCGATTAATATTTTAGGGGATAACGCCGGTTATGTCTCGGTTAGGTGTTGTATTTGCCCTCATCTGGCTCGTACTTTCGCATTTTTCGCATACATGTAGCCAGATCCTGGGCTTTTTCTGGTTTGGATCACGTAGTAATGTGGTACCACACTGAAACAAACAATTAAACCTGCTTGCGATTCATATTTTAGAGGAAAACGCCGGTTATGTCTTGGTTAGCACTGGGATTTGCCCTCATCGGGCTCGTACTTTCGCATTTTTCGCATACTTGTTGGCCAGATCCTGGCTTTTTTCTGGCTTTTACCACGTAGTAATGTGGTACTACACTGAAACAGTCAATTAAACGTGCCTGCGATTAATATTTTAGAGGATAACGCCGGTTATGTCTTGGTTAGGTCTGGTATTTGCCCTCATCTGGCTCGTACTTTCGTATTTTTCGCATACTGGTTGGCCAGATCTTGGCCTTTTTCTGGTTTGGATCACGTAGTAATGTGGTACCACACTGAAACAGTCAATAAAAGCTGGTTGCGATTAGTATTTTAGAGAATAACGCTGGTTATGTCTGGGTTAGTTCTGGTATTTGCAATCATCTCGCTCATACTTTCGCGTTTTTCGCATAGTTGTTGGCCAGATCCAGCGTTTTTTCTGGATTGGATCCCGTAGTAATGTGACTCCACACCGAAACAGTCAACTAATCCTGGTTGCGATTAATATTTTAGAGGATAACGCCGGTTATGTCCCGGTCAGGTCTGGGATTTGCCCTTATCTGGCTCGTACTTTCGCATTTTTCGCATACTTGTTCGCGAGATCCTGAGGTTTTTCTGGTTTGTGACACGTAGTAATGTGGTACCACACTGAAACAGTCAATAAAAGCTTGTTCCGATTAGTATTTTAGAGGATAACGCTAGTTATGGCTGCGTTAGTTATGGTATTTGCAATCATCTGGCTCATACTTTCGCGTTTTTCGCATACTTGTTGGCCAGATCCAGCGTTTTTTCTGGATTGGATCCCGTAGTAATGTGACTCCACACCGAAACAGTCAACTAATCCTGGTTACGATTAATATTTTAGAGGATAACGCCGGTTATGTCTCGGTCAGGTCTGGGATTTGCCCTTATCTGGCTCGTACTTTCGCATTTTTCGCATACTTGTTGGCCAGATCCTGGGCTTTTTCTGGTTTGGATCCCGTAGTAATGTGGTTCCACACCGAAACAGTCAATAAAAGCTGGTTGCGATTAGTATTTTAGAGAATAACGCTGGTTATGTCTGGGTTAGTTCTGGTATTTGCAATCATCTCGCTCATACTTTCGCGTTTTTCGCATAGTTGTTGGCCAGATCCAGCGTTTTTTCTGGATTGGATCCCGTAGTAATGTGACTCCACACCGAAACAGTCAATTAAACCTGGTTGCGATTAATATTTTAGAGGATAACGCCGGTTATGTCTCGGTCAGGTCTGGGATTTGCCCTTATCTGGCTCATACTTTCGCATTTTTCGCATACTTGTTGGCCAGATGCTCGCCTTTTTCTGGTTTGGATCACGTAGTAATGCGGTACCACACCGAAACAGTCAATTAAACCTGGTTGCGATTAATATTTTAGAGGATAACGCCGGTTATGTCTCGGTCAGGTCTGGGATTTGCCCTCATCTGGCTCGTACTTTCGCATTTTTCGCATACTTGTAGCCAGATCCTGGGCTTTTTCTGGTTTGGATCACGTAGTAATGTGGTACCACACTGACACAGTCAATTAAATCTGGTTGCGATTAATATTTTGGAGGATAACGCCGGTTATGTCACGGTTAGGTCTGGGATTTGCCCTCATCTGACTCGTACTTTCGCATTTTTCGCATACTTGTTGGCCAGATCTTGGGCTTTTTCCGGTTTGGATCACGTAGTAATGTGGTTCCACACCGAAACAGTCAATTAAGCCTCGTTTCGATTAATATTTTGGAGGATAACGCTGGTTATGTTTGGGTTAGATCTGGTATTTGCAATCATCTGGCACATACTTTCGCTTTTTTCGCATACTTGTTGGCCAGATCCTGGGATATTTCTGGTTTGGATCACGTAGTAATGCCGTACCACACAGAAACAGTCAATAAAAGCTGGTTCCGATTAGTATTTTAGAGGATAACGCTGGTTATGTCTGGGTCAGTTCTGGTATTTGCAATCATCTGGCTCATACTTTCGCGTTTTTCGCATACTGGTTGGCCAGATCCTGCGTTTTTTCTTGTTTGAATCTCGTAGTAATGTGGTTCCACACAGATCTCGGTTAGGTCTGGGATTTGCCCTCATCTGGCTCGTACTTTCGCATTTTTCGTATACTTGTTGGCCAGATCCTGGCGTTTTTCTGGTTTGGATCACGTAGTGATGTGGTACCACACGGAAACAGTCAATAAAAGCTGGTTCCGATTAGCATTTTAGATGATAACGCTGGTTATGTCTGGGTCAGTTCTGGTATTTGCAATCATCTGGCTCATACTTTCGCGTTTTTCGCATACTGGTTGGCCAGATCCTGCGTTTTTTCTTGTTTGAATCCCGTAGTAATGTGGTTCCACACAGATCTCGGTTAGGTCTGGGATTTGCCCTCATCTGGCTCGTACTTTCGCATTTTTCGCATACTTGTTGGCCAGATGCTCGCCTTTTTCTGGTTTGGATCACGTAGTAATGCGGTACCACGCCGAAACAGTCAATTAAACCTGGTTGCGATGAATATTTTAGAGGATAACGCCGGTTATGTCTCGGTCAGGTCTGGGATTTGCCCTTACCTGGCTCATACATTCGCGTTTTTCGCATAGTTGTTGGCCAGATCCAGCGTTTTTTCTGGATTGCAACGCGTAGTAATGCGGTACCACACCGAAACAGTCAATTAAACCTGGTTGCGATTAATATTTTGGAGGATAACGCCGGTTATGTCTTGGTTAGCACTGGGATTTGCCCCCATCTGGCTCGTGCTTTCGCATTTTTCGCATACTTGTTGGCCAGATCCTGGCTTTTTTCTGGCTTTTACCACGTAGTAATGTGGTACTACACTGAAACAGTCAATTAAACGTGCCTGCGATTAATATTTTAGAGGATAACGCCGGTTATGTCCCGGTCAGGTCTGGGATTTGCCCTTATCTGGCTCGTACTTTCGCATTTTTCGCAAACTTGTTCGCGAGATCCTGAGGTTTTTCTGGTTTGTGACACGTAGTAATGTGGTACCACACTGAAACAGTCAATAAAAGCTTGTTCCGATTAGTATTTTAGAGGATAACGCTAGTTATGGCTGCGTTAGTTATGGTATTTGCAATCATCTGGCTCATACTTTCGCGTTTTTCGCATACTTGTTGGCCAGATCCAGCGTTTTTTCTGGATTGGATCCCGTAGTAATGTGACTCCACACCGAAACAGTCAACTAATCCTGGTTACGATTAATATTTTAGAGGATAACGCCGGTTATGTCTCGGTCAGGTCTGGGATTTGCCCTTATCTGGCTCGTACTTTCGCATTTTTCGCATACTTGTTGGCCAGATCCTGGGCTTTTTCTGGTTTGGATCCCGTAGTAATGTGGTTCCACACCGAAACAGTCAATAAAAGCTGGTTGCGATTAGTATTTTAGAGAATAACGCTGGTTATGTCTGGGTTAGTTCTGGTATTTGCAATCATCTCGCTCATACTTTCGCGTTTTTCGCATAGTTGTTGGCCAGATCCAGCGTTTTTTCTGGATTGGATCCCGTAGTAATGTGACTCCACACCGAAACAGTCAATTAAACCTGGTTGCGATTAATATTTTAGAGGATAACGCCGGTTATGTCTCGGTCAGGTCTGGGATTTGCCCTTATCTGGCTCATACTTTCGCATTTTTCGCATACTTGTTGGCCAGATGCTCGCCTTTTTCTGGTTTGGATCACGTAGTAATGCGGTTCCACCCCGAAACAGTCAATTAAACCTGGTTGCGATTAATATTTTAGAGGATAACGCCGGTTATGTCTCGGTCAGGTCTGGGATTTGCCCTCATCTGGCTCGTACTTTCGCATTTTTCGCATACTTGTAGCCAGATCCTGGGCTTTTTCTGGTTTGGATCACGTAGTAATGTGGTACCACACTGACACAGTCAATTAAATCTGGTTGCGATTAATATTTTGGAGGATAACGCCGGTTATGTCTCGGTTAGGTCTGGGATTTGCCCTCATCTGGCTCGTACTTTCGCATTTTTCGTATACTTGTTGGCCAGATCCTGGCGTTTTTCTGGTTTGGATCACGTAGTGATGTGGTACCACACGGAAACAGTCAATAAAAGCTGGTTCCGATTAGCATTTTAGATGATAACGCTGGTTATGTCTGGGTCAGTTCTGGTATTTGCAATCATCTGGCTCATACTTTCGCGTTTTTCGCATACTGGTTGGCCAGATCCTGCGTTTTTTCTTGTTTGAATCCCGTAGTAATGTGGTTCCACACAGATCTCGGTTAGGTCTGGGATTTGCCCTCATCTGGCTCGTACTTTCGCATTTTTCGCATACTTGTTGGCCAGATGCTCGCCTTTTTCTGGTTTGGATCACGTAGTAATGCGGTACCACGCCGAAACAGTCAATTAAACCTGGTTGCGATTAATATTTTAGAGGATAACGCCGGTTATGTCTCGGTCAGGTCTGGGATTTGCCCTTATCTGGCTCATACTTTCGCATTTTTCGCATACTTGTTGGCCAGATGCTCGCCTTTTTCTGGTTTGGATCACGTAGTAATGTGGTTCCACACCGAAACAGTCAATTAAGCCTCGTTTCGATTAATATTTTGGAGGATAACGCTGGTTATGTTTGGGTTAGATCTGGTATTTGCAATCATCTGGCACATACTTTCCCTTTTTTCGCATACTTGTTGGCCAGATCCTGGGATATTTCTGGTTTGGATCACGTAGTAATGCCGTACCACACAGAAACAGTCAATAAAAGCTGGTTCCGATTAGCATTTTAGATGATAACGCTGGTTATGCCTGGGTCAGTTCTGGTATTTGCAATCATCTGGCTCATACTTTCGCGTTTTTCGCATACTGGTTGGCCAGATCCTGCGTTTTTTCTTGTTTGAATCCCGTAGTAATGTGGTTCCACACAGATCTCGGTTAGGTCTGGGATTTGCCCTCATCTGGCTCGTACTTTCGCATTTTTCGCATACTTGTTGGCCAGATGCTCGCCTTTTTCTGGTTTGGATCACGTAGTAATGCGGTACCACGCCGAAACAGTCAATTAAACCTGGTTGCGATTAATATTTTAGAGGATAACGCCGGTTATGTCTCGGTCAGGTCTGGGATTTGCCCTTACCTGGCTCATACATTCGCGTTTTTCGCATAGTTGTTGGCCAGATCCAGCGTTTTTTCTGGATTGCATCGCGTAGTAATGCGGTACCACACCGAAACAGTCAATTAAACCTGGTTGCGATTAATATTTTGGAGGATAACGCCGGTTATGTCTTGGTTAGCACTGGGATTTGCCCCCATCTGGCTCGTACTTTCGCATTTTTCGCATACTTGTTGGCCAGATCCTGGCTTTTTTCTGGCTTTTACCACGTAGTAATGTGGTACTACACTGAAACAGTCAATTAAACGTGCCTGCGATTAATATTTTAGAGGATAACGCCGGTTATATCTCGGTTAGGTCTGGGATTTGCCCTCATCTGGCTCGTACTTTCGTATTTCCTGCATACTCGTTGGCCAGATCCTGGCCTTTTTCTGGTTTGGATCACGTAGTGATGTGGTACCACACGGAAACAGTCAATAAAAGCTGGTTCCGATTAGCATTTTAGATGATAACGCTGGTTATGTCTGGGTCAGTTCTGGTATTTGCAATCATCTTGCTCATACTTACGCGTTTTTCGCATACTTGTTGGCCAGATCCTGCGTTTTTTCTGGTTTGGATATCGTAGTAATGTGGTTCCACACCGAAACAGTCAATTAAACCTGGTTGCGATTAATATTTTACAGGATAACGCCGGTTATGTCTGTGTTAGGTCTGGTATTTTCCCTCATCTGGCTCGTACTTTCGCATTTTTCGCATACTTGTTGGCCAGATCTTGGCCTTTTTCTGGTTTGGATCATGTAGTAATACAGTGCCACACCGGAACAGTAAATTAAACTTGGTTGCGATTAATATTTTAGGGGATAACGCCGGTTATGTCTCGGTTAGGTGTTGTATTTGCCCTCATCTGGCTCGTACTTTCGCATTTTTCGCATACATGTAGCCAGATCCTGGGCTTTTTCTGGTTTGGATCACGTAGTAATGTGGTACCACACTGACACAGTCAATTAAATCTGGTTGCGATTAATATTTTGGAGGATAACGCCGGTTATGTCTCGGTTAGGTCTGGGATTTGCCCTCATCTGGCTCGTACTTTCGCATTTTTCGTATACTTGTTGGCCAGATCCTGGCGTTTTTCTGGTTTGGATCACGTAGTGATGTGGTACCACACGGAAACAGTCAATAAAAGCTGGTTCCGATTAGCATTTTAGATGATAACGCTGGTTATGTCTGGGTCAGTTCTGGTATTTGCAATCATCTGGCTCATACTTTCGCGTTTTTCGCATACTGGTTGGCCAGATCCTGCGTTTTTTCTTGTTTGAATCCCGTAGTAATGTGGTTCCACACAGATCTCGGTTAGGTCTGGGATTTGCCCTCATCTGGCTCGTACTTTCGCATTTTTCGCATACTTGTTGGCCAGATGCTCGCCTTTTTCTGGTTTGGATCACGTAGTAATGCGGTACCACGCCGAAACAGTCAATTAAACCTGGTTGCGATTAATATTTTAGAGGATAACGCCGGTTATGTCTCGGTCAGGTCTGGGATTTGCCCTTATCTGGCTCATACTTTCGCATTTTTCGCATACTTGTTGGCCAGATGCTCGCCTTTTTCTGGTTTGGATCACGTAGTAATGTGGTTCCACACCGAAACAGTCAATTAAGCCTCGTTTCGATTAATATTTTGGAGGATAACGCTGGTTATGTTTGGGTTAGATCTGGTATTTGCAATCATCTGGCACATACTTTCCCTTTTTTCGCATACTTGTTGGCCAGATCCTGGGATATTTCTGGTTTGGATCACGTAGTAATGCCGTACCACACAGAAACAGTCAATAAAAGCTGGTTCCGATTAGCATTTTAGATGATAACGCTGGTTATGCCTGGGTCAGTTCTGGTATTTGCAATCATCTGGCTCATACTTTCGCGTTTTTCGCATACTGGTTGGCCAGATCCTGCGTTTTTTCTTGTTTGAATCCCGTAGTAATGTGGTTCCACACAGATCTCGGTTAGGTCTGGGATTTGCCCTCATCTGGCTCGTACTTTCGCATTTTTCGCATACTTGTTGGCCAGATGCTCGCCTTTTTCTGGTTTGGATCACGTAGTAATGCGGTACCACGCCGAAACAGTCAATTAAACCTGGTTGCGATTAATATTTTAGAGGATAACGCCGGTTATGTCTCGGTCAGGTCTGGGATTTGCCCTTACCTGGCTCATACATTCGCGTTTTTCGCATAGTTGTTGGCCAGATCCAGCGTTTTTTCTGGATTGCATCGCGTAGTAATGCGGTACCACACCGAAACAGTCAATTAAACCTGGTTGCGATTAATATTTTGGAGGATAACGCCGGTTATGTCTTGGTTAGCACTGGGATTTGCCCCCATCTGGCTCGTACTTTCGCATTTTTCGCATACTTGTTGGCCAGATCCTGGCTTTTTTCTGGCTTTTACCACGTAGTAATGTGGTACTACACTGAAACAGTCAATTAAACGTGCCTGCGATTAATATTTTAGAGGATAACGCCGGTTATATCTCGGTTAGGTCTGGGATTTGCCCTCATCTGGCTCGTACTTTCGTATTTCCTGCATACTCGTTGGCCAGATCCTGGCCTTTTTCTGGTTTGGATCACGTAGTGATGTGGTACCACACGGAAACAGTCAATAAAAGCTGGTTCCGATTAGCATTTTAGATGATAACGCTGGTTATGTCTGGGTCAGTTCTGGTATTTGCAATCATCTTGCTCATACTTACGCGTTTTTCGCATACTTGTTGGCCAGATCCTGCGTTTTTTCTGGTTTGGATATCGTAGTAATGTGGTTCCACACCGAAACAGTCAATTAAACCTGGTTGCGATTAATATTTTACAGGATAACGCCGGTTATGTCTGTGTTAGGTCTGGTATTTTCCCTCATCTGGCTCGTACTTTCGCATTTTTCGCATACTTGTTGGCCAGATCTTGGCCTTTTTCTGGTTTGGATCATGTAGTAATACAGTGCCACACCGGAACAGTAAATTAAACTTGGTTGCGATTAATATTTTAGGGGATAACGCCGGTTATGTCTCGGTTAGGTGTTGTATTTGCCCTCATCTGGCTCGTACTTTCGCATTTTTCGCATACATGTAGCCAGATCCTGGGCTTTTTCTGGTTTGGATCACGTAGTAATGTGGTACCACACTGAAACAAACAATTAAACCTGCTTGCGATTCATATTTTAGAGGAAAACGCCGGTTATGTCTTGGTTAGCACTGGGATTTGCCCTCATCTGGCTCGTACTTTCGCATTTTTCGCATACTTGTTGGCCAGATCCTGGCTTTTTTCTGGCTTTTACCACGTAGTAATGTGGTACTACACTGAAACAGTCAATTAAACGTGCCTGCGATTAATATTTTAGAGGATAACGCCGGTTATGTCTTGGTTAGGTCTGGTATTTGCCCTCATCTGGCTCGTACTTTCGTATTTTTCGCATACTGGTTGGCCAGATCTTGGCCTTTTTCTGGTTTGGATCACGTAGTAATGTGGTACCACACTGAAACAGTCTATAAAAGCTGGTTGCGATTAGTATTTTAGAGAATAACGCTGGTTATGTCTGGGTTAGTTCTGGTATTTGCAATCATCTCGCTCATACTTTCGCGTTTTTCGCATAGTTGTTGGCCAGATCCAGCGTTTTTTCTGGATTGGATCCCGTAGTAATGTGACTCCACACCGAAACAGTCAACTAATCCTGGTTGCGATTAATATTTTAGAGGATAACGCCGGTTATGTCCCGGTCAGGTCTGGGATTAGCCCTTATCTGGCTCGTACATTCGCATTTTTCGCATACTTGTTCGCGAGATCCTGAGGTTTTTCTGGTTTGTGACACGTAGTAATGTGGTACCACACTGAAACAGTCAATAAAAGCTTGTTCCGATTAGTATTTTAGAGGATAACGCTAGTTATGGCTGCGTTAGTTATGGTATTTGCAATCATCTGGCTCATACTTTAGCGTTTTTCGCATACTTGTTGGCCAGATCCAGCGTTTTTTCTGGATTGGATCCCGTAGTAATGTGACTCCACACCGAAACAGTCAAGTAATCCTGGTTACGATTAATATTTTAGAGGATAACGCCGGTTATGTCTCGGTCAGGTCTGGGATTTGCCCTTATCTGGCTCGTACTTTCGCATTTTTCGCATACTTGTTGACCAGATCCTGGGCTTTTTCTGGTTTGGATCCCGTAGTAACGTGGTTCCACACCGAAACAGTCAATAAAAGCTGGTTGCGATTAGTATTTTAGAGAATAACGCTGGTTATGTCTGGGTTAGTTCTGGTATTTGCAATCATCTCGCTCATACTTTCGCGTTTTTCGCATAGTTGTTGGCCAGATCCAGCGTTTTTTCTGGATTGGATCCCGTAGTAATGTGACTCCACACCGAAACAGTCAATTAAACCTGGTTGCGATTAATATTTTAGAGGATAACGCCGGTTATGTCTCGGTCAGGTCTGGGATTTGCCCTTATCTGGCTCATACTTTCGCATTTTTCGCATACTTGTTGGCCAGATGCTCGCCTTTTTCTGGTTTGGATCACGTAGTAACGCGGTACCACACCGAAACAGTCAATTAAACCTGGTTGCGATTAATATTTTAGAGGATAACGCCGGTTATGTCTCGGTCAGGTCTGGGATTTGCCCTCATCTGGCTCGTACTTTCGCATTTTTCGCATACTTGTAGCCAGATCCTGGGCTTTTTCTGGTTTGGATCACGTAGTAATGTGGTACCACACTGACACAGTCAATTAAATCTGGTTGCGATTAATATTTTGGAGGATAACGCTGGTTATGTCTTGGTTAGCACTGGGATTTGCCCTCATCTGGCTCGTACTTTCGCATTTTTCGCATACTGGTTGGCCAGATCTTGGCCTTTTTCTGGTTTGGATCCCGTAGTAATGTGGTTCCACACCGAACAGTCAATAAAAGCTGGTTCCGATTAGTATTTTAGAGGTTAACGCCGGTTATGTTTCGGTCAGGTCTCGGATTTGCCGTCATCTGGCTCGTACTTCCGCGTTTTTCGCATACTTGTTGGCCAGGTCCTGGGTTTTTTTCTGGTTTGGATCTCGTAGTAATTAGGTTCCACACCGAAACAGTCAATGAAACCTGGTTGCGATTAATATTTTAGAGGATAACGCCGGTTATGTCTGGGTTAGGTCTGGTATTTGCCCTCATCTGGCTCGTACTTTCGCATTTTTCGCATACTTGTTGGCCAGATCCTGGCGTTTTTCAGGTTTGCATCCCGTAGAAATGTGGTACCACACAGCAACAGTCAATAAAAGCTGGTTCCGATTAGCATTTCAGACGATAACCCTGATTATGTCTGGGTTAGTTCTGGGATTTGCAATCATCTGGCTCATACCTTCGCGTTTTTCGCATACTTGCTGGCCAGATCCTGCGTTTTCTCTGAATTGGATCACGTAGTAATGTGGTTCCACACCGCAACAGTCAATTAAACCCGGTTGCGATTAATATTTTAGAGGATAACGCCGGTTATGTCTCGGTTAGGTCTGGGATTTGCCCTCATCTGGCTCGTACTTTCGCGTTTTTCGCATAGTTGTTGGCCAGATCCAGCATTTTTTCTGGATTGGATCCCGTAGTAATGTGGTTCCACACCGAAACAGTCAAATAAAGCTGGTTTCGATTAATATTTTGGAGGATAACGCTGGTTATGTTTGGGTTAGATCTGGTATTTGCAATCATCTGGCACATACTTTCGCTTTTTTCGCATACTTGTTGGCCAGATCCTGGGATATTTCTGGTTTGGATCACGTAGTAATGTGGTACCACACTGAAACAGTCAATAAAAGCTGGTTCCGATTAGTATTTTAGAGAATAACGCTGGTTATGTCAGGGTTAGTTCTGGTATTTGCAATCATCTGGCTCATACTTTCGCGTTTCTCGCATACTTGCTGGCCAGATCCTGCGTTTCTACTGGTTTGGATCCCGTCGTAATGTGGTTCCACACCGAAACAGTCAATTAAACCTGGTTGAGATTAATATTTTAGAGGATAACGCCGGTTTTGTCTGGGTTAGCTTAGGTATTTGCCCTCATCTGGCTCGTACTTTCGCATTTTTCGCATACTTGTTGGCCAGATCCTGAGCTTTTTCTGGTTTATATCACGTAGTAATGTGGAACCACACTGAAACAGTCAATAAAAGCTTGTTCCGTTTAGTATTTTAGAGGATAACGCTGGTTATGACTCGGTTAGTTATGGTATTTGCAATCATCTGGCTCATACTTTCGCGTTTTTCGCATACTTGTTGGCCAGATCCTGGCCCCTTGCTGGTTTGGATCCCGTAGTAATGTGGTTTCACACCGAAACAGTCAATTAAACCTGGTTGCGATTAATATTTTAGAGGATAACGCCGGTTATGTCTGGGTTAGGTCTGGTAATTACCCTCATCTGGCACGTACTTTCGCATTTTTCGCATACTTGTTGGCCAGATCTTGGCCTTTTTCTGGTGTGGATCACGTAGTAATGCGGTACCACACCGAAACAGTCAATTAAACCTGGTTGCGATTAATATTTTAGAGGATAATGCCGGTTATGTCTCGGTTTGGTCTGGGATTTTCCCTCATCTGGCTCGTACTTTCGCATTTTTCGCATACTGGTTGGCCAGATCTTGGCCTTTTTCTGGTTTGGATCACGTAGTAATGTGGTATCACACTGAAACAGTCTATAGAAGCTGGTTCCGATTAGTATTTTAGAGGATAACTCTGTATGTCTGGGTTAGTTCTGGTATTTGCCCTCATCTGGCTCGTACTTTCGCGTTTTTCGCATACTTGTTGGCCAGATCCTGGGCTTTTTCTGGTTTGGATCACGTAGTTATGTGGTACCACACTGAAACAGTCAATACAAGCTGGTTGCGATTAGTATTTTAGAGGATAACGCTGGTTATGTCTGGGTTAGTTCTGGTATTTGCAATCATCTGGCTCGAACTTTCGCATTTTTCGCATACTTGTTGGCCAGATCCTGGGATATTTCTGGTTTGGATCACGTAGTAATGTGGTACCACACCGAAACAGTCAATTAAACCTGGTTTCGATTAATATTTTGGAGGATAACGCTGGTTATGTTTGGGTTAGATCTGGTATTTGCAATGATCTGGCACATAATTTGGCTATTTTCGCATACTTGTTGGCCAGATGCTCGCCTTTTTCAGGTTTGGATCACGCAGTAATGTGGTTCCACACAGAAACAGTCAATTAAACCTGGTTTCGATTAATATTTTGGAGGATAACGCTGGTTATGTTTGGGTTAGATCTGGTATTTGCAATCATCTGGCACATACTTTCGCTTGCTTCGCATACTTGTTGGCCAGATCCTGGGATATTTCTGGTTTGGATCACGTAGTAATGTGGTACCACACCGAAACAGTCAATTAAACCTGGTTTCGATTAATATTTTGGAGGATAACGCTGGTTATGTTTGGGTTAGTTCTGGTATTTGCAATCATCTGGCACATACTTTCGCGTTTTTCGCATACTTGTTGGCCAGATCCAGCGTTTTTTCTGGATTGGGTCCCGTATTAATGTGGTTCCACACTGAAACCGTCAATAGAAGCTGGTTGCGATTAGTATTTTAGAGGATAACGCTAGTTATGGCTGCGTTAGTTATGGTATTTGCAATCATCTGGCTCATACTTTCGCGTTTTTCGCATACTTGTTGGCCAGATCCAGCGTTTTTTCTGGATTGGATCCCGTAGTAATGTGACTCCACACCGAAACAGTCAACTAATCCTGGTTACGATTAATATTTTAGAGGATAACGCCGGTTATGTCTCGGTCAGGTCTGGGATTTGCCCTTATCTGGCTCGTACTTTCGCATTTTTCGCATACTTGTTGGCCAGATCCTGGGCTTTTTCTGGTTTGGATCCCGTAGTAATGTGGTTCCACACCGAAACAGTCAATAAAAGCTGGTTGCGATTAGTATTTTAGAGAATAACGCTGGTTATGTCTGGGTTAGTTCTGGTATTTGCAATCATCTCGCTCATACTTTCGCGTTTTTCGCATAGTTGTTGGCCAGATCCAGCGTTTTTTCTGGATTGGATCCCGTAGTAATGTGACTCCACACCGAAACAGTCAATTAAACCTGGTTGCGATTAATATTTTAGAGGATAACGCCGGTTATGTCTCGGTCAGGTCTGGGATTTGCCCTTATCTGGCTCATACTTTCGCATTTTTCGCATACTTGTTGGCCAGATGCTCGCCTTTTTCTGGTTTGGATCACGTAGTAATGCGGTACCACACCGAAACAGTCAATTAAACCTGGTTGCGATTAATATTTTAGAGGATAACGCCGGTTATGTCTCGGTCAGGTCTGGGATTTGCCCTCATCTGGCTCGTACTTTCGCATTTTTCGCATACTTGTAGCCAGATCCTGGGCTTTTTCTGGTTTGGATCACGTAGTAATGTGGTACCACACTGACACAGTCAATTAAATCTGGTTGCGATTAATATTTTGGAGGATAACGCCGGTTATGTCACGGTTAGGTCTGGGATTTGCCCTCATCTGACTCGTACTTTCGCATTTTTCGCATACTTGTTGGCCAGATCTTGGGCTTTTTCCGGTTTGGATCACGTAGTAATGTGGTTCCACACCGAAACAGTCAATTAAGCCTCGTTTCGATTAATATTTTGGAGGATAACGCTGGTTATGTTTGGGTTAGATCTGGTATTTGCAATCATCTGGCACATACTTTCGCTTTTTTCGCATACTTGTTGGCCAGATCCTGGGATATTTCTGGTTTGGATCACGTAGTAATGCCGTACCACACAGAAACAGTCAATAAAAGCTGGTTCCGATTAGTATTTTAGAGGATAACGCTGGTTATGTCTGGGTCAGTTCTGGTATTTGCAATCATCTGGCTCATACTTTCGCGTTTTTCGCATACTGGTTGGCCAGATCCTGCGTTTTTTCTTGTTTGAATCTCGTAGTAATGTGGTTCCACACAGATCTCGGTTAGGTCTGGGATTTGCCCTCATCTGGCTCGTACTTTCGCATTTTTCGTATACTTGTTGGCCAGATCCTGGCGTTTTTCTGGTTTGGATCACGTAGTGATGTGGTACCACACGGAAACAGTCAATAAAAGCTGGTTCCGATTAGCATTTTAGATGATAACGCTGGTTATGTCTGGGTCAGTTCTGGTATTTGCAATCATCTGGCTCATACTTTCGCGTTTTTCGCATACTGGTTGGCCAGATCCTGCGTTTTTTCTTGTTTGAATCCCGTAGTAATGTGGTTCCACACAGATCTCGGTTAGGTCTGGGATTTGCCCTCATCTGGCTCGTACTTTCGCATTTTTCGCATACTTGTTGGCCAGATGCTCGCCTTTTTCTGGTTTGGATCACGTAGTAATGCGGTACCACGCCGAAACAGTCAATTAAACCTGGTTGCGATGAATATTTTAGAGGATAACGCCGGTTATGTCTCGGTCAGGTCTGGGATTTGCCCTTACCTGGCTCATACATTCGCGTTTTTCGCATAGTTGTTGGCCAGATCCAGCGTTTTTTCTGGATTGCAACGCGTAGTAATGCGGTACCACACCGAAACAGTCAATTAAACCTGGTTGCGATTAATATTTTGGAGGATAACGCCGGTTATGTCTTGGTTAGCACTGGGATTTGCCCCCATCTGGCTCGTGCTTTCGCATTTTTCGCATACTTGTTGGCCAGATCCTGGCTTTTTTCTGGCTTTTACCACGTAGTAATGTGGTACTACACTGAAACAGTCAATTAAACGTGCCTGCGATTAATATTTTAGAGGATAACGCCGGTTATGTCCCGGTCAGGTCTGGGATTTGCCCTTATCTGGCTCGTACTTTCGCATTTTTCGCAAACTTGTTCGCGAGATCCTGAGGTTTTTCTGGTTTGTGACACGTAGTAATGTGGTACCACACTGAAACAGTCAATAAAAGCTTGTTCCGATTAGTATTTTAGAGGATAACGCTAGTTATGGCTGCGTTAGTTATGGTATTTGCAATCATCTGGCTCATACTTTCGCGTTTTTCGCATACTTGTTGGCCAGATCCAGCGTTTTTTCTGGATTGGATCCCGTAGTAATGTGACTCCACACCGAAACAGTCAACTAATCCTGGTTACGATTAATATTTTAGAGGATAACGCCGGTTATGTCTCGGTCAGGTCTGGGATTTGCCCTTATCTGGCTCGTACTTTCGCATTTTTCGCATACTTGTTGGCCAGATCCTGGGCTTTTTCTGGTTTGGATCCCGTAGTAATGTGGTTCCACACCGAAACAGTCAATAAAAGCTGGTTGCGATTAGTATTTTAGAGAATAACGCTGGTTATGTCTGGGTTAGTTCTGGTATTTGCAATCATCTCGCTCATACTTTCGCGTTTTTCGCATAGTTGTTGGCCAGATCCAGCGTTTTTTCTGGATTGGATCCCGTAGTAATGTGACTCCACACCGAAACAGTCAATTAAACCTGGTTGCGATTAATATTTTAGAGGATAACGCCGGTTATGTCTCGGTCAGGTCTGGGATTTGCCCTTATCTGGCTCATACTTTCGCATTTTTCGCATACTTGTTGGCCAGATGCTCGCCTTTTTCTGGTTTGGATCACGTAGTAATGCGGTTCCACCCCGAAACAGTCAATTAAACCTGGTTGCGATTAATATTTTAGAGGATAACGCCGGTTATGTCTCGGTCAGGTCTGGGATTTGCCCTCATCTGGCTCGTACTTTCGCATTTTTCGCATACTTGTAGCCAGATCCTGGGCTTTTTCTGGTTTGGATCACGTAGTAATGTGGTACCACACTGACACAGTCAATTAAATCTGGTTGCGATTAATATTTTGGAGGATAACGCCGGTTATGTCTCGGTTAGGTCTGGGATTTGCCCTCATGTGACTCGTACTTTCGCATTTTTCGCATACTTGTAGCCAGATCCTGGGCTTTTTCTGGTTTGGATCACGTAGTAATGTGGTACCACACTGACACAGTCAATTAAATCTGGTTGCGATTAATATTTTGGAGGATAACGCCGGTTATGTCTCGGTTAGGTCTGGGATTTGCCCTCATGTGACTCGTACTTTCGCATTTTTCGCATACTTGTTGGCCAGATCTTGGGCTTTTTCTGGTTTGGATCACGTAGTAATGTGGTTCCACACCGAAACAGTCAATTAAGCCTCGTTTCGATTAATATTTTGGAGGATAACGCTGGTTATGTTTGGGTTAGATCTGGTATTTGCAATCATCTGGCACATACTTTCCCTTTTTTCGCATACTTGTTGGCCAGATCCTGGGATATTTCTGGTTTGGATCACGTAGTAATGCCGTACCACACAGAAACAGTCAATAAAAGCTGGTTCCGATTAGCATTTTAGATGATAACGCTGGTTATGCCTGGGTCAGTTCTGGTATTTGCAATCATCTGGCTCATACTTTCGCGTTTTTCGCATACTGGTTGGCCAGATCCTGCGTTTTTTCTTGTTTGAATCCCGTAGTAATGTGGTTCCACACAGATCTCGGTTAGGTCTGGGATTTGCCCTCATCTGGCTCGTACTTTCGCATTTTTCGCATACTTGTTGGCCAGATGCTCGCCTTTTTCTGGTTTGGATCACGTAGTAATGCGGTACCACGCCGAAACAGTCAATTAAACCTGGTTGCGATTAATATTTTAGAGGATAACGCCGGTTATGTCTCGGTCAGGTCTGGGATTTGCCCTTACCTGGCTCATACATTCGCGTTTTTCGCATAGTTGTTGGCCAGATCCAGCGTTTTTTCTGGATTGCATCGCGTAGTAATGCGGTACCACACCGAAACAGTCAATTAAACCTGGTTGCGATTAATATTTTGGAGGATAACGCCGGTTATGTCTTGGTTAGCACTGGGATTTGCCCCCATCTGGCTCGTACTTTCGCATTTTTCGCATACTTGTTGGCCAGATCCTGGCTTTTTTCTGGCTTTTACCACGTAGTAATGTGGTACTACACTGAAACAGTCAATTAAACGTGCCTGCGATTAATATTTTAGAGGATAACGCCGGTTATATCTCGGTTAGGTCTGGGATTTGCCCTCATCTGGCTCGTACTTTCGTATTTCCTGCATACTCGTTGGCCAGATCCTGGCCTTTTTCTGGTTTGGATCACGTAGTGATGTGGTACCACACGGAAACAGTCAATAAAAGCTGGTTCCGATTAGCATTTTAGATGATAACGCTGGTTATGTCTGGGTCAGTTCTGGTATTTGCAATCATCTTGCTCATACTTACGCGTTTTTCGCATACTTGTTGGCCAGATCCTGCGTTTTTTCTGGTTTGGATATCGTAGTAATGTGGTTCCACACCGAAACAGTCAATTAAACCTGGTTGCGATTAATATTTTACAGGATAACGCCGGTTATGTCTGTGTTAGGTCTGGTATTTTCCCTCATCTGGCTCGTACTTTCGCATTTTTCGCATACTTGTTGGCCAGATCTTGGCCTTTTTCTGGTTTGGATCATGTAGTAATACAGTGCCACACCGGAACAGTAAATTAAACTTGGTTGCGATTAATATTTTAGGGGATAACGCCGGTTATGTCTCGGTTAGGTGTTGTATTTGCCCTCATCTGGCTCGTACTTTCGCATTTTTCGCATACATGTAGCCAGATCCTGGGCTTTTTCTGGTTTGGATCACGTAGTAATGTGGTACCACACTGAAACAAACAATTAAACCTGCTTGCGATTCATATTTTAGAGGAAAACGCCGGTTATGTCTTGGTTAGCACTGGGATTTGCCCTCATCTGGCTCGTACTTTCGCATTTTTCGCATACTTGTTGGCCAGATCCTGGCTTTTTTCTGGCTTTTACCACGTAGTAATGTGGTACTACACTGAAACAGTCAATTAAACGTGCCTGCGATTAATATTTTAGAGGATAACGCCGGTTATGTCTTGGTTAGGTCTGGTATTTGCCCTCATCTGGCTCGTACTTTCGTATTTTTCGCATACTGGTTGGCCAGATCTTGGCCTTTTTCTGGTTTGGATCACGTAGTAATGTGGTACCACACTGAAACAGTCTATAAAAGCTGGTTGCGATTAGTATTTTAGAGAATAACGCTGGTTATGTCTGGGTTAGTTCTGGTATTTGCAATCATCTCGCTCATACTTTCGCGTTTTTCGCATAGTTGTTGGCCAGATCCAGCGTTTTTTCTGGATTGGATCCCGTAGTAATGTGACTCCACACCGAAACAGTCAACTAATCCTGGTTGCGATTAATATTTTAGAGGATAACGCCGGTTATGTCCCGGTCAGGTCTGGGATTAGCCCTTATCTGGCTCGTACATTCGCATTTTTCGCATACTTGTTCGCGAGATCCTGAGGTTTTTCTGGTTTGTGACACGTAGTAATGTGGTACCACACTGAAACAGTCAATAAAAGCTTGTTCCGATTAGTATTTTAGAGGATAACGCTAGTTATGGCTGCGTTAGTTATGGTATTTGCAATCATCTGGCTCATACTTTAGCGTTTTTCGCATACTTGTTGGCCAGATCCAGCGTTTTTTCTGGATTGGATCCCGTAGTAATGTGACTCCACACCGAAACAGTCAAGTAATCCTGGTTACGATTAATATTTTAGAGGATAACGCCGGTTATGTCTCGGTCAGGTCTGGGATTTGCCCTTATCTGGCTCGTACTTTCGCATTTTTCGCATACTTGTTGGCCAGATCCTGGGCTTTTTCTGGTTTGGATCCCGTAGTAACGTGGTTCCACACCGAAACAGTCAATAAAAGCTGGTTGCGATTAGTATTTTAGAGAATAACGCTGGTTATGTCTGGGTTAGTTCTGGTATTTGCAATCATCTCGCTCATACTTTCGCGTTTTTCGCATAGTTGTTGGCCAGATCCAGCGTTTTTTCTGGATTGGATCCCGTAGTAATGTGACTCCACACCGAAACAGTCAATTAAACCTGGTTGCGATTAATATTTTAGAGGATAACGCCGGTTATGTCTCGGTCAGGTCTGGGATTTGCCCTTATCTGGCTCATACTTTCGCATTTTTCGCATACTTGTTGGCCAGATGCTCGCCTTTTTCTGGTTTGGATCACGTAGTAATGCGGTACCACACCGAAACAGTCAATTAAACCTGGTTGCGATTAATATTTTAGAGGATAACGCCGGTTATGTCTCGGTCAGGTCTGGGATTTGCCCTCATCTGGCTCGTACTTTCGCATTTTTCGCATACTTGTAGCCAGATCCTGGGCTTTTTCTGGTTTGGATCACGTAGTAATGTGGTACCACACTGACACAGTCAATTAAATCTGGTTGCGATTAATATTTTGGAGGATAACGCTGGTTATGTCTTGGTTAGCACTGGGATTTGCCCTCATCTGGCTCGTACTTTCGCATTTTTCGCATACTGGTTGGCCAGATCTTGGCCTTTTTCTGGTTTGGATCCCGTAGTAATGTGGTTCCACACCGAACAGTCAATAAAAGCTGGTTCCGATTAGTATTTTAGAGGTTAACGCCGGTTATGTTTCGGTCAGGTCTCGGATTTGCCGTCATCTGGCTCGTACTTCCGCGTTTTTCGCATACTTGTTGGCCAGGTCCTGGGTTTTTTTCTGGTTTGGATCTCGTAGTAATTAGGTTCCACACCGAAACAGTCAATGAAACCTGGTTGCGATTAATATTTTAGAGGATAACGCCGGTTATGTCTGGGTTAGGTCTGGTATTTGCCCTCATCTGGCTCGTACTTTCGCATTTTTCGCATACTTGTTGGCCAGATCCTGGCGTTTTTCTGGTTTGCATCCCGTAGAAATGTGGTACCACACAGAAACAGTCAATAAAAGCTGGTTCCGATTAGCATTTCAGACGATAACCCTGATTATGTCTGGGTTAGTTCTGGGATTTGCAATCATCTGGCTCATACCTTCGCGTTTTTCGCATACTTGCTGGCCAGATCCTGCGTTTTCTCTGAATTGGATCACGTAGTAATGTGGTTCCACACCGCAACAGTCAATTAAACCCGGTTGAGATTAATATTTTAGAGGATAACGCCGGTTATGTCTCGGTTAGGTCTGGGATTTGCCCTCATCTGGCTCGTACTTTCGCGTTTTTCGCATAGTTGTTGGCCAGATCCAGCATTTTTTCTGGATTGGATCCCGTAGTAATGTGGTTCCACACCGAAACAGTCAAATAAAGCTGGTTTCGATTAATATTTTGGAGGATAACGCTGGTTATGTTTGGGTTAGATCTGGTATTTGCAATCATCTGGCACATACTTTCGCTTTTTTCGCATACTTGTTGGCCAGATCCTGGGATATTTCTGGTTTGGATCACGTAGTAATGTGGTACCACACTGAAACAGTCAATAAAAGCTGGTTCCGATTAGTATTTTAGAGAATAACGCTGGTTATGTCAGGGTTAGTTCTGGTATTTGCAATCATCTGGCTCATACTTTCGCGTTTCTCGCATACTTGCTGGCCAGATCCTGCGTTTCTACTGGTTTGGATCCCGTCGTAATGTGGTTCCACACCGAAACAGTCAATTAAACCTGGTTGAGATTAATATTTTAGAGGATAACGCCGGTTTTGTCTGGGTTAGCTCAGGTATTTGCCCTCATCTGGCCCGTACTTTCGCATTTTTCGCATACTTGTTGGCCAGATCCTGAGCTTTTTCTGGTTTATATCACGTAGTAATGTGGAACCACACTGAAACAGTCAATAAAAGCTTGTTCCGTTTAGTATTTTAGAGGATAACGCTGGTTATGACTGGGTTAGTTATGGTATTTGCAATCATCTGGCTCATACTTTCGCGTTTTTCGCATACTTGTTGGCCAGATCCTGGCCCCTTGCTGGTTTGGATCCCGTAGTAATGTGGTTTCACACCGAAACAGTAAATTAAACCTGGTTGCGATTAATATTTTAGAGGATAACGCCGGTTATGTCTGGGTTAGGTCTGGTAATTACCCTCATCTGGCACGTACTTTCGCATTTTTCGCATACTTGTTGGCCAGATCTTGGCCTTTTTCTGGTGTGGATCACGTAGTAATGCGGTACCACACCGAAACAGTCAATTAAACCTGGTTGCGATTAATATTTTAGAGGATAATGCCGGTTATGTCTCGGTTTGGTCTGGGATTTTCCCTCATCTGGCTCGTACTTTCGCATTTTTCGCATACTGGTTGGCCAGATCTTGGCCTTTTTCTGGTTTGGATCACGTAGTAATGTGGTATCACACTGAAACAGTCTATAGAAGCTGGTTCCGATTAGTATTTTAGAGGATAACTCTGTATGTCTGGGTTAGTTCTGGTATTTGCCCTCATCTGGCTCGTACTTTCGCGTTTTTCGCATACTTGTTGGCCAGATCCTGGGCTTTTTCTGGTTTGGATCACGTAGTTATGTGGTACCACACTGAAACAGTCAATACAAGCTGGTTGCGATTAGTATTTTAGAGGATAACGCTGGTTATGTCTGGGTTAGTTCTGGTATTTGCAATCATCTGGCTCGAACTTTCGCATTTTTCGCATACTTGTTGGCCAGATCCTGGGATATTTCTGGTTTGGATCACGTAGTAATGTGGTACCACACCGAAACAGTCAATTAAACCTGGTTTCGATTAATATTTTGGAGGATAACGCTGGTTATGTTTGGGTTAGATCTGGTATTTGCAATGATCTGGCACATAATTTGGCTATTTTCGCATACTTGTTGGCCAGATGCTCGCCTTTTTCAGGTTTGGATCACGCAGTAATGTGGTTCCACACAGAAACAGTCAATTAAACCTGGTTTCGATTAATATTTTGGAGGATAACGCTGGTTATGTTTGGGTTAGATCTGGTATTTGCAATCATCTGGCACATACTTTCGCTTGCTTCGCATACTTGTTGGCCAGATCCTGGGATATTTCTGGTTTGGATCACGTAGTAATGTGGTACCACACCGAAACAGTCAATTAAACCTGGTTTCGATTAATATTTTGGAGGATAACGCTGGTTATGTTTGGGTTAGTTCTGGTATTTGCAATCATCTGGCACATACTTTCGCGTTTTTCGCATACTTGTTGGCCAGATCCAGCGTTTTTTCTGGATTGGGTCCCGTATTAATGTGGTTCCACACTGAAACCGTCAATAGAAGCTGGTTGCGATTAGTATTTTAGAGGATAACGCTGGTTACGTCTGGGTTAGTTCTGGTATTTGCAATCATCTGGCTCATACTTTCGCGTTTTTCGCGTACTTGTTGGCCAGATCCAGCGCTTTTTCTGATTTGGATCCCGTAGTAATATGTTTCCACACCGAAACAGTCAATGAAACCTGGTTTCGAGTAATATTTTCGAGGATAACGCTGGTTATGTTTGGGTTAGATCTGGTATTTGCCCTCATCTGGCTCGTACTATCGCATTTTTCGCATACTTGTTGGCCTGATCTTGGACTTTTTCTGGTTTGGATCACGTAGTAATGCGGTACCACACCGAAACTGTCAATTAAACCTGGTTGCTAGTAATATTTTAGAGGATAACGCCGGTTATGTCTGGGTTAGTTCTGGGATTTGCACTCATCTGGTTCGTACCTTCGTATTTTTCGCATACTTGGCAAGATCCTGGGCTTTTTCTGGTTTGGATCACGTACTATTGCGGTACCACACCGAAGCAGTCAATTAAACCTGGTTGCGATTAATGTTTTCGAGGATAACGCCGGTTATGTCTGGGTTAGGTCTGGTATTTGCAATCATCTGGCTCATACTTTCGCGTTTTTCGCATACTTGTTGGCCAGATCCTGGGCTTTTTCTGGTTTGGATCACGTAGTAATGTGGTACCACACTGACACAGTCAATAAAAGCTGGTTGCGATTAGTATTTTAGAGGATAACGCTGGTTATGTCTGGGTTAGTTCTGGTATTTACAATCATCTGGCTCGAACTTTCGCATTTTTCGCATACTTGTTGGCCAGATCCTGGGATATTTCTGGTTTGGATCATGTAGTAATGTGGTACCACACCGAAACAGTCAATTAAACCTGGTTTCGATTAATATTTTGGAGGATAACGCTGGTTATGTTTGGGTTAGGTCTGGTATTTGCAATCATCTGGCACATACTTTCGTTTTTTGCGCATACTTGTTGGCCAGATCCTGGGATATTTCTGGTTTGGATCACGTACTATTGCGGTACCACACCGAAGCAGTCAATTAAACCTGGATGCGATTAATGTTTTCGAGGATAACGCCGGTTATGTCTGGGTTAGGTCTGGTATTTGCAATCATCTGGCTCATTCTTTCGCGTTTTTCGCATACTTGTTGGCCAGATCCTCGCCTTTTTCTGGTTTGGATCACGCAGTAATGCGGTACCACACCGAAATAGTCAATAAAACCTGGTTGCGAGTAATATTTTAGAGGATAACGCCGGTTATGTCTGGGTTAGGTCTGGGATTTGCCCTCATCTGGCTCGTACCTTCGCATTTTTCGCATACTTGTTGGCAATATCCTGGGCTTTTACTGGTTTGGATCACGTACTATTGCGGTACCACACCGAAGCAGTCAATTAAACCTGGTTGCGATCAATGTTTTCGAGGATAACGCCGGTTATGTCTCGGTTAGGTCTGGGATTTGCCCTCATCTGGCTCGTACTTTCGCATTTTTCGCATACTTGTTGGCCAGATCCTGGGCTTTTTCTGATTTGGATCCTGTAGTAATATGTTTCCACTCCGAAACAGTCAATTAAACCTGGTTTCGAGTAATATTTTCGAGGATAACGCTGGTTACGTTTGGGTTAGATCTGGTATTTGCCCTCATCTGGCTCGTAGTTTCGCATTTTTCGCATACTTGTTGACCATCCCCCAGGGGCTGCCAGCCTTTCAGCTGCAGTACAGGCTTAACGAACCCGGGGTACCCGAGTCATACACACACCGTAAGCCTCCTGTTGGTCGTCACAACGACCCATTCACAATTCCCTATTGGTTTTGTGAATGGTACGTGACGGCAGGAGGAACGGGGGTCTTGGCTTAACCGCCTGGGCCACGAGTATGGCGACTCTATAAAATCGCCCTCCAATCCTAAGCTATGGTGCGCGGCGATGGGATGCATGGTTGGGGGAGAAGGCCCAATCCCAAGCGACCACCTCCGGGGAACCTGCCGAACCCCCGGTGTATTAGGCTTACCCGGGTAAGGCGGCTCTGCCCGGGTGGACCTTTATTTCCGACCATCTCGTGGGATTCTTATGGACACAGAAAATAAAATGGGGATGGGGCGGGTTTTGTCGGTTGGGGAGGACGGAGACGGGGTTGGGGTTAGGGTGGCGGCGCTCGCGCCCCACTCAGCGCCAGGTCCGGCTTCGTGGAGGGTGGAGGAGGACGACGAGACGGCGTCGGTCTCGTCCTTCTCCTCCAGCACGAGCCACATAGGCTCTAAGAGGAAGAGGACGGGGCAGGCCGTCGTCGAGGTGGGCGGGGCGATGAGCCCGTCGGTGAGGCTGAGTTGCCTCAGGGACGAGGTGACCGAGGAGATATCGGAGAGGATCTCCTCGTCCCTGAGGCGGGTGGAGAAAGTCGCCGCTGCCTGCGCCTTTAAGGGGCAGAAAAGCGGTGGCGCGGAGGCCCTGAAGGCCGCGGCGGAGGAAATGAGGGAGGCGGCGCGGGAGCTCAGAGGGCGGAACGCCCGTCTGCAGCTCCTGTTGGAGGAGGAGCGACAGGGGTGGAGGAGGGCAGAGGCGCTGTGGAACAGCGCGGCCCTCCCTCCCATCCTCCCTCCTCCTCCACCGCCGCGTCCCTCGGCGGAGGTAAATAAGCGGAGTGCGGCGGCAGTGGTGCGGGGCACCGCGGGCCCCTCCACCCGCACTCCGCCCGTGAAGAAGTCCCCGTCCTCCTCAGAAGACGATCTTCTGAGGAGGATTGGGGACATGATTGATGGCAAGCTGGCCGCCTTCCGGGAGGAGCTCCTCGCCGGAAGAGCGGTCAGCAGGAAGGTGGTGCCTCCCCGACCTGTTCCGGTACAGTCGGGGAAGGCAAAGAAGGGCGGAGTGAAGGCTCCGCCCAGCGTTGCGGCACCAGGGCCCCGGGTCGCGACCCCCAAGAGGGGTGGTGTACCCGTGGTCGCGGTGGTCGCGTCCTCCACAGCACCCTCCCAAGGGGGGGTGGCGTGGAGTGAGGTGGTGGGGCGGAAGGCGAAGCGGGCGGCGAGGAAGGCCTCGCAACCGCAGCCTCCGCCTCCGCCGCCGGCGGCCAAGGTAAAGGCCGCGAAGGTCGGGAAGGCACGACCAGGTCGTCCCCCAAAAACGGCAGCGGTGACGCTGACCGTTGCGCAGGGGGGCGACCTGACCCTCGCGGAGGCGATGCGGCTCGCCAGGGAGAATATCTCCCTGGAAGAGCTGGGCATCGCCTCCGTGAGGGCGAAGAGGGCCGTGACCGGGGGTCTCTTGCTGGAGATCCCCGGTGCAGAAGGCGGCGCGAAGGCGGATCGCCTCGCCCAGAGGCTCCGGGAGCAGCTGGGCGAGCGAGGTGTCCGGGTCGCCCGGCCCACGAAGCGCACGGAGATGCGCGTTTGTGGGCTGGACGACTCGGTCAGCGCACAGGATGTGTCCCGTGCCCTTGCGAGGGCGGGGGACTGGCCTGTGGAGGACCTGCGGATCGGAGAGATCCGCAGGTCGCCCTCCGGCCTCGGGTCGGTGTGGGCCCGGTGCCCCCTCTCCGCCGCCCGTAAGGTGGCGGAATCCGGGAGGGTGTTGGTGGGGTGGGTTTCGGCGCGAGTGGAAATCCTCGCGCCGCGCCCGCTCCAGTGTCACCGCTGCCTCGAATTGGGGCACGTGAGGCAGTGGTGCACCTCGCCGGTGGACCGCAGCGGTCAGTGTTACCGCTGCGGTGCCAAAGAGCACCGTGCGAGCCAGTGCTCGGCGGCCCCCCACTGCCCGCTGTGTGCGGACATGGGGAGGCCAGCCGATCACAGGGTGGGGAGCAAGAAGTGCTCCCCCCCCCCTCCCGGAAGGAGAGGAAGAGGCGGGCAGCACCGGCTCCGGTGCCGAGGGCGGTGGCATCGTCCTCCATGGAGGTGGACGGTGCTACGGGGACGGACGGCCGGGAGGAGGCTGGCGCGGCCATTAATTAATGCCGCCCCGCCTCCTCCTCCAGGCCAACCTCAACCACTGCCGCGCGGCACAGGACTTGATGTCCCAAGTCCTCGCGGAGTGGGGGGTTGGCCTGGCGGTCGCCGCCGAGCCGTACCGCGTCCCTGATCACCCTCATTGGGTAGGCGACGCGGACGGCTTGGTGGCGACGGTATGGGGAGGGGGCGACGGGTCCCCACCATTCTCCTTGTTGGAGCGCGGTCGGGGATTCGTCGCCGTGGACTGGGGGGGAGTCGCTGTGGTGGGGTGCTACATTTCGCCCCGTAGCGGTCACGCTGCGTTCGAGCTGTACTTGGCCGAGGTCGCGGCATGCGTGCAGCGCTACACGGCCCGGCCGGTGCTGGTCCTGGGGGATTTCAATGCCAAGTCGGTGGCTTGGGGATCCCCCAGGACCTCCGTTCGCGGCGGGATCCTGGGCGATTGGGCGGCGGGGCTCGACCTCCGGGTATTGAACCGGGGGTCGGAGCACACATGCGTGCGGCGATATGGGGGGTCCATCGTGGATGTTGGATTCGCGACCCCCAACGCCGTGCGCATGGTGTCGGGTTGGCACGTGGTCGCGGGGGCAGAGACACTCTCCGATCACCGGTACATCCGGATGGAGGTCTCTGCCGCCGCGAGTGCATCCCGACACGGCCGCCTGCGTGGCACCCCACCACGCCGCTGGGCGCTTCGGCGCCTGGACAAGGACGCCCTGATGGCAGCTGCCCTCGCTGCAACTTGGCCGCAGGGAGCGGCCGAGTTGCCGAGCATAGAGGAGGAGGTCGCCCGGCTCGGAGCATTGGTCGCGGGTATTTGCGACGCGGCGATGCCTCGGTTCGGGCGGGCTTCTCCTCGCCGGGCGGTGTACTGGTGGTCGGACGCGATCGCGGAGTTGCGAGTCGCGACTGTCCGCGCCCGACGCCAGTACACCCGCGCGCGCCGTCGTCAACGTACAGGCGACGGCGTGGCGCGAGCGAGGACAGCTGATGACCTGTATGGAGCATACCGCGTGGCGCGGGTTGCTCTGCAGGTCGCCATCAGACGGGCCAAGACCCGGGCATGGAAGGAGCTCCTCCAGACCCTTGATGACGATCCATGGGGGCGCCCATATAAGGTGGTGCTGAATAAGCTCCGCCCCTGGGCGCCCCCCGTCACCGAGGGTCTTGACCCCCGGCTGCTGGAGGACGTGGTCAATACACTCTTCCCAATTGGGGAGAGGGGACCGCGTCCTCCGGCGGCGGCGGCTGTCCCAGTGGAGTGGACGGCCGAGCTGGGGGTCACGCAGGAGGAGCTGGCAGCGGCCATCAGACGGCTCGGGGTTCGTAACACGGCCCCGGGTCCGGATGGTGTGCCCGGCCGGGTTTGGGTCTTGACCCAGGGCGTCCTTGGGGCCGACCTCAGGCGGTTGTTCGACCGCTGCCTGAGGGACGGGCGATTCCCCCCCAGTTGGAAGGTGGCGAGGATGGTCCTCCTCCGGAAGGAGGGTCGGCCCGCGGAGTCTCCCTCTTCATACCGGCCCATTTGTCTCCTCGACGAGGTGGGCAAGCTCTTCGAGCGTGTGATTGCTGCCCGCCTCGTCGAGCACCTGTCGCGGGGTGATCCCGGTCTGGCCGACTGCCAGTTCGGTTTCCGGGGGGGCCGATCGACTATCGACGCGATAGGTCGTGTGAGGGCCCTCTCGGGGGCGGCCGTCTCCCGGGGAGGGGTGGCATTGGCAATATCTTTGGATATTGCCAATGCCTTTAACACCCTCCCCTGGGAAGAGATAAGGAGGGGACTCGAATATCATCGAGTCCCCTCTTGTCTCAGGGCGGTCGTCGGGGATTATCTCCGCGGCAGGTGGATCGAGTATCCGGGCCGGGATGGTGATATGCGGAGGGAGGTGTACTGCGGTGTTCCGCAGGGGTCGGTCCTCGGGCCACTCCTGTGGAACATCGCGTACGACTCGGTGTTGCGGGCCGGCCTCCCCGACGGCGTCAGCACGGTGTGTTATGCGGATGACACACTGGTGCTGGCCGTCGGGGCGCACTGGGGGAGGGCCATGCGTCGCGCGGAGGAGGGGTCGCAACGCGTCGTCGACCGGATCAGGGGGATGGGGATGACGGTGGCGGTCCATAAGACCGAGGTGATTGCGTTTCATTCACCTCGGCAGGATCCGCCACCCCCTCTGATCCGGGTGGGTGGGGCTGACATCGAGGTGAAGCCCCAGATCAGGTATCTGGGGCTGATCCTCGATAGCCACTGGCGTTTCGAGGAGCATTTCCGCTGCCTGGTCCCCCGGTTGGAAAGGATGGTTGCGGCTCTGGGCCGGATCCTGCCCAACCTGGGGGGCCCGGCGGGCCGAGTTCGTCGCCTCTATGTGGCAATGGTCCAGTCGGTGGCCCTATACGGGGCCCCGTCTGGGCGGACGACCTGGCTGCCTCCCGGCGCAGCATGACTATGCTGCGTCGGGTGCAGAGGCGCATGGCGCTCAGGGTCGTCCGCGGGTATCGGACCGTGTCACATGAGGCGGCGACGGTTCTAGCGGGGATGCCGCCCATGGACCTGCTCGCGCGGTCGCACGCGGTGATGTACCGGCACCGCGTCGACCGTCGCGCGGGGGTGGGGGCGGTCCCGGGCGGGCAGGAACCTGCTTGGGGCGATTTGAAGCGCCAGGCCCGGCAGTCCGTGTTGCTCGCGTGGCAGGAGCGGCTGGCTCTGCCAACCGCGGGGCACCGGACTGTCGGGGCTGTTCGGCCACTCCTGAAGGAGTGGCTGGACAGAGGCCATGGCAGCCTCACCTACCGGCTGGCACAGGTGTTTTCCGGGCATGGCAGCTTCGGAAGATACCTGTGCCGGAAAGGGAAGGAGCCGACGGCGCGTTGCTGCCACTGCGACGCTGAGCAGGACACGGCGGATCATACCCTGGAGGTATGCCCCGCGTGGGAGGGGGAGCGCCGTGTCCTGGTCGGCGTAGTCGGGCGGGATGTCTCGCTGCCGGGCGTGGTGCGCGCCATGCTCGGCAGCGAGGAGAAGTGGAGGGCCGTGGCCTCCTTCTGCGAGAACGTAATGTTGCAGAAGGAGGCCGCGGGGAGGGAGCGCGAGCTTCAGCGCCGCGCTGAAGCTCGCGCTCGTGCGGTGGCCCGAGGTCGTCGCCCGGTCGCGAGGCGTCGCGGGCGGCCGCCTCGGCGTGGCGGATGACCTAGGCTGGGAGGGGGGTACTGAAGGGACCCTCCTCCCGCCAGGCGGCGCCGGGTCGGACCGGTTGGGGGTAGGAGTGCCTCCCCCTACCGGTCCGACGCAAGGGGAGGCACCCTCGGCGGTCTGGTGCGGCCATGAACGCCCGGCCGCCGAGGGGTGGAAACGGGGTCCCGGGCGGTTGCGAGTTGGGGCTCGCAGCCACCACTAAACGCGGCCCCGGGACGGATAGCGGCGGGATGGAGTGGCCCCGTCCCGCCGCTATGAGGCAGTGTGTCTACTGGGGGGACCGATTGTCCCCTCGGGGGATGGGCGCGAAAGCGCGGGCACGGGGAGGATACCGGAAGAATGCTTCGAGCGATTCCCGGTATCCTCCCAAAGCGTGCCGAAGGGTCACCGTGGGGTTTTTAGTGGGTAGGTCCCGCGCCTGTCGTTGTACGGGCGCGGGGAATCCCACACACCCCTCCCACCTGTCCCTAAGGAGGTGGGAGGGAGTTTTTCGAAGATTTTCCCCACGACAAAAAAAAAAAAAAAAAAAAAAAGAAAAATACTTGTTGACCAGATCCTGGACTTTTTCTGATTTGGATCACGTAGTAATGTGGTACCACACTGAAGCAGTCAATTAAACCTGTTTGCGATAAATATTTTAGAGGATATCGCCGGTTATGTCTGGGCTAGGTCTGGTATTTGCCCTCATCTGGCTCGTACTTTCAACTTTTTCGCATACTTGTTGGCCAGATCCTGGCCCTTTTCTGGTTTGGATCACGTAGTAATGTGGTACCCCACTGAAACAATCAATAGAATCTGTTTGCGATAAATATTTTAGAGGATAACGCCTGTTATGTCTCGGTTAGGTCTAGGATTTGCCGTCATCTGTCTCGTACTTTCGCGTTTTTCGCATACTTGTTGGCCAGATCCTGAGTTTTTTCTGGTTTGGATCCCGTAGTAATGTGGTACCACACTGAAACAGTCAATAAAAGCTGGTTCCGATTAGTATTTTAGAGGATAACGCTGGTTATGTCTGTGTCAGTTCTGGTATTTGCAATCATCTGGCTCATACTTTCGCGTTTTTCGCACACTTGTTGGCCAGATCCTGGGATATTTCTGGTTTGGATCACGTAGAAATGTGGTACCACACTGAAACAGTCAATAAAAGCTGGTTCCGATTAGTATTTTAGAGGATAACGCTGGTTATGTCTGGGTTAGTTCTGGTATTTGCAATCATCTGGCTCATACTTTCGCGTTTTTCGCATAGTTGTTGGCCAGATCCAGCGTTTTTTCTGGATTGGATCCCGTAGTAATGTGGTTCCACACCGAAACAGTCAATTAAACCTGGTAGCGATTAATATTTTAGAGGATAACGCCGGTTATGTCTGGGTTGGGTCTGGTATTTACCTTCATCTGGCACGTACTTTCGCATTTTTCGCATACTTGTTGGCCAGATCCTCGCCTTTTTCTGGTTTGGATCACGCAGTAATGCGGTACCACACCGAAATAGTCAATAAAACCTGGTTGCGAGTAATATTTTAGAGGATAACGCCTGGTTATGTCTGGGCTAGGTCTGGGATTTGCCCTCATCTGGCTCGTACCTTCGCGTTTTTCGCATAATTGTTGGCCAGGTCTTGGCCTTTTTCTGGTCTGGATCACGTAGTAATGCGGTACCACACCGAAACAGTCAATTAAACCTGGTTGCGATTAATATTTTAGAGGATAACGCCGGCTATGTCTCGGTTTGGTCTGGGATTTGCCCTCATCTGGCTCGTACTTTCGCATTTTTCGCACACCTGTAGCCAGATCCTGGGCTTTTTCTGGTTTGGATCACGTAGTAATGTGGTACCACTCTGGAACAGTCAATTAAACCTGGTTGCGAGTAATATTTTAGAGGATAACGCCGGTTATGTCTGGGTGAGATCTGGGATTTACCCTCATCTGGCTCGTACCTTCGCATTTTTCGCATACTTGTTGGCAAGATCCTGGGCTTTTACTGGTTTGGATCACGTACTATTGCGGTACCACACCGAAGCAGTCAATTAAACCTGGTTGCGATTAATGTTTTCGAGGATAACGCCGGTTGTCTCGGTTAGGTCTGGGATTTGCCCTCATCTGGCTCGTACTTTCGCATTTTTCGCATACTTGTTGGCCAGATCCAGCGTTTTTCTGATTTGGATACCGTAGTAATGTGGTTCCACACCGAAACAGTCAATTAAACCTGGTTTCGAGTAATATTTTGGAGGATAACGCTGGTTATGTTTGGGTTAGATCTGGTATTTGCCCTCATCTGGCTCGTACTATCGCATTTTTCGCATACTTGTTGGCCTGATCTTGGACTTTTTCTGGTTTGGATCACGTAGTAATGCGGTACCACACCGAAACTGTCAAGTAAACCTGGTTGCGATTAATATTTTAGAGGATAACGCCGGTTATGTCTCGGTTAGGTCTGGGATTTGCCCTCATCTGGCTCGTACTTTCGCATTTTTCGCATACTTGTTGGCCAGACCCTGGGCCTTTTCTGGTTTGGATAACGTAGTAATGTGGTACCACACTGAAACAGTCAATAAAAGCTGGTTCCGATTAGTATTTTAGAGGATAACGCCGGCTATGTCTCGGTTTGGTCTGGGATTTGCCCTCTTCTGGCTCGTACTTTCGCATTTTTCGCATACCTGCTCGCCAGATCCTGGGGTTTTTCTGGATCGGATCCCGCAGTAATGCGGTACCACGCCGAAACAGTCAATTAGACCTGGTTACGATTAATATTTTAGACGATAATGCCGGTTATGTCTCGGTTAGTTCAGGGATTTGCCCTCATCTGGCTCGTACTTCCGCATTTTTCGCATACTTGTTGGCCAGACCCTGGGCCTTTTCTGGTTTGGATAACGTAGTAATGTGGTACCACACTGAAACAGTCAATAAAAGCTGGTTCCGATTAGTATTTTAGAGGATAACGCCGGCTATGTCTCGGTTTGGTCTGGGATTTGCCCTCTTCTGGCTCGTACTTTCGCATTTTTCGCACACCTGTAGCCAGATCCTGGGCTTTTTCTGGTTTGGATCACGTAGTAATGTGGTACCACACTGGAACAGTCAATTAAACCTGGTTGCGAGTAATATTTTAGAGGATAACGCCGGTTATGTCTGGGTTAGATCTGGGATTTGCCCTCATCTGGCTCGTACCTTCGCATTTTTCGCATACTTGTTGGCAAGATCCTGGGCTTTTACTGGTTTGGATCACGTACTATTGCGGCACCACACCGAAGCAGTCAATTAAACCTGGTTGCGACTAATGTTTTCGAGGATAACGCCGGTTATGTCTGGGTTAGTTCTGGTATTTCCAATCATCGGGCTCATACTTTCGCGTTTTTCGCATACTTGTTGGCCAGATCCAGCGCTTTTTCTGATTTGGATACCGTAGTAATGTGGTTCCACACCGAAACAGTCAATTAAACCTGGTTGCGAGTAATATTTTAGAGGATAACGCCGGTTATGTCTGGGTTAGATCTGGGATTTGCCCTCATCTGGCTCGTACCTTCGCATTTTTCGCATACTTGTTGGCAAGATCCTGGGCTTTTACTGGTTTGGATCACGTAGTAATGCGGTACCACACCGAAACTGTCAATTAAACCTGGTTGCGATTAATATTTTAGAGGATAACGCCGGTTATGTCTCGGTTAGGTCTGGGATTTGCCCTCATCTGGCTCGTACTTTCGCATTTTTCGCATACTTGTTGGCCAGATTTTGGCCTTTTTCTGGTTTGGATCACGTAGTAATGTGGTACCACACTGAAACAGTCAATAGAAGCTGGTTCCGATTAGTATTTTAGAGGATAACGCTGGTTATGTCTGGGTTAGTTCTGGTATTTGTAATCATCTGGCTCATACTTTCGCGTTTTTCGCATACTTGTTCGCCAGATCCTGGGGTTTTTCTGGATCGGATCCCGCAGTAATGCGGTACCACACCGAAACAGTCAATTAGACCTGGTTGCGATTAATATTTTAGACGATAATGCCCGCTATGTCTCGGTTAGGTCAGGGATTTGCCCTCATCTGGCTCGTACTTCCGCATTTTTCGCATACTTGTTGGCCAGACCATGGGCCTTTTCTGGTTTGGATAACGTAGTAATGTGGTACCACACTGAAACAGTCAATAAAAGCTGGTTCCGATTAGTATTTTAGAGGATAACGCTGGTTATGTCGGGGTTAGTTCTGGTATTTGCAATCATCTGGCTCATACTTTCGCGTTTTTCGCATACTTGTTGGCCAGATCCAGCGCTTTTTCTGATTTGGATACCGTAGTAATGTGGTTCCACACCGAAACAGTCAATTAAACCTGGTTTCGAGTAATATTTTGGAGGATAACGCTGGTTATGTTTGGGTTAGATCTGGTATTTGCCCTCATCTGGCTCATACTTTCGCATTTTTCGCATAATCGTTGGCCAGATCCGGCGCTTTTTCTGATTTGGACACCGTAGTAATGTGGTTCCACACCGAAACAGTCCATTAAACCTGGTTTCGAGTAATATTTTGGAGGATAACGCTGGTTATGTTTGGGTTAGTTCTTGTATTTGCAATCATCTGGCTCATACTTTCGCGTTTTTCGCATACTTGTTGGCCAGATCCAGCGCTTTTTCTGATTTGGATACCGTAGTAATGTGGTTCCACACCGAAACAGTCAATTAAACCTGGTTTCGAGTAATATTTTGGAGGATAACGCTGGTTATGTTTGGGTTACATCTGGTATTTGCCCTCATCTGGCTCGTACTATCGCATTCTTCGCATACTTGTTGGGCAGATCCTGGCCTTTTTCTGGTTTGGATCACGTAGTAATGTGGTACCACACTGAAACAGTCAATAGAAGCTGGTTCCGATTAGTATTTTAGAGGATAACGCTGGTTATGTCTGGGTTAGTTCTGGTATTTGCAATCATCTGGCTCATACTTTCGCGTTTTTCGCATACTTGTTCGCCGGATCCTGGGGTTTTTCTGGATTGGATCCCGCAGTAATGCGGTACCACAACGAAACAGTCAATTAGACCTGGTTGCGATTAATATTTTAGACGATAATACCCGTTATGTCTCGGTTAGGTCTGGGATTTGCCCTCATCTGGCTCGTACTTTCGCATTTTTCGCACACCTGTAGCCAGATCCTGGGCTTTTTCTGGTTTGGATCACGTAGTAATGTGGTCCCACACCGAATCAGTCAATTAAACCTGGTTGCGATTAATATTTTAGAGAATAACGCCGGCTATGTCTCGGTTAGGTCAGGGATTTGCCCTCATCTGGCTCGTATTTCCGCATTTTTCGCATACTTATTGGCCAGATCCTGGGCCTTTTCTGGTTTGGATAACGTTGTAATGTGGTACCACACTGAAACAGTCAATTAAACCTAGTTGCGATTAACATTTTAGAGGATAATGCCGGTTATGTCTCGGTTAGGTCTGGGATTTTCCCTCATTTGGCTCGTACTTTCGCATTTTTCGCATACTTGTTGGCCAGATCCTGGGCTATTTCTGGATTGGATCCCGCAGTAATGCGGTACCACAACGAAACAGTCAATTAGACCTGGTTGCGATTAATATTTTAGACGATAATGCCCGTTATGTCTCGGTTAGGTCAGGGATTTGCCCTCATCTGGCTCGTACTTCCGCATTTTTCGCATACTTGTTGGCCAGATCCTGGGCCTTTTCTGGTTTGGATAACGTAGTAATGTGGTACCACACTGAAACAGTCAATAAAAGCTGGTTCCGATTAGTATTTTAGAGGATAACGCTGGTTATGTCGGGGTTAGTTCTGGTATTTGCAATCATCTGGCTCATACTTTCGCGTTTTTCGCATAGTTGTTGGACAGATCCAGCGTTTTTTCTGGATTGGATCCCGTAGTAATGTGGTCCCACACCGAAACTGTCAATTAAACCTGGTTGCGATTAATATTTTAGAGGATAACGCCGGCCATGTCTCGGTTAGGTCTGGGATTTGCCCTCATCTGGCACGTACTTTCGCATTTTTCGCACACCTGTAGCCAGATCCTGGGCTTTTTCTGGTTTGGATCACGTAGTAATGTGGTCCCACACCGAATCAGTCAATTAAACCTGGTTGCGATTAATATTTTAGAGAATAACGCCGGCTATGTCTCGGTTAGGTCTGGGATTTGCCCTCATCTGGCTCGTACTTTCGCGTTTTTCGCACAACTGTAGCCAGATCCTCGGCTTTTTCTGGTTTGGATCACGCAGTAATGCGGTACCACACCGAAATAGACAATAAAACCTGGTTGCGAGTAATATTTTAGAGGATAACGCCGGTTATGTCTGGGTTAGGTCTGGGATTTGCCCTCATCAGGCTCGTACTTTCGCATTTTTCGCATACTTGTTGGCCAGATCCAGGGGTTTTTCTGATTTGGATCCCGTAGTAATGTGGTTCCACACCGAAACAGTCAATTAAACCTGGTTGAGATTAATATTTTAGAGGAAATGCCGGTTTTGTCTGGGTTAGGTCTGGTATTTGCCCTCATCTGGCTCGTACTTTCGCATTTTTCGCATACTTGTTGACCAGATCTTGGCCTTTTTCTAGTTTGGATCACGTAATAATGCGGTACCACACCGAAACAGTCAATTAAACCTGGTTGCGATTAATATTTTAGATGATAACGCCGGTTATGTCTCGGTTAGGTCTGGGATTTGCCCTCATCTGGCTCGTACTTTCGTTTTTTTCGCATACTTGTTGGCCAGATCCTGGGCTTTTTTTGGTTTGGATAACGTAGTAATATGGTACCACACTGAAACAGTCAATAAAAGCTGGTTCCGATTAGTATTTTAGAGGATAACGCTGGTTATGTCGGGGTTAGTTCTGGTATTTGCAATCATCTGGCTCATACTTTCGCGTTTTTCGCATACTTGTTGGCCAGATCCAGCGCTTTTTCTGATTTGGATACCGTAGTAATGTGGTTCCACACCGAAACAGTCAATTAAACCTGGTTTCGAGTAATATTTTGGAGGATAACGCTGGTTATGTTTGCGTTAGATCTGGTATTTGCCCTCATCTGGCTCGTACTTTCGCGTTTTTCGCATACTTGTTGGCCAGATCCAGCGCTTTTCTGATTTGGATACCGTAGTAATGTGGTTCCACACCGAAACAGTCAATTAAACCTGGTTTCGAGTAATATTTTGGAGGATAACGCTGGTTATGTTTGGGTTAGATCTGGTATTTGCCCTCATCTGGCTCGTACTTTCGCATTTTTCGCATACTCGTTGGCCAGATCCAGCGCTTTTTCTGATTTGGATACCGTAGTAATGTGGTACCACACTGAAACAGTCAATAGAAGCTGGTTACGATTAGTATTTTAGAGGATAACGCTGGTTATGTCTGGGTTAGTTCTGGTATTTGCAATCATCTGGCTCATACTTTCGCGTTTTTCGCATACTTGTTCGCCAGATCCTGGGGTTTTTCTGGATTGGACCCCGCAGTAATGCGGTACCACAACGAAACAGTCAATTAGACCTGGTTGCGATTAATATTTTAGACGATAATGCCCGTTATGTCTCGGTTAGGTCAGGGATTTGCCCTCATCTGGCTCGTACTTCCGCATTTTTCGCATACTTATTGGCCAGATCCTGGGCCTTTTCTGGTTTGGATAACGTTGTAATGTGGTACCACACTGAAACAGTCAATTAAACCTAGTTGCGATTAATATTTTAGAGGATAATGCCGGTTATGTCTCGGTTAGGTCTGGGATTTTCCCTCATTTGGCTCGTACTTTCGCATTTTTCGCATACTTGTTGGCCAGATCCTGGGCCTTTTCTGGTTTGGATCACGTAGTAATGTGGTACCACACTGAAACAATCAATAGAAGCTGGTTCCGATTAGTATTTTAGAGGATAACGTTGGCTATGTCTGGGTTAGTTCTGGTATTTGCAATCATCTGGCTCATACTTTCGCGTTTTTCGCATACTTGTTCGCCAGATCCTGGGGTTTTTCTGGATTGGATCCCGCAGTAATGCGGTACCACAACGAAACAGTCAATTAGACCTGGTTGCGATTAATATTTTAGACGATAATGCCCGTTATGTCTCGGTTAGGTCAGGGATTTGCCCTCATCTGGCTCGTACTTCCGCATTTTTCGCATACTTGTTGGCCAGATCCTGGGCCTTTTCTGGTTTGGATAACGTAGTAATGTGGTACCACACTGAAACAGTCAATAAAAGCTGGTTCCGATTAGTATTTTAGAGGATAACGCTGGTTATGTCGGGGTTAGTTCTGGTATTTGCAATCATCTGGCTCATACTTTCGCATTTTTCGCACACCTGTAGCCAGATCCTCGGCTTTTTCTGGTTTGGATCACGCAGTAATGCGGTACCACACCGAATCAGTCAATTAAACCTGGTTGCGATTAATATTTTAGAGAATAACGCCGGCTATGTCTCGGTTAGGTCTGGGATTTGCCCTCATCTGGCTCGTACTTTCGCATTTTTCGCATACTTGTTGACCAGATCTTGGCCTTCTTCTGCTTTGGATCACGTAGTAATGTGGTACCACACTGAAACAGTCAATAGAAGCTGGTTCCGATTAGTATTTTAGAGGATAACGCTGGTTATGTCTGGGTTAGTTCTGGTATTTGCAATCATCTGGCTCATACTTTCGCGTTTTTCGCATACTTGTTCGCCGGATCCTGGGGTTTTTCTGGATTGGATCCCGCAGTAATGCGGTACCACAACGAAACAGTCAATTAGACCTGGTTGCGATTAATATTTTAGACGATAATACCCGTTATGTCTCGGTTAGGTCTGGGATTTGCCCTCATCTGGCTCGTACTTTCGCATTTTTCGCACACCTGTAGCCAGATCCTGGGCTTTTTCTGGTTTGGATCACGTAGTAATGTGGTCCCACACCGAATCAGTCAATTAAACCTGGTTGCGATTAATATTTTAGAGAATAACGCCGGCTATGTCTCGGTTAGGTCAGGGATTTGCCCTCATCTGGCTCGTACTTCCGCATTTTTCGCATACTTATTGGCCAGATCCTGGGCCTTTTCTGGTTTGGATAACGTTGTAATGTGGTACCACACTGAAACAGTCAATTAAACCTAGTTGCGATTAACATTTTAGAGGATAATGCCGGTTATGTCTCGGTTAGGTCTGGGATTTTCCCTCATTTGGCTCGTACTTTCGCATTTTTCGCATACTTGTTGGCCAGATCCTGCGCTTTTTCTGGATTGGATCCCGCAGTAATGCGGTACCACAACGAAACAGTCAATTAGACCTGGTTGCGATTAATATTTTAGACGATAATGCCCGTTATGTCTCGGTTAGGTCAGGGATTTGCCCTCATCTGGCTCGTACTTCCGCATTTTTCGCATACTTGTTGGCCAGATCCTGGGCCTTTTCTGGTTTGGATAACGTAGTAATGTGGTACCACACTGAAACAGTCAATAAAAGCTGGTTCCGATTAGTATTTTAGAGGATAACGCTGGTTATGTCGGGGTTAGTTCTGGTATTTGCAATCATCTGGCTCATACTTTCGCGTTTTTGGCATACTTGTTGGCCAGGTCCAGCGCTTTTTCTGATTTGGATACCGTAGTAATGTGGTTCCACACCGAAACTGTCAATTAAACCTGGTTTCGAGTAATATTTTGGAGGATAACGCTGGTTATGTTTGGGTTTGATCTGGTATTTGCCCTCATCTGGCTCGTACTTTCGCATCTTTCGCATACTTGTTGACCAGATCTTGGCCTTCTTCTGGTTTGGATCACGTAGTAATGTGGTGCCACACTGAAACAGTCAATAAAAGCTGGTTCCGATTAGTATTTTAGCGGATAACGCTGGTTATGTCTGGGTTAGTTCTGGTATTTGCAATCATCTGGCTCATACTTTCGCGTTTTTCGCATAGTTGTTGGACAGATCCAGCGTTTTTTCTGGATTGGATCCCGTAGTAATGTGGTCCCACACCGAAACTGTCAATTAAACCTGGTTGCGATTAATATTTTAGAGGATAACGCCGGCCATGTCTCGGTTAGGTCTGGGATTTGCCCTCATCTGGCTCGTACTTTCGCATTTTTCGCACACCTGTAGCCAGATCCTGGGCTTTTTCTGGTTTGGATCACGTAGTAATGTGGTCCCACACCGAATCAGTCAATTAAACCTGGTTGCGATTAATATTTTAGAGAATAACGCCGGCTATGTCTCGGTTAGGTCTGGGATTTGCCCTCATCTGGCTCGTACTTTCGCGTTTTTCGCACACCTGTAGCCAGATCCTCGGCTTTTTCTGGTTTGGATCACGCAGTAATGCGGTACCACACCGAAATAGACAATAAAACCTGGTTGCGAGTAATATTTTAGAGGATAACGCCGGTTATGTCTGGGTTAGGTCTGGGATTTGCCCTCATCAGGCTCGTACTTTCGCATTTTTCGCATACTTGTTGGCCAGATCCAGGGGTTTTTCTGATTTGGATCCCGTAGTAATGTGGTTCCACACCGAAACAGTCAATTAAACCTGGTTGAGATTAATATTTTAGAGGAAATGCCGGTTTTGTCTGGGTTAGGTCTGGTATTTGCCCTCATCTGGCTCGTACTTTCGCATTTTTCGCATACTTGTTGACCAGATCTTGGCCTTTTTCTAGTTTGGATCACGTAATAATGCGGTACCACACCGAAACAGTCAATTAAACCTGGTTGCGATTAATATTTTAGATGATAACGCCGGTTATGTCTCGGTTAGGTCTGGGATTTGCCCTCATCTGGCTCGTACTTTCGCATTTTTCGCATACTTGTTGGCCAGATCCTGGGCTTTTTTTGGTTTGGATAACGTAGTAATGTGGTACCACACTGAAACAGTCAATAAAAGCTGGTTCCGATTAGTATTTTAGAGGATAACGCTGGTTATGTCGGGGTTAGTTCTGGTATTTGCAATCATCTGGCTCATACTTTCGCGTTTTTCGCATACTTGTTGGCCAGATCCAGCGCTTTTTCTGATTTGGATACCGTAGTAATGTGGTTCCACACCGAAACAGTCAATTAAACCTGGTTTCGAGTAATATTTTGGAGGATAACGCTGGTTATGTTTGCGTTAGATCTGGTATTTGCCCTCATCTGGCTCGTACTTTCGCGTTTTTCGCATACTTGTTGGCCAGATCCAGCGCTTTTCTGATTTGGATACCGTAGTAATGTGGTTCCACACCGAAACAGTCAATTAAACCTGGTTTCGAGTAATATTTTGGAGGATAACGCTGGTTATGTTTGCGTTAGATCTGGTATTTGCCCTCATCTGGCTCGTACTTTCGCGTTTTTCGCATACTTGTTGGCCAGATCCAGCGCTTTTCTGATTTGGATACCGTAGTAATGTGGTTCCACACCGAAACAGTCAATTAAACCTGGTTTCGAGTAATATTTTGGAGGATAACGCTGGTTATGTTTGGGTTAGATCTGGTATTTGCCCTCATCTGGCTCGTACTTTCGCATTTTTCGCATACTCGTTGGCCAGATCCAGCGCTTTTTCTGATTTGGATACCGTAGTAATGTGGTACCACACTGAAACAGTCAATAAAAGCTGGTTCCGATTAGTATTTTAGAGGATAACGCTGGTTATGTCGGGGTTAGTTCTGGTATTTGCAATCATCTGGCTCATACTTTCGCGTTTTTCGCATACTTGTTGGCCAGATCCAGCGCTTTTTCTGATTTGGACCCCGCAGTAATGCGGTACCACAACGAAACAGTCAATTAGACCTGGTTGCGATTAATATTTTAGACGATAATGCCCGTTATGTCTCGGTTAGGTCAGGGATTTGCCCTCATCTGGCTCGTACTTCCGCATTTTTCGCATACTTATTGGCCAGATCCTGGGCCTTTTCTGGTTTGGATAACGTTGTAATGTGGTACCACACTGAAACAGTCAATTAAACCTAGTTGCGATTAATATTTTAGAGGATAATGCCGGTTATGTCTCGGTTAGGTCTGGGATTTTCCCTCATTTGGCTCGTACTTTCGCATTTTTCGCATACTTGTTGGCCAGATCCTGGGCCTTTTCTGGTTTGGATCACGTAGTAATGTGGTACCACACTGAAACAATCAATAGAAGCTGGTTCCGATTAGTATTTTAGAGGATAACGTTGGCTATGTCTGGGTTAGTTCTGGTATTTGCAATCATCTGGCTCATACTTTCGCGTTTTTCGCATACTTGTTCGCCAGATCCTGGGGTTTTTCTGGATTGGATCCCGCAGTAATGCGGTACCACAACGAAACAGTCAATTAGACCTGGTTGCGATTAATATTTTAGACGATAATGCCCGTTATGTCTCGGTTAGGTCAGGGATTTGCCCTCATCTGGCTCGTACTTCCGCATTTTTCGCATACTTGTTGGCCAGATCCTGGGCCTTTTCTGGTTTGGATAACGTAGTAATGTGGTACCACACTGAAACAGTCAATAAAAGCTGGTTCCGATTAGTATTTTAGAGGATAACGCTGGTTATGTCGGGGTTAGTTCTGGTATTTGCAATCATCTGGCTCATACTTTCGCATTTTTCGCACACCTGTAGCCAGATCCTCGGCTTTTTCTGGTTTGGATCACGCAGTAATGCGGTACCACACCGAATCAGTCAATTAAACCTGGTTGCGATTAATATTTTAGAGAATAACGCCGGCTATGTCTCGGTTAGGTCTGGGATTTGCCCTCATCTGGCTCGTACTTACGCATTTTTCGCATACTTGTTGACCAGATCTTGGCCTTCTTCTGCTTTGGATCACGTAGTAATGTGGTGCCACACTGAAACAGTCAATAAAAGCAGGTTCCGATTAGTATTTTAGCGGATAACGCTGGTTATGTCTGGGTTAGTTCTGGTATTTGCAATCATCTGGCTCATACTTTCGCGTTTTTCGCATAGTTGATGGCCAGATCCAGCGTTTTTTCTGGATTGGATCCCGTAGTAATGTGGTCCCACACCGAGACTGTCAATTAAACCTGGTTGCGATTAATATTTTAGAGGATAACGCCGGCTATGTCTCGGTTAGGTCTGGGATTTGCCCTCATCTGGCTCGTACTTTCGCATTTTTCGCATACTTGTTGGCCAGATCCTGGGATACTTCTGGTTTGGATCACGTAGTAATGCCGTGCCACACTGAAACAGTCAATAAAAGCTGGTTCCGATTAGTATTTTAGAGGATAACGCTGGTTATGTCTGGGTCAGTTCTGGTATTTGCAAACATCTGGCTCATACTTTCGCGTTTTTCGCATAGTTGTTGGCCAGATCCAGCGTTTTTTCTGGATTGGATCCCGTAGTAATGTGGTTCCACACCGAAACAGTCAATTAAACCTGTCTGCGATTAATATTTTAGAGGATAACGCCGGTTATGTCTCGGTTAGGTCTGGGATTTGCCCTCATCTGCCTCGTACTTTCGCATGTTTCGCATACTCGTTTGCCAGATCCTGGGCTTTTTCTGGTTTGGATCACGTAGTAATGCCGTACCACACTGAAACAGTCAATGAAAGCTGGTTCCGATTAGTATTTTAGAGGATAACGCTGGTTATTTCTCGGTTAGGTCTGGGATTTGCCCTCAACTGCCTCGTACTTTCGCATTTTTCGCATACTTGTTTGCCAGATCCTGGGCTTTTTCTGGTTTGGATCACGTAGTATTGCCGTACCACACTGAAACAGTCAATGAAAGCTGGTTCCGATTAGTATTTTAGAGGATAACGCTGGTTATTTCTCGGTTAGGTCTGGGATTTGCCCTCAACTGCCTCGTACTTTCGCATTTTTCGCATACTTGTTGGCCAGATTCAGGGGTTTTCCTGGTTTGGATCACGTAGTAATGCGGTACCACACCGAAACAGTCAATTAAACCTGGTTGCGATTAATATTTTAGCGGATAACGCCGGTATTGTCTGGGTTAGGTCTGGCATTTGCCCTCATCTGGCTCGCTTTCGCATTTTTCGAATACTTGTTGGCCAGATCCAGCGCTTTTTCTGATTTGGATCCCGTAGTAATGTGGTTCCACACCGAAACAGTCAATTATACCAGGTTGAAATTAATATTTTAGAGGATAACGCCGGTTATGTCTCGGTTAGGTCTGGGATTTGCCCTCATCTGCCTCGTACCTTCGCATTTTTCGCATACTTGTTGGCCAGATCCTGGGCTTTTTCTGGTTCGGATCACGTAGTAATGTGGTACCACACTGAAACAGTCAATAAAAGCTGGTTGCGATGAGTGTTTTAGAGGATAACGCTGGTTATGTCTTGGTTAGTTCTGGTATTTGCTATCATCTGGCTCACACTTTCGCATTTTTCGCATACTTGTTGGCCAGATCCAGCGCTTTTTCTGATTTGGATACCGTAGTAATGTGGTTCCACACCGAAACAGTCAATTAAACCTGGTTTCGAGTAATATTTTGGAGGATAACGCTGGTTATGTTTGGGTTTGATCTGGTATTTGCCCTCATCTGGCTCGTACTTTCGCATCTTTCGCATACTTGTTGACCAGATCTTGGCCTTCTTCTGGTTTGGATCACGTAGTAATGTGGTGCCACACTGAAACAGTCAATAAAAGCTGGTTCCGATTAGTATTTTAGCGGATAACGCTGGTTATGTCTGGGTTAGTTCTGGTATTTGCAATCATCTGGCTCATACTTTCGCGTTTTTCGCATAGTTGTTGGCCAGATCCAGCGTCTTTCTGGATTGGATCCCGTAGTAATGTGGTCCCACACCGAAGCTGTCAATTAAACCTGGTTGCGATTAATATTTTAGAGGATAACGCCGGCTATGTCTCGGTTAGGTCTGGGATTTGCCCTCATCTGGCTCGTACTTTCGCATTTTTCGCACACCTGTAGCCAGATCCTGGGCTTTTTCTGGTTTGGATCACGTAGTAATGTGGTCCCACACCGAATCAGTCAATTAAACCTGGTTGCGATTAATATTTTAGAGAATAACGCCGGCTATGTCTCGGTTAGGTCAGGGATTTGTCCTCATCTGGCTCGTACTTCCGCATTTTTCGCATACTTATTGGCCAGATCCTGGGCCTTTTCTGGTTTGGATAACGTTGTAATGTGGTACCACACTGAAACAGTCAATTAAACCTAGTTGCGATTAATATTTTAGAGGATAATGCCGGTTATGTCTCGGTTAGGTCTGGGATTTTCCCTCATTTGGCTCGTACTTTCGCATTTTTCGCATACTTGTTGGCCAGATCCTGGGCTTTTTCTGGTTTGGATCACGTAGTAATGTGGTACCACACTGAAACAATCAATAGAAGCTGGTTCCGATTAGTATTTTAGAGGATAACGCTGGTTATGTCTGGGTTAGTTCTGGTATTTGCCCTCATCTGGCTCGTACTTTCGCATTTTTCGCATACTTGTTGGCCAGATCCTGGGATATTTCTGGTTTGGATCACGTAGTAATGCCGTGCCACACTGAAACAGTCAATAAAAGCTGGTTCCGATTAGTGTTATAGAGGATAACGCTGGTTATGTCTGGGTCAGTTCTGGTATTTGCAAACATCTGGCTCATACTTTCGCGTTTTTCGCATAGTTGTTGGCCAGATCCAGCGTTTTTTCTGGATTGGATCCCGTAGTAATGTGGTCCCACACCGAAACTGTCAATTAAACCTGGTTGCGATTAATATTTTAGAGGATAACGCCGGCAATGTCTCGGTTAGGTCTGTGATTTGCCCTCATCTGGCTCGTACTTTCGCATTTTTCGCACACCTGTAGCCAGATCCTGGGCCTTTTCTGGTTTGGATAACGTTGTAATGTGGTACCACACTGAAACAGTCAATTAAACCTAGTTGCGATTAATATTTTAGAGGATAATGCCGGTTATGTCTCGGTTAGGTCTGGGATTTTCCCTCATTTGGCTCGTACCTTCGCATTTTTCGCATACTTGTTGGCCAGATCCTGGGCTTTTTCTGGTTTGGATCACGTAGTAATGTGGTACCACACTGAAACAATCAATAGAAGCTGGTTCCGATTAGTATTTTAGAGGATAATATAGACATAGGTTATGTCTGGGTTAGTTCTGGTATTTGCAATCAACTGGCTCATACTTTCGCATTTTTCGCACACCTGTAGCCAGATCCTCGGCTTTTTCTGGTTTGGATCACGCAGTAATGCGGTACCACACCGAATCGGTCAATTAAACCTGGTTGCGATTAATATTTTAGAGAATAACGCCGGCTATGTCTCGGTTAGGTCTGGGATTTGCCCTCATCTGGCTCACACTTTCGCATTTTTCGCATACTTGTTGGCCAGATCCAGCGCTTTTTCTGATTTGGATACCGTAGTAATGTGGTTCCACACCGAAACAGTCAATTAAACCTGGTTTCGAGTAATATTTTGGAGGATAACGCTGGTTATGTTTGGGTTTGATCTGGTATTTGCCCTCATCTGGCTCGTACTTTCGCATCTTTCGCATACTTGTTGACCAGATCTTGGCCTTCTTCTGGTTTGGATCACGTAGTAATGTGGTGCCACACTGAAACAGTCAATAAAAGCTGGTTCCGATTAGTATTTTAGCGGATAACGCTGGTTATGTCTGGGTTAGTTCTGGTATTTGCAATCATCTGGCTCATACTTTCGCGTTTTTCGCATAGTTGTTGGCCAGATCCAGCGTCTTTCTGGATTGGATCCCGTAGTAATGTGGTCCCACACCGAAACTGTCAATTAAACCTGGTTGCGATTAATATTTTAGAGGATAACGCCGGCTATGTCTCGGTTAGGTCTGGGATTTGCCCTCATCTGGCTCGTACTTTCGCATTTTTCGCACACCTGTAGCCAGATCCTGGGCTTTTTCTGGTTTGGATCATGTAGTAATGTGGTCCCACACCGAATCAGTCAATTAAACCTGGTTGCGATTAATATTTTAGAGAATAACGCCGGCTATGTCTCGGTTAGGTCAGGGATTTGTCCTCATCTGGCTCGTACTTCCGCATTTTTCGCATACTTATTGGCCAGATCCTGGGCCTTTTCTGGTTTGGATAACGTTGTAATGTGGTACCACACTGAAACAGTCAATTAAACCTAGTTGCGATTAATATTTTAGAGGATAATGCCGGTTATGTCTCGGTTAGGTCTGGGATTTTCCCTCATTTGGCTCGTACTTTCGCATTTTTCGCATACTTGTTGGCCAGATCCTGGGCTTTTTCTGGTTTGGATCACGTAGTAATGTGGTACCACACTGAAACAATCAATAGAAGCTGGTTCCGATTAGTATTTTAGAGGATAACGCTGGTTATGTCTGGGCTAGTTCTGGTATTTGCAATCATCTGGCTCATACTTTCGCGTTTTTCGCATACTTGTTCGCCAGATCCTGGGGTTTTTCTGGATTGGATCCCGCAGTAATGCGGTACCACAACGAAACAGTCAATTAGACCTGGTTGCGATTAATATTTTAGACGATAATGCCCGTTATGTCTCGGTTAGGTCAGGGATTTGCCCTCATCTGGCTCGTACTTCCGCATTTTTCGCATACTTGTTGGCCAGATCCTGGGCCTTTTTTGGTTTGGATAACGTAGTAATGTGGTACCACACTGAAACAGTCAATAAAAGCTGGTTCCGATTAGTATTTTAGAGGATAACGCCGGCTATGTCTCGGTTAGGTCTGGGATTTGCCCTCATCTGGCTCGTACTTTCGCATTTTTCGCACACCTGTAGCCAGATCCTGGGCTTTTTCTGGTTTGGATCACGTAGTAATGTGGTCCCACACCGAATCAGTCAATTAAACCTGGTTGCGATTAATATTTTAGAGAATAACGCCGGCTATGTCTCGGTTAGGTCTGGATTTTCCCTCATTTGGCTCGTACTTTCGCATTTTTCGCATACTTGTTGGCCAGATCCTGGGCTTTTTCTGGTTTGGATCACGTAGTAATGTGGTACCACACTGAAACAATCAATAGAAGCTGGTTCCGATTAGTATTTTAGAGGATAACGCTGGTTATGTCTGGGTTAGTTCTGGTATTTGCAATCATCTGGCTCATACTTTCGCGTTTTTCGCATACTTGTTCGCCAGATCCTGGGGTTTTTCTGGATTGGATCCCGCAGTAATGCGGTACCACAACGAAACAGTCAATTAGACCTGGTTGCGATTAACATTTTAGACGATAATGCCCGTTATGTCTCGGTTAGGTCAGGGATTTGCCCTCATCTGGCTCGTACTTCCGCATTTTTCGCATACTTGTTGGCCAGATCCTGGGCCTTTTCTGGTTTGGATAACGTAGTAATGTGGTACCACACTGAAACAGTCAAAAAAAGCTGGTTCCGATTAGTATTTTAGAGGATAACGCTGGTTATGTCGGGGTTAGTTCTCGTATTTGCAGTCATCTGGCTCATACTTTCGCGTTTTTCGCATACTTGTTGGCCAGATCCAGCGCTTTTTCTGATTTGGATACCGTAGTAATGTGGTCCCACACCGAAACTGTCAATTAAACCTGGTTGCGATTAATATTTTAGAGGATAACGCCGGCTATGTCTCGGTTAGGTCTGGGATTTGCCCTCATCTGGCTCGTACTTTCGCATTTTTCGCATACCTGTAGCCAGATCCTGGGCTTTTTCTGGTTTGGATCACGTAGTAATGTGGTCCCACACCGAATCAGTCAATTAAACCTGGTTGCGATTAATATTTTAGAGAGTAACGCCGGCTATGTCTCGGTTATGTCTGGGATTTGCCCTCATCTGGCTCGTACTTTCGCATTTTTCGCACACCTCTAGCCAGATCCACGGCTTTTTCTGGTTTGGATCACGCAGTAATGCGGTACCACACCGAATCAGTCAATTAAACCTGGTTGCGATTAATATTTTAGAGAATAACGCCGGCTATGTCTCGGTTAGGTCTGGGATTTGCCCTCATCTGGCTCGTACTTTCGCATTTTTCGCACACCTGTAGCCAGATCCAGGGCTTTTTCTGGTTTGGATCACGTAGTAATGTGGTCCCACACCGAATCAGTCAATTAAACCTGGTTGCGATTAATATTTTAGAGAATAACGCCTGCTATGTCTCGGTTAGGTCTGGGATTTGCCCTCATCTGGCTCGTACTTTCGCATTTTCCGCACACCTGTAGCCAGATCCTCGGCTTTTTCTGGTTTGGATCACGCAGTAATGCGGTACCACACCGAAATAGACAATAAAACCTGGTTGCGAGTAATATTTTAGAGGATAACGCCGGTTATGTCTGGGTTAGGTCTGGGATTTGCCCTTATCAGGCTCGTACTTTCGCATTTTTCGCATACTTGTTGGCCAGATCCAGGGGTTTTTCTGATTTGGATCCCGTAGTAATGTGGTTCCACACCGAAACAGTCGATTAAACCTGGTTGAGATTAATATTAAAGAGGAAATGCCGGTTTTGTCTGGGTTAGGTCTGGTATTTGCCCTCATCTGGCTCGTACTTTCGCAGTTTTCGCATACTTGTTGGCCAGATCCTGGGCTTTCTCTGGTTTGGATCACGTAGTAATGTGGTACCACACCGAATCAGTCAATTAAACCTGGTTGCGATTAATATTTTAGAGAATAACGCCGGCTATGTCTCGGTTAGGTCTGGGATTTGCCCTCATCTGGCTCGTACTTACGCATTTTTCGCATACTTGTTGACCAGATCTTGGCCTTCTTCTGCTTTGGATCACGTAGTAATGTGGTGCCACACTGAAACAGTCAATAAAAGCTGGTTCCGATTAGTATTATAGAGGATAACGCTGGTTATGTCTGGGTCAGTTCTGGTATTTGCAAACATCTGGCTCATACTTTCGCGTTTTTCGCATAGTTGTTGGCCAGATCCAGCGTTTTTTCTGGATTGGATCCCGTAGTAATGTGGTCCCACACCGAAACTGTCAATTAAACCTGGTTGCGATTAATATTTTAGAGGATAACGCCGGCAATGTCTCGGTTAGGTCTGGGATTTGCCCTCATCTGGCTCGTACTTTCGCATTTTTCGCACACCTGTAGCCAGATCCTGGGCCTTTTCTGGTTTGGATAACGTTGTAATGTGGTACCACACTGAAACAGTCAATTAAACCTAGTTGCGATTAATATTTTAGAGGATAATGCCGGTTATGTCTCGGTTAGGTCTGGGATTTTCCCTCATTTGGCTCGTACCTTCGCATTTTTCGCATACTTGTTGGCCAGATCCTGGGCTTTTTCTGGTTTGGATCACGTAGTAATGTGGTACCACACTGAAACAATCAATAGAAGCTGGTTCCGATTAGTATTTTAGAGGATAATATAGACATAGGTTATGTCTGGGTTAGTTCTGGTATTTGCAATCAACTGGCTCATACTTTCGCATTTTTCGCACACCTGTAGCCAGATCCTCGGCTTTTTCTGGTTTGGATCACGCAGTAATGCGGTACCACACCGAATCGGTCAATTAAACCTGGTTGCGATTAATATTTTAGAGAATAACGCCGGCTATGTCTCGGTTAGGTCTGGGATTTGCCCTCATCTGGCTCACACTTTCGCATTTTTCGCATACTTGTTGGCCAGATCCAGCGCTTTTTCTGATTTGGATACCGTAGTAATGTGGTTCCACACCGAAACAGTCAATTAAACCTGGTTTCGAGTAATATTTTGGAGGATAACGCTGGTTATGTTTGGGTTTGATCTGGTATTTGCCCTCATCTGGCTCGTACTTTCGCATCTTTCGCATACTTGTTGACCAGATCTTGGCCTTCTTCTGGTTTGGATCACGTAGTAATGTGGTGCCACACTGAAACAGTCAATAAAAGCTGGTTCCGATTAGTATTTTAGCGGATAACGCTGGTTATGTCTGGGTTAGTTCTGGTATTTGCAATCATCTGGCTCATACTTTCGCGTTTTTCGCATAGTTGTTGGCCAGATCCAGCGTCTTTCTGGATTGGATCCCGTAGTAATGTGGTCCCACACCGAAACTGTCAATTAAACCTGGTTGCGATTAATATTTTAGAGGATAACGCCGGCTATGTCTCGGTTAGGTCTGGGATTTGCCCTCATCTGGCTCGTACTTTCGCATTTTTCGCACACCTGTAGCCAGATCCTGGGCTTTTTCTGGTTTGGATCATGTAGTAATGTGGTCCCACACCGAATCAGTCAATTAAACCTGGTTGCGATTAATATTTTAGAGAATAACGCCGGCTATGTCTCGGTTAGGTCAGGGATTTGTCCTCATCTGGCTCGTACTTCCGCATTTTTCGCATACTTATTGGCCAGATCCTGGGCCTTTTCTGGTTTGGATAACGTTGTAATGTGGTACCACACTGAAACAGTCAATTAAACCTAGTTGCGATTAATATTTTAGAGGATAATGCCGGTTATGTCTCGGTTAGGTCTGGGATTTTCCCTCATTTGGCTCGTACTTTCGCATTTTTCGCATACTTGTTGGCCCTATTCCTGGGCTTTTTCTGGTTTGGATCACGTAGTAATGTGGTACCACACTGAAACAATCAATAGAAGCTGGTTCCGATTAGTATTTTAGAGGATAACGCTGGTTATGTCTGGGCTAGTTCTGGTATTTGCAATCATCTGGCTCATACTTTCGCGTTTTTCGCATACTTGTTCGCCAGATCCTGGGGTTTTTCTGGATTGGATCCCGCAGTAATGCGGTACCACAACGAAACAGTCAATTAGACCTGGTTGCGATTAATATTTTAGACGATAATGCCCGTTATGTCTCGGTTAGGTCAGGGATTTGCCCTCATCTGGCTCGTACTTCCGCATTTTTCGCATACTTGTTGGCCAGATCCTGGGCCTTTTTTGGTTTGGATAACGTAGTAATGTGGTACCACACTGAAACAGTCAATAAAAGCTGGTTCCGATTAGTATTTTAGAGGATAACGCCGGCTATGTCTCGGTTAGGTCTGGGATTTGCCCTCATCTGGCTCGTACTTTCGCATTTTTCGCACACCTGTAGCCAGATCCTGGGCTTTTTCTGGTTTGGATCACGTAGTAATGTGGTCCCACACCGAATCAGTCAATTAAACCTGGTTGCGATTAATATTTTAGAGAATAACGCCGGCTATGTCTCGGTTAGGTCTGGGATTTCCCCTCATTTGGCTCGTACTTTCGCATTTTTCGCATACTTGTTGGCCAGATCCTGGGCTTTTTCTGGTTTGGATCACGTAGTAATGTGGTACCACACTGAAACAATCAATAGAAGCTGGTTCCGATTAGTATTTTAGAGGATAACGCTGGTTATGTCTGGGTTAGTTCTGGTATTTGCAATCATCTGGCTCATACTTTCGCGTTTTTCGCATACTTGTTCGCCAGATCCTGGGGTTTTTCTAGATTGGACCCCGCAGTAATGCGGTACCACAACGAAACAGTCAATTAGACCTGGTTGCGATTAACATTTTAGACGATAATGCCCGTTATGTCTCGGTTAGGTCAGGGATTTGCCCTCATCTCGCTCGTACTTCCGCATTTTTCGCATACTTGTTGGCCAGATCCTGGGCCTTTTCTGGTTTGGATAACGTAGTAATGTGGTACCACACTGAAACAGTCAATAAAAGCTGGTTCCGATTAGTATTTTAGAGGATAACGCTGGTTATGTCGGGGTTAGTTCTCGTATTTGCAGTCATCTGGCTCATACTTTCGCGTTTTTCGCATACTTGTTGGCCAGATCCAGCGCTTTTTCTGATTTGGATACCGTAGTAATGTGGTCCCACACCGAAACTGTCAATTAAACCTGGTTGCGATTAATATTTTAGAGGATAACGCCGGCTATGTCTCGGTTAGGTCTGGGATTTGCCCTCATCTGGCTCGTACTTTCGCATTTTTCGCACACCTGTAGCCAGATCCTGGGCTTTTTCTGGTTTGGATCACGTAGTAATGTGGTCCCACACCGAATCAGTCAATTAAACCTGGTTGCGATTAATATTTTAGAGAGTAACGCCGGCTATGTCTCGGTTATGTCTGGGATTTGCCCTCATCTGGCTCGTACTTTCGCATTTTTCGCACACCTGTAGCCAGATCCTCGGCTTTTTCTGGTTTGGATCACGCAGTAATGCGGTACCACACCGAATCAGTCAATTAAACCTGGTTGCGATTAATATTTTAGAGAATAACGCCGGCTATGTCTCGGTTAGGTCTGGGATTTGCCCTCATCTGGCTCGTACTTTCGCATTTTTCGCACACCTGTAGCCAGATCCTGGGCTTTTTCTGGTTTGGATCACGTAGTAATGTGGTCCCACACCGAATCAGTCAATTAAACCTGGTTGCGATTAATATTTTAGAGAATAACGCCTGCTATGTCTCGGTTAGGTCTGGGATTTGCCCTCATCTGGCTCGTACTTTCGCATTTTCCGCACACCTGTAGCCAGATCCTCGGCTTTTTCTGGTTTGGATCACGCAGTAATGCGGTACCACACCGAAATAGACAATAAAACCTGGTTGCGAGTAATATTTTAGAGGATAACGCCGGTTATGTCTGGGTTAGGTCTGGGATTTGCCCTCATCAGGCTCGTACTTTCGCATTTTTCGCATACTTGTTGGCCAGATCCAGGGGTTTTTCTGATTTGGATCCCGTAGTAATGTGGTTCCACACCGAAACAGTCAATTAAACCTGGTTGAGATTAATATTAAAGAGGAAATGCCGGTTTTGTCTGGGTTAGATCTGGTATTTGCCCTCATCTGGCTCGTACTTTCGCAGTTTTCGCATACTTGTTGGCCAGATCCTGGGCTTTTTCTGGTTTGGATCACGTAGTAATGTGGTACCACACCGAATCAGTCAATTAAACCTGGTTGCGATTAATATTTTAGAGAATAACGCCGGCTATGTCTCGGTTAGGTCTGGGATTTGCCCTCATCTGGCTCGTACTTACGCATTTTTCGCATACTTGTTGACCAGATCTTGGCCTTCTTCTGCTTTGGATCACGTAGTAATGTGGTGCCACACTGAAACAGTCAATAAAAGCTGGTTCCGATTAGTATTATAGAGGATAACGCTGGTTATGTCTGGGTCAGTTCTGGTATTTGCAAACATCTGGCTCATACTTTCGCGTTTTTCGCATAGTTGTTGGCCAGATCCAGCGTTTTTTCTGGATTGGATCCCGTAGTAATGTGGTCCCACACCGAAACTGTCAATTAAACCTGGTTGCGATTAATATTTTAGAGGATAACGCCGGCAATGTCTCGGTTAGGTCTGGGATTTGCCCTCATCTGGCTCGTACTTTCGCATTTTTCGCACACCTGTAGCCAGATCCTGGGCCTTTTCTGGTTTGGATAACGTTGTAATGTGGTACCACACTGAAACAGTCAATTAAACCTAGTTGCGATTAATATTTTAGAGGATAATGCCGGTTATGTCTCGGTTAGGTCTGGGATTTTCCCTCATTTGGCTCGTACCTTCGCATTTTTCGCATACTTGTTGGCCAGATCCTGGGCTTTTTCTGGTTTGGATCACGTAGTAATGTGGTACCACACTGAAACAATCAATAGAAGCTGGTTCCGATTAGTATTTTAGAGGATAATATAGACATAGGTTATGTCTGGGTTAGTTCTGGTATTTGCAATCAACTGGCTCATACTTTCGCATTTTTCGCACACCTGTAGCCAGATCCTCGGCTTTTTCTGGTTTGGATCACGCAGTAATGCGGTACCACACCGAATCGGTCAATTAAACCTGGTTGCGATTAATATTTTAGAGAATAACGCCGGCTATGTCTCGGTTAGGTCTGGGATTTGCCCTCATCTGGCTCACACTTTCGCATTTTTCGCATACTTGTTGGCCAGATCCAGCGCTTTTTCTGATTTGGATACCGTAGTAATGTGGTTCCACACCGAAACAGTCAATTAAACCTGGTTTCGAGTAATATTTTGGAGGATAACGCTGGTTATGTTTGGGTTTGATCTGGTATTTGCCCTCATCTGGCTCGTACTTTCGCATCTTTCGCATACTTGTTGACCAGATCTTGGCCTTCTTCTGGTTTGGATCACGTAGTAATGTGGTGCCACACTGAAACAGTCAATAAAAGCTGGTTCCGATTAGTATTTTAGCGGATAACGCTGGTTATGTCTGGGTTAGTTCTGGTATTTGCAATCATCTGGCTCATACTTTCGCGTTTTTCGCATAGTTGTTGGCCAGATCCAGCGTCTTTCTGGATTGGATCCCGTAGTAATGTGGTCCCACACCGAAACTGTCAATTAAACCTGGTTGCGATTAATATTTTAGAGGATAACGCCGGCTATGTCTCGGTTAGGTCTGGGATTTGCCCTCATCTGGCTCGTACTTTCGCATTTTTCGCACACCTGTAGCCAGATCCTGGGCTTTTTCTGGTTTGGATCATGTACTAATGTGGTCCCACACCGAATCAGTCAATTAAACCTGGTTGCGATTAATATTTTAGAGAATAACGCCGGCTATGTCTCGGTTAGGTCAGGGATTTGTCCTCATCTGGCTCGTACTTCCGCATTTTTCGCATACTTATTGGCCAGATCCTGGGCCTTTTCTGGTTTGGATAACGTTGTAATGTGGTACCACACTGAAACAGTCAATTAAACCTAGTTGCGATTAATATTTTAGAGGATAATGCCGGTTATGTCTCGGTTAGGTCTGGGATTTTCCCTCATTTGGCTCGTACTTTCGCATTTTTCGCATACTTGTTGGCCAGATCCTGGGCTTTTTCTGGTTTGGATCACGTAGTAATGTGGTACCACACTGAAACAATCAATAGAAGCTGGTTCCGATTAGTATTTTAGAGGATAACGCTGGTTATGTCTGGGCTAGTTCTGGTATTTGCAATCATCTGGCTCATACTTTCGCGTTTTTCGCATACTTGTTCGCCAGATCCTGGGGTTTTTCTGGATTGGATCCCGCAGTAATGCGGTACCACAACGAAACAGTCAATTAGACCTGGTTGCGATTAATATTTTAGACGATAATGCCCGTTATGTCTCGGTTAGGTCAGGGATTTGCCCTCATCTGGCTCGTACTTCCGCATTTTTCGCATACTTGTTGGCCAGATCCTGGGCCTTTTTTGGTTTGGATAACGTAGTAATGTGGTACCACACTGAAACAGTCAATAAAAGCTGGTTCCGATTAGTATTTTAGAGGATAACGCCGGCTATGTCTCGGTTAGGTCTGGGATTTGCCATCATCTGGCTCGTACTTTCGCATTTTTCGCACACCTGTAGCCAGATCCTGGGCTTTTTCTGGTTTGGATCACGTAGTAATGTGGTCCCACACCGAATCAGTCAATTAAACCTGGTTGCGATTAATATTTTAGAGAATAACGCCGGCTATGTCTCGGTTAGGTCTGGGATTTTCCCTCATTTGGCTCGTACTTTCGCATTTTTCGCATACTTGTTGGCCAGATCCTGGGCTTTTTCTGGTTTGGATCACGCAGTAATGCGGTACCACACCGAAATAGACAATAAAACCTGGTTGCGAGTAATATTTTAGAGGATAACGCCGGTTATGTCTGGGTTAGGTCTGGGATTTGCCCTCATCAGGCTCGTACTTTCGCATTTTTCGCATACTTGTTGGCCAGATCCAGGGGTTTTTCTGATTTGGATCCCGTAGTAATGTGGTTCCACACCGAAACAGTCAATTAAACCTGGTTGAGATTAATATTAAAGAGGAAATGCCGGTTTTGTCTGGGTTAGATCTGGTATTTGCCCTCATCTGGCTCGTACTTTCGCAGTTTTCGCATACTTGTTGGCCAGATCCTGGGCTTTTTCTGGTTTGGATCACGTAGTAATGTGGTACCACACCGAATCAGTCAATTAAACCTGGTTGCGATTAATATTTTAGAGAATAACGCCGGCTATGTCTCGGTTAGGTCTGGGATTTGCCCTCATCTGGCTCGTACTTACGCATTTTTCGCATACTTGTTGACCAGATCTTGGCCTTCTTCTGCTTTGGATCACGTAGTAATGTGGTGCCACACTGAAACAGTCAATAAAAGCTGGTTCCGATTAGTATTATAGAGGATAACGCTGGTTATGTCTGGGTCAGTTCTGGTATTTGCAAACATCTGGCTCATACTTTCGCGTTTTTCGCATAGTTGTTGGCCAGATCCAGCGTTTTTTCTGGATTGGATCCCGTAGTAATGTGGTCCCACACCGAAACTGTCAATTAAACCTGGTTGCGATTAATATTTTAGAGGATAACGCCGGCAATGTCTCGGTTAGGTCTGGGATTTGCCCTCATCTGGCTCGTACTTTCGCATTTTTCGCACACCTGTAGCCAGATCCTGGGCCTTTTCTGGTTTGGATAACGTTGTAATGTGGTACCACACTGAAACAGTCAATTAAACCTAGTTGCGATTAATATTTTAGAGGATAATGCCGGTTATGTCTCGGTTAGGTCTGGGATTTTCCCTCATTTGGCTCGTACCTTCGCATTTTTCGCATACTTGTTGGCCAGATCCTGGGCTTTTTCTGGTTTGGATCACGTAGTAATGTGGTACCACACTGAAACAATCAATAGAAGCTGGTTCCGATTAGTATTTTAGAGGATAATATAGACATAGGTTATGTCTGGGTTAGTTCTGGTATTTGCAATCAACTGGCTCATACTTTCGCATTTTTCGCACACCTGTAGCCAGATCCTCGGCTTTTTCTGGTTTGGATCACGCAGTAATGCGGTACCACACCGAATCGGTCAATTAAACCTGGTTGCGATTAATATTTTAGAGAATAACGCCGGCTATGTCTCGGTTAGGTCTGGGATTTGCCCTCATCTGGCTCACACTTTCGCATTTTTCGCATACTTGTTGGCCAGATCCAGCGCTTTTTCTGATTTGGATACCGTAGTAATGTGGTTCCACACCGAAACAGTCAATTAAACCTGGTTTCGAGTAATATTTTGGAGGATAACGCTGGTTATGTTTGGGTTTGATCTGGTATTTGCCCTCATCTGGCTCGTACTTTCGCATCTTTCGCATACTTGTTGACCAGATCTTGGCCTTCTTCTGGTTTGGATCACGTAGTAATGTGGTGCCACACTGAAACAGTCAATAAAAGCTGGTTCCGATTAGTATTTTAGCGGATAACGCTGGTTATGTCTGGGTTAGTTCTGGTATTTGCAATCATCTGGCTCATACTTTCGCGTTTTTCGCATAGTTGTTGGCCAGATCCAGCGTCTTTCTGGATAGGATCCCGTAGTAATGTGGTCCCACACCGAAACTGTCAATTAAACCTGGTTGCGATTAATATTTTAGAGGATAACGCCGGCTATGTCTCGGTTAGGTCTGGGATTTGCCCTCATCTGGCTCGTACTTTCGCATTTTTCGCACACCTGTAGCCAGATCCTGGGCTTTTTCTGGTTTGGATCATGTAGTAATGTGGTCCCACACCGAATCAGTCAATTAAACCTGGTTGCGATTAATATTTTAGAGAATAACGCCGGCTATGTCTCGGTTAGGTCAGGGATTTGTCCTCATCTGGCTCGTACTTCCGCATTTTTCGCATACTTATTGGCCAGATCCTGGGCCTTTTCTGGTTTGGATAACGTTGTAATGTGGTACCACACTGAAACAGTCAATTAAACCTAGTTGCGATTAATATTTTAGAGGATAATGCCGGTTATGTCTCGGTTAGGTCTGGGATTTTCCCTCATTTGGCTCGTACTTTCGCATTTTTCGCATACTTGTTGGCCAGATCCTGGGCTTTTTCTGGTTTGGATCACGTAGTAATGTGGTACCACACTGAAACAATCAATAGAAGCTGGTTCCGATTAGTATTTTAGAGGATAACGCTGGTTATGTCTGGGCTAGTTCTGGTATTTGCAATCATCTGGCTCATACTTTCGCGTTTTTCGCATACTTGTTCGCCAGATCCTGGGGTTTTTCTGGATTGGATCCCGCAGTAATGCGGTACCACAACGAAACAGTCAATTAGACCTGGTTGCGATTAATATTTTAGACGATAATGCCCGTTATGTCTCGGTTAGGTCAGGGATTTGCCCTCATCTGGCTCGTACTTCCGCATTTTTCGCATACTTGTTGGCCAGATCCTGGGCCTTTTTTGGTTTGGATAACGTAGTAATGTGGTACCACACTGAAACAGTCAATAAAAGCTGGTTCCGATTAGTATTTTAGAGGATAACGCCGGCTATGTCTCGGTTAGGTCTGGGATTTGCCATCATCTGGCTCGTACTTTCGCATTTTTCGCACACCTGTAGCCAGATCCTGGGCTTTTTCTGGTTTGGATCACGTAGTAATGTGGTCCCACACCGAATCAGTCAATTAAACCTGGTTGCGATTAATATTTTAGAGAATAACGCCGGCTATGTCTCGGTTAGGTCTGGGATTTTCCCTCATTTGGCTCGTACTTTCGCATTTTTCGCATACTTGTTGGCCAGATCCTGGGCTTTTTCTGGTTTGGATCACGTAGTAATGTGGTACCACACTGAAACAATCAATAGAAGCTGGTTCCGATTAGTATTTTAGAGGATAACGCTGGTTATGTCTGGGTTAGTTCTGGTATTTGCAATCATCTGGCTCATACTTTCGCGTTTTTCGCATACTTGTTCGCCAGATCCTGGGGTTTTTCTAGATTGGATCCCGCAGTAATGCGGTACCACAACGAAACAGTCAATTAGACCTGGTTGCGATTAACATTTTAGACGATAATGCCCGTTATGTCTCGGTTAGGTCAGGGATTTGCCCTCATCTGGCTCGTACTTCCGCATTTTTCGCATACTTGTTGGCCAGATCCTGGGCCTTTTCTGGTTTGGATACCGTAGTAATGTGGTCCCACACCGAAACTGTCAATTAAACCTGGTTGAGATTAATATTAAAGAGGAAATGCCGGTTTTGTCTGGGTTAGGTCTGGTATTTGCCCTCATCTGGCTCGTACTTTCGCAGTTTTCGCATACTTGTTGGCCAGATCCTGGGCTTTCTCTGGTTTGGATCACGTAGTAATGTGGTACCACACCGAATCAGTCAATTAAACCTGGTTGCGATTAATATTTTAGAGAATAACGCCGGCTATGTCTCGGTTAGGTCTGGGATTTGCCCTCATCTGGCTCGTACTTACGCATTTTTCGCATACTTGTTGACCAGATCTTGGCCTTCTTCTGCTTTGTATCACGTAGTAATGTGGTGCCACACTGAAACAGTCAATAAAAGCTGGTTCCGATTAGTATTATAGAGGATAACGCTGGTTATGTCTGGGTCAGTTCTGGTATTTGCAAACATCTGGCTCATACTTTCGCGTTTTTCGCATAGTTGTTGGCCAGATCCAGCGTTTTTTCTGGATTGGATCCCGTAGTAATGTGGTCCCACACCGAAACTGTCAATTAAACCTGGTTGCGATTAATATTTTAGAGGATAACGCCGGCAATGTCTCGGTTAGGTCTGGGATTTGCCCTCATCTGGCTCGTACTTTCGCATTTTTCGCACACCTGTAGCCAGATCCTGGGCCTTTTCTGGTTTGGATAACGTTGTAATGTGGTACCACACTGAAACAGTCAATTAAACCTAGTTGCGATTAATATTTTAGAGGATAATGCCGGTTATGTCTCGGTTAGGTCTGGGATTTTCCCTCATTTGGCTCGTACCTTCGCATTTTTCGCATACTTGTTGGCCAGATCCTGGGCTTTTTCTGGTTTGGATCACGTAGTAATGTGGTACCACACTGAAACAATCAATAGAAGCTGGTTCCGATTAGTATTTTAGAGGATAATATAGACATAGGTTATGTCTGGGTTAGTTCTGGTATTTGCAATCAACTGGCTCATACTTTCGCATTTTTCGCACACCTGTAGCCAGATCCTCGGCTTTTTCTGGTTTGGATCACGCAGTAATGCGGTACCACACCGAATCGGTCAATTAAACCTGGTTGCGATTAATATTTTAGAGAATAACGCCGGCTATGTCTCGGTTAGGTCTGGGATTTGCCCTCATCTGGCTCACACTTTCGCATTTTTCGCATACTTGTTGGCCAGATCCAGCGCTTTTTCTGATTTGGATACCGTAGTAATGTGGTTCCACACCGAAACAGTCAATTAAACCTGGTTTCGAGTAATATTTTGGAGGATAACGCTGGTTATGTTTGGGTTTGATCTGGTATTTGCCCTCATCTGGCTCGTACTTTCGCATCTTTCGCATACTTGTTGACCAGATCTTGGCCTTCTTCTGGTTTGGATCACGTAGTAATGTGGTGCCACACTGAAACAGTCAATAAAAGCTGGTTCCGATTAGTATTTTAGCGGATAACGCTGGTTATGTCTGGGTTAGTTCTGGTATTTGCAATCATCAGGCTCATACTTTCGCGTTTTTCGCATAGTTGTTGGCCAGATCCAGCGTCTTTCTGGATTGGATCCCGTAGTAATGTGGTCCCACACCGAAACTGTCAATTAAACCTGGTTGCGATTAATATTTTAGAGGATAACGCCGGCTATGTCTCGGTTAGGTCTGGGATTTGCCCTCATCTGGCTCGTACTTTCGCATTTTTCGCACACCTGTAGCCAGATCCTGGGCTTTTTCTGGTTTGGATCATGTAGTAATGTGGTCCCACACCGAATCAGTCAATTAAACCTGGTTGCGATTAATATTTTAGAGAATAACGCCGGCTATGTCTCGGTTAGGTCAGGGATTTGTCCTCATCTGGCTCGTACTTCCGCATTTTTCGCATACTTATTGGCCAGATCCTGGGCCTTTTCTGGTTTGGATAACGTTGTAATGTGGTACCACACTGAAACAGTCAATTAAACCTAGTTGCGATTAATATTTTAGAGGATAATGCCGGTTATGTCTCGGTTAGGTCTGGGATTTTCCCTCATTTGGCTCGTACTTTCGCATTTTTCGCATACTTGTTGGCCAGATCCTGGGCTTTTTCTGGTTTGGATCACGTAGTAATGTGGTACCACACTGAAACAATCAATAGAAGCTGGTTCCGATTAGTATTTTAGAGGATAACGCTGGTTATGTCTGGGCTAGTTCTGGTATTTGCAATCATCTGGCTCATACTTTCGCGTTTTTCGCATACTTGTTCGCCAGATCCTGGGGTTTTTCTGGATTGGATCCCGCAGTAATGCGGTACCACAACGAAACAGTCAATTAGACCTGGTTGCGATTAATATTTTAGACGATAATGCCCGTTATGTCTCGGTTAGGTCAGGGATTTGCCCTCATCTGGCTCGTACTTCCGCATTTTTCGCATACTTGTTGGCCAGATCCTGGGCCTTTTTTGGTTTGGATAACGTAGTAATGTGGTACCACACTGAAACAGTCAATAAAAGCTGGTTCCGATTAGTATTTTAGAGGATAACGCCGGCTATGTCTCGGTTAGGTCTGGGATTTGCCCTCATCTGGCTCGTACTTTCGCATTTTTCGCACACCTGTAGCCAGATCCTGGGCTTTTTCTGGTTTGGATCACGTAGTAATGTGGTCCCACACCGAATCAGTCAATTAAACCTGGTTGCGATTAATATTTTAGAGAATAACGCCGGCTATGTCTCGGTTAGGTCTGGGATTTTCCCTCATTTGGCTCGTACTTTCGCATTTTTCGCATACTTGTTGGCCAGATCCTGGGCTTTTTCTGGTTTGGATCACGTAGTAATGTGGTACCACACTGAAACAATCAATAGAAGCTGGTTCCGATTAGTATTTTAGAGGATAACGCTGGTTATGTCTGGGTTAGTTCTGGTATTTGCAATCATCTGGCTCATACTTTCGCGTTTTTCGCATACTTGTTCGCCAGATCCTGGGGTTTTTCTAGATTGGACCCCGCAGTAAAGCGGTACCACAACGAAACAGTCAATTAGACCTGGTTGCGATTAACATTTTAGACGATAATGCCCGTTATGTCTCGGTTAGGTCAGGGATTTGCCCTCATCTGGCTCGTACTTCCGCATTTTTCGCATACTTGTTGGCCAGATCCTGGGCCTTTTCTGGTTTGGATAACGTAGTAATGTGGTACCACACTGAAACAGTCAATAAAAGCTGGTTCCGATTAGTATTTTAGAGGATAACGCTGGTTATGTCGGGGTTAGTTCTCGTATTTGCAGTCATCTGGCTCATACTTTCGCGTTTTTCGCATACTTGTTGGCCAGATCCAGCGCTTTTTCTGATTTGGATACCGTAGTAATGTGGTCCCACACCGAAACTGTCAATTAAACCTGGTTGCGATTAATATTTTAGAGGATAACGCCGGCTATGTCTCGGTTAGGTCTGGGATTTGCCCTCATCTGGCTCGTACTTTCGCATTTTTCGCACACCTGTAGCCAGATCCTGGGCTTTTTCTGGTTTGGATCACGTAGTAATGTGGTCCCACACCGAATCAGTCAATTAAACCTGGTTGCGATTAATATTTTAGAGAGTAACGCCGGCTATGTCTCGGTTATGTCTGGGATTTGCCCTCATCTGGCTCGTACTTTCGCATTTTTCGCACACCTGTAGCCAGATCCTCGGCTTTTTCTGGTTTGGATCACGCAGTAATGCGGTACCACACCGAATCAGTCAATTAAACCTGGTTGCGATTAATATTTTAGAGAATAACGCCGGCTATGTCTCGGTTAGGTCTGGGATTTGCCCTCATCTGGCTCGTACTTTCGCATTTTTCGCACACCTGTAGCCAGATCCTGGGCTTTTTCTGGTTTGGATCACGTAGTAATGTGGTCCCACACCGAATCAGTCAATTAAACCTGGTTGCGATTAATATTTTAGAGAATAACGCCTGCTATGTCTCGGTTAGGTCTGGGATTTGCCCTCATCTGGCTCGTACTTTCGCATTTTCCGCACACCTGTAGCCAGATCCTCGGCTTTTTCTGGTTTGGATCACGCAGTAATGCGGTACCACACCGAAATAGACAATAAAACCTGGTTGCGAGTAATATTTTAGAGGATAACGCCGGTTATGTCTGGGTTAGGTCTGGGATTTGCCCTCATCAGGCTCGTACTTTCGCATTTTTCGCATACTTGTTGGCCAGATCCAGGGGTTTTTCTGATTTGGATCCCGTAGTAATGTGGTTCCACACCGAAACAGTCAATTAAACCTGGTTGAGATTAATATTAAAGAGGAAATGCCGGTTTTGTCTGGGTTAGGTCTGGTATTTGCCCTCATCTGGCTCGTACTTTCGCAGTTTTCGCATACTTGTTGGCCAGATCCTGGGCTTTTTCTGGTTTGGATCACGTAGTAATGTGGTACCACACCGAATCAGTCAATTAAACCTGGTTGCGATTAATATTTTAGAGAATAACGCCGGCTATGTCTCGGTTAGGTCTGGGATTTGCCCTCATCTGGCTCGTACTTACGCATTTTTCGCATACTTGTTGACCAGATCTTGGCCTTCTTCTGCTTTGGATCACGTAGTAATGTGGTGCCACACTGAAACAGTCAATAAAAGCTGGTTCCGATTAGTATTATAGAGGATAACGCTGGTTATGTCTGGGTCAGTTCTGGTATTTGCAAACATCTGGCTCATACTTTCGCGTTTTTCGCATAGTTTTTGGCCAGATCCAGCGTTTTTTCTGGATTGGATCCCGTAGTAATGTGGTCCCACACCGAAACTGTCAATTAAACCTGGTTGCGATTAATATTTTAGAGGATAACGCCGGCAATGTCTCGGTTAGGTCTGGGATTTGCCCTCATCTGGCTCGTACTTTCGCATTTTTCGCACACCTGTAGCCAGATCCTGGGCCTTTTCTGGTTTGGATAACGTTGTAATGTGGTACCACACTGAAACAGTCAATTAAACCTAGTTGCGATTAATATTTTAGAGGATAATGCCGGTTATGTCTCGGTTAGGTCTGGGATTTTCCCTCATTTGGCTCGTACCTTCGCATTTTTCGCATACTTGTTGGCCAGATCCTGGGCTTTTTCTGGTTTGGATCACGTAGTAATGTGGTACCACACTGAAACAATCAATAGAAGCTGGTTCCGATTAGTATTTTAGAGGATAATATAGACATAGGTTATGTCTGGGTTAGTTCTGGTATTTGCAATCAACTGGCTCATACTTTCGCATTTTTCGCACACCTGTAGCCAGATCCTCGGCTTTTTCTGGTTTGGATCACGCAGTAATGCGGTACCACACCGAATCGGTCAATTAAACCTGGTTGCGATTAATATTTTAGAGAATAACGCCGGCTATGTCTCGGTTAGGTCTGGGATTTGCCCTCATCTGGCTCACACTTTCGCATTTTTCGCATACTTGTTGGCCAGATCCAGCGCTTTTTCTGATTTGGATACCGTAGTAATGTGGTTCCACACCGAAACAGTCAATTAAACCTGGTTTCGAGTAATATTTTGGAGGATAACGCTGGTTATGTTTGGGTTTGATCTGGTATTTGCCCTCATCTGGCTCGTACTTTCGCATCTTTCGCATACTTGTTGACCAGATCTTGGCCTTCTTCTGGTTTGGATCACGTAGTAATGTGGTGCCACACTGAAACAGTCAATAAAAGCTGGTTCCGATTAGTATTTTAGCGGATAACGCTGGTTATGTCTGGGTTAGTTCTGGTATTTGCAATCATCTGGCTCATACTTTCGCGTTTTTCGCATAGTTGTTGGCCAGATCCAGCGTCTTTCTGGATTGGATCCCGTAGTAATGTGGTCCCACACCGAAACTGTCAATTAAACCTGGTTGCGATTAATATTTTAGAGGATAACGCCGGCTATGTCTCGGTTAGGTCTGGGATTTGCCCTCATCTGGCTCGTACTTTCGCATTTTTCGCACACCTGTAGCCAGATCCTGGGCTTTTTCTGGTTTGGATCATGTAGTAATGTGGTCCCACACCGAATCAGTCAATTAAACCTGGTTGCGATTAATATTTTAGAGAATAACGCCGGCTATGTCTCGGTTAGGTCAGGGATTTGTCCTCATCTGGCTCGTACTTCCGCATTTTTCGCATACTTATTGGCCAGATCCTGGGCCTTTTCTGGTTTGGATAACGTTGTAATGTGGTACCACACTGAAACAGTCAATTAAACCTAGTTGCGATTAATATTTTAGAGGATAATGCCGGTTATGTCTCGGTTAGGTCTGGGATTTTCCCTCATTTGGCTCGTACTTTCGCATTTTTCGCATACTTGTTGGCCAGATCCTGGGCTTTTTCTGGTTTGGATCACGTAGTAATGTGGTACCACACTGAAACAATCAATAGAAGCTGGTTCCGATTAGTATTTTAGAGGATAACGCTGGTTATGTCTGGGCTAGTTCTGGTATTTGCAATCATCTGGCTCATACTTTCGCGTTTTTCGCATACTTGTTCGCCAGATCCTGGGGTTTTTCTGGATTGGATCCCGCAGTAATGCGGTACCACAACGAAACAGTCAATTAGACCTGGTTGCGATTAATATTTTAGACGATAATGCCCGTTATGTCTCGGTTAGGTCAGGGATTTGCCCTCATCTGGCTCGTACTTCCGCATTTTTCGCATACTTGTTGGCCAGATCCTGGGCCTTTTTTGGTTTGGATAACGTAGTAATGTGGTACCACACTGAAACAGTCAATAAAAGCTGGTTCCGATTAGTATTTTAGAGGATAACGCCGGCTATGTCTCGGTTAGGTCTGGGATTTGCCCTCATCTGGCTCGTACTTTCGCATTTTTCGCATACTCGTTGGCCAGATCCGGCGCTTTTTCTGATTCGGACACCGTAGTAATGTGGTTCCACACCGAAACAGTCCATTAAACCTGGTTTCGAGTAGTATTTTGGAGGATAACGCTGGTTATGTTTGGGTTAGTTCTTGTATTTGCAATCATCTGGCTCATACTTTCGCGTTTTTCGCATACTTGTTGGCCAGATCCAGCGCTTTTTCTGATTTGGATACCGTAGTAATGTGGATCCACACCGAAACAGTCAATTAAACCTGGTTTCGAGTAATATTTTGGAGGATAACGCTGGTTATGTTTGGCTTAGATCTGGTATTTGCCCTCATCTGGCTCGTACTTTCGCATTTTTCGCATACTCGTTGGCCAGATCCAGCGCTTTTTCTGATTTGGATACCGTAGTAATGTGGTTCCACACCGAAACAGTCAATTAAACCTGGTTTCGAGTAATATTTTGGAGGATAACGCTGGTTATGTTTGGGTTACATCTGGTATTTGCCCTCATCTGGCTCGTACTATCGCATTCTTCGCATACTTGTTGGGCAGATCCTGGCCTTTTTCTGGTTTGGATCACGTAGTAATGTGGTACCACACTGAAACAGTCAATAGAAGCTGGTTCCGATTAGTATTTTAGAGGATAACGCTGGTTATGTCTGGGTTAGTTCTGGTATTTGCAATCATCTGGCTCATACTTTCGCGTTTTTCGCATACTTGTTCGCCAGATCCTGGGGTTTTTCTGGATTGGATCCCGCAGTAATGCGGTACCACAACGAAACAGTCAATTAGACCTGGTTGCGATTAATATTTTAGACGATAATGCCCGTTATGTCTCGGTTAGGTCAGGGATTTGCCCTCATCTGGCTCGTACTTCCGCATTTTTCGCATACTTGTTGGCCAGATCCTGGGCCTTTTCTGGTTTGGATAACGTAGTAATGTGGTACCACACTGAAACAGTCAATAAAAGCTGGTTGCGATTAGTATTTTAGAGGATAACGCTGGTTATGTCGGGGTTAGTTCTCGTATTTGCAGTCATCTGGCTCATACTTTCGCGTTTTTCGCATACTTGTTGGCCAGATCCAGCGCTTTTTCTGATTTGGATACCGTAGTAATGTGGTCCCACACCGAAACTGTCAATTAAACCTGGTTGCGATTAATATTTTAGAGGATAACGCCGGCTATGTCTCGGTTAGGTCTGGGATTTGCCCTCATCTGGCTCGTACTTTCGCATTTTTCGCACACCTGTAGCCAGATCCTGGGCTTTTTCTGGTTTGGATCACGTAGTAATGTGGTCCCACACCGAATCAGTCAATTAAACCTGGTTGCGATTAATATTTTAGAGAGTAACGCCGGCTATGTCTCGGTTATGTCTGGGATTTGCCCTCATCTGGCTCGTACTTTCGCATTTTTCGCACACCTGTAGCCAGATCCTCGGCTTTTTCTGGTTTGGATCACGCAGTAATGCGGTACCACACCGAATCGGTCAATTAAACCTGGTTGCGATTAATATTTTAGAGAATAACGCCGGCTATGTCTCGGTTAGGTCTGGGATTTGCCCTCATCTGGCTCACACTTTCGCATTTTTCGCATACTTGTTGGCCAGATCCAGCGCTTTTTCTGATTTGGATACCGTAGTAATGTGGTTCCACACCGAAACAGTCAATTAAACCTGGTTTCGAGTAATATTTTGGAGGATAACGCTGGTTATGTTTGGGTTTGATCTGGTATTTGCCCTCATCTGGCTCGTACTTTCGCATCTTTCGCATACTTGTTGACCAGATCTTGGCCTTCTTCTGGTTTGGATCACGTAGTAATGTGGTGCCACACTGAAACAGTCAATAAAAGCTGGTTCCGATTAGTATTTTAGCGGATAACGCTGGTTATGTCTGGGTTAGTTCTGGTATTTGCAATCATCTGGCTCATACTTTCGCGTTTTTCGCATAGTTGTTGGCCAGATCCAGCGTCTTTCTGGATTGGATCCCGTAGTAATGTGGTCCCACACCGAAACTGTCAATTAAACCTGGTTGCGATTAATATTTTAGAGGATAACGCCGGCTATGTCTCGGTTAGGTCTGGGATTTGCCCTCATCTGGCTCGTACTTTCGCATTTTTCGCACACCTGTAGCCAGATCCTGGGCTTTTTCTGGTTTGGATCATGTAGTAATGTGGTCCCACACCGAATCAGTCAATTAAACCTGGTTGCGATTAATATTTTAGAGAATAACGCCGGCTATGTCTCGGTTAGGTCAGGGATTTGTCCTCATCTGGCTCGTACTTCCGCATTTTTCGCATACTTATTGGCCAGATCCTGGGCCTTTTCTGGTTTGGATAACGTTGTAATGTGGTACCACACTGAAACAGTCAATTAAACCTAGTTGCGATTAATATTTTAGAGGATAATGCCGGTTATGTCTCGGTTAGGTCTGGGATTTTCCCTCATTTGGCTCGTACTTTCGCATTTTTCGCATACTTGTTGGCCAGATCCTGGGCTTTTTCTGGTTTGGATCACGTAGTAATGTGGTACCACACTGAAACAATCAATAGAAGCTGGTTCCGATTAGTATTTTAGAGGATAACGCTGGTTATGTCTGGGCTAGTTCTGGTATTTGCAATCATCTGGCTCATACTTTCGCGTTTTTCGCATACTTGTTCGCCAGATCCTGGGGTTTTTCTGGATTGGATCCCGCAGTAATGCGGTACCACAACGAAACAGTCAATTAGACCTGGTTGCGATTAATATTTTAGACGATAATGCCCGTTATGTCTCGGTTAGGTCAGGGATTTGCCCTCATCTGGCTCGTACTTCCGCATTTTTCGCATACTTGTTGGCCAGATCCTGGGCCTTTTTTGGTTTGGATAACGTAGTAATGTGGTACCACACTGAAACAGTCAATAAAAGCTGGTTCCGATTAGTATTTTAGAGGATAACGCCGGCTATGTCTCGGTTAGGTCTGGGATTTGCCCTCATCTGGCTCGTACTTTCGCATTTTTCGCATACTCGTTGGCCAGATCCGGCGCTTTTTCTGATTCGGACACCGTAGTAATGTGGTTCCACACCGAAACAGTCCATTAAACCTGGTTTCGAGTAGTATTTTGGAGGATAACGCTGGTTATGTTTGGGTTAGTTCTTGTATTTGCAATCATCTGGCTCATACTTTCGCGTTTTTCGCATACTTGTTGGCCAGATCCAGCGCTTTTTCTGATTTGGATACCGTAGTAATGTGGATCCACACCGAAACAGTCAATTAAACCTGGTTTCGAGTAATATTTTGGAGGATAACGCTGGTTATGTTTGGCTTAGATCTGGTATTTGCCCTCATCTGGCTCGTACTTTCGCATTTTTCGCATACTCGTTGGCCAGATCCAGCGCTTTTTCTGATTTGGATACCGTAGTAATGTGGTTCCACACCGAAACAGTCAATTAAACCTGGTTTCGAGTAATATTTTGGAGGATAACGCTGGTTATGTTTGGGTTACATCTGGTATTTGCCCTCATCTGGCTCGTACTATCGCATTCTTCGCATACTTGTTGGGCAGATCCTGGCCTTTTTCTGGTTTGGATCACGTAGTAATGTGGTACCACACTGAAACAGTCAATAGAAGCTGGTTCCGATTAGTATTTTAGAGGATAACGCTGGTTATGTCTGGGTTAGTTCTGGTATTTGCAATCATCTGGCTCATACTTTCGCGTTTTTCGCATACTTGTTCGCCAGATCCTGGGGTTTTTCTGGATTGGATCCCGCAGTAATGCGGTACCACAACGAAACAGTCAATTAGACCTGGTTGCGATTAATATTTTAGACGATAATGCCCGTTATGTCTCGGTTAGGTCAGGGATTTGCCCTCATCTGGCTCGTACTTCCGCATTTTTCGCATACTTGTTGGCCAGATCCTGGGCCTTTTCTGGTTTGGATAACGTAGTAATGTGGTACCACACTGAAACAGTCAATAAAAGCTGGTTGCGATTAGTATTTTAGAGGATAACGCTGGTTATGTCGGGGTTAGTTCTCGTATTTGCAGTCATCTGGCTCATACTTTCGCGTTTTTCGCATACTTGTTGGCCAGATCCAGCGCTTTTTCTGATTTGGATACCGTAGTAATGTGGTCCCACACCGAAACTGTCAATTAAACCTGGTTGCGATTAATATTTTAGAGGATAACGCCGGCTATGTCTCGGTTAGGTCTGGGATTTGCCCTCATCTGGCTCGTACTTTCGCATTTTTCGCACACCTGTAGCCAGATCCTGGGCTTTTTCTGGTTTGGATCACGTAGTAATGTGGTCCCACACCGAATCAGTCAATTAAACCTGGTTGCGATTAATATTTTAGAGAGTAACGCCGGCTATGTCTCGGTTATGTCTGGGATTTGCCCTCATCTGGCTCGTACTTTCGCATTTTTCGCACACCTGTAGCCAGATCCTCGGCTTTTTCTGGTTTGGATCACGCAGTAATGCGGTACCACACCGAATCAGTCAATTAAACCTGGTTGCGATTAATATTTTAGAGAATAACGCCGGCTATGTCTCGGTTAGGTCTGGGATTTGCCCTCATCTGGCTCGTACTTTCGCATTTTTCGCACACCTGTAGCCAGATCCTGGGCTTTTTCTGGTTTGGATCACGTAGTAATGTGGTCCCACACCGAATCAGTCAATTAAACCTGGTTGCGATTAATATTTTAGAGAATAACGCCGGCTATGTCTCGGTTAGGTCTGGGATTTGCCCTCATCTGGCTCGTACTTTCGCATTTTCCGCACACCTGTAGCCAGATCCTCGGCTTTTTCTGGTTTGGATCACGCAGTAATGCGGTACCACACCGAAATAGACAATAAAACCTGGTTGCGAGTAATATTTTAGAGGATAACGCCGGTTATGTCTGGGTTAGGTCTGGGATTTGCCCTCATCAGGCTCGTACTTTCGCATTTTTCGCATACTTGTTGGCCAGATCCAGGGGTTTTTCTGATTTGGATCCCGTAGTAATGTGGTTCCACACCGAAACAGTCAATTAAACCTGGTTGAGATTAATATTAAAGAGGAAATGCCGGTTTTGTCTGGGTTAGGTCTGGTATTTGCCCTCATCTGGCTCGTACTTTCGCAGTTTTCGCATACTTGTTGACCAGATCTTGGCCTTTTTCTAGTTTGGATCACGTAATAATGCGGTACCACACCGATACAGTCAATTAAACCTGGTTTCGAGTAATATTTTGGAGGATAACGCTGGTTATGTTTGGGTTACATCTGGTATTTGCCCTCATCTTGCTCGTACTATCGCATTCTTCGCATACTTGTTGGGCAGATCCTGGCCTTTTTCTGGTTTGGATCACGTAGTAATGTGGTACCACACTGAAACAGTCAATAGAAGCTGGTTCCGATTAGTATTTTAGAGGATAACGCTGGTTATGTCTGGGTTAGTTCTGGTATTTGCAATCATCTGGCTCATACTTTCGCGTTTTTCGCATACTTGTTCGCCAGATCCTGGGGTTTTTCTGGATTGGATCCCGCAGTAATGCGGTACCACAACGAAACAGTCAATTAGACCTGGTTGCGATTAATGTTTTAGACGATAATGCCCGTTATGTCTCGGTTAGGTCAGGGATTTGCCCTCATCTGGCTCGTACTTCCGCATTTTTCGCATACTTATTGGCCAGATCCTGGGCCTTTTCTGGTTTGGATAACGTTGTAAAGTGGTACCACACTGAAACAGTCAATTAAACCTAGTTGCGATTAATATTTTAGAGGATAATGCCGGTTATGTCTCGGTTAGGTCTGGGATTTTCCCGCATTTGGCTCGTCCTTTCGCATTTTTCGCATACTTGTTGGCCAGATCCTGGGCTTTTTCTGGTTTGGATCACGTAGTAATGTGGTACCACACTGAAACAATCAACAGAAGCTGGTTCCGATTAGTATTTTAGAGGATAACGCTTGTTATGTCTGGGTTAGTTCTGGTATTTGCAATCATCTGGCTCATACTTTCGCGTTTTTCGCATACTTGTTCGCCAGATCCTGGGGTTTTTCTGGATTGGATCCCGCAGTAATGCGGTACCACAACGAAACAGTCAATTAGACCTGGTTGCGATTAATATTTTAGACGATAATGCCCGTTATGTCTCGGTTAGGTCAGGGATTTGCCCTCATCTGGCTCGTACTTCCGCATTTTTCGCATACTTGTTGGCCAGATCCTGGGCCTTTTCTGGTTTGGATAACGTAGTAATGTGGTACCACACTGAAACAGTCAATAAAAGCTGGTTCCGATTAGTATTTTAGAGGATAACGCTGGTTATGTCGGTGTTAGTTCTGGTATTTGCAATCATCTGGCTCATACTTTCGCGTTTTTCGCATACTTGTTAGCCAGATCCAGCGCTTTTTCTGATTTGGATACCGTAGTAATGTGGTCCCACACCGAAACTGTCAATTAAACCTGGTTGCGATTAATATTTTAGAGGATAACGCCGGCTATGTCTCGGTTAGGTCTGGGATTTGCCCTCATCTGGCTCGTACTTTCGCATTTTTCGCACACCTGTAGCCAGATCCTGGGCTTTTTCTGGTTTGGATCACGTAGTAATGTGGTCCCACACCGAATCAGTCAATTAAACCTGGTTGCGATTAATATTTTAGAGAATAACGCCGGCTATGTCTCGGTTAGGTCTGGGATTTGACCTCATCTGGCTCGTACTTTCGCATTTTTCGCACACCTGTAGCCAGATCCTCGGCTTTTTCTGGTTTGGATCACGCAGTAATGCGGTACCACACCGAATCAGTCAATTAAACCTGGTTGCGATTAATATTTTAGAGAATAACGCCGGCTATGTCTCGGTTAGGTCTGGGATTTGCCCTCATCTGGCTCGTACTTTCCCATTTTTCGCATACTTGTTGACCAGATCTTGGCCTTCTTCTGGTTTGGATCACGTAGTAATGTGGTGCCACACTGAAACAGTCAACAAAAGCTGGTTCCGATTAGTATTCTAGCGGATAACGCTGGTTATGGCTGGGTTAGTTCTGGTATTTGCAATCATCTGGCTCATACTTACGCGTTTTTCGCATAGTTGATGGCCAGATCCAGCGTTTTTTCTGGATTGGATCCCGTAGTAATGTGGTCCCACACCGAAACTGTCAATTAAACCTGGTTGCGATTAGTATTTTAGAGGATAACGCCGGCTATGTCTCGGTTAGGTCTGGGATTTGCCCTCATCTGGCTCGTACTTTCGCATTTTTCGCATACTTGTTGGCCAGATCCTGGGATATTTCTGGTTTGGATCACGTAGTAATGCCGTGCCACAGTGAAACAGTCAATAAAAGCTGGTTCCGATTAGTATTTTAGAGGATAACGCTGGTTATGTCTGGGTCAGTTCTGGTATTTGCAAACATCTGGCTCATACTTTCGCGTTTTTCGCATAGTTGTTGGCCAGATCCAGCGTTTTTTCTGGATTGGATCCCGTAGTAATGTGGTCCCACACCGAAACTGTCAATTATACCTGGTTGCGATTAATATTTTAGAGGATAACGCCGGTTATGTCTCGGTTAGGTCTGGGATTTGCCCTCATCTCCCTCGTACTTTCGCATTTTTCGCATACTTGTTTGCCAGATCCTGGGCTTTTTCTGGTTTGGATCGCGTAGTAATGCCGTACCACACTGAAACAGTCAATGAAAGCTGGTTCCGATTAGTATTTTAGAGGATAACGCTGGTTATTTCTCGGTTAGGTCTGGGATTTGCCCTCAACTGCCTCGTACTTTCGCATTTTTCGCATACTTGTTTGCCAGATCCTGGGCTTTTTCTGGTTTCGATCACGTAGTATTGCCGTACCACACTGAAACAATCAATAAAAGCTGGTTCCGATTAGTATTTTAGAGGACAGCGCTGGTTAGGTCTGGGTTAGTTCTGGTATTTGCAATCACCTGGCTCATATTTTCGCGTTTTTCGCATACTTGTTCGCCAGATCCTGGGGTTTCTCTGGATTGGATCCCGTAGTAATGCGGTACCACACCGAAACAGTCTATTAGACCTGGTTGTGATAAATATTTTACACGATAACGCCGGTTATGTCTCGGTCAGGTCGGGGATTTGCCCTCATCAGGCTTGTACTTTCGCATTTTTCACATACTTGTTGGCCAGATCCAGTGGTTTTTCTGGTTTGGATCACGTAGTAATGCGGTACCACACCGAAACAGTCAATTAAACCTGGTTGCGATTAATATTTTAGCGGATAACGCCGGTATTGTCTGGGTTAGGTCTGGCATTTGCCCTCATCTGGCTCGCTTTCGCATTTTTCGCATACTTGTTGGCCAGACCCTGGGCCTTTTCTGGTTTGGATAACGTAGTAATGTGGTACCACACTGAAACAGTCAATAAAAGCTGGTTTCGAGTAATATTTTGGAGGATGACGCTGGTTATGTTTGCGTTAGATCTGGTATTTGCCCTCATCTGGCTCGTACTTTCGCATTTTTCGCATACTCGTTGGCCAGATCCGGCGCTTTTTCTGATTCGGACACCGTAGTAATGTGGTTCCACACCGAAACAGTCCATTAAACCTGGTTTCGAGTAGTATTTTGGAGGATAACGCTGGTTATGTTTGGGTTAGTTCTTGTATTTGCAATCATCTGGCTCATACTTTCGCGTTTTTCGCATACTTGTTGGCCAGATCCAGCGCTTTTTCTGATTTGGATACCGTAGTAATGTGGATCCACACCGAAACAGTCAATTAAACCTGGTTTCGAGTAATATTTTGGAGGATAACGCTGGTTATGTTTGGCTTAGATCTGGTATTTGCCCTCATCTGGCTCGTACTTTCGCATTTTTCGCATACTCGTTGGCCAGATCCAGCGCTTTTTCTGATTTGGATACCGTAGTAATGTGGTTCCACACCGAAACAGTCAATTAAACCTGGTTTCGAGTAATATTTTGGAGGATAACGCTGGTTATGTTTGGGTTACATCTGGTATTTGCCCTCATCTGGCTCGTACTATCGCATTCTTCGCATACTTGTTGGGCAGATCCTGGCCTTTTTCTGGTTTGGATCACGTAGTAATGTGGTACCACACTGAAACAGTCAATAGAAGCTGGTTCCGATTAGTATTTTAGAGGATAACGCTGGTTATGTCTGGGTTAGTTCTGGTATTTGCAATCATCTGGCTCATACTTTCGCGTTTTTCGCATACTTGTTCGCCAGATCCTGGGGTTTTTCTGGATTGGATCCCGCAGTAATGCGGTACCACAACGAAACAGTCAATTAGACCTGGTTGCGATTAATATTTTAGACGATAATGCCCGTTATGTCTCGGTTAGGTCAGGGATTTGCCCTCATCTGGCTCGTACTTCCGCATTTTTCGCATACTTATTGGCCAGATCCTGGGCCTTTTCTGGTTTGGATAACGTTGTAATGTGGTACCACACTGAAACAGTCAATTAAACCTAGTTGCGATTAATATTTTAGAGGATAATGCCGGTTATGTCTCGGTTAGGTCTGGGATTTTCCCTCATTTGGCTCGTCCTTTCGCATTTTTCGCATACTTGTTGGCCAGATCCTGGGCTTTTTCTGGTTTGGATCACGTAGTAATGTGGTACCACACTGAAACAATCAACAGAAGCTGGTTCCGATTAGTATTTTAGAGGATAACGCTTGTTATGTCTGGGTTAGTTCTGGTATTTGCAATCATCTGGCTCATACTTTCGCGTTTTTCGGATACTTGTTCGCCAGATCCTGGGGTTTTTCTGGATTGGATCCCGCAGTAATGCGGTACCACAACGAAACAGTCAATTAGACCTGGTTGCGATTAATATTTTAGACGATAATGCCCGTTATGTCTCGGTTAGGTCAGGGATTTGCCCTCATCTGGCTCGTACTTCCGCATTTTTCGCATACTTGTTGGCCAGATCCTGGGCCTTTTCTGGTTTGGATAACGTAGTAATGTGGTACCACACTGAAACAGTCAATAAAAGCTGGTTCCGATTAGTATTTTAGAGGATAACGCTGGTTATGTCGGGGTTAGTTCTGGTATTTGCAATCATCTGGCTCATACTTTCGCGTTTTTCGCATACTTGTTAGCCAGATCCAGCGCTTTTTCTGATTTGGATACCGTAGTAATGTGGTCCCACACCGAAACTGTCAATTAAACCTGGTTGCGATTAATATTTTAGAGGATAACGCCGGCTATGTCTCGGTTAGGTCGGGGATTTGCCCTCATCTGGCTCGTACTTTCGAATTTTTCGCACACCTGTAGCCAGATCCTGGGCTTTTTCTGGTTTGGATCACGTAGTAATGTGGTCCCACACCGAATCAGTCAATTAAACCTGGTTGCGATTAATATTTTAGAGAATAACGCCGGCTATGTCTCGGTTAGGTCTGGGATTTGCCCTCATCTGGCTCGTACTTTCGCATTTTTCGCACACCTGTAGCCAGATCCTCGGCTTTTTCTGGTTTGGATCACGCAGTAATGCGGTACCACACCGAATCAGTCAATTAAACCTGGTTGCGATTAATATTTTAGAGAATAACGCCGGCTATGTCTCGGTTAGGTCTGGGATTTGCCCTCATCTGGCTCGTACTTTCCCATTTTTCGCATACTTGTTGACCAGATCTTGGCCTTCTTCTGGTTTGGATCACGTAGTAATGTGGTGCCACACTGAAACAGTCAACAAAAGCTGGTTCCGATTAGTATTTTAGCGGATAACGCTGGTTATGGCTGGGTTAGTTCTGGTATTTGCAATCATCTGGCTCATACTTACGCGTTTTTCGCATAGTTGATGGCCAGATCCAGCGTTTTTTCTGGATTGGATCCCGTAGTAATGTGGTCCCACACCGAAACTGTCAATTAAACCTGGTTGCGATTAATATTTTACAGGATAACGCCGGCTATGTCTCGGTTAGGTCTGGGTTTTGCCCTCATCTTGCTCGTACTTTCGCATTTTTCGCATACTTGTTGGCCAGATCCTGGGATATTTCTGGTTTGGATCACGTAGTAATGCCGTGCCACAGTGAAACAGTCAATAAAAGCTGGTTCCGATTAGTATTTTAGAGGATAACGCTGGTTATGTCTAGGTCAGTTCTGGTATCTGCAAACATCTGGCTCATACTTTCGCGTTTTTCGCATAGTTGTTGGCCAGATCCAGCGTTTTTTCTGGATTGGATCCCGTAGTAATGTGGTCCCACACCGAAACTGTCAATTATACCTGGTTGCGATTAATATTTTAGAGGATAACGCCGGTTATGTCTCGGTTAGGTCTGGGATTTGCCCTCATCTCCCTCGTACTTTCGCATTTTTCGCATACTTGTTTGCCAGATCCTGGGCTTTTTCTGGTTTGGATCACGTAGTAATGCCGTACCACACTGAAACAGTCAATGAAAGCTGGTTCCGATTAGTATTTTAGAGGATAACGCTGGTTATTTCTCGGTTAGGTCTGGGATTTGCCCTCAACTGCCTCGTACTTTCGCATTTTTCGCATACTTGTTTGCCAGATCCTGGGCTTTTTCTGGTTTCGATCACGTAGTATTGCCGTACCACACTGAAACAATCAATAAAAGCTGGTTCCGATTAGTATTTTAGAGGACAGCGCTGGTTAGGTCTGGGTTAGTTCTGGTATTTGCAATCACCTGGCTCATATTTTCGCGTTTTTCGCATACTTGTTCGCCAGATCCTGGGGTTTCTCTGGATTGGATCCCGTAGTAATGCGGTACCACACCGAAACAGTCTATTAGACCTGGTTGTGATAAATATTTTAGACGATAACGCCGGTTATGTCTCGGTCAGGTCGGGGATTTGCCCTCATCAGGCTTGTACTTTCGCATTTTTCATATACTTGTTGGCCAGATCCAGTGGTTTTTCTGGTTTGGATCACGTAGTAATGCGGTACCACACCGAAACAGTCAATTAAACCTGGTTGCGATTAATATTTTAGCGGATAACGCCGGTATTGTCTGGGTTAGGTCTGGCATTTGCCCTCATCTGGCTCGCTTTCGCATTTTTCGAATACTTGTTGGCCAGATCCAGCGCTTTTTCTGATTTGGATCCCGTAGTAATGTGGTTCCACACCGAAACAGTCAATTATACCAGGTTGAGATTAATATTTTAGAGGATAACGCCGGTTATGTCTCGGTTAGGTCTGGGATTTGCCCTCATCTGCCTCGTACCTTCGCATTTTTCGCATACTTGTTGGCCAGATCCTGGGCTTTTTCTGGTTCGGATCACGTAGTAATGTGGTACCACACTGAAACAGTCAATAAAAGCTGGTTGCGATGAGTGTTTTAGAGGATAACGCTGGTTATGTCTTGGTTAGTTCTGGTATTTGCTATCATCTGGCTCACACTTTCGCATTTCTCGCATACTTGTTGGCCAGATCCAGCGCTTTTTCTGATTTGGATACCGTAGTAATGTGGTTCCACACCGAAACAGTCAATTAAACCTGGTTTCGAGTAATATTTTGGAGGATAACGCTGGTTATGTTTGGGTTTGATCTGGTATTTGCCCTCATCTGGCTCGTACTTTCGCATCTTTCGCATACTTGTTGACCAGATCTTGGCCTTCTTCTGGTTTGGATCACGTAGTAATGTGGTGCCACGCTGAAACAGTCAATAAAAGCTGGTTCCGATTAGTATTTTAGCGGATAACGCTGGTTATGTCTGGGTTAGTTCTGGTATTTGCAATCATCTGGCTCATACTTTCGCGTTTTTCGCGTAGTTGTTGGCCAGATCCAGCGTTTTTTCTGGATTGGATCCCGTAGTAATGTGGTCCCACACCGAAACTGTCAATTAAACCTGGTTGCGATTAATATTTTAGAGGATAACGCCGGCTATGTCTCGGTTAGGTCTGGGATTTGCCCTCATCTGGCTCGTACTTTCGCATTTTTCGCACACCTGTAGCCAGATCCTCGGCTTCTTCTGGTTTGGATCACGCAGTAATGCGGTACCACACCGAAATAGTCAATAAAACCTGGTTGCGAGTAATATTTTAGAGGATAACGCCGGTTATGTCTGGGTTAGGTCTGGGATTTGCCCTCATCTGGCTCGTACCTTCGCATTTTTCGCATACTTGTTGGCAAGATCCTGGGCTTTTACTGGTTTGGATCACGTAGTAATGCGGTACCACACCAAAACAGTCAATTAAACCTGGTTGCGATTAATATTTTAGAGGATAACGCCGGTTGTGTCTCGGTTAGGTCTGGGATTTGCCCTCATCTGGCTCGTACTTTCGCATTTTTCGCATACTTGTTGGCCAGATCCTGGGCTTCTTCTGGTTTGGATCACGTAGTAATGCGGTACCACAACGAAACAGTCAATTAAACCTGGTTCCGATTAATGTTTTAGAGGATAACGCCGGTTATGTCTGGGTAAGTTCTGGGATTTGCCCTCATCTGGCTCATATTTTCTCATTTTTCACATACTTGTTGGGCAGATCCTGGCCTTTTTCTGGCTTGGACCACGTAGTAATGTGGTACCCCACTGAAATAGTCAATTAAACCTGGTTGCGATTAATATTATAGAGGATAACGCTGGTTATGTCTGGGTAAGTTCTGGGATTTGCCCTCATCTGGCTGGTACTTTCGCATTTTACGCATACTTGTTGGCCAGACCCTGGGCTTTTTCTGGTTTGGTTCAGGTTGTAAAGTGGTACCACACTGAAACAGTCAATAAAAGCTGGTTCCGATTAATGTTTTAGAGGATAACGCCGGTTATGTCTGGGTTAGGTCTGGTGTTTGTCCTCATCTGGTTCGTACTTTCGCATTTTTCGCATACTTGTTGGCCAGGTCCTGGGCTTCTTCTGGTTCGGATCCCGTAATAATGTGGTACCACATTGAAACAGTCAATGAAAGCTGGTTGCGATTAGTATTTTAGAGGATAACGCTGGTTATGTCTGGGTTAGTTCTGGTATTTGCCCTCATCTGCCTCGTACTTTCGCATTTTTCGCATACTTGTTGGGCAGATCCTGGCCTTTTTCTGGCTTGGACGACGTAGTAATGTGGTACCACACTGAAACAGTCAATTAAACCTGGTTGCGATTAATCTTATAGAAGATAACGCCGGTTATGTCTGGGTAAGTTCTGGGATTTGCCCTCATCTGGCTGGTACTTTCGCATTTTACGCATACTTGTTGGCCTGACCCTGAGCTTTTTCTGGTTTGGTTCAGGTAGTAATGTGGGACGACACTGAAACAGTCAATTAAACCTGGTTGCGATTAATATTTTAGAGGATAACGCCGGTTATATCTCGGTTAGGTATGGGATTTGCCCTCATCTGTCTCGTACTTTCGCATTTTTCGCATACTTGTTGGCCAGGTCCTGGGCTTCTTCTGGTTCGGATCCCGTAGTAATGCGGTGCCACACCGAAACAGTCTATTAAACCTGGTTGCGATTAATATTTTACACGATAACGCCGGTTATGTCTGGGTTAGGTCTGGGATTTGTCCTCATCTGGCTCGTACTTTCGCATTTTTCGCATACTTGTAGGGCAGATCCTGGCCTTTTTCTGGCTTGGACCACGTAGTAATGTGGTACCCCACTAAAACAGTCAATTAAACCTGGTTGTGATTAATATTATAGAGGATAACGCTGGTTATGCCTGGGTTAGTTCTGGTATTTGCCCTCATCTGGCTCGTACTTTCGCATTTTTCGCCTACTTGTTGGGCAGATCCTGGCCTTTTTCTGGCTTGGACCACGTAGTAATGTTGTACCACACTGAAACAGTCAATTAAACCTGGTTGCGATTAATCTTATAGAAGATAACGCCGGTTATGTCTGGGTAAGTTCTGGGATTTGCCCTCATCTGGCTGGTACTTTCGCATTTTACGCATACTTGTAGGCCAGACCCTGGGCTTTTTCTGGTTTGGTTCAGGTTGTAAAGTGGTACCACACTGAAACAGTCAATAAAAGCTGGTTCCGATTAATGTTTTAGAGGATAACGCCGGTTATGTCTGGGTTAGGTCTGGTGCTTGTCCTCATCTGGTTGGTACTTTCGTTTTTTTCGCATACTTGTTGGCCAGGTCCTGGGCTTTTTCTGGTTTGGATCACGTAATAATGTGGTACCACACTGAAACAGTCAATGAAAGCTGGTTCCGATTAGTATTTTAGAGGATAACGCTGGTTATGTCTGTGTTAGTTCTGGTATTTGCCTCATCTGGCTCGTATTTTCTCATTTTTCACATACTTGTTGGGCAGATCCTGGCCTTTTTCTGGCTTGGACCACGTAGTAATGTGGTACCCCACTGAAACAGTCAATTAAACCTGGTTGCGATTAATATTATAGAGGATAACGCTGGTTATGTCTGGGTTAGTTCTGGTATTTGCCCTCATCTGGCTCGTGCTTTCGTTTTTTTCGCATACTTGTAGGCCAGGTCCTGCGCTTTTCTGGTTTGGATCACGTAATCAGGTGGTACCACACTGAAACAGTCAATGAAAGCTGGTTCCGATTAGTATTTTAGAGGATAACGCCGGTTATGTCTCGGTTAGGTATGGGATTTGCCCTCATCAGTCTCGTACTTTCGCATTTTTCGCATACTTGTTGGCCAGATCCTGGCCTTTTTCAAGTTTGTGTCACGTAGTAATGCGGTGCCACACCGAAACAGTCTATTAAACCTGGTTGCGATTAATATTTTAGAGGATAACGCCGGTTATGTCACGGTTAGGTCTGGGATTTGCCCTCATCTGGCTCGTACTTTCGCATTTTTCGCATACTTGTTGGGCAGATCCTGGCCTTTTTCTGGCTAAGACCACGTAGTAATGTTGTACCACACTGAAACAGTCAATTAAACCTGGTGCGATTAATCTTATAGAGGATAACGCCGGTTATGTCTGGGTAAGTTCTGGGATTTGCCCTCATCTGGCTGGTACTTTCAAATTTTACGCAAACTTGTTGGCCTGACCCTGAGCTTTTTCTGGTTTGGTTCAGGTAGTAATGTGGGACGACACTGAAACAGTCAATTAAACCGGGTTGCGATTAATATTTTAGAGGATAACGCCGGTTATATCTCGGTTAGGTATGGGATTTGCCCTCATCTGTCTCGTACCTTCGCATTTTTCGCATACTTGTTGGCCAGATCCTGGCCTTTTTCTGGTTTGTGACACGTAGTAATGCGGTGCCACACCGAAACAGTCTATTAAACCTGGTTGGGATTAATATTTTAGAGGATAACGCCGGTTATGTCTGGGTTAGTTCTGGGATTTGCCCTCATCTGGCTCGTACTTTCGCATTTTTCGCATACTTGTTGGCCAGATCCAGGGTTCTCTGGTTTGGATCACGTAGTAATGCGGTACCACACCGAAACAGTCAATTAAACCTGGTTGCGATTACTATATTAGAGGATAACGCTGGTTATGTCTGGGCTAGTTCTGGTATTTGCCCACATCTGGCTCGCACTTTCGCGTTTTTCGCATACTTGTTGGCCAGATCCTGGGTTTTTTCTGGCTTAGATCCCTTAGTAATGAGGTTCCTCACCGAAACAGACAATTAAACCTGGTTGCGATTAATATTTTAGAGGATAACACCGGTTATGTCTCGGTTAGGTCTGGGAGGTGCCCTCATCTGGCTCGTGCTTTCGTTTTTTTCGCATACTTGTTGGCCAGGTCCTGGGCTTTTTCTGGTTTGTATCACGTAGTAATGTGGTACCACACTGAAGCAGTCAATAGAAGCTGGTTCCGAATAGTATCTCAGAGGATGACGCTGGTTATGTCTGGGTTAGTTCTGGTATTTGCAATCATCTGGCTCATACTTTCGCGTTTTTCGCATACTTGTTGCCCAGACCCTGGGCTTTTTCAGGTTTGGTTCATGTAGTAATGTGGTACCGCACTGAAACAGTCAATTAAACCTGGTTGCGATTAATTTTTAAGAGGATAACGCCGGTTATGTCTCGGTTAGGTCTGGGATTTGCCCTCATCTGGCTAGTGCTTTCGTTTTTTTCGCATACTTGTTGGCCAGGTCCGGGGCTTTTTCTGGTTTGGATCACGTAATAATGTGGTACCACAATGAAACAGTCAATGAAAGCTGGTTCCGATTAGTATTTTAGAGGATAACGCTGGTTATGTCCGGGTTAGTTCTGGTATTTGCCCTCATCTGGCACGTACTTTCGCATTTTTCCCATACTTGTTGGCCAGATCCTGGGATTTTTCTGGTTTGGATCACGTAGTAATGTGGTACCACACTGAAGCAGTCAATAGAAGCTGGTTCCGAATAGTATCTCAGAGGATAACGCTGGTTATGTCTGGGTTAGTTCTGGTATTTGCAATCATCTGGCTCATACTTTCGCGTTTTCCGCATACTTCTTGGCCTGATCCTGGGTTTTTTCTGGTTTGGATCCCGTAGTAATGTGGTTCCACACCGAAACAGACAATTAAACCTGGTTGCGATTAATATTTTAGAGGATAACGCCGGTTATGTCTCGGTTAGGTCTGGGATTTGCCCTGATCTGGCTCGTGCTTTCATTTTTTCGCATACTTGTTGGCCAGGTCCTGGGCTTTTTCTGGTTTGGATCACGTAATAATGTGGCACCGCACTGAAACAGTCAATGCAAGGTGGTTCCGATTAGTATTTTAGAGGGGAACGCTGGTTATGTCTCGGTTAGGTCTGGGATTTGGCCTCATGTGTATCGTTCTTTCGCATTTTTCGCATATTTGTTGGCCAGACCCTGAGCTGTTTCTGGTTTGGTTCAGGTTGCAATGTGGTACCACGCTGAAACAGTCATTAAAAGCTGGTTCCCATTAATATTTTAGTGGGGAACGCCAGTTATGTCTCGGTTAGGTCTGGGATTTGGCCTCACGTGTTTCGTACTTTCGCATTTTTCGCATACTTGTTGGCCAGATCCTGGCCTTTTTCTGTTTTGTATCACGTAGTAATGCGGTACCACACCGAAACAGTCAATTAAACCTGGTTGTGATTAATATTTTAGGGGATAACGCCGTTTATGTCTCGGTTAGGTCTGGGATTTTCCCTCATCTGGCTCGTACTTTCGCCTTTTTCGCATACTTGTTGACCAGATCCAGGGCTTTTCCTGGTTTGGATCACGTAGTAATGCGGTACCATACCGAAACAGTCAATAAAACCTGGTTGCGATTACTATATTAGAGGATAACGCTGGTTATGTCTGGGCTAGTTCTGGTATTTGCCCACATCTGGCTCGCACTTTCGGATTTCTCGCATACTTGTTGGCCAGATCCTGGGCTTTTTCTGATTTGGATCACGTAGTAATGTGGTACCACACTGAAACAGTCAATTGAACCTGGTTAAGATTAATATTTTAGAGGATAACGCCGGTTATGTCTCGGTTAGGAATAGGATTTGCCCTCATCTGGCTCGTGCTTTCGTTTCTTTCGCATACTTGTTGGCCAGGTCCTGGGCTTTTTCTGGTTTGGATCCCGTAGTAATGAGGTTCCACACCGAAACAGTCAATTAAACCTGGTTCCGATTAATGTTTTAGAGGATAACGGTGGTATTGTCTGGGTTAGTTCTGGTATTTGCCCTCATCCGGCTCGTACTTTCCCGTTTTTCGCATACTTGTTGGCCAGTTCCTGGGTTTTTTCTGGCTTGGATCCCGTTGCAATGAGGTTCCACACCGAAACAGTCAATTAAACCTGGTTGCGATTAATATTTTAGAGGATTGCGCCGGTTATGTCTGGGTTAGTTCTGGTATTTGCAATCATCTGGCCCATACTTTCGTGTTTTTCGCATACTTGTTGGTCAGATCCTGGGTTTTTTCTGGTTTGGATCCCGTAGTAATGAGGTTCCACACCGAAACAGTCAATTAAGCCTGGTTCCGATTAATGTTTTAGAGGATAACGCCGGTTATGTCTGGGTTAGTTCTGGTATTTGCAATCATCTGGCCCATACTTTCGCGTTTTTCGCATACTTGTTGGCCAGACCCTGAGCTGTTTCTGGTTTGGTTCAGGTAGTAATGTGGTACCACACTGAAACAGTCAATAAAAGCTGGTTCCGATTAATATTTTAGTGGAGAACGCCGGTTATGTCTCGGTTAGGTCTGGGATTTGGCATCATGTGTTTCGTACCTTCGCATTTTTCGCATACTTGTTGGCCAGATCCTGGCCTTTTTCTGTTTTGTATCACGTAGTAATGCGTTACCACACCGAAACAGTCAATTAAACCTGTTTGCGTTTAATATTTGAGAGGATAACGCCAGTTATGTCTCTGTTAGGTCTGGGATTTGCCCTCATCTGGCTCGCGCTTTCGTTTTTTTCGCATACTTCTTGGCCAGATCATGGACTTTTTCTGGTTTGGATCACGAAGTAATGTGGTACCACACTGAAACAGTCAATTAAACCTGGTTCCGATTAATGTTTTAGAGGATAACGGTGGTATTGTCTGGGTTAGTTCTGGTATTTGCCCTCATCCGGCTCGTGCATTCGTTTGTTTCGCATACTTGTTGGCTCGATCCTGGGCTTTTTCTGGTTTGGATCACGTAGTAATGTGGTACCACACTGAAACAGTCAATTAAACCTGGTAGCGATTAATATTTTAGAGGATAACGCTGGTTATGTCTCGGTTAGTTCTGGTATTTGCAATCATCTGGCCCATACTTTCGCGTTCTTCGCATACTTGTTGGTCAGATCCTGGGTTTTTTCTGTTTTGGATCCCGTAGTAATGAGGTTCCACACCGAAACAGTCAATTAAGCCTGGTTCCGATTAATGTTTTAGAGGATAACGCCGGTTATGTCTGGGTTAGGTCTGGTATTTGCCTCATCTGGCTCGTATTTTCCCATTTTTCGCATACTTGTTGGCCAGATCCTGGCCTGTTTCTGGTTTGGCTCACGTAGTAACGCGGTACCACACCGAAACAGTCAATTAATCCTGGTTCCGATTAATCTTTTAGAGGATAACGCCGGTTATGTCTCGGTTAGGTCTGGGATTTGCCATCATCTGGCTCGTGCTTTCGTTTTTTTCGCATACTTGTTGGCCAGGTCCTGGGCTTTTTCTGGTTTGGGTCACGTAATAATGTGCCACCACACTGAAGCAGTCAATAGAAGCTGGTTCCGAATAGTATCTCAGAGGATAACGCTGGTTATGTCTGGGTTAGTTCTGGTATTTGCAATCATCTGGCTCATACTTTCGCGTTTTTCGCATACTTCTTGGCCTGATCCTGGGTTTTTTCTGGTTTGGATCCCGTAGTAATGAGGTTCCACACCGAAACAGTCAATTAAACCTGGCTGCGATTAATATTTTAGAGGATAACGCCGGTTATGTCTCGGTTAGGTCTGGGATTTGCCATCATCTGGCTCGTGCTTTCGTTTTTTTCGCATACTTGTTGGCCAGATCCTGGCCTGTTTCTGGTTTGGCTCACGTAGTAACGCGGTACCACACCGAAACAGTCAATTAAGCCTGGTTCCGATTAATGTTTTAGAGGATAACGCCGGTAATGTCTGCGTTATGTCAGGTATTTGCCCTCATCTGGCACGTACTTTCGCATTTTACGCATGCTTGTTGGCCAGATCCTGGCCTTTTTCTGGCTTGGACCAAGTAATAATGTGGGACCACACTGAAACAGTCAATTAAACCTGGTTAAGATTAATATTTTAGAGGATATCGCTGGTTATGTCTGGGTTAGTTCTGGTATTTGCAATCATCTGGCTCATACTTTCGCGTTTTTCGCATACTCGTTGGCCAGATCCTGGGTTTTTTTCTGTCTTAGATCTCGTAGTAATGAGGTTCCACACCGAAACAGTCAATTAAACCTGGCTGCGATTAATATTTTAGAGGATAACGCCGTTTATGTCTCGGTTAGGTCTGGGATTTTCCCTCATCTGGCTCGTACTTCAGCATTTTTCGCATACTTGTTGGCCAGATCCAGGGCTTTTCCTTGTTTGGATCACGTAGTAATGCGGTACCATACCGAAACAGTCAATTAAACCTGGTTGCGATTACTATATTAGAGGATAACGCTGGTTATGTCTGAGCTAGTTCTGGTATTTGCCCACATCTGGCTCGCACTTTCGCATTTCTCGCATACTTGTTGGCCAGATCCTGGCCTTTTTCTGGTTTGTATCACGTAGTAATGCGGTACCACACCGAAACAGTCAATTAAACCTGGTTGCGATTACTATATCAGGGGATAACGCCGGCTATGTCTCGGTTAGGTCTGGGATTTGCCCTCATCTGGCTCGTGCTTTCGTATTTTTCGCATACTTGTTGGCCAGATCCTGGGCTTTTTCTGGTTTGCATCACGTAGTAATGTGGTACGACACTGAAACAGTCAGTAGAAGCTGGTTCCGAATAATATTTTAGAGGATAACGCTGGTTATGTCTCGGTTAGGTCTGGGATTTGGCCTCATGTGTATCGTACTTTCGCATTTTTCGCATACTTGTTGGCCAGACCCTGAGCTGTTTCTGGTTTGGTTCAGGTAGTAATGTGGTACCACACTGAAACAGTCAATAAAAGCTGATTCCGATTAATATTTTAGTGGAGAACGCCGGTTATGTCTCGGTTAGGTCTGGGATTTGGCCTCATGTGTTTCGTACTTTCGCATTTTTCGCATACTTGTTGGCCAAATCCTGGCCTTTTTCTGTTTTGTATCACGTAGTAATGCGGTACCACACCGAAACAGTCAATTAAACCTGGTTGCGATTAATATTTTAGTGGAGAACGCCGGTTACGTCTCGGTTAGTTCTGGTATTTGCCCTCATCTGGCTCATACTTTCGCGTTTTTCGCATACTTGTTGGCCTGATCCTGGGTTTCTTCTGGTTTGGATCCCGTAGTAATGTGGTTCCACACCGAAACAGACAATTAAACCTGGTTGCGATTAATATTTTAGAGGATAACGCCGGTTATGTCTGGGTTAGTTCTGGTATTTGCAATCATCTGGCCCATACTTTCGCGTTTTTCGCATACTTGTTGGTCAGATCCTGGGTTTTTTCTGGTTTGGATGCCGTAGTAATGAGGTTCCACACCGAAACAGTCAATTAAGCCTGGTTCCGATTAATGTTTTAGAGGATAACGCCGGTTATGTCTGGGTTAGGTCTGGTATTTGCCTCATCTGGCTCGAATTTTCTCATTTTTCGCATACTTGTTGGCCAGATCCTGGCCTGTTTCTGGTTTGGATCACGTAGTAACGCGGTACCACACCGAAACAGTCAATTAATCCTGGTTCCGATTAATATTTTAGAGGATAACGCCGGTTATGTCTCGGTTAGGTCCGGGATTTGCAATCATCTGGCTCGTGGTTTCGTTTTTTTCGCATACTTGTTGGCCAGGTCCTGGGCTTTTTCTGGTTTGGATCACGTAATAATGTGGCACCACACTGAAACAGTCAATGAAAGCTGGTTCCGATTAGTATTTTAGAGGATAACGCTGGTTATGTCTGGGTTAGTTCTGGTATTTGCCCTCATCTGGCTCGTACTTTCGCATTTTTCTCACACTTGTTGGGCAGATCCTGGCCTTTTTCTGGCTTGGACCACGTAGTAATGTGGTACCACACTGAAACAGTCAATTAAACCTGGTTGCGATTTATATTTTAGAGGATAACACCGGTTATGTCTCGGTTAGGTCTGGGATTTGCCCCCCATCTGGCTCGTGCTTTCATTGTTTCGCATACTTGTTGGCCAGGTCGTGGGGTTTTTCTGGTTTGGATCACGTAATAATGTGGCGCCACACTGAAACAGTCAATGAAAGCTGGTTCCGATTAGTATTTTAGAGGATAACGCTGGTTATGTCTCGGTTAGGTCTCGGATTTGGCCTCATGTGTATCGTTCTTTCGCATTTTTCGCATACTTGTTGGACAGACCCTGAGCTGTTTCTGGATTGGTTCAGGTAGTAATGTGGTACCACACTGAAACAGTCAATAAAAGCTGGTTCCGATTAATATTTTAGTGGAGAACGCCGGTTATGTCTCGGTTAGGTCTGGGATTTGCACTCATCTGGCTCGGACTTTCGCATTTTTCCCATACTTGTTGGCCAGATCCTGGGATTTTTCTGGTTTGGATCACGTAGCAATGCGGTACCACACTGGAGCAGTCAATAGAAGCTGGTTCCGAATAGTATTTCGGAGGATAACGCTGGTTATGTCTGGGTTAGTTCTGGTATTTGCAATCATCTGGCTCATACTTTCGCGTTTTTCGCATACTTGTTGGCCTGATCCTGGGTTTCTTCTGGTTTGGATCCCGTAGTAATGTGGTTCCACACCGAAACAGTCAATTAAACCTGGTTGCGATTAATATTTTAGAGGATAACGCCGGTTATGTCTCGGCCTGTCTGGGATTTGCACTCATCTGGCTCGTACTTTCGCATTTTTCCCATACTTGTTGGCCAGATCCTGGGATTTTTCTGGTTTGGATCACGTAGTAATGTGGTACCACACTGAAACAGTCAGTAGGAGCTGGTTCCGATTAGTATTTTAGACGATAACGCTGGTTATGTCTGGGTTAGTTCTGGTATTTGCCCTCATCTGGCTCGTGCTTTCGTTTGTTTCGCATACTTGTTGGCCAGATCCTGGGTTCTTTCTGGTATGGATCACGTAGTAATAAGGTTCCACACAGAACCAGTCAATTAAAGCTGGTTCCGATTAATGTTTTAGAGGATAACGCCGGTAATGTCTGGGCTAGTTCTGGTATTGGCCCACATCTGGCTCGCACTTTCGCATTTTTCGCATACTTGTTGGTCAGATCCTGGCCTTTTTCTGGTTTGGATCACGTAGTAATGTGGTACCACACTGAAACAGTCAATAAAAGCTTGTTCCGATTAGTATTTTAGAGGAAAACTCTGGTTATGTCTGAGTTAGTTCTGGTATTTGCAATCATCTGGCTCATACTTTCTCGATTCTCGCATACTTGTTGGCCAGGTCCTGGCGTTTTTCTGGTTTGGATCACGTAGTAATGCGGTACCACACCGATACAGTCAATTCAACCTGGTTGCGATTAATATTATAGAGGATATCGCTGGTTATGTCCCGGTTAGGTCTGAGATTTGCCCTCATCTGGCTCGTACTTTCGCATTTTTCGCATACTTGTTGACCAGATCCAGGGCTTTTTCTGGCTAGCATCTCGTAGTAATGCGGTACCACACCGAAACTGTCAATTCAACCTGGTAGCGATTAATATTGTAGACGATAACGCCGGTTATGTCTGGGTTAGGTATGGTATTTGCCCTCATCTGGCTCGTACTTTCGCATTTCTCGCATACTTGTTGGCCAGATCCTGGCCTGTTTCTGGTTTGGATCACGTAGTAACGCGGTACCACACCGAAACAGTCAATTAATCCTGGTTCCGATTAATATTTAAGATGATAACGCCGGTTATGTCTCGGTTAGGTCTGGGATTTGCCCTCATCTGGCTCGTGCTTTCGTTTTTTTCGCATACTTGTTGGCCAGGTCCTGGGCTTTTTCTGGTTTGGATCACGTAATAATGTGGTACCACACTGAAACAGTCAATGAAAGCTGGTTCCGATTAGTATTTTAGAGGATAACGCTGGTTATGTCTGGGATAGTTCTGGTATTTGCCCTCATATGGCACGTACTTTCGCATTTTTCCCATACTTGTTGGCCAGATCCTGGGATTTTTCTGGTTTGGATCACGTAGTAATGTGGTGCCACACTGAAGCAGTCAATAGAAGCTGGTTCCGAATAGTATCTCAGAGGATAACGCTGGTTATGTCTGGGTTAGTTCTGGTATTTGCAATCATCTGGCTCATACTTTCGCGTTTTTCGCATACTTCTTGGCCTGATCCTGGGTTTTTTCTGGTTTGGATCCCGTAGTATTGTGGTTCCACACCGAAACAGGCAATTAAACCTGGTTGCGATTAATATTTTAGAGGATAACGCCGGTTATGTCTCGGTTAGGTCTGGGATTTGCAATCATCTGGCCCATACTTTCGCGTTTTTCGCATACTTGTTGGCCAGATCCTGGGTTTTTTCTGGTATGGATCACGTAGTAATGAGGTTCCACACCGAACCAGTCAATTAAAGCTCGTTCCGATTAATGTTTTAGAGGATAACGCCGGTAATGTCTGCGTTATGTCAGGTATTTGCCCTCATCTGGCACGTACTTTCGCATTTTACGCATGCTTGTTGGCCAGATCCTGGCCTTTTTCTGGCTTGGACCAAGTAATAATGTGGGACCACACTGAAACAGTCAATTAAACCTGGTTAAGATTAATATTTTAGAGGATATCGCTGGTTATGTCTGGGTTAGTTCTGGTATTTGCAATCATCTGGCTCATACTTTCGCGTTTTTCGCATACTCGTTGGCCAGATCCTGGGTTTTTTTCTGTCTTAGATCTCGTAGTAATGAGGTTCCACACCGAAACAGTCAATTAAACCTGGCTGCGATTAATATTTTAGAGGATAACGCCGTTTATGTCTCGGTTAGGTCTGGGATTTTCCCTCATCTGGCTCGTACTTCAGCATTTTTCGCATACTTGTTGGCCAGATCCAAGGCTTTTCCTGGTTTGGATCACGTAGTAATGCGGTACCATACCGAAACAGTCAATTAAACCTGGTTGCGATTACTATATTAGAGGATAACGCTGGTTATGTCTGGGCTAGTTCTGGTATTTGCCCACATCTGCCTCGCAATTTCGGATTTCTCGCATACTTGTTGGCCAGATCCTGGGCTTTTTCTGATTTGGATCACGTAGTAATGTGGTACCACACTGAAACAGACTATAAAAGCTGGTTCCCATTAGCATTTTAGAGGACATCGCTGGTTATGTCTGGGTTAGTTCTGGTATTTGCAATCATCTGGCTCATACTTTCGCGTTTTTCGCATACTTGTTGGTCAGATCCTGGGTTTTTTCTGGTTTGGATCCCGTAGTAATGTGGTACCACACCGAAACAGTCAATTAAACCTGGTACCGATTAATGTTTTAGAGGATAAAGCCGATTATGTCTGGGTTAGGTCTGGTATTTGCCTCATCTGGCTCGTATTTTCTCATTTTTCGCATGCTTGTTGCCCAGATCCTGGCCTTCTTCTGGTTTCGATCACGTAGTAATGCGGTACCATACCGAAACAGTCAATTAAACCTGGTTGCGATTACTATATTAGAGGATAACGCTGGTTATGTCCGAGCTAGTTCTGGTATTTGCCCACATCTGGCTCGCACTTTCGCATTTCTCGCATACTTGTTGGCCAGATCCTGGCCTTTTTCTGGTTTGTATCACGTAGTAATGCGGTACCACACCGAAACAGTCAATTAAACCTGGTTGCGATTAATATTTTAGTGGAGAACGCCGGTTACGTCTCGGTTAGTTCTGGTATTTGCCCTCATCTGGCTCATACTTTCGCGTTTTTCGCATACTTGTTGGCCTGATCCTGGGTTTCTTCTGGTTTGGATCCCGTAGTAATGTGGTTCCACACCGAAACAGACAATTAAACCTGGTTGCGATTAATATTTTAGAGGATAACGCCGGTTATGTCTGGGTTAGTTCTGGTATTTGCAATCATCTGGCCCATACTTTCGCGTTTTTCGCATACTTGTTGGGCAGATCCTGGCCTTTTTCTGGCTTGGACCACGTAGTAATGTGGTACCACACTGAAACAGTCAATTAAACCTGGTTGCGATTTATATTTTAGAGGATAACACCGGTTATGTCTCGGTTAGGTCTGGGATTTGCCCCCCATCTGGCTCGTGCTTTCATTGTTTCGCATACTTGTTGGCCAGGTCGTGGGGTTTTTCTGGTTTGGATCACGTAATAATGTGGCGCCACACTGAAACAGTCAATGAAAGCTGGTTCCGATTAGTATTTTAGAGGATAACGCTGGTTATGTCTCGGTTAGGTCTCGGATTTGGCCTCATGTGTATCGTTCTTTCGCATTTTTCGCATACTTGTTGGACAGACCCTGAGCTGTTTCTGGATTGGTTCAGGTAGTAATGTGGTACCACACTGAAACAGTCAATAAAAGCTGGTTCCGATTAATATTTTAGTGGAGAACGCCGGTTATGTCTCGGTTAGGTCTGGGATTTGCACTCATCTGGCTCGGACTTTCGCATTTTTCCCATACTTGTTGGCCAGATCCTGGGATTTTTCTGGTTTGGATCACGTAGCAATGCGGTACCACACTGGAGCAGTCAATAGAAGCTGGTTCCGAATAGTATTTCGGAGGATAACGCTGGTTATGTCTGGGTTAGTTCTGGTATTTGCAATCATCTGGCTCATACTTTCGCGTTTTTCGCATACTTGTTGGCCTGATCCTGGGTTTCTTCTGGTTTGGATCCCGTAGTAATGTGGTTCCACACCGAAACAGTCAATTAAACCTGGTTGCGATTAATATTTTAGAGGATAACGCCGGTTATGTCTCGGCCTGTCTGGGATTTGCACTCATCTGGCTCGTACTTTCGCATTTTTCCCATACTTGTTGGCCAGATCCTGGGATTTTTCTGGTTTGGATCACGTAGTAATGTGGTTCCACACTGAAACAGTCAGTAGGAGCTGGTTCCGATTAGTATTTTAGACGATAACGCTGGTTATGTCTGGGTTAGTTCTGGTATTTGCCCTCATCTGGCTCGTGCTTTCGTTTGTTTCGCATACTTGTTGGCCAGATCCTGGGTTCTTTCTGGTATGGATCACGTAGTAATGAGGTTCCACACAGAACCAGTCAATTAAAGCTGGTTCCGATTAATGTTTTAGAGGATAACGCCGGTAATGTCTGGGCTAGTTCTGGTATTGGCCCACATCTGGCTCGCACTTTCGCATTTTTCGCATACTTGTTGGCCAGATCCTGGCCTTTTTCTGGTTTGGATCACGTAGTAATGTGGTACCACACTGAAACAGTCAATAAAAGCTTGTTCCGATTAGTATTTTAGAGGAAAACTCTGGTTATGTCTGAGTTAGTTCTGGTATTTGCAATCATCTGGCTCATACTTTCTCGATTCTCGCATACTTGTTGGCCAGGTCCTGGCGTTTTTCTGGTTTGGATCACGTAGTAATGCGGTACCACACCGATACAGTCAATTCAACCTGGTTGCGATTAATATTATAGAGGATATCGCTGGTTATGTCCCGGTTAGGTCTGAGATTTGCCCTCATCTGGCTCGTACTTTCGCATTTTTCGCATACTTGTTGACCAGATCCAGGGCTTTTTCTGGCTAGCATCTCGTAGTAATGCGGTACCACACCGAAACTGTCAATTCAACCTGGTAGCGATTAATATTGTAGACGATAACGCCGGTTATGTCTGGGTTAGGTATGGTATTTGCCCTCATCTGGCTCGTACTTTCGCATTTCTCGCATACTTGTTTGTCAGATCCTGGCCTTTTTCTGGTTTGGATCACGTAGTAAGACGGTACCACACCGAAGCAGTCAATTAAACCTGGTTGCGATTAATATTTTGGAGGATAACGCGGGTTATGTCTCGGTTAGCACTGGGATTTGCCCTCATCTGGCTCGTACTTTCGCATTTTTCGCCAACTTGTTGGCCAGATCATGGCCTTTTCATGGTTTGGATCACGCAGTAATGTAGTACCACAATGAAACAGTCAATAGAAGCTGGTTCCGATTAGTATTTTAGTGGATAACGCCGGTTATGTCTCGGTAAGGTCTGGGATTTGCCCTCATCAGGCTCGTACTTTCGCATTTTTCGCATACTTGTTGGGCAGATGCTGGGGTTTTTCTGGTTTTGACCACGTAGTAATGCGGTACCACACCGATACAGTCAATTCAACCTGGTTGCGATTAATATTATAGAGGATAACGCTGGTTATGTCCCGGTTAGGTCTGAGATTTGCCCTCATCTGGCTCGTACTTTCGCATTTTTCGGATACTTGTTGACCAGAGCCAGGGCTTCTTCTGGCTAGCATCTCGTAGTAATGCGGTACAACACCGAAACTGTCAATTCAACCTGGTAGCGATTAATATTTTAGACGATAACGCGGGTTATGTCTCGGTTAGGTCTGGGATTTGCACTCATCTGGCTCGGACTTTCGCATTTTTCCCATACTTGTTGGCCAGATCCTGGGATTTTTCTGGTTTGGATCACGTAGCAATGCGGTACCACACTGGAGCAGTCAATAGAAGCTGGTTCCGAATAGTATTTCGGAGGATAACGCTGGTTATGTCTGGGTTAGTTCTGGTATTTGCAATCATCTGGCTCATACTTTCGCGTTTTTCGCATACTTGTTGGCCTGATCCTGGGTTTCTTCTGGTTTGGATCCCGTAGTAATGTGGTTCCACACCGAAACAGTCAATTAAACCTGGTTGCGATTAATATTTTAGAGGATAGCGCCGGTTATGTCTCGGCCCGTCTGGGATTTGCACTCATCTGGCTCGTACTTTCGCATTTTTCCCATACTTGTTGGCCAGATCCTGGGATTTTTCTGGTTTGGATCACGTAGTAATGTGGTTCCACACTGAAACAGTCAGTAGGAGCTGGTTCCGATTAGTATTTTAGACGATAACGCCGGTTATGTCTGGGTTAGGTATGGTATTTGCCCTCATCTGGCTCGCACTTTCGCATTTTTCGCATACTTGTTGGCCAGATACTGGCCTTTTTCTGGTTTGGATCACGTAGTAATGTGGTACCACACTGAAACAGTCAATAAAAGCTTGTTCCGATTAGTATTTTAGAGGAAAACTCTGGTTATGTCTGAGTTAGTTCTGGTATTTGCAATCATCTGGCTCATACTTTCTCGATTCTCGCATACTTGTTGGCCAGGTCCTGGCGTTTTTCTGGTTTGGATCACGTAGTAATGCGGTACCACACCGATACAGTCAATTCAACCTGGTTGTGATTAATATTATAGAGGATATCGCTGGTTATGTCCCGGTTAGGTCTGAGATTTGCCCTCATCTGGCTCGTACTTTCGCATTTTTCGCATACTTGTTGACCAGATCCAGGGCTTTTTCTGGCTAGCATCTCGTAGTAATGCGGTACCACACCGAAACTGTCAATTCAACCTGGTAGCGATTAATATTGTAGACGATAACGCCGGTTATGTCTGGGTTAGGTATGGTATTTGCCCTCATCTGGCTCGTACTTTCGCATTTCTCGCATACTTGTTGGTCAGATCCTGGCCTTTTTCTGGTTTGGATCACGTAGTAAGACGGTACCACACCGAAGCAGTCAATTAAACCTGGTTGCGATTAATATTTTGGAGGATAACGCGGGTTATGTCTCGGTTAGCACTGGGATTTGCCCTCATCTGGCTCGTACTTTCGCATTTTACGCCAACTTGTTGGCCAGATCATGGCCTTTTCATGGTTTGGATCACGCAGTAATGTAGTACCACAATGAAACAGTCAATAGAAGCTGGTTCCGATTAGTATTTTAGTGGATAACGCCGGTTATGTCTCGGTAAGGTCTGGGATTTGCCCTCATCAGGCTCGTACTTTCGCATTTTTCGCATACTTGTTGGGCAGATGCTGGGGTTTTTCTGGTTTTGACCACGTAGTAATGCGGTACCACACCGATACAGTCAATTCAACCTGGTTGCGATTAATATTATAGAGGATAACGCTGGTTATGTCCCGGTTAGGTCTGAGATTTGCCCTCATCTGGCTCGTACTTTCGCATTTTTCGCATACTTGTTGACCAGAGCCAGGGCTTCTTCTGGCTAGCATCTCGTAGTAATGCGGCACCACACCGAAACTGTCAATTCAACCTGGTAGCGATTAATATTTTAGACGATAACGCGGGTTATGTCTCGGTTAGGTCTGGGATTTGCCCTCATCAGGCTCGTACTTTCGCATTTTTCTTATACTTGTTGGCCAGATCCTGGGCTTTTTCTGGTTTGGATCACGTAGTAATGTGGTACCACACTGAGACAGTCAATTAAAGCTTGTTCCGATTAGTATTTTAGAGGAAAACTCTGGTTATGTCTGAGTTAGTTCTGGTATTTGCAATCATCTGGCTCATACTTTCGCGATTTTCGCATACTTGTTGGCCAGGTCCTGGCGTTTTTCTGGTTTGGATCACGTAGTAATGCGGTACCACACCGAAACAGTCAATTAAACCTGGATGCGATTAATATTTTAGAGGATAACGCCGGTTATGTCTCGGTCAGGTCTGGGGTTTGCCCTCATATGTCTCGTACCTTCGCATTTTTCGCATACTTGTTGGCCAGATGCTGGCCTTTTTCTGGTTTGGAACACGTAGTAATGCGGTACCACACCGAAATAGTCAATTAAACCTGGTTGCGAGTAATATTTACGAGGATAACGCCGGTTATGTCTGGGTTAGGTCTGGGGTTTGCCCTCATCTGTCTCGTACCTTCGCATTTTTCGCATACTTGTTGGCCAGCTCCTGACCTTTTTCTGGTATGGATCACGTAGTAATGCGGTACCACACCGAAACAGACAATTAAGCCTGGTTGCGAATAATATTTCAGAGGATAACGCCGGTTATGTCTCGGTTAGGTCTGGGAATTGCCTTCATCTGGCTCGTACTTTCGCATTTTTCGCATACTTGTTGGCCAGATCCTGGGCTTTTTCTGGTTTGGATCACGTAGTAATGTGGTACCACAGTGAAACAGACAATAAAAGCTTGTTCCGGTTAGTATTTTAGAGGATAACGCTGGTTATGACTGGGTTAGTCATGGTATTTGCAATCATCTGGCTCATTCTTTCGCTTTTTTCGCATACTTGTTGGCCTGAACCTGCGTTTTTTCTTGTTTGGATCCCGTAGTAATGTGGGTCCTCAACGAAGCAGTCTATTAAACCTGGTTCCGATTAATATCTTAGAGGATAGCGCCGGTTATCTCTGTGTTAGGTCTGGTATTTGCCCTCATGTGGCTCGTACTTTCGCATTTTTCGCATACATGTTGGCCAGATCCTGGGCTTTTTCTGGTTTGGATCACGTAGTAATGTGGTACCACACTGAAACAGTCAATAAAAGCTGGTTCCGATTAGTGTTTTAGAGGATAACGCTGGTTATGTCTGGGTTAGTTCTGGTATTTGCAATCATCTGGCTCATACTTTCGCATTTTTCTCATAGTTGTTGGCCAGTTCCTGGCCTTTTTCTGGTTTGGATCACGTAGTAATGCGGTACCACAACGAAACAGTCAATTGAACCTGGTTGCGACTAATATTTCAGAGGATAACGCCGGTTATGTCTCTGTCAGGTCTGGGAATTGCCCTCATCTGGCTCGTACTTTCTCATTTTTCGCATACTTGTTGGCCAGATCCTGGGCTTTTTCTGGCTTGGACCACGTAGTAATATGGTACCACTCTGAAACAGTCAATAAAAGCTTGTTCCGATTAGTATTTTAAAGGATAACGCTGGTTATTTCTGGGTTAGTTATGGTATTTGCAATCATCTGGTTCATACTTTCGCGTTTTTCGCATAATTGTTGGCCAGATCCTGGGCTTTTTCTGTCGTGCATCACGTAGTAATGCGGTACCACCCCGAAACAGACAATTAAACCTGGTTGCGATTATTATTTTAGAGGATAACGCCGGTTATGTCTCGGTTAGGTCTGGGATTTGCCCTCATCTGGCTCGAACTTTCGCATTTTACGCATACTTGTTGGCAATATCCTGGGCTTTTTCTGGTTTGGATCACGTAGTAATGCGTTACCACACCGAAGCAGTCAATTAAACCTGGTTGCGGATAATATTTTCGACGATAACGCCGGTTATGTCTGGGTTAGGTCTGGTATTTGCCCTCATCTGGCTCGTACTTTCGCATTCTTCGCATACTTCTTAGCCAGATACTGACCTTTTTGTGGTTTTGAACACGTAGTAATCCAGTACCACACCGAAACAGTCAATTAAACCTGGTTGCGATTAATATTTAAGAGGATAACGCCGGTTATGTCTCGGTTAGGTCTGGGATTGGCCCTCATCTGGCTCGTACTTTCGCATTTTTCGCATAATTGTTGGCAAGATCCTCGGCTTTTTATGGTTTGGATCACGTAGTAATCCGGTACCACACCGAAGCAGTCAGTTAAAGCTGGTTGCGATTAATATTTTCGAGGATAACGCTGGTTATGACTGGATTAGGTCTGGTACTTGCCATCATCTGGCTCGTACTTTCTCATTTTTCGCATACTTGTTGGCCAGATCCTGGCCATTTTCTGGTTTGGAACACGTAGAAATGCGGTACCACACTGAAACAGTTAATTAAACCTGGTTGCGATTAATATTTAAGTGGATAACGCCGGTTATGTCTCGGTTAGGTCTGGGATTTGCCCCCATCGGGCTCGTACTTTCGCATTTTTCGCATAATTGTTGGCCAGATCCTGGGCTTTTTCTATCGTGCATCACGTAGTAATGCGGTACCACACCGAAACAGTCAATTAAACCTGGTTGCGATTAATATTTTCGAGGATAACGCCGGTTATGTCTCGGTTAGGTCTGGTATTTGCCCTCATCTGGCTCGTACTTTTGCATTTTTCATATACTTGTTGGCCAGATCCTGGGCTTTTTCTGGTTTGGATCACGTAGTAATGCGGTACCATACCGAAACAGTCAATTAAACCTGGTTGCGATTACTATATTAGAGGATAACGCTGGTTATGTCTGAGTTAGTTCTGGTATTTGCAATCATCTGGCTCATACTTTCGCGATTTTCGCATACTTGTTGGCCAGGTCCTGGCGTTTTTCTGGTTTGGATCACGTAGTAATGCGGTACCACACCGAAACAGTCAATTAAACCTGGATGCGATTAATATTTTAGAGGATAACGCCGGTTATGTCTCGGTCAGGTCTGGGGTTTGCCCTCATATGTCTCGTACCTTCGCATTTTTCGCATACTTGTTGGCCAGATACTGGCCTTTTTCTGGTTTGGAACACGTAGTAATGCGGTACCACACCGAAACAGTCAATAAACCTGGTTGGGATTAATATTTTAGAGAATAACGCCGGTTATGTCTGGTTTAGGTCTGGGGTTTGCCCTCATCTGTCTCGTACCTTCGCATTTTTCGCATACTTGTTGGCCAGCTCCTGACCTTTTTCTGGTTTGGATCACGCAGCAGTGCGATACCACACCGAAATAGTCAATTAAACCTGGTTGCGAGTAATATTTACGAGGATAACGCCGGTTATGTCTGGGTTAGGTCTGGGGTTTGCCCTCATCTGTCTCGTACCTTCGCATTTTTCGCATACTTGTTGGCCAGCTCCTGACCTTTTTCTGGTATGGATCACGTAGTAATGCGGTACCACACCGAAACAGACAATTAAGCCTGGTTGCGAATAATATTTCAGAGGATAACGCCGGATATGTCTCTGTCAGGTCTGGGAATTGCCCTCATCTGGCTCGTACTTTCTCATTTTTCGCATACTTGTTGGCCAGATCCTGGGCTTTTTCTGGCTTGGACCACGTAGTAATATGGTACCACTCTGAAACAGTCAATAAAAGCTTGTTCCGATTAGTATTTTAAAGGATAACGCGGGTTATTTCTGGGTTAGTTCTGGTATTTGCAATCATCTGGCTCATACTTTCGCGATTTTCGCATACTTGTTGGCCACGTCCTGGCGTTTTTCTGGTTTGGATCACGTAGTAATGCGGTACCACACCGAAACAGTCAATTAAACCTGGATGCGATTAATATTTTAGAGGATAACGCCGGTTATGTCTCGGTCAGGTCTGGGGTTTGCCTTCATATGTCTCGTACCTTCGCATTTTTCGCATACTTGTTGGCCAGATACTGGCCTTTTTCTGGTTTGGATCACGTAGTAATGCGGTACCACACCGAAACAGTCAATTAAACCTGGATGCGATTAATATTTTCGAGGATAACGCCGGTTATGTCTCGGTTAGGTCTGGTATTTGCCCTCATCTGGCTCGTGCTTTTGCATTTTTCTTATACTTGTTGGCCAGATCCTGGGCTTTTTCTGGTTTGGATCACGTAGTAATGCGGTACCATACCGAAACAGTCAATTAAACCTGGTTGCGATTACTATATTAGAGGATAACGCTGGTTATGTCTGAGCTAGTTCTGGTATTTGCCCACATCTGGCTCGCACTTTCGCATTTCTCGCATACTTGTTGGCCAGATCCTGGCCTTTTTCTGGTTTGTATCACGTAGTAATGCGGTACCACACCGAAACAGTCAATTAAACCTGGTTGCGATTACTATATCAGGGGATAACGCCGGCTATGTCTCGGTTAGGTCTGGGATTTGCCCTCATCTGGCTCGTGCTTTCGTATTTTTCGCATACTTGTTGGCCAGATCCTGGGCTTTTTCTGGTTTGCATCACGTAGTAATGTGGTACGACACTGAAACAGTCAGTAGAAGCTGGTTCCGAATAATATTTTAGAGGATAACACTGGTTACGTCTGGGTTAGTTCTGGTATTTCCAATCATCTGGCCCATACTTTCGCGTTTTTCGCATACTTGTTGGTCAGATCCTGGGTTTTTTCTGGCTTGGATCCCGTAGTAACACGGTACCACACCGAAACAGTCAATTAATCCTGGTTGCGATTAATATTTTAGAGGATAACGCCGGTAATGTCTGGGTCAGGTCAGGTATTTGCCCTCATCTGGTACGTACTTTCGCATTTTTCGCATGCTTGTTGGCCAGATCCTGGCCTTTTTCTGGCTTGGACCAAGTAGTAATGAGGTTCCACACCGAAACAGTCAATTAAACCTGGTTGCGATTACTATATTAGAGGATAACGCTGGTTATGTCTGGGTTAGTTTTGGTATTTGCCCTAATCTGGCTCGTACTTTCGCGTTTTTCGCATACTTGTTGGCCAGTTCCTGGGTTTTTTCTGGCTTGGATCCCATAGTAATGAGGTTCCACACCGAAACAGTCAATTAAAACTGGTTGCGATTAATATTTTAGAGGATAACGCCGGTAATGTCTGGGTTAGGTCAGGTATTTGCCCTCATCTGGCACGTACTTTCGCATTTTTCGCATGCTTGTTGGCCAGATCCTGGGCTTTTTCTGGTTTGGATCACGTAGTAATGTGGTACCACACTGAAACAGTCAATAGAAGCTTGTTCCGATTAGTATTTTAGAGGTAAACTCTGCTTATGTCTGGTTTAGTTCTGGTATTTGCAATCATCTGGCTCATACTTTAGCGTTTTTCGCGTCCATGTTGGCCAGATCCTGGCATTTTTCTGGTTTGGATCACGTAGTAATGTGGTACCACACTGAAACACTAATGCGGTACCACACCGAAACAGTCAATTAAACCTGGTTGCAATTAATATTTTAGAGGATAACGCCGGTTATGTCTGGGTTAGGTCTGGGATTTGCCCTCATCTGGCTCGTACTTTCCCGTTTTTCGCATACTTGTTGGCCAGTTCCTGGGTTTTTTCTGGCTTGGATCCCGTTGCAATGAGGTTCCACACCGAAACAGTCAATTAAACCTGGTTGCGATTAATATTTTAGAGGATAGCGCCGGTTATGTCTGGGTTAGTTCTGGTATTTGCAATCATCTGGCCCATACTTTCGCGTTTTTCGCATACTTGTTGGCCAGACCCTGAGCTGTTTCTGGTTTGGTTCAGGTAGTAATGTGGTACCACACTGAAACAGTCAATAAAAGCTGGTTCCGATTAATATTTAAGTGGAGAACGCCGGTTATGTCTCAGTTAGGTCTGGGATTTGGCATCATGTGTTTCGTACCTTCGCATATTTCGCATACTTGTTGGCCAGATCCTGGCCTTTTTCTGTTTTGTATCACGTAGTAATGCGTTACCACACCGAAACAGTCAATTAAACCTGGTTGCGATTAATATTTGAGAGGATAACGCCAGTTATGTCTCTGTTAGGTCTGGGATTTGCCCTCATCTGGCTCGCGCTTTCGTTTTTCTCGCATACTTCTTGGCCAGATCATGGACTTTTTCTAGTTTGGATCACGAAGTAATGTGGTACCACACTGAAACAGTCAGTAGGAGCTGGTTCCGATTAGTATTTTAGACGATAACGCTGGTTATGTCTGGGTTGGTTCTGGTATTTGCCCTCATCTGGCTCGTGCTTTCGTTTGTTTCGCATACTTGTTGGCTCGATCCTGGGCTTTTTCTGGTTTGGATCACGTAGTAATGTGGTACCACACTGAAACAGTCAATTAAACCTGGTAGCGATTAATATTTTAGAGGATAACGCTGGTTATGTCTCGGTTATGTCTGGGATTTGCCATCATCTGGCTCGTGCTTTCGTTTTTTTCGCATACTTGTTGGCCAGGTCCTGGGCTTTTTCTGGTTTGGGTCACGTAATAATGTGGCACCACACTGAAACAGTCAATAGAAGCTGGTTCCGAATAGTATCTCAGAGGATAACGCTGGTTATGTCTGGGTTAGTTCTGGTATTTGCAATCATCTGGCTCATACTTTCGCGTTTATCGCATACTTCTTGGCCTGATCCTGGGTTTTTTCTGGTTTGGATCCCGTAGTAATGTGGTTCCACACCGAAACAGACAATTAAACCTGGTTGCGATTAATATTTTAGAGGATAACGCCGGTTATGTCTCGGTTAGGTCTGGGATTTGCCCTCATCTGGCTCGTATGTTCTCATTTTTCGCATACTTGTTGGCCAGGTCCTGGGTTTTTTCTGGTTTGGATCACGTAATAATGTGGCACCGCACTGAAACAGTCAATGCAAGCTGGTTCCGATTAGTATTTTAGAGGATAACGTTGGTTATGTCTCGGTTAGGTCTGGGATTTGGCCTCATGTGTATCGTACTTTCGCATTTTTCGCATACTTGTTGGACAGATCCTGGCCATTTTCTGTTTTGTATCATGTAGTAATGCGGTACCACACCGAAACAGTCAATTAAACCTGGTTGCGATTAATATTTGAGAGGATAACGCCAGTTATGTCTCTGTTAGGTCTGGGATTTGCCCTCATCTGGCTCGCGCTTTCGTTTTTTTCGCATACTTTCTTGGCCAGATCATGGACTTTTTCTGGTTTGGATCACGAAGTAATGTGGTACCACACTGAAACAGTCAGTAGAAGCTGGTTCCGATTAGTATTGTAGACGATAACGCTGGTAATGTGTGGGTTAGTTCTGGTATTTGCCCTCATCTGGCTCGTGCTTTCGTTTGTTTCACATACCTGTTTGTTCGATCCTGGGCTTTTTCTGGTTTGGATCACGTAGTAATGTGGTACCACACTGAAACAGTCAATTAAACCTGGTTGCGATTAATATTTTAGAGGATAACGCCGGGTATGTCTCGGTTAGGTCTGGGATTTGCACTCATCTGGCTCGGACTTTCGCATTTTTCCCATACTTGTTGGCCAGATCCTGGGATTTTTCTGGTTTGGATCACGTAGTAATGTGGTACCACACTGAAGCAGTCAATAGAAGCAGGTTCCGAATAGTATTACAGAGGATAACGCTGGTTATGTCTCGGTTAGGTCTGGGATTTGGCCTCATGTGTTTCGTACTTTCGCATTTTTCGCATACTTGTTGGACAGATCCTGGCCTTTTTCTGTTTTGTATCACGTAGTAATGCGGTACCACACGGAAACAGTCAATTAAACCTGGTTGCGATTAATATTTAAGATGATAACGCCGGTTATGTCTCGGTTAGGTCTGGGATTTGCCCTCATCTGGCTCGTGCTTTCGCTTTTTTCGCATACTTGTTGGCCAGGTCCTGGGCTTTTTCTGGTTTGGATCACGTAATAATGTGGTACCACACTGAAACAGTCAATGAAAGCTGGTTCCGATTAGTATTTTAGAGGATAACGCTGGTTATGTCTGGGATAGTTCTGGTATTTGCCCTCATATGGCACGTACTTTCGCATTTTTCCCATACTTGTTGGCCAGATCCTGGGATTTTTCTGGTTTGGATCACGTAGTAATGTGGTGCCACACTGAAGCAGTCAATAGAAGCTGGTTCCGAATAGTATCTCAGAGGATAACGCTGGTTATGTCTGGGTTAGTTCTGGTATTTGCAATCATCTGGCTCATACTTTCGCGTTTTTCGCATACTTCTTGGCCTGATCCTGGGTTTTTTCTGGTTTGGATCCCGTAGTAATGTGGTTCCACACCGAAACAGGCAATTAAACCTGGTTGCGATTAATATTTTAGAGGATAACGCCGGTTATGTCTCTGTTAGGTCTGGGATTTGCAATCATCTGGCCCATACTTTCGCGTTTTTCGCATACTTGTTGGCCAGATCCTGGGTTTTTTCTGGTATGGATCACGTAGTAATGAGGTTCCACACCGAACCAGTCAATTAAAGCTCGTTCCGATTAATGTTTTAGAGGATAACGCCGGTAATGTCTGCGTTATGTCAGGTATTTGCCCTCATCTGGCACGTACTTTCGCATTTTACGCATACTCGTTGGCCAGATCCTGGGTTTTTTTCTGTCTTAGATCTCGTAGTAATGAGGTTCCACACCGAAACTGTCAATTAAACCTGGCTGCGATTAATATTTTAGAGGATAACGCCGTTTATGTCTCGGTTAGGTCTGGGATTTTCCCTCATCTGGCTCGTACTTCAGCATTTTTCGCATACTTGTTGGCCAGATCCAGGGCTTTACCTGGTTTGGATCACGTAGTAATGCGGTACCATACCGAAACAGTCAATTAAACCTGGTTGCGATTACTATATTAGAGGATAACGCTGGTTGTGTCTGGGCTAGTTCTGGTATTTGCCCACATCTGCCTCGCAATTTCGGATTTCTCGCATACTTGTTGGCCAGATCCTGGCCTTTTTCTGATTTGGATCACGTAGTAATGTGGTACCACACTGAAACAGACAATAAAAGCTGGTTCCCATTAGCATTTTAGAGGATATCGCTGGTTATGTCTGGGTTAGTTCTGGTATTTGCAATCATCTGGCTCATACTTTCGCGTTTTTCGCATACTTGTTGGTCAGATCCTGGGTTTTTTCTGGTTTGGATCCCGTAGTAATGTGGTTCCACACCGAAACAGTCAATTAAACCTGGTACCGATTAATGTTTTAGAGGATAAAGCCGGTTATGTCTGGGTTAGGTCTGGTATTTGCCTCATCTGGCTCGTATTTTCTCATTTTTCGCATGCTTGTTGCCCAGATCCTGGCCTTCTTCTGGTTTCGATCACGTAGTAATGCGGTACCATACCGAAACAGTCAATTAAACCTGGTTGCGATTACTATATTAGAGGATAACGCTGGTTATGTCTGAGCTAGTTCTGGTATTTGCCCACATCTGGCTCGCACTTTCGCATTTCTCGCATACTTGTTGGCCAGATCCTGGCCTTTTTCTGGTTTGTATCACGTAGTAATGCGGTACCACACCGAAACAGTCAATTAAACCTGGTTGCGATTACTATATCAGGGGATAACGCCGGCTATGTCTCGGTTAGGTCTGGGATTTGCCCTCATCTGGCTCGTGCTTTCGTATTTTTCGCATACTTGTTGGCCAGATCCTGGGCTTTTTCTGGTTTGCATCACGTAGTAATGTGGTACGACACTGAAACAGTCAGTAGAAGCTGGTTCCGAATAATATTTTATAGGATAACACTGGTTATGTCTGGGTTAGTTCTGGTATTTCCAATCATCTGGCCCATACTTTCGCGTTTTTCGCATACTTGTTGGTCAGATCCTGGGTTTTTTCTGGCTTGGATCCCGTAGTAACACGGTACCACACCGAAACAGTCAATTAATCCTGGTTGCGATTAATATTTTAAAGGATAACGCCGGTAATGTATGGGTCAGGTCAGGTATTTGCCCTCATCTGGTACGTACTTTCGCATTTTTCGCATGCTTGTTGGCCAGATCCTGGCCTTTTTCTGGCTTGGACCAAGTAGTAATGAGGTTCCACACCGAAACAGTCAATTAAACCTGGTTGCGATTACTATATTAGAGGATAACGCTGGTTATGTCTGGGTTAGTTTTGGTATTTGCCCTAATCTGGCTCGTACTTTCGCGTTTTTCGCCTACTTGTTGGCCAGTTCCTGGGTTTTTTCTGGCTTGGATCCCATAGTAATGAGGTTCCACACCGAAACAGTCAATTAAACCTGGTTGCGATTAATATTTTAGAGGATAACGCCGGTAATGTCTGGGTTAGGTCAGGTATTTGCCCTCATCTGGCACGTACTTTCGCATTTTTCGCATGCTTGTTGGCCAGATCCTGGCCTTTTTCTGGCTTGGACCAAGTAATAATGTGGGACCACACTGAAACAGTCGATGAAAGCTGGTTCCGATTAGTATTTTAGAGGATAACGCTGGTTATGTCTCGGTTAGGTCTGGGATTTGGCCTCATGTGTATCGTACTTTCGCATTTTTCGCATACTTGTTGGCCAGACCCTGAGCTGTTTCTGGTTTGGTTCAGGTAGTAATGTGGTACCACACTGAAAGAGTCAATAAAAGCTGGTTCCGATTAATATTTTAGTGGAGAACGCCGGTTATGTCTCGGTTAGGTCTGGGATTTGGCCTCATGTGTTTCGTACTTTCGCATTTTTCGCATACTTGTTGGCCAAATCCTGGCCTTTTTCTGTTTTGTATCACGTAGTAATGCGGTACCACACCGAAACAGTCAATTAAACCTTGGTTGCGATTAATATTTTAGTGGAGAACGCCGGTTATGTCTCGGTTAGTTCTGGTATTTGCCCTCATCTGGCTCATACTTTCGCGTTTTTCGCATACTTGTTGGCCTGATCCTGGGTTTCTTCTGGTTTGGATCCCGTAGTAATGTGGTTCCACACCGAAACAGACAATTAAACCTGGTTGCGATTAATATTTTAGAGGATAACGCCGGTTATGTCTGGGTTAGTTCTGGTATTTGCAATCATCTGGCCCATACTTTCGCGTTTTTCGCATACTTGTTGGTCAGATCCTGGGTTTTTTCTGGTTTGGATCCCGTAGTAATGAGGTTCCACACCGAAACAGTCAATTAAGCCTGGTTCCGATTAATGTTTTAGAGGATAACGCCGGTTATGTCTGTGTTAGGTCTGGTATTTGCCTCATCTGGCTCGTATTTTCTCATTTTTCGCATACTTGTTGGCCAGATCCTGGCCTGTTTCTGGTTTGGATCACGTAGTAACGCGGTACCACACCGAAACAGTCAATTAATCCTGGTTCCGATTAATATTTTAGAGGATAACGCCGGTTATGTCTCGGTTAGGTCCGGGATTTGCCATCATCTGGCTCGTGGTTTCGTTTTTTTAGCATACTTGTTGGCCAGGTCCTGGGCTTTTTCTGGTTTGGATCACGTAATAATGTGGCACCACACTGAAACAGTCAATGAAAGCTGGTTCCGATTAGTATTTTAGAGGATAACGCTGGTTATGTCTGGGTTAGTTCTGGTATTTGCCCTCATCTGGCTCGTACTTTCGCATTTTTCTCATACTTGTTGGGCAGATCCTGGCCTTTTTCTGGCTTGGACCACGTAGTAATGTGGTACCACACTGAAACAGTCAATTAAACCTGGTTGCGATTTATATTTTAGAGGATAACACCGGTTATGTCTCGGTTAGGTCTGGGATTTGCCCCCCATCTGGCTCGTGCTTTCATTGTTTCGCATACTTGTTGGCCAGGTCCTGGGGTTTTTCTGGTTTGGATCACGTAATAATGTGGCGCCACACTGAAACAGTCAATGAAAGCTGGTTCCGATTAGTATTTTAGAAGATAACGCTGGTTATGTCTCGGTTAGGTCTCGGATTTGGCCTCATGTGTATCGTTCTTTCGCATTTTTCGCATACTTGTTGGACAGACCCTGAGCTGTTTCTGGATTGGTTCAGGTAGTAATGTGGTACCACACTGAAACAGTCAATAAAAGCTGGTTCCGATTAATATTTTAGTGGAGAACGCCGGTTATGTCTCGGTTAGGTCTGGTATTGGCCCACATCTGGCTCGCACTTTCGCATTTTTCGCATACCTGTTGGCCAGGTCCTGGCCTTTTTCTGGTTTGGATCACGTAGTAATGTGGTACCACACTGAAACAGTCAATAAAAGCTTGTTCCGATTAGTATTTTAGAGGAAAACTCTGGTTATGTCTGAGTTAGTTCCTGTATTTGCAATCATCTGGCTCATACTTTCTCGATTCTCGCATACTTGTTGGCCAGGTCCTGGCGTTTTTCTGGTTTGGATCACGTAGTAATGCGGTACCACACCGATACAGTCAATTCAACCTGGTTGCGATTAATATTATAGAGGATATCGCTGGTTATGTCCCGGTTAGGTCTGAGATTTGCCCTCATCTGGCTCGTACTTTCGCATTTTTCGCATACTTGTTGACCAGATCCAGGGCTTTTTCTGGCTAGCATCTCGTAGTAATGCGGTACCACACCGAAACTGTCAATTCAACCTGGTAGCGATTAATATTGTAGACGATAACGCCGGTTATGTCTGGGTTAGGTATGGTATTTGCCCTCATCTGGCTCGTACTTTCGCATTTCTCGCATACTTGTTGGTCAGATCCTGGCCTTTTTCTGGTTTGGATCACGTAGTAAGACGGTACCACACCGAAGCAGTCAATTAAACCTGGTTGCGATTAATATTTTGGAGGATAACGCGGGTTATGTCTCGGTTAGCACTGGGATTTGCCCTCATCTGGCTCGTACTTTCGCATTTTTCGCCAACTTGTTGGTCAGATCATGGCCTTTTCATGGTTTGGATCACGCAGTAATGTAGTACCACAATGAAACAGTCAATAGAAGCTGGTTCCGATTAGTATTTTAGTGGATAACGCCGGTTATGTCTCGGTAAGGTCTGGGATTTGCCCTCATCAGGCTCGTACTTTCGCATTTTTCGCATACTTGTTGGGCAGATGCTGGGGTTTTTCTGGTTTTGACCACGTAGTAATGCGGTACCACACCGAAACTGTCAATTCAACCTGGTAGCGATTAATATTGTAGACGATAACGCCGGTTATGTCTGGGTTAGGTATGGTATTTGCCCTCATCTGGCTCGTACTTTCGCATTTCTCGCATACTTGTTGGTCAGATCCTGGCCTTTTTCTGGTTTGGATCACGTAGTAAGACGGTACCACACCGAAGCAGTCAATTAAACCTGGTTGCGATTAATATTTTGGAGGATAACGCGGGTTATGTCTCGGTTAGCACTGGGATTTGCCCTCATCTGGCTCGTACTTTCGCATTTTTCGCCAACTTGTTGGTCAGATCATGGCCTTTTCATGGTTTGGATCACGTAGTAATGTGGTACCACACTGAAACAGTCAATAAAAGCTTGTTCCGATTAGTATTTTAGAGGAAAACTCTGGTTATGTCTGAGTTAGTTCTGGTATTTGCAATCATCTGGCTCATACTTTCGCGATTTTCGCATACTTGTTGGCCAGTTCCTGGCGTTTTTCTGGTTTGGATCACGTAGTAATGCGGTACCACACCGAAACAGTCAATTAAACCTGGATGCGATTAATATTTTAGAGGATAACGCCGGTTATGTCTCGGTCAGGTCTGGGGTTTGCCCTCATATGTCTCGTACCTTCGCATTTTTCGCATACTTGTTGGCCAGATACTGGCCTTTTTCTGGTTTGGAACACGTAGTAATGCGGTACCACACCGAAACAGTCAATAAACCTGGTTGGGATTAATATTTTAGAGGATAACGCCGGTTATGTCTGGGTTAGGTCTGGGGTTTGCCCTCATCTGTCTCGTACCTTCGAATTTTTCGCATACTTGTTGGCCAGCTCCTGACCTTTTTCTGGTTTGGATCACGCAGTAGTGCGATACCACACCGAAATAGTCAATTAAACCTGGTTGCGAGTAATATTTACGAGGATAACGCCGGTTATGTCTGGGTTAGGTCTGGGGTTTGCCCTCATCTGTCTCGTACCTTCGCATTTTTCGCATACTTGTTGGCCAGCTCCTGACCTTTTTCTGGTATGGATCACGTAGTAATGCGGTACCACACCGAAACAGACAATTAAGCCTGGTTGCGAATAATATTTCAGAGGATAACGCCGGTTATGTCTCGGTTAGGTCTGGGAATTGCCTTCATCTGGCTCGTACTTTCGCATTTTTCGCATACTTGTTGGCCAGATCCTGGGCTTTTTCTGGTTTGGATCACGTAGTAATGTGGTACCACAGTGAAACAGACAATAAAAGCTTGTTCCGGTTAGTATTTTAGAGGATAACGCTGGTTATGACTGGGTTAGTCATGGTATTTGCAATCATCTGGCTCATTCTTTCGCTTTTTTCGCATACTTGTTGGCCTGAACCTGCGTTTTTTCTTGTTTGGATCCCGTAGTAATGTGGGTCCTCAACGAAGCAGTCTATTAAACCTGGTTCCGATTAATATCTTAGAGGATAGCGCCGGTTATCTCTGTGTTAGGTCTGGTATTTGGCCTCATGTGGCTCGTACTTTCGCATTTTTCGCATACATGTTGGCCAGATCCTGGGCTTTTTCTGGTTTGGATCACGTAGTAATGTGGTACCACACTGAAACAGTCAATAAAAGCTGGTTCCGATTAGTGTTTTAGAGGATAACGCTGGTTATGTCTGGGTTAGTTCTGGTATTTGCAATCATCTGGCTCATACTTTCGCATTTTTCTCATACTTGTTGGCCAGTTCCTGGCCTTTTTCTGGTTTGGATCACGTAGTAATGCGGTACCACAACGAAACAGTCAATTGAACCTGGTTGCGACTAATATTTTAGAGGATAACGCCGGTTATGTCTCTGTCAGGTCTGGGAATTGCCCTCATCTGGCTCGTACTTTCTCATTTTTCGCATACTTGTTGGCCAGATCCTGGGCTTTTTCTGGCTTGGACCACGTAGTAATATGGTACCACTCTGAAACAGTCAATAAAAGCTTGTTCCGATTAGTATTTTAAAGGATAACGCTGGTTATTTCTGGGTTAGTTATGGTATTTGCAATCATCTGGTTCATACTTTCGCGTTTTTCGCATACTTGTTGGCCAGATCCTGGCCTTTTTCTGGTTTGGAACACGTAGTAATGCGGTACCACACTGAAACAGTCAATTAAACCTGGTTGCCGATTAATATTTAAGAGGATAACGCCGGTTATGTCTCGGTTAGGTCTGGGATTTGCCCCCATCGGGCTCGTACTTTCGCATTTTTCGCATAATTGTTGGCCAGATCCTGGGCTTTTTCTGTCGTGCATCACGTAGTAATGCGGTACCACACCGAAACAGACAATTAAACCTGGTTGCGATTATTATTTTAGAGGATAACGCCGGTTATGTCTCGGTTAGGTCTGGGATTTGCCCTCATCTGGCTCGAACTTTCGCATTTTTCGCATACTTGTTGGCAATATCCTGGGCTTTTTCTGGTTTGGATCACGTAGTAATGCGTTACCACACCGAAGCAGTCAATTAAACCTGGTTGCGGATAATATTTTCGAGGATAACGCCGGTTATGTCTGGGTTAGGTCTGGTATTTGCCCTCATCTGGCTCGTACTTTCGCATTCTTCGCATACTTCTTAGCCAGATACTGACCTTTTTGTGGTGTTGAACACGTAGTAATCCAGTACCACACCGAAACAGTCAATTAAACCTGGTTGCGATTAATATTTAAGAGGATAACGCCGGTTATGTCTCGGTTAGGTCTGGGATTGGCCCTCATCTGGCTCGTACTTTCGCATTTTTCGCATAATTGTTGGCAAGATCCTCGGCTTTTTGTGGTTTGGATCACGTAGTAATCCGGTACCACACCGAAGCAGTCAGTTAAAGCTGGTTGCGATTAATATTTTTGAGGATAACGCCGGTTATGACTGGGTTAGGTCTGGTATTTGCCATCATCTGGCTCGTACTTTCTCATTTTTCGCATACTTGTTGGCCAGATCCTGGCCATTTTCTGGTTTGGAACACGTAGTAATGCGGTACCACACTGAAACAGTCAATTAAACCTGGTTGCGATTAATATTTAAGTGGATAACGCCGGTTATGTCTCGGTTACGTCTGGGATTTGCCCCCATCGGGCTCGTACTTTCGCATTTTTCGCATAATTGTTGGCCAGATCCTGGGCTTTTTCTATCGTGCATCACGTAGTAATGCGGTACCACACCGAAACAGTCAATTAAACCTGGTTGCGATTAATATTTTCGAGGATAACGCCGGTTATGTCTCGGTTAGGTCTGGTATTTGCCCTCATCTGGCTCGTACTTTTGCATTTTTCTTATACTTGTTGGCCAGATCCTGGGCTTTTTCTGGTTTGGATCACGTAGTAATGCGGTACCATACCGAGACAGTCAATTAAACCTGGTTGCGATTACTATATTAGAGGATAACGCTGGTTATGTATGAGCTAGTTCTGGTATTTGCCCACATCTGTCTCGCACTTTCGCATTTCTCGCATACTTGTTGGCCAGATCCTGGCCTTTTTCTGGTTTGTATCACGTAGTAATGCGGTACCACACCGAAACAGTCAATTAAACCTGGTTGCGATTACTATATCAGGGGATAACGCCGGCTATGTCTCGGTTAGCTCTGGGATTTGCCCTCATCTGGCTCGTACTTTCGCATTTTTCGCATGCTTGTTGGCCAGATCCTGGCCTTTTTCTGGCTTGGACCAAGTAGTAATGAGGTTCCACACCGAAACAGTCAATTAAACCTGGTTGCGATTACTATATTAGAGGATAACGCTGGGTATGTCTGGGTTAGTTTTGGTATTTGCCCTAATCTGGCTCGTACTTTCGCGTTTTTCGCATACTTGTTGGCCAGTTCCTGGGTTTTTTCTGGCTTGGATCCCATAGTAATGAGGTTCCACACCGAAACAGTCAATTAAACCTGGTTGCGATTAATATTTTAGAGGATAACGCCGGTAATGTCTGGGTTAGGTCAGGTATTTGCCCTCATCTGGCACGTACTTTCGCATTTTTCGCATGCTTGTTGGCCAGATCCTGGGCTTTTTCTGGTTTGGATCACGTAGTAATGTGGTACCACACTGAAACAGTCAATAGAAGCTTGTTCCGATTAGTATTTTAGAGGTAAACTCTGCTTATGTCTGGTTTAGTTCTGGTATTTGCTATCATCTGGCTCATACTTTCGCGTTTTTCGCATACTTGTTGGCCAGATCCAGCGCTGTTTCTGGTTTGGATCACGTAGTAATGTGGTACCACACTGAAACAGTCAATAAAAGCTTGTTCCGATTTGTATTTTAGAGGAAAACTCTGGTTATGGCTGGGTTAGTTCTGGTATTTGTAATCATCTGTCTCATACTTTCGCGTTTTTCGCATCCATGTTGGCCAGATCCTGGCATTTTTCTGGTTTGGATCACGTAGTAATGTGGTACCACACTGAAACACTAATGCGGTACCACACCGAAACAGTCAATTAAACCTGGTTGCAATTAATATTTTAGAGGATAACGCCGGTTATGTCTTGGTTAGGACTGGGATTTGCCCTCAATTGGCTCGTACTTTCGCATTTTTCGCATACTTGTTGGCCAGGTCCTCGCCTTTTTGTGGTTTGGATCACGCTGTAATGCGGTACCACACCGAAATAGTGAATTAAACCTGGTTGCGAGTAATATTTAAGAGGATAGCGTCGGTTATGTCTCGGTTAGTTCTGGGATTAGCCCTCATCTGGCTCGTACTTTCGCATTTTTGGCATACTTGTTCGCCAGATCCTGGCCTTTTTCTGGTTTGGATCACGTAGTAATGCAGTACCACACCGAAACAGTCAATTAAACCTGGTTGCGATTAATATTTAAGAGGATAACGCCGGTTATGTCTCGGTTAGGTCTGGGATTGGCCCTCATCTAGCTCGTACTTTCGCATTTTTCGCAAAATTGTTGGCATGATCCTCGCCTTTTTGTGGTTTGGATCACGTAGTACTCCGGTACCACACCGAAGCAGTCAATTAAAGCTGGTTGCGATTAATATTTTCGAGGATAACGCCGGTTATGACTGGGTTAGGTCTGGTATTTGCCATCATCTGGCTCGTACTTTCTCATTTTTCGCATACTTGTTGGCCAGATCCTGGCCTTTTTCTGGTTTGGAACACGTAGTAATGCGGTACCACACTGAAACAGTCAATTAAACCTGGTTGCGATTAATATTTAAGTGGATAACGCCGGTTATGTCTCGGTTAGGTCTGGGATTTGCCCCCATCGGGCTCGTACTTTCGCATTTTTCGCATAATTGTTGGCCAGATCCTGGGCTTTTTCTGTCGTGCATCACGTAGTAATGCGGTACCACGCCGAAACAGTCAATTAAACCTGGTTGCGATTAATATTTTCGAGGATAACGCCGGTTATGTCTCGGTTAGGTCTGGTATTTGCCCTCATCTGGCTCGTACTTTTGCATTTTTCTTATACTTGTTGGCCAGATCCTGGGCTTTTTCTGGTTTGGATCACGTAGTTATGTGGTACCACACTGAAACAGTCAATAAAAGCTTGTTCCGAATAGTATTTTAGAGGAAAACTCTGGTTATGTCTGGGTTAGTTCTGGTATTTGGAATCATCTGGCTCATACTTTCGCATTTTTCGCATACTTGTTGGCCAGATCCTGGCCTTTTTCTGGTTTGGAACACGTAGTAATGCGGTACCACACTGAAACAGTCAATTAAACCTGGTTGCGATTAATATTTAAGTGGATAACGCCGGTTATGTCTCGGTTAGGTCTGGGATTTGCCCCCATCGGGCTCGTACTTTCGCATTTTTCGCATAATTGTTGGCCAGATCCTGGGCTTTTTCTGGCTTGGACCAAGTAGTAATGAGGTTCCACACCGAAACAGTCAATTAAACCTGGTTGCGATTACTATATTAGAGGATAACGCTGGGTATGTCTGGGTTAGTTTTGGTATTTGCCCTAATCTGGCTCGTACTTTCGCGTTTTTCGCATACTTGTTGGCCAGTTCCTGGGTTTTTTCTGGCTTGGATCCCATAGTAATGAGGTTCCACACCGAAACAGTCAATTAAACCTGGTTGCGATTAATATTTTAGAGGATAACGCCGGTAATGTCTGGGTTAGGTCAGGTATTTGCCCTCATCTGGCACGTACTTTCGCATTTTTCGCATGCTTGTTGGCCAGATCCTGGGCTTTTTCTGGTTTGGATCACGTAGTAATGTGGTACCACACTGAAACAGTCAATAGAAGCTTGTTCCGATTAGTATTTTAGAGGTAAACTCTGCTTATGTCTGGTTTAGTTCTGGTATTTGCTATCATCTGGCTCATACTTTCGCGTTTTTCGCATACTTGTTGGCCAGATCCAGCGCTGTTTCTGGTTTGGATCACGTAGTAATGTGGTACCACACTGAAACAGTCAATAAAAGCTTGTTCCGATTTGTATTTTAGAGGAAAACTCTGGTTATGGCTGGGTTAGTTCTGGTATTTGTAATCATCTGTCTCATACTTTCGCGTTTTTCGCATCCATGTTGGCCAGATCCTGGCATTTTTCTGGTTTGGATCACGTAGTAATGTGGTACCACACTGAAACACTAATGCGGTACCACACCGAAACAGTCAATTAAACCTGGTTGCAATTAATATTTTAGAGGATAACGCCGGTTATGTCTTGGTTAGGACTGGGATTTGCCCTCAATTGGCTCGTACTTTCGCATTTTTCGCATACTTGTTGGCCAGGTCCTCGCCTTTTTGTGGTTTGGATCACGCTGTAATGCGGTACCACACCGAAATAGTGAATTAAACCTGGTTGCGAGTAATATTTAAGAGGATAGCGTCGGTTATGTCTCGGTTAGTTCTGGGATTAGCCCTCATCTGGCTCGTACTTTCGCATTTTTCGCATACTTGTTGGCAAGATCCTGGGCTTTTTCTGGATTGGATCCCGTAGTAATGTGGTTCCACACCGAAACAGTCAATTAATCCTGGATGCGATTAATATTTTAGAGGTTAACGCCGGTTGTGTCTCGGTTAGGTCTGGGATTTGCCCCCATCTGGCTCGTACCTTCGCATTTTTCGCATACTTGTTGGCAAGATCCTGGGCTTTTTCTGGTTTGGATTATGTGGTAATGCGGTACCACACCGAAACAGTCAATTAAACCTGGTTGCGATTAATATTTTCGAGGATAACGCTGGTTATGTCTGGGTTAGTTCTGGTATTTGCCCTCATCTGGCTCGTACTTTCGCATTTTTGGCATACTTGTTCGCCAGATCCTGGCCTTTTTCTGGTTTGGATCACGTAGTAATGCAGTACCACACCGAAACAGTCAATTAAACCTGGTTGCGATTAATATTTAAGAGGATAACGCCGGTTATGTCTCGGTTAGGTCTGGGATTGGCCCTCATCTAGCTCGTACTTTCGCATTTTTCGCATAATTGTTGGCAAGATCCTCGCCTTTTTGTGGTTTGGATCACGTAGTACTCCGGTACCACACCGAAGCAGTCAATTAAAGCTGGTTGCGATTAATATTTTCGAGGATAACGCCGGTTATGACTGGGTTAGGTCTGGTATTTGCCATCATCTGGCTCGTACTTTCTCATTTTTCGCATACTTGTTGGCCAGATCCTGGCCTTTTTCTGGTTTGGAACACGTAGTAATGCGGTACCACACTGAAACAGTCAATTAAACCTGGTTGCGATTAATATTTAAGTGGATAACGCCGGTTATGTCTCGGTTAGGTCTGGGATTTGCCCCCATCGGGCTCGTACTTTCGCATTTTTCGCATAATTGTTGGCCAGATCCTGGGCTTTTTCTGTCGTGCATCACGTAGTAATGCGGTACCACGCCGAAACAGTCAATTAAACCTGGTTGCGATTAATATTTTCGAGGATAACGCCGGTTATGTCTCGGTTAGGTCTGGTATTTGCCCTCATCTGGCTCGTACTTTTGCATTTTTCTTATACTTGTTGGCCAGATCCTGGGCTTTTTCTGGTTTGGATCACGTAGCTATGTGGTACCACACTGAAACAGTCAATAGAAGCTTGTTCCGATTAGTATTTTAGAGGAAAACTCTGGTTATGTCTGGGTTAGTTCTGGTATTTGGAATCATCTGGCTCATACTTTCGCATTTTTCGCATACTTGTTGGCCAGATCCTGACCTTTTTCTGGTTTGGATCACGTAGTAATGCGGTACCACAGCGAAACAGTCAATTAATCCTGGTTGCGGTTAATATTTCAGAGGATAACGCCGGTTATGTCTCGGTTAGGTCTGGGATTTGCCCTCATCTGGCTCGTACTTTCGTATTTTTCGCTTACTTGTTGGCCAGATACATGGCTTTTTGTGGCTTGTATCACGTAGTAATGCGGTACCACACCGAAACAGTCAATTAAACCTGGTTGCGATTAATATTTTGGAGGATATCGCCGGTTATGTCTCTGTTATGTCTGGGATTTGCCCTCATCTGGCCCGTACTTTCGCATTTTTCTTATACTTGTTGGCCAGATCCTGGGCTTTTTCTGGTTTGGATCACGTAGTAATGTGGTACCACACTGAAACAGTCAATAGAAGCTTGTTCCGATTAGTATTTTAGAGGTAAACTCTGCTTATGTCAGGTTTAGTTCTGGTATTTGCAATCATCTGGCTCGTACCATCGCATTTTTCGCGTACTTGTTGGCAAGATCCTGAGCTTTTTGTGGTTTGGATAACGTAGTAATGCGGTACCGCACCGGAGCAGTCAATTAAAGCTGGTTGCGATTAATATTTTCGAGGATAACGCCGGTTATGTCTGGGTCAGGTCTGGTATTTGCCATTATCTGGCTCGCACTTTCGCATTTTTCGCATACTCGTTGGCCAGATCCTGGCATTTTTCTGGTTTGGAAAACGTAGTAATGCGGTACCACACCGAAACAGTCAATGAAACCTGGTTGCGATTAATATTTTGGGGGATAACGCCGGTTATGTCTCGGTTAGGTCCGGGATTTGCCACCATCTGGCTCGTACTTTCACATTTTTCGCATACTTGTTGGCCAGATCCTCGCCTTTTTCTGGTTTGGATCACGCAGTAGTGCGGTACCACACCGAAATAGTCAATTAAACCTGGTTGCGAGTAATATTTTAGAGGATAACGCCGGTTATGTCTGGGTTAGGTTTGAGGTTTGCCCTCATCTGGCTCGTACCTCCGCATTTTTCGCATACTTGTTCGCCAGATCCTGGCCCTTTTCTGGTTTGGAACACGTAGTAATGCGGTACTACGCCGAAACAGTCAATGAAACCTGGTTGCGATTAATATTTAAGAGGATAGCGCCGGTTATGTCTCGGTTAGGTCTGGGATTTGCCCACATCTGGCTCGTACTTTCGCGTTTTTCGCATACCTGTTGGCCAGATCCTGCGTTTTTTCTGGTTTGGATCCCGTAGTAATGTGGTTCCACAACGAAACAGTCAATTAAACCTGGTAGCGATTAGTATTTTAGAGGATAACGCCGGTTATGTCTTGGTTAGGACTGGGATTTGCCCTCAATTGGCTCGTACTTTCGCATTTTTCGCATACTTGATGGCCAGGTCCTCGCCTTTTTGTGGTTTGGATCACGCTGTAATGCGGTACCACACCGAAATAGTGAATTAAACCTGGTTGCGAGTAATATTTAAGAGGATAGCGTCGGTTATGTCTCGGTTAGTTCTGGGATTTGCCCTCATCTGGCTCGTACTTTCGCATTTTTCGACTACTTGTTGGCAAGATCCTGGGCTTTTTCTGGTTTGGATCACGTAGTAATGCGGTACCACACCGAAGCAGTCAATTAAACCTGGTTGCGAGTAATATTTTAGAGGATAACGCCGGTTATCTCTGTGTTAGTTCTGGTATTTGCCCTCATCTGGCTCGTACTTTCGCATTTTTCGCATACTCGTTGGCCAGATTCTGGGCTTTCTGTGGTTTGGATCAGGTAGTAATGTGGTACCACACTGAAACAGTCAATAAAAGCTTGTTCCCATTAGTATTTTAGAGGATAACGCTGGTTAGGTCTGGGTTAGTTCTGGTATTTGCAATCATCTGGCTCACACTTTCGCGTTTTTCGCATACTTGTTGGCCAGATCCTGGCCTTTTTCTGGTTTGGAACACGTAGTAATGCGGTACTACGCCGAAACAGTCAATTAAACCTGGTTGCGATTAATATTTAAGAGGATAACGCCGGTTATGTCTTGGTTAGGACTGGGATTTGCCCTCAATTGGCTCGTACTTTCGCATTTTTCGCATACTTGTTGGCCAGGTCCTCGCCTTTTTGTGGTTTGGATCACGCTGTAATGCGGTACCACACCGAAATGGTGAATTAAACCTGGTTGCGAGTAATATTTAAGAGGATAGCGTCGGTTATGTCTCGGTTAGGTCTGGGATTTGCCCCCATCTGGCTCGTACCTTCGCAATTTTCACATACTTGTTGGCAAGATCCTGGGCTTTTTCTGGTTTGGATTATGTGGTAATGCGGTACCACACCGAAACAGTCAATTAAACCTGGTTGCGATTAATATTTTCGAGGATAACGCTGGTTATGTCTGGGTTAGTTCTGGTATTTGCCCTCATCTGGCTCGTACTTTCGCATTTTTCGCATACTTGTTCGCCAGATCCTGGCCATTTTCTGGTTTGGATCACGTAGTAATGTGGTACCACACTGAAACAGTCAATAAAAGCTGGTTCCGATTAGTATTTTAGAGGATAACGCCGGTTATGTCTGGGTTAGTTCTGGTATTTGCAATCATCTGGCTCATACTTTCGCATTTTTCGCATACTTGTTGGCCAGATCCTGGGCTTTTTCTGACTTGGGTCACGAAGTAATGTGGTACCAATCTGAAACAGTCAATAAAAGCTTGTTCCGATTAGTATTTTAGAGGATAACGCTGGTTATGTCTGGGTTAGCTCTGGTATTTGCAATCATCTGGGTCATACTTTCGCGATTATCGCATACTTGTTGACCAGATCCTGCGTTTTTTCTGGTTTGGATACCGTAGTAATGTGGTTCCTCAACGAAACAGTCTATTAAACCTGGTTCCGATTAATATTTTAGAGGATAACGCCGGTTATATCTGTGTTAGTTCTGGTATTTGCCCTCATCTGGCTCGTACTTTCGCATTTTTCGCATACTTGTTGGCCAGATCCAGCGTTTTTTCTGGATTGGATCCCGTAGTAATGTGGTTCCACACCGAAACAGTCAATTAATCCTGGTTGCGATTAATATTTTAGAGGATAACGCCGGTTATGTCTCGGTTAGGTCTGGGATTTGCCCTCATCTGGCTCGTACCTTCGCATTTTTCGCATACTTGTTGGCCAGATACTGGCCTCTTTCTGGTTTTGATCCCGCACTTATGTGGTTCCACACCGAAACAGTCAATAAAAGCTTGTTCCGATTTGTATTTCAGAGGATAACGCTGGTTATTTCTGGGTTAGTTATGGTATTTGCAATCATCTGGCTCATACTTTCGCGTTTTTCGCATACTTGTTGGCCAGATCCAGCGTTTTTTCTGGATTGGATCCCGTAGTAATGTGGTTCCACACCGAAACAGTCAAGTAATCCTGGTTGCGATTAATATTTTAGAGGATAACGCCGGTTATGTCTCGGTTAGGTCTGGTATTTGCAATCATCTGTTTGATACTTTCGCATTTTTCGCATACTTGTTGGCCAGATCCTGGGCTTTTTCTGACTTGGGTCACGTAGTAATGTGGTACCACACTGAAACTGCCAATAAAACCTGGTTCCGATTAATATTTCAGAGGATAACGCCGGTTATGTCTGGGTTAGTTCTGGTATTTGCAATCATCTGGCTCATACTTTCGCAATTTTCGCATATTTGAATGGCCAGATCCTGGGTTTTTTTCTGGTTAGGATCACGTATTAATGTGGTGCCGCACTGAAATGGTCAATTCAACCTGAATTTGGTCAATATTTTAGAGGATAACACCGGTTAGGTCTGGGTTACGTCTGGTATTTGCCAGCATCTAGCTCATACTTTCGCAATTTTGCATGGTTGAATGGCCAGATCCTGGCCTTTTTCTGGTTTCGATCACGTAGTAATGTGGGACCACACTGAAACAGTCAATTAAACCTGGTTTCGATCAATACTTTAGAGGATAACGCCGGTTATGTCTCGGTTAGGTCTGGTATTTGCAATCATCTGGTTCATACTTTCGCATTTTTGGCATATTTATTCGCCAGATCCTGGGCTTTTTCTGACTTGGGTCACGTAGTAATGTGGTACCACACTGAAACATTCAATAAAACCTGGTTCCGATTAATATTTTAGAGGGTAACGCCGGTTAGGTCTGGGTTACGTCTGGTATTTGCAATCATCTTCCTCATACTTTCGCAATTTTGGCATACTTGTTGGCCAGATCCTGTGCTCTTTCTGATTTGGATCAGGTAACAATGTGGCACTACACTGAAACGGTCAATTAAACCTGGTTTCGATCAATACTTTAGAGGATAACGCCGGTAATGTCTCGGTTAGGTCTGGTATTTGCCATCATCTAGCACATACTTTCGCATTTTTCGCATACTTGAATGGCCAGATCCTGGGCTTTTTCTTATTTAGATCACGTAATAATGTGGTACCTATTGAACTTTATTTACTATTAATATAACAACAGTGGTTTATAACATAAGCAGTAATATATAAAGTTTAATAAGCACGTAATTTCTGTATGGTACAAATGAAACAGACTGGAAATGAATGAACAAAATATGTATGAGAAACAAAAACGCAATATCACAGATCGATAAATTTTGTCGTCACTCCGCGTTCCTTCATCACACACACACAAAAGATTCATTCAATTAGATTCGTTGTCCTAGATTCGTTATCCTCCAACACCCTTCCACAACGATATACATTCTAAAATTGTTTTATTTGTTGACGCAGTGCACACTTTTCTGCCATATATTTTAATTTTACTTTTGCAAGAGGTTTAGTTAACATGTCGGCAGGCATTTCATCTGTAGGGCAGTATTGATAATCTATTTTTCCCCGATCCTTAATGTCTTTTATATTATGGAACTTTGTATCAATGTGTTTTGTCCTATTGTTAAACTTCTTGTTGGATGTGAGTTTTAAGCAACTTTGGTTGTCTTCGTAGATGATTGTGTCCTGGGTCCCTTTTCCAAAATCTTCCAGTAGACGTTGTATCCATACAGCTTCTTGAGTAGCTTCGGCAAGGGCTATATATTCCGCTTCAGTAGACGATAGTGAAACACATGGCTGCTTCCTGCAAGCCCAACTTATCGAAGCTCCGGCAAATTGATACAAATATCCGCTATTCGACTTTCTATCATTTCTGTCTTGTGCCCAATCGGCGTCTGCAAAACCAATTAGTTTCCTGCTTTTAACCCTTTGACCAAGTTTCAGTTCATAATCAATTGTTTGTTTTAAATAGCGAGCGACTCTTTTCGTTTCTATCCAGTCATTTGTTGTGGGATGCTTGTTGTGTTGGCTTAAAATAGCAACGCTTGCGGATATGTCCGGTCTACTGTTTACTGCTACGTACAATAAAGCACCGATGAGCTGTTGATACCTGTCACTTTTTGGCATTTCTGATCCATTTTCTTTATATTTAAAATACGTGTGATCTAAAGGTACACTTGATCCTTTTGCATCTTGAAGACCGAATCTGTGTAATATTTTTTTAATATATTTCGCTTGATTTATGCTGTAAAAACCTTCTTCATTTCTTCTCATCTCTATTCCTAAATAATGTTTCAAGAATCCTAAGTCATTCAAACAAAAATGTTTCTTTAAAAATGTTTATATTAATAATAAAAAATATCGTCAACATAAATAATAACATAAATCAGTTCTCCTTTATCTTCTTTAGTATACAAACATGAGTCTGCCTGACTTTGTTTGAAATCATATTTCACGAGCAAATCGTTTAATTGGTCATTCCAAATTTTGGCAGCCTGCTTCAAACCATAGATGCCCCTTTTAAGTCTGCAAACATAGTCATCTTTTTTACCAGGTATTTCATATCCTTCAGGTTGCTTCATAAATATCGTCTCGGTTAATTTCCAATTTAAAAAAGCAGTTTTTGCATCAAAATGTTTTATCAACATACCTTTTTGTCCAGTGACCGTTAAAAAAGTCCTGAATGTAGATTGTCTTACTACCGGTGCAAAATTTTCATCGTAATCCGTGCCATATTTTTGTGAAAACCCTCGAGCAACAAGTCTGGCTTTATATCTCTCCACACTTCCATCGATGTTTCGCTTAATTTTAAAAACCCATTTACACGAGACTATATTTGTGTCTTTTGGTTTGGATACGATTTCCCAAGAGTCGTTCCCCAATAAGGAATTAATTTCGTCATCCATGGCCCTTTTCCAATGCTCTTTATCAGATCCTGACAATGCTTCCTTCGCACTTCTTGGTTCATGTTCTGTATTTAGGACCATGTTTGACGAAGCTACATACCTATCTGGTGGTACTCCTTTATTCGTTCTTTGAGACCGTCTGCACTGTATGCGATCCGTTTCCTCATGATCACCGTTTGTCTCTTTACTTGACATATATTCGTCTGTACTTGGTCCGTCGTCTGATTCTTGATCGTCAGCTGATTCTTCACTGGATGACTTTTCACTTTCAACATCTTGATCGTCAGCTGATTCTTCACTGGGCGACTTTTCCCTTTCAACATCTTCATGGTCGTCTTCCGTGCTGTCTTTTATTTTCGAAAAAATGACCACATTGTCCATCGGTTTATATTCGCTTACTAAATCTAAAAACACAACGTCGCAGCTGATCTTGATGCGATTTGTTTTTGTGTCTAATAAACGAAACGCCTTTGATTCATCGGAGTAGCCAACGAATGTAAATTTCTCAGCTTTGTCGTCTAATTTCTTCCTCTGTTCCTTATGTATGTGTATGTATGCACTGCAACCAAAAATGTGTAAATTTCCGACATCGGGCTTTTTCGAAAACCACAATTCATATGGGGTTTGATCGATTGCTTTCGTAGGTAATCGATTCTGTAAATAGTTAGCTGTGTTTACAGCTTCTCCCTAATATTTCTTATCTAAATTACCATCGAGCAGCATACATCTTGCCATCTCAAGTAGCGACCGATTCTTTCGCTCAGCAACGCCATTCTGCTGAGGTGAATAAACTGTTGTATACTGTGCTTGAATCCCTTCCTGTCTCAAATAATTCTTTAAATCTTCATTAACATATTCTGTTCCCCGATCCGATCTTATTATCTTTGTTTTTTTCTTAAACTGTGTTTTCATTCTTTCTACATATTCTTTTATACATTTTGCTGTTTCATTTTTATGACTCATAAGATAAATAGTCGAGAAACGAGAATAGTCGTCGATAATTGTTAAAATGTACCTTTTGTTGCTCGGTGTTACTGTTTGCATAGGTCCGAACACGTCCGTATGTATGAGATCTAGAATTGAATTTGTCTTGCTTTTTGATACTTTTGAGAAAGGTAATCTAGCCATTTTACCCTTAACGCAGCATTCACAAATCATCTGCTGTCCACAATTCTTAATCTTGATACCTGTGGCTAGATCTTTATTACCTAAAAACTTTATGGCGTTAAAATCTCTATGCCCGAAGCGACGGTGCCAGGTATGCTGGCAATCCGCTGTATGCCCATTAACAATACTTCCGCTCGCTATATATACTTTTCCAATTGGACTTACTTGATACAACTCGGGTGACAATTTCGCAATCGCTTGTAATTTGTTGTCCTTCATGATCTTACAATCGTTTTCGTCAAACGTCAATCTGTATCCATCTTTCACCAGTTTCTTTACTGATAATAAGTTTGACCCAAGTGTCGGCACATATAACACATCGCACACTTTTATTTTGAAGGCGCATTAGAGTCCAATACACAATCTATTACACCCGAAGCGATTCCTTGCACTTCAGCAATCTTTTGTTCCTCTGCAAGACACACTTGACCTTTCCTTCGCGTGTCGAATTCTTGAAAAAACTTCTTCGAAGTCGCCGTATGGCTTGTTGCCCCAGAGTCGACGATCCATACATTTTTATTGTCCTCTTGATGCTTCTCCGTTCCAAGATATGCTCCATCAGAAATTTCTGCTCTTGCATAAAAACAATAATCATTCGAAGAATCTTGCGAGACTGCATTAGCTTTTTCTTTTTTATCTATCCAGGCTTTATATTTTATACAATCTCCTTTAAAATGCCCTGATTTTTTGCAAAAATAGCAATTTTTCTTCGACTGCGTGCTGTTTGTATTTTTGTATCCAGTTTTCAACGCCGTTTCTGTACACTCTCTTGTGACCTTTGTCCCTTTACGTCTTTTGTATTCGTCCATTAATTTACTTTTTACAAGTTCTAACGTAAAATCACCTTCGGGCATGCTTTCAAGTGCTGTCACGAGAGTTTCATAGGATTCTGGGAGACTTCCAAGCAGCATTGCACCCATAAGATTGTCTGGTAAATCCTATCCGAGGGCAGCTAATTTTTCAAAATAACCGCACATTGTGGTAATATGTTCCTCCATGTTGCCATTTTCTTTCATGGCTGTTCTACATAATTGTTTTAGCAACAATACTTTATTCGTTAACGTGGCCTTTTGGTGATATCCTTGTAGAGAATCCCATACCTCACATGATGTTTTGACATTCCTCATGTGCTGCAGTTGGCTGTCTTCTACTAATAGTCCTATTGTAGCGCGTGCTTCATTATACTTTTGCACCCAAACAGCATCTTCCGTAGCGGGTCTTTCACTTCTTATCACTTCCCATAGTTTTTCCTTAATTAACAGAAGTTCCAATTCGTAACTCCATCACTTTAATTACTGTCCACTGGGCCCATAACCTATTGGACTTTATTTACTAATAATATAACAACAGTGGTTTATAACATAAGCAGTAATATATAAAGTTTAATAAACACGTAATTTCTGCATGGTACAAATGAAACAGACTGGAAATGAATGAACAAAATATGTATGAGAAACAAAAACGCAATGTCATAGATCGATTAATTTTGTCGTCACTCCGCGTTCCTTCAACACACACAAACAAAACATTCATTCATCTAGATTCGTTGTCCTAGATTCGTTGTCCTCCAACAGTACCACACTGAAACAGTCAATTAAACCTGGTCCCGATTAATATTTTAGAGGATAACGCCGGTTATGACTGGGTTAAGTCTGGTATTTGCAATCATCTGGCTCATACTTTCGCATTTTTCGCATACTTGTTGGCCAGATCCTGGGTTTTTTCTGGTTTGGATCACGTAGTAATGTCGTACCACACTGAAACCGTCAATTAAACCTGGATTTGATAAATACTTTAGAGGCTAACACCGGTTAGGTCTGGGTTACGTCTGGTATTTACAATCATCTGCCTTATACTTTCGCATTTTTTGCATACTTGATGGCCAGATCCTGGGTTGTTTTCTGGTTAGGATCACGTATCAATGTGGTGCCACACCGAAATAGTTAATTCAACCTGGCTTCGACTAATATTTTAGAGGATAACAGCGGTTAGGTCAGGGTAAGGCCTGGTATTTGCCATCCTCTGGCTCATACTTTCGCATTTTTCGCCTTCTTATTGGCCAGATCCTGGGTCTTTTTCAGGATAGGATCACGTATTAATGTGGTACCACACTGAAATAGTCAATAAAACCTGGTGGCGATTAATATTTTAGAGGATAACTCCGTTTATGTCTGGGCTAGGTCAGGTATTTGCAATCATCTGGCTCATACTTTCGCATTTTTCGCATACTTGTTGGCCAGATCCTCGGTTTTTCCTAGTTTGGAACACGTAGTAATGTGGTACCACACTGAAGCAGCCCACTAAACCTGGTTTCGAGCAATATTTTAGAGGATAGCACCGGTTGGGTCCCGTTTTGTTCTCGGTTATGCCCGTATCTGGCTCATACTTTCGCATTTTTCGCATACTTGATGGCCAGATCCTTGGCTTATTCTGGTTTCGATCACGTAGTAACGTGGTACCATACTGAAACAGTCAATTAACCCTGGCCTCGATCAATATTTTAAAGTATAACTCCTCTTGGGTCACGTTTAGGTCTGGTGTAAGAACCTCACCTGACTCATACTTTCACATTCTTCGCATACTTATCGGCCAGATCATGGGCTTTTTCTGTGTTGGGTCACGTTGTAATGTGGCGCCACAATGAAACAGTCAACTAAACCTGACCTCGATCAATATTATAGAGGATAACACCGTTTAGGATTGTATTAGGTCTGGTATTTGCAATCATCTGGGTCATACTAACGCACTGTTCGCATACCTGTTGGCCAGATCCTGGGCTTTTTCTGGTTGGGATTATGTAGTAATGTGGTACCACACTGAAACAGTGAGTTAAACCTGGATTCGATCAATATAATAGAGGATAACTCCGGTTGGGTCACGTTTAGGTCTGGGATTTGCCCTCATCTGTCTCATACTTTCGCATTCTTCGCGTACTTGTTGGCCAGACCCTGGGCTTTTTCTGGCTTGAATCACGGAGTAATGTGGTACCACACTGAAACAGTCCATTAAACCTGGTACCGATCAATATTATAATGTATACCACCGTTTGGGTCTCGTTTAGGTCTGGGATTTGCCCTCATCTGGCTTATACTTTCGCATTCTTCGCATACTTGTTGGTCAGATCCTGTGTTTTTTTCTGGTTTGAATCACGTAGTAATGTGGTGCCACACTGAAACAGTTAATTAAACCTGGTCTCGATCAATATTTTAAAGTATAACTCCACTTGGGTCACGTTTAGGTCTGGGATTTGCCCTCATCTGTCTCATACTTTCGAATTCTTCGCATACTTTTTGGCCAGATCCTGGGCTTTTTCAGGCTTGAATCACGCGGTAATGTGGCACCACACTGAAACAGTCCATTAAACCTGGTACGGATCAATATTTTAGAGGATAACACCGTTTAGGATTGTATTAGGTCTGGTATTTACAATCATCTGGATCATACTTTCGCATTTTTCGCATAACTATTGGCCAGATCCTGGGCTTTTTCTGGTTTGGGTCACGTTGTAATGTGGCACCACAATGAAACAGTCAACTAAACCTGACCACGATCAATATTTTAGAGGATAACACCGTTTAGGATTGTATTAGGTCTGGTATTTGCAATCATCTGGGTCATACTAACGCACTGTTCGCATACCTGTTGGCCAGATCCTGGGCTTTTTCTGGTTGGGATTATGTAGTAATGTGGTGCCACACTGAAACAGTTAATTAAACCTGGCCTCGATCAATATTTTAAAGTATAACTCCAGTTGGGTCACGTTTAGGTCTGGGATTTGCCCTCAATTGTCTCATACTTTCGCATTTTTCGCATACTTGATGGCCAGATCCTGGGCCTATTGTTGTTTTGATCACGTAGTAACGTGGTACCGTACTGAAACAGTCAATTAAACCTGGCCTCGATCAATATTTTAAAGTGTAACTCCACTTGGGTCACGTTTAGGTCTGGTATTTACCCTCACCTGGCTCATACTTTCGCATTCTTCGCACACTTGACGGCCAGATCATGGGCTTTTTCTGTGTTGGGTCACGTTGTAATGTGGCACCACATTGAAACAGTCAACTAAACCTGACCTCGATCAATATTTTAGAGGATAACACAGTTTAGGATTGTGTTAGGTCAGGTATTTACAATCATCTGCATCATACTTTCGCATTCTTCGCACACTTGTTGGCCAGATCCTGGACATTTTCTGCTTTGGATCACGCAGTCATGTAGTACCAGAATGAAACAGTCAGTTAAACCTGGATTCGATCAATATTTTAAAGGATAACACCAGTTGGGTCTGAGTTAGGTCTGGTATTTGCAATCATCTGGGTCATACTAACGCACTTTTCGCATACCTGTTGGCCAGATCCTGGGCTTTTTCTGGTTGGGATTATGTAGTACTGTGGTACCACACTGGAACAGTGAGTTAAACCTGGATTCGATCAATATAATAGAGGATAACTCCGGTTGGGTCACGTTTAGGTCTGGGATTTGCCCTCATCTGTCTCATACTTTCGCATTCTTCGCACACCTGTTGGCCTGATCCTGGCCTTATTCTGGTTTGGGTCAGGTAGTCATGTGGTACCACACTGAAACCGTCAATTAAACCTGGTTCCGATCAATAAATTAGATGATAACACCGGTTAGGTCTGGGTTAGGTCTGGGATTTGCCCTCATCTGGCTTATACTTTCGCATTCTTCGCATACTTGTTGGTCAGATCCTGTGTTTTTTTCTGGTTTGAATCACGTAGTAATGTAGTACCACAATGAAACAGTCAATTAAACCTGACCACGATCAATATTTTAAAGTATATCACCGGTTGGGTTACGTTTAGGTCTGGGATATGCCCTCATCTGGCTGATACTTTCGCATTTTTCGCATACTTCTTAGCCAGATCCTGGGTTCTTTTCTGGTTTGGATCACGTACTAATGTAGTACCAGAATGAAACAGTCAATTAAACCTGGATTCGACCAATATTTTAGAGGATAACACCGGGTAGGTCTGGGTTAGGTCTGGTATTTGCCCTCATCTGGCTCGTACTTTTTTTTTTTTTTTTTTTTTGTCGTGGGGAAAATCTTCGAAAGACTCCCTCCCACCTCCTTGGGGAGAGGTGGGAGGGGTGTGTGGGATTCCCCGCGCCCGTACAACGACAGGCGCGGGACCTACCCACTAAAAACCCCACGGTGACCCTTCGGCACGCTTTGGGAGGATACCGGGAATCGCTCGAAGCATTCTTCCGGTATCATCCCCGTGCCCGCGCTTTCGCGCCCATCCCCCGGGGGGACAATCGGTCCCCCCAGTAGATACACTGCCTCATAGCGGCGGGACGGGGCCACTCCATCCCGCCGCTATCCGTCCCGGGGCCGCATTTAGTGGCGGCTGCGAGCCCCAACTCGCAACCGCCCGCGACCCCGTTTCCACCCCTCGGCGGCCGGGCGTTCATGGCCGCACCAGACCGCCGAGGGTGCCTCCCCTTGCGTCGGACCGGTAGGGGGAGGCACTCCTACCCACAACCGGTCCGACCCGGCGCCGCCTGGCGGGAGGAGGGTCCCCTCAGGACCCCCCTCCCAGCCTAGGTCATCCGCCACGCCGAGGCGGCCGCCCGCGACGCCTCGCGACCGGGCGACGACCTCGGGCCACCGCACGAGCGCGAGCTTCAGCACGCCGCTGACGCTCGCGCTCCCTCCCCGCGGCCTCCTTCTGCAACATTACGTTCTCGCAGAAGGAGGCCACGGCCCTCCACTTCTCCTCGCTGCCGAGCATGGCGCGCACCACGCCCGGCAGCGAGACATCCCGCCCGACGACGCCGACCAGGACACGGCGCTCCCCCTCCCACGCGGGGCATACCTCCAGGGTATGATCCGCCGTGTCCTGCTCAGCGTCGCAGTTGGCCAACAAGTTTGCGAAAAATGGGAAAGTATGAGGCAGATAATTGCAAACACCAGACGTAACCCAGACCTAACCGGTGTTGTCCTCTAAAATATTGATCGAAGCCAGGTTTAATTGACTGCTTCAGTGTGGCATCACATGAATACGTGACTCTATCGAGAAAAGAACCCAGGATCTGCCCAACAAGTATGCGAAAAATGCGAAAGTATCAGCTAGATGTTGGCAAATACCAGACCTAACACAGACATAACCGGCGTTATCCTGTAAAATATTGGTCGAAACCAGGTTTAATTGACTGTTTCAGTATGGCACCTCATTAATACGTGATCCTAACCAAAAAAAATCCAGGATCTGGCCAACGAGTATGCGAAAGATGCGAAAGAATTAGGGAGATGATTGCAAATACCAGACGTAACCCAGACCAAACCGGTGTTGTCCTCTAAAATATTGATCGAAACCAGGTTTAATTGACTGTTTCAGTATGGCACCTCATTAATACGTGATCCCAACCAAAAAAGACCCAGGATCTGGCCAACGCGGATGCGAAAGATGCGAAAGTATTAGGGTGATGATTGCAAATACCAGACGTAACCCAGACCTAACCGGTGTTGTCCTCTAAAATATTGATCGAAACCAGGTTTAATTGACTGCTTCAGTGTGTTACAACGATAATACGTGTTCCAAACCAGAACAAACCTAGGATCTGGTCAACAAGTATGCGAAAAATGCGAAAGTATGAGCCAGATTGGGACAAATCCCAGACCTAACCTAGACACAACCGGCGTTATCCTCTAAAATATAAATCGCAACCAGGTTTAATTGGCTGTTTCGGTGTGGAACCACATTCCTACGTGATCCAAACCAGTAAAAACCCAGGAACTGGCCAACAAGTATGCGAAAAATGCGAAAGTATGAGTCTGATGATTGCAAATACCCAGACATAACCGGCGTTATCCTCTAAAATATTTATCGAAACCAGGTTTAATTGACTGTTTCAGTGTGGTACCAATTTACAAGGTGATCCGAACCAGAAAAGACCCAGGATCTGGCCAACAAGTATGCGAGAAATGCGACTGTATGAGCCAGATGATGACAAATACCAGACCTAACCCAGACATAACCGGCGTTATCTTCGAAAATATTAAACGCGACCAGGTCTAATTGACTCTTACAGTGTCTTACCACATTACTACGTGATCCAAACCAGAAAAAGCCCAGGATCTGGTCAACAAGAATGTGAAAAATGCGAAAATATGAGCCAGATTGGGGCAAATCCCAGACCTAATCCAGACATAACCGGCGATGTCCTCTAAAATATTAATCACAACCAGGTTTAATTGACTGTTTCAGTGTGGTACCACTTTACAACGTGACCCGAACCAGAAGAGACCCAGGATCTGGCCAACAAGTATGCGAAAAATGCGACTGTATGAGCCAGATGATTGCAAATACCAGAACTAACCCAGACCTAACCGACGTTATCCTCTAAAATATTAATCGGAATCAGGTTTAATTGACTCTTTCGGTGTGGTACCACATTACTACGTGATCCAAACCAGAAAAAGCCCAGGATCTGGCCAACAAGTATGCGAAAAATGCGAAAGTACGAGTCAGATGATTGCAAATACCAGAACTAACCCAGACATAACCGGCGTTATCCTCTAAAATATTAATCGCAACCAGGTTTTATTGACTGTTTCGATGTGGTACCACATTACTGCGTGATCCAAATCAGAAAAAGCCCAGTATCTGGCCAACAAGAATGCGAAAAATGCGAAAGTATGAGGCAGATGATTGCAAATACCAGACGCAACCCAGACCTAACCGGTGTCAGCCTCTACAATATTGACCGAATACAGGTTGAATTGAATATTTCAGTGTGGCACTACATTAATACGTGATCCTAAGCAGAAAAAAACCCAGAATATGGCCAACAAGTTTGCGAAAAATGCGAAAGTATGAGGCAGATGATTGCATATTACAGTCGTAACCCAGACCTAACCGGTGTTATCCTCTGAAATATTGTTCGAAACCAGGTTTACTTGACTGTTTCAGTGCGGTACCACATTAATACGTGATCCTAACCAGAAAAAAACTCAGGAGCTGGCCAACAAGTATGCGAAAGGAGCGAAATTATCAGGCAGATGATTGCAAATACCAGACCTAACACAAACCTAACCGGTGTCAGCCTCTACAATATTGATCGAATCCAGGTTGAATTGACTATTTCAGTGTGGTACCACATTGACACGTGATCCTGCCCAGAAAAAAGCGCAGGATCTGGCCAACAAGTATGCGAATGATGCGAAAGTATGAGGCAGATGATTGCAAATACTAGACCTAACACAAACCTAACCGGTATTGTCCTCTAAAGTATTGATCGAAGCCAGCCTTAATTGACTGATTCAGTCTGGTACCACATTACTACGAGGTCCAAGTCAGTAAAAGCCCAGGATCTGGCCAACAAGTATCCGAAAAATGCGAATGTATGAGGAAGATGATTGCAAATACCAGACCTAACCCAAATCTAACCGGTGTTATCCTCTAAAGTATTGATCCAAACCAAGTTTTATCGATTATTTCAGTGTGGTACCACATTAATACGTGATGCTATCCAGAAAAAGACCCAGGATCTGGCCAACAAGTATGCGAAAGATGCGAATGTATGAGGCAGATGTTTGCAAATACCAGACCTAACACAAACCTGACCGGTATTGTCCTATAAAGTATTGATCGAATCCAGGTTTAATTGACTGTTTCGGTGTGGTACCACATTACTACGTGACCTAGATCAGATAAAGTCCAGTATCTGGCCAACAAGTATGCGAAAAATGCGAAAGTATGAGGCAGATGATTGCAAATACCAGAACTAACACAAACATAACCAGCGTTATCCTGCACAATATTCATCGCAACCAGGTTTAATTGACTGCTCCGGTGTGGAGCCACATTCCGACGGGATCCAAACCACAATATACATAAGATCTGGCCAACTAGTACGCGAAAATTGCGAAAGTATGAGCCAGATGATTGCAAATACCTGAACTAACCCAGACATAACCAGCGTTATCCTCTAAAGAATTAATCGGAACCAGGTTTAATTGACTGTTTCAGTGTGATACCACATGACTATGTGATCCAAGCCAGAACAAGGCCAGGATCTGGCCAGCAAGTATGCGAAAAATACGAAAATACGAGCCAGATGACGGCAAATCCCTGACCAAACCGTGACATAACCGGCGTTTTGCTCTAAAATATTAATCGCAACCAGGTTTAATTGACTGTTTCGGTGTGGTATCGCTTTACTACGTGATCCAAACCAGAAAAAGGCCAGCATCTGGACAACAAGTATGCGAAAAATGCGAAAGTACAAGCCAGATGAGGGCAAATACCTGACCTAACACAGACATAACCGGCGTTATCCACTAAAATATTAATCGGAACCAGGTTTAATTGACTGTTTCAGTGTGGTACCAAATTACTACGTGGTCCAAGCCAGAAAGAAGCCAGGATCTGGCCAGCAAGTATGCGAAAAATGCGAAAGTACGAGCCAGATGAGGGCAAATACCAGAACTAACCTAGACATAACCGGCGTTATCCTCTAGAATATTAATCGCAACCAGGTTTAATTGACTGTTTCGGTGTAGAACCACATTACTACGTGATCCAAACCAGAAAAAGCCCAGGATCTGGCCAACAAGTATGCGAAAAATGCGAAAGTACGAGCCAGATGAGGGCAAATACCAGACCTAACCCCGACATAACCGGCGTTATCCTATAAAATATTAATCGCAACTAGGTTTAATTGACTGCTTCGGTGTGGTACCGCTTTACTACGTGATCCAAACCAGAAAAACCCCAGGATCTTACCAACAAGTAGGCGAAAAATGCGAATGTACGAGCCAGATGAGGCCAAATCCCAGACCCAACCGAGACATAACCGGCGTTATCCTATAAAATATGAATCGCAACCAGGTTTAATTGACTGTTTCGGTGTGGTACCGCATTAGTACGTGATCCAAACCAGGAAAAGGCCAGGATCTGGCCAACAAGTATGCGAAAAATGCGAAAGTACGAGCCAGATGAGGGCAAATACCAGACCTAACCCAGACATAACAGGCGTTATCCTCTAAAATATTAATCGCAACCAGGTTTAATTGACTGTTTCAGTGTGGTACCGCATTACTACGTGATCCAAACCAGGAAAAGGCCAGGATCTGGCCAACAAGTATGCGAGAAATGCGAAAGTACGAGCCAGATGAGGGCAAATCCCTGACCTAACCGAGACATAACCGGCGTTATCCTCTAAAATATTAATCGCAACCAGGTTTAATTGACTGTTTCGGCGTGGTACCACATTACTACGCGGTCCGAGCCAGAAAAAGGCCAGGATCTGGCCAACAACTATGCGAAAAATGCGAAAGTACGAGCCAGATGAGGGCAAATACCAGACCTAACCTAGACATAACCGGCGTTATCCTCTAAAATATTAATCGAGACCAGGTTTAGTTGACTGTTTCGGTGTGGAGCGTCATTATTGCGGGATCCAAACCAGAAAAAACCCTGGATCTGGCCAAGAAGTATGCGAAAAACGCGAAAGTATGAGCCAGATGATTGCAAATACCAGAACTAACCCAGACATAAGCGGCGTTATCCACTAAAATATTAATCGGAACCAGGTTTAATTGACTGTTTCAGTGTGGTACCACATAACTACGTGGTCCAAGTCAGTAAAAGCCCAGGATCTGGCCAACAAGTATGCGAAAAATGCGGAAGAATGAGGAAGATGATTGCAAATACCAGACGTAACCCAGACCTAACCGGTGTTATCCTCTAAAATATTAATCGGAACTAGGTTTTATTGACTACTTCTGTGTAGTACCACATTACTACGTGATCCATACCAGAAAAATCCAGGATCTGGCCAAAAAGTATGCCAAAAACGCGAAAGTATGAGCCAGATGATTGCAAATACCAGAACTAACCCAGACATAAGCGGCGTTATCCACTAAAATATTAATCGCAACCAGGTTTTATTGACTGTTTCGATGTGGTACCACATTACTACGTGATCCAAATCAGAAAAAGCCCAGTATCTGGCCAACAAGTATGCGAAAAATGCGAAAGTATGAGGCAGATGATTGCATATTACTGTCGTAACCCAGACCTAGCCGGTGTTATCCTCTGAAATATTGTTCGAAACCAGGTTGACTTGACTGTTTCAGTGCGGTACCACATTAATACGTGATCCTAACCAGAAAAACCTCAGGAGCTGGCCAACAAGTATGCGAAAGGAGCGAAATAATCAGGCAGATGATTGCAAATACCAGACCTAACACGAACCTAACCGGTGTCAGCCTCTACAATATTGATCGAATCCAGGTTGAATTGACTATTTCAGTGTCGTACCACATTGACACGTGATCCTGCCCAGAAAAAAGCGCAGGATCTGGCCAACAAGTATGCGAATGATGCGAAAGTATGAGGCAGATGATTGCAAATACCAGACCTAACACAAACCTAACCGGTATTGTCCTCTAAAGTATTGATCGAAGCCAGCCTTAATTGACTGATTCAGTCTGGTACCACATTGCTACGAGGTCCAAGTCAGTAAAAGCCCAGGATCTGGCCAACAAGTATCCGAAAAATGCGAAAGTATGAGGAAGATGATTGCAAATACCAGACCTAACCCAAATCTAACCGGTGTTATCCTCTAAAGTATTGATCGAAACCAGGTTTTATTGATTATTTCTGGGTGGTACCACATTAATACGTGATGCTATCCAGAAAAGGACCCAGGATCTCGCAAACAAGTATGCGAAAGTTGCGAATGTATGAGGCAGATGTTTGCAAATACCAGACCTAACACAAACCTGACCGGTATTGTCCTATAAAGTATTGATCGAATCCAGGTTTAATTGACTGTTTCGGTGTGGTACCACATTACTACATGACCTACATCAGAAAAAGTCCAGTATCTGGCCAACAAGTATGCGAAAAATGCGAAAGTATGAGGCAGATGATTGCAAATACCAGGCGCAACCCAGACGTAACCGGTGCCAGCCTCTACAATATTGATCGAATCCAGGTTGAATTGACTATTTCAGTGTGGCACCACATTAATACGTGATCCTTACCAGAAAAAAAACCCAGGATATGGCCAACAAGTTTGCGAAAAATGGGAAAGTATGAGGCAGATAATTGCAAACACCAGACGTAACCCATACCTAACCGGTGTTGTCCTCTAAAATATTCATCGAAGCCAGGTTTAATTGACTGCTTCAGTGTGGCATCACATGAATACGTGACTCTATCGAGAAAAGAACCCAGGATCTGGCCAACAAGTATGCGAAAAATGCGAAAGTATCAGCTAGATGTTGGCAAATACCAGACCTAACACAGACATAACCGGCGTTATCCTGTAAAATATTGGTCGAAACAAGGTTTAATTGACTGTTTCAGTATGGCACCTCATTAATACGTGATCCTAACCAAAAAAAATCCAGGATCTGGCCAACGAGTATGCGAAAGATGCGAAAGAATTAGGGAGATGATTGCAAATACCAGACGTAACCCAGACCTAACCGGTGTTGTCCTCTAAAATATTGATCGAAACCAGGTTTAATTGACTGCTTCAGTGTGTTACAACGATAATACGTGATCCCAACCTGAAAAAGCCCTGGATCTGGCCAACAAGTATGCGAAAAATGCGAAAGTACGAGCCAGATGATTGCAAATACCAGAACTAACCCAAACATAACCAGCGTTATCCTGCACAATATTCAACGCAACCAGGTTTAATTGACTGCTCCGGTGTGGAACCACATTACGACGGGATCCAAACCACAATATACATAAGATCTGGCCAACTAGTACGCGAAAATTGCGAAAGTATGAGCCAGATGATTGCAAATACCTGAACTAACCCAGGCATAACCAGCGTTATCCTCTAAAGTGTTAATCGGAATCAGGTTTAATTGACTGTTTCAGTGTGATACCACATGACTATGTGATCCAAGCCAGAACAAGGCCAGGATCTGGCCAACAAGTATGCGAAAAATACGAAAATACGAGCCAGATGACGGCAAATCCCTGACCAAACCGTGACATAACCGGCGTTTTGCTCTAAAATATTAATCGCAACCTGGTTTAATTGATTGCTTCTGTGTGGTACCGCATTACTACGTGATCCAAAGCAGAAAAAGCCCAGGATCTTGCCAACAAGTAGGCGGAAAATGCGAAGGTACGAGCCAGATGAGGGCAAATCCTAGACCTAACCGAGACATAACCGGCGTTATCCTCCAAAATATTAATCGCATCCAGGTTTAATTGACTGTTTAGGTGTGATATCGCTTTACTACGTGATCCAAACCAGAAAAAGGCCAGCATCTGGACAACAAGTATGCGAAAAATGCGAAAGTACAAGCCAGATGAGGGCAAATACCTGACCTAACACAGACATAACCGGCGTAATCCACTAAAATATTAATCGGAACCAGGTTTAATTGACTGTTTCAGTGTGGTACCAAACTACTACGTGGTCCAAACCAGAAAAAGCCCAGGATCTGGCCAACAAGTATGCGAAAAATGCGAAAGTACGAGCCAGATGAGGGCAAATACCAGACCTAACCCAGACATAACCGGCGTTATCCTATAAAATATTAATCGCAGCTAGGTTTAATTGACTGCTTCAGTGTGGCATCACATGAATACGTGACTCTATCGAGAAAAGAACCCAGGATCTGGCCAACAAGTATGCGAAAAATGCGAAAGTATCAGCTAGATGTTGGCAAATACCAGACCTAACACAGACATAACCGGCGTTATCCTGTAAAATATTGGTCGAAACAAGGTTTAATTGACTCTTTCAGTATGGCACCTCATTAACACGTGATCCTAACCAAAAAAAATCCAGGATCTGGCCAACGAGTATGCGAAAGATGCGAAAGAATTAGGGAGATGATTGCAAATACCAGACGTAACCCAGACCTAACCGGTGTTGTCCTCTAAAATATTGATCGAAACCAGGTTTAATTGACTGCTTCAGTGTGTTACAACGATAATACGTGATCCAAACCAGAAAAAGCCCTGGATCTGGCCAACAAGTATGCGAAAAATGCGAAAGTACGAGCCAGATGATTGCAAATACCAGAACTAACCCAAACATAACCAGCGTTATCCTGCACAATATTCAACGCAACCAGGTTTAATTGACTGCTCCGGTGTGGAACCACATTACGACGGGATCCAAACCACAATATACATAAGATCTGGCCAACTAGTACGCGAAAATTGCGAAAGTATGAGCCAGATGATTGCAAATACCTGAACTAACCCAGGCATAACCAGCGTTATCCTCTAAAGTGTTAATCGGAACCAGGTTTAATTGACTGTTTCAGTGTGATACCACATGACTATGTGATCCAAGCCAGAACAAGGCCAGGATCTGGCCAACAAGTATGCGAAAAATACGAAAATACGAGCCAGATGACGGCAAATCCCTGACCAAACCGTGACATAACCGGCGTTTTGCTCTAAAATATTAATCGCAACCAGGTTTAATTGATTGCTTCTGTGTGGTACCGCATTACTACGTGATCCAAAGCAGAAAAAGCCCAGGATCTTGCCAACAAGTAGGCGGAAAATGCGAAGGTACGAGCCAGATGAGGGCAAATCCTAGACCTAACCGAGACATAACCGGCGTTATCCTCCAAAATATTAATCGCATCCAGGTTTAATTGACTGTTTAGGTGTGATATCGCTTTACTACGTGATCCAAACCAGAAAAAGGCCAGCATCTGGACAACAAGTATGCGAAAAATGCGAAAGTACAAGCCAGATGAGGGCAAATACCTGACCTAACACAGACATAACCGGCGTAATCCACTAAAATATTAATCGGAACCAGGTTTAATTGACTGTTTCAGTGTGGTATCAAATTACTACGTGGTCCAAAGCAGAAAAAGCCCAGGATCTGGCCAACAAGTATGCGAAAAATGCGAAAGTACGAGCCAGATGAGGGCAAATACCAGACCTAACCCAGACATAACCGGCGTTATCCTATAAAATATTAATCGCAGCTAGGTTTAATTGACTGCTTCAGTGTGGCATCACATGAATACGTGACTCCATCGAGAAAAGAACCCAGGATCTGGCCAACAAGTATGCGAAAAATGCGAAAGTATCAGCTAGATGTTGGCAAATACCAGACCTAACACAGACATAACCGGCGTTATCCTGTAAAATATTGGTCGAAACAAGGTTTAATTGACTGTTTCAGTATGGCACCTCATTAATACGTGATCCTAACCAAAAAAAATCCAGGATCTGGCCAACGAGTATGCGAAAGATGCGAAAGAATTAGGGAGATGATTGCAAATACCAGACGTAACCCAGACCTAACCGGTGTTGTCCTCTAAAATATTGATCGAAACCAGGTTTAATTGACTGCTTCAGTGTGTTACAACGATAATACGTGATCCAAACCAGAAAAAGCCCTGGATCTGGCCAACAAGTATGCGAAAAATGCGAAAGTACGAGCCAGATGATTGCAAATACCAGAACTAACCCAAACATAACCAGCGTTATCCTGCACAATATTCAACGCAACCAGGTTTAATTGACTGCTCCGGTGTGGAACCACATTACGACGGGATCCAAACCACAATATACATAAGATCTGGCCAACTAGTACGCGAAAATTGCGAAAGTATGAGCCAGATGATTGCAAATACCTGAACTAACCCAGGCATAACCAGCGTTATCCTCTAAAGTGTTAATCGGAACCAGGTTTAATTGACTGTTTCAGTGTGATACCACATGACTATGTGATCCAAGCCAGAACAAGGCCAGGATCTGGCCAACAAGTATGCGAAAAATACGAAAATACGAGCCAGATGACGGCAAATCCCTGACCAAACCGTGACATAACCGGCGTTTTGCTCTAAAATATTAATCGCAACCAGGTTTAATTGATTGCTTCTGTGTGGTACCGCATTACTACGTGATCCAAAGCAGAAAAAGCCCAGGATCTTGCCAACAAGTAGGCGGAAAATGCGAAGGTACGAGCCAGATGAGGGCAAATCCTAGACCTAACCGAGACATAACCGGCGTTATCCTCCAAAATATTAATCGCATCCAGGTTTAATTGACTGTTTAGGTGTGATATCGCTTTACTACGTGATCCAAACCAGAAAAAGGCCAGCATCTGGACAACAAGTATGCGAAAAATGCGAAAGTACAAGCCAGATGAGGGCAAATACCTGACCTAACACAGACATAACCGGCGTAATCCACTAAAATATTAATCGGAACCAGGTTTAATTGACTGTTTCAGTGTGGTACCAAATTACTACGTGGTCCAAGCCAGAAAGAGGCCAGGATCTGGCCAGCAAGTATGCGAAAAATGCGAAAGTACGAGCCAGATGAGGGCAAATACCAGACCTAACCTAGACATAACCGGCGTTATCCTCTAGAATATTAATCGCAACCAGGTTTAATTGACTGTTTCGGTGTAGAACCACATTACTACGTGATCCAAACCAGAAAAAGCCCAGGATCTGGCCAACAAGTATGCGAAAAATGCGAAAGTACGAGCCAGATGAGGGCAAATACCAGACCTAACCCAGACATAACCGGCGTTATCCTATAAAATATTAATCGCAGCTAGGTTTAATTGACTGCTTCGGTGTGGTACCGCATTACTACGTGATCCAAACCAGAAAAACCCCAGGATCTTGCCAACAAGTAGGCGAAAAATGCGAATGTACGAGCCAGATGAGGCCAAATCCCAGACCCAACCGAGACATAACCGGCGTTATCCTATAAAATATGAATCGCAACCAGGTTTAATTGACAGTTTCGGTGTGGTACCGCATTAGTACGTGATCCAAACCAGGAAAAGGCCAGGATCGGCCCAACAAGTATGCGAACAATGCGAAAGTACGTGCCAGATGAGGGCAAATACTAGACCTAACCCAGACATAACAGGCGTTATCCTCTAAAATATTAATCGGAACCAGGTTTAATTGACTGTTTCGGTCTGGTACCGCATTAGTACGTGATCCAAACCAGAAAAAGGCCAGGATCTGGCCAACAAGTATGCGGAACATGCGCAAGTACGAGCCAGATGAGGGCAAATCCCAGACGTAACCGAGATATAAACGGTGTTATCCCCTAAAATATTGATCGAAACCAGGTTTTATCGATTATTTCAATGTGGTACCACATTAATGCGTGATGCTATCCAGAAAAAGACCCAGGATCTGGCCAACAAGTATGCGAAAGATGCGAATGTATGAGGCAGATGTTTACAAATACCAGACCTAACACAAACCTGACCGGTATTGTCCTATAAAGTATTGATCGAATCCAGGTTTAATTGACTGTTTCGGTGTGGTACCACATTACTACGTGACCTAGATCAGAAAAAGTCCAGTATCTGGCCAACAAGTATGCGAAAAATGCGAAAGTATGAGGCAGATGATTGCAAATACCAGACGCAACCCAGACGTAACCGGTGCCAGCCTCTACAATATTGATCGAATCCAGGTTGAATTGACTATTTCAGTGTGGCACCACATTAATACGTGATCCTTACCAGAAAAAAACCCAAGATATGGCCAACAAGTTTGCGAAAAATGGGAAAGTATGGGGCAGATAATTGCAAACACCAGACGTAACCCAGACCTAACCGGTGTTGTCCTCTAAAATATTGATCGAAGCCAGGTTTAATTGACTGTTTCAGTGTGGCATCACATGAATACGTGACTCTATCGAGAAAAGAACCCAGGATCTGGCCAACAAGTATGCGAAAAATGCGAAAGTATCAGCTAGATGTTGGCAAATACCAGACCTAACACAGACATAACCGGCGTTATCCTGTAAAATATTGGTCGAAACAAGGTTTAATTGACTGTTTCAGTATGGCACCTCATTAATACGTGATCCCAACCAAAAAAAACCCAGGATCTGGCCAACGAGGATGCGAAAGATGCGAAAGTATTAGGGAGATGATTGCAAATACCAGACGTAACCCAGACCTAACCGGTGTTGTCCTCTAAAATATTGATCGGAACCAGGTTTAATTGACTGTTTCTGTGTGGTACCACATTACTACGTGATACAAACCAGAAAAAGCCTAGGATCTGGCCAACAAGTATGCGAAAAATACGAAAGCACGAGACAGATGAGGGCAAATCCCAGACACAACCGAGACATAACCGGCGTTATCCTCTAAAATATTAATCGCAACCAGGTTTAATTGACTGTTTCGGTGTGGTACCGCAATACTACGAGATCCCCACCAGAAAAAACGCAGGATCTGGCCAACAAGTATGCGAAAAATGCGGAAGTATGAGGCAGATGATCCCATACACCAGACCTAACACAAACCTAACCGGTATTGTCCTCTAAAAGTATTGATCGAAGCCCGCCTTAATTGACTGTTTCAGTGTGGTACCACATAACTACATGGTCCAAGTCAGTAAAAGCCCAGGATCTGGCCAACAAGTATGCGAAAAATGCGAAAGAATGAGGAAGATGATTGCAAATACCAGACGTAACCCAGACCTAACCGGTGTTATCCTCTAAAATATTAATCGGAACTAGGTTTTATTGACTACTTCTGTGTGGTACCACATTACTACGTGATCCATACCAGAAAAATCCAGGATGTGGCCAAAAAGTATGCCAAAAATGCGAAAGTATGAGCCAGATGATTGCAAATACCAGAACTAACCCAGACATAACCGGCGTTATCCACTAAAATATTAATCGGAACCACGTTTTATTGACTATTTCAGTGTGGTACCACATTGAGACGTGATCCTAACCAGAAAAAAGCGCAGGATCTGGCCAACAAGTATGCGAAGGATGCGAAAGTATGAGGCAGATGATAGCAAATACCAGACCTAACCCAGACATAACCGGCGTTATCCTCTAAAATATCAATCGCAGCTAGGTTTAATTGACTGCTTTGGTGTGGTACCGCATTACTACGTGATCCAAACCAGAAAAACCCCAGGATCTTGCCAACAAGTAGGCGAAAAATGCGAAGGTACGAGCCAGATGATTGCAAATACCAGAACTAACACAGACATAACCAGCGTTATCCTCTAAAATAATAATCGGAACCAGGTTTAATTGACAGTTTCGGTCTGGTACCGCATTAGTACGTGATCCAAACCAGAAAAGGGCCGAGATCTGGCCAACAAGTATGCGAAAAATGCGAAAGTACGAGCCAGATGATAGCAAATACCAGACCTAACCCAGACATAACCGGCGTTATCCTCTAAAATATTAATCGCAGCTAGGTTTAATTGTCTGCTTTGGTGTGGTACCGCATTACTACGTGATCCAAACCAGAAAAACCCCAGGATCTTGCCAACAAGTAGGCGAAAAATGCAAAGGTACGAGCCAGATGATTGCAAATACCAGAACTAACACAGACATAACCAGCGTTATCCTCTAAAATAATAATCGGAACCAGGTTTAATTGACAGTTTCGGTCTGGTACCGCATTAGTACGTGATCCAAACCAGAAAAGGGCCGAGATCTGGCCAACAAGTATGCGAAAAATGCGAAAGTACGAGCCAGATGAGGGCAAATACCAGACCTAACCTAGGCATAACCGGCGTTACCCTCTAAAATATTAATCGCAACCAGGTTTAATTGACTGTTTCGGTGTAGAACCACATTACTACGTGACCCAAACCAGAAAAAGCCCAGGATCTGGCCAACAAGTATGCGAAAAATGCGAAAGTACGAGCCAGATGAGGGCAAATACCAGACCTAACCCAGACATAACCGGCGTTATCCTCTAAAATATTAATCGCTACCAGGTTTAATTGACTTTTTCGGTGTGGTACCGCATTACTACGTGATCCAAACCAGAAAAAGCCCAGCATCTGGCCAACAAGTACGCGAAAAATGCGAAAGAACGAGCGAGATAAGGGCAAATCCCAGACCTAACCCAGACATAACCGGCGTTTTCCTCTAAAATATTAATCGCAACCAGATTTAATTGACTGTTTCGGTGCGGCACCGCATTACTACGTGATCCAAAGCAGAAAAAGGCCAGGATCTGGCCAAAAAGTATGCGAAAAATTCGAAAGTATGAGCCAGATGTTTGCAAATCCCAGAACTAACCCAGACATAACCAGCGTTATCCTTTAAAATATTTATCGGAACCAGGTTTAATTGACTTTTTCGGTGTGGTACCGCATTACTACGTGATCCAAACCAGAAAAAACCCAGGATCTGGCCAACAAGAATGCGAAAAATGCGAAAGTATGAGCCAGATAATTGCAAATACCAGAACTAACCCAGACATAACCAGCGTTATCCTCTAAAATATTTATGGGAACCAGGTTTAATTGACTGTTTCGGTGTGGTACCGCATTACTACGTGGTCCAAACAAGAAAAAGGCCGGGATCTGGCCAACAAGTATCCAAAAATGCGAAAGGACGAGCCAGATGAGGGCAAATCCCAGACCTAACCGAGACATAGCCGGCGTTATCCCCCAAAATATTAATCGCAACCGGATTTAAATGACTTTTTCGGTGTGGTACCGCATCACTACGTGATCCAAACCAGAAAAAGCCCAGCATCTGGCCAACAAGTATGCGAAAAATGCGAAAGAACGAGCGAGATGAGGGCATATCCTAGACCTAACCCAGACATAACCGGCGTTATCCTCTAAAATATTAATCCCAACCAGGTTTAATTGACTTTTTCGGTGTGGTACCGCATTACTACGTGATCCAAACCATTAAAAGACCAGGATCTGGCCAACAAGTATGCAAATAGTGCGAAAGGACGAGCCAGATGAGGGCAAATCCCAGACCTAACCGAGACATAGCCGGCGTTATCCTCCAAAGTATTAATCGCAACCGGATTTAATTGACTTTTTCGGTGTGGTACCGCATCACTACGTGATCCATACCAGAAAAAGTCCAGCATCTGGCCAACAAGTATGCGAAAAATGCGAAAGAACGAGCGAGATGAGGGCAGATCCTAGACCTAACCCAGACATAACCGGCGTTATCCTCTAAAATATTAATCGCAACCAGGATCAATTGACTGCTTCGGTGTGGAACCACATTACCACGGGATCCAAACCAGAAAAAGCCTAGGTTCTGGCCAACAAGTATGCGAAAATCGCGAAAGTATGAGCCAGATGATTGCATATACCAGATGTATCCCGGACGTAACCAGCGTTATCCTTTAAAATATTAATCGGAGCCAGATTTATTGACTGTTTCAGTGTGGTACCACATTACTACGTCATCCAAACCAGAAAAAGCTCTGGATCTGGCCAACAAGTATGCGAAAAATGCGAAAGTATGAGCTAGATGATTGCAAATACCAGACCTAACCGAGACATAACCGGTGGTATCCTCTAAAATATTAATCGCAACCGGGTTTAATTGACTGTTTCGGTGTGGTACCACATTACGACGTGATCCAAAGCAGAAAAAGGCCAGGATCTGGCCAACAAGTATGCGAAAAATTCGAAAGTATGAGCCAGATGATTGCAAATACCAGAACTAACCCGGACATAACCAGCGTTATCCTTTAAAATATTTATCGGAACCAGGTTTAATTGACTTTTTCGGTGTGGCACCGCATTACTACGTGATCCAAACCAGAAAAAACCCAGGATCTGGCCAACAAGAATGCGAAAAATGCGAAAGTATGAGCCAGATGATTGCAAATACCAGAACTAACCCAGACATAACCAGCGTTATCCTCTAAAATACTTATCGGAACCAGGTTAAATTGACTTTTTCGGTGTGGTACCGCATTACTACGGGATCCAAACCAGAAAAAACCCAGGATCTGGCCAACAAGTATGCGAAAAATGCGAAAGTATGAGCCAGATGATTGCAAATACCAGAACTAACCCAGACATAACCGGCGTTATCCTCTAAAATATTTATGGGAACCAGGTTTAATTGACTGTTTCGGTGTGGTACCGCATTACTACGTGGTCCAAACAAGAAAAAGGCCGGGATCTGGCCAACAAGTATCCAAAAATGCGAAAGGACGAGCCAGACGAGGGCAAATCCCAGACCTAACCGAGACATAGCCGGCGTTATCCTCCAAAGTATTAATCGCAACCGGATTTAATTGACTTTTTCGGTGTGGTACCGCATCACTACGTGATCCAAACCAGAAAAAGCCCAGCATCTGGCCAAAAAGTATACGAAAAATGCGCAAGAACGAGCGAGATGAGGGCATATCCTAGACCTAACCCAGACATAACCGGCGTTATCCTCTAAAATATTAATCGCAACCAGGTTTAATTGACTGTTTCGGTGTGGCACCGCATTACGACGTGATCCCAACCAGAAAAAGGCCAGGATCTGGCCAACATGTGTGCGAAAAATGCGAAAGTATGAGCCAGATGATTGCAAATACCAGAACTAACCCAGACATAACCAGCGTTATCCTCTAAAATACTTATCGGAACCAGGTTTAATTGACTTTTTCGGTGTGGTACCGCATTACTACGTGATCCAAACCATTAAAAGGCCAGGATCTGGCCAACAAGTATGCAAAAAGTGCGAAAGGACGAGCCAGATGAGGGCAAATCCCAGACCTAACCGAGACATAGCCGGCGTTATCCTCCAAAGTATTAATCGCAAACGGATTTAATTGACTCTTTCGGTGTGGTACCGCATCACTACGTGATCCATACCAGAAAAAGTCCAGCATCTGGCCAACAAGTATGCGAAAAATGCGAAAGAACGAGCGAGATGAGGGCAGATCCTAGACCTAACCCAGACATAACCGGCGTTATCCTCTAAAATATTAATCGCAACCAGGTTCAATTGACTGTTTCGGTGTGGAACCACATTACCACGGGATCCAAACCAGAAAAAGCCTAGGTTCTGGCCAACAAGTATGCGAAAATCGCGAAAGTATGAGCCAGATGATTGCAAATACCAGATGTATCACGGACGTAACCAGCGTTATCCTTTAAAATATTATTCGGAGCCAGATTTATTGACTGTTTCAGTGTGGTACCACATTACTACGTCATCCAAACCAGAAAAAGCTCAGGATCTGGCCAACAAGTATGCGAAAAATGCGAAAGTATGAGCTAGATGATTGCAAATACCAGACCTAACCGAGACATAACCGGTGGTATCCTCAAAAATATTAATCGCAACCGGGTTTAATTGACTGTTTCGGTGTGGTACCACATTACTACGTGAAACAAACCAGAAAAAACCCAGCATCCGTTCAACAAGTATGTTAAAACTGCGACAGTATGACCCTGATGAGGGCAAATCCCAGGCCTAACCTAGACCTAACATGCGTTGTCCTCTAAAATATTGATGGAAACCAGGTTTAATTGATTGTTTCAGTGTTGTACTTCATTACTACGTGATGCAATCCAGAAAAAGCCCAGGATCTAGCCATCAAGTATGAGAAATATGCGAAAGAATGAGCCTGATGAGAGCAAATCCCAGACCTAACCTAGACCTAACATGAATTATTCTCTAAAATATTGATCGAAAAAAGGTTTAATTGACTGTTTCAGTATTGTACTTCATTACTACGTGATGCAATCCAGAAAAAGCCCAGGATCTAGCCATCAAGTATGAGAAATATGCGAAAGAATGAGCCTGATGAGGGCAAATCCTAGACCTAACCCAGACCTAACATGCGTTATCCTCTAAAATATTTATCAAGACCAGGTTTAATTGAATGTTTCAGTGTGGTACCACATTACTACGTGATGCAATCCAGAAAAAGCCCAGGATCTACCCATCAAGTATGAGAAATATGCGAAAGAATGATCCTGATGAGAGCAAATCCCAGACCTAACCTAGACCTAACATGAATTATTCTCTAAAATATTGATCGAAACCAGGTTTAATTGACTGTTTCAGTGTTGTACTTCATTACTACGTGATGCAATCCAGAAAAAGCCCAGGATCTAGCCATCAAGTATGAGAAATATGCGAAAGAATGAGCCTGATGAGGGCAAATCCTAGACCTAACCCAGACCTAACATGCGTTATCCTCTAAAAAAATTAACCAAGACCAGGTCTAATTGAATGTTTCAGTGTGGTACCACATTACTACGTGAAACAAACCAGAAAAAACCCAGCATCCGTTCAACAAGTATGTTAAAACTGCGACAGTATGACCCTGATGAGGGCAAATCCCAGGCCTAACTTAGACCTAACATGCGTTGTCCTCTAAAATATTGATGGAAACCAGGTTTAATTGATTGTTTCAGTGTTGTACTTCATTACTACGTGATGCAATCCAGAAAAAGCCCAGGATCTAGCCATCAAGTATGAGAAATATGCGAAAGAATGAGCCTGATGAGAGCAAATCCCAGACCTAACCTAGACCTAACATGAATTATTCTCTAAAATATTGATCGAAAAAAGGTTTAATTGACTGTTTCAGTATTGTACTTCATTACTACGTGATGCAATCCAGAAAAAGCCCAGGATCTAGCCATCAAGTATGAGAAATATGCGAAAGAATGAGCCTGATGAGGGCAAATCCTAGACCTAACCCAGACCTAACATGCGTTATCCTCTAAAATATTTATCAAGACCAGGTTTAATTGAATGTTTCAGTGTGGTACCACATTACTACGTGATGCAATCCAGAAAAAACCCAGGATCTACCCATCAAGTATGAGAAATATGCGAAAGAATGATCCTGATGAGAGCAAATCCCAGACCTAACCTAGACCTAACATGAATTATTCTCTAAAATATTGATCGAAACCAGGTTTAATTGACTGTTTCAGTGTTGTACTTCATTACTACGTGATGCAATCCAGAAAAAGCCCAGGATCTAGCCATCAAGTATGAGAAATATGCGAAAGAATGAGCCTGATGAGGGCAAATCCTAGACCTAACCCAGACCTAACATGCGTTATCCTCTAAAAAAATTAACCAAGACCAGGTCTAATTGAATGTTTCAGTGTGGTACCACATTACTACGTGAAACAAACCAGAAAAAACCCAGCATCCGTTCAACAAGTATGTTAAAACTGCGACAGTATGACCCTGATGAGGGCAAATCCCAGGCCTAACCTAGACCTAACATGCGTTGTCCTCTAAAATATTGATGGAAACCAGGTTTAATTGATTGTTTCAGTGTTGTACTTCATTACTACGTGATGCAATCCAGAAAAAGCCCGGGATCTAGCCATCAAGTATGAGAAATATGCGAAAGAATGAGCCTGATGAGAGCAAATCCCAGACCTAACCTAGACCTAACATGAATTATTCTCTAAAATATTGATCGAAAAAAGGTTTAATTGACTGTTTCAGTATTGTACTTCATTACTACGTGATGCAATCCAGAAAAAGCCCAGGATCTAGCCATCAAGTATGAGAAATATGCGAAAGAATGAGCCTGATGAGGGCAAATCCTAGACCTAACCCAGACCTAACATGCGTTATCCTCTAAAATATTTATCAAGACCAGGTTTAATTGAATGTTTCAGTGTGGTACCACATTACTACGTGATGCAATCCAGAAAAAGCCCAGGATCTACCCATCAAGTATGAGAAATATGCGAAAGAATGATCCTGATGAGAGCAAATCCCAGACCTAACCTAGACCTAACATGAATTATTCTCTAAAATATTGATCGAAACCAGGTTTAATTGACTGTTTCAGTGTTGTACTTCATTACTACGTGATGCAATCCAGAAAAAGCCCAGGATCTAGCCATCAAGTATGAGAAATATGCGAAAGAATGAGCCTGATGAGGGCAAATCCTAGACCTAACCCAGACCTAACATGCGTTATCCTCTAAAAAAATTAACCAAGACCAGGTCTAATTGAATGTTTCAGTGTGGTACCACATTACTACGTGAAACAAACCAGAAAAAACCCAGCATCCGTTCAACAAGTATGTTAAAACTGCGACAGTATGACCCTGATGAGGGCAAATCCCAGGCCTAACTTAGACCTAACATGCGTTGTCCTCTAAAATATTGATGGAAACCAGGTTTAATTGATTGTTTCAGTGTTGTACTTCATTACTACGTGATGCAATCCAGAAAAAGCCCAGGATCTAGCCATCAAGTATGAGAAATATGCGAAAGAATGAGCCTGATGAGAGCAAATCCCAGACCTAACCTAGACCTAACATGAATTATTCTCTAAAATATTGATCGAAAAAAGGTTTAATTGACTGTTTCAGTATTGTACTTCATTACTACGTGATGCAATCCAGAAAAAGCCCAGGATCTAGCCATCAAGTATGAGAAATATGCGAAAGAATGAGCCTGATGAGGGCAAATCCTAGACCTAACCCAGACCTAACATGCGTTATCCTCTAAAATATTTATCAAGACCAGGTTTAATTGAATGTTTCAGTGTGGTACCACATTACTACGTGATGCAATCCAGAAAAAGCCCAGGATCTACCCATCAAGTATGAGAAATATGCGAAAGAATGATCCTGATGAGAGCAAATCCCAGACCTAACCTAGACCTAACATGAATTATTCTCTAAAATATTGATCGAAACCAGGTTTAATTGACTGTTTCAGTGTTGTACTTCATTACTACGTGATGCAATCCAGAAAAAGCCCAGGATCTAGCCATCAAGTATGAGAAATATGCGAAAGAATGAGCCTGATGAGAGCAAATCCCTGACCTAACCTAGACCTAACATGAATTATTCTCTAAAATATTGATCAAAAGCAGGTTTAATTGAATGTTTCAGTGTGGTACCACATTACTACGTGATCCAAACCAGAAAAAACCCAGGATCCGTCCAACAAGTATGTGAAGATTGCGAAAGTATGAGTCTGATGAGTGAAAATCTCAGGCCTTACCTAGACCTAACTTGCGTTGTCCTCTAAAATATTGATGGAAACCAGGTTTAATTGACTGTTTCAGTGTTGTACTTCATTACTACGTGATGCAATCCAGAAAAAGCCCAGGATCTAGCCATCAAGTATGAGAAATATGCGAAAGAATGAGCCTGATGAGAGCAAATCCCAGACCTAACCTAGACCTAACATGAATTATTCTCTAAAATATTGATCGAAACCAGGTTTAATTGACTGTTTCAGTGTTGTACTTCATTACTACGTGATGCAATCCAGAAAAAGCCCAGGATCTAGCCATCAAGTATGAGAAATATGCGAAAGAATGAGCCTGATGAGAGCAAATCCCTGACCTAACCTAGACCTAACATGAATTATTCTCTAAAATATTGATCAAAAGCAGGTTTAATTGAATGTTTCAGTGTGGTACCACATTACTACGTGATCCAAACCAGAAAAAACCCAGGATCCGTTCAACAAGTTTGTGAAGATTGCGAAAGTATGAGTCTGATGAGTGAAAATCTCAGGCCTTACCTAGACCTAACTTGCGTTGTCCTCTAAAATATTGATGGAAACCAGGTTTAATTGACTGTTTCAGTGTTGTACTTCATTACTACGTGATGCAATCCAGAAAAAGCCCAGGATCTAGCCATCAAGTATGAGAAATATGCGAAAGAATGAGCCTGATGAGAGCAAACGCCAGACATAACCTAGACCTAACTTGCGTTGTCCTCTAAGATATTGATGGAAACCAGGTTTAATTGACTGTTTCAGTGTTGTACTTCATTACTACGTGATGCAATCCAGAAAAAACCCAGGATCAGTTCAACAAGTATGTGAAGAATGCGAAAGTATGAGTCTGATGAGTGAAAATCGCAGGGCTAACCTAGACCTAACATGCGTTATCCTCTAAAATATTGATCGAAACCAGGTTTAATCGACTGTTTCAGAGTGGTATCACACTACTACGGGATCCAAAGCAGCAAAAACCCAGGATCTGGCCAACAAGTATGCGAAAAATGCGAAAGTATGTGCTAGATGATGGCAAATACCAGACCTAACCCAGGCATAACCGGCGATCTCCTCTAAAATATTAATCGGAACCAGCTTTTATTGTCTGTTTCAGAGTGGTATCGCATTACTACGTGATCCAAACCAGAAAAAGCCCCGCATCTGGCCAAGTATGCGAACTATGCGAAAGAGCGAGCCAGATGAGGGCAAATCCCAGACCTAACTCAGACATAACCGGGCGTTATCCTCTAAAATATTAATCGCTACCAGGTTTAATTGACTTTTTCGGTGTGGTACCGCATTACTACGTGATCCAAACCTGAAAAAGCCCAGGATCGGCCAACAAGAATGCGGAAAATGCGAAAGTACGAGCCAGATGGGGGCAAATCCCAGACCTAACCGAGACATAACCAGCGTTATCCTCTAAAATATTAATCGCTACCAGGTTTAATTGACTTTTTCGGTGTGGTACCGCATTACTACGTGATCCAAACCAGAAAAAGCCCAGCATCTGGCCAACAAGTTGGCGAAAAATGCGAAAGAACGAGCGAGATAAGGGCAAATCCCAGACCTAACCCAGACATAACCGGCGTTTTCCTCTAAAATATTAATCGCAACCAGATTTAATTGACTGTTTCGGTGCGGCACCGCACTACTACGTAATCCAAAGCAGAAAAAGGCCAGGATCACGACAACAAGTGTGCGAAAAATGCGAAAGTATGAGGCAGATGATTGGAAATACAAGACGTAACCCTGAACTAACCGGTGTTATCCCCTGAAATATTGATCGAAACCAGGTTTAATTGACTGTTTCAGTGTGGTACTACTCTACTACGTGATCCAAACCAGAAAAAGCCCAGGATCTGGCCAACAAGTATGCGAAAAATGCGAAAGTATGAGGCAGATGTTTGAAATTACGAGCGAAAGTACGAGCCAGATGAGGGCAAATCCCAGACCTAACCGAGTCATAACCGGCGTTATCCTCTAAAATATTAATCGCAGCCAGGTTAAATTGACTGTTTCGGTGTGGAACCGCATTACTACATGATCCAAACCAGAAAAAGGCCCGGATCTGGCCAACATGTATGGGAAAAATGCGAAAGTACGAGTCAGATGAGGGCAACTACCAGACCTATCCCAGACATAACCGGCGTTATCCTCTAAAATATTAATCGCAACCAGGTTTAATTGACTGTTTCGGTGTGGAACCACATTACCACGGCATCCATACCAGAAAAATCCCAGGATCTGGCCAACAAGTATTAGAAAAACGCGAATGTATGAGCCAGATGATTGCAAATACCAGATCTAACCCAGACATAACAGGCGTTATCCTCTAAAATATTAATCGGAACCAGGTTTAATTGACTGTTTCAGTGTGGTACCACATTAGTACGTGATGTCAGTCAAAAATAGCCCAGGATCTGACCAACAATTATGCCAAAAATGCGAAAGTATGAGCTAGATGATGACAAATACCAGACCTAACCCAGACATAACCGGCGTTATCCTCTAAAATATTAATCGGAACCACATTTCAAAGGACTATTTCAGTGTGGTACCACATTAATACGTGATACTAACCAACAAAAAGCCCAGGATCTGGACAACAAGTATGCGAAAAATGCGAAAGTATGAGGCAGATGATTGCAAATACAAGACGTAACCCTGACCTAACAGGTGTTATCCCCTGTAATATTGATCGAAACCAGGTTTAATTGACTGTTTCAGTGTGGTACTACTCTACTACGTGATCCAAACCAGAAAAAGTCCAGGATCTGGCCAACAAGTATGCGAAAAATGCGAAAGTATGAGGCAGATGATTGCAATTACCAGACCCAACCCAGGCATAACCGGCGTTCTCCTCTAAAATATTAATCGGAACCAGCTTTTATTGACTGTTTCAGCGTGGTACCATATGACTACGTGATCCGAGCCAGAAAAATGTCAGGATCTGGCCAACAGGTATGCGAAAATGCGAAAGTACGAGCCAGATGAGGGCAAATCCCAGACCTAACCGAGTCATAACCGGCGTTATCCTCTAAAATATTAATCGCAACCAGGTTTAATTGACTGTTTCGGTGTGGTACCGCATTACTACGTGATCCAAACCAAAAAAAGGCCCGGATCTGGCCAACATGTATGGGAAAAATGCGAAAGTACGAGTCAGATGAGGGCAGATACCAGACCTAACCCAGACATAGCCTGCGTTATCCTCTATAATATTAATCGCAACTAGGTTTAATTGACTGTTTCGGTGTGGAACCACATTACCACGGCATCCAAACCAGTAAAATCCCAGGATCTGGCCTACAAGTATGCGAAATACGCGAAAGTATGAGCCAGACGATTGCAAATACCAAATCTAACCCAGACATAACCGGCGTTATCCTCGAAAATTTTAATCGGAACCAGGATTAATTGACTGTTTCAGTGTGGTACCAAATTAGTACGTGATCTCAGTCAAAAATAGCCCAGGATCTGGCCAACAATTATGCCAAAAATGCGAAAGTATGAGCTAGATGATGACAAATACCAGACCTAACCCAGACATAACCGGCGTTATCCTCTAAAATATTAATCGGAACCAGGTTTAATTGACTGTTTCAGTGTGGTACCATATGACTACGTGATTCGAGCCAGAAAAAGGTCAGGATCTGGCCAACATGTATGGGAAAAATGCGAAAGTACGTGTCAGATGAGGGCAAATACCAGACCTAACCCTGGCATAACCGGCGTTCTCCGTTAAAATATTAATCGGAACCAGATTTTATTGACTGTCTCAGAGTGGTATCACATCTCTACGTGACCCAAACCAGTAAAAACCCAGGAACTGGCCAACAAGTATGTGAAAATGCGAAAGTACGAGCCAGATGAGGGCAAATCCCAGACGTAAACGAGACATAACCGGCGTTATCCTCTAAAATATTAATCGGAACCAGGTTTAACTGACTGTTTCAGTGTGGTACCATATTTGTACGTGATCCAAATCAGAAACAGCCCAGGATCTGGCCAACAAGTATGCCAAAAATGTGAAAGTATGAGCTAGATGATGGCAAATACCAGACCTAACCCAGGCATAACCGGCGTTATCCTCGAAAATATTAATCGGAACCAGGTTAAATTGACTGCTTCAGTGTGGTACCACATTACTACGTGATCCCAGTCACAAATAGCCCAGGATCTAGCCAACAATTATGCCAAAAATGCGAAAGTATGAGCTAGATGATGGCAAATACCAGACCTAACCCAGACCTAACCGGTGCTATCCTCTAAAATATTCATCGAATCCAGGTTGAATTGACTATTTCAGTGTGGCACCACATTAATACGTGATACTAACCAACAAAAAGCCCAGGATCTGGACAACAAGTATGCGAAAAATGCGAAAGTATGAGGCAGATGAATGCAAATACCAGAACTAACCTTGACATAACCGGCGTTATCCTCTAAAATATTTATCGGAACAAGGTTTAATTGATTTTTTCGGTGTGGTACCGCATTACTACGTGATCCGAACCAGAAAAAGCCCAGGATCGGGCCAACAAGAATGCGCAAAATGCGAAAGTACGAGCCAGATGAGGGCAACTCCCAGACCTAACCGAGACATAACCGGCGTTATCCTCTAAAATATTAATCGCAACCAGGTTTAATTGACTGTTTCGGTGTAGTACCGCATTACTACGTGATCCAAACCAGAAAAAATCCAGGATCTGGCCAACAAGAATGCGAAAAATGCGAATGTATGAGCCAGACGATTGCAAATACCAGACCTAACCAAGGCATAACCGGCGTTATCCTCTAAAATATTAATCGGAACCCGCTTTCATTGACTGTCTCGGTGTGGTATCACATTACTACTTGATCCAAACTAGAAAAAGCCCAGGATCTGGCCAACAAGTATGCGAAAAAAGCGAAACTACGAGCCAGATGAGGGCAAATACCAGACCTAACCGAGACATAACCGGCGTTATCCTCTAAAATATTAATCGCAACCAGGTTGAATTGACTGTTACGGTGTGGAACCACATTACCACGGCATTCAAACCAGAAAATTCCCAGGATCTGGCCAACAAGTATGCGAAAAACGCGAATGTATGAGCCAGATGATTGCAAATACCAGATCTAACCCAGACATAACCGGCGTTATCCTCTAAAATATTAATCGGAACCAGGTTTAATTGACTGTTTCAGTGTGGTACCACATTTGTACGTGATCCAAATTAGAAACAGCCCAGGATCTGGCCAACAAGTATGCCAAAAATGTGAAAGTATGAGCTGGATGATGACAAATACCACATCTAACCCAGACATAACCGGAGTTATCCTCTAAAATATTAATCGGAACCACGTTTTATTGACTATTTCAGTGTGGTACCACATTAATACGTGATACTAACCAACAAAAAGCCCACGATCTGGACAACACGTATGCGAAAAATGCGAAAGTATGAGGCAGATGATTGCAAATACAAGACGTAACCCTGACCTAACAGGTGTTATCCCCTGTAATATTGATCGAAACCAGGTTTAATTGACTGTTTCAGTGTGGTACTACTCTACTACGTGATCCAAACCAGAAAAAGCCCAGGATCTGGCCAACAAGTATGCCAAAAACGCGAATGTATGAGCCAGATGATGGCAAATACCAGACCTAACCCAGGCATAACCGGCGTTATCCTCTAAAATATTAATCGCAACCAGGTTTAATTGACTGTTACGGTGTGGAACCACATTACCACGGCATCCAAACCAGAAAAATCCCAGGATCTGGGCAACAAGTATGCGAAAAACGCGAATGTATGAGCCAGATGATGGCAAATACCAGACCTAACCCAGGCATAACCGGCGTTATCCTCGAAAATATTAATCGGAACCAGGATTAATTAACTGTTTCAGTGTGGTACCACATTAGTACGTGATGTCAGTCAAAAACAGCCCAGGATCTGACCAACAATTATGCCAAAAATGCGAAAGTATGAGCTAGATGATGACAAATACCAGACCTAACCCAGACATAACCGGCGTTATCCTCTAAAATATTAATCGGAACCACATTTTAAAGGACTATTTCAGTGTGGTACCACATTAATACGTGATACTAACCAACAAAAAGCCCAGGATCTGGACAACAAGTATGCGAAAAATGCGAAAGTATGAGGCAGATGATTGCAAATACAAGACGTAACCCTGACCTAACAGGTGTTATCCCCTGTAATATTGATCGAAACCAGGTTTAATTGACTGTTTCAGTGTGGTACTACTCTACTACGTGATCCAAACCAGAAAAAGCCCAGGATCTGGCCAACAAGAATGCGAAAAATGCGAAAGTATGAGGCAGATGATTGCAATTACCAGACCCAACCCAGGCATAACCGGCGTTCTCCTCTAAAATATTAATCGGAACCAGCTTTTATTGACTGTTTCAGCGTGGTACCATATGACTACGTGATCCGAGCCAGAAAAATGTCAGGATCTGGCCAACAGGTATGCGAAAGTGCGAAAGAACGAGCCAGATGAGGGCAAATCCCAGACCTAACCGAGTCATAACCGGCGTTATCCTCTAAAATATTAATCGGAACCAGGTTTAACTGACTGTTTCAGTGTGGTACCACATTTGTACGTGATCCAAATCAGAAACAGCCCAGGATCTGGCCAACAAGTATGCCAAAAATGTGAAAGTATGAGCTAGATGATGGCAAATACCAGACCTAACCCAGGCATAACCGGCGTTATCCTCGAAAATATTAATCGGAACCAGGTTAAATTGACTGTTTCAGTGTGGTACCACATTACTACGTGATCCCAGTCACAAATAGCCCAGGATCTAGCCAACAATTATGCCAAAAATGCGAAAGTATGAGCTAGATGATGGCAAATACCAGACCTAACCCAGACCTAACCGGTGCTATCCTCTAAAATATTCATCTAATCCAGGTTGAATTGACTATTTCAGTGTGGCACCACATTAATACGTGATACTAACCAACAAAAAGCCCAGGATCTGGACAACAAGTATGCGAAAAATGCGAAAGTATGAGGCAGATGAATGCAAATACCAGAACTAACCTTGACATAACCGGCGTTATCCTCTAAAATATTTATCGGAACAAGGTTTAATTGATTTTTTCGGTGTGGTACCGCATTACTACGTGATCCGAACCAGAAAAAGCCCAGGATCGGGCCAACAAGAATGCGCAAAATGCGAAAGTACGAGCCAGATGAGGGCAAATCCCAGACCTAACCGAGACATAACCGGCGTTATCCTCTAAAATATTAATCGCAACCAGGTTTAATTGACTGTTTCGGTGTGGTACCGCATTACTACGTGATCCAAACCAGAAAAAATCCAGGATCTGGCCAACAAGTACGCGAAAATTGCGAATGTATGAGCCAGACGATTGCAAATACCAGACCTAACCAAGGCATAACCGGCGTTCTCCTCTAAAATATTAATCGGAACCAGCTTCTATTGTCCGTTTCAGTGTGGTACCGCATTACTACGTGATCCAAACCAGCAAGAGGACAGGATCTGGCCAACAAGTATGCGAAAAATGCGAAAGTACGAGTCAGATGAGGGCAAATCCCAGACCTAACCGAGACATAACCGGTGTTATCCCCTGAAATATTGATCGAAACCAGATTTAATTGACTGTTTCAGTGTGGTGCCATATTACTACGTGATCCGAACCAGAAAAAGCCCTGGATCTGGCCAACAAGTATGCGAAAAATGCGAAAGTACGAGCTAGATGAGGGCAAATACCAGACCTAACCAAGACATAAACGGCGTTATCCTCTAAGATAGTAATCGCAACCAGATTTCATTGACTGTTTCGGTGTGGAACCACATTACTACGGGATCCAAACCAGAAAAAGCCCAGGATCTGGCCAACAAGTATGTGAAAAATGCGAAAGTATGAGTTAGATCATTGCAAATACCAGAACTAACCCAGACATAACCAACGTTATCCTCTAAAATATTTATCGGAACCAGGTTTAATAGACTGTTGCTGTGTGGTACCGCATTACTACGTGGTCTAAGCCAGAAAAAGGCCGGGATCTGGCCAACACGTATCCAAAAATGCGAAAGGACGAGCCAGAGGAGGGCAAATCCCAGACCTAACCGAGACATAACCGGAGTTATCCTCTAAAATATTAATCGCAACCAGGTTTAATTGACATTTTCTGTGTGGTACCGCATTACTGCGTGATCCAAACCTGAAAAAGGCCAGGATCTGGCCAGCAAGTATGCGAAAAATGCGAATGAACGAGCGAGATGAGGGCAAATACCAGAACTAACCCAGCCATAACCAGCGTTATCCTCTAAAGTATTTATCGGAACCAGGTTTAATTGACTTTTTCGGTGTGGTACCGCATTACTACGTGATACTAACCAACAAAAAGCCCAGGATCTGGACAACAAGTATGCGAAAAATGCGAAAGTATGAGGTAGATGATTGCAAATACAAGACGTAACCCTGACCTAACCGGTTTTATCCCCTGAAATATTGATCGATACCAGGTTTAATTGACTGTTACAGTGTGGCACCACATTACTACGTGATCCAAACCAGAAAAAACCCAAGATATGGCCAACAAGTATGCGAAAAATGCGAAAGTATGAGCCAGATGAATGCAAATACCAGAACTAACCTTGACATAACCGGCGTTATCCTCTAAAATATTAATCTCACCCAGGTTTAATTGACTTTTTCGGTGTGGTACTACTCTACTACGCGATCCAAACCAGAAAAAGCCCAGGATCTGGCCAACAAGTATGCGAAAAATGCGAAAGTATAAGGCAGATGATGCAATTACCAGACTTAACCCAGGCATAACCGGCGTTCTCCACTAAAATAGTAATCGGAACCAGCTTTTATTGACTGTCTCAGTGTGGTACTACATTTCTACGTGACCCAAACCAGAAAAATCCCAGGATCTGGCCAACAAGTATGCGAAAAACGCGAATGTATGAGCCAGATGATTGCAAATACCAGATCTAACCCAGACATAACCGGCGTTATCCTTTAAAATATTAATCGGAACCAGGTTTAATTGACTGTTTCAGTGTGGTACCACATTTGTACGTGATCCAAATTAGAAACAGCCCAGGATCTGGCCAACAAGTATGCCAAAAATGTGAAAGTATGAGCTGGATGATGACAAATACCACATCTAACCCAGACATAACCGGAGTTATCCTCTAAAATATTAATCGGAACCACGTTTTATTGACTATTTCAGTGTGGTACCACATTAATACGTGATACTAACCAACAAAAAGCCCACGATCTGGACAACACGTATGCGAAAAATGCGAAAGTATGAGGCAGATGATTGCAAATACAAGACGTAACCCTGGCATAACCGGCGTTATCCTCGAAAATATTAATCGGAACCAGGTTTAATTGACTGTTTCAGTGTGGTACCACATTACTACGTGATGCCAGTCACAAATAGCCCAGGATCTAGCCAACAATTATGCCAAAAATGCGAAAGTATGAGCTAGATGTTGGCAAATACCAGACCTAACCCAGACCTAACCGGTGCTATCCTCTAAAATATTCATCCAATCCAGGTTGAATTGACTATTTCAGTGTGGCACCACATTAATACGTGATACTAACCAACAAAAAGCCCAGGATCACGACAACAAGTGTGCGAAAAATGCGAAAGTATGAGGCAGATGATTGGAAATACAAGACGTAACCCTGACCTAACAGGTGTTATCCCCTGTAATATTGATCGAACCTAGATTTAATTGACTGTTTCAGTGTGGTACTACTCTACCACGTGATCCAAACCAGAAAAAGCCCAGGATCTGGCCAACAAGTATGCGCAAAATGCGAAAGTACGAGCCAGATGAGGGCAAACCCAGACCTAACCCAGACATAACCGGCGTTATCCTGAAAAATATTAATCGCAACCAGGTTTAAATGACTGTTTCAGTGTGGTACCACATTACTACGGGATCGAAGCCACAAAAAACCCGAGATCTGGCCAACAAGTATGCGAAAAATGCGAAAGTACGAGCCAGATGAGGGCAAATACCAGACCTAACCCAGACATAACCGGCGTTATCCTGAAAAATATTAATCGCAACCAGGTTTAAATGACTGTTTCAGTGTGGTACCACATTACTACGTGATCCAAACCAGAAAAAGGCCAGGATCTGGCCAACAAGTATGCGAAAAATGCGAAAGTATGAGACAGATGACGGCAAATACTAGAACTAACCAAGACTTTACAGGCGTTATCCTGTAAAATATTAATCGCAACCAGGTTTAATTGACTGTTTCGGTGTGGTACCACATTACTACGTTATGCAAACCAGGGAAAACCCAGGATCTGCCCAACAAGTATGCGAAAAATGCGAAAGTATGTGCCTGATGATTGCAAATACCAGAACTAACCCAAACATAACCAGCGCTGTCCTCCAAAATATTAATCGCAACCAGGGTTAATTGACTGTTTCGGTGTGGAACCACATTACGACGGGAGCCAAACCACAGAAAACCCGAGATCTGGCGAACAAGTAAGTGAAAAATGCGAAAGTACGAGCCACATGAGGGCAAATACCAGACCTAACCAAGACGTAACCGGCGTTATCCTCTAAAATATTAATCGCAACCAGGTTTAATTTACTGTTTCGGTGTGGTACCGTATTACTACGTGATCCAAACCAGAAAAAAGCCAGGATCTGGCCAACAAGTATGCGAAAAATGCGAAAGTATGAGACAGATGACGGCAAATACTAGAACTAACCAAGACTTAACCGGCGTTATCCTCTAAAATGTTAATCGAAACCAGGTTTAATTGACTGTTCCGGTGTGGAACATCATTATTGCGGGATCCAAACCAGAAAAAACCCAGCATCTGGCCAACAAGTATGCGAGCGAAGCGAAAGTATGAGCCGGATGGTTGGAAATACCAGAAGTAACCCAGACATAACCGGCGTTATCCCCAAAAATATTAACCGCAACCAGGTTTAATTGACTGTTTCAGTGTGGTACCACATTGCTACGGGATCCAAGCCACAAAAAACCCGAGATCTGGCCAACAAGTATGCGAAAAATGCGAAAGTACGAGCCAGATGAGGGCAAATACCAAAACTAATCTAGACATAACCAGCGTTATCCACTAAAATATTAATCACAACCAGGTATGATTAACTGTTTCGGTGTGGTACCGCATTACTACGTGGTCCAAGCCAGAAAAAGGCCAGGATCTGCCCCGCAAGTAAGCGAAAAATGCGAAAGTATGAGCCGGATGGTTGGAAATACCAGAACTAACCCAGACATAACTGGCGTTATCCTCAAAAATATTAATCGCAACCAGGTTTAATTGACTGTTTCAGAGTGTTACCACATTACTACGTGATCCAAACCAGAAAAAGCCCTGGATCTGGCCAACAAGTATGCGAAAAATGCGAAAGTATGAGACAGATGACGGCAAATACTAGAACTAACCAAGACTTAACCGTCGTTATCCTGTAAAATATTAATCGCAACCAGGTTTAATTGACTGTTTCGGTGTGAACCACATTACGACGGTATCCAAACGACAAAAAACCCAGGATCTGCCCGGCAAGTAAGCGAAAAATGCGAAAGTACGAGCCAGATGAGGGCAAATACTAGAGCAAACCAAGACGTAACCGGCGTTATCCTCTAAAATATTAAACGCAACCAGGTTTAATTGGCTGTTTCGGTGTGGTACCGCATTAGTACGCGATCCAAACCAGAAAAAGCCCTGGATCTGGCCAACAAGTATGCGAAAAATGCGAAAGTATGAGACAGATGACGGCAAATACTAGAACTAACCAAGACTTAACCGTCGTTATCCTGTAAAATATTAATCGCAACCAGGTTTAATTGACTGTTTCGGTGTGGAACCACATTACGACGGTATCCAAACCACAAAAAAACCAGGATCTGCCCGGCAAGTAAGCGAAAAATGCGGGAGTATGAGCCGGATGGTTGGGAATACCAGAACTAACCCAGACATAACCGGCGTTATCCTCAAAAATATTAATCGCAACCAGGTTTAAATGACTGTTTCAGTGTGGTACCACATTACTACGTGATCCAAACCAGAAAAAGGCCACGATCTGGCCAACAAGTATGCGAAAAACGCGAAAGTATGAGCCAGATGATTGCAATTACCAGAACTAACCCAGACATAACCAGCGTTATCCTCTAAAATACTAATCGGAACCAGCTTTTATTGACAGTGTGGTACCACATTACTACGTGGTCCAAGCCAGAAAAAGGCCAGGATCTGGCCAGCAAGTATGCGAAAAGTGCGAAAGTACGAGCCAGATGAGGGCAAATCCCAGACCTAACCCAGACATAACCTTCGTTATCCTCTAAAATATTAATCGCAACCAGGTTTAATTGACTGTTTCGGTGTGGTACCGCATTACTACGTTGTCAAAGCCAGGAAGTGGCCAGGATCTGGCCAACAAGTATGCGAAAAATGCGTAAGTACGTGCCAGATGAGGGCAAATACCAGACCTAACCCAGACATAACCTGCGTTATCCTCTAAAATATTAATCGCAACCAGGATTAATTGACTGTTCCAGTGTGGTACCACATTAGTACGTGATCCAAACCAGAAAAAGCCTAGGATCTGGCCAAGAAGTATGCGAAAAATGCGAAAGTACGTGCCAGATGAGGGCAAATACCAGACCTAACCTAGACATAACCGGCGTTATCATCTAAAATATTAATCGCAACCAGGTTTAACTGACTGTTTCGGTGTGGTACCACATTACTACGTGGTCCAAGCCGGAAAAAGGCCAGGATCTGGCCAACAAGTATGCGAAAAATGCGTAAGTACGTGCCAGATGAGGGCAAATACCAGACCTAACCCAGACATAACCTGCGTTATCCTCTAAAATATTAATCGCAACCAGGATTAATTGACTGTTCCAGTGTGGTACCACATTAGTACGTGATCCAAACCAGAAAAAGCCTAGGATCTGGCCAAGAAGTATGCGAAAAATGCGAAAGTACGTGCCAGATGAGGGCAAATACCAGACCTAACCTAGACATAACCGGCGTTATCATCTAAAATATTAATCGCAACCAGGTTTAACTGACTGTTTCGGTGTGGTACCACATTACTACGTGGTCCAAGCCAGAAAAAGGCCAGGATCTGGCCAACAAGTATGCGAAAAATGCGTAAGTACGTGCCAGATGAGGGCAAATACCAGACCTAACCCAGACATAACCTGCGTTATCCTCTAAAATATTAATTGGAACCAGGTTTAATTGACTGTTTCAGTGTGGTACCACATTACGACGGGATCCAAACCACAAATAACCCGAGTTCTGGCCAAAAAGTATGCGAAAATTGCGAAAGTACGAGCCAGATGATTGCAAATCCCAGGCCAAACCGAGACGTAACCGGCGATATCCTCTGAAATCTTAATCGCAACCAGGTTTGATTGACTGTTTCGGTGCGGTACTGCATTACTACGTGGTCCAAGCCAGAAAAAGGCCAGGATCTGAAAAACAAGTATGCGAGAAATGCGAACGTATGTGCCCGATGATTGCAAATACCAGAACTAACCCAAACATAACCAGCGTTGTCCTCCAAAATATTAATCGCAACCAGGGTTGATTGACTGTTTCGGTGTGGAACTACATTACGACGGGATCCAAACCACAAAAAACCCGAGATCTGGCCAACAAGTAAGTGAAAAATGCGAAAGTACGAGCCACATGAGGGCAAATACCAGACCTAACCAAGACGTAACCGGCGTTATCCTCTAAAATATTAATCGCAACCAGGTTTAATTTACTGTTTCGGTGTGGTACCGTATTACTACGTGGTCCAAGCCAGAAAAAGGCCAGGATCTGGCCAACAAGTATGCGAAAAATGCGTAAGTACGTGCCAGATGAGGGCAAATACCAGACCTAACCCAGACATAACCTGCGTTATCCTCTAAAATATTAATTGGAACCAGGTTTAATTGACTGTTTCAGTGTGGTACCACATTACGACGGGATCCAAACCACAAATAACCCGAGTTCTGGCCAAAAAGTATGCGAAAATTGCGAAAGTACGTGCCAGATGAGGGCAAATACCAGACCTAACCTAGACATAACCGGCGTTATCATCTAAAATATTAATCGCAACCAGGTTTAACTGACTGTTTCGGTGTGGTACCACATTACTACGTGGTCCAAGCCAGAAAAAGGCCAGGATCTGGCCAACAAGTATGCGAAAAATGCGTAAGTACGAGCCAGATGAGGGCAAATACCAGAACAAATCTAGACACAACCAGCGTTATCCTCTAAAATACTATTCGGAACCAGCTTCTATTGACTGTTCCAGTGTGGTACCACATTAGTACGTGATCCAAACCAGAAAAAGCCTAGGATCTGGCCAACAAGTATGCGAAAAATACGAAAGCACGAGTCAGATGATGGCAAATACCAGACCTAACCTAGACATAACCGGCGTTATCCTCTAAAATATTAATCGCAACCAGGATTAATTGACTGTTTCGGTGTGGTACCACATTACTGCGTTGTCAAAGCCAGAAAAAAGCCAGGATCTGGCCAACAAGTATGCGAAAAATGCGAAATTACGAGCCAGATGAGGGCAAATACCAGAACAAACCCAGACATAACCGGCGTTTTCCTCTAAAATATTAATCACAACCAGGTTTAATTGACTGTTTCGGTGTGGTACCGGTGTTACTACGTGGTCCAAGCCAGAAAAAGGCCAGGATCTGGCCATCATGTATGCGAAAAATGCGAAAGTACGAGCCAGATGAGGGCAAATACCAGACCTAACCCAGACATAACCGGCGTTATCCTCCAATAAATTAATCGCAACCAGGTTTCATTGATTGTTTCGGTGTGGTACCGCATTACTACGTGATCCAAACCAGAAAATGGCCAGGATCCGGCCAACAAGTATGCGAAAAATGCGAAAGTATGAGCCAGATGATTGCAAATACCAGAACTAACCCAAACGTAACCAGCGTTATCCTCCAAACTAATAATCGGAGCTTCTAATGACTGTTTCAGTGTGGTACCACATTACTACGTGATCCAAACCAGAAAAAACCAGGATCTGGCCAACAAGTATGCGAAAAACGCGAAAGTATGAGCCAGATGATAGCAAATACCAGAACTAACCCAGACATAACCAGCGTTATCCTCTAAAATATTAATCGCAACCAGTATTAATTGACTGTTTCGGTGTGGTACCGCGTTACTACGTGATCCAAATCAGAAAAAACCCAGGATCTGGCCAACAAGTATGGGAAAAATGCGAAAGTACGAGCCAGATGAGGGCAAATCCCAGACCTAACCGAGATATAACCGGCGTTATCCTCTAAAATATTAATCGCAACCGGGATTAATTGACTGTTTCAGTGTGGTACCACATTACTACGTGATCCAAACCAGAAAAGGGACAGGATCTGGCCAACAAGTATGCGAAAAACGCGAAAGTATGAGACAGATGAGGGCAAATGCCAGAACTAACCCAGACATAACCGGCGTTTTCCTCTAAAATATTAATCGGAACCAGGTATAACTGTCTGTTTCGGTGTGGTACCACATTACTACGTGGTCATAGCCGGGAAAAGGCCAGGACCAGGCCAACAAGTATGCCAAAAATGCGAAAGTACGAGCCAGATGATTGCAAGTACCAGAACTAACCCAGACATAACCAGCGTTATCCTCTAAAATACTAATCGGAACCAGCTTTTATTGACAGTGTGGTACAACATTACTACGTGATCCAAGCCAGTAAAAGCCCACGATCTGGCCAACAAGTATGCGAACAATGCGAAAGTACGAGCCAGATGAGGGCATATCCCTGACCTAACCGAGACATAACCGGCGTTATCCTCTAAAATATTAGTCGCAACCAGGTTTAGTTGACTGTTTCGGTGTGGTACCGCATTACTACGTGTTCCAAACGAGAAAAAGTGCAGTATCTGGGCAACAAGTATTGCGAAAAGTGCGATAGTACGAGCCAGATGAGGGCAAATACCAGACCTAACCCAGACATAACCGGCGTTATCCTCTAAAATATTAATCGGAACCAGGTTTAATTGACTGTTTCAGTGTGGTCCCACATTACTACGAGGTCCAAGCCTGAAAAAGGCCAGGATCTGGCCAGCAAGTATGCGAAAGATGCGAAAGTACGAGCCAGATGAGGGCAAATCCCAGACCTAACCGAGATATAACCGGCGTTATCCTCTAAAATATTAATCGCAACCGGGATTAATTGACTGTTTCAGTGTGGTACCACATTACTACGTGATCCAAACCAGAAAAGGGACAGGATCTGGCCAACAAGTATGCGAAAAACGCGAAAGTATGAGACAGATGAGGGCAAATGCCAGAACTAACCCAGACATAACCGGCGTTTTCCTCTAAAATATTAATCGGAACCAGGTATAACTGTCTGTTTCGGTGTGGTACCACATTACTACGTGGTCCTAGCCGGGAAAAGGCCAGGACCAGGCCAGCAAGTATGCCAAAAATGCGAAAGTACGAGCCAGATGATTGCAAATACCAGAACTATCCCAGACATAACCAGCGTTATCCTCTAAAATACTAATCGGAACCAGCTTTTATTGACAGTGTGGTACCACATTACTACGTGATCCAAGCCAGAAAAAGCCCACGATCTGGCCAACAAGTATGCGAACAATGCGAAAGTACGAGCCAGATGAAGGCATATCCCAGACCTAACCGAGACATAACCGGCGTTATCCTCTAAAATATTAGTCGCAACCAGGTTTAGTTGACTGTTTCGGTGTGGTACCGCATTACTACGTGTTCCAAACCAGAAAATGTGCAGCATCTGGGCAACAAGTATTGCGAAAAGTGCGATAGTACGAGCCAGATGAGGGCAAATACCAGACCTAACCCAGACATAACCGGCGTTATACTCTAAAATATTAATCGCAACCAGGTTTAACTGACTGTTTCGGTGTGGTACCACATTACTACGTGGTCCAAGCCAGAAAAAGGCCAGGATCTGGCCAGCAAGTATGCGAAAAATGCGAAAGTACGAGCCAGATGAGGGCAAATACCAGACGTAACCCAGACATAACCGGCGTTATAATCAAAAATACTATTCGGAACCAGCTTCTATTGACTGTTCCAGTGTGGTACCACATTAGTACGTGATCCAAACCAGAAAAAGCCTAGGATCTGGCCAACAAGTATGCGAAAAATACGAAAGCTCGAGCCAGATGAGGGCAAATTCCAGACCTAACCGAGACATAACCGCCGTTATCCTCTAAAATATTAATCGCAACCAGGTATTACTGACTGTTGCGTTGTGGTACCACATTACTACGTGGTCCAAGCCGGAAAAAGGCCAGCACCTGGCCAACAAGTATGCCAAAGATGCGAAAGTACGAGCCAGATGATTGCTAATAAGAGAACTAACACAAACGTAACAAGCGTTATCCTCCAAACTATTAATCGGAACCAGCTTTTATTGACTGTTTCAGTGTGGTACCACATTACTACGTTATTCAAACCAGAAAAAGCCCAGGATCTGGCCAACAAGTATGCGAAAAATGCGAAAGTACGAGCCAGAGGAGGGCAAATCCCAGAACTAACCCAGACTTAACCGGCGTTTTACTCTAAAATATTAATCACAACCAGGTTTAATTGACTGTTTCAGTGTGGTACCGCGTTACTACGTGATCCAAACCAGAAAAAGCCCAGGATCTGGCCAACAAGTATGCGAAAAATGCGAAAGTACGAGCCAGATTAGGGCAAATCCCAGACCTAACCCAAACATAACCGGCGTTTTCCTCTAAAATATTAACCACAACCAGGTTTAATTGACTCTTTCGTTGCGGTACCGCATTACTACGTGGTCCAAGCCAGAAGAAGGCCAGGATCTGAAAAACAAGTATGCGAGAAATGCGAAAGTACGAGCCAGATGATTGCTAATACCAGAACTGACCCAAACGTAACCAGCGTTAACCTCCACACTATTAATCGGAACCAGCTTTTATTGACTGTTTCAGTGTGGTACCACATTACTACGTGGTCCAAGCCGGAAAAGGGCCAGGATCTGGCCAACAAGTATGCAAAAAGTGCGAAGGTACGAGCCAGATGAGGGCATATCCCAGACCTAACCGAGACATAACCGGCGTTAACCTCTAAGATATTAATCGCAACCAGGATTAATTGACTGCTTCGGTGTGGTACCGCGTTAATACGTGATCCAAACCAGAAAAAACACAGGATCTGCGCAACAAGTATGCGAAAAACGCGAAAGTGTGAGCCAGATAATTGCATATACCGGAACTAACGGAGACGTAACCGGCGTTATCCTCCAAAATACTAATCGCAACCAGGTTTAATTTACTGTTTCGGTGTGGTACCGTATTACTACGTGATCCAAACCAGAAAAAGACCAGGGTCTGGCCGACAAGTATGCGAAAAACGCGAAAGTACGTGCCAGATGAGGGCAAATACCAGAACTTAACCAGACATAACCGGCGTTATCCTCTAAAATATTAATCGCAACCAGGATTAATTGACTGTTTCGGTGTGGTACCACATTACTGCGTTGTCAAAGCCAGAAAAAGGCCAGGATCTGGCCAACAAGTTTGCGAAAAATGCGAAATTACGAGCCAGATGAGGGCAAATACCAGAACTAACCCAGACATAACCGGCGTTATCCTCCAATATATTAATCGCAACCAGGTTTAATTGATTGTTTCGGTGTGGTACCGCATTACTACGTGATCCAAACCAGAAAATGGCCACGATCCGGCCAACAAGTATGCGAAAAATGCGAAAGTATGAGCCAGATGATTGCAAATACCAGAACTAACCCAGACATAACCGGCGTTTTCCTCTAAAATATTAATCGCAACCAGTATTAATTGACTGTTTCGGTGTGGTACCGCGTTACTACGTGATTCGAACCAGAAAAAACCCAGGATCTGGCCAACAAGTGTGCGCAAAATGCGAAAGTACGAGCCAGATGAGGGCAAGTTCCAGACCTAACCGAGATATAACCGGCGTTATCCTCTAAAATATTAATCGCAACCGGGATTAATTGACTGTTTCGGTGTGGTACCACATTACTACGTGGTCCAAGCCAGAAAAAGGCCAGGATCTGGCCATCATGTATGCGAAAAATGCGAAAGTACGAGCCAGATGACGGCAAATACCAAAACTAACCCAGACATAACCGGCGTTATCCTCCAATATATTAATCGCAACCAGGATTAATTGACTGTTTCGGTGTGGTACCACATTACTGCGTTGTCAAAGCCAGAAAAAGGCCAGGATCTGGCCAACAAGTATGCGAAAAATGCGAAATTACGAGCCAGATGAGGGCAAATACCAGACCTAACCGAGATATAACCGGCGTTATCCTCTAAAATATTAATCGCAACCGGGATTAATTGACTGTTTCGGTGTGGTACCACATTACTACGTGGTCCAAGCCAGAAAAAGGCCAGGATCTGCCCAAAAAGTATGCGAAAAACGCGAAAGTATGAGCCAGATGATAGCAAATACCAGAACTAACCCAGACATAACCAGCGTTATCCTCTAAAATATTAATCGCAACCAGAATTAATTGATTGTTTCGGTGTGGCACCGCGTTACTACCTGATCCAAATCAGAAAAAACCCAGAATCTGGCCAACAAGTATGCGAAAAATGCGAAAGTACGAGCCAGATGAGGGCAAATCCCAGACCTAACCGAGACATAACCGGCGTTATCCTCTAAAATACTAATCGCATCCAGCTTTAATTGATTGTTCCGGTGTGGTACCGCATTACTACGTGCTCCTAACCAGAAAAAGCCCACGATCCGGCCAACAAGTATGCGAAAAACGCGAAAGTATGAGCCAGATAATTGCAAGTACCAGAATTAACCCAGCCATAACCAGCGTTATCCTCTAAAATACTAATCGGAACCAGCTTTTATTGAAAGTGTGATACCACATTACCACGTGATCCAAGCCAGAAAAAGCCCAGGATCAGGCCAACAAGTATGCGAAAAGTGCGAATGTACGAGCGAGATGATTGCTAATACCAGAACAAACCCAAACGTAACCAGCGTTATCCTCCAAACTATTAATCGGAACCAGACTTTATTGACTGTTTCAGTGTGGCACCACATTACTACGTGATCCAAGCCAGAAAAAGCCCAGGATCTGGCCAACAAGTATGCGAAAAATGCGAAAGTACGAGCCACATGAGGGCAAATACCAGACCTAACCCAGACATAACCGGCGTTATCCTCAAAAATATTAACCGCAACCAGGTTTAGTTGACTGTTTCGGTGTGGTACCACATTACTACGGTATCCAAACCAGGGAAAACCCAGGATCTGCCCAACAAGTATGCGAAAAATGCGAAAGTATGTGCCTGATGATTGCAAATACCAGAACTAACCCAAACATAACCAGCGTTATCCTCCAAAATATTAATCGCAACCAGGTTTAATTGACTGCTTCGGTGTGGAACCACATTACGACGGGATCCAAACCACAAAAAACCCGAGATCTGACCAACAAGTAAGTGAAAAATGCGAAAGTACGAGCCAGATGAGGTCAAATACCAGAACTAACCCAGTCATAACCGGCGTTATCCTCTAAAATACTAATCGGAACCAGCCTTTATTGACTGATTCAGTGTGGTACCAAATTTCTACGTTATCCAAACCAGAAAAAACCCAGGATCTGTCCAACAAGTATGCGAAAAACGCGAAAGTATGAGCCAGATGATAGCAAATGCCAGAACTAACCCAGACATAACCAGTGTTATCCTCTAAAATATTAATCGGAACCAGGTTTAATATACTGTTTCGGTGTGGTACCACATTACTGTGTGACCCAATCCAGAAAAAGCAAAGGATCTGGCTAACAGGTATGAGAAATATGCGAAAGTATGAGCCAGATGAGGGCAAATCCTAGACCTAATCCAGACCTAACATGCGTTATCATCTGGAATATTGATCGAAACCTGGTTTAATCGACTGTTTCAGTGTGGTACGACATTACTACCTGATCCAAACCAGAAATAACCCAGGATCTGTACAACAAGTATGCGAATAATGCGAAAGTATGAGCCAGATGATGGCAAATCCTAGACCTAACCCAGATCTAACATGCGTTATCCTCTAAAATATTGGTCATATCCAGGTTTAACTGACTGTTTCAGTGTGGTACCACATTACTGTGTGACCCAATCCAGAAAAAGCAAAGGATCTGGCTAACCAGTATGAGAAATATGCGAAAGTTTGAGCCTGATGTGGGCAAATCCCACACCTAACCGAGACCTAACCGGCGTTATCCTCTAAAATGTTGATCGTGTCCAGGTTTAATCGACTGTTTCAGTGTGATACCATGTTACTACATGATCCAAACCAGAAATAACCCAGAATCTGGTCATCAAGTATGAGAAATATGCGGAAGTACGAGCCTGATGAGAGCAAATCCCAGGGCTAACCTAGACCTAACATGAGTTATCGCCTAAAATATTGATCGAAACCAGGTTTATTGGACTGTTTCAGTGTGATACCACATTTCCACGTGATCCAAACCAGAAAAAGCCCGGGATCTGTTCAACAAGTATGCGAAAAATGCGAAAGTATGAGTCTGATGAGGGCTAATCCCAGGCCTAACCTAGACCTAACATGCGTTATCCTCTAAAATATTGATCGAAACCAGGTTTCATAGACTGTTTCAGTGTGATACCACATTACTACGTGATTCAAACCAGAAAAAACGCAGGATCTGTTCAACAAGTATGTGAAGAATGCGAAGATATGAGAATGATGAGAGCAAATTCCAGACCTAACCCAGACCTAACATGCGTTATCCTCTAAAATATTGATCGAGACCAGGTAAAATTGACTGTTTCAGTGTGGTACTACATTACTGTGTGATCCAATCCAGAAAAAGCAAAGGATCTGGCTAACAAGTATGAAAAATATGGGAAAGTATGAGCCTGATGAGGGCAAATCCCACACCTAACCGAGTCCTAACCGGCGTTATCCTCTAAAATGTTGATCGTGTCCAGGTTTAATCGACTGCATCAGTGTGGTACCACGTTACTACCTGATCCAAACCGGAAAAAGCCCAGGATCTGTTCAACACGTATGTGAAGAATGCGAAAGTGTGAGCCTCGTGAGGGCAAATCCCAGACCTAACCCAGACCTAACATGCGATATCCTTTAAAATATTGACCGAGACTAGGTTTCATGGACTGTTTCAATGTGGTGCCTCATTACCACGTGATCAAAAACAGAAAAAGCCCAGGATCTGTTCAACAAGTATGTGAAGAAAGCGAAAGTATGAGTCTGATCAGGGCAAATCCCAGGCCTAATCTAGACCTAGCATAAGTTATCCTCTAAAATATTGATCGACACCAGGTTTAGTCGACTGTTTCAGTGAGGTACCACGTTTTTCCTTGATCCAAAACAGAAAAAGCCCAGGATCAGGCCAACAAGTATGAGAAATATGCGAAAGTATGAGCCTCATGAGGGCAAATCCCAGACCTAACCCAGACCTAACATGCGATATCCTTTAAAATATTGACCGTGACTAGGTTTCATGGACTGTTTCAGTGTGGTACCACATTACCACGTGATTCAAACCAGAGAAAACCCAGGATCTGTACAACAAGTATGCGAATAATGCGAAAGTATGAGCCAGATGATGGCAAGTCCTAGACCTAACACAGACCTAACATGCGTTATTCTCTAAAATATTGGTCGTATCCAGGTTTAACTGACTGTTTCAGTGTGGTACCACATTACTGTGTGACCCAATCCAGAAAAAGCAAAGGATCTGGCTAACCAGTATCCGAAAAATGCGAAAGTATGAGTCTGATGAGGGCTAATCCCAGGCCTAACCTAGACCTAACATGCGTTATCCTCTAAAATATTGATCGAAACCAGGTTTCATGGACTGTTTCAGTGTGGTACCACATTACCACGTGATCAAAAACAGAAAAAGCCCAGGATCAGGCCAACATGTATGAGAAATATGTGAAAGTATGAGCCAGATGAGGGCAAATCCTAGACCTAACCCAGACCTAACATGCGTTATGCTCTAAAATATTGATCGAGACCAGGTAAAATTGACTGTTTCGGTGTGATACCATGTTACTACATGATCCAAACCAGAAATAACCCAGAATCTGGTCATCAAGTATGAGAAATATGCGGAAGTGCGAGGCTGATGAGAGCAATTTCCAGACCTAACCCAGACCTAACATGCGTTATCCTCTAAAATATTGATCGAGGCCAGGTAAAATTGACTGTTTCAGTGTGCTTCTACATTACTGTGTGATCCAATTCAGAAAAAGCAAAGGATCTGGCTAACAAGTATGAGAAATATGGGAAAGTATGAGCCTGATGAGGGCAAATCCCACACCTAACCGAGTCCTAACCGGCGGTATCCTCTAAAATGTTGATCGTGTCCAGGTTTAATCGACTGCATCAGTGTGGTATCACGTTACTACCTGATCCAAACCGGAAAAAGCCCAGGATCAGGCCAACAAGTATGGGTAATATGCGAAAGTGTGAGCCTCGTGAGGGCAAATCCCAGACCTAACCCAGACCTAACATGCGATATCCTTTAAAATATTGACCAAGACTAGGTTTCATGGACTGTTTCAATGTGGTACCACATTACCACGTGATCAAAAACAGAAAAAGCCCAGGTTCAGGCCAACATGTATGAGAAATATGCGAAAGTATGAGCCTCGTGAGGGCAAATCCCAGACCTAACCCAGACCTAACATGCGTTATCATCTAAAATATTGATCGAAACCAGGTTTAATCGGCTGTTTCAGTGTGGTACCACATTACTGTGTGACCCAATCCAGAAAAAGCAAAGGGATCTGGCTAACAAGTATGAGAAATATGCGAAAGTATGAGCCAGATGTGGGCAAATCCTAGACCCAACCCAGACGTAACATGCGATATCCTTTAAAATTTTGACCGTGACTAGGTTTCATGGACTGTTTCAGTGTGGTGCCACATTACCACGTGATTCAAACCAGAAAAAACCCAGGATCTGTTCACAAGTATGTGATGAATACGAAGGTATGAGACTGATGAGAGCAAATTCCAGACCTAACCTAGACCTAGTATGAGTTATCCTCTAAAATATTGATCGAGACCAGGTTTCATGGACTGTTTCAATGTGGTACCACATTGCCACGTGATCAAAAACAGAAGAAGCCCAGGATCAGGCCAACATGTATAAGAGATATGTGAAAGTATGAGCCTCGTGAGGGTAAATCCCAGACCCAACCCAGACCTAACATGCGATATCCTTTAAAATTTTGACCGAGACTAGGTTTCATGGACTGTTTCATTGTGGTGCCACATTACCACCTGTTTCAAACCAGAAAAAACCCAGGATCAGTACAACAAGTATGTGATGAATGCGAAGGTATGAGTCTGATGAGGGCAAATCCCAGGCCTAACCTAGACCTAGCATGCGTTATGCTCTATAATATTGATCGAGACCAGGTAAAATTGACTGTTTCAGTGTGGTACCACATTACTGTGTGGCCCAATCCAGAAAAGGCAAAGGATCTGGCTAACAAGTATGAGAAATATGCGAAAGTATGAGCCTGATGAGGGCAAATCCCACACCTAACCGAGACCTAACCGTCGTTATCCTCTAAAATGTTCATCGTGACTAGGGTTAATCGGCTGTTTCAGTGTGGTACGACATTACTACCTGATCCAAACCAGAAATAACCCAGGATCTGTTCAACAAGTATGTGAAGAATGCGAAAGTATGAGTCTGATGAGGGCAAATCCCAGGCCTAACCTAGACCCAACCAGCGTTATCCTCTAAAATGTTGATCGTGTCCAGGTTTAATCGTCTGTTTCAGTGTGATACCATGTTACTACATGATCCAAACCAGAAATAACCCAGAATCTGGTCATCAAGTATGAGAAATATGCGGAAGTACGAGCCTGATGAGAGCAAATCCCAGGCCTAACCTAGATGTAACATGCGTTATCCTCTAAAATATTGATCGAGACCAGGTTTAGTCGGCTGTTTCAGTGTGGTACCACATTACTACGTGATCCAGACCAGAAAAAGCCAAGGATCAGGCCAACTAGTATGAGAAATATGCGAAAGTATGAGCCTCATGAGGGCAAATCCTAGACCTAACCCAGACCTAACATGCGTTATCCTCAACAATATTGATCGAAACCAGGTTTAATCGACTGTTTCCGTGTGGCACCACATTACTACGTGATCCAAACCAGAAAAAAACCCAGGATCTGTCCATCAAGTATGTGAAGAATGCGAAAGTATGAGCCAGATGCGGGCAAATGCAAGAACTAAGCCAGACCTAATATGCGTTATCATCTAAAATATTGATCGAAACCAGGTTTAATCGGCTGTTTCAGTGTGGTACCACATTACTGTGTGACCCAATCCAGAAAAAGCAAAGGGATCTGGCTAACAAGTATGAGAAATATGCGAAAGTATGAGCCAGATGTGGGCAAATCCTAGACCTAACCCAGACCTAACATGCGTTATCATCTAGAATATGGATCGAAACCTGGTTTAATCGACTGTTTCACTGTGGTACTGTTATGCCGTAAGCTGCAGACTTGTCCAAGTAGTTGCGGCGTCACAATATTAGGTTGATTTTGATTGGGAAATGTTCAAGCACTCGGACAAAGATATCAGGATATACTCTAAGGTTTATTCGGAGACTGAACACTGATGCACATCTTACAAAATCAAACGTGAGAATGAGCCCCGAGGGCCAGGAGCGGTACGCTTTTATAATCTTTGGTTTGAGTACAGGCGGGTTAGATCTGGGCGTATGACGCATTTGTTTTTACCCTTAAAGGAGTCAACAAGTTCGTCATCTTCTTGGTGTATCGCTTATGACTAACCTTATCGCTATGAGTAATACTTATTTTCTATGGGGGCCTACGGCATGACACCCCTTTCCTTATTTTTAAAATTTTGATTACAATATTCAAAATTTTAATGGCTTAAATCTAATAGTTTTGATTGCGGGTGTTGGCGATCCTGTATCAAAACGCAGAGTTTTAGGTACATCAAGCGGGGATTCTATGATTGTAGTCGGAGTTAAGGGAGCCGTCGGGTCTGGAGAGTATTCGACGTCAGGCGTCACATGTGGATTTATGGTATTAAAAGCTTGCTGTCGTCCTCCGACATTGAAACAATTAATATAATAACAAGGTCTAGTAAATAAGTATTTAAGCAAACGGAAAGCTTTTAATTTATATAATACGTACAAGACGAGTATGGTCGCTACTGATGCTCCAATTATTTGTAAACTACTCAAAAATGATTCGTACCTAGTTGTCGACCTAACATGTGTTGATAGTCGCTCGGCTTCTTGTGAAATATCCATAAAAGATCTAGCATATTGTAACAAATGTTCTGGCTCGATAACATTCGTCGGTAAGCTAGGTATTTTTGCAAAATCTATTATTGTATTATTCAGTTCAGTGACATTGAATGAAGCTAAGCCTAATTGTAGTTGGTATGTTTTGACATCAATATCTGTAGTTCGAGGTATAAGAGTGGCTGTTAACGCGGAGCCTATACATTCCTTATCTAAATATATACGATGTAAACCTTGCAAAAGCCTTGTTTCTTGAGGAAGCCCTTTACAGGAGTTATGTATGCTTTCGACTTCGCGGGAAATTGATATCCAATCTTGTTGAGAAGAGAGCTGTATCCATATAGGATTTATCAATTTCAACATTGCAGTTTTGCACTTGGCTTGTTCTGGCAAAATACGGATTGCTTGAACAAGGTAGGGGTCTTGTAAAGCAGTCGCATATGCAGGTGTGTGGCGTTCACAAATGTAAAGTTTCTCTATTTTCTTGCAATCAGCTATTTCATTTATATTTATTGGATTATAACGCTTCGTAGTGGAATCAATGAGTAAGTATTTTTCGGTATGGTAGGCAAATACATGATGGCCTCTACTAATTTCGGAATCGGTATTATTTGGTACAAATTATACATTTCTTCTTCGGTTACGGGGAGTTTAATTTCAAAGCAAAGCTTGTCTCGATTCATAATAAAAATGGATACATCGGAGATCTTTATATATTTATGTAAATTTTGTGGATCTATAGGAAAAAGTAATTGATGTTGACCGAAACGGTTCTGCATATATTTCAAGGTTTCTAAGAGACTACTCATTTGTACCGCGGCAATGTTGAATTTTCCTTGAAGTCCGGAATTTACGATGTTTCGTAACTTAGTTACTAAATTCGAATATTCGTCTGCAATTTCATTAACTAGTAACGTGGTATACAGCATATTAAGTTCTTGATGAACGGTTCGGACGTTTCTATTCATTAACGCATTGACTTTTGTTACTTTCTCTTGATATTTACTAAAGTCTTTTAAAATCCCTTTGACAATTAGAGTTTCGTTACTTATTAGAACATTTACGCGTTTATTGTCACTATATAATTTATCGATTTCTTGATTGTAATATTCGGCGTCTTTCTGAGACAATGTTCCAAAAAGTACATTTGCCAAATCTCCTATGGGGTTTAACCATCCTCTCTTAACGCGGTTACTTACTGTATCCGTTTCTCTATATCCTACCATAGCTAATAGATCTAATCGTTCTTGTTTCAACCTAATTAACTTATCTTTAATATGCTGCAAGAGATCCTGGTAGGATCCTCCGGTGTTCTGTGTTACTAGATGTAGGCTATCAAGGATGAGTTCCTCGTGTAGGATGATTTCTTCTAGGTCAATGGTAAAAACGGTTATCCAAGTTTTATGATATAACCTAGCAGTGCCTAAATGGTCGAACTCAATATTTGGTACATTGGTTATTGGCGTTATTTTCCATGATGTTGCATAGCATATTACTGCTAGCGTTAATCTGTAACAGAGTTCATATTAGCGTATTTTAATCTATTGAGATGAATATTCTGTATTTTTCCTTTAACATCTACTAGTACGTTTACATTTTTGATGTCTATAACTCTATATGGGCCTACCCAAGGATTTGTTAGTCCTTGTAGCCTGTCCCTACCCTGATTTTTAACCCATACATAGTCACCTATTTCTAATGATAATGGTTTAATATGCTTATCATATTCTTTCTTAACTCTAGCTTTAATATCCTATAGTACGTCTTCGGCATGTAACGTCAGTTTACGTATGTGTGTCTTGTGTGCAGTCAATAAGTCAGAATAGTCTACGTCTGTGGAATTGTTTAGAAGTTGATCGACTATTGGTGCGTCTCGTCCAAAAACTAGTTCATACGGTACGAGTTTATTTTGATGTGGTGCAGTATTCCATGCGAATACAGCTCCTTGTAAATAATTGTGCCAGTCTTCGTTGTTATCGTCCATTATCAATTGTGTTCGAATAAATTCCTTAAGTGTGGCATGCGCTCTCTCTAATGATCCATTAGACTCTGGGTGAAAAGCGGTTGTGTGTTGTAAATTTATATTAAATAATTTTGCAAAGTCCTGCATTAAATTACTGGTAAAGTTCTGTCCTAGGTCTGTCAAAATTGTCTTTGGTACGCCGTAACGTAAGAACCAGGTGTTCATGAGTGCTGTAGCGATTGTTTCGCTCCGTTGATTTGTTAAGGCTACAGCTTCTATGAATTTACTTAATTGGTCTTGGATAGTTAACACATATCTTTGACCCATCGAACTTTCATTAAAAGACCCTACTATATCTATCGCGATTTTATCATTAAAACGTCGCGGCGTGTCTGTTATACACAGCGGCATTTTTGTCGGTTTTCTCTCTATTTTGCCCTGTTGACAATTTGGGCATTGTTTAATAAAATTTGCCACGTCTTTATAGAGTCCTTTCCATGCATAATTCTTCAAGATTTTTGTAATTGTATTCTTAATACCTAAATGACCCGTCAGAATATTACCGTGTGAATTACTCAGTATGCGTTGTTTCTCTTCGTCATTCTCAGGTTCGTTTAAGGCATTTTGTATTAAATTAACGACGTAATTTCGTGGAATTTCTTGAAATACACGCAAAAATATCTTTTTAATATCCTGTTCCGTGCAATTGCAATATCCTATCAAGTCGTACATATTAATAGCTATAGAAGCGATCGGCTCCGAGATTAGTAATGTTAGAAGTTCTTCGCAAATTTCAGATAAATCAAAATCCTTGCGGTAAATTACAATTTCAGTATCGGTTAAGTCTAGTCTAGCTTCCCCGTCTTCAAAGCGAACAATTGTCGCATCCTGAGGTGCGATTTCACAAATTCTTATACTTTTTATCCAACGCGATTTATAGTGATCGGAATATAAAACTGGATTGCGCGATAAAGCATCTGCATTTGTATTTAAACATCCCTTTTTATAAATAATTTCGTAATTGTACTCTTCTAGCGTGATCTTCCATCGCGCCTTGATTCCCGTTGGATTCTTTAGCGTTGACAGCCACCTCAATGGTTGATGATCAGTAATAATTTTGAAATTTCGACCATACAGATAGGGTCGGAAATGCTTTACAGCCCAAACAACTGCTAATAATTCTTTGTCGGTTGTTGAATAATTGATTTCTCCTTTGTTAAGTGTCCTGCTGGCAAAGCTAACAGGTCTTTCCTTTCCGTCGGAACCCTTCTGAGCCAGTATTCCTCCAATAGCTTCTCCCGAAGCGTCGGTGGCTAAAATAAATTCCTTGGTGAAATCCGGGTACGCTAAAACACGATCTCCGCAGAGTTCCTTCTTGAGAATATCAAACGCCTCTTGTTGTCGCGTGCCCCATTCAAACTTTGCGTCCTTCCTCAGAAGTGTGTTTAATGGTTTTGCGATCTTTGAAAATCCTGGTATGAAGCGTCGATAATAACCCGCTAATCCTAAAAATTGTTTGATATTCTTACGGTCTTTTGGTCTTGGAAATTCTTTTACTGCCCTAATCTTTTCGGGATTAGGCTTTACTCCTTCCTCAGTTATGAGATGTCCCAAATACTGTAATTCGGGTTTAAGGTATTCGCATTTATCTGGTTGAAGTTTCAACCCTACTTCGCGAAATCGATCGAAAAGAGTATTTAGACGTTTATATAATTCTTCGAGTTCCGCCGCGAACACGATCACGTCATCTAGGTAGACGAAACAGATGTTGCCAGTCAGTCCCCTCAAGGCTTGATCCATCATCCGTTGAAACGTCGCTGGTGCATTCTTGAGCCCAAATGGCATGCGGGTATACTCGTAGTGCCCTGCCGGAGTGCTGAATGCAGTTTTCTTCTGATCCTTGGTCTTCATTCCTATTTGGTGAAAACCGCTAGCCAGGTCGAAAGCACAGAACCATCGCGCTCTTCCTAACTGGTCTAGGACTTCTTCGATGTTCGGCAACGGATAGGCATCCTGAGGCGTCTTTTCGTTCAATTGCCGAAAGTCTATCACGACTCTCCACTTCTTCTTTCCACTGGCGTCCACTTTCTTTGGAACCACCCAAAGAGGGGAATTATACGGAGAGTCGGAATCTACGATAATCCCTTTTTCTTTCATATCTTTTACTTGTTCTTTAATAACATCTAAGTGTCCTGGAGGATACCTGAACTGCTTCGTGTGGACTGGTATATCGTCCGTCGTGGGTATCGCGTGCTCTACTAAACTCGTTTTAGGTAGAGGATCGTCGGGTAAACAAAATATTTCTGCATGATCCAATACAATTTTTCTTATTCGCTGACGAACCTTTGGATCCATTATATGATCTAGTCGCGTCTGACTATCTAACAGCTCGATTCGTCCGGGCCGTTTGATACTTTGTAAGTGCAAAACGCGCTTCAATGTATTGGTTAACTTTATTGTTTTATTTTTGATTTCGATCCCTGCTTCCTCGGAAGACAGGAAGGGCATTCCTAAGAGCCCATCTTCTTCTATAGGAAATGAATCATCTACGATAGCTAACACATGTGATTTTTCGCCAATAGTTAATTTGGCTTCTCGCGTAGTCTGGGTTTCCATATTATCTATTCCGTAAAATGTATTAATACCAGGTCGCGTTGATAAATTTCTAGCTGGGGTACGCTTAATTAAATTTATTCCTGCTCCGGTATCGATAAGGAAGGTGCCTCGGCTTCCTCCCAATCTGACTCCGATGGATATTTTATTCTTGCAGCTAACTCGCGGTCGCTCTCCTCTTCCATTACTCCTGTCTCGTCCGATTGTAAGTACTTTATTCCCGGTGGTCGGTCGGATTTGTTCACTTCGCAAAAATTTTGGTTCTTAGGGTAATCGCGTGAATAATGACCTACTTTCTGACACTTAAAGCACGTTGGTTGGAAATTTCTGTCCCTGTCTGGCCTCGGCGCGAATCTTGGTTGTTCTCGATACGGGCGAGTCTCGCGAGAGGGTTGCTTTTCGGCACGAGGTGGTATATCGTCCAGCCGGTAGCTCCTATTTGATCGCGACGGGTATTGCCCGCGTTGGACGGTACTTCTAGCTCTTTCGCGTAATTCGTTTCGTCTTTGAGCTTCGTAAGCAATTTGCTGTGCTTCTCGCAGTGTCATTGGACGCATATACTGTACGTCTTTCGTTAAAGTGTCGTTTAGGTTTTGTATGTAAAGATCTATCGCATTCTTTTCTTCTACCACTAGTGCTGCGCGTTTTTCTCGAGGCGAGAGATCTGGCATTTGATTAATAGCTCGTTGTATGTCGCGGTTTAGTAGATTGAAACGACGTGTAAATTCTCTAACGTCGCGTCTTCCTTGTGTTAAAATTGTGCGTTCCTGTTGTAGTAGGTGATACGATTTCGACAGTCCGTATTCTGTTTTCAACACGTCTATTAAGTCGTCAATATCACTGATGTCTTGCTGATCTATTAGTTGTTTAGCGTCTCCTTTGAGTTTCTGCGCGCGTAGCATGTTAAGATAAATGACTTGATCCGGTACCATTTGTTTCATTTCCCTGACTTCTAATATGAATTTTTCAACCGGTCTATTAAATCCGTCGAATTCTCCAATCATTTCCAAAGCTACCTCTGTGTCCTTAGAATACTGGACTAATGTTCGCGTTCGAAGTGGCGTGTTTATTTCGCTACCGCTTCGTTGATTATCGGAAGAATCATCGTCGGTGATTTTACGAATTATACCGTCTTTCTGTAGTTTGAGTGCTCTGATTTGTTCCATCATTGCGTTACAGTTCTTCGTTAGCATATCTATCTGTTGCTGAATAGAATTCGAATCTAATAGTTCCCTCGAAGAACCAGCCGCGGCGAGGTCTTCCGGGTTTATTTTAAAACTCGCGTTAGTATTCATGATACTGTTTTCGCTTGATGAATCGGTTTCAATTACGTTCTTGGGCTCACGGTAAGTCGAAAATAGCATAAATTGATCAACTTACCCAAGAATTATCTTCATACTCTCGAAAGCTTAGAGTGGAGCTCGTCCCTTTGTCGTCTTCTGCTGGCTTATCCCACCGCTGCCACCATAAAATTGTCCTTATTGTTATGCCGTAAGCTGCAGACTCGTCCAAATAGTTGCGGCGTCACAATATTAGGTTGATTTGGTTTGGGAAAGGTTCAAGCACTCGGACAAAGATATCAGGATATACTCTAAGGTTTATTCGGAGACTGAACATTGATGCAGTTCTTACAAAATCAAACGTGAAAATGAGCCCCGAGGGCCAGGAGCGGTACGCTTTTATAATTTTTGGTTTGAGTACAGCCGGGTTAGATCTGGGCGTATGACGCATTTGTTTTTACCCTTAAAGGAGTCAACAAGTTCGTCATCTTCTTGGTGTATCGCTTATGACTAACCTTATCGATATGAGTAATACTTATTTTCTATGGGGGCCTACGGCATGACAGTACGACATTACTACCTGACCCAAACCAGAAATAACCCAGGTTCTGTTCAACAAGTATGTGAAGAATGCGAAAGAATGAGTCTGATGAGGGCAAATCCCAGGCCTAACCAAGACCTAACATGCGATAACCTATAAAATATTGACCGAGACTAGGTTTATTTGACTGCTTCAGTGTGGTGCCACATTACCAGGTGATCCAAACCAGAAATACCCCGGATCTGTTCAACAAGTATGCGAAAAATGCGACAGTATGAGTCTGATGACGCCTAATCCAAGGCCTAACCTAGACCTAACATGCGTTGTCCTCTAAAATATTGATCGAAACCAGGTTTCATGGACTGTTTCAGTGTGATACCACATTACTACGTGATTCAAACCAGAAAAAACGCAGGGTCTGTTCAACAAGTATGTGAAGAATGCGAAGGTATGAGACTGATGAGAGCAAATTCCAGACCTAACCTAGACCTAGCATGAGTAATCCTCTAAAATATTGATCGAGACCAGGTTTAGTCGACTGTTTCAGTGTGGTACCACATTACAACGTGATCCAAACCAGAAAAAGGCAAGGATCAGGCCAACAAGTATGAGAAATATGCGAAAGTATGAGCCAGATGAGGGCAAATCCTAGACCTAACCCAGACCTAACATACGTTATGCTCTAAAATATTGATCGAGACCAGGTAAAATTGACTGTTTCAGTGTGGTACTACATTACTGTGTGATCCAATCCGAGAAAAAGCAAAGGATCTGGCTAACAAGTATGAGAAATATGCGAAAGTATGAGCCTCATGAGGGCAAATCCTAGACCTAACCCAGACCTAACATGCGTTATCCTCAAAAATATTGATCGAAACCAGGTTTAATCGACTGTTTCCGTGTGGCACCACATTACTACGTGATCCAAACCAGAAAAAACCCAGGATCTGTCCAAGAAGTATGTGAAGAATGCGAAAGTATGAGCCAGATGCGGGCAAATCCAAGAACTAAACCAGACCTACTATGCGTTGTCATCTAAAATATTGATCGAAACCAGGTTTAATCGACTGTTTCAGTGTGGTACCACATTACTGTGTGACCCAATCAAGAAAAAGCAAACGATCTGGCTAACAAGTATGAGAAATATGCGAAAGTATGAGCCAGATGAGGGCAAATCCTAGACCTAACCCAGACTTGACATGCGTTATCATCTAGAATATTGATCGAAACCTGGTTTAATCGACTGCTTCAGTGTGATACCATGTTACTACATGATCCAAACCAGAAATAACCCAGAATCTGGCCATCAAGTATGAGAAATATGCGGAACTACGAGCCTGTAAAGAGCAAATCCCAGACCTAACCTAGACCTAACATGCGTTATCCTCTAAGATATCGATCGAAACCATGTTTAATCGACTGATTCAGTGTGTTACCACATTACCACCTGATCCTAACCTGAAAAAGCCCGGGATCTGTTCAACAAGTATGCGAAAAATGCGAAAGTATGAGTCTGATGAGGGCTAATCCCACGCCTAACCTAGACCTAACATGCGTTATCCTCTAAAATATTGATCGAAACCAGGTTTCATGGACTGTTTCAGTGTGATACCACATTACTACGTGATTCAAACCAGAAAAAAGACAGGATCTGTTCAACAAGTATGTGAAGAACGCGAAGATATGAGACTGATGAGAGCAAATTCCAGACCTAACCCAGACCTAACATGCGTTATCCTCTAAAATATTCATCGAGACCAGGTTTAGTCGACTGTTTCAGTGTGATACCATGTTACTACGTGATCCAAACCAGAAATAACCCAGGATCTGTTCAACAAGTATGTGAAGAATGCGAAGGTATGAGACTGATGAGAGCAAATTCCAGACCTAACCTAGACCTAGCATGAGTTATCCTCTAAAATATTGATCGAGACCAGGTTTAGTCGACTGTTTCAGTGTGGTACCACATTACTACCTGATCCAAACCAGAAAAAGGCAAGGATCAGGCCAACAAGTATGAGATATATCCGAAAGTATGAGCCTCATGAGGGCAAATCCTAGACCTAACCCAGACCTAACATGCGTTATCCTCAAAAATATTGATCGAAACCAGGTTTAATCGACTGTTTCCGTGTGGCACCACATTACTACGTGATCCAAACCAGAAAAAACCCAGGATCTGTCCAACAAGTATGTGAAGAATGCGAAAGTATGAGCCAGATGCGGGCAAATCCAAGAACTAAACCAGACCAAATATGCGTTATCATCTAAAATATTGATCGAAACCAGGTTTAATCGACTGTATCAGTGTGGTACCACATTACTGTGTGACCCAATCCAGAAAAAGCAAAGGATCTGGCTAACAAGTATGAGAAATATGGGAAAGTATGAGCCTGATGAGGGCATATCCCTCACCTAACCGAGTCCTAACCGGCGTTATCCTCTAAAATGTTGATCGTGTCCAGGTTTAATCGACTGTTTCAGTGTGATTCCATGTTACCACATGATCCAAACCAGAAATAACCAAGGATCTGTTCAACAAGTATGTGAAGAATGCGAAGGTATGAGACTGATGAGAGCAAATTCCAGACCTAAACTAGACCTAGCATGAGTTATCCTCTAAAATATTGATCGAGACCAGGTATAGTCGACTGTTTCAGTGTGATACCATGCTACTACATAATCCAAACCAGAAATAATCCAGGATCTGTTCACAAGTATGCGAAGAATGCGAAAGTATGAGTCTGATGAGGGCAAATCCCAGGCCTAACCTAGACCTAGCATGAGTTATCCTCTAAAATATTGAACGAGACCAGGTTTAGTCGACTGTTTCAGTGTGATACCATGTTACTACATGATCCAAACCAGAAATAACCCAGGATCTGTTCAACAAGTATGCGAAAATTGCGAATGTATGAGTCTGATAAGGGCTAATCCCAGGCCTAACCTAGACCTAACATGCGTTATCCTCTAAAATATCGATCGAAGCCGGGTTTCATGGACTGTTTCAGTGTGATACCACATTACTGCGTGATTCAAACCAGAAAAAACGCAGGATCTGTTCAACAAGTATGAGAAATATGCGAAAGTGTGAGCCTCATGAGGGCAAATCCTAGACCTAACCCAGACCTAACATGCGATATCCTTTAAAATATTGACCGAGACTAGGTTTGATTGACTGTTTCAGTGTGGTACCACATTACCACGTGATCCAAACCAGAAAAATCCCTGGATCTGTTCAACAAGTATGCGAAAAATGTGAAAGTATGAGCCAGATGAGGGCAAATCCTAGACCTAACCGAGACCTAACGTGCGTTATGCTCTAAAATATTGATCGAGACCAGGTAAAATTGACTGTTTCAGTGTGGTACTACATTACTGTCTGATCCAATCCAGGGAAAGCAAAGGATCTGGCTAACAAGTATGAGAAATATGGGAAAGTATGAGCCTGATGGGGGCAAATCCCACACCTAACCGAGTCCTAACCGGCGTTATCCTCTAAAATGTTGATCGTGTCCAGGTTTAATCGACTGCATCAGTGTGGTACCACGTTACTACCTGATCCAAACCGGAAAAAGCCCAGGATCAGGCCAACAAGTATGTGAAGAATGCGAAAGTATGAGTCTGATGAGGGCAAATCCCATGCCTAACCTAGACCTAGCATGAGTCATCCTCTAAAATATTGATCGAGACCAGGTTTAGTCGACTGCTTCAGTGTGGTACGACATTACTACCTGATCCAAACCAGAAATAACCCAGGATCTGTCCAACAAGTATGTGAAGAATGCGAAAGTATGAGTCTGATGAGGGCATATCCCATGCCTAACCTAGACCTAGCATGAGTCATCCTCTAAAATATTGATCGAGACCAGGTTTAGTCGACTGTTTCAATGTGATACCATGTTACTACATGATCAAAACCAGAAATAACCCAGGATCTGTTCAACAAGTATGCGAAAAATGTGAAAGTATGTCTGATAAGGGCTAATCCCAGGCCTAACCTGGACCTAACATGCGTTATCCTCTAAAATATTGATCGAAACCGGGTTTCATGGACAGTTTCAGTGTGATATCACATTACTACGTGATTCAAACCAGAAAAAACGCAGGATCTGTTCAACAATTATGTGAAGAATGCGAAGGTATCAGACTGATGAGAGCAAATTCCAGACCTAACCTAGACCTAGCATGAGTTATCCTCTAAAATATTGATCGAGACCAGGTTTAGTCGACTGTTTCAGTGTGGCACCACATTACTACGTGATCCAAACCAGAGAAAGGCAAGGATCAGGCCAACAAGTATGAGAAATATGCGAAAGTATGAGCCTCATGAGGGCAAATCCTAGACCTAACCCAGACCTAACATGCGTTATCCTCTAAAATATTGATCGAAACCAGGTTTAATCGACTGTTTCCGTGTGGCACCACATTACTACGTGATCCAAACCAGAAAAAACCCAGGATCTGTCCAACAAGTATGTGAAGAATGCGAAAGTATGAGCCAGATGCGGGCAAATCCAAGAACTAAACCAGACCAAATATGGGTTATCATCTAAAATATTGATCGAAACCAGGTTTAATCGACTGTATCAGTGTGGTACCACATTACTGTGTGACCCAATCCAAAAAAAGCAAAGGATCTGGCTAACAAGTATGAGAAATATGGGAAAGTATGAGCCTGATGAGGGCAAATCCCACACCTAACCGAGTCCTAACCGGCGTTATCCTCTAAAATGTTGATCGTGTCCAGGTTTAATCGACTGTTTCAGTGTGATACCATGTTACTACATAATCCAAACCAGAAATAACCCAGGATCTGTTCAACAAGTATGTGAAGAATGCGAAGGTATGAGACTGATCCCCTCAGGGGCTGCCAGCCTTTCAGCTGCAGTACGGGCTTAACGAACCCGGGGTACCCGAGTCATACACACACCGTAAGCCTCCTGTTGGTCGTCACAACGACCCATTCACAATTCCCTATTGGTTTTGTGAATGGTACGTGACGGCAGGAGGAACGGGGGTCTTGGCTTAACCGCCTGGGCCACGAGTATGGCGACTCTATAAAATCGCCCTCCAATCCTAAGCTATGGTGCGCGGCGATGGGATGCATGGTTGGGGGAGAAGGCCCAATCCCAAGCGACCACCTCCGGGGAACCTGCCGAACCCCCGGAGTATATAGGCTTACCCGGGTAAGGCGGCTCTGCCCGGGCGGACCTTTTCTTCCGACCTGCTCGTGGGAATATTATGGAGTTCAATATTAAAACGGGGATGGGACGGGGTAAGTCAGAGGGGGAGGACGAAGGCGGTGTTGGGACTGGAGTGACGGCGCTCGCGCCGCCTCCAGCGCCTGGCCCGGCTTCGTGGAAGGTGGAGGAGGACGACGAGACTGCGTCAGTCTCGTCCTTCTCCTCCACCAGGAGCCTCATAGGCTCTAAGAGGAAGAGGGCGGGGCAGGCCGTCGTCGAGGTGGGCGGGGCGATGAGCCCGTCGGTGAGGCTGAGTTGCCTCAGGGACGAGGTGACCGAGGAGATATCGGAGAGGATCTCCTCGCCCTGAGGCGGGTGGAGAAAGTCGCCGCTGCCTGCGCCTTTAAGGGGCAGAAAAGCGGTGGCGCGGAGGCCCTGAAGGCCGCGGCGGAGGAAATGAGGGAGGCGGCGCGGGAGCTCAGAGGGCGGAACGCCCGTCTGCAGCTCCTGAGGAGGAGGAGCGACGGGGGAGGAGGAGGGCAGAGGCGCTGTGGAACAGCGCGGCCCTCCCTCCCATCCTCCCTCCTCCTCCACCGCCGCGTCCCTCGGCGGAGGTAAATAAGCGGAGTGCGGCGGCAGTGGTGCGGGGCACCGCGGGCCCCTCCACCCGCACTCCGCCCGTGAAGAAGTCCCCGTCCTCCTCAGAAGACGATCTTCTGAGGAGGATTGGGGACATGATTGATGGCAAGCTGGCCGCCTTCCGGGAGGAGCTCCTCGCCGGAAGAGCGGTCAGCAGGAAGGCGGTGCCTCCCCGACCTGTTCCGGTACAGTCGGGGAAGGCAAAGAAGGGCGGAGTGAAGGCTCCGCCCAGCGTTGCGGCACCAGGGCCCCGGGTCGCGATCCCCAAGGGGGGTGGTGTACCCGTGGTCGCGGTGGTCGCGTCCTCCACAGCACCCTCCCAAGGGGGGGTGGCGTGGAGTGAGGTGGTGGGGCGGAAGGCGAAGCGGGCGGCGAGGAAGGCCTCGCAACCGCAGCCTCCGCCTCCGCCGCCGGCGGCCAAGGTAAAGGCCGCGAAGGTCGGAAGGCACGACCAGGTCGTCCCCCAAAAACGGCAGCGGTGACGCTGACCGTTGCGCAGGGGGGCGACCTGACCCTCGCGGAGGCGATGCGGCTCGCCAGGGAGAATATCTCCCTGGAAGAGCTGGGCATCGCCTCCGTGAGGGCGAAGAGGGCCGTGACCGGGGGTCTCTTGCTGGAGATCCCCGGTGCAGAAGGCGGCGCGAAGGCGGATCGTCTCGCCCAGAGGCTCCGGGAGCAGCTGGGCGAGCGAGGTGTCCGGGTCACCCGGCCCACGAAGCGCACGGAGATGCGCGTTTGTGGGCTGGACGACTCGGTCAGCGCTCAGGATGTGTCCCGTGCCCTTGCGAGGGCGGGGCACTGTCCTGTGGAGGACCTGCGGATCGGAGAGATCCGCAGGTCGTCCTCCGGCCTCGGGTCGGTGTGGGCCCGGTGCCCCCTCTCCGCCGCCCGTAAGGTGGCGGAATCCGGGAGGGTGTTGGTGGGGTGGGTTTCGGCGCGAGTGGAAATCCTCGCGCCGCGCCCGCTCCAGTGTCACCGCTGCCTCGAATTGGGGCACGTGAGGCAGTGGTGCACCTCGCCGGTGGACCGCAGCGGTCAGTGTTACCGCTGCGGTGCCAACGAGCACCGTGCGAGCCAGTGCTCGGCGGCCCCCCACTGCCCGCTGTGTGCGGACATGGGGAGGCCAGCCGATCACAGGGTGGGGAGCAAGAAGTGCTCCCCCCCCTCCCGGAAGGAGAGGAAGAGGCGGGCTGCACCGGCTCCGGTGCCGAGGGCGGTGGCATCGTCCTCCATGGAGGTGGACGATGCTACGGGGACGGACGGCCGGGAGGAGGCTGGCGCGGCCATTAATTAATGCCGCCCCGCCTCCTCCTCCAGGCCAACCTCAACCACTGCCGCGCGGCACAGGACTTGATGTCCCAAGTCCTCGCGGAGTGGGGGGTTGGCCTGGCGGTCGCCGCCGAGCCGTACCGCGTCCCTGTTCACCCTCATTGGGTGGGCGACGCGGACGGCTTGGTGGCGACGGTATGGGGAGGGGGCGACGGGTCCCCACCGTTCTCCTTGTTGGAGCGCGGTCGGGGATTCGTCGCCGTGGACTGGGGGGGAGTCGCTGTGGTGGGGTGCTACATTTCGCCCCGTAGCGGTCACGCTGCGTTCGAGCTGTACTTGGCCGAGGTCGCGGCATGCGTGCAGCGCTACGCGGCCCGGCCGGTGCTGGTCCTGGGGGATTTTAATGCCAAGTCGGTGGCTTGGGGATCCCCCAGGACCTCCGTTCGCGGCGGGATCCTGGGCGATTGGGCGGCGGGGCTCGACCTCCGGGTATTGAACCGGGGGTCGGAGCACACATGCGTGCGGCGATATGGGGGGTCCATCGTGGATGTTGGATTCGCGACCCCCAACGCCGTGCGCATGGTGTCGGGTTGGCACGTGGTCGCGGGGGCAGAGACACTCTCCGATCACCGGTACATCCGGATGGAGGTCTCTGCCGCCGCGAGTGCATCCCGACACGGCCGCCTGCGTGGCACCCCACCACGCCGCTGGGCGCTTCGGCGCCTGGACAAGGACGCCCTGATGGCAGCTGCCCTCGCTGCAACTTGGCCGCAGGGAGCGGCCGAGTTGCCGAGCATAGAGGAGGAGGTCGCCCGGCTCGGAGCATTGGTCGCGGGTATTTGCGACGCGGCGATGCCTCGGGTCGGGCGGGCTTCTCCTCGCCGGGCGGTGTACTGGTGGTCGGACGCGATCGCGGAGTTGCGAGTCGCGACTGTCCGCGCCCGACGCCAGTACACCCGCGCGCGCCGTCGTCAACGTACAGGCGACGGCGTGGCGCGAGCGAGGGCAGCTGATGACCTGTATGCAGCATACCGCGTGGCGCGGGTTGCTCTGCAGGTCGCCATCAAACGGGCCAAGACCCGGGCATGGAAGGAGCTCCTCCAGACCCTTGATGACGATCCATGGGGGCGCCCATATAAGGTGGTGCTGAATAAGCTCCGCCCGTGGGCGCCCCCCGTCACCGAGGGTCTTGACCCCCAGCTGCTGGAGGAGGTGGTCAATACACTCTTCCCAATTGGGGAGAGGGGACCGCGTCCTCCGGCGGCGGCGGCTGTCCCAGTGGAGTGGACGGCCGAGCTGGGGGTCACGCAGGAGGAGCTGGCAGCGGCCATCAGACGGCTCGGGGTTCGTAACACGGCCCCGGGTCCGGATGGTGTGCCCGGCCGGGTTTGGGTCTTGACCCAGGGCGTCCTTGGGGCCGACCTCAGGCGGTTGTTCGACCGCTGCCTGAGGGACGGGCGATTCCCCCCCAGTTGGAAGGTGGCGAGGATGGTCCTCCTCCGGAAGGAGGGTCGGCCCGCGGAGTCTCCCTCCGCATACCGGCCCATTTGTCTCCTCGACGAGGTGGGCAAGCTCTTCGAGCGTGTGATTGCTGCCCGCCTCGACGAGCACCTGTCGCGGGGTGATCCCGGTCTGGCCGACTGCCAGTTCGGTTTCCGGGGGGGCCGATCGACTATCGACGCGATAGGTCGTGTGAGGGCCCTCTCGGGGGCGGCCGTCTCCCGGGGAGGGGTGGCATTGGCAATATCCTTGGATATTGCCAATGCCTTTAACACCCTCCCCTGGGAAGAGATAAGGAGGGGACTCGAATATCATCGGGTCCCCCCTTGTCTCAGGGCGGTCGTCGGGGATTATCTCCGCGGCAGGTGGATCGAGTATCCGGGCCGGGATGGTGATATGCGGAGGGAGGTGTACTGCGGTGTTCCGCAGGGGTCGGTCCTCGGGCCACTCCTGTGGAACATCGCGTACGACTCGGTGTTGCGGGCCGGCCTCCCCGACGGCGTCAGCACGGTGTGTTATGCGGATGACACACTGGTGCTGGCCGTCGGGGCGCACTGGGGGAGGGCCATGCGTCGCGCGGAGGAGGGGTCGCAACGCGTCGTCGACCGGATCAGGGGGATGGGGATGACGGTGGCGGTCCATAAGACCGAGGTGATTGCGTTTCATTCACCTCGGCAGGATCCGCCACCCCCTCTGATCCGGGTGGGTGTTGCTGACATCGAGGTGAAGCCCCAGATCAGGTAACTAGGGCTGATCCTCGATAGCCACTGGCGTTTCGAGGAGCATTTCCGCTGCCTGGTCCCCCGGTTGGAAAGGATGGTTGCGGCTCTGGGCCGGATCCTGCCCAACCTGGGGGGCCCGGCGGGCCGAGTTCGTCGCCTCTATGTGGCAATGGTCCAGTCGGTGGCCCTATACGGGGCCCCCGTCTGGGCGGACGACCTGGCTGCCTCCCGGCGCAGCATGACTATGCTACGTCGGGTGCAGAGGCGCATGGCGCTCAGGGTCGTCCGCGGGTATCGGACCATGTCACATGAGGCGGCGACGGTTCTAGCGGGGATGCCGCCCATGGACCTGCTCGGGCGGTCGCACGCGGAGATGTACCGGCACCGCGTCGACCGTCGCGCGGGGGTGGGGGCGGTCCCGGGCGGGCAGGAACCTGCTTGGGGCGATTTGAAGCGCCAGGCCCGGCAGTCCGTGTTGCTCGCGTGGCAGGAGCGGCTGGCTCTGCCAACCGCGGGGCACCGGACTGTCGGGGCGGTTCGGCCACTCCTGAAGGAGTGGCTGGACAGAGGCCATGGCAGCCTCACCTACCGGATGGCACAGGTATTTTCCGGGCATGGCAGCTTCGGAAGATACCTGTGCCGGATAGGGAAGGAGCCGACGGCGCGTTGCTGCCACTGCGACGCTGAGCAGGACACGGCGGATCATACCCTGGAGGTATGCCCCGCGTGGGAGGGGGAGCGCCGTGTCCTGGTCGGCGTCGTCGGGCGGGATGTCTCGCTGCCGGGCGTGGTGCGCGCCATGCTCGGCAGCGAGGAGAAGTGGAGGGCCGTGGCCTCCTTCTGCGAGAACGTAATGTTGCAGAAGGAGGCCGCGGGGAGGGAGCGCGAGCTTCAGCGGCGCGCTGAAGCTCGCGCTCGTGCCGTGGCCCTAGGTCGTCGCCCGGTCGCGAGGCGTCGTGGGCGGCCGCCTCGGCGTGGCGGATGACCTAGGCTGGGAGGGGGGTCCTGAGGGGACCCTCCTCCCGCCAGGCGGCGCCGGGTCGGACCGGTTGGGGGTAGGAGTGCCTCTCCCTACCGGTCCGACGCAAGGGGAGGCACCCTCGGCGGTCTGGTGCGGCCATGAACGCCCGGCCGCCGAGGGGTGGAAACGGGGTCGCGGGCGGTTGCGAGTTGGGGCTCGCAGCCGCCACTAAACGCGGCCCCGGGACGGATAGCGGCGGGATGGAGTGGCCCCGTCCCGCCGCTATGAGGCAGTGTGTCTACTGGGGGGACCGATTGTCCCCCCGGGGGATGGGCGCGAAAGTGCGGGCACGGGGAGGATACCGGAAGAATGCTTCGAGCGATTCCCGGTATGCTCCCAAAGCGTGCCGAAGGGTCACCGTGGGGTTTTTAGTGGGTAGGTCCCGCGCCTGTCGTTGTACGGGCGCGGGGAATCCCACACACCCCTCCCACCTCTCCCCAAGGAGGTGGGAGGGAGTCTTTCGAAGATTTTCCCCACGACAAAAAAAAAAAAAAAAAAAAAAAAAAAAAAAGTATGTGAAGAATACGAAAGTATGAGCCAGATGAGGGCAAATCCTAGACCTAACCTAGACCTAACATGCGTTATCCTCCACAATGTTGATCGAAACCAGGTTTAATCGGCTGTTTCAGTGTGGTACCACATTACTACCTGATCCAAACTAGAAAAAACCCGGGATCTGTTCAACAAGTATGTGAAGAATGCGAAGGTATGAGTCTGATGAGGGCATATCCCAGGCCTAACCTAGACCTAACATGCGATATCCCATAAAATATTGACCGAGACTAAGTTTAATTGACTGTTTCAGTGTGGTACCACATTACCACGTGATCCAAACCAGGAAAGGCCCAGGATCTGGCCAACGAGTATACGAAAAATGTGAAAGTATGATCCTGATGAGGGCAAATCCCAGACCTAACCCAGACCTAACATGCGATATCCTTCAGAATATTGTTCAAAATCAGGTTTCATGGACTGTTTCAGTGTGGTACCACATTACTACGTGATCCAATCCAGAAAAATCCAAGGATCTGTTCAACAAGTATGTGAAAAATGAGAGAGTATGATCCTGATGAGGGCAAATGCGACACCTATCCCATACCTATCTTGCGTTATCCTCTAAAATATTGACCGAGACTAAGTTTAATTGACTGTTTCAGTGTGGTACCACATTACCACGTGATCCAAACCAGGAAAGGCCCAGGATCTGGCCAACGAGTATACGAAAAATGCGAAAGTATGAGCCTCATGAGGGCAAATCCCAGACCTAACCCAGACCTAACATGCGATATCCTTCAAAATATTGACCGAGACTAGGTTTAATTGACTGTTTCAGTATGGTACCACATTCCCACGTGATTCAAACAAGAAAAAACCCACGATCTCTTCAACAAGTATGTCATGAATGCGAAGGTATGAGACTGATGAGAGCAAATTCCAGACCTAACCCAGACCTAACATGCGTTATCATCTAGAATATTGATCGAAACCAGGTTTAATCAACCGTTTCAGTGTGGTAGCACATTACTGTGTGACCCAATCCAAAAAAAGCAAAGGATCTGGCTAACAAGTATGAGAAATATGCGAATGTATGAGCCAGATGAGGGCAAATCCTAGACCTAACCCAGACCTAACATGCGTTATCATCTAGAATATTGATCGGAACCTGGTTTAATCGACTGTTTCAGTGTGGTGCGACATTACTACCTGATCCAAACCAGAAATAACCCAGGATCTGTTCACAAGAATGCGAAGAATGCGAAAGTATGAGTCTGATGGGGGCTAATCCCAGGTCTAACCTAGACCTAATATGCGTTATCCTCTAAAATATTAATCGAAACCAGGTTCAATGGCCTGTTTCAGTGTGGTACCACATCACTACGTGATCGAAACCAGCAAAATCCGGGGATCTGTTCAACATGTATGTTAAAACTGCGTAAGTATGACCCTGATGAGGGCAAATCCCAGACCTAACCTAGACCTAACATGTGTTATCCACTAAAATATTAATCGAAACCAGGTTCAATGGCCTGTTGAGTGTGGTACCACCTTACTACGTGATCGAAACCAGAAAAAACCCAGGATCTGTTCAAGAAGTATGTGAAGAATGCGAAAGTATGAGACTGATGAGGGCAAATCCTAGACCTAACCCAGACCTAACATGTGTAATCCTCTAAAATATTGACGGAAACCAGGTTTAATTGCCAGTTATAGTGTGGTACCACATTACTAAGTTATCCAATCCAGAAGAAGCCCCGGATCTAGCCAACAAGTATGAGAAATATGCCAAACTATGAGCCTGATGAGGGCAAATCCTAGACCTAGCCCTGACCTAACATGCGTTATCCTCTAAAATATTGATCGAAACCAGGTTTAATGGTTTGTTTCAGCGTGGTAACACATTACTACGTGATCCAAAGCAGAAAAAACCCTCGATCAGGTCAACATGTATGTTAAAACTGCGAAAGTATGACCGTGATGAGGGCAAATCCCAGGCCTAACCTAGACCTAACATGCGTTATCCTCTAAGATATTGATGGAAACCAGGTTTAATTGACTGTTTCAGTGTGGTACCACATTACTACCTGATCCAAACCGGCAAAATCCGGGGATCTGTTCAACAAGTATGTGAAGAATGCGAAAGTATGAGACTGATGAGGGCAAATCCTAGACCTAACCCAGAGCTAACATGCGTAATCCCCTAAAATATTGATCCAAACCAGGTTTAATTGACTGTTTCAGTTTGGTACCTCATTAATACGTGATCCAATCCAGAAAAAGCCCAGGATCTAGCCAACAAGTATGAGAAATATGCGAAAGTATGCGCCTGATGAAAGCAAACCCAAGGCCTAACCCAGACCTAACATGCGTTATCCTCTAAAATAATTATCAAGACCAGGTTTAATTGAATGTTTCAGTGTGGTACCACATTACTACGTGATCGAAACCAGAAAAAGCCCAGAATCTGTTCAACAAGTATGTGAAGAATGCGAAAGTATGTGTCTGATGACGGAAAATCCCAGGCCTAATCTAGACCTAACATGCGTTATCCTGTATGATATTGACAGAAACCAGGTTTAATTGACAGTTTCAGTGTGGTACCACATTAATACGTGATCCAATCCAGAAAAAGCCCAGGATCTAGCCAACAAGTATGAGTAATATGCGAGAGTATGAGCCTGATGAGGGCAAATCCTAGACCTAACCTAGAGCTAACATGCGTAATCCCCTAAAATATTGATCCAAACCAGGTTTAATTGACTGTTTCATTGTGGTACCACATCACTACGTGATCCAAACCAGAAGAAACCTAGGATCTGTTCAACAAGTATGTGAAGATTGCGAAAGTACGAGCCTGATGATAGCAAATCCCAGACCTATTCCAGACATAACCTGCGTTATCCTCCAAAATATTGATCGAAACCAGGTTTAATTGACAGTTTTAGTGTGGTACCAATTTGCTACGTGATACAAAGCAGAAAAAACCCTCGATCAGGACAACATGTATGTTAAAACTGCGAAAGTATGACCCTGATGAGGGCAAATCCCGGACCTAACCTAGACCTAACATGTGTTATCCTCTAAACTATTGACGGAAACCGGGTTTAATTGACAGTTTCAGTGTGGTACCACATTAATACGTGATCCAAACCAGAAAAAGCCAGGGATCTGTTCAACAAGTATGTGAAAAACGCGAAAATATGACCCTGATGAGAGGAAACCCCTGACCTGTCCCAGACCTAACTTGCGTTATCCTCAAAAATATTAATCGAAACCAGTTTTAATCGACTGTCTCAGTGTGATACCACATTACTACGTGATCACAACTAGAAAAAACCCAGGATCTGTTCAACAAGTATGTGAAGAATGCGAAAGTATGAGTCTGATGAGGGAAAATCCCAGGCCTAACCTAGACCTAACATGCGTTACCCTCAAAAATATTGATCGAAACGAGGTTTAGTCGACTGTTTCAGTGGGGTTCCACATTACTATGTGATCACAACTAGAAAAAACCCAGGATCTGTTCAACAAGTATGTGAAGAATGCGAAAGTGTGAGTCTGTTGAGGGAAAATCCCAGGCCCAACCTAGACCTAACATGCGTTATCCTCTAAAATATTGATCGAAACCAGGTTCAATGGTCTGTTTCAGTGTGGTACCACATTACTACGGGATCCAAACCAGAAAAACCCAGGATGTGTTCAACAAGTATGTGAAAAATGCGAAGGTATGAGCCTGATGAGGGCAGATCCCAGACCTATCCCAGACCTTACTTGCGTTATCCTCTAAAATATTGATCGAAACCAGGTTTAATTGACTGTTTCAGTGGGGTAGCAAATTACTACGTAATCCAAACCAGAAAAAACCCAGGATCTATTCAACAGGTATGTGAAGAATGCGAAAGTATGAGTCTGATGTGGGCAAATCCCAGGCCTAACCTAGACATAACATGCGCTATCCTCTAAAATATTGATCGAAACCAGGTTTAATGGACTGTTTCAATTTGGTACCACATTACTACGTGATCCAAACCAGAAAAAGCCTAGAATCTGGCCATCTAGTATAAGAAATATGCGAAAGTACGAGCCCGATGAGAGCAAATGCCAGACCTAACCTAGACCTAACATGCGCTATCCTCTAAAATATTGATCGAAACCAGGTTTAATGGACCGTTTCAGTGTGGTACCACATTACTACGTGATCCAAACCAGAAAAAGCCTAGAATCTGGCCATCTAGTATGAGAAATATGCGAAAGTACGAGCCCGATGAGAGCAAATGCCAGACCTAACCTAGACCTAACATGAATTATTCTCTAAAATATTGATCAAAACGAGGTTTAATGGACTGTTTCAGTGTGGTACCACATTACTACGTGATCCAAACCAGAAAGACCCAGGATCTGTTCAACAAGTATGTGAAGAATGCGAAAGTATGAGTCTGATGTGGGCAAATCCGAGGCCTAACCTAGACATAACATGCGCTATCCTCTAAAATATTGATCGAAACCAGGTTTAATGGACTGTTTCAGTGTGGTACCACATTACTACGTGATCCAAACCAGAAAAAGCCTAGAATCTGGCCATCTAGTATGAGAAATATGCGAAAGTACGAGCCCGATGAGAGCAAATGCCAGACCTAACCTAGACCTAACATGAATTATTCTCTAAAATATTGATCAAAACGGGGTTTAATGGACTGTTTCAGTGTGGTACCACATTACTACGTGATCCAATCCAGAAAAAGCCCAGGATCTCTTCAACAAGCATGTGAAAAACGCGAAAGTATGAGCCTGATGAGGGCAAATCCCAGACCTATCCCAGACATAACTTGCGTTATCCTCTAAAACATTGTCCAAAACCAGGTTCAATTGACTGTTTTAGTGTGGTACCACTTTGCTACGCGATCCGATGCAGAAAAAACACTCGCTCAGGTCAACATGTATGTTAAAACTGTGAAAGTATGACCCTGAAGAGGGCAAATCCCTGGCCTAACCTAGACCTAACATGCGTTATCCTCTAAAATATTGTTCGAAACCAGGTTTAATGGTCTGTTTCAGTGTGGTACCACATTACTACGTGATCCAAACCAGAAAAACCCAGGATGTGTTCAACAAGTATGTGAAAAATGCGAAGGTATGAGCCTGATGAGGGCAGATCCCAGACCTATCCCAGACCTAACTTGCTTTATCCTCTATAATATTGATCGAAACGAGGTTTAATCGACTGTTTCAGTCGGGTTCCACATTACTACGTGATCACAACTAGAAAAAACCCAGGATCTGTTCAACAAGTATGTGCAGAATGCGAAAGTATGAGTCTGATGTGGGGAAATCCCAGGCCTAACCTAGACCTAACATGCGTTATCCTCAAAAATATTGATCGAAACCAGGTTTAATGGTCTGTTTCAGTGTGGTACCACATTAGTACGTGATCCAAACCAGAAAAAGCCAGGGATCTGTTCAACAAGTATGTGAAAAACGCGAAAATATGACCCTGATGAGAGCAAACCCCTGACCTGTCCCAGACCTAACTTGCGTTATCCTATAGAATATTGATCGAAACCAGGTTTAATTGACTGTTTCAGTGTGGTACCACTTTACGACGTGATCCAAAGCAGAAAAAACCATCGATCTGGTTTACATGTATGTTAAAACTGCGTAAGTATGACCCTGATGAGGGCAAATCCCAGACCTAACCTAGACCTAACATGTGTTATCCACTAAGATATTAATCGAAACCAGGTTCAATGGCCTGTTTCAGTGTGGTACCACATTACTACGTGATCGAAACCAGAAAAAACCCAGGATCTGTTCAAGAAGAATGTGAAGAATGCGAAAGTATGAGACTGATGAGGGCAAATCCTAGACCTAACCCAGACCTAACATGTGTTATCCTCTAAAATATTGACGGAAACCAGGTTTAATTGAGAGTTTCAGTTTGGTACCTCATTAATACGTGATCCAATCCAGAAAAAGCCCAGAATCTGTTCAACAAGTATGTGAAGAATGCGGAAATATGAGTCTGATGAGGGAAAATCCCAGGCCTAATCTAGACCTAACATGCGTTATCCTATAAAATATTGATCGAAACCAGGTTTAATTGACTGTCTCAGTGTGGTACCACATTACTATGTGATCCAAACCAGAGAAAACCCAGGATCTGTTCAAGAAGTATGTGAAGAATGCGAATGTATGAGACTGATGAGGGCAAATCCTGGACCTAACCCAGACCTAACATGTGTAATCCTCTAAAATATTGACGGAAACCAGGTTTAATTGACAGATTCAGTGTGGTACCACATTACTAAGTTAGCCAATCCAGAAGAAGTCCAGGATCTAGCCAACAAGTATGAGAAATATGCCAAACTATGAGCCTGATGAGGGCAAATCCTAGACCTAGCCCAGACCTAACATGCGTTATCCTCTGAGATATTTATCAAGACCATGTTTAATTGACTGTTTCAGTGTGGTACCACATTACTACGTGATCCAAACCAGAAAAAACACAGGATCTGTTCTACAAGTATGTGAAAAACGCGAAAGTATGAGAACGATGAGGGCAAATCCCAGACCTATCCCAGACATAACTTGCGTTATCCTCTAAAATATTGATCGAAACCAGGTTTAATGGTTTGTTTCAGCGTGGTAACACATTACTACGTGATCCAAAGCAGAAAAAACCCTCGATCAGGTCAACATGTATGTTAAAACTGCGAAAGTATGACCGTGATGAGGGCAAATCCCAGGCCTAAACTAGACCTAACATGCGTTATCCTCTAAGATATTGATCGAAACCAGGATTAATCGACTGTTTCAGTGTGGTACCACATTACTACGTGATCCACCCAGAAAAAGCCAGGGGTCTGTGCAACAAGAATGTGAAAAACGCGAAAATGTGACCCTGATGAGGGCAAATCCCAGAGCTATCCCAGACCTAACTTGCGTTATCCCATAAAATATTGATCGAAACCAGGTTTAATTGACAGTTTCAGTGTGGTACCACATTACTACGTGATCCAATCCAGAAAATGCCCAGGATTTCTTCAACAAGTATGTGCAGAATGCGAAAGTATGAGTCTGATGTGGGGAAATCCCAGGCCTAACCTAGACCTAACATGCGTTATCCTCAAAAATATTGATCGAAACCAGGTTTAATCGATTGTTTCAGTGTGGTACCACATTAGTACGTGATCCAAACCAGAAAAAGCCAAGGATCTGTTCAACAAGTATGTGAAAAACGCGAAAATATGACCCTGATGAGAGCAAACCCCTGACCTGTCCCAGACCTAACTTGCGTTATCCTATAGAATATTGATCGAAACCAGGTTTAATTGACTGTTTCAGTGTGGTACCACTTTACGACGTGATCCAAAGCAGAAAAAACCATCGATCAGGTTTACATGTATGTTAAAACTGCGAAAGTATGAGACTGATGAGGGCAAATCCTAGACCTAACCTAGACCTAACATGTGTTATCCTCTAAAATATTGACGGAAATCGTATTTAAATGACAGTTGCAGTGTGGTACCACATTAATACGTGATCCAATCCAGAAAAAGCCCAGGCTCTAGCCAACAAGTATGAGTAATATGCGAAAGTATGAGCCTGATGAGGGCAAATCCGGGACCTAACCCAGAGCTAACATGAGTAATCCTCTAAAATATTTATCAAGACCAGGTTTAATTGACTGCTTCACTGTGGTACCACATTACTTCGTGGTCCAAACCAGTGGAAGCCCAGGTTCTGGCCAACGAAAATGAGAAATATGCGGAAGTATGAGTCTGATGAGAGCAAATGCCAGACCTAACCTAGACCTAACATGAATTATTCTCTAAAATATTGATCGAAACCAGGTTGAATGGACTGTTTCAGTGTGGTACCACATTACTACGTGATCCAATCCAGAAAAAGCCCAGGATCTCTTCAACAAGTATGTGAAAAACGCGAAAGTATGAGCCTGATGAGGGCAAATCCCAGACCTATCCCAGACATAACTTGCGTTATCCTCTAAAACATTGTTCGAAACCAGGTTTAATTGACTGTTTTAGTGTGGTACCACATTGCTACGCGATCCGATGCAGAAAAAACACTCGCACAGGTCAACATGTATGTTAAAACTGCGAAAGTATGACCCTGATGAGGGCAAATCCCTGGCCTAACGTAGACCTAACATGCGTTATCCTCTAAAATATTGATCGAAACCAGGTTTAATGGTCTGTTTCAGTGTGGTACCACATTACTACGTGATCCAAACCAGAAAGACCCAGGATCTGTTCAACAAGTATGTGAAGAATGCGAAAGTATGAGTCTGATGAGGGAAAATCCCTGGCCTAAACTAGACCTAACATGCGTTACCTTCAAAATTATTGATCGAAACGAGGTTTAATCGACTGTTTCAGTGTGGTACTACATTAGTACGTGATCCAAACCAGAAAAAGCCAGGGATCTGTTCAACAAGTATGTGAAAAACGCGAAAATATGACCCTGATGAGAGCAAACCCCTGACCTGTCCCAGACCTAACTTGCGTTATCCTATAGAATATTGATCGAAACCAGGTTTAATTGACTGTTTTAGTGTGGTACCACTTTACGACGTGATCCAAAGCAGAAAAAACCATCGATCAGGTTTACATGTATGTTAAAACTGCGAAAGTATGAGCCTGATGAGGGCAAATCCCAGACCTATCCCAGACATAACTTGCGTTATCCTCTAAAACATTGTTCGAAACCAGGTTTAATTGACTGTTTTAGTGTGGTACCACATTGCTACGTGATCCAAACCAGCAAAATCCGGGGATCTGTTCAACATGTATGTTAAAACTGCGTAAGTATGACCCTGATGAGGGCAAATCCCAGACCTAACCTAGACCTAACATGTGTTATCCACTAAGATATTAATAGAAACCAGGTTCAATGGCCTGTTTCAGTGTGGTACCACATTACTACGTGATCGAAACCAGAAAAAACCCAGGATCTGTTCAAGAAGTATGTGAAGAATGCGAAAGTATGAGACTGATGAGGGCAAATCCTAGTCCTAACCCAGACCTAACATGTGTTATCCTCTAAAATATTGACGGAAACCAGGTTTAATTGAGAGTTTCAGTTTGGTACCTCATTAATACGTGATCCAATCCAGAAAAAGCCCAGAATCTGTTCAACAAGTATGTGAAGAATGCGGAAATATGAGTCTGATGAGGGAAAATCCCAGGCCTAATCTAGACCTAACATGCGTTATCCTATAGAATATTGATCGAAACCAGGTTTAATTGACTGTTTTAGTGTGGTACCACTTTGCTACGCGATCCGATGCAGAAAAAACACTCGCTCAGGTCAACATGTATGTTAAAACTGCGAAAGTATGACCCTGATGAGGGCAAATCCCTGGCCTAACCTAGACATAACTTGCGTTATCCTCTAAAATATTGATCGAAACCAGGTTTAATGGTCTGTTTCAGTGTGGTACCACATTACTACGTGATCCAAACCAGAAAAACCCAGGATGTGTTCAACAAGTATGTGAAAAATGCGAAGGTATGAGCCTGATGAGTCAGATCCCAGACCTATCCCAGACCTAACTTGCGTTATCCTCTATAATATTGATCGAAACGAGGTTTAATCGACTGTTTCAGTGGGGTTCCACATTACTACGTGATCCACCCAGAAAAAGCCGGGGGTCTGTGCAACAAGTATGTGAAAAACGCGAAAATGTGACCCTGATGAGGGCAAATCCCATACCTATCCCAGACCTAACTTGCGTTATCCCATAAAATATTGATCGAAACCAGGTTTAATTGACAGTTTCAGTGTGGTACCACATTACTACGTGATCCAAACCAGAAAAAACCCAGGATCTGTTCAAGAAGTATGTGAAGAATGCGAATGTATGAGACTGATGAGGGCAAATCCTGGACCTAACCCAGACCTAACATATGTTATCCTCTAAAATATTGATGGAAACCAGGTTTACTTGACTGTTTTAGTGTGGTACCACATTGCTACGTGATCCAAACCAGCAAAATCCGGGGATCTGTTCAACATGTATGTTAAAACTGCGTAAGTATGACCCTGATGAGGGCAAATCCCAGACCTAACCTAGACCTAACATGTGTTATCCACTAAGATATTAATAGAAACCAGGTTCAATGGCCTGTTTCAGTGTGGTACCACATTACTACGTGATCGAAACCAGAAAAAACCCAGGATCTGTTCAAGAAGTATGTGAAGAATGCGAAAGTATGAGACTGATGAGGGCAAATCCTAGTCCTAACCCAGACCTAACATGTGTTATCCTCTAAAATATTGACGGAAACCAGGTTTAATTGAGAGTTTCAGTTTGGTACCTCATTAATACGTGATCCAATCCAGAAAAAGCCCAGAATCTGTTCAACAAGTATGTGAAGAATGCGGAAATATGAGTCTGATGAGGGAAAATCCCAGGCCTAATCTAGACCTAACATGCGTTATCCTATAAAATATTGATCGAAACCAGGTTTAATTGACTGTTTCAGTGTGGTACCACATTACTATGTGATCCAAACCTGAGAAAACCCAGGATCTGTTCAAGAAGTATGTGAAGAATGCGAATGTATGAGACTGATGAGGGCAAATCCTGGACCTAACCCAGACCTAACATGTGTAATCCTCTAAAATATTGACGGAAACCAGGTTTAATTGACAGTTTCAGTGTGGTACCACATTACTAAGTTAGCCAATCCAGAAGAAGCCCAGGATCTAGCCAACAAGTATGAGAAATATGCCAAACTATGAGCCTGATGAGGGCAAATCCTAGACCTAGCCCAGACCTAACATGCGTTATCCTCTGAGATATTTATCAAGACCATGTTTAATTGACTGTTTCAGTGTGGTACCACATTACTACGTGATCCAAACCAGAAAAAACACAGGATCTGTTCTACAAGTATGTGAAAAACGCGAAAATGTGACCCTGATGAGGGCAAATCCCAGATCTATCCCAGACCTAACTTGCGTTATCCCGTAAAATATTGATCGAAACCAGGTTTAATTGACAGTTTCAGCGTGGTACCACATTACTACGTGATCCAATCCAGAAAATGCCCAGGATTTCTTCAACAAGTATGTGCAGAATGCGAAAGTATGAGACTGATGTGGGGAAATCCCAGGCCTAACCTAGACCTAACATGCGTTATCCTCAAAAATATTGATCGAAACCAGGTTTAATCGATTGTTTCAGTGTGGTACTACATTAGTACGTGATCCAAACCAGAAAAAGCCAGGGATCTGTTCAACAAGTATGTGAAAAACGCGAAAATATGACCCTGATGAGAGCAAACCCCTGACCTGTCCCAGACCTAACTTGCGTTATCCTATAGAATATTGATCGAAACCAGGTTTAATTGACTGTTTCAGTGTGGTACCACTTTACGACGTGATCCAAAGCAGAAAAAACCATCGATCAGGTTTACATGTATGTTAAAACTGCGAAAGTATGAGCCTGATGAGGGCAAATCCCAGACCTATCCCAGACATAACGTGCGTTATCCTCTAAAACATTGTTCGAAACCAGGTTTAATTGACTGTTTTAGTGTGGTACCACATTGCTACGCGATCCGATGCAGAAAAAACACTCGCACAGGTCAACATGTATGTTAAAACTGCGAAAGTATGACCCTGATGAGGGCAAATCCCTGGCCTAACGTAGACATAACATGCGCTATCCTCTAAAATATTGATCGAAACCAGGTTCAATTGACTGTTTTAGTGTGGTACCACTTTGCTACGCGATCCGATGCAGAAAAAACACTCGCTCAGGTCAACATGTATGTTAAAACTGCGGAAGTATGACCCTGATGAGGGCAAATCCCTGGCCTAACCCAGACCTAACATGCGTTATCCTCTAAAATATTGATCGAAACCAGGTTTAATGGTCTGTTTCAGTGTGGTACCACATTACTACGTGATCCAAACCAGAAAAACCCAGGATGTGTTCAACAAGTATGTGAAAAATGCGAAGGTATGGGCCTCATGAGTCAGATCCCAGACCTATCCCAGACCTAACTTGCGTTATCCTCTATAATATTGATCGAAACGAGGTTTAATCGACTGTTTCAGTGGGGTTCCACATTACTACGTGATCACAACTAGAAAAAACCCAGGATCTGTTCAACAAGTATGTGAAGATTGCGAAAGTATGAGTCTGATGTGGGCAAATCCCAGGCCTAACCTAGACATAACATGCGCTATCCTCTAAAATATTGATCGATACCAGGTTTAATTGACAGTTTCAGTGTGGTACCACATTACTACGTGATCGAAACCAGAAAAAACCCAGGATCTGTTCAAGAAGTATGTGAAGAATGCAAATGTATGAGACTGATGAGGGCAAATCCTGGACCTAACCCAGACCTAACATATGTTATCCTCTAAAATATTGATGGAAACCAGGTTTACTTGACTGTTTCAGTGTGGTACCACATTACTACGAGATCCAAACCAGCAAAATTCGGGGATCTGTTCAACATGTATGTTAAAACTGCGTAAGGATGACCCTGATGAGGGCAAATCCCAGACCTAACCTAGACCTAACATGTGTTATCCACTAAAATATTAATCGAAACCAGATTCAATGGCCTGTTTCAGTGTGGTACCACATTACTACGTGATCGAAACCAGAAAAAACCCAGGATCTGTTCAAGAAGTATGTGAAGAATGCGAAAGTATGAGACTGATGAGGGCAAATCCTAGACCTAACCCAGCCCTAACATGTGTTATCCTCTAAAATATTGACGGAAACCAGGTTTAATTGAGAGTATCAGTTTGGTACCTCATTAATACGTGATCCAATCCAGAAAAAGCCCAGAATCTGTTCAACAAGTATGTGAAGAATGCGGAAATATGAGTCTGATGAGGGCAAATCCCATACCTATCCCAGACCTAACTTGCGTTATCCCATAAAATATTGATCGAAACCAGGTTTAATTGACAGTTTCAGTGTGGTACCACATTACTACGTGATCCAAACCAGAAAAAACCCAGGATCTGTTCAAGAAGTATGTGAAGAATGCGAATGTATGAGACTGATGAGGGCAAATCCTGGACCTAACCCAGACCTAACATATGTTATCCTCTAAAATATTGATGGAAACCAGGTTTACTTGACTGTTTTAGTGTGGTACCACATTGCTACGTGATCCAAACCAGCAAAATCCGGGGATCTGTTCAACATGTATGTTAAAACTGCGTAAGTATGACCCTGATGAGGGCAAATCCCAGACCTAACCTAGACCTAACATGTGTTATCCACTAAGATATTAATAGAAACCAGGTTCAATGGCCTGTTTCAGTGTGGTACCACATTACTACGTGATCGAAACCAGAAAAAACCCAGGATCTGTTCAAGAAGTATGTGAAGAATGCGAAAGTATGAGACTGATGAGGGCAAATCCTAGTCCTAACCCAGACCTAACATGTGTTATCCTCTAAAATATTGACGGAAACCAGGTTTAATTGAGAGTTTCAGTTTGGTACCTCATTAATACGTGATCCAATCCAGAAAAAGCCCAGAATCTGTTCAACAAGTATGTGAAGAATGCGGAAATATGAGTCTGATGAGGGAAAATCCCAGGCCTAATCTAGACCTAACATGCGTTATCCTATAAAATATTGATCGAAACCAGGTTTAATTGACTGTTTCAGTGTGGTACCACATTACTATGTGATCCAAACCTGAGAAAACCCAGGATCTGTTCAAGAAGTATGTGAAGAATGCGAATGTATGAGACTGATGAGGGCAAATCCTGGACCTAACCCAGACCTAACATGTGTAATCCTCTAAAATATTGACGGAAACCAGGTTTAATTGACAGTTTCAGTGTGGTACCACATTACTAAGTTAGCCAATCCAGAAGAAGCCCAGGATCTAGCCAACAAGTATGAGAAATATGCCAAACTATGAGCCTGATGAGGGCAAATCCTAGACCTAGCCCAGACCTAACATGCGTTATCCTCTGAGATATTTATCAAGACCATGTTTAATTGACTGTTTCAGTGTGGTACCACATTACTACGTGATCCAAACCAGAAAAAACACAGGATCTGTTCTACAAGTATGTGAAAAACGCGAAAATGTGACCCTGATGAGGGCAAATCCCAGATCTATCCCAGACCTAACTTGCGTTATCCCGTAAAATATTGATCGAAACCAGGTTTAATTGACAGTTTCAGCGTGGTACCACATTACTACGTGATCCAATCCAGAAAATGCCCAGGATTTCTTCAACAAGTATGTGCAGAATGCGAAAGTATGAGACTGATGTGGGGAAATCCCAGGCCTAACCTAGACCTAACATGCGTTATCCTCAAAAATATTGATCGAAACCAGGTTTAATCGATTGTTTCAGTGTGGTACTACATTAGTACGTGATCCAAACCAGAAAAAGCCAGGGATCTGTTCAACAAGTATGTGAAAAACGCGAAAATATGACCCTGATGAGAGCAAACCCCTGACCTGTCCCAGACCTAACTTGCGTTATCCTATAGAATATTGATCGAAACCAGGTTTAATTGACTGTTTCAGTGTGGTACCACTTTACGACGTGATCCAAAGCAGAAAAAACCATCGATCAGGTTTACATGTATGTTAAAACTGCGAAAGTATGAGCCTGATGAGGGCAAATCCCAGACCTATCCCAGACATAACGTGCGTTATCCTCTAAAACATTGTTCGAAACCAGGTTTAATTGACTGTTTTAGTGTGGTACCACATTGCTACGCGATCCGATGCAGAAAAAACACTCGCACAGGTCAACATGTATGTTAAAACTGCGAAAGTATGACCCTGATGAGGGCAAATCCCTGGCCTAACGTAGACATAACATGCGCTATCCTCTAAAATATTGATCGAAACCAGGTTCAATTGACTGTTTTAGTGTGGTACCACTTTGCTACGCGATCCGATGCAGAAAAAACACTCGCTCAGGTCAACATGTATGTTAAAACTGCGGAAGTATGACCCTGATGAGGGCAAATCCCTGGCCTAACCCAGACCTAACATGCGTTATCCTCTAAAATATTGATCGAAACCAGGTTTAATGGTCTGTTTCAGTGTGGTACCACATTACTACGTGATCCAAACCAGAAAAACCCAGGATGTGTTCAACAAGTATGTGAAAAATGCGAAGGTATGGGCCTCATGAGTCAGATCCCAGACCTATCCCAGACCTAACTTGCGTTATCCTCTATAATATTGATCGAAACGAGGTTTAATCGACTGTTTCAGTGGGGTTCCACATTACTACGTGATCACAACTAGAAAAAACCCAGGATCTGTTCAACAAGTATGTGAAGATTGCGAAAGTATGAGTCTGATGTGGGCAAATCCCAGGCCTAACCTAGACATAACATGCGCTATCCTCTAAAATATTGATCGATACCAGGTTTAATTGACAGTTTCAGTGTGGTACCACATTACTACGTGATCGAAACCAGAAAAAACCCAGGATCTGTTCAAGAAGTATGTGAAGAATGCAAATGTATGAGACTGATGAGGGCAAATCCTGGACCTAACCCAGACCTAACATATGTTATCCTCTAAAATATTGATGGAAACCAGGTTTACTTGACTGTTTCAGTGTGGTACCACATTACTACGAGATCCAAACCAGCAAAATTCGGGGATCTGTTCAACATGTATGTTAAAACTGCGTAAGGATGACCCTGATGAGGGCAAATCCCAGACCTAACCTAGACCTAACATGTGTTATCCACTAAAATATTAATCGAAACCAGATTCAATGGCCTGTTTCAGTGTGGTACCACATTACTACGTGATCGAAACCAGAAAAAACCCAGGATCTGTTCAAGAAGTATGTGAAGAATGCGAAAGTATGAGACTGATGAGGGCAAATCCTAGACCTAACCCAGCCCTAACATGTGTTATCCTCTAAAATATTGACGGAAACCAGGTTTAATTGAGAGTATCAGTTTGGTACCTCATTAATACGTGATCCAATCCAGAAAAAGCCCAGAATCTGTTCAACAAGTATGTGAAGAATGCGGAAATATGAGTCTGATGAGGGAAAATCCCAGGCCTAATCTAGACCTAACATGCGTTATCCTATAAAATATTGATCGAAACCAGGTTTAATTGACTGTTTCAGTGTGGTACCACATTACTATGTGATCCAAACCAGAGAAAACCCAGGATCTGTTCAAGAAGTATGTGAAGAATGCGAATGTATGAGACTGATGAGGGAAAATCCTGGACCTAACCCAGACCTAACATGTGTAATCCTCTAAAATATTGACAGAAACCAGGTTTAATTGACAGTTTCAGTGTGGTACCACATTACTAAGTTATCCAATCCAGAAGAAGCCCAGGATCTAGCCAACAAGTATGAGAAATATGCCAAACTATGAGCCTGATGAGGGCAAATCCTAGACCTAGCCCAGACCTAACATGCGTTATCCTCTGAGATATTTATCAAGACCATGTTTAATTGACTGTTTCAGTGTGGTACCACATTACTACGTGATCCAAACCAGAAAAAACACAGGATCTGTTCTACAAGTATGTGAAAAACGCGAAAGTATGAGAACGATGAGGGCAAATCCCAGACCTATCCCAGACATAACTTGCGTTATCCTCTAAAATATTGATCGAAACCAGGTTTAATGGTTTGTTTCAGCGTGGTAACACATTACTACGTGATCCAAAGCAGAAAAAACCCTCGATCAGGTCAACATGTATGTTAAAACTGCGAAAGTATGACCGTGATGAGGGCAAATCCCAGGCCTAAACTAGACCTAACATGCGTTATCCTCTAAGATATTGATCGAAACCAGGATTAATCGACTGTTTCAGTGTGGTACCACATTACTACGTGATCCACCCAGAAAAAACCCAGGATCTGTTCAAGAAGTATGTGAAGAATGCGAATGTATGAGACTGATGAGGGCAAATCCTGGACCTAACCCAGACCTAACATGTGTTATCCACTAAAATATTGATGGAAACCAGGTTTAATTGACTATTTCAGTGTGGTACCACATTACTACCTGATCCAAACCAGCTAAATCCGGGGATCTGTTCAACAAGTATGTGAAGAATGCGAAAGTATGAGACTGATGAGGGCAAATCCTAGACCTAACCTAGACCTAAGATGTGTTATCCTCTAAAATATTGACGGAAACCAGGTTTAATTGACAGTTTCAGTTTGGTACCTCATTAATACGTGATCCAATCCAGAAAAAGCCCAGGATCTAGCCAACAAGTATGAGAAATATGCGAAAGTATGAGCCTGATGAAAGCAAATCCAAGGCCTAACCCAGACCTAACATGCGTTATCCTCTAAAATAATTATCAAGACCAGGTTTAATTGAATGTTTCAGTGTGGTACCACATTACTACGTGATCGAAACCAGAAAAAGCCCAGAATCTGTTCAACAAGTATGTGAAGAATGCGAAAGTATGAGTCTGATGACGGAAAATCCCAGGCCTAATCTAGACCTAACATGCGTTATCCTCTATAATATTGACGGAAACCAGGTTTAATTGACAGTTTCAGTGTGGTACCACATTAACACGTGATCCAATACAGAAAAAGCCCAGGATCTAGCCAACAAGTATGTGAAAGATGCGATAGTACGAGCCTGATGAGAGCAAATCCCAGACCTAACCTCGACCTAATATGCGTTATTCTCTAAAATATTGGTCGAAACCAGGTTGAATGGACTGTTTCAGTGTGGTACCACATTACTACGTGACCCAATCCAGAAAATGCCCAGGATTTCTTCAACAAGTATGTGCAGAATGCGAAAGTATGAGTCTGATGTGGGAAAATCCCAGGCCTAACCTAGACCTAACATGCGTTATCCTCAAAGATATTGATCGAAACCAGGTTTAATCGACTGTTTCAGTGTGGTACCACATTACTACGTGTTCCAAACCAGAAAAAAACCCCGGAGCTGTTCAACAAGTATGTGAAGATTGCGAAAGTACGAGCCTGATAATAGCAAATCCCAGACCTATTCCAGACTTAACCTGCGTTATCCTCCAAAATATTGATCGCAACCAGGTTTAATTGACAGTTTTAGTGTGGTACCAATTTGCTACGTGATACAAAGCAGAAAAAACCCTCGATCAGGACAACATGTATGTTAAAACTGCGAAAGTATGACCCTGATGAGGGCAAATCCAAGACCTAACCTAGACCTAACATGTGTTATCCTCTAAACTATTGACGAAGACCAGGTTTAATTGACAGTTTCAGTGTGGTACCACATTAATACGTGATCCAATCCAGATAAAGCCCAGGATCTAGCCAACAAGTATGAGTAATATGCGAGAGTATGAGCCTGATGAGGGCAAATCCTAGACCTAACCCACAGCTAACATGCGTTATCCTCAAAAATATTGATCGATACCAGGTTTAAATGACTGTTTCATTGTGGTACCACATTACTACGTGATCCAAACCAGAAGAAACCCAGGATCTGTTCAACAAGTATGTGAAGAATGCGAAAGTACGAGCCTGATGAGAGCAAATCCCAGACCTAACCTAGACCTAACATAAATTATTCTCTAAAATATTGATCGAAACCAGGTTGAATGGACTGTTTCAGTGTGGTACCACATTACTGCGTGATCCAATCCAGAAAATGCCCAGGATTTCTTCAACAAGTATGTGAAGAATGCGAAAGTATGAGTCTGATGTGGGAAAATCCCAGGCCTAACCTAGACCTAACATGCGTTATCCTCAAAAACATTGTTCGAAACCAGGTTTAATCGACTGTTTCAGTGTGGTACCACATTACTACGTGTTCCAAACCAGAAAAAAACCCCGGATCTGTTCAACAAGTATGTGAAGATTGCGAAAGTACGAGCCTGATGATAGCAAATCCCAGACCTAACCTAGACCTAACATAAATTATTCTCTAAAATATTGATCGAAACCAGGTTGAATGGACTGTTTCAGTGTGGTACCACATTACTGCGTGATCCAATCCAGAAAATGCCCAGGATCTGTTCAACAAGTATGTGAAGGATGCGAAAGTATGACCCTGATGAGGGCAAATCCAAGACCTAACCTAGACCGAACATGTGTTATCCTCTAAACTATTGACGAAGACCAGGTTTAATTGACAGTTTCAGTGTGATACCACATTAATACGTGATCCAATCCAGAAAAAGCCCAGGATCTAGCCAACAAGTATGAGTAATATGCGAGAGTATGAGCCTGATGAGGGCAAATCCTAGACCTAACCCAGAGCTAACATGCGTTATCCTCAAAAATATTGATCGAAACCAGGTTTAATCGACTGTTTCAGTGTGGTACCACATTAGTACGTGATGCAAACCAGAAAAAGGCTGGGATCTGTTCAACAAGTATGAGTAATATGCGAAAGTATGAGCCTGATGGGGACAAATCCGGGACCTAACCTAGAACTAACATGAGTAATCCTCTAAAATATTTATCAAGACCAGGTTTAATTGACTGCTTCACTGTGGTACCACATTACTTCGTGGTCCAAACCAGTGGAAGCCCAGGTTCTGGCCAACGAAAATGAGAAATATGCGAAAGTATGAGTCTGATGAGAGCAAATCTCACACCTAACCTAGACCTAACATGAATTATTCTCTAAAATATTGATCGAAACCAGGTTTAATGGAATGTTTCAGTGTGGTACCACATTACTACGTGATCCAAACCAGAAAAAGCCCAGAATCTGGCCATCTAGTATGAGAAATATGCGAAAGTACGAGCCCGATGAGAGCAAATGCCAGACCTAACCTAGACCTAACATGGATTATTCTCTAAAATATTGACCGAAACCAGGTTTAATGGACTGTTTCAGTGTGGTACCACATTACTACGTGATCCAAACCAGAAAAAGCCTAGAATCTGGCCATCTAGTATGAGAAATATGCGAAAGTACGAGCCCGATGAGAGCAAATGCCAGACCTAACCTAGACCTAACATGAATTATCCTCTAAAACATTGTACGAAACCAGGTTTAATTGACTGTTTTAGTGTGGTACCACTTTGCTACGCGATCCAATGCAGAAAAAACACTCGCTCAGGTCTGCATGTATGTTAAAACTGCGAAAGTATGACCCTGATGAGGGCAAATCCCTGGCCTAACCTAGACCTAACATGCGTTATCCTCTAAAATATTGATCGAAACCAGGTTTAATGGTCTGTTTCAGTGTGGTACCACATTACTACGTGATCCAAACCAGAAAAACCCAGGATGTGTTCAACAAGTATGTGAAAAATGCGAAAGTATGAGCCTGATGAGGGCAGATCCCAGACCTATCCCAGACCTAACTTGCGTTATCCTCTATAATATTGATCGAAACGAGGTTTAATCGACTGTTTCAGTGGGGTTCCACATTACTACGTGATCACAACTAGAAAAAACCCAGGATCTGTTCAACAAGTATGTGAAGATTGCGAAAGTATGAGTCTGATGTGGGCAAATCCCAGGCCTAACCTAGACATAACATGCGCTATCCTCTAAAATATTGATCGAAACCAGGTTTAATTGACAGGTTCAGTGTGGTACCACATTACTACGTGATCCAAACCAGAAAAAACCCAGGATCTGTTCAAGAAGTATGTGAAGAATGCGAATGTATGAGACTGATGAGGGCAAATCCTGGACCTAACCCAGACCTAACATATGTTATCCTCTAAAATATTGATGGAAACCAGGTTTACTTGACTGTTTCAGTGTGGTACCACATTACTACGTGATCCAAACCAGAAAAAACACAGGATCTGTTCTACAAGTATGTGAAAAACGCGAAAGTATGAGAACGATGAGGGCAAATCCCAGACCTATCCCAGACATAACTTGCGTTATCCTCTAAAATATTGATCGAAACCAGGTTTAATGGTTTGTTTCAGCGTGGTAACACATTACTACGTGATCCAAAGCAGAAAAAACCCTCGATCAGGTCAACATGTATGTTAAAACTGCGAAAGTATGACCGTGATGAGGGCAAATCCCAGGCCTAACCTAGACCTAACATGCGTTATCCTCTAAGATATTGATCGAAACCAGGATTAATCGACTGTTTCAGTGTGGTACCACATTACTACGTGATCCACCCAGAAAAAGCCAGGGGTCTGTGCAACAAGTATGTGAAAAACGCGAAAATGTGACCCTGATGAGGGCAAATCCCAGACCTATCCCAGACCTAACTTGCGTTATCCCATAAAATATTGATCGAAACCAGGTTTAATTGACAGTTTCAGTGTGGTACCACATTACTATGTGATCCAAACCAGAAAAAACCCAGGATCTGTTCAAGAAGTATGTGAAGAATGCGAATGTATGAGACTGATGAGGGCAAATCCTGGACCAAACCCAGACCTAACATGTGTTATCCTCTAAAATATTGATGGAAACCAGGTTTAATTGACTGTTTCAGTGTGGTACCACATTACTACCTGATCCAAACCGGCAAAATCCGGGGATCTGTTCAACAAGTATGTGAAGAATGCGAAAGTATGAGACTGATGAGGGCAAATCCTAGACCTAACCCAGAGCTAACATGCGTAATCCCCTAAAATATTGATCCAAACCAGGTTTAATTGACTGTTTCAGTTTGGTACCTCATTAATACGTGATCCAATCCAGAAAAAGCCCAGGATCTAGCCAACAAGTATGAGAAATATGCGAAAGTATGAGCCTGATGAAAGCAAATCCAAGGCCTAACCCAGACCTAACATGCGTTATCCTCTAAAATAATTATCAAGACCAGGTTTAATTGAATGTTTCAGTGTGGTACCACATTACTACGTGATCGAAACCAGAAAAAGCCTAGAATCTGTTCAACAAGTATGTGAAGAATGCGAAAGTATGTGTCTGATGACGGAAAATCCCAGGCCTAATCTAGACCTAACATGCGTTATCCTGTATGATATTGACAGAAACCAGGTTTAATTGACAGTTTCAGTGTGGTACCACATTAATACGTGATCCAATCCAGAAAAAGCCCAGGATCTAGCCAACAAGTATGAGTAATATGCGAGAGTATGAGCCTGATGAGGGCAAATCCTAGACCTAACCCAGAGCTAACATGCGTAATCCCCTAAAATATTGATCCAAACCAGGTTTAATTGACTGTTTCATTGTGGTACCACATTACTACGTGATCCAAACCAGAAGAAACCTAGGATCTGTTCAACAAGTATGTGAAGAATGCGAAAGTACGAGCCTGATGTGGGAAAATCCCAGGCCTGACCTAGACCTAACATGCGTTATCCTCAAAAACATTGTTCGAAACCAGGTTTAATCGACTGTTTCAGTGTGGTACCACATTACTACGTGTTCCAAACCAGAAAAAAACCCCGGATCTGTTCAACAAGTATGTGAAGATTGCGAAAGTACGAGCCTGATGATAGCAAATCCCAGACCTATTCCAGACATAACCTGCGTTATCCTCCAAAATATTGATCGAAACCAGGTTTAATTGACAGTTTTAGTGTGGTACCAATTTGCTACGTGATACAAAGCAGAAAAAACCCTCGATCAGGACAACATGTATGTTAAACTGCGAAAGTATGACCCTGATGAGGGCAAATCCCAGACCTAACCTAGACCTAACATGTGTTATCCTCTAAACTATTGACGGAAACCGGGTTTAATTGACAGTTTCAGTGTGGTACCACATTAATACGTGATCCAAACCAGAAAAAGCCAGGGATCTGTTCAACAAGTATGTGAAAAACGCGAAAATATGACCCTGATGAGAGGAAAGCCCTGACCTGTCCCAGACCTAACTTGCGTTATCCTCAAAAATATTAATCGAAACCAGTTTTAATCGACTGTCTCAGTGTGGTACCACATTACTACGTGATCCAAACCAGAAAGACCCAGGATGTGTTCAACAAGTATGTGAAAAATGCGAAAGTATGAGCCTGATGAGGGCAGATCCCAGACCTCACCTAGACCTAACATGCGTTATCCTCTAAAATATTGATCGAAACCAGGTTTAATGGTCTGTTTCAGTGTGGTACCACATTACTACGTGATCCAAACCAGAAAGACCCAGGATGTGTTCAAGAAGTATGTGAAAAATGCGAAGGTATGAGCCTGATGAGGGAAAATCCCAGGCCTAACCTAGACCTAACATGCGTTACCCTCAAAAATATTGATCGAAACGAGGTTTAGTCGACTGTTTCAGTGGGGTTCCACATTACTATGTGATCACAATTAGAAAAAACCCAGGATCTGTTCAACAAGTATGTGAAGAATGCGAAAGTGTGAGTCTGATGAGGGAAAATCCCAGGCCCAACCTAGACCTAACATGCGTTACCTTCAAAAATATTGATCGAAACGAGGTTTAAACGACTGTTTCAGTGGGGTTCCACATTACTACGTGATCACAACTAGAAAAAACCCAGGATCTGTTCAACAAGTATGTGAAGATTGCGAAAGTATGAGTCTGATGTGGGCAAATCTCAGGCCTAACCTAGACATAACATGCGCTATCCTTTAAAATATTGATCGAAACCAGGTTTAATGGTCTGTTTCAGTGTCGTACCACATTACTACGTGATCCAAACCAGAAAAACCCAGGATGTGTTCAACAAGTATGTGAAAAATGCGAATGTATGAGCCTGATGAGGGCAGATCCCAGACCTATCCCAGACCTAACTTGCGTTATCCTCTATAATATTGATCGAAACCAGGTTTAATGGAATGTTTCAGTGTGGTACCACATTACTACCTGATCCAAACCGGCAAAATCCGGGGATCTGTTCAACAAGTATGTGAAGAATGCGAAAGTATGAGACTGATGAGGGCAAATCCTAGACCTAACCCAGAGCTAACATGCGTAATCCCCTAAAATATTGATCCAAACCAGGTTTAATTGACTGTTTCAGTTTGGTACCTCATTAATACGTGATCCAATCCAGAAAAAGCCCAGGATCTAGCCAACAAGTATGTGAAGAATGCGAAAGTATGTGTCTGATGACGGAAAATCCCAGGCCTAATCTAGACCTAACATGCGTTATCCTGTATGATATTGACAGAAACCAGGTTTAATTGACAGTTTCAGTGTGGTACCACATTAATACGTGATCCAATCCAGAAAAAGCCCAGGATCTAGCCAACAAGTATGAGTAATATGCGAGAGTATGAGCCTGATGAGGGCAAATCCTAGACCTAACCCAGAGCTAACATGCGTAATCCCCTAAAATATTGATCCAAACCAGGTTTAATTGACTGTTTCATTGTGGTACCACATTACTACGTGATCCAAACCAGAAGAAACCTAGGATCTGTTCAACAAGTATGTGAAGAATGCGAAAGTACGAGCCTGATGTGGGAAAATCCCAGGCCTGACCTAGACCTAACATGCGTTATCCTCAAAAACATTGTTCGAAACCAGATTTAATCGACTGTTTCAGTGTGGTACCTCATTACTACGTGTTCCAAACCAGAAAAAAACCCCGGATCTGTTCAACAAGTATGTGAAGATTGCGAAAGTACGAGCCTGATGATAGCAAATCCCAGACCTATTCCAGACATAACCTGCGTTATCCTCCAAAATATTGATCGAAACCAGGTTTAATTGACAGTTTTAGTGTGGTACCAATTTGCTACGTGATACAAAGCAGAAAAAACCCTCGATCAGGACAACATGTATGTTAAAACTGCGAAAGTATGACCCTGATGAGGGAAAATCCCAGGCCCAACCTAGACCTAACATGCGTTATCCTCTAAAATATTGATCGAAACCAGGTTCAATGGTCTGTTTCAGTGTGGTACCACATTACTACGGGATCCAAACCAGAAAAACCCAGGATGTGTTCAACAAGTATGTGAAAAATGCGAAGGTATGAGCCTGATGAGGGCAGATCCCAGACCTATCCCAGACCTTACTTGCGTTATCCTCTAAAATATTGATCGAAACCAGGTTTAATTGACTGTTTCAGTGGGGTAGCAAATTACTACGTAATTCAAACCAGAAAAAACCCAGGATCTATTCAACAAGTATGTGAAGAATGCGAAAGTATGAGTCTGATGTGGGCAAATCCCAGGCTTAACCTAGACATAACATGCGCTATCCTCTAAAATATTGATCGAAACCAGGTTTAATGGACTGTTTCAGTGGGGTAGCAAATTACTACGTAATTCAAACCAGAAAAAACCCAGGATCTATTCAACAAGTATGTGAAGAATGCGAAAGTATGAGTCTGATGTGGGCAAATCCCAGGCTTAACCTAGACATAACATGCGCTATCCTCTAAAATATTGATCGAAACCAGGTTTAATGGAATGTTTCAATTTGGTACCACATTACTACGTGATCCAAACCAGAAAAAGCCTAGAATCTGGGCATCTAGTATGAGAAATATGCGAAAGTACGAGCCCGATGAGAGCAAATGCCAGACCTAACCTAGACCTAACATGAATTATTCTCTAAAATATTGATCAAAACGAGGTTTAATGGACTGTTTCAGTGTGGTAACACATTACTACGTGATCCAATCCAGAAAAAGCCCAGGATCTCTTCAACAAGCATGTGAAAAACGCGAAAGTATGAGCCTGATGAGGGCAAATCCCAGACCTATCCCAGACATAACTTGCGATATCCTCTAAAACATTGTCCAAAACCAGGTTCAATTGACTGTTTTAGTGTGGTACCACTTTGCTACGCGATCCGATGCAGAAAAAACACTCGCTCAGGTCAACATGTATGTTAAAACTGTGAAAGTATGACCCTGATGAGGGCAAATCCCTGGCCTAACCTAGACCTAACATGCGTTATCCTCTAAAATATTGTTCGAAACCAGGTTTAATGGTCTGTTTCAGTGTGGTACCACATTACTACGTGATCCAAACCAGAAAAACCCAGGATGTGTTCAACAAGTATGTGAAAAATGCGAAGGTATGAGCCTGATGAGGGCAGATCCCAGACCTATCCCAGACCTAACTTGCTTTATCCTCTATAATATTGATCGAAACGAGGTTTAATCGACTGTTTCAGTCGGGTTCCACATTACTACGTGATCACAACTAGAAAAAACCCAGGATCTGTTCAACAAGTACGTGCAGAATGCGAAAGTATGAGTCTGATGTGGGGAAATCCCAGGCCTAACCTAGACCTAACATGCGTTATCCTCAAAAATATTGATCGAAACCAGGTTTAATCGATTGTTTCAGTGTGGTACCACATTAGTACGTGATCCAAACCAGAAAAAGCCAGGGATCTGTTCAACAAGTATGTGAAAAACGCGAAAATATGACCCTGATGAGAGCAAACCCCTGACCTGTCCCAGACCTAACTTGCGTTATCCTATAGAATATTGATCGAAACCAGGTTTAATTGACTGTTTCAGTGTGGTACCACTTTACGACGTGATCCAAAGCAGAAAAAACCATCGATCAGGTTTACATGTATGTTAAAACTGCGTAAGTATGACCCTGATGAGGGCAAATCCCAGACCTAACCTAGACCTAACATGTGTTATCCACTAAGATATTAATCGAAACCAGGTTCAATGGCCTGTTTCAGTGTGGTACCACATTACTACGTGATCGAAACCAGAAAAAACCCAGGATCTGTTCAAGAAGTATGTGAAGAATGCGAAAGTATGAGACTGATGAGGGCAAATCCTAGACCTAACCCAGACCTAACATGTGTTATCCTCTAAAATATTGACGGAAACCAGGTTTAATTGAGAGTTTCAGTTTGGTACCTCATTAATACGTGATCCAATCCAGAAAAAGCCCAGAATCTGTTCAACAAGTATGTGAAGAATGCGGAAATATGAGTCTGATGAGGGAAAATCCCAGGCCTAATCTAGACCTAACATGCGTTATCCTATAAAATATTGATCGAAACCAGGTTTAATTGACTGTTTCAGTGTGGTACCACATTACTATGTGATCCAAACCAGAGAAAACCCAGGATCTGTTCAAGAAGTATGTGAAGAATGCGAATGTATGAGACTGATGAGGGCAAATCCTGGACCTAACCCAGACCTAACATGTGTAATCCTCTAAAATATTGACGGAAACCAGGTTTAATTGACAGTTTCAGTGTGGTACCACATTACTAAGTTAGCCAATCCAGAAGAAGCCCAGGATCTAGCCAACAAGTATGAGAAATATGCCAAACTATGAGCCTGATGAGGGCAAATCCTAGACCTAGCCCAGACCTAACATGCGTTATCCTCTGAGATATTTATCAAGACCATGTTTAATTGACTGTTTCAGTGTGGTACCACATTACTACGTGATCCAAACCAGAAAAAACACACGATCTGTTCTACAAGTATGTGAAAAACGCGAAAGTATGAGAACGATGAGGGCAAATCCCAGACCTATCCCAGACATAACTTGCGTTATCCTCTAAAATATTGATCGAAACCAGGTTTAATGGTTTGTTTCAGCGTGGTAACACATTACTACGTGATCCAAAGCAGAAAAAACCCTCGATCAGGTCAACATGTATGTTAAAACTGCGAAAGTATGACCGTGATGAGGGCAAATCCCAGGCCTAGACTAGACCTAACATGCGTTATCCTCTAAGATATTGATCGAAACCAGGATTCATCGACTGTTTCAGTGTGGTACCACATTACTACGTGATCCAAACCAGAAGAAGCCCAGAATCTGGCCCTCAAGTATGAAAGATATGCGAAAGTACAAGCCTGATGAGAGCAAATCCCTGACCTAACCTAGACCTAAAATGCGTTATTCTCTAAAATATTGATCGAAACCAGGTTTAATTGACAGTTTCAGTGTGGTACCACATTACTACGTGATCCAATCCAGAAAATGCCCAGGATTTCTTCAACAAGTATGTGCAGAATGCGAAAGTATGAGTCTGATGTGGGGAAATCCCAGGCCTAACCTAGACCTAACATGCGTTATCCTCAAAAATATTGATCGAAACCAGGTTTAATCGATTGTTTCAGTGTGGCACCACATTAGTACGTGATCCAAACCAGAAAAAGCCAGGGATCTGTTCAACAAGTATGTGAAAAACGCGAAAGTATGACCCTGATGAGAGCAAACCCCTGACCTGTCCCAGACCTAACTTGCGTTATCCTATAGAATATTGATCGAAACCAGGTTTAATTGACTGTTTCAGTGTGGTACCACTTTACGACGTGATCCAAAGCAGAAAAAACCATCGATCAGGTTTACATGTATGTTAAAACTGCGAAAGTATGAGACTGATGAGGGCAAATCCTAGACCTAACCTAGACCTAACATGTGTTATCCTCTAAAATATTGACGGAAATCGCATTTAAATGACAGTTGCAGTGTGGTACCACATTAATACGTGATCCAATCCAGAAAAAGCCCAGGCTCTAGCCAACAAGTATGAGTAATATGCGAAAGTATGAGCCTGATGAGGGCAAATCCGGGACCTAACCCAGAGCTAACATGAGTAATCCTCTAAAATATTTATCAAGACCAGGTTTAATTGACTGCTTCACTGTGGTACCACATTACTTCGTGGTCCAAACCAGTGGAAGCCCAGGTTCTGGCCAACGAAAATGAGAAATATGCGGAAGTATGAGTCTGATGAGAGCAAATGCCAGACCTAACCTAGACCTAACATGAATTATTCTCTAAAATATTGATCGAAACCAGGTTGAATGGACTGTTTCAGTGTGGTACCACATTACTACGTGATCCAATCCAGAAAAAGCCCAGGATCTCTTCAACAAGTATGTGAAAAACGCGAAAGTATGAGCCTGATGAGGGCAAATCCCAGACCTATCCCAGACATAACATGCGTTATCCTCTAAAACATTGTTCGAAACCAGGTTTAATTGACTGTTTTAGTGTGGTACCACATTGCTACGCGATCCGATGCAGAAAAAACACTCGCACAGGTCAACATGTATGTTAAAACTGCGAAAGTATGACCCTGATGAGGGCAAATCCCTGGCCTAACGTAGACCCAACATGCGTTATCCTCTAAAATATTGATCGAAACCAGGTTTAATGGTCTGTTTCAGTGTGGTACCACATTACTACGTGATCCAAACCAGAAAGACCCAGGATCTGTTCAACAAGTATGTGAAGAATGCGGAAATATGAGTCTGATGAGGGAAAATCCCAGGCCTAATCTAGACCTAACATGCGTTATCCTATAAAATATTGATCGAAACCAGGTTTAATTGACTGTTTCAGTGTGGTACCACATTACTATGTGATCCAAACCAGAGAAAACCCAGGATGTGTTCAACAAGTATGTGAAGATTGCGAAAGTATGAGTCTGATGTGGGCAAATCCCAGGCCTAACCTAGACATAACATGCGCTATCCTCTAAAATATTGATCGATACCAGGTTTAATTGACAGTTTCAGTGTGGTACCACATTACTACGTGATCCAAACCAGAAAAAGCCTAGAATCTGGCCATCTAGTATGAGAAATATGCGAAAGTACGAGCGCGATGAGAGCAAATGCCAGACCTAACCTAGACCTAACATGAATTATTCTCTAAAATATTGATCGAAACGACGTTTAATCGACTGTTTCAGTGGGGTTCCACATTACTACGTGATCACAACTAGAAAAAACCCAGGATCTGTTCAACAAGTATGTGAAGATTGCGAAAGTATGAGTCTGATGTGGGCAAATCCCAGGCCTAACCTAGACATAACATGCGCTATCCTCTAAAATATTGATCGAAACCAGGTTTAATGGACTGTTTCAGTGTGGTACCACATTACTACGTGATCCAAACCAGAAAAAGCCTAGAATCTGGCCATCTAGTATGAGAAATATGCGAAAGTACGAGCGCGATGAGAGCAAATGCCAGACCTAACCTAGACCTAACATGAATTATTCTCTAAAATATTGATCAAAACGAGGTTTAATGGACTGTTTCAGTGTGGTACCACATTACTACGTGATCCAATCCAGAAAAAGCCCAGGATCTCTTCAACAAGCATGTGAAAAACGCGAAAGTATGAGCCTGATGAGGGCAAATCCCTGGCCTAACCTAGACCTAACATGCGTTATCCTCTAAAATATTGATCGAAACCAGGTTTAATGGTCTGTTTCAGTGTGGTACCACATTACTACGTGATCCAAACCAGAAAAACCCAGGATGTGTTCAACAAGTATGTGAAAAATGCGAAGGTATGAGCCTGATGAGTCAGATCCCAGACCTATCCCAGACCTAACTTGCGTTATCCTCTATAATATTGATCGAAACGAGGTTTAATCGACTGTTTCACTGGGGTTCCACATTACTACGTGATCACAACTAGAAAAAACCCAGGATCTGTTCAACAAGTATGTGAAGATTGCGAAAGTATGAGTCTGATGTGGGCAAATCCCAGGCCTAACCTAGACATAACATGCGCTATCCTCTAAAATATTGATCGATACCAGGTTTAATTGACAGTTTCAGTGTGGTACCACATTACTACGTGATCCAAACCAGAAAAAACCCAGGATCTGTTCAAGAAGTATGTGAAGAATGCGAATGTATGAGACTGATGAGGGCAAATCCTGGACCTAACCCAGACCTAACATATGTTATCCTCTAAAATATTGATGGAAACCAGGTTTACTTGACTGTTTCAGTGTGGTACCACATTACTACGTGATCCAAACCAGCAAAATCCGGGGATCTGTTCAACATGTATGTTAAAACTGCGTAAGGATGACCCTGATGAGGGCAAATCCCAGACCTAACCTAGACCTAACATGTGTTATCCACTAAAATATTAATCGAAACCAGATTCAATGGCCTGTTTCAGTGTGGTACCACATTACTACGTGATCGAAACCAGAAAAAACCCAGGATCTGTTCAAGAAGTATGTGAAGAATGCGGAAATATGAGTCTGATGAGGGAAAATCCCAGGCCTAATCTAGACCTAACATGCGTTATCCTATAAAATATTGATCGAAACCAGGTTTAATTGACTGTTTCAGTGTGGTACCACATTACTATGTGATCCAAACCAGAGAAAACCCAGGATCTGTTCAAGAAGTATGTGAAGAATGAGAATGTATGAGACTGATGAGGGCAAATCCTGGACCTAACCCAGACCTAACATGTGTAATCCTCTAAAATATTGACGGAAACCAGGTTTAATTGACAGTTTCAGTGTGGTACCACATTACTAAATTATCCAATCCAGAAGAAGCCCAGGATCTAGCCAACAAGTATGAGAAATATGCCAAACTATGAGCCTGATGAGGGCAAATCCTAGACCTAGCCCAGACCTAACATGCGTTATCCTCTGAGATATTTATCAAGACCATGTTTAATTGACTGTTTCAGTGTGGTACCACATTACTACGTGATCCAAACCAGAAAAAACACAGGATCTGTTCTACAAGTATGTGAAAAACGCGAAAGTATGAGAACGATGAGGGCAAATCCCAGGCCTAACCAAGACATAACATGCGCTATCCTCTAAAATATTGATCGAAACCAGGTTGAATGGACTGTTTCAGTGTGGTACCACATTAACACGTGATCCAATCCAGAAAAAGCCCAGGATCTAGCCAACAAGTATGTGAAAGATGCGATAGTACGAGCCTGATGAGAGCAAATCCCAGGCCTAACATAGACCTAACATGCGTTGTCCTCTAAAATATCGACCGAAACCAGGTTTAATGGACTGTTTCAGTGTGGTACCACATTACTACGTGATCCAAACCAGAAAAAGCCAGGGATCTGTTCAACAAGTATGTGAAAAACGCGAAAATATGACCCTGATGAGAGCAAATCCCAGACCTCACCTAGACCTAACATGCGTTATCGTCTAAAATATTGATCGAAACCAGGTTTAATGGTCTGTTTCAGTGTGGTACCACATTACTACGTGATCCAAACCAGAAAGACCCAGGATGTGTTCAACAAGTATGTGAAAAATGCGAAGGTATGGGCCTGATGAGGGCAGATCCCAGACCTATCCCAGACCTAACTTGCGTTATCCTCTATAACATTGATCGAAACCAGGTCTAATTGACTGTTTCAGTGTGGTACCACATTACTACGTGATCCAAACCAGAAAAAACCGAGGATCTGTTCAACAAGTATGTGAAGAATGCGAAAGTATGAGTCTGATGTGGGAAAATCCCAGGCCTAAACTAGACCTAACATGCGTTACCTTCAAAAATATTGATCGAAACGAGGTTTAAACGACTGTTTCAGTGGGGTTCCACATTACTACGTGATTACAACTAGAAAAAACCCAGGATCTGTTCAACAAGTATGTGAAGATTGCGAAAGTATGAGTCTGATGTGGGCAAATCTCAGGCCTAACCTAGACATAACATGCGCTACCCTCTAAAATATTGATCGAAACCAGGTTTAATGGTCTGTTTCAGTGTGGTACCACATTACTACGTGATCCAAACCAGAAAAACCCAGGATGTGTTCAACAAGTATGTGAAAAATGCGAAGGTATGAGCCTGATGAGGGCAGATCCCAGACCTATCCCAGACCTAACTTGCGTTATCCTCTATAATATTGATCGAAACGAGGTTTAATCGACTGTTTCAGTGGGGTTCCACACTACTACGTGGTCACAACTAGAAAAAGCCCAGGATCTGTTCAACGAGTATGTGAAGATTGCGAAAGTATGAGTCTGATGTGGGCAAATCCCAGGCCTAACCTAGACATAACATGCGCTATCCTCTAAAATATTGATCGAAACCAGGTTTAATGGACTGTTTCAGTGTGGTACCACATTACTACGTGATCCAAACCAGAAGAAACCCAGAATCTGGCCATCAAGTATGAGAAATATGGGAAAGAACGAGCCCGATGAGAGCAAATGCCAGACCTAACCTAGACCTAACATGAATTATTCTCTAAAATACTGATCGAAACCAGGTTTAATGGAATGTTTCAGTGTGGTACCACATTACTACGTGATCCAAACCAGAAAAAGCCCAGAATCTGGCCATCTAGTATGAGAAATATGCGAAAGTACGAGCCCGATGAGAGCAAATGCCAGACCTAACCTAGACCTAACATGAATTATCCTCTAAAACATTGTACGAAACCAGGTTTAATTGACTGTTTTAGTGTGGTACCACTTTGCTACGCGATCCAATGCAGAAAAAACACTCGCTCAGGTCTACATGTATGTTAAAACTGCGAAAGTATGACCCTGATAAGGGCAAATCCCAGGCCTAACCTAGACCTAACATGCGTTATCCTCTAAAATATTGATCGAAACCAGGTTTAATGGACTGTTTCAGTGTGGTAGCACATTAGTACGTGATCCAAACCAGAAAAAGTCAGGGATCTGTTCAACAGGTATGTGAAAAACGCGAAAATATGACCCTGATGGGTGCAAATCCCAGACCTGTCCCAGACCTATCTTGCGTTATCCTATAAAACATTGTTCGAAACCAGGTTCAATTGACTATTTTAGTGTGGTACCACTTTGCTACGCGATCCGATGCAGAAAAAACACTCGCTCAGGTCAACATGTATGTTAAAACTGCGAAAGTATGACCCTGATGAGGGCAAATCCCTGGCCTAACCTAGACCTAACATGCGTTATCCTCTAAAATATTGATCGAAACCAGGTTTAATGGTCTGTTTCAGTGTGGTACCACATTACTACGTGATCCAAACCAGAAAAACCCAGGATGTGTTCAACAAGTATGTGAAAAATGCGAAGGTATGAGCCTGATGAGGGCAGATCCCAGACCTATCCCAGACCTAACTTGCGTTATCCTCTATAATATTGATCGAAACGAGGTTTAATCGACTGTTTCAGTGGGGTTCCACATTACTACGTGATCACAACTAGAAAAAACCCAGGATCTGTTCAACAAGTATGTGAAGATTGCGAAAGTATGAGTCTGATGTGGGCAAATCCCAGGCCTAACCTAGACATAACATGCGCTATCCTCTAAAATATTGATCGAAACCAGGTTTAATTGACAGGTTCAGTGTGGTACCACATTACTACGTGATCCAAACCAGAAAAAACCCAGGATCTGTTCAAGAAGTATGTGAAGAATGCGAATGTATGAGACTGATGAGGGCAAATCCTGGACCTAACCCAGACCTAACATATGTTATCCTCTAAAATATTGATGGAAACCAGGTTTACTTGACTGTTTCAGTGTGGTACCACATTACTACGTGATCCAAACCATCAAAATCCGGGGATCTGTTCAACATGTATGTTAAAACTGCGTAAGTATGACCCTGATGAGGGCAAATCCCAGACCTAACCTAGACCTAACATGTGTTATCCACTAAAATATTAATCGAAACCAGGTTCAATGGCCTGTTTCAGTGTGGTACCACATTACTACGTGATCGAAACCAGAAAAAACCCAGGATCGGTTCAAGAAGTATGTGAAGAATGCGAAAGTATGAGACTGATGAGGGCAAATCCTAGACCTAACCCAGACCTAACATGTGTAATCCTCTAAAATATTGACGGAAACCAGGTTTAATTGAGAGTATCAGTTTGGTACCTCATTAATACGTGATCCAATCCAGAAAAAGCCCAGAATCTGTTCAACAAGTATGTGAAGAATGCGGAAATATGAGTCTGATGAGGGAAAATCCCAGGCCTAATCTAGACCTAACATGCGTTATCCTATAAAATATTGATCGAAACCAGGTTTAATTGACTGTTTCAGTGTGGTACCACATTACTATGTGATCCAAACCAGAGAAAACCCAGGATCTGTTCAAGAAGTATGTGAAGAATGCGAATGTATGAGACTGATGAGGGCAAATCCTGGACCTAACCCAGACCTAACATGTGTAATCCTCTAAAATATTGACGGAAACCAGGTTTAATTGACAGTTTCACTGTGGTACCACATTATTACCTGATCCAAACCAGCAGAATCCGGGGATCTGTTCAACAAGTATGTGAAGAATGCGAAAGTATGAGACTGATGAGGGCAAATCCTAGACCTAACCTAGACCTAAGATGTGTTATCCTCTAAAATATTGACGGAAATCAGGTTTAATTGACAGTTTCAGTTTGGTACCTCATTAATACGTGATCCAATCCAGAAAAAGCCCAGGATCTAGCCAACAAGTATGAGAAATATGCGAAAGTATGAGCCTGATGAAAGCAAATCCAAGGCCTAACCCAGACCTAACATGCGTTATCCTCTAAAATAATTATCAAGACCAGGTTTAATTGAATGTTTCAGTGTGGTACCACATTACTACGTGATCGAAACCAGAAAAAGCCCAGAATCTGTTCATCAAGTATGTGAAGAATGCGAAAGTATGAGTCTGATGACGGAAAATCCCAGGCCTAATCTAGACCTAACATGCGTTATCCTCTATAATATTGACGGAAACCAGGTTTAATTGACAGTTTCAGTGTGGTACCACATTAACACGTGATCCAATCCAGAAAAAGCCCAGGATCTAGCCAACAAGTATGCGAAAGATGCGATAGTACGAGCCTGATGAGAGCAAATCCCAGACCTAACCTCGACCTAATATGCGTTATTCTCTAAAATATTGGTCGAAACCAGGTTGAATGGACTGTTTCAGTGTGGTACCACATTACTACGTGATCCAATCCAGAAAATGCCCAGGATTTCTTCAACAAGTATGTGCAGAATGCGAAAGTATGAGTCAGATGTGGGGAAATTCCAGGCCTAACCTAGACCTAACATGCGTTATCCTCAAAGATATTGATCGAAACCAGGTTTAATCGACTGTTTCAGTGTGGTACCACATTACTACGTGTTCCAAACCAGAAAAAAACCCCGGATCTGTTCAAGAAGTATGTGAAGATTGCGAAAGTACGAGCCTGATGATAGCAAATCCCAGACCTATTCCAGACATAACCTGCGTTATCCTCCAAAATATTGATCGAAACCAGGTTTAATTGACAGTTTTAGTGTGGTACCAATTTGCTACGTGATACAAAGCAGAAAAAACCCTCGATCAGGACAACATGTATGTTAAAACTGCGAAAGTATGACCCTGATGAGGGCAAATCCCAGACCTAACCTAGACCTAACATGTGTTATCCTCTAAACTATTGACGGAAACCGGGTTTAATTGACAGTTTCAGTGTGGTACCACATTAACACGTGATCCAATCCAGAAAAAGCCCAGGATCTAGCCAACAAGTATGAGTAATATGCGAGAGTATGAGCCTGATGAGGGCAAATCCTAGACCTAACCCAGAGCTAACATGCGTTATCCTCAAAAATATTGATCGAAACCAGGTTTAATCGACTGTTTCAGTGTGGTACCACATTAGTACGTGATCCAAACCAGAAAAAGCCAGGGATCTGTTCAACAAGTATGAGTAATATGCGAAAGTATGAGCCTGATGAGGACAAATCCGGGACCTAACCCAGAGCTAACATGAGTAATCCTCTAAAATATTTATCAAGACCAGGTTTAATTGACTGCTTCACTGTGGTACCACATTACTTCGTGGTCCAAACCAGTGGAAGCCCAGGTTCTGGCCAACGAAAATGAGAAATATGCGAAAGTATGAGTCTGATGAGAGCAAATCTCACACCTAACCTAGACCTAACATGACTTATTCTCTAAAATATTGATCGAAACCAGGTTGAATGGACTGTTTCAGTGTGGTACCACATTACTACGTGATCCAAACCAGAAAAAACCCAGGATCTGTTCAACAAGTATGTGAAGAATGCGAAAGTATGAGTCTGATGATTGAAAATCCCAGGACTAAACTAGATCTAACATGCGTTACCTTCAAAAATATTGATCGAAACGAGGTTTAATCGACTGTTTCAGTGGGGTTCCACATTACTACGTGATCACAACTAGAAGAAACCCAGGATCTGTTCAACAAGTATGTGAAGATTGCGAAAGTATGAGTCTGATGTGGGCAAATCCCAGGCCTAACCTAGACATAACATGCGCTATCCTCTAAAATATAGATCGAAACCAGGTATAATGGACTGTTTCAGTGTGGTACCACATTACTACGTGATCCAAACCAGAAAATGCCTAAAATCTGCCCATCTAGTATGAGAAATATGCGAAAGTACGAGCCCGATGAGAGCAAATGCCAGACCTATCCTAGACCTAACGTGAATTATTCTCTAAAATATTGATCAAAACCAGGTTTAATGGACTGTTTCAGTGTGGTACCACATTACTACGTGATCCAATCCAGAAAAAGCCCAGGATCTCTTCAACAAGCATGTGAAAAACGCGAAAGTATGAGCCTAATGAGAGCAAATCCCAGACCTATCCCAGACCTAACTTGCGTTATCCTCTATAATATTGATCGAAACGAGGCTTAATCGACTGTTTAACTTAACTTGCGTTATCCTCTAAAACATTGTTCGAAGCCAGGTTTACTTGACTGTTTTAGTGTGGTACCACTTTGCTACGCGATCCGATGCAGAAGAAACACTCGCTCGGGTCAACATGTATGTTAAAACTGCGAAAGTATGACCCTGATGAGGGCAAATCCCTGGCCTAACCTAGACCTAACATGCGTTATCCTCTAAAATATTGATCGAAACCAGGTTTAATGGTCTGTTTCAGTGTGGTACCACATTACTACGTGATCCAAACCAGAAAAACCCAGGATGTGTTCAACAAGTATGTGAAGATTGCGAAAGTATGAGTCTGATGTGGGCAAATCCCAGGCCTAACCTAGACATAACATGCGCTATCCTCTAAAATATTGATCGAAACCAGGCTTAATGGACTGTCTCAGTGTGGTACCACATTACTACGTGATCCAAACCAGAAAAAGCCCAGAATCTGGCTATCTAGTATGAGAAATATGCGAAAGTACGAGCCCGATGAGAGCAAATGCCAGACCTAACCTAGACCTAACATGAATTATTCTCTAAAATATTGATCAAAACCAGGTTTAATGGACTGTTTCAGTGTGGTACCACATTACTACGTGATCCAAACCAGAAAAAGCCCAGAATCTGGCCATCTAGTATGAGAAATATGCGAAAGTACGAGCCCGATGAGAGCAAATGCCAGACCTAACCTAGACCTAACATGAATTATTCTCTAAAATATTGAACAAAACCAGGTTTAATGGACTGTTTCAGTGTGGTAACACATTACTACGTGATCCAATCCAGAAAAAGCCCAGGATCTCTTCAACAAGCATGTGAAAAACGCGAAAGTATGAGCCTGATGAGGGCAAATCCCAGACCTATCTCAGACATAACTTGCGTTATCCTCTAAAACATTGTTCGAAACCAGGTTTAATTGACTGTTTTAGTGTGGTACCACTTTGCTACGCGATCCAATGCAGAAAAAACACTCGCTCAGGTCTAGATGTATGTTAAAACTGCGAAAGTATGACCCTGATAAGGGCAAATCCCAGGCCTAACCTAGACCTAACATGCGTTATCCTCTAAAATATTGATCGAAACCAGGTTTAATGGACTGTTTCAGTGTGGTAGCACGTTAGTACGTGATCCAAACCAGAAAAAGTCAGGGATCTGTTCAACAGGTATGTGAAAAACGCGAAAATATGACCCTGATGAGTGCAAATCCCAGACCTGTCCCAGACCTAACTTGCGTTATCCTATAAAATATTGATCGAAACCAGGTTCAATTGACTGTTTCAGTGTGGTACCACTTTACGACGTGATCCACAGCAGAAAAAACCATCGATCAGGACAACATGTGTGTTAAAACTGCGAAAGTATGACCCTGATGAGGGCAAATCCCAGACCTAACCAAGACCTAACATGTGTTATCCACTAAAATATTAATCGAAACCAGGTTTAATGATCTGTTTCAGTGTGGTACCACATTACTACGTGATCGAAACAAGAAAAAACGCAGGATCTGTTCGAGAAGTATGTGAAGAATGCGAAAGTATGAGACAGATGAGGGCAAATCCTAGACCTAACCTAGACCTAACATGTGCTATCCTCTAAAATATTGACGGAAACCACGTTTAAATGACAGTTTCAGTGTGATACCACATTACCACGTGATACAAACCAGAAAAAATCCCAGGATCTGTTCAACAAGTATGTGAAAAATGCGCAAATATGACCCTGATGAGGGCAAATCCGAGACCTATCCCAGACCTAACTTGCGTTATCCTCTAAAATATTGATCGAAACCAGGTTTAATGGACTGTTTCAGTGTGGTACCACATTACTACGTGATCCAGACCAGTGAAAGCCCAGAATCTGACCAACAAGTTTGAGTAACATGCGAGAGTATGACCCAGATGAGGGCATATCCTACACCTAACCCAGACATAACTTGCGTTTTCCTATAAAATATTGATCGAATCCAGTTTTAATGGACAGTTTTGGTGTGGTACCACTTTACTACGTGATCAAAACTAGAAAAAACCCAGGAGCTGTTCAACAAGTATATGAAGAATGCAAAAGTATGAGTCTGATGGGGGCAAATCCCAGGCCTAACCTAGACCTAACATGCGTTATCCACTAAAATATTAACCGAAACCAGGTTTAATTGACAGTTTCAGTGTGGTACCACATTACTACGTGATCCAAACCAGAAAAAACCCAGGATATGTTCAACAAGTATGTGAAGAATGCGAAAGTATGAGTCTGATGAGGGAAAATCCCTGGCCTAACCTAGACCTAACATGAGTTGTCCTCAAAAATATTGTTCGAAACAAGGTTTAATGGACTGTTTCAGTGTGGTACCACATTACTACGTGATCCAAACCAGAAAAAGCCCAGACTCTGGCCATCAAGTACGAGAAATATGCGATAGTATGACCCTGATGAGGGCAAATCCCAGACCTAACCTAGACCTAACATGTGTTATCCACTTAAATATTAATCGAAACCAGGTTTAATGATCTGTTTCAGTGTTGTACCACATTACTACGTGATCCAAACCAGAAAAAACCCAGGATCTGTTCAACAAGTATGTGACAAACGCGAAAGTATGAGCCTGATGAGGGCAAATCCCGGACCTATCCCAGACCTAACATGTGTTATGCTTTAAAATATTGACGGAAACCTGGTTTAATTGACAGTTTCAGTGTGATACCACATTACCACGGGATCCAAACCAGAAAATGCCCGGGATCTGGCCAACAAGTATGCGAAAAATGTGAAAGTATGACCCTGATGTGGGCAAATCCCAGGCCTAACATATATCTAGAATGCGTTATCCTCAAAAATATTGATCGGAACCAGGTTTAATCGACTGTTTCAGTGTGGTACCACATTACTACGTGATCCAATCCAGAAAAAAACCCAGGATCTGTTCAACAAGTATATCAAGAATGCGAAAGTATGAGTCTGATGAGGGCAGATCTCAGGGCTAAACTAGACATAACATGCGTTATGCTCTAAAATATTGATCGAAACCAGGTTTAATGGACTGTTTCAGTGTGGTACCACATTACTACCTGATCCAAACCAGAAGAAGCCCAGAATCTGGCCCTCAAGTATGAGAGATATGCGAAAGTACAAGCCTGATGAGAGCAAATCCCTGACCTAACCTAGACCTAAAATGCGTTATTCTCTAAAATATTGATCGAAACCAGGTTTAGTGGACTGTTTCAGTGTGGTACCACATTACTACGTGATCCAATCCAGAAAAAGCCCAGGATCTCTTCAAGAAGCATGTGAAAAACGCGAAAGTATGAGCCTGATGAGGGCAAATCCCAGAACTATCCCAGACATAACTTGCGTTATCCTCTAAAACATTGTTCGAAACCAGGTTTAATTGACTGTTTTAGTGTGGTACCACATTGCAATGCGATCCAATGCAGAAAAAACACTCGCTCAGGTCAACATGTATGTTAAAACTGCGAAAGTATGAGTCTGATGAGGGCAGATCTCAGGGCTAAACTAGACATAACATGCGTTATCCTCTAAAACATTGTTCGAAACCAGGTTTAATTGACTGTTCCAGTGTGGTACCACATTAGTACGTGATCCAAACCAGAAAAAGTCAGGGATCTGTTCAACAGGTATGTGAAAAACGCGAAAATATGACCCTGGTAAGTGCAAATCCCAGACCTATCCCAGACATAACTTGCGTTATCCTCTGAAATATTTATCTAGACCATGTTTAATTGACTGTTTCAGTGTGGTTCCACACTACTACGTGATCCAAACCAGAAAAAATCCCAGGATCTGTTCAACAAGTATGTGAAAAATACGAAAATATGACCCTGATGAGGGCAAATCCCAGACCTATCCCAGACCTAACTTGCGTTATCCTCTAAAATATTGATCGAAGCCAGGTTTAATTGACTGTTTCAGTGTGGTACCACATTACTACGTGATCCAAATCAGAAGAAACCCAGGATCTGTTCAACAAGTATGTGAAGTATGCGAAAGTATGAGTCTGATGAGGTAAGATCCCAGGCCTAACCTAGACCTAACATGCGTTATCCTCAAAAATATTGATCGTAACCAGGATTAATTGACGGTTTCAGTGTGGTACCACATTACTACGAGATCCAAACCAGAAAAAGCCCAGGATCTCTTCAACAAGTATGTGAAAAATGCGAAAGTATGAGCCTGATGAGGGCAAATCCCAGAACTATCACAGACATAACTTGCGTTATCCTCTAAAACATTGTTCGAAACCAGGTTTAATTGACTGTTTTAGTGTGGCACCACGTTGCTATGCGATCCAATGCAGAAAAAACACTCGCTCAGGTCAACATGTATGTTAAAACTGCGAAAGTATGACCCTGATGTGGGCAAATCTCAAGCCTAACCTAGTCCTAACGTGCGTTATCCTCTAAAATAATGATCGTAACCAGGATTAATTGACGGTTTCAGTGTGGTACCACATTACTACGAGATCCAAACCAGAAAAAGCCCAGGATCTCTTCAACAAGTATGTGAAAAATGCGAAAGTATGAGCCTGATGAGGGCAAATCCTAGACCTAACCCAGACCTAACGTGCGTTATCCTATAAAATATTGATCGAAACCAAGTTTAATTGACCGTTTCAGTGTGGTACCACTTTACGACGTGATCCAAGGCAGAGAAAACAATCGATCAGGTTTACATGTATGTTAAAACTGCGAAAGTATGACCCTGATGAGGGCAAATCCCAGATCTAACCTAGACTTAACATGTGTTATCCTCTAAAGTATTAATCGAAACCAGGATTAATGGTCTGTTTCAGTGTGGTTCCGCATTACTACGTGATCGAAACAAGAAAAAACCCAGGATCTGTTCAAGAATTATGTGAAGAATGCGAAAGTATGATACTGATAAGGGCAAATCCTAGACCTAACCTGGACCTAACATGTGTTATCCACTAAAATATTGACGGAAACCACGTTTAAATGACAGTTTCAGTGTGGTACAACATTACAACGTGATCCAATCCAGAAAAGGCCCAGGATCTAGCAAACAAGTATGAGAAATATGCGAAAGTATGAGCCTGATGAGGGCAAATCCTAGACCTAACCCAGACCTAACACTCGTTATCCTCTAAAATATTTATCGAAATCAGGTTTAATGGACTGTTTCAGTGTGGTACCACATTACTACGTGATCCAAACCAGAAAAACCCCAGAATCTGTTCAGGAAGTATGTGAAAAACGCGAAAGTATGAGCCTGATGAGGGCAAATCCCAGACCTATCCCTGACATAACTTGCGTTAGCCTCTAAAATATTTATCGAAACCAGGTTTAATTGACCGTTTTAGAGTGGTACCACTTTGCTACGTGATCCAAAGCAGAAAAAACCCTCGCTCAGGTCAATATGTATGTTAAAACTGCGAAAGGATGACCCTGATGGGGGCAAATCCCTGGCCTGAGCTAGACCTAACATGCGTTATCCTCTTAAATATTGATCGAAACCAGGTTTTATGGTCTGTTTCAGTGTGGTACCACATTGCTACGTGATCCAATCCAGAAAAAGCCCAGGATCTAGCCAACAAGAATGAGAAATATGCGAAAGTATGAGCCTGATGAGGGCAAATCCTAGACCTAGCCCAGACCTAACATGCGTTATCCTCTGAGATATTAATCGAAATCAGGTTTAATGGTCTGTTTCAGCGTGGTACCACATTACTACGTGATCGAAACCAGAAAAAAACCAGGATCTGTTCAAGAAGTATATGAAGAATGCGAAAGTATGAGCCTGATGAGGGCAAATCCCAGACCTATCCCAGACATAACTTGCGTTATCCTATAAAATATTGATCGAATCCAGTTTTAATGGACAGTTTTAGTGTGGTACCACTTTACTACGTGATCCAATGCAGAAAAAACCCTCGATCAGGTCAACATGTATGTTAAAACTGCGAAAGTATGACCCTGATGTGGGCAAATCTCAAGCCTAACCTAGTCCTAACGTGCGTTATCCTCTAAAATAATGATCGTAACCAGGATTAATTGACGGTTTCAGTGTGGTACCACATTACTACGAGATCCAAACCAGAAAAAGCCCAGGATCTCTTCAACAAGTATGTGAAAAATGCGAAAGTATGAGCCTGATGAGGGCAAATCCTAGACCTAACCCAGACCTAACGTGCGTTATCCTATAAAATATTGATCGAAACCAAGTTTAATTGACCGTTTCAGTGTGGTACCACTTTACGACGTGATCCAAGGCAGAGAAAACAATCGATCAGGTTTACATGTATGTTAAAACTGCGAAAGTATGACCCTGATGAGGGCAAATCCCAGATCTAACCTAGACTTAACATGTGTTATCCTCTAAAGTATTAATCGAAACCAGGATTAATGGTCTGTTTCAGTGTGGTTCCGCATTACTACGTGATCGAAACAAGAAAAAACCCAGGATCTGTTCAAGAATTATGTGAAGAATGCGAAAGTATGATACTGATAAGGGCAAATCCTAGACCTAACCTGGACCTAACATGTGTTATCCACTAAAATATTGACGGAAACCACGTTTAAATGACAGTTTCAGTGTGGTACAACATTACAACGTGATCCAATCCAGAAAAGGCCCAGGATCTAGCAAACATGTATGAGAAATATGCGAAAGTATGAGCCTGATGAGGGCAAATCCTAGACCTAACCCAGACCTAACACTCGTTATCCTCTAAAATATTTATCGAAATCAGGTTTAATGGACTGTTTCAGTGTGGTACCACATTACTACGTGATCCAAACCAGAAAAACCCCAGAATCTGTTCAGGAAGTATGTGAAAAACGCGAAAGTATGAGCCTGATGAGGGCAAATCCCAGACCTATCCCTGACATAACTTGCGTTAGCCTCTAAAATATTTATCGAAACCAGGTTTAATTGACCGTTTTAGAGTGGTACCACTTTGCTACGTGATCCAAAGCAGAAAAAACCCTCGCTCAGGTCAATATGTATGTTAAAACTGCGAAAGGATGACCCTGATGGGGGCAAATCCCTGGCCTGAGCTAGACCTAACATGCGTTATCCTCTTAAATATTGATCGAAACCAGGTTTTATGGTCTGTTTCAGTGTGGTACCACATTGCTACGTGATCCAATCCAGAAAAAGCCCAGGATCTAGCCAACAAGAATGAGAAATATGCGAAAGTATGAGCCTGATGAGGGCAAATCCTAGACCTAGCCCAGACCTAACATGCGTTATCCTCTGAGATATTAATCGAAATCAGGTTTAATGGTCTGTTTCAGCGTGGTACCACATTACTACGTGATCGAAACCAGAAAAAAACCAGGATCTGTTCAAGAAGTATATGAAGAATGCGAAAGTATGAGCCTGATGAGGGCAAATCCCAGACCTATCCCAGACATAACTTGCGTTATCCTATAAAATATTGATCGAATCCAGTTTTAATGGACAGTTTTAGTGTGGTACCACTTTACTACGTGATCCAATGCAGAAAAAACCCTCGATCAGGTGTACATGTACGCTAAAACTGCGAAAGTATGACCATGATGAGGGCAAATCCCAGACCTAACCTAGACCTAACGTGTGTTATCTAAAATATTAATCGAAATCAGGTTTAATGGTCTGTTTCAGTGTGGTACCACATTACAACGTTATCGAAACAAGAAAAAATCCCAGGATCTGTTCAACAAGTATGTGAAAAATGCGAAAATATGACCCTGATGAGGGCAAATACCAGACCTATCCCAGACCTAACTTGCATTATCCTGTAAAATATTGATCGAAACCAGGTTTAGTTGACTGTTTCAGTGTGGTACCACATTAATACGTGATCCAATCCAGAAAAGCCCTGGATCAGTTCAATAAGTATGTGAAGAATGCGAAAATATGAGTCTGATGAGGGCAAATCCCAGACCTATCCCAGACATAACTTGCGTTATCCTATAAAATATTGATCGAAACCAGGTTTAATTGACTGTTTTAGTGTGGTACCACTTTGCTACGTGATCCAAAGCTGAAAAAACCCTCGCTCAGGTCAATATGTATGTTAAAACTGCGAAAGGATGACCCTGATGGGGGCAAATCCCGGGCCTAAGCTAGACCTAACATGCGTTATCCTCTTAAATATTGATCGAAACCAAGTTTAATGGTCTGTTTCAGTGTGGTACCACATTGCTACGTGATCCAATCCAGAAAAAGCCCAGGATCTAGCCAACAAGAATGAGAAATGTGCGAAAGTATGAGCCTGATGAGGGCAAATCCCAGACCTAACCTAGACCAAACGTGTGTTATCTAAAATATTAATCGAAATCAGGTTTAATGGTCTATTTCAGTGTGGTACCACATTACAACGTGATCGAAACAAGAAAAAATCCCAGGATCTGTTCAACAAGTATGTGAAAAATGCGAAAATATGACCCTGATGAGGGAAAATCCCAGGCCTAGCCTAGATCTAACATGCGTTATCCTCAAAAATATTGATCGAAACAAGGTTTCATTGACTGCTTCAGTGCGGTACCACTCTGGTACGTGATCCAAAGCAGAAAAAAACCAGGATCTGTTCTAGAAGTATATGAAGAATGCGAAAGTATGTGTCTGATGAGGGAAAATCCCAGGCCTAACCTAGACATAACATGCGTTATCCTGTATAATATTGATCGAAACCAGGTTTAATCGACTGCTTCAGTGTGGTACCACTTTGCTACGTGATCCAAAGCAGAAAAAAACCAGGATCTGTTCAAGAAGTATATGAAGAATGCGAAAGTATGTGTCTGATGAGGGAAAATCCCAGGCCTAACCTAGACCTAACATGCGTTATACTGTATAATATTGATCGAAACCAGGTTTAATCGACCGCTTCAGTGTGGTACCACATTGCTACGTGATCCAAAGCATAAAAAACCCTCGCTCTGGTCAACATGTATGTAAAAACTGCGAAAGGATGACCCTGATGAGGGCAAATCCCTGGCCTAAGCTAGACCTAACATGCGTCTAAAATATTGATCGAAACCAGGTTTATTGGACTGTTTCAGTGTGGTACCACATTAGTACGTGATCCGAACCAGAAAAAGCCAGGGATCTGTTCAACAAGTATGTGAAAAACGCGAAAATATGACCCTGATGTGTGCAAATCCCAGACCTGTCCCAGACCTAACTTGCGTTATCCTATAAAATATTGATCGAAACCAGGTTTAATTGACTCTGTCAGTGAGGTACCACTTTACGACGTGATCCAAAGCAGAAAAAACCATCAATCTGGTTTATATGTACGTTAAAACTGCGAAAGTATGACCCTGATGAGGGCAAATCCCAGACCTAACCTACACTTAACATGGGTTATCCTCTAAAATATTAATCGAAACCCGGTTTAATAGTCTGTTTCAGTGTGGTACCACATTACTACGTGATCGAATCAAGAAACAACCCAGGATCTGTCCAAGAACTATGTGAATAATGCGAAAGTATGAGACTGATGAGGGCAAATCCTAGACCTAACCTAGGCCTAACATGTGCTTTCCTCTAAAATATTGACGGAAACCACGTTTAAATGACAGTTTCAGTGTGGTACAACATTACAACGTGATCCAATCCAGAAAAAGCCCAGGATCTAGCAAACAAGTATGAGAAATATGCGAAAGTATCAGCCTGATGAGGGCAAATCCTAGACCTAACCCAGACCTAACACGCGTTATCGTCTAAAATATTTATCAAGACCAGGTTTAATTGACTGTTTTAGTGTGGTACCACAATACTGCGTGATCCAAACCAGTGGAAGCCTAGGATCTGGCCATCAAGAATGAGATATATGCGAAAGTATGAGCCTGATGAGAGCAAATCCCAGACCTAACCTAGACCTAACATGAGTTATCCTCTAAAATATTGATCGAAACCAGGTTTAATGGACTGCTTCAGTGTGGTACCACATTACTACGTGATCCAAAACTGAAAAAATCCCAGGATCTGTTCAACAAGTATGTGAAAAATGCGAAAGTATGAGTCTGATGAGGGCAGATCCCAGGCCTAAACTAGACATAACATGCGTTATCCTCTGAAATATTGATCGAAACCAGGTTTAATGGACTGTTTCAGTGTGGTACCACATTACTACGTGATCCAATCCAGAAAAAGCCCAGGACCTCTTCAACAAGCATGTGAAAAACGCGAAAGTATGAGCCTGATGAGGGCAAATCCCAGAACTATCCCAGACATAACTTGCGTTATCCTCTAAAACATTGTTCGAAACCAGGTTTAATTGACTGTTTTAGTGTGGTACCACATTGCTACGCGATCCAAAGCAGAAAAAACACTCGCACAGGTCAACATGTATGTTAAAACTGCGAAAGTATGACCCTGATGAGGGCAAATCTCAGGCCTAACCTAGACCTAACATGCATTATCCTCTAAAATATTGATCGAAACCAGGTTTAATGGACTGTTTCAGTGTGGTACCACATTAGTACGTGATCCAAACCTGAAAAAGTCAGGGATCTTTTCTACAGGTATGTGAAAAATGCGAAAATATTACCCAGAATAAGTGCAAATCCCAGACCTGTCCCAGACCTAACTTGCGTTATCCTATAAAATATTGATCGAAACCAGGTTTAATTGACTGTTTCAGTGTGGTACCACTTTAGGTCGTGATCCAAAGCAGAAAAAACCATCGATCAAGTCAACATGTATGTTAAAACTGCGTAAGTATGACCCTGATGAGGGCAAATCCCAGACCTAACCTAGACCTAACGTGTGTTATCCTCTATAATATTAATCGAAACCAGGTTTAATGAGTCTGTTTCAGTGTGGTACCACATTACTACGTGATGCAATCCAGGAAAAGCCCAGGATTTCTTCCACAAGTATGTTAAGAATGCGAAAGTATGAGTCTGATGAGGGAAAATCCCAAGCCTAACCTAGACCTAACATGCGTTATCCTCAAAAATATTGATCGAAACCAGGTTTAATCGACTGTTTCAGTGTGGTACCACATTACTACGTGATCCAAACCAGAAGAAACCCGGGATCTGTTCAACAAGTATGTGAAGAATGCGAAAGTATGAGTCTGATGAGGGAAAATCCCAGGCCGAACCTAGACCTAACATGCGTTATCCTCAAAAATATTGATCGAAACCAGGTTTAATCGACTGTTTCAGTGTGGTACCACATTACTACGTGATCCAAACCAGAAAAAAACCCCGGATCTGTTCAACAAGTTGTGAAGAATGCGAAAGTACGAGCCTGATGAGAGCAAATCCCAGACCAAACCTAGACCTAACATGAATTATTCTCTAAAATATTGATCGAAACCAGGTTGAATGGACTGTTTAAGTGTGGTACCACATTACTACGTGATCCAATCCAGAAGATGCCCAGGATTTCGTCAACAAGTATGTGAAGTATGCGAAAGTATGAGTCTGATGAGGGAAAATTCCTGGCTTAACCTAGTCCTAACGTGCGTTATCCTCTAAAATATTGATCGTAACCAGGATTAATTGGCGGTTTCAGTGTGGTACCACATTACTACGTGATCCAAACCAGAAAAAACCCAGGATCTGTTCAAGAAGTATGTGAAGAATGCGAAAGTATGAGTCTGATGAGGGAAAATTCCTGGCCTAACCTTGTCCTAACTTGCGTTATCCTATGAAATATTGATCGAAACCAGGTTTAATTGACTGTTTCAGTGTGGTACCACTTTACGACGTGATCCAAAGCAGAGAAAACCATCGATCAGGTTTACATGTATGTTAAAACTGCGAAAGTATGACCCTGATGAGGGCAAATCCTAGACCTAACCTAGACATAACATGTGTTATCCTCTATAATATTAATCGAAACCAGGATTAATGGTCTGTTTCAGTGTGGTGCCGCATTACTACGTGATGCAATCCAGGAAAAGCCCAGGATCTAGCAAACAAGTATGAGAAATATGCGAAAGTATGAGCCTGATGAGGGCAAATCCTAGACCTAACCCAGACCTAACACGCGTTATCCTCTAAAATATTTATCAAGACCAGGTTAATTGACTGTCTCAGTGTGGTACCACATTACTACGTGATCCAAACCAGAAAAAAACCACCGATCTGTTCAACAAGTATGTGAAGAATGCGATAGTACGAGCCTGATGAGAGCAAATCCCAGACCTAACCTAGACTTAACATGAATTATTCTCTAAAATATCGATCGAAACCAGGTTGAATGGACTGTTTCAGTGTGGTACCACATTACTACGTGATCCAATCCAGAAAAAGCCCAGGATTTCTTCAACAAGTATGTTAAGAATGCGAAAGTATGAGTCTGATGAGGGAAAATCCCAAGCCTAACCTAGACCTAACATGCGTTATCCTCAAAAATATTGATCGAATCCAGGTTTAATTGACTGTTTCAGTGTGGTACGACATTACTACGTGACCCAAACCAGAAGAAACCCAGGATCTGTTCAACAAGTATGTGAAGAATGCGAATGTACAAGCCTGATGAGAGCAAATCCCAGACCTAACCTAGACCTAACATGAATTATTCTCTAAAATATTGATCGAAACCAGGTTTCATGGACAGTCTCAGTGTGGTACCACATTACTACGTGATCCAGACCAGAGAAAAACCCCGGATCTGTTCAACAAGTATGTGAAGAATGCGAAAGTACGAGCCTGATGAGAGCAAATCCGAGACCTAACCTAGACCTAACATGAGTTATCCTCTAAAATATTGATCGAAACCAGGTTTAATGGACTGCTTCAGTGTGGTACCACATTACTACGTGATCCAAACCAGAAAAAATCCCAGAATCTGTTCAACAAGTATGTGAAAATTGCGAAAATATGACCCTGATGTGGGCAAATCCCCGACCTATCCCAGACCTAACTTGCGTTATCCTCAAAAATATTGATCGAAACCAGGTTTAATCGACTGTTTCAGTGTGGTACCACATTACTACGTGATCCAAACCAGTGAAAAACCCCGGATCTGTTCAACAAGTTGTGAAGAATGCGAAAGTACGAGCCTGATGAGAGCAAATCCCAGACCAAACCTAGACCTAACATGAATTATTCTCTAAAATATTGATCGAAACCAGGTTGAATGGACTGTTTCAGTGTGGTACCGCATTACTACGTGATCCAATCCAGAAGAAGCCCAGGATTTCGTCAACAAGTATGTGAAGAATGCGAAAGTATGAGTCTGATGAGGGAAAATTCCTGGCTTAACCTAGTCCTAACGTGCGTTATCCTCTAAAATATTGATCGTAACCAGGATTAATTGGCGGTTTCAGTGTGGTACCACATTACTACGTGATCCAAACCAGAAAAAACCCAGGATCTGTTCAAGAAGTATATGAAGAATGCGAAAGTATGAGTCTGATGAGGGAAAATTCCTGGCCTAACCTAGTCCTAACGATCGTTATACTCTAAAATATTGATCGTAACCAGGATTAATTGACTGTTTCAGTATGGTACCTCATTACTACGTGATCCAAACCAGAAAAAGCCCAGGATCTCTTCAACAAGTCTGTGAAAATCACGAAAGTATGAGCCTAATGAGTGCAAATCCCAGACCTGTCACAGACCTAACTTGCGTTATCCTATGAAATATTGATCGAAACCAGGTTTAATTGACTGTTTCAGTGTGGTACCACTTTACGACGTGATCCAAAGCAGAGAAAACCATCGATCAGGTTTACATGTATGTTAAAACTGCGAAAGTATGACCCTGATGAGGGCAAATCCTAGACCTAACCTAGACCTAACATGTGTTATCCTCTATAATATTAATCGAAACCAGGATTAATGGTCTGTTTCAGTGTGGTGCCGCATTACTACGTGATGCAATCCAGGAAAAGCCCAGGATCTAGCAAACAAGTATGAGAAATATGCGAAAGTATGAGCCTGATGAGGGCAAATCCTAGACCTAACCCAGACCTAACACGCGTTATCCTCTAAAATATTTATCAAGACCAGGTTAATTGACTGTCTCAGTGTGGTACCACATTACTACGTGATCCAAACCAGAAAAAAACCACCGATCTGTTCAACAAGTATGTGAAGAATGCGATAGTACGAGCCTGATGAGAGCAAATCCCAGACCTAACCTAGACCTAACATGAATTATTCTCTAAAATATCGATCGAAACCAGGTTGAATGGACTGTTTCAGTGTGGTACCACATTACTACGTGATCCAAACCAGAAAAAGCCCAGGATTTCTTCAACAAGTATGTTAAGAATGCGAAAGTATGAGTCTGATGAGGGAAAATCCCAAGCCTAACCTAGACCTAACATGCGTTATCCTCAAAAATATTGATCGAATCCAGGTTTAATTGACTGTTTCAGTGTGGTACGACATTACTACGTGACCCAAACCAGAAGAAACCCAGGATCTGTTCAACAAGTATGTGAAGAATGCGAAAGTATGAATCTGATGAGGGAAAATCCCAGGCCTAACCTAGACCTAACATGCGTTATCCTCAAAAATATTGATCGAAACCAGGTTTAATTGACTGTTTCAGTGTGGTACCACGTTACTATGTGACCCATACCAGAAGAAACCCAGGATCTGTTCAACAAGTATGTGAAGAATGCGAAAGTATGAGTCTGATGAGGGCAAATCCTAGGCCTATCCTAGACCTAACATGAATTATTCTCTAAAATATTGATCGAAACCAGGTTTCATGGACAGTCTCAGTGTGGTACCACATTACTACGTGATCCAGACCAGAGAAAAACCCCGGATCTGTTCAACAAGTATGTGAAGAATGCGAAAGTACGAGCCTGATGAGAGCAAATCCCAGACCTAACCTAGACCTAACATGAATTATTCTCTAAAATATTGATCGAAACCAGGTTTAATGGACTGCTTCAGTGTGGTACCACATTACTACGTGATCCAAACCAGAAAAAATCCCAGGATCTGTTCAACAAGTATGTGAAGAATGCGAAAGTATGAGTCTGATGAGGGCAAATCCTAGGCCTATCCTAGACCTAACATGTGTAATCCTCTAAAATATTGACGGAAACCAGGTTTAGTTGACAGTTTCAGTGTGGTACCACATTACTACGTGATCCAAACCAGAGAAAAACCCCGGATCTGTTCAACAAGTATGTGAAGAATGCGAATGTACGAGCCTGATGAGAGCAAATCCGAGACCTAACCTAGACCTAACATGAATTATTCTCTAAAATATTGATCGAAACCAGGTTGAATGGACTGTTTCAGTGTGGTACCACATTACTACGTGACCCAATCCAGAAAAAGCCCAGGATCTAGCCTACAGGTATGAGAAATTTGCGAAATTATGATCCAGATGAGGGCAAATCCCAGACCTAACCTAGACCTAACGTGTGTTATCCTCCAAAATATTAATCGAAATCAGGTTTAATGGTCTGTCTCAGCGTGGTACCACATTACTACGTGATCGAAACCAGAAAAAGACCAGGATCTGTTCAAGAAGTATGTGAAGAATGCGAAAGTATGAGTCTGATGAGGGGAAATTCCTGGCCTAACCTAGACCTAACGTGCGTTATCCTCAAAAATATTGATCGTAACCAGGATTAATGGACTGTTTCCGTGTGGTACCACATTACTATGTGATCCAAACCAGAAAAAGCCCAAGATCTCTTCAACAAGTATGTGAAAAACGCGAAAGTATGAGCCTGATGAGGGCAAATCCCAGACGTATCCCAGACATAACTTGCGTTATCCTCTAAAATATTGATCGAAACCAGGTGTAATCGACTGTTTCAGTGTGGTACCACATTACTACGTGATCGAAAACTGAAAAAACCCATGATTTGTTCAACAAGTATGTGAAGAATGCGAAAGTATGAGACTGATGAGGGACAATCCCAGGCCTAACTTAGACCTAACATGCGTTATCCCCAAAAATATTGATCGAAACCAGGTTTAATCGACTGTTTCAGTGTGGTACCGCATTACTACGTGATCGAAACAAGAAAAAACCCTGGATCTGTTCAAGAATTATGTGAAGAAGGCGAAAGTACGAGCCTGATGAGAGCAAATCCCAGACCTAACCTAGACCTAACATGAACTATTCTCTAAAATATTGATCGAAACCAGGTAGAATGGACTGTTTCAGTGTGGTACCATATTACTACGTGATCCAATCCAGAAAAAGCCCAGGATTTCTTCAACAAGTATGTGAAGAATGCGAAAGCATGAGCCTGATGAGGGAAAATCCCAGACCTAACCTAGACCTAACATGCGTTATCCTCAAAAATATTGATCGATACCAGGTTTAATTGACTCTTTCAGTGTGGTACCACATTACTACGTAATCCAAACCAGAAGAAACCCTCGATCAGGTCAACATGTATGTTCACACTGCGAAAGGATGACCCTGATGGGGGCAAATCCCTGGCCTAACCTAGACCTAACATGCGTTATCCTCAAAGATATTGATCGAAACCAGGTTTAATGGACTGTTCCAGTGTGGTACCACATTACTACGTGATCCAAACCAGAACAAAACCACGGATCTGTTCAACAAGTATGTGAAGAATGCGAAAGTACGAGCCTGATGAGAGCAAATCCCAGAGCTAACCTAGACCTAACATGAATTATTCTCTAAAATATTGATCGAAACCAGGTAGAATGGACTGTTTCAGTGTGGTACCATATTACTACGTGATCCAATCCAGAAAAAGCCCAGGATCTAGCCTACAAGTGTGAGAAATATGCGAAAGTATGAGCCTGATGACGGCAAATCCTAGAGCTAGCCCAGACATAACGCGCGTTTTCCTGTAAAATATTGATCGAATCCAGTTTTAATGGACAGTTTTGGTGTGGTACCACTTTACTACGTGATGCAATGCAGAAAAAACCCTCGATCAGGTCAACATGTATGTTAAAACTGCGAAAGTATGATCCAGATGAGGGCAAATCCCAGACCTAACCTAGACCTAACGTGTGTTATCCTCCAAAATATTGATCGAAACCAGGTAGAATGGACTGTTTCAGTGTGGTACCATATTACTACGTGATCCAATCCAGAAAAAGCCCAGGATTTCTTCAACAAGTATGTGAAGAATGCGAAAGCATGAGTCTGATGAGGGAAAATTCCTGGCCTAACCTAGACCTAACGTGCGTTATCCTCAAAAATATTGATCGTAACCAGGATTAATGGACTGTTTCCGTGTGGTACCACATTACTATGTGATCCAAACCAGAAAAAGCCCAAGATCTCTTCAACAAGTATGTGAAAAACGCGAAAGTATGAGCCTGATGAGGGCAAATCCCAGACGTATCCCAGACATAACTTGCGTTATCCTCTAAAATATTGATCGAAACAAGGTGTAATCGACTGTGTCAGTGTGGTACCACATTACTACGTGATCGAAAACTGAAAAAACCCATGACTTGTTCAACAAGTATGTGAAGAATGCGAAAGTATGAGTCTGATGAGGGACAATCCCAGGCCTAACTTAGACCTAACATGCGTTATCCTCAAAAATATTGATCGAAACCAGGTTTAATCGACTGTTTCAGTGTGGTACCGCATTACTACGTGATCGAAACAAGAAAAAACCCTGGATCTGTTCAAGAATTATGTGAAGAATGCGAAAGTATGAGACTGATGAGGGCAAATCATAGACCTAACCTAGACCTAACATGTGTTATCCTCTAAAATATTGACGGAAACCACGTTTAAATGACAGTTTCGGTGTGGTACCACATTACTACATGATCCAATCCAGAAAAAGCCCAGGATCTAGACAACAAGTATGAGAAATATGCGAAAGTATGAGCCTGATGAGGGCAAACCCTAGACCTAACCCAGCCCTAACACGCGTTATCCTCAAAAATATTGATCGAAACCAGGTTTACTTGACTGTTTCAGCGTGGTACCACATTACTACGTGATCCAAACCAGAGAAAATCCCCGGATCTGTTCAACAAGTATGTGAAGAATGCGAATGTACGAGCCTGATGAGGGCAAATCCCAGACCTAACCTAACGTGTGTTATCTAAAATAATAATCGAAATCAGGTTTAATGGTCCCTTTCAACGTGGTACCACATTACTACGTGATCGAAACCAGAAAAAAACCAGGATCTGTTCAAGAAGTATGTTAAGAATGCGAAAGTATGAAGCTGATGAAGGCAAATCCTAGACCTAACCTAGACCTAACATGTGTTATCCTGTAAAATAGTGACGGAAACCAGGTTGAATTGACAGTTTCAGTGTGGTACCACATTACTACGTGATCCAATCCAGAAAAGCCCAGGATCAGTTCAACAAGTATGTGAAGAATGCGAAAGTATGAGCATGATGAGAGCCAATCCCAGACCTAACCTAGACCTAACATGCGTTATCCTCAAAAATATTTATCGAAACCAGGTTTAATTGACTGTTTTAGTGTGGTACCACTTTGCTACGTGATGCAATGCAGAAAAAACCCTCGATCAGGTCAACATGTATGTTAAAACTGCGAAAGTATGACCCAGATGAGGACAAATCCCAGACCTAACCTAGACCTAACGTGTGTTATCCTCCAAAATATTAATCGAAATCAGGTTCAATGGACTGTTTCAGTGTGGTACCACATTACTACATGATCCAAACCAGAAAAAACCACGGATCTGTTCAACAAGTATGTGAAGAATGCGAAAGTACGAGCCTGATGAGGGCAAATCCCAGACCTAACCAAGACCCAACATGAATTCTTCTCTAAAATGTTGATCGAAGCCAGGTTGAATGGGCTGTTTCAGTGTGGTACCACATTACTACGTGATCCAATCCAGAAAAAGCCCAGGATTTCTTCAACAAGTATGTGAAGAATGCGAAAGTATGAGTCTGATGAGGGAAAATCCCAGGCCTAACCTAGACCTAACATGCGTTATCCTCAAAAATATTGATCGAAACCAGGTTTAATTGACTGCTTCAGTGTGGTACCACATTACTACGTGATCCAAACCAGAAGAAACCCAGGATCTGTTGAACAAGTATGTGAAGAATGCGAAGTATGAGTCTGATGTGGGCAAATCCTAGAGCTAACCTAGACCTAACATGTGTAATCCTCTAAAGTATTGACTGAAACCAGGTTTAATTGACAGTTTCAGTGTGGTACCACATTACTACGTGATCCAAACCAGAGAAAATCCCCAGATCTGTTCAACAAGTATGTGAAGAATGCGAATGTACGAGCCTGATGAGAGCAAATCCCAGACCTAACCTAGACATAACATGCGTTATCCTCTAAAATATTCATCGAAACCAGGTTTAATCGACTGTTTCAGTTTGGTACCACATTACTACGTGGTCCAAACCAGAAAAAGCCAGGGATCTGTTCAACAAGTATGTGAAAACCGCGAAAATATGACCCTGGTTAGTGCAAATCCCAGACCTGTCCCAGACCTAACTTGCGTTATCATATAAAATATTGATCGAAACCAGGTTTAATTGACAGTTTTAGTGTGGTATCACTTTGCTACGTGATGCAATGCAGAAAAAACCCTCGATCAGGTCAACATGAATGTTAAAACTGCGAAAGTATGACCCAGATGAGGACAAATCCCAGACCTAACCTAGACCTAACGTGTGTTATCCTCCAAAATATTAATCGAAATCAGGTTTAATGGACTGTTTCAGTGTGATACCACTTTGCTACGTGATCCAAAGCAGAAAAAGCCAGGGATCTGTTCAACAAGTATGTGAAAAACGCGAAAATATGACCCTGGTGTGTGCAAATCCCAGACCTGTCCCAGACCTAACTTGCGTTCTCATATAAAATATTGATCGAAACCAGGTCTAATTGACTGTTTCAGTGTGGTACCACTTTGCGACGTGATCCAAAGCAGAAAAAACCATCGATCAGGTTTACATGTATGTTAAAACTGCGAAAGTGTGACCCTGATGAGGGCAAATCCCAGACCTAACCTAGGCTTAACATGTGTTATCCTCTAAAATATTAATCGAAACCAGGTTTAATGGTCTGTTTCAGTTGGGTACCGCATTACTACGTGATCGAAGCAAGAAAAAACCCAAGATTTCTTCAACAAGGATGTGAAGAGTGCGAAAGTATGAGTCTGATGAGGGTAAATACCAGGCCTAACCTAGACCTAACATGTGTTATCCTGTAAAATATTGACGGAAACCAGGTTTAATGACAGTTTCAGTGTGGTACCACATTACTACGTGATCCAATCCAGAAAAGCCCAGGATCAGTTCCACAAGTATGTGAAGAATGCGAAAGTATGAGCCTGATGAGAGCAAATCCCAGACCTAACCTAGACCTAACATGCGTTATCCTCAAAAATATTGATCGAAACCAGGTTTAATCGACTGTTTCAGTGTGGTACCACATTAGTACGTGATCCAAACCAGAAAAAGCCAGGGATCTGTTCAACAAGTATGAGAAATATGCGAAAGTATGAGCCTGATGAGGGCAAATCCCAGACCTATCCCAGACATAACTTGCGTTATCCTCTAAAATATTTATCGAATCCAGGTTTAATTGACTGTTTTAGTGTGGTACCACTTTGCTACGTCATGCAAAGCTGAAAAATCCCTCGATCAGGTCAACATGTGTGTTAAAACCGCGAAAGTATGATCCAGATGAGGACAAATCCCAGACCAAACCTAGACCTAACGTGTGTTATCCTCCAAAATATTAATCGAAATCAGGTTTAATTGACTGTTTCAGTGTGGTACCACTTTGCGACGTGATCCAAAGCAGAAAAAACCATCGATCATGTCAACATGTATGTTAAAACTGCGAAAGTATGACCCAGATGAGGACAAATCCCAGTCCTATCCCAGACATAACTTGCGTTATCCTCTAAAATATTTATCGAAACCAGGTTTAATTGACTGTTTTAGTGTGGTACCACATTACTACGTGATGCAATGCAGAAAAAACCCTCGATCAGGTAAACATGTATGTTAAAACTGCGAAAGTATGACCCAGATGAGGGCAAATCCCAGACCTAACCTAGGCTTAACATGTGTTATCCTCTAAAATATTGACGGAAACCACGTTTAAATGACAGTTTCAGTGTGGTACCACATTACTACATTGTCCAATCAGGAAAATGCCCAGGATCTAGCCAACAAGTATGAGAAATATGCGAAAGTATGAGCCTGATGAGGGCAAATCCTAGACCTAACCCAGACCTAACACGCGTTATCCTCTAAAATATTTATCAAGACCAGGTTTAATTGACAGTTTCAGTGTGGTACCACATTACTACGTGATCCAAACCAGTGGTAGCCTAGGATCTGGCCAACAAGAATGAGAAATATGCGAAAGTATGAGCCTGATGAGAGCAAATCCCAGACCTAACCTAGACCTAACGTGCGTTATCCTCTAAAATATTGATCGATACCAGGTTTAATCGACTGTTTCTGTGTGGTACCACATTACTACGTGATCCAAACTACAAAAAACCCAGGATCTGTTCAACAAGTATGTAAAAAATGCGAAAATAAGACCCTGATGAGGGCAAATCCCAGACCTATCCCAGACCTAACTTGCGTTATCCTCTAAAATATTGATCGAAACCGGGTTTAATGGACTTTTTCAGTGTGGTACCACATTACTACGTGATCCAAACCAGAAGAAACCCAGGATCTGTTCAACAAGTATGTGAGGAATGCGAAAGTATGAGTCTGATGAGGGCAAATCCTAGACCTAACCTAGACCTAACATGTGTAATCCTCTAAAATATTGACGGAAACCAGGTTTAATTGACAGTTTCAGTGTGGTACCACATTACTGCGTGATCCAATCCAGAAGAAACCCAGGATCTGTTCAACAAGTATGTGAAGAATGCGAAAGTATGAGTCTGATGAGGGAAAATCCCAGGCCTAACCTAGACCTAACATGCGTTATCCTCAAAAATATTGATCGGAACCAGGTTTAATCGACTGTTTCATTGTGGTACCACATTACTACGTGATCCAAACCAGAAAAAAACCACGGATATGCTCAACAAGTATGTGAAGAATGCGAAAGTACGAGCCTGATGAGAGCAAATCCCAGACCTAACCTAGACCTATCATGAATTATTCTCTAAAATATTGATCGAAACCAGGTTGAATGGACTGTTTCAGTGTGGTACCACATTACTACGTGATCCAATCCAGAAAAAGCCCAGGATTACTTCAACATGTATGTCAAGAATGCGAAAGTATGAGTCTGATGAGGGAAAATCCCAGGCCTAACCTAGACTTAACATGCGTTATCCTCAAAAATATTGATCGAAACCAGGTTTAATTGACTGTTTCAGTGTGGTACCACATTACTACGTGATCCAAACCAGTAGAGACCCAGGATCTGTTCAACAAGTATGTGAAGAATGCGAAAGTATGAGTCTGATGAGGGCAAATCCTAGACCTAATCTAGACCTAACATGTGTAATCCTCTAAAATATTGACGGAAACCAGGTTTAATTGACAGTTTCAGTGTGGTACCACATTACCACGTGATCCAAACCAGAAAATGCCCGGGATCTGGCCAACAAGTATGCGAAAAATGTGAAAGTATGACCCTGATGTGGGCAAATCCCAGGCCCAACATATACCTATAATGCGTTATCCTCAAAAATATTGATCGAAACCAGATTTAATGGACTGTTTCAGTGTGGTACCACATTACTACCTGATCCAAACCAGAAGAAGCCCAGAATCTGGCCCTCAAGTATGAGAAATATGCGAAAGTACGAGCCTGATGAGAGCAAATCCCAGACCTAACCTAGACCTAAAATGCGTTATTCTCAAAAATATTGATCGAAACCAGGTTTAATGGACTGTTTCAGTGTGGTACCACATTACTACATGATCCAAACCAGAAAAAACCCAGGATCTGTTCAACAAGTATGTGAAAAACGCGAAAGTATGAGCCTGATGAGGGCAAATCCCGGACCTATCCCAGACCTAACTTGCGTTATCCTCTAAAATATTGGTCGAAACCAGGTTTAATTGACTGTTTCAGTGTGGTACCACTTTACTACGTGAACCAAAGCAGAGAAAACCCCCGATCAGGTCAATATGTATGTTAAAACTGCGAAAGTATGACCGTGATGATGGCAAATCCCAGGCCTAGCCTAGACCTAACATGCGTTATCCGCTGAGATATTGATTGAAACCGGGATTAATCGACTGTTTCAGTGTGGTACCACATTACTACCTGATCCAAATCAGAAGAAACCCAGGATCTGTTCAACAAGTATGTGAAGAATGCGAAAGTATGAGTCTGATGAGGGCAAATCCTAGACCTAACCTAGAACTAACATGTGTAATCCTCTAAAATATTGACGGAAACCAGGTTTAATTGACAGTTTCAGTGTGGTACCACATTACTACGTGAACCAATCCAGAAAAAGCCCAGGATCTAGCCAACAGGTATGAGAAATATGCGAAAGTATGAGTCTGATGAGGGCAAATTCCAGGCCAAACCTGGACCTAACATGCGTTATCCTCTGAAATATTTATCAAGACCAGGTGTAATGGACTGTTTCAGTGTGGTACCACAATACTACGTGATCCAATCCAGAAAAAGCCCAGGATCTCTTCAACAAGTATGTGATGTACGTGAAAGTATGAGCCTGAAGAGGGCAAATCCCAGACCTATCCCAGACATAACTTGTGTTATCCTCTAAAACATTGTTCGGAACCAGGTTTAATTGACTGTTTTAGTGTGGTACCTCTTTGCTACGCGATCCAAAGCAGAAAAAACCCTCGCACAGGTCAACATGTATGTTAATACTGCGAAAGCATGACCCTGATGAGGGCAAATCCATGGCCTAACCTAGACCTAACATGCGTCATCCAGTAAAATATTGATCGAAACCAGGTTTAATGGACTGTTTCAGTGTGGTACCACATTAGTACGTGATCCAAACCAGAAAAAGTCAGGGATCCGTTCAACAAGTATGTGAAAAACGCGAAAATATGACCCTGATGATTGCAAATCCCAGACCTGTCACAGACCTAACTTGCGTTATCCTGTAAAATATTGATCGAAACCAGGTTTAATTGACTGTATCAGTGTGGTACCAGTTTACGACGTGATCCAAAGCAGAAAAAACCATCGATTAGGTCGACAAGTATGAGAAATATGCGAAGGTATGAGCCTGATGAGGGCAAATCCTAGACCAAACCGAGACCTAACATGCGTTATCCTCAAAAATATTGATCGAAACCAGGTTTAATTGACTGTTTCAGTGTGGTACCACTTTACTACGTGATCCAAAGCAGAAAAAACCCCCGATCAGGTCAACATGCATGTTAAAACTGCGAAAGTATGACCCTGACGAGGGCAAATCCCAGACCTAATCTAGACCTAACATGCGTTATCCCCTAAAATATTGATCGAAACCAGGTTTAATGGACTGTTTCAGTGTGGTACCACTTTACTACGTGATCCAAACCAGTAGAGACCCAGGATCTGTTCAACAAGTATGTGAGGAATGCGAAAGTATGAGTCTGATGAGGGCAAATCCTAGACCTAACCTAGACCTAACATGTGTAATCCTCTAAAATATTGACGGAAACCAGGTTTAATTGACAGTTTCAGTGTGGTACCACATTACTGCGTGATCCAAACCAGAAGAAACCCAGGATCTGTTCAACAAGTATGTGAAGAATGCGAAAGTATGAGTCTGATGAGGGAAAATCCCAGGCCTAACCTAGACCTAACATGCGTTATCCTCAAAAATATTGATCGGAACCAGGTTTAATCGACTGTTTCATTGTGGTACCACATTACTACGTGATCCAAACCAGAAAAAAACCACGGATATGCTCAACAAGTATGTGAAGAATGCGAAAGTACGAGCCTGATGAGAGCAAATCCCAGACCTAACCTAGACCTATCATGAATTATTCTCTAAAATATTGATCGAAACCAGGTTGAATGGACTGTTTCAGTGTGGTACCACATTACTACGTGATCCAATCCAGAAAAAGCCCAGGATTACTTCAACATGTATGTCAAGAATGCGAAAGTATGAGTCTGATGAGGGAAAATCCCAGGCCTAACCTAGACTTAACATGCGTTATCCTCAAAAATATTGATCGAAACCAGGTTTAATGGACTGTTTCAGTGTGGTACCACATTACTACATGATCCAAACCAGAAAAAACCCAGGATCTGTTCAACAAGTATGTGAAAAACGCGAAAGTATGAGCCTGATGAGGGCAAATCCCGGACCTATCCCAGACCTAACTTGCGTTATCCTCTAAAATATTGGTCGAAACCAGGTTTAATTGACTGTTTCAGTGTGGTACCACTTTACTACGTGAACCAAAGCAGAGAAAACCCCCGATCAGGTCAATATGTATGTTAAAACTGCGAAAGTATGACCGTGATGATGGCAAATCCCAGGCCTAGCCTAGACCTAACATGCGTTATCCGCTGAGATATTGATTGAAACCGGGATTAATCGACTGTTTCAGTGTGGTACCACATTACTACCTGATCCAAATCAGAAGAAACCCAGGATCTGTTCAACAAGTATGTGAAGAATGCGAAAGTATGAGTCTGATGAGGGCAAATCCTAGACCTAACCTAGAACTAACATGTGTAATCCTCTAAAATATTGACGGAAACCAGGTTTAATTGACAGTTTCAGTGTGGTACCACATTACTACGTAAACCAATCCAGAAAAAGCCCAGGATCTAGCCAACAAGTATGAGAAATATGCGAAAGTATGAGTCTGATGAGGGCAAAGTCCAGGCCAAACCTGGACCTAACATGCGTTATCCTCTGAAATATTTATCAAGACCAGGTGTAATAGACTGTTTCAGTGTGGTACCACATTACTACGTGATCCAATCCAGAAAAAGCCCAGGATCTCTTCAACAAGTATGTGATGTACGTGAAAGTATGAGCCTGATGAGGGCAAATCCCAGACCTATCCCAGACATAACTTGTGTTATCCTCTAAAACATTGTTCGGAACCAGGTTTAATTGACTGTTTTAGTGTGGTACCTCTTTGCTACGCGATCCAAAGCAGAAAAAACCCTCGCACAGGTCAACATGTATGTTAATACTGCGAAAGCATGACCCTGATGAGGGCAAATCCATGGCCTAACCTAGACCTAACATGCGTCATCCAGTAAAATATTGATCGAAACCAGGTTTAATGGACTGTTTCAGTGTGGTACCACATTAGTCCGTGATCCAAACCAGAAAAAGTCAGGGATCTGTTCAACAAGTATGTGAAAAACGCGAAAATATGACCCTGATGATTGCAAATCCCAGACCTGTCACAGACCTAACTTGCGTTATCCTGTAAAATATTGATCGAAACCAGGTTTAATTGACTGTATCAGTGTGGTACCAGTTTACGACGTGATCCAAAGCAGAAAAAACCATCGATTAGGTCGACAAGTATGAGAAATATGCGAAGGTATGAGCCTGATGAGGGCAAATCCTAGACCAAACCGAGACCTAACATGCGTTATCCTCAAAAATATTGATCGAAACCAGGTTTAATTGACTGTTTCAGTGTGGTACCACTTTACTACGTGATCCAAAGCAGAAAAAACCCCCGATCAGGTCAACATGCATGTTAAAACTGCGAAAGTATGACCCTGACGAGGGCAAATCCCAGACCTAATCTAGACCTAACATGCGTTATCCCCTAAAATATTGATCGAAACCAGGTTTAATGGACTGTTTCAGTGTGGTACCACTTTACTACGTGATCCAAAGCAGAAAAAATCCGCGATCAGGTCGACATGTATGTTAAAACTGCGAAAGTATGACCCTGACGAGGGCAAATCCCAGACCTAACCTAGACCTAACATGCGTTATCCTCAAAAATATTGATCGAAACCAGGTTTAATTGACTGCTTCAGTGTGGTACCACATTACTACGTGATCCAAACCAGTAGAGACCCAGGATCTGTTCAACAAGTATGTGAGGAATGCGAAAGTATGAGTCTGATGAGGGCAAATCCTAGACCTAACCTAGACCTAACATGTGTAATCCTCTAAAATATTGACGGAAACCAGGTTTAATTGACAGTTTCAGTGTGGTACCACATTACTGCGTGATCCAAACCAGAAGAAACCCAGGATCTGTTCAACAAGTATGTGAAGAATGCGAAAGTATGAGTCTGATGAGGGAAAATCCCAGGCCTAACCTAGACCTAACATGCGTTATCCTCAAAAATATTGATCGGAACCAGGTTTAATCGACTGTTTCATTGTGGTACCACATTACTACGTGATCCAAACCAGAAAAAAACCACGGATATGCTCAACAAGTATGTGAAGAATGCGAAAGTACGAGCCTGATGAGAGCAAATCCCAGACCTAACCTAGACCTATCATGAATTATTCTCTAAAATATTGATCGAAACCAGGTTGAATGGACTGTTTCAGTGTGTTACCACATTACTACGTGATCCAATCCAGAAAAAGCCCAGGATTACTTCAACATGTATGTCAAGAATGCGAAAGTATGAGTCTGATGAGGGAAAATCCCAGGCCTAACCTAGACTTAACATGCGTTATCCTCAAAAATATTGATCGAAACCAGGTTTAATGGACTGTTTCAGTGTGGTACCACATTACTACATGATCCAAACCAGAAAAAACCCAGGATCTGTTCAACAAGTATGTGAAAAACGCGAAAGTATGAGCCTGATGAGGGCAAATCCCGGACCTATCCCAGACCTAACTTGCGTTATCCTCTAAAATATTGGTCGAAACCAGGTTTAATTGACTGTTTCAGTGTGGTACCACTTTACTACGTGAACCAAAGCAGAGAAAACCCCCGATCAGGTCAATATGTATGTTAAAACTGCGAAAGTATGACCGTGATGATGGCAAATCCCAGGCCTAGCCTAGACCTAACATGCGTTATCCGCTGAGATATTGATTGAAACCGGGATTAATCGACTGTTTCAGTGTGGTACCACATTACTACCTGATCCAAATCAGAAGAAACCCAGGATCTGTTCAACAAGTATGTGAAGAATGCGAAAGTATGAGTCTGATGAGGGCAAATCCTAGACCTAACCTAGAACTAACATGTGTAATCCTCTAAAATATTGACGGAAACCAGATTTAATTGACAGTTTCAGTGTGGTACCACATTACTACGTAAACCAATCCAGAAAAAGCCCAGGATCTAGCCAACAAGTATGAGAAATATGCGAAAGTATGAGTCTGATGAGGGCAAAGTCCAGGCCAAACCTGGACCTAACATGCGTTATCCTCTGAAATATTTATCAAGACCAGGTGTAATAGACTGTTTCAGTGTGGTACCACATTACTACGTGATCCAATCCAGAAAAAGCCCAGGATCTCTTCAACAAGTATGTGATGTACGTGAAAGTATGAGCCTGATGAGGGCAAATCCCAGACCTATCCCAGACATAACTTGTGTTATCCTCTAAAACATTGTTCGGAACCAGGTTTAATTGACTGTTTTAGTGTGGTACCTCTTTGCTACGCGACCCAAAGCAGAAAAAACCCTCGCACAGGTCAACATGTATGTTAATACTGCGAAAGCATGACCCTGATGAGGGCAAATCCATGGCCTAACCTAGACCTAACATGCGTCATCCAGTAAAATATTGATCGAAACCAGGTTTAATGGACTGTTTCAGTGTGGTACCACATTAGTCCGTGATCCAAACCAGAAAAAGTCAGGGATCTGTTCAACAAGTATGTGAAAAACGCGAAAATATGACCCTGATGATTGCAAATCCCAGACCTGTCACAGACCTAACTTGCGTTATCCTGTAAAATATTGATCGAAACCAGGTTTAATTGACTGTATCAGTGTGGTACCAGTTTACGACGTGATCCAAAGCAGAAAAAACCATCGATTAGGTCGACAAGTATGAGAAATATGCGAAGGTATGAGCCTGATGAGGGCAAATCCTAGACCAAACCGAGACCTAACATGCGTTATCCTCAAAAATATTGATCGAAACCAGGTTTAATTGACTGTTTCAGTGTGGTACCACTTTACTACGTGATCCAAAGCAGAAAAAATCCGCGATCAGGTCGACATGTATGTTAAAACTGCGAAAGTATGACCCTGATGTGGGAAAATCGCTGTTACCCTATAAAATATTGATCGAAACGAGGTTTAATTGACTGTCTCAGTGCGGTACCACTTTACTACGTGATCCAAAGCAGAAAAAAACCCAGGATCTGTTCAAGAAGTATGTGAAAAACGCGAAAATATGACCCTGATGAGTGCAAATCCCAGACCTGTCCCAGACCTAACTTGCGTTATCCTATAAAATATTGATCGAAACCAGGTTTAATTGACTGTATCAGTGTGGTACCACTTTACGACGTGATCCAAAGCAGAAAAAACCATCGATCTGTTCAGCAAGTATGTGAAGAATGCGAAAGTATGAGTCTGATGAGGGCAAATCCCAGGCCTAATCTAGACCTAACATGAGTTATCGTCCTAAATATTGATCGAAACCAGGTTTAATGGACTGTTTCAGTGTGGTACCACATTACTACGTGATCCAAACTAGAAAAAACCCAGGATCTGTTCAATAAGTATGTGAAGAATGCGAAAGTATGAGTCTGATGGGGGCAAATTCCAGGCCTAACCTAGACCTAACAGGCGTTATCCTCTGAAATATTGATCGAAACCAAGTTTCATGGACTGTATCAGTGTGATACCACGTTACCACGAGATCGAAACCAGAAAAAGCCCGGGATCTGGCCAACAAGTATGCGAAAAACGTGAAAGTATGATCCTGATGAAGGAAAATCCCAGACCTAACCTAGACCTAACATGTGTTATCCACTAAAATATTAATCGAAACCAAGTTTAATGATCTGTTTCAGTGTGGTACCACATTACTACGTGATTGAAACCAGAAAAATCCAGCATATGTTCAACAAGTATGTGAAGAATGCGAAAGTATGAGTCTGATGAGGGAAAATCCCTGGCCTAACTTAGACCTAACATGCGTTATCCTCAAAAATATTGATCGAAACAAGGTTTAATGGACTGTTTCAGTGTGGTACCACTTTACTACGTGATCCAAAGCAGAAAAAACCCCCGATCAGGTCAACATGTATGTTAAAACTGCGAAAGTATGACCCTGATGAGTGCAAATCCCAGGCCTAACCGAGACCTAACATGCGTTATCCTCTAAAATATTGATCGAAACCAGGATTAATGGACTGTTTCAGTGTGGCACCACATTACTACGTCATCCAATCCAGAAAAAGCCCAGGATCAGGTCAACATGTATGTTAAAACTGCGAAAATATGACCCTGATGAAGGAAAATCCCAGACCTAACCTAGACCTAACATGTGTTATCCACTAAAATATTAATCGAAACCAAGTTTAATGATCTGTTTCAGTGTGGTACCACATTACTACGTGATTGAAACCAGAAAAATCCAGCATATGTTCAACAAGTATGTGAAGAATGCGAAAGTATGAGCCTGATGAGGGAAAATCCCGGGCCTAACGTAGACGTAACATGCGTTAACCTCTAAAATATTGATCGCAACCAGGTTTACTGGACTGTTTCAGTGTGGTACCACATTACTACGTGATCGAAACCAGAAAAAGCCCAGAATCTGTTCAACAAGTATGTGAAGAATGCGAGAGTATGAGTCTGATGAGGGAAAATCCTAGACCTAACCCAGACCTAATGTGCGTTATCCTCTAAAATATTGATCGCAACCAGGTTTACTGGACTGTTTCAGTGTGGTACCACATTGCTACGTGATCGAAGCCAGAAAAAGCTCAGAATCTGTTCAACAAGTATGTGAAGAATGCGAAAGTATGAGTCTGATGAGGGAAAATCCCGGGCCTAACCTAGACGTAACATGCGTTATCCTCTAAAATATTGATCGAAACAAGGTTTAACCGACTGCTGCAGTATGGTACCACATTACAACGTGATCCAAACCAGAAAAAAACCCAGGATCTGTACAACAAGTATGTGAAGAATACGAAAGTATGGGTCTGATGAGGGCAAATCCCGGGCCTAACCTAGACGTAACATGCGTCATCCTCTAAAATATTGATCGAAACCAGGTTTACTGGACTGTTTCAGTGTGGTACCACATTACTACGTGATCGAAACCAGAAAAAGCCCAGAATCTGTTCAACAAGTATGTGAAGAATGCGAAAGTATGAGTCTGATGGGGGAAAATCCCTGACCTAACCTAGACCTAACATGCGCTTTCCTCTAAAGTATTGACGGAAACCAGGTTTAATTGACAGTTTCAGTGTCGTACCACATTACTACGTGATCCAAACCAGAAAAAGCCCAGGATCTAGCCTACAAGTCTGAGAGATATGCGATAGTACGAGCCTGATGAGAGCAAATAACAGACCTAACCTAGACCGAATATGCGTTATCGTCTAAAATATTGATCGAATCCAGTTTCAATGGACTGCTTTAGTGTGGTACCACTTTACTACGTGATCCAATGCAGAAAAAACCCTCGATCAGGTCAACATGTATGTTAAAACTGCGATAGTATGACCCTGATGAGGGCAAATCCCAGACCTAACCTAGACCTAACATGCGTTATCCTCAAAAATATTGATCGAAACAAGGTTTAATGGACTGTTTCAGTGTGGTACCACTTTACTACGTGATCCAAAGCAGAAAAAACCCCCGATCAGGTCAACATGTATGTTAATACTGCGAAAGTATGACCCTGATGAGGGAAAATCGCTGTTACCCTATAAAATATTGATCGAAACGAGGTTTAATTGACTGTCTCAGTGTGGTACCACTTTACTACGTGATCCAAAGCAGAAAAAAACCCAGGATCTGTTCAAGAAGTATGTGAAGAATGCGAAAGTATGAGCCTGATGAGGGAAAATCCCGGGCCTAACGTAGACGTAACATGCGTTAACCTCTAAAATATTGATCGCCACCAGGTTTACTGGACTGTTTCAGTGTGGTACCACATTACTACGTGATCGAAACCAGAAAAAGCCCAGAATCTGTTCAACAAGTATGTGAAGAATGCGAAAGTATGAGTCTGATGAGGGAAAATCCCGGGCCTAACCTAGACGTAACATGCGTTATCCTCTAAAATATTGATCGAAACAAGGTTTAACCGACTGCTGCAGTGTGGTACCACATTACAACGTGATCCAAACCAGAAAAAAACCCAGGATCTGTACAACAAGTATGTGAAGAATACGAAAGTATGGGTCTGATGAGGGCAAATCCCGGGCCTAACCTAGACGTAACATGCGTCATCCTCTAAAATATTGATCGAAACCAGGTTTGCTGGACTGTTTCAGTGTGGTACCACATTACTACGTGATCGAAACCAGAAAAAGCCCAGAATCTGTTCAACAAGTATGTGAGGAATGCGAAAGTATGAGTCTGATGAGGGAAAATCCCAGGCCTAACCTAGACCTACCATGCGTTATCCTCAAAAATATTGACGGAAACCAGGTTTAATTGACAGTTTCAGTGTCGTACCACATTACTACGTGATCCAAACCAGAAAAAGCCCAGGATCTTGCCTACAAGTATGAGAAATATGCGATAGTACGAGCCTGATGAGAGCAAATCCCAGACCTAACCTAGACCGAATATGCGTTATCGTCTAAAATATTGATCGAATCCAGTTTCAATGGACTGTTTTAGTGTGGTACCACTTTACTACGTGATTCAATGCAGAAAAAACCCCCGATCAGGTCAACATGTATGTTAAAACTGCGAAAGTATGACCCTGATGAGGGCAAATCCCAGACCTAACCTAGACCTAACGTGTGTTATCCTCTAAAATATTAATCGAAACCAGGTTTAATGGTCTGTTTCAGCGTGGTACACCGCATTACTACGTGATCGAAACCAGAAAAAAACCAGGATCTGTTCAAGAAGTATGTGAAGAATGCGAAAGTATGAGGCTGATGAGGGCAAATCCTAGACCTAACCTAGACCTAACGTGTGTTATCCTCTAAAATGTTAATCGAAATCAGGTTTAATGGTCTGTTTCAGCGTGGTACCACATTACTACGCGATCGAAACCAGAAAAAAAACAGGATCTTTTCAAGAAGTATGTGCAGAATGCGAAAGTATGAGGCTGATGAGGGCAAATCCTAGACCTAACCTAGACCTAACATGTGTTATCCTGTAATGTATTGACGGAAACAAGGTTTCGTGGACTGTAGCAGTGTGATGCCACATTACCACGTGATCCAAACCAGAAAAAGCCCGGGATCTGGCCAACAAGTATGCGAAAAATGTGAAAGTATGACCCTGAAGTGGGCAAATCTCTGTCCTAACCGAGACCTAACATGCGTTATCCTCTAAAATATTGACCGAAACCAGGTTTAATGGACTGTTTCAGTGTGGTACCACTTTACTACGTAATCCAAAGCAGAAAAAACCCACGACCAGGTCGACATGTATGTTAAAACTGCGAAAGTATGACACTGATGAGGGCAAATCCCAGACCTACCCCCCACCTAACATGTGTTAACCACTAAAATATTAATCGAAACAAGGTTTAATAGACAGTTTTAGTGCGGTACCACTTTACTACGTGATCCAATGCAGAAAAAACCCTTCATCAGGTCAACATGTATGTTAAAACTGCGAAAGTATGAGGCTGATGAGGGCAAATCCTAGACCTAACCTAGACCTAACATGTGTTATCCTGTAATGTATTGACGGAAACCAGGTTTAATTGACAGTTTCAGTGTGGCACCACATTACTACGTGATCCAAAGCAGAAGAAACCCTCGATCAGGTCAACATGTATGTTAAAACTGCGGAAAGTATGACTCTGATGAGGGCAAATCCCAGACCTAACCCAGACCTAACTTGCGTTATCCTCTAAAATATTGACAGAAGTCAGGTTTAATTGACTGTTTCACTGTGGTACCACATTACTACGTGATCCAAACCAGAAAAGCCCAGGATCTGTTCAACAAGTATGCGAAAAATGTGAAAGTATGACCCTGATGTGGGCAAATCTCTGGCCTAACCTAGACCTAACATGAATTATTCTCTAAAATATTGATCGAAACCAGGTTTAATGGACTGTTTCAGTGTGGTACCACATTACTACGTGATCCAAACCAGAAAAAGCCCAGAATCAGGCCAACAAGTATGAGAAATATGCGAAAGTATGAGCCTGATGAGGGTAAATCCCAGACCTAACCCAGACCTAACATGCGTTATCCTTTAAAATAATGACCGAGACTAGGTTTAATTGACTGTTTCAGTGTGATACCACATTACCACGTAATCCAAACCAGAAACACCCAGGATCTGTTCAAAAAGTAAGTGAAAAATGCGAAAGTATGACACTGATGAGGGCAAACCCCAGACCTATCCCAGACCTAACTTGCGTTGTCCTCTAAAATATTGATGGAAACCAGTTTTAATTGACTGTTTCAGTGTGGTACCACATTACTACCTGATCCAAATCAGAAGAAACCCAGGATCTGTTCAACAAGTATGTGAAGAATGCGAAAGTATGAGTCTGATGAGGGCAAATCCTAGACCTAACCTAGAACTAACATGTGTAATCCTCTAAAATATTGACGGAAACCAGGTTTAATTGACAGTTTCAGTGTGGTACCACATTACTACGTAAACCAATCCAGAAAAAGCCCAGGATGTAGCCAACAAGTATGAGAAATATGCGAAAGTATGAGTCTGATGAGGGCAAAGTCCAGGCCAAACCTGGACCTAACATGCGTTATCCTCTGAAATATTTATCAAGACCAGGTGTAATAGACTGTTTCAGTGTGGTACCACATTACTACGTGATCCAATCCAGAAAAAGCCCAGGATCTCTTCAACAAGTATGTGATGTACGTGAAAGTATGAGCCTGATGAGGGCAAATCCCAGACCTATCCCAGACATAACTTGTGTTATCCTCTAAAACATTGTTCGGAACCAGGTTTAATTGACTGTTTTAGTGTGGTACCTCTTTGCTACGCGATCCAAAGCAGAAAAAACCCTCGCACAGGTCAACATGTATGTTAATACTGCGAAAGCATGACCCTGATGAGGGCAAATCCATGGCCTAACCTAGACCTAACATGCGTCATCCAGTAAAATATTGATCGAAACCAGGTTTAATGGACTGTTTCAGTGTGGTACCACATTAGTCCGTGATCCAAACCAGAAAAAGTCAGGGATCTGTTCAACAAGTATGTGAAAAACGCGAAAATATGACCCTGATGATTGCAAATCCCAGACCTGTCACAGACCTAACTTGCGTTATCCTGTAAAATATTGATCGAAACCAGGTTTAATTGACTGTATCAGTGTGGTACCAGTTTACGACGTGATCCAAAGCAGAAAAAACCATCGATTAGGTCGACAAGTATGAGAAATATGCGAAGGTATGAGCCTGATGAGGGCAAATCCTAGACCAAACCGAGACCTAACATGCGTTATCCTCAAAAATATTGATCGAAACCAGGTTTAATTGACTGTCTCAGTGTGGTACCACTTTACTACGTGATCCAAAGCAGAAAAAAACCCAGGATCTGTTCAAGAAGTATGTGAAGAATGCGAAAGTATGAGCCTGATGAGGGAAAATCCCGGGCCTAACGTAGACGTAACATGCGTTAACCTCTAAAATATTGATCGCCACCAGGTTTACTGGACTGTTTCAGTGTGGTACCACATTACTACGTGATCGAAACCAGAAAAAGCCCAGAATCTGTTCAACAAGTATGTGAAGAATGCGAAAGTATGAGTCTGATGAGGGAAAATCCCGGGCCTAACCTAGACGTAACATGCGTTATCCTTTAAAATAATGACCGAGACTAGGTTTAATTGACTGTTTCAGTGTGATACCACATTACCACGTAATCCAAACCAGAAACACCCAGGATCTGTTCAAAAAGTAAGTGAAAAATGCGAAAGTATGACACTGATGAGGGCAAACCCCAGACCTATCCCAGACCTAACTTGCGTTGTCCTCTAAAATATTGATGGAAACCAGTTTTAATTGACTGTTTCAGTGTGGTACCACATTACTACCTGATCCAAATCAGAAGAAACCCAGGATCTGTTCAACAAGTATGTGAAGAATGCGAAAGTATGAGTCTGATGAGGGCAAATCCTAGACCTAACCTAGAACTAACATGTGTAATCCTCTAAAATATTGACGGAAACCAGGTTTAATTGACAGTTTCAGTGTGGTACCACATTACTACGTAAACCAATCCAGAAAAAGCCCAGGATGTAGCCAACAAGTATGAGAAATATGCGAAAGTATGAGTCTGATGAGGGCAAAGTCCAGGCCAAACCTGGACCTAACATGCGTTATCCTCTGAAATATTTATCAAGACCAGGTGTAATAGACTGTTTCAGTGTGGTACCACATTACTACGTGATCCAATCCAGAAAAAGCCCAGGATCTCTTCAACAAGTATGTGATGTACGTGAAAGTATGAGCCTGATGAGGGCAAATCCCAGACCTATCCCAGACATAACTTGTGTTATCCTCTAAAACATTGTTCGGAACCAGGTTTAATTGACTGTTTTAGTGTGGTACCTCTTTGCTACGCGATCCAAAGCAGAAAAAACCCTCGCACAGGTCAACATGTATGTTAATACTGCGAAAGCATGACCCTGATGAGGGCAAATCCATGGCCTAACCTAGACCTAACATGCGTCATCCAGTAAAATATTGATCGAAACCAGGTTTAATGGACTGTTTCAGTGTGGTACCACATTAGTCCGTGATCCAAACCAGAAAAAGTCAGGGATCTGTTCAACAAGTATGTGAAAAACGCGAAAATATGACCCTGATGATTGCAAATCCCAGACCTGTCACAGACCTAACTTGCGTTATCCTGTAAAATATTGATCGAAACCAGGTTTAATTGACTGTATCAGTGTGGTACCAGTTTACGACGTGATCCAAAGCAGAAAAAACCATCGATTAGGTCGACAAGTATGAGAAATATGCGAAGGTATGAGCCTGATGAGGGCAAATCCTAGACCAAACCGAGACCTAACATGCGTTATCCTCAAAAATATTGATCGAAACCAGGTTTAATTGACTGTCTCAGTGTGGTACCACTTTACTACGTGATCCAAAGCAGAAAAAAACCCAGGATCTGTTCAAGAAGTATGTGAAGAATGCGAAAGTATGAGCCTGATGAGGGAAAATCCCGGGCCTAACGTAGACGTAACATGCGTTAACCTCTAAAATATTGATCGCCACCAGGTTTACTGGACTGTTTCAGTGTGGTACCACATTACTACGTGATCGAAACCAGAAAAAGCCCAGAATCTGTTCAACAAGTATGTGAAGAATGCGAAAGTATGAGTCTGATGAGGGAAAATCCCGGGCCTAACCTAGACGTAACATGCGTTATCCTCTAAAATATTGATCGAAACAAGGTTTAACCGACTGCTGCAGTATGGTACCACATTACAACGTGATCCAAACCAGAAAAAAACCCAGGATCTGTACAACAAGTATGTGAAGAATACGAAAGTATGGGTCTGATGAGGGCAAATCCCGGGCCTAAGCTAGACGTAACATGCGTTGTCCTCTAAAATATTGATCGAAACAAGGTTTAACCGACTGCTGCAGTATGGTACCACATTACAACGTGATCCAAACCAGAAAAAAAACCCAGGATCTGTACAACAAGTATGTGAAGAATACGAAAGTATGGGTCTGATGAGGGCAAATCCCGGGCCTAACCTAGACGTAACATGCGTCATCCTCTAAAATATTGATCGAAACCAGGTTTGCTGGACTGTTTCAGTGTGGTACCACATTACTACGTGATCGAAACCAGAAAAAGCCCAGAATCTGTTCAACAAGTATGTGAGGAATGCGAAAGTATGAGTCTGATGAGGGAAAATCCCAGGCCTAACCTAGACCTACCATGCGTTATCCTCAAAAATATTGACGGAAACCAGGTTTAATTGACAGTTTCAGTGTCGTACCACATTACTACGTGATCCAAACCAGAAAAAGCCCAGGATCTTGCCTACAAGTATGAGAAATATGCGATAGTACGAGCCTGATGAGAGCAAATCCCAGACCTAACCTAGACCGAATATGCGTTATCGTCTAAAATATTGATCGAATCCAGTTTCAATGGACTGTTTTAGTGTGGTACCACTTTACTACGTGATTCAATGCAGAAAAAACCCCCGATCAGGTCAACATGTATGTTAAAACTGCGAAAGTATGACCCTGATGAGGGCAAATCCCAGACCTAACCTAGACCTAACGTGTGTTATCCTCTAAAATATTAATCGAAACCAGGTTTAATGGTCTGTTTCAGCGTGGTACACCGCATTACTACGTGATCGAAACCAGAAAAAAACCAGGATCTGTTCAAGAAGTATGTGAAGAATGCGAAAGTATGAGGCTGATGAGGGCAAATCCTAGACCTAACCTAGACCTAACGTGTGTTATCCTCTAAAATGTTAATCGAAATCAGGTTTAATGGTCTGTTTCAGCGTGGTACCACATTACTACGCGATCGAAACCAGAAAAAAAACAGGATCTTTTCAAGAAGTATGTGCAGAATGCGAAAGTATGAGGCTGATGAGGGCAAATCCTAGACCTAACCTAGACCTAACATGTGTTATCCTGTAATGTATTGACGGAAACAAGGTTTCGTGGACTGTAGCAGTGTGATGCCACATTACCACGTGATCCAAACCAGAAAAAGCCCGGGATCTGGCCAACAAGTATGCGAAAAATGTGAAAGTATGACCCTGAAGTGGGCAAATCTCTGTCCTAACCGAGACCTAACATGCGTTATCCTCTAAAATATTGACCGAAACCAGGTTTAATGGACTGTTTCAGTGTGGTACCACTTTACTACGTAATCCAAAGCAGAAAAAACCCACGACCAGGTCGACATGTATGTTAAAACTGCGAAAGTATGACACTGATGAGGGCAAATCCCAGACCTACCCCCCACCTAACATGTGTTAACCACTAAAATATTAATCGAAACAAGGTTTAATAGACAGTTTTAGTGCGGTACCACTTTACTACGTGATCCAATGCAGAAAAAACCCTTCATCAGGTCAACATGTATGTTAAAACTGCGAAAGTATGAGGCTGATGAGGGCAAATCCTAGACCTAACCTAGACCTAACATGTGTTATCCTGTAATGTATTGACGGAAACCAGGTTTAATTGACAGTTTCAGTGTGGCACCACATTACTACGTGATCCAAAGCAGAAGAAACCCTCGATCAGGTCAACATGTATGTTAAAACTGCGGAAAGTATGACTCTGATGAGGGCAAATCCCAGACCTAACCCAGACCTAACTTGCGTTATCCTCTAAAATATTGACAGAAGTCAGGTTTAATTGACTGTTTCACTGTGGTACCACATTACTACGTGATCCAAACCAGAAAAGCCCAGGATCTGTTCAACAAGTATGCGAAAAATGTGAAAGTATGACCCTGATGTGGGCAAATCTCTGGCCTAACCTAGACCTAACATGAATTATTCTCTAAAATATTGATCGAAACCAGGTTTAATGGACTGTTTCAGTGTGGTACCACATTACTACGTGATCCAAACCAGAAAAAGCCCAGAATCAGGCCAACAAGTATGAGAAATATGCGAAAGTATGAGCCTGATGAGGGTAAGTCCCAGACCTAACCCAGACCTAACATGCGTTATCCTTTAAAATAATGACCGAGACTAGGTTTAATTGACTGTTTCAGTATGATACCACATTACCACGTAATCCAAACCAGAAACACCCAGGATCTGTTCAAAAAGTAAGTGAAAAATGCGAAAGTATGACACTGATGAGGGCAAACCCCAGACCTATCCCAGACCTAACTTGCGTTGTCCTCTAAAATATTGATGGAAACCAGTTTTAATTGACTGTTTCAGTGTGGTACCACATTACTACCTGATCCAAATCAGAAGAAACCCAGGATCTGTTCAACAAGTATGTGAAGAATGCGAAAGTATGAGTCTGATGAGGGCAAATCCTAGACCTAACCTAGAACTAACATGTGTAATCCTCTAAAATATTGACGGAAACCAGGTTTAATTGACAGTTTCAGTGTGGTACCACATTACTACGTAAACCAATCCAGAAAAAGCCCAGGATCTAGCCAACAAGTATGAGAAATATGCGAAAGTATGAGTCTGATGAGGGCAAAGTCCAGGCCAAACCTGGACCTAACATGCGTTATCCTCTGAAATATTTATCAAGACCAGGTGTAATAGACTGTTTCAGTGTGGTACCACATTACTACGTGATCCAATCCAGAAAAAGCCCAGGATCTCTTCAACAAGTATGTGATGTACGTGAAAGTATGAGCCTGATGAGGGCAAATCCCAGACCTATCCCAGACATAACTTGTGTTATCCTCTAAAACATTGTTCGGAACCAGGTTTAATTGACTGTTTTAGTGTGGTACCTCTTTGCTACGCGATCCAAAGCAGAAAAAACCCTCGCACAGGTCAACATGTATGTTAATACTGCGAAAGCATGACCCTGATGAGGGCAAATCCATGGCCTAACCTAGACCTAACATGCGTCATCCAGTAAAATATTGATCGAAACCAGGTTTAATGGACTGTTTCAGTGTGGTACCACATTAGTCCGTGATCCAAACCAGAAAAAGTCAGGGATCTGTTCAACAAGTATGTGAAAAACGCGAAAATATGACCCTGATGATTGCAAATCCCAGACCTGTCACAGACCTAACTTGCGTTATCCTGTAAAATATTGATCGAAACCAGGTTTAATTGACTGTATCAGTGTGGTACCAGTTTACGACGTGATCCAAAGCAGAAAAAACCATCGATTAGGTCGACAAGTATGAGAAATATGCGAAGGTATGAGCCTGATGAGGGCAAATCCTAGACCAAACCGAGACCTAACATGCGTTATCCTCAAAAATATTGATCGAAACCAGGTTTAATTGACTGTCTCAGTGTGGTACCACTTTACTACGTGATCCAAAGCAGAAAAAAACCCAGGATCTGTTCAAGAAGTATGTGAAGAATGCGAAAGTATGAGCCTGATGAGGGAAAATCCCGGGCCTAACGTAGACGTAACATGCGTTAACCTCTAAAATATTGATCGCCACCAGGTTTACTGGACTGTTTCAGTGTGGTACCACATTACTACGTGATCGAAACCAGAAAAAGCCCAGAATCTGTTCAACAAGTATGTGAAGAATGCGAAAGTATGAGTCTGATGAGGGAAAATCCCGGGCCTAACCTAGACGTAACATGCGTTATCCTTTAAAATAATGACCGAGACTAGGTTTAATTGACTGTTTCAGTGTGATACCACATTACCACGTAATCCAAACCAGAAACACCCAGGATCTGTTCAAAAAGTAAGTGAAAAATGCGAAAGTATGACACTGATGAGGGCAAACCCCAGACCTATCCCAGACCTAACTTGCGTTGTCCTCTAAAATATTGATGGAAACCAGTTTTAATTGACTGTTTCAGTGTGGTACCACATTACTACCTGATCCAAATCAGAAGAAACCCAGGATCTGTTCAACAAGTATGTGAAGAATGCGAAAGTATGAGTCTGATGAGGGCAAATCCTAGACCTAACCTAGAACTAACATGTGTAATCCTCTAAAATATTGACGGAAACCAGGTTTAATTGACAGTTTCAGTGTGGTACCACATTACTACGTAAACCAATCCAGAAAAAGCCCAGGATGTAGCCAACAAGTATGAGAAATATGCGAAAGTATGAGTCTGATGAGGGCAAAGTCCAGGCCAAACCTGGACCTAACATGCGTTATCCTCTGAAATATTTATCAAGACCAGGTGTAATAGACTGTTTCAGTGTGGTACCACATTACTACGTGATCCAATCCAGAAAAAGCCCAGGATCTCTTCAACAAGTATGTGATGTACGTGAAAGTATGAGCCTGATGAGGGCAAATCCCAGACCTATCCCAGACATAACTTGTGTTATCCTCTAAAACATTGTTCGGAACCAGGTTTAATTGACTGTTTTAGTGTGGTACCTCTTTGCTACGCGATCCAAAGCAGAAAAAACCCTCGCACAGGTCAACATGTATGTTAATACTGCGAAAGCATGACCCTGATGAGGGCAAATCCATGGCCTAACCTAGACCTAACATGCGTCATCCAGTAAAATATTGATCGAAACCAGGTTTAATGGACTGTTTCAGTGTGGTACCACATTAGTCCGTGATCCAAACCAGAAAAAGTCAGGGATCTGTTCAACAAGTATGTGAAAAACGCGAAAATATGACCCTGATGATTGCAAATCCCAGACCTGTCACAGACCTAACTTGCGTTATCCTGTAAAATATTGATCGAAACCAGGTTTAATTGACTGTATCAGTGTGGTACCAGTTTACGACGTGATCCAAAGCAGAAAAAACCATCGATTAGGTCGACAAGTATGAGAAATATGCGAAGGTATGAGCCTGATGAGGGCAAATCCTAGACCAAACCGAGACCTAACATGCGTTATCCTCAAAAATATTGATCGAAACCAGGTTTAATTGACTGTCTCAGTGTGGTACCACTTTACTACGTGATCCAAAGCAGAAAAAAACCCAGGATCTGTTCAAGAAGTATGTGAAGAATGCGAAAGTATGAGCCTGATGAGGGAAAATCCCGGGCCTAACGTAGACGTAACATGCGTTAACCTCTAAAATATTGATCGCCACCAGGTTTACTGGACTGTTTCAGTGTGGTACCACATTACTACGTGATCGAAACCAGAAAAAGCCCAGAATCTGTTCAACAAGTATGTGAAGAATGCGAAAGTATGAGTCTGATGAGGGAAAATCCCGGGCCTAACCTAGACGTAACATGCGTTATCCTCTAAAATATTGATCGAAACAAGGTTTAACCGACTGCTGCAGTATGGTACCACATTACAACGTGATCCAAACCAGAAAAAAACCCAGGATCTGTACAACAAGTATGTGAAGAATACGAAAGTATGGGTCTGATGAGGGCAAATCCCGGGCCTAAGCTAGACGTAACATGCGTTGTCCTCTAAAATATTGATCGAAACAAGGTTTAACCGACTGCTGCAGTATGGTACCACATTACAACGTGATCCAAACCAGAAAAAAAACCCAGGATCTGTACAACAAGTATGTGAAGAATACGAAAGTATGGGTCTGATGAGGGCAAATCCCGGGCCTAACCTAGACGTAACATGCGTCATCCTCTAAAATATTGATCGAAACCAGGTTTGCTGGACTGTTTCAGTGTGGTACCACATTACTACGTGATCGAAACCAGAAAAAGCCCAGAATCTGTTCAACAAGTATGTGAGGAATGCGAAAGTATGAGTCTGATGAGGGAAAATCCCAGGCCTAACCTAGACCTACCATGCGTTATCCTCAAAAATATTGACGGAAACCAGGTTTAATTGACAGTTTCAGTGTCGTACCACATTACTACGTGATCCAAACCAGAAAAAGCCCAGGATCTTGCCTACAAGTATGAGAAATATGCGATAGTACGAGCCTGATGAGAGCAAATCCCAGACCTAACCTAGACCGAATATGCGTTATCGTCTAAAATATTGATCGAATCCAGTTTCAATGGACTGTTTTAGTGTGGTACCACTTTACTACGTGATTCAATGCAGAAAAAACCCCCGATCAGGTCAACATGTATGTTAAAACTGCGAAAGTATGACCCTGATGAGGGCAAATCCCAGACCTAACCTAGACCTAACGTGTGTTATCCTCTAAAATATTAATCGAAACCAGGTTTAATGGTCTGTTTCAGCGTGGTACACCGCATTACTACGTGATCGAAACCAGAAAAAAACCAGGATCTGTTCAAGAAGTATGTGAAGAATGCGAAAGTATGAGGCTGATGAGGGCAAATCCTAGACCTAACCTAGACCTAACGTGTGTTATCCTCTAAAATGTTAATCGAAATCAGGTTTAATGGTCTGTTTCAGCGTGGTACCACATTACTACGCGATCGAAACCAGAAAAAAAACAGGATCTTTTCAAGAAGTATGTGCAGAATGCGAAAGTATGAGGCTGATGAGGGCAAATCCTAGACCTAACCTAGACCTAACATGTGTTATCCTGTAATGTATTGACGGAAACAAGGTTTCGTGGACTGTAGCAGTGTGATGCCACATTACCACGTGATCCAAACCAGAAAAAGCCCGGGATCTGGCCAACAAGTATGCGAAAAATGTGAAAGTATGACCCTGAAGTGGGCAAATCTCTGTCCTAACCGAGACCTAACATGCGTTATCCTCTAAAATATTGACCGAAACCAGGTTTAATGGACTGTTTCAGTGTGGTACCACTTTACTACGTAATCCAAAGCAGAAAAAACCCACGACCAGGTCGACATGTATGTTAAAACTGCGAAAGTATGACACTGATGAGGGCAAATCCCAGACCTACCCCCCACCTAACATGTGTTAACCACTAAAATATTAATCGAAACAAGGTTTAATAGACAGTTTTAGTGCGGTACCACTTTACTACGTGATCCAATGCAGAAAAAACCCTTCATCAGGTCAACATGTATGTTAAAACTGCGAAAGTATGAGGCTGATGAGGGCAAATCCTAGACCTAACCTAGACCTAACATGTGTTATCCTGTAATGTATTGACGGAAACCAGGTTTAATTGACAGTTTCAGTGTGGCACCACATTACTACGTGATCCAAAGCAGAAGAAACCCTCGATCAGGTCAACATGTATGTTAAAACTGCGGAAAGTATGACTCTGATGAGGGCAAATCCCAGACCTAACCCAGACCTAACTTGCGTTATCCTCTAAAATATTGACAGAAGTCAGGTTTAATTGACTGTTTCACTGTGGTACCACATTACTACGTGATCCAAACCAGAAAAGCCCAGGATCTGTTCAACAAGTATGCGAAAAATGTGAAAGTATGACCCTGATGTGGGCAAATCTCTGGCCTAACCTAGACCTAACATGAATTATTCTCTAAAATATTGATCGAAACCAGGTTTAATGGACTGTTTCAGTGTGGTACCACATTACTACGTGATCCAAACCAGAAAAAGCCCAGAATCAGGCCAACAAGTATGAGAAATATGCGAAAGTATGAGCCTGATGAGGGTAAGTCCCAGACCTAACCCAGACCTAACATGCGTTATCCTTTAAAATAATGACCGAGACTAGGTTTAATTGACTGTTTCAGTATGATACCACATTACCACGTAATCCAAACCAGAAACACCCAGGATCTGTTCAAAAAGTAAGTGAAAAATGCGAAAGTATGACACTGATGAGGGCAAACCCCAGACCTATCCCAGACCTAACTTGCGTTGTCCTCTAAAATATTGATGGAAACCAGTTTTAATTGACTGTTTCAGTGTGGTACCACATTACTACCTGATCCAAATCAGAAGAAACCCAGGATCTGTTCAACAAGTATGTGAAGAATGCGAAAGTATGAGTCTGATGAGGGCAAATCCTAGACCTAACCTAGAACTAACATGTGTAATCCTCTAAAATATTGACGGAAACCAGGTTTAATTGACAGTTTCAGTGTGGTACCACATTACTACGTAAACCAATCCAGAAAAAGCCCAGGATCTAGCCAACAAGTATGAGAAATATGCGAAAGTATGAGTCTGATGAGGGCAAAGTCCAGGCCAAACCTGGACCTAACATGCGTTATCCTCTGAAATATTTATCAAGACCAGGTGTAATAGACTGTTTCAGTGTGGTACCACATTACTACGTGATCCAATCCAGAAAAAGCCCAGGATCTCTTCAACAAGTATGTGATGTACGTGAAAGTATGAGCCTGATGAGGGCAAATCCCAGACCTATCCCAGACATAACTTGTGTTATCCTCTAAAACATTGTTCGGAACCAGGTTTAATTGACTGTTTTAGTGTGGTACCTCTTTGCTACGCGATCCAAAGCAGAAAAAACCCTCGCACAGGTCAACATGTATGTTAATACTGCGAAAGCATGACCCTGATGAGGGCAAATCCATGGCCTAACCTAGACCTAACATGCGTCATCCAGTAAAATATTGATCGAAACCAGGTTTAATGGACTGTTTCAGTGTGGTACCACATTAGTCCGTGATCCAAACCAGAAAAAGTCAGGGATCTGTTCAACAAGTATGTGAAAAACGCGAAAATATGACCCTGATGATTGCAAATCCCAGACCTGTCACAGACCTAACTTGCGTTATCCTGTAAAATATTGATCGAAACCAGGTTTAATTGACTGTATCAGTGTGGTACCAGTTTACGACGTGATCCAAAGCAGAAAAAACCATCGATTAGGTCGACAAGTATGAGAAATATGCGAAGGTATGAGCCTGATGAGGGCAAATCCTAGACCAAACCGAGACCTAACATGCGTTATCCTCAAAAATATTGATCGAAACCAGGTTTAATTGACTGTTTCAGTGTGGTACCACTTTACTACGTGATCCAAAGCAGAAAAAACCCCCGATCAGGTCAACATGCATGTTAAAACTGCGAAAGTATGACCCTGACGAGGGCAAATCCCAGACCTAATCTAGACCTAACATGCGTTATCCCCTAAAATATTGATCGAAACCAGGTTTAATGGACTGTTTCAGTGTGGTACCACTTTACTACGTGATCCAAAGCAGAAAAAATCCGCGATCAGGTCGACATGTATGTTAAAACTGCGAAAGTATGACCCTGACGAGGGCAAATCCCAGACCTAACCTAGACCTAACATGCGTTATCCTCAAAAATATTGATCGAAACCAGGTTTAATTGACTGCTTCAGTGTGGTACCACATTACTACGTGATCCAAACCAGTAGAGACCCAGGATCTGTTCAACAAGTATGTGAGGAATGCGAAAGTATGAGTCTGATGAGGGCAAATCCTAGACCTAACCTAGACCTAACATGTGTAATCCTCTAAAATATTGACGGAAACCAGGTTTAATTGACAGTTTCAGTGTGGTACCACATTACTGCGTGATCCAAACCAGAAGAAACCCAGGATCTGTTCAACAAGTATGTGAAGAATGCGAAAGTATGAGTCTGATGAGGGCAAATCCTAGACCTAACCTAGAACTAACATGTGTAATCCTCTAAAATATTGACGGAAACCAGGTTTAATTGACAGTTTCAGTGTGGTACCACATTACTACGTAAACCAATCCAGAAAAAGCCCAGGATGTAGCCAACAAGTATGAGAAATATGCGAAAGTATGAGTCTGATGAGGGCAAAGTCCAGGCCAAACCTGGACCTAACATGCGTTATCCTCTGAAATATTTATCAAGACCAGGTGTAATAGACTGTTTCAGTGTGGTACCACATTACTACGTGATCCAATCCAGAAAAAGCCCAGGATCTCTTCAACAAGTATGTGATGTACGTGAAAGTATGAGCCTGATGAGGGCAAATCCCAGACCTATCCCAGACATAACTTGTGTTATCCTCTAAAACATTGTTCGGAACCAGGTTTAATTGACTGTTTTAGTGTGGTACCTCTTTGCTACGCGATCCAAAGCAGAAAAAACCCTCGCACAGGTCAACATGTATGTTAATACTGCGAAAGCATGACCCTGATGAGGGCAAATCCATGGCCTAACCTAGACCTAACATGCGTCATCCAGTAAAATATTGATCGAAACCAGGTTTAATGGACTGTTTCAGTGTGGTACCACTTTACTACGTGATCCAAAGCAGAAAAAAACCCAGGATCTGTTCAAGAAGTATGTGAAAAACGCGAAAATATGACCCTGATGAGTGCAAATCCCAGACCTGTCCCAGACCTAACTTGCGTTATCCTATAAAATATTGATCGAAACCAGGTTTAATTGACTGTATCAGTGTGGTACCAGTTTACGACGTGATCCAAAGCAGAAAAAACCATCGATTAGGTCGACAAGTATGAGAAATATGCGAAGGTATGAGCCTGATGAGGGCAAATCCTAGACCAAACCGAGACCTAACATGCGTTATCCTCAAAAATATTGATCGAAACCAGGTTTAATTGACTGTTTCAGTGTGGTACCACTTTACTACGTGATCCAAAGCAGAAAAAATCCGCGATCAGGTCGACATGTATGTTAAAACTGCGAAAGTATGACCCTGATGTGGGAAAATCGCTGTTACCCTATAAAATATTGATCGAAACGAGGTTTAATTGACTGTCTCAGTGCGGTACCACTTTACTACGTGATCCAAAGCAGAAAAAAACCCAGGATCTGTTCAAGAAGTATGTGAAAAACGCGAAAATATGACCCTGATGAGTGCAAATCCCAGACCTGTCCCAGACCTAACTTGCGTTATCCTATAAAATATTGATCGAAACCAGGTTTAATTGACTGTATCAGTGTGGTACCACTTTACGACGTGATCCAAAGCAGAAAAAACCATCGATCTGTTCAGCAAGTATGTGAAGAATGCGAAAGTATGAGTCTGATGAGGGCAAATCCCAGGCCTAATCTAGACCTAACATGAGTTATCGTCCTAAATATTGATCGAAACCAGGTTTAATGGACTGTTTCAGTGTGGTACCACATTACTACGTGATCCAAACTAGAAAAAACCCAGGATCTGTTCAATAAGTATGTGAAGAATGCGAAAGTATGAGTCTGATGGGGGCAAATTCCAGGCCTAACCTAGACCTAACAGGCGTTATCCTCTGAAATATTGATCGAAACCAAGTTTCATGGACTGTATCAGTGTGATACCACGTTACCACGAGATCGAAACCAGAAAAAGCCCGGGATCTGGCCAACAAGTATGCGAAAAACGTGAAAGTATGATCCTGATGAAGGAAAATCCCAGACCTAACCTAGACCTAACATGTGTTATCCACTAAAATATTAATCGAAACCAAGTTTAATGATCTGTTTCAGTGTGGTACCACATTACTACGTGATTGAAACCAGAAAAATCCAGCATATGTTCAACAAGTATGTGAAGAATGCGAAAGTATGAGTCTGATGAGGGAAAATCCCTGGCCTAACTTAGACCTAACATGCGTTATCCTCAAAAATATTGATCGAAACAAGGTTTAATGGACTGTTTCAGTGTGGTACCACTTTACTACGTGATCCAAAGCAGAAAAAACCCCCGATCAGGTCAACATGTATGTTAAAACTGCGAAAGTATGACCCTGATGAGTGCAAATCCCAGGCCTAACCGAGACCTAACATGCGTTATCCTCTAAAATATTGATCGAAACCAGGATTAATGGACTGTTTCAGTGTGGCACCACATTACTACGTCATCCAATCCAGAAAAAGCCCAGGATCAGGTCAACATGTATGTTAAAACTGCGAAAATATGACCCTGATGAAGGAAAATCCCAGACCTAACCTAGACCTAACATGTGTTATCCACTAAAATATTAATCGAAACCAAGTTTAATGATCTGTTTCAGTGTGGTACCACATTACTACGTGATTGAAACCAGAAAAATCCAGCATATGTTCAACAAGTATGTGAAGAATGCGAAAGTATGAGTCTGATGAGGGAAAATCCCTGGCCTAACCTAGACCTAACATGCGCTATCCTCAAAAATATTGATCGAAACAAGGTTTAATGGACTGTTTCAGTGTGGTACCACTTTACTACGTGATCCAAAGCAGAAAAAACCCCCGATCAGGTCAACATGTATGTTAAAACTGCGAAAGTATGACCCTGATGAGGGAAAATCGCTGTTACCCTATAAAATATTGATCGAAACGAGGTTTAATTGACTGTCTCAGTGTGGTACCACTTTACTACGTGATCCAAAGCAGAAAAAAACCAAGGATCTGTTCAAGAAGTATGTGAAGAATGCGAAAGTATGAGCCTGATGAGGGAAAATCCCGGGCCTAACGTAGACGTAACATGCGTTAACCTCTAAAATATTGATCGCAACCAGGTTTACTGGACTGTTTCAGTGTGGTACCACATTACTACGTGATCGAAACCAGAAAAAGCCCAGAATCTGTTCAACAAGTATGTGAAGAATGCGAGAGTATGAGTCTGATGAGGGAAAATCCTAGACCTAACCCAGACCTAATGTGCGTTATCCTCTAAAATATTGATCGCAACCAGGTTTACTGGACTGTTTCAGTGTGGTACCACATTGCTACGTGATCGAAGCCAGAAAAAGCTCAGAATCTGTTCAACAAGTATGTGAAGAATGCGAAAGTATGAGTCTGATGAGGGAAAATCCCGGGCCTAACCTAGACGTAACATGCGTTATCCTCTAAAATATTGATCGAAACAAGGTTTAACCGACTGCTGCAGTATGGTACCACATTACAACGTGATCCAAACCAGAAAAAAACCCAGGATCTGTACAACAAGTATGTGAAGAATACGAAAGTATGGGTCTGATGAGGGCAAATCCCGGGCCTAACCTAGACGTAACATGCGTCATCCTCTAAAATATTGATCGAAACCAGGTTTACTGGACTGTTTCAGTGTGGTACCACATTACTACGTGATCGAAACCAGAAAAAGCCCAGAATCTGTTCAACAAGTATGTGAAGAATGCGAAAGTATGAGTCTGATGGGGGAAAATCCCTGACCTAACCTAGACCTAACATGCGCTTTCCTCTAAAGTATTGACGGAAACCAGGTTTAATTGACAGTTTCAGTGTCGTACCACATTACTACGTGATCCAAACCAGAAAAAGCCCAGGATCTAGCCTACAAGTCTGAGAGATATGCGATAGTACGAGCCTGATGAGAGCAAATCCCAGACCTAACCTAGACCGAATATGCGTTATCGTCTAAAATATTGATCGAATCCAGTTTCAATGGACTGCTTTAGTGTGGTACCACTTTACTACGTGATCCAATGCAGAAAAAACCCTCGATCAGGTCAACATGTATGTTAAAACTGCGATAGTATGACCCTGATGAGGGCAAATCCCAGACCTAACCTAGACCTAACATGCGTTATCCTCAAAAATATTGATCGAAACAAGGTTTAATGGACTGTTTCAGTGTGGTACCACTTTACTACGTGATCCAAAGCAGAAAAAACCCCCGATCAGGTCAACATGTATGTTAATACTGCGAAAGTATGACCCTGATGAGGGAAAATCGCTGTTACCCTATAAAATATTGATCGAAACGAGGTTTAATTGACTGTCTCAGTGTGGTACCACTTTACTACGTGATCCAAAGCAGAAAAAAACCCAGGATCTGTTCAAGAAGTATGTGAAGAATGCGAAAGTATGAGCCTGATGAGGGAAAATTCCGGGCCTAACGTAGACGTAACATGCGTTAACCTCTAAAATATTGATCGCCACCAGGTTTACTGGACTGTTTCAGTGTGGTACCACATTACTACGTGATCGAAACCAGAAAAAGCCCAGAATCTGTTCAACAAGTATGTGAAGAATGCGAAAGTATGAGTCTGATGAGGGAAAATCCCGGGCCTAACCTAGACGTAACATGCGTTATCCTCTAAAATATTGATCGAAACAAGGTTTAACCGACTGCTGCAGTATGGTACCACATTACAACGTGATCCAAACCAGAAAAAAACCCAGGATCTGTACAACAAGTATGTGAAGAATACGAAAGTATGGGTCTGATGAGGGCAAATCCCGGGCCTAACCTAGACGTAACATGCGTTATCCTCTAAAATATTGATCGAAACAAGGTTTAACCGACTGCTGCAGTATGGTACCACATTACAACGTGATCCAAACCAGAAAAAAAACCCAGGATCTGTACAACAAGTATGTGAAGAATACGAAAGTATGGGTCTGATGAGGGCAAATCCCGGGCCTAACCTAGACGTAACATGCGTCATCCTCTAAAATATTGATCGAAACCAGGTTTGCTGGACTGTTTCAGTGTGGTACCACATTACTACGTGATCGAAACCAGAAAAAGCCCAGAATCTGTTCAACAAGTATGTGAGGAATGCGAAAGTTTGAGTCTGATGAGGGAAAATCCCAGGCCTAACCTAGACCTACCATGCGTTATCCTCAAAAATATTGACGGAAACCAGGTTTAATTGACAGTTTCAGTGTCGTACCACATTACTACGTGATCCAAACCAGAAAAAGCCCAGGATCTTGCCTACAAGTATGAGAAATATGCGATAGTACGAGCCTGATGAGAGCAAATCCCAGACCTAACCTAGACCGAATATGCGTTATCGTCTAAAATATTGATCGAATCCAGTTTCAATGGACTGTTTTAGTGTGGTACCACTTTACTACGTGATTCAATGCAGAAAAAACCCCCGATCAGGTCAACATGTATGTTAAAACTGCGAAAGTATGACCCTGATGAGGGCAAATCCCAGACCTAACCTAGACCTAACGTGTGTTATCCTCTAAAATATTAATCGAAACCAGGTTTAATGGTCTGTTTCAGCGTGGTACACCGCATTACTACGTGATCGAAACCAGAAAAAAACCAGGATCTGTTCAAGAAGTATGTGAAGAATGCGAAAGTATGAGGCTGATGAGGGCAAATCCTAGACCTAACCTAGACCTAACGTGTGTTATCCTCTAAAATGTTAATCGAAATCAGGTTTAATGGTCTGTTTCAGCGTGGTACCACATTACTACGCGATCGAAACCAGAAAAAAAACAGGATCTTTTCAAGAAGTATGTGCAGAATGCGAAAGTATGAGGCTGATGAGGGCAAATCCTAGACCTAACCTAGACCTAACATGTGTTATCCTGTAATGTATTGACGGAAACAAGGTTTCGTGGACTGTAGCAGTGTGATGCCACATTACCACGTGATCCAAACCAGAAAAAGCCCGGGATCTGGCCAACAAGTATGCGAAAAATGTGAAAGTATGACCCTGAAGTGGGCAAATCTCTGTCCTAACCGAGACCTAACATGCGTTATCCTCTAAAATATTGACCGAAACCAGGTTTAATGGACTGTTTCAGTGTGGTACCACTTTACTACGTGATCCAAAGCAGAAAAAACCCACGACCAGGTCGACATGTATGTTAAAACTGCGAAAGTATGACACTGATGAGGGCAAATCCCAGACCTACCCCCCACCTAACATGTGTTAACCACTAAAATATTAATCGAAACAAGGTTTAATAGACAGTTTTAGTGCGGTACCACTTTACTACGTGATCCAATGCAGAAAAAACCCTTCATCAGGTCAACATGTATGTTAAAACTGCGAAAGTATGAGGCTGATGAGGGCAAATCCTAGACCTAACCTAGACCTAACATGTGTTATCCTGTAATGTATTGACGGAAACCAGGTTTAATTGACAGTTTCAGTGTGGCACCACATTACTACGTGATCCAAAGCAGAAGAAACCCTCGATCAGGTCAACATGTATGTTAAAACTGCGGAAAGTATGACTCTGATGAGGGCAAATCCCAGACCTAACCCAGACCTAACTTGCGTTATCCTCTAAAATATTGACAGAAGTCAGGTTTAATTGACTGTTTCACTGTGGTACCACATTACTACGTGATCCAAACCAGAAAAGCCCAGGATCTGTTCAACAAGTATGCGAAAAATGTGAAAGTATGACCCTGATGTGGGCAAATCTCTGGCCTAACCTAGACCTAACATGAATTATTCTCTAAAATATTGATCGAAACCAGGTTTAATGGACTGTTTCAGTGTGGTACCACATTACTACGTGATCCAAACCAGAAAAAGCCCAGAATCAGGCCAACAAGTATGAGAAATATGCGAAAGTATGAGCCTGATGAGGGTAAATCCCAGACCTAACCCAGACCTAACATGCGTTATCCTTTAAAATAATGACCGAGACTAGGTTTAATTGACTGTTTCAGTGTGATACCACATTACCACGTAATCCAAACCAGAAACACCCAGGATCTGTTCAAAAAGTAAGTGAAAAATGCGAAAGTATGACACTGATGAGGGCAAACCCCAGACCTATCCCAGACCTAACTTGCGTTGTCCTCTAAAATATTGATGGAAACCAGTTTTAATTGACTGTTTCAGTGTGGTACCACATTACTACGTGACCCAATCCAGAAAAAGCCCAGGATCTAGCCATCAAGTATGAGAAATATGCGAAAGTATGAGCCTGATGAGAGCAAATACCAGACCTAACCTAGACCTAACATGAATTATTCTCTAAAATATTGATCGAAACCAGTTTTAATTGACTGTTTCAGTGTGGTACCACATTACTACGTGATCCAAACCAGAAAAAACCTCGGATCTGTTCAACAAGTATGTGAAGAATGCGAAAGTATGAGCCAGATGAGGGCAAATCCCAGACCTATCCCAGACCCAACTTGCGTTATCCTCTAAAATACTGGTCGAGACCAGGGTTAGTCGACTGTTTCAGTGTGGTACCACTTTACTACGTGATCGAATCCAGAAAAAACCCAGGATCTGTTCAACAAGCATGTGAAGAATGCGAAAGTATGAGACGGATGAGAGCAAATACCAGACCTAACCTAGACCTAACATGAATTATTCTCTAAAATATTGATCGAAACCAGTTTTAATTGACTGTTTCAGTGTGGTACCACATTACTACGTGACCCAATCCAGAAAAAGCCCAGGATCTAGCCATCAAGTATGAGAACTATGCGAAAGTATGAGCCTGATGAGAGCAAATACCAGACCTAACCTAGACCTAACATGAATTATTCTCTAAAATATTGATCGAAACCAGTTTTAATTGACTGTTTCAGTGTGGTACCACATTACTACGTGATCCAAACCAGAAATAACCCAGGATCTGTTGAACAAGTATGTGAAGAATGCGATAGTATGAGTCTGATGAGGGCAAATCCCAGGCCTAACCTAGACCTAACATGCGTTATCATCTAGAATATTGATCGAAACCAGGTTTAATCGACTGATTCAGTGTGGTACCACATTACTACGTGATCGAATCCAGAAAAAACCCAGGATCTGTTCAACAAGCATGTGAAGAATGCGAAAGTATGAGACGGATGATGGCAAATCCTAGACCTAACCTAGACCTAACCGGGGTTATCCTCTAAAATGTTGATCGTGACCAGGTTTAACTGACTGTTTCAGTGTGGTACCACATTACTACGTGATCCAAACCAGAAAAAGCCCAGTATCTGGCCACAAGTATGAGAAATATGCGAAAGTTTGAGTCTGATGAGGGCAAATCCCAGGCCTAACCTAGACGTAACATGCGTTATCAACTAAAGTATTGATCGAAACCAGGTTTAATCGACTGTTTCACTGTGGTACCACATTACTACCTGATCCAAACCAGAAAAAACCCAGGATCTTTTCAACAAGTATGTGAGGAATTCGAAAATATGAGCCAGATGAGGGCAAATCCCAGACCTATCCCAGACCCAACTTGCGTTATCCTCTAAAGTATTGGTCGAGACCAGGGTTAGTCGACTGTTTCAGTGTGGTACCACTTTACTACGTGATCCAAACCAGAAATAACCCAGGATCTGTTGAACAAGTATGTGAAGAATGCGATAGTATGGGTCTGATGAGGGCAAATCCCAGGCCTAACCTAGACCTAACATGCGTTATCATCTAGAATATTGATCGAAACCAGGTTTAATCGACTGATTCAGTGTGGTACCACATTACCACGTGATCCAAACCAGAAAAATCCCAGGATCTGGCTAGCGAGCATGCGAAAAATGCAAAAGTATGACCCAGATGAGGGCAAATCGCAGACCTATCCCAGACCCAACTTGCGTTATCCTCTAAAGTATTGGTCGAGACCAGGGTTAGTCGACTGTTTCAGTGTGGTACCACTTTACTACGTGATCCAAACCAGAAATAACCCAGGATCTGTTGAACAAGTATGTGAAGAATGCGATAGTATGGGTCTGACGGGGGCAAATCCCAGGCCTAACCTAGACCGAGCATGAGTTTTCCTCTAAAATATTGATCGAAACCAGGTTTAATGGACTGTTTCACTGTGGTACCACATAACTACGTGATCCAAACCAGGAAAAACCCAGGACCTGTTCAACAAGTATGTGAAGAATGCGAAAGTATGAGACAGATGATGGCAAATCCTAGACCTAACCCAGACCTAATGTGCGTTATCCTCTAAAATATTGATCGCAACCAGGTTTACTGGACTGTTTCAGTGTGGTACCACATTGCTACGTGATCGAAGCCAGAAAAAGCTCAGAATCTGTTCAACAAGTATGTGAAGAATGCGAAAGTATGAGTCTGATGAGGGAAAATCCCGGGCCTAACCTAGACGTAACATGCGTTATCCTCTAAAATATTGATCGAAACAAGGTTTAACCGACTGCTGCAGTATGGTACCACATTACAACGTGATCCAAACCAGAAAAAAACCCAGGATCTGTACAACAAGTATGTGAAGAATACGAAAGTATGGGTCTGATGAGGGCAAATCCCGGGCCTAACCTAGACGTAACATGCGTCATCCTCTAAAATATTGATCGAAACCAGGTTTACTGGACTGTTTCAGTGTGGTACCACATTACTACGTGATCGAAACCAGAAAAAGCCCAGAATCTGTTCAACAAGTATGTGAAGAATGCGAAAGTATGAGTCTGATGGGGGAAAATCCCTGACCTAACCTAGACCTAACATGCGCTTTCCTCTAAAGTATTGACGGAAACCAGGTTTAATTGACAGTTTCAGTGTCGTACCACATTACTACGTGATCCAAACCAGAAAAAGCCCAGGATCTAGCCTACAAGTCTGAGAGATATGCGATAGTACGAGCCTGATGAGAGCAAATCCCAGACCTAACCTAGACCGAATATGCGTTATCGTCTAAAATATTGATCGAATCCAGTTTCAATGGACTGCTTTAGTGTGGTACCACTTTACTACGTGATCCAATGCAGAAAAAACCCTCGATCAGGTCAACATGTATGTTAAAACTGCGATAGTATGACCCTGATGAGGGCAAATCCCAGACCTAACCTAGACCTAACATGCGTTATCCTCAAAAATATTGATCGAAACAAGGTTTAATGGACTGTTTCAGTGTGGTACCACTTTACTACGTGATCCAAAGCAGAAAAAACCCCCGATCAGGTCAACATGTATGTTAATACTGCGAAAGTATGACCCTGATGAGGGAAAATCGCTGTTACCCTATAAAATATTGATCGAAACGAGGTTTAATTGACTGTCTCAGTGTGGTACCACTTTACTACGTGATCCAAAGCAGAAAAAAACCCAGGATCTGTTCAAGAAGTATGTGAAGAATGCGAAAGTATGAGCCTGATGAGGGAAAATCCCGGGCCTAACGTAGACGTAACATGCGTTAACCTCTAAAATATTGATCGCCACCAGGTTTACTGGACTGTTTCAGTGTGGTACCACATTACTACGTGATCGAAACCAGAAAAAGCCCAGAATCTGTTCAACAAGTATGTGAAGAATGCGAAAGTATGAGTCTGATGAGGGAAAATCCCGGGCCTAACCTAGACGTAACATGCGTTATCCTCTAAAATATTGATCGAAACAAGGTTTAACCGACTGCTGCAGTATGGTACCACATTACAACGTGATCCAAACCAGAAAAAAACCCAGGATCTGTACAACAAGTATGTGAAGAATACGAAAGTATGGGTCTGATGAGGGCAAATCCCGGGCCTAACCTAGACGTAACATGCGTTATCCTCTAAAATATTGATCGAAACAAGGTTTAACCGACTGCTGCAGTATGGTACCACATTACAACGTGATCCAAACCAGAAAAAAAACCCAGGATCTGTACAACAAGTATGTGAAGAATACGAAAGTATGGGTCTGATGAGGGCAAATCCCGGGCCTAACCTAGACGTAACATGCGTCATCCTCTAAAATATTGATCGAAACCAGGTTTGCTGGACTGTTTCAGTGTGGTACCACATTACTACGTGATCGAAACCAGAAAAAGCCCAGAATCTGTTCAACAAGTATGTGAGGAATGCGAAAGTTTGAGTCTGATGAGGGAAAATCCCAGGCCTAACCTAGACCTACCATGCGTTATCCTCAAAAATATTGACGGAAACCAGGTTTAATTGACAGTTTCAGTGTCGTACCACATTACTACGTGATCCAAACCAGAAAAAGCCCAGGATCTTGCCTACAAGTATGAGAAATATGCGATAGTACGAGCCTGATGAGAGCAAATCCCAGACCTAACCTAGACCGAATATGCGTTATCGTCTAAAATATTGATCGAATCCAGTTTCAATGGACTGTTTTAGTGTGGTACCACTTTACTACGTGATTCAATGCAGAAAAAACCCCCGATCAGGTCAACATGTATGTTAAAACTGCGAAAGTATGACCCTGATGAGGGCAAATCCCAGACCTAACCTAGACCTAACGTGTGTTATCCTCTAAAATATTAATCGAAACCAGGTTTAATGGTCTGTTTCAGCGTGGTACACCGCATTACTACGTGATCGAAACCAGAAAAAAACCAGGATCTGTTCAAGAAGTATGTGAAGAATGCGAAAGTATGAGGCTGATGAGGGCAAATCCTAGACCTAACCTAGACCTAACGTGTGTTATCCTCTAAAATGTTAATCGAAATCAGGTTTAATGGTCTGTTTCAGCGTGGTACCACATTACTACGCGATCGAAACCAGAAAAAAAACAGGATCTTTTCAAGAAGTATGTGCAGAATGCGAAAGTATGAGGCTGATGAGGGCAAATCCTAGACCTAACCTAGACCTAACATGTGTTATCCTGTAATGTATTGACGGAAACAAGGTTTCGTGGACTGTAGCAGTGTGATGCCACATTACCACGTGATCCAAACCAGAAAAAGCCCGGGATCTGGCCAACAAGTATGCGAAAAATGTGAAAGTATGACCCTGAAGTGGGCAAATCTCTGTCCTAACCGAGACCTAACATGCGTTATCCTCTAAAATATTGACCGAAACCAGGTTTAATGGACTGTTTCAGTGTGGTACCACTTTACTACGTGATCCAAAGCAGAAAAAACCCACGACCAGGTCGACATGTATGTTAAAACTGCGAAAGTATGACACTGATGAGGGCAAATCCCAGACCTACCCCCCACCTAACATGTGTTAACCACTAAAATATTAATCGAAACAAGGTTTAATAGACAGTTTTAGTGCGGTACCACTTTACTACGTGATCCAATGCAGAAAAAACCCTTCATCAGGTCAACATGTATGTTAAAACTGCGAAAGTATGAGGCTGATGAGGGCAAATCCTAGACCTAACCTAGACCTAACATGTGTTATCCTGTAATGTATTGACGGAAACCAGGTTTAATTGACAGTTTCAGTGTGGCACCACATTACTACGTGATCCAAAGCAGAAGAAACCCTCGATCAGGTCAACATGTATGTTAAAACTGCGGAAAGTATGACTCTGATGAGGGCAAATCCCAGACCTAACCCAGACCTAACTTGCGTTATCCTCTAAAATATTGACAGAAGTCAGGTTTAATTGACTGTTTCACTGTGGTACCACATTACTACGTGATCCAAACCAGAAAAGCCCAGGATCTGTTCAACAAGTATGCGAAAAATGTGAAAGTATGACCCTGATGTGGGCAAATCTCTGGCCTAACCTAGACCTAACATGAATTATTCTCTAAAATATTGATCGAAACCAGGTTTAATGGACTGTTTCAGTGTGGTACCACATTACTACGTGATCCAAACCAGAAAAAGCCCAGAATCAGGCCAACAAGTATGAGAAATATGCGAAAGTATGAGCCTGATGAGGGTAAATCCCAGACCTAACCCAGACCTAACATGCGTTATCCTTTAAAATAATGACCGAGACTAGGTTTAATTGACTGTTTCAGTGTGATACCACATTACCACGTAATCCAAACCAGAAACACCCAGGATCTGTTCAAAAAGTAAGTGAAAAATGCGAAAGTATGACACTGATGAGGGCAAACCCCAGACCTATCCCAGACCTAACTTGCGTTGTCCTCTAAAATATTGATGGAAACCAGTTTTAATTGACTGTTTCAGTGTGGTACCACATTACTACGTGACCCAATCCAGAAAAAGCCCAGGATCTAGCCATCAAGTATGAGAAATATGCGAAAGTATGAGCCTGATGAGAGCAAATACCAGACCTAACCTAGACCTAACATGAATTATTCTCTAAAATATTGATCGAAACCAGTTTTAATTGACTGTTTCAGTGTGGTACCACATTACTACGTGATCCAAACCAGAAAAAACCTCGGATCTGTTCAACAAGTATGTGAAGAATGCGAAAGTATGAGCCAGATGAGGGCAAATCCCAGACCTATCCCAGACCCAACTTGCGTTATCCTCTAAAATATTGGTCGAGACCAGGGTTAGTCGACTGTTTCAGTGTGGTACCACTTTACTACGTGATCGAATCCAGAAAAAACCCAGGATCTGTTCAACAAGCATGTGAAGAATGCGAAAGTATGAGACGGATGAGAGCAAATACCAGACCTAACCTAGACCTAACATGAATTATTCTCTAAAATATTGATCGAAACCAGTTTTAATTGACTGTTTCAGTGTGGTACCACATTACTACGTGACCCAATCCAGAAAAAGCCCAGGATCTAGCCATCAAGTATGAGAACTATGCGAAAGTATGAGCCTGATGAGAGCAAATACCAGACCTAACCTAGACCTAACATGAATTATTCTCTAAAATATTGATCGAAACCAGTTTTAATTGACTGTTTCAGTGTGGTACCACATTACTACGTGATCCAAACCAGAAATAACCCAGGATCTGTTGAACAAGTATGTGAAGAATGCGATAGTATGAGTCTGATGAGGGCAAATCCCAGGCCTAACCTAGACCTAACATGCGTTATCATCTAGAATATTGATCGAAACCAGGTTTAATCGACTGATTCAGTGTGGTACCACATTACTACGTGATCGAATCCAGAAAAAACCCAGGATCTGTTCAACAAGCATGTGAAGAATGCGAAAGTATGAGACGGATGATGGCAAATCCTAGACCTAACCTAGACCTAACCGGGGTTATCCTCTAAAATGTTGATCGTGACCAGGTTTAACTGACTGTTTCAGTGTGGTACCACATTACTACGTGATCCAAACCAGAAAAAGCCCAGTATCTGGCCACAAGTATGAGAAATATGCGAAAGTTTGAGTCTGATGAGGGCAAATCCCAGGCCTAACCTAGACGTAACATGCGTTATCAACTAAAGTATTGATCGAAACCAGGTTTAATCGACTGTTTCACTGTGGTACCACATTACTACCTGATCCAAACCAGAAAAAACCCAGGATCTTTTCAACAAGTATGTGAGGAATTCGAAAATATGAGCCAGATGAGGGCAAATCCCAGACCTATCCCAGACCCAACTTGCGTTATCCTCTAAAGTATTGGTCGAGACCAGGGTTAGTCGACTGTTTCAGTGTGGTACCACTTTACTACGTGATCCAAACCAGAAATAACCCAGGATCTGTTGAACAAGTATGTGAAGAATGCGATAGTATGGGTCTGATGAGGGCAAATCCCAGGCCTAACCTAGACCTAACATGCGTTATCATCTAGAATATTGATCGAAACCAGGTTTAATCGACTGATTCAGTGTGGTACCACATTACCACGTGATCCAAACCAGAAAAATCCCAGGATCTGGCTAGCGAGCATGCGAAAAATGCAAAAGTATGACCCAGATGAGGGCAAATCGCAGACCTATCCCAGACCCAACTTGCGTTATCCTCTAAAGTATTGGTCGAGACCAGGGTTAGTCGACTGTTTCAGTGTGGTACCACTTTACTACGTGATCCAAACCAGAAATAACCCAGGATCTGTTGAACAAGTATGTGAAGAATGCGATAGTATGGGTCTGATGGGGGCAAATCCCAGGCCTAACCTAGACCGAGCATGAGTTTTCCTCTAAAATATTGATCGAAACCAGGTTTAATGGACTGTTTCACTGTGGTACCACATAACTACGTGATCCAAACCAGGAAAAACCCAGGACCTGTTCAACAAGTATGTGAAGAATGCGAAAGTATGAGACAGATGATGGCAAATCCTAGACCTGACCCAGACCTAACATGCGTTATCATCTAAAATATTGATCGAAATCAGGTTTCATGAACTGTTTCAGTGTGATACCACATTACTACGTGATCCAAACCAGAAAAAACCCAGGATCTGTTCAACAAGTATGTGAAGAATGCGATAGTATTAGTCTGATGAGGGCAAATCCCAGGACTAACCTAGACCTAACATGCGTTATCCTCTAAAATATTGATCGAAACCAGGTTTAATGGACTGTTTGCTGTGTAGTACCACATTACTACGTGATCCAATCCAGAAAAATCCAAGGATCTGCCCAACAGGTATGAGAAATATGCGAAAGTTTGAGTCTGATGAGGGCAAATTCCAGGCCTAACCTAGAACTAACATGCGTTACCCCGCTAAAATTTTGGTCGTGACCAGGTTTCATCGACTGTTTCAGTGTGGTACCACAATACTACCTGATCCAAACCAGAGATAACCCAGGATCTGTTCAACAAGTATGTGAAGAATGCGAAAGTATGGGTCTGATGAGGGCAAATCCCAGGCCTAACGTAGTCCTAACATGAGTTATCCTCTAAAATATTGATCGAAACCAGGTTTAATGGACTGTTTGCTGTGTAGTACCACATTACTACGTGATCCAGACCAGTGAAAGCCCAGGATCTGGCCAACGAGTATGTGAGAAATGCGAAGGTGTGAGCCTGATGAGGGCAAATCCCAGACCTAACCCAGACCTAACATGCGATATCCTTTAAAATATTGACCGAGACTAGGTTTCATGGACTGTTTCCGTGTGGCACCACATTACTACGTAATCCAAACCAGAAAAAGCCCAGAATCTGGCCATCAAGTATGAGAAATATGCCGAAGTACGAGCCTGATGAGGGCAAATCCCAGGCCTAACGTAGACCTAACCTGCGTTATCATCTAAAATATTGTTCGAGACCAGGATTAATCGACTATTTCAGTGTGGTACCACTTTACTACGTGATCCAAACCAGACATAACCCAGAACCTGTTCAACAAGTATCTGAAGAATGCGAAGGTATGGGTATGATGAGGGCAAATCCCAGGCCTAACGTAGTCCTAACATGAGTTATCCTCTAAAATATTGATCGAAACCAGGTTTAATTAACTGTTTCAGTGTGGTACCACATTACTACGTGATCCAGACCAGTGAAAGCCCAGGATCTGGCCAACGAGTATGTGATAAATGCGAAGGTGTGAGCCTGATGAGGGCAGATCCAACACCTATCCCAGACCTAGCTTGCGTTATACTCTAAACTATTGATCGAGACCAGGTATAATTGACTGTTTCAGTGTGGTACCACATTACTATGTGATCCAAACCAGAAAAAACCCAGGATCTGTTCAACAGGTATGAGAAATATGCGAAAGTACGAGTCTCATGAGGGCAAATCCCAGGCCTAACCTAGACCTATCATGGTGTAACGTTTAAAATATTGGTCGTATTAAGGTTTAATTAACTGTTTCAGTGTGGTACCACATTAATACGTGGTCAAATCCAGAAAAATCCAAGGATTTGCCCAACAAGTATGAGAAATATGCGAAAGTTTGAGTCTGATGAGGGCAAATACCAGGCCTAACCTAGACCTAACATGCGTTATCCTCTAAAATTTTGATCGAAACCAGGTTTAATTAACTGTTTCAGTGTGGTACCACATTACTACGTGATCCAGACCAGTGAAAGCCCAGGATCTGGCCAACGAGTATGTGATAATTGCGAAGGTGTGAGCCTGATGAGGGCAGATCCAACACCTATCCCAGACCTAGCTTGCGTTATACTCTAAACTATTGATCGAGACCAGGTATAATTGACTGTTTCAGTGTGGTACCACATTACTACATGACCCAAACCAGAAATAACCCAGGATCTGTTGAACAAGTATGTGAAGAATGCGATAGTATGAGTCTGATGAGGGCAAATCCCAGGCCTAACCTAGACCTAACATGCGTTATCATCTAGAATATTGATCGAAACCAGGTTTAATCGACTGATTCAGTGTGGTACCACATTACCACGTGATCCAGACCAGAAAAAGCCAAGGATCGGGCCAACGAGTATGCGATAAATGCAAAAGAATGTCCCAGATGAGGGCAAATCCCAGACATTTCCCAGACCCAACTTGCGTTCTCCTCTAAAATATTGGTCGGACCAGGGTTAGACGACTGTTTCAGTGTGGTACCACTTTACTACGTGATCCAAACCAGAAATAACCCAGGATCTGTTGAACAAGTATGTGAAGAATGCGATAGTATGGGTCTGATGGGGGCAAATCCCAGGCCTAACCTAGACCGAGCATGAGTTTTCCTCTAAAATATTGATTGAAACCAGGATTAATCGACTGTTTCAGTGTGGTACCACATTACTACGTGATCCAAACCAGAAAAAGCCCAGGATCTGGGCAACGAGTATGGGAAAAATGCGAGAGTATGAGCCAGATGAGGTCAAATACTAGACCTATCCCAGACCTACCATGCGTTACCCTCAAAAATATTGATCGAAACCAGGTTTAGTCGACTGTTTCAGTGTGGTACCACATTACTACGTGATGCAAAGCGGAAAGAAATCCAGGATCTGTTCAACAAGTATGTGAAGAATGCAAAAGTATGAGCCTGATGAGGGCAAATCCCAGGCCTAACCTAGACCTAACCTGCGTTATCATATAAAATATTGATCTAGACCAGGTATAATTGACTGTTTCAGTGTGGTACCACATTACTACATGATCCAAACCAGAAATAACCCAGGATCTGTTCAACAAGTATGTGAAGAATGCGAAAGTAAGAGCCAGATGAGGGCATATCCTAGACCTAACCCAGACCTACCATGCGTTACCCTCAAAAATATTGATCGAAACCAGGTTTAATCGACTGTTTCAGAGTGGTACCACATTACTACGTGATCCAAACCGGAAAAAATCCCGGGATCTGTTCAACAAGTATGTGAAGAATGCGAAAGTATGAATCTGATGAGGGCAAATCCCAGGCCTAACCTAGACTTAACCTGCGTTATCATCTAAAATATTGATCGAAACCAGGTTTAATTGACTGTTTCAGTGTGGTACGACATTACTACGTGATCCAAACCAGAGAAAACCCAGGATCAGGCAAACAAGTATGAGAAATATGCGAAAGTATGAGCCTCATGAGGGCAAATCCCAGACCTAACCCAGACCTATCATGGTGTAACGTTTAAAATATTGGTCGTATCAAGGTTTAATTAACTGTTTCAGTGTGGTACCACATTAATACGTGGTCAAATCCAGAAAAATCCAAGGATTTGCCCAACAAGTATGAGAAATATGCGAAAGTTTGAGTCTGATGAGGGCAAATACCAGGCCTAACCTAGACCTAACATGCGTTATCCTCTAAAATTTTGATCTAAACCAGGTTTAATTAACTGTTTCAGTGTGGTACCACATTACTACGTGATCCAGACCAGTGAAAGCCCAGGATCTGGCCAACGAGTATGTGATAATTGCGAAGGTGTGAGCCTGATGAGGGCAGATCCAACACCTATCCCAGACCTAGCTTGCGTTATACTCTAAACTATTGATCGTGACCAGGTATAATTGACTGTTTCAGTGTGGTACCACATTACTACATGACCCAAACCAGAAATAACCCTGGATCTGTTCAACAAGTATGTGAAGAATGCGAAAGTATGAGCCAGATGAGGGCAAATCCCAGACCTATCCCAGACCCAACTTGCGTTATCCTCTAAAATATTGGTCGAGACCAGGGTTAGTCGACTGTTTCAGTGTGGTACCACTTTACTACGTGATCCAAACCAGAAATAACCCAGGATCTGTTGAACAAGTATGTGAAGAATGCGATAGTATGAGTCTGATGAGGGCAAATCCCAGGCCTAACCTAGACCTAACATGCGTTATCATCTAGAATATTGATCGAAACCAGGTTTAATCGACTGATTCAGTGTGGTACCACATTACCACGTGATCCAGACCAGAAAAAGCCAAGGATCGGGCCAACGAGTATGCGATAAATGCAAAAGAATGTCCCAGATGAGGGCAAATCCCAGACATTTCCCAGACCCAACTTGCGTTCTCCTCTAAAATATTGGTCGAGACCAGGGTTAGTCGACTGTTTCAGTGTGGTACCACTTTACTACGTGATCCAAACCAGAAATAACCCAGGATCTGTTGAACAAGTATGTGAAGAATGCGATAGTATGGGTCTGATGGGGGCAAATCCCAGGCCTAACCTAGACCGAGCATGAGTTTTCCTCTAAAATATTGATTGAAACCAGGATTAATCGACTGTTTCAGTGTGGTACCACATTACTACGTGATCCAAACCAGAAAAAGCCCAGGATCTGGGCAACGAGTATGGGAAAAATGCGAGAGTATGAGCCAGATGAGGTCAAATACTAGACCTAACCCAGACCTACCATGCGTTACCCTCAAAAATATTGATCGAAACCAGGTTTAGTCGACTGTTTCAGTGTGGTACCACATTACTACGTGATGCAAAGCGGAAAAAAATCCAGGATCTGTTCAACAAGTATGTGAAGAATGCAAAAGTATGAGCCTGATGAGGGCAAATCCCAGGCCTAACCTAGACCTAACCTGCGTTATCATATAAAATATTGATCTAGACCAGGTATAATTGACTGTTTCAGTGTGGTACCACATTACTACATGATCCAAACCAGAAATAACCCAGGATCTGTTCAACAAGTATGTGAAGAATGCGAAAGTAAGAGCCAGATGAGGGCATATCCTAGACCTAACCCAGACCTACCATGCGTTACCCTCAAAAATATTGATCGAAACCAGGTTTAATCGACTGTTTCAGAGTGGTACCACATTACTACGTGATCCAAACCGGAAAAAATCCCGGGATCTGTTCAACAAGTATGTGAAGAATGCGAAAGTATGAATCTGATGAGGGCAAATCCCAGGCCTAACCTAGACTTAACCTGCGTTATCATCTAAAATATTGATCGAAACCAGGTTTAATTGACTGTTTCAGTGTGGTACGACATTACTACGTGATCCAAACCAGAGAAAACCCAGGATCAGGCAAACAAGTATGAGAAATATGCGAAAGTATGAGCCTCATGAGGGCAAATCCCAGACCTAACCCAGACCTAACATGCGATATCCTTTAAAATATTGACCGAGACTAGGTTTCATGGACTGTTTCCGTGTGGCACCACATTACTACGTGATCCGAACCAGAAAAAGCCCAGGATCTGGCCTACAGGTATTGAAAATATGCGAAAGTATGAGCCTCATGAGGGCAAATCCCACACCTAACCGAGTCCTAACCGGAGTTATCCTCTAAATTGTTGATCGTGACCAGGTTTAATCGACTGTTGCAGTGTGGTACCACATTACTACCTGATCCAAACCAGAAATAACCCAGGATCTGTCCAACGAGTATGTGATGAATGCGAAAGTACGAGTCTCATGAGGGCAAATCTCTGGCCTAACCTAGACCTAACCTGCGACATCATCTAAAATATTGATCGAAACCAGGTTTCATGGACTGTCTCAGTGTGGTACCACATTACCACGTGATCCAAACCAGAAAAAGCCCAGGATCTGGCCAACGAGTATGCGAAAAATGCGAAAGTATGAGCCAGATGAGGGCATATCCTAGACCTAACCCAGACCTACCATGCGTTACCCTCAAAAATATTGATCGAAACCAGGTTTAATCGACTGTTTCAGAGTGGTACCACATTACTACGTGATCCAAACCGGAAAAAAACCCGGGATCTGTTCAACAAGTATGTGAAGAATGCGAAAGTATGAATCTGATGAGGGCAAATCCCAGGCCTAACCTAGACTTAACCTGCGTTATCATCTAAAATATTGATCGAAACCAGGTTTAATTGACTGTTTCAGTGTGGTACGACATTACTACGTGATCCAAACCAGAGAAAACCCAGGATCTGTTCAACAAGTATGGGAAATATGCGAAAGTACGAGTCTCGTGAGGGCAAATCCCAGGCCTGACCTAGACCTAACATGGTGTAACGTCTAAAATATTGGTCGTATCCAGGTTTAATTAACTGTTACAGTGAGGTACCACATTACTACGTGATCCAATCCAGAAAAATCCAAGGATTTGCCCAACAAGTATGAGAAATATGCGAAAGTTTGAGTCTGATGAGGGCAAATCCCAGGCCTAACACCGACCCAGCATGCGTTATCATCTAAAATATTGATCTAGACCAGGTACAATTGACTGTTTCAGTGTGGTACCACATTACTACATGATCCAAACCAGAAATAACCCAGGATCGGTTCAACAAGTATGTGAAGAATGCGAAAGTATGGGTCTGATGAGGGCAAATCCCAGGCGTAACCTAGACCGAGCATGAGTTATCCTCTAAAATATTGATCGAAACCAGGTTTAATGGGCTGTTTCAGTGTGGCACCACATTACTACGAGATCCAGACGAGTGAATGCCCAGGATCTGGCCAACAAGTATGTCAGAAATGCGAAGATATGGGTCTGATGGGGGCAGATCCCAGGCCTAACCTAGACCGAGCATTGATTTTCCTGTAAAATATTGATCGAAACCAGGTTTAATCGACTGTTTCAGTGTGGTACCACATTACTACGTGATCGAAACCAGAAAAAACCTAGGATCTGTTCAACAAGTATGTGAAGAATGCGAAAGTATGAGCCAGATGAGGGCAAATCCCAGACCTATCCCAGACCCAACTTGCGTTACCCTCTAAAATATTGGTCGAGACCAGGGTTAGTCGACTGTTTCAGTGTGGTACCACTTTACTACGTGATCCAAACCAGAAATAACCCAGGATCTGTTGAACAAGTATGTGAAGAATGCGATAGTGTGAGTCTGATGAGGGCAAATCCCAGGCCTAACCTAGACCTAACATGCGTTATCATCTAGAATATTGATCGAAACCAGGTTTAATCTACTGATTCAGTGTGGTACCACATTACCACGTGATCCAGACCAGAAAAAGCCAAGGATCGGGCCAACGAGTATGCGATAAATGCAAAAGAATGTCCCAGATGAGGGCAAATCCCAGACCTATCCCAGACCCAACTTGCGTTCTCCTCTAAAATATTGGTCGAGACCAGGGTTAGTCGACTGTTTGAGTGTGGTACCACTTTACTACGTGATCCAAACCAGAAATAACCCAGGATCTGTTGAACAAGTATGTGAAGAATGCGATAGTATGGGTCTGATGGGGGCAAATCCCAGGCCTAACCTAGACCGAGAATGAGTTTTCCTCTAAAATATTGATTGAAACCAGGATTAATCGACTGTTTCAGTGTGGTACCACATTACCACGAGATCCAAACCAGAAAAAGCCCAGGATCTGGGCAACGAGTATGCGAAAAATGCGAAATTATGAGCCAGATGAGGTCAAATACTAGACCTAACCCAGACCTACCATGCGTTACCCTCAAAAATATTGATCGAAACCAGGTTTAGTCGACTGTTTCAGTGTGGTACCACATTACTACGTGATGCAAAGCGGAAAAAAACCCAGGATCTGTTCAACAAGTATGTGAAGAATGCGAAAGTATGAGCCTGATGAGGGCAAATCCCAGGCCTAACCTAGACCTAACCTGCGTTATCATCTAACATATTGAACGAAACCATGTTTAATTGACTGTTTCAGTGTGGTACGACATTACTACGTGATCCAAACCTGAGAAAACCCAGGATCTGTTCAACAAGTATGGGAAATATGCGAAAGTACGAGTCTCATGAGGGCAAATCTCAGGCCTGACCTAGACCTAACATGGTGAAACGTCTAAAATATTGGTCGTATCCAGGTTTAATTAACTGTTACAGTGAGGTACCACATTACTACGTGATCCAATCCAGAAAAATCCAAGGATTTGCCCAACAAGTATGAGAAATATCCGAAAGTTTGAGTCTGATGTGGGCAAATCCCAGGCCTAACCCAGACCTAGCATGCGTTATCATCTAAAATATTGATCTAGACCAGGTATATTTGACTGTTTCAATGTGGTACCACATTACTACATGATCCAAACCAGAAATAACCCAGGATCTGTTCAACAAGTATCTGAAGAATGCGAAAGAATGTGTCTGATGAGGGCAAATCCTAGACCTAACCCAGACCTAACATGCGTTATCATCAAAAATATTGATCGAAACCAGGTTTAATCGACTGTTTCAGAGTGGTACCACATTACTACGTGATCCAATCCAGTAAAATCCAAGGATCTGCACAACAAGTATGAGAAATATGCGAATGTTTGAGTCTGATGAGGGCAAATCCCAGGCCTAAGCTAGACCTAACGTGCGTTATCCTCTAAAGTATTGATCGAAACCAGATTTCATGGACTGTTTCAGTGTGATACCACATTACTACGTGATCCAAACCAGAAAAAACCCGGGATCTGTTCAACAAGTATCTGAAGAATGCGAAAGAATGTGTCTAATGAGAGGAAATCCTAGACCTAACGCAGACCTAACATGCGTTATCATCTAAAATATTGATAGAAACCAGGTTTACTCGACTGTTTCAGTGTGGTACCACATTACCACGTGATCCAATCCAGTAAAATCCAAGGATCTGCCCAACAAGTATGAGAAATATGCGAATGTTTGAGTCTGATGAGGGCAAATCCCAGGCCTAACCTAGACCTAACATGCGTTATCCTCTAAAATATTGATCGAAACCAGGTTTCATGGACTGTTTCAGTGTGGTACCACATTACCACGTGATCCAAACCAGAAAAAGCCCAGGATCTGTTCAACAAGTATGAGAAATATGCGAAAGTACGAGTCTCATGAGGGCAAATCCCAGGCCTAACCTAGACCTATCATGGTGTAACGTCTAAAATATTGGTCGTATCAAGGTTTAATTAACTGTTTCAGTGTGGTACCACATTAATACGTGGTCAAATCCAGAAAAGTCCAAGGATTTGCCCAACAAGTATGAGAAATATGCGAAAGTTTGAGTCTGATGAGGGCAAATACCAGGCCTAACCTAGACCTAACATGCGTTATCCTCTAAAATATTGATCGAAACCAGGTTTCATGGACTGTTTCAGTGTGGTACCACATTACCACGTGATCCAAACCAGAAAAAGCCCAGGATCTGGCCAACGAGTATGCGAAAAATGCGAAAGTATGAGCCAGATGTGGGCATATCCTAGACCTAACCCAGACCTACCATGCGTTACCCTCAAAAATATTGATCGAAACCAGGTTTAATCGACTGTTTCAGAGTGGTACCACATTACTACGTGATCCAAACCGGAAAAAAACCCGGGATCTGTTCAACAAGTATGTGAAGAATGCGAAAGTATGAATCTGATGAGGGCAAATCCCAGGCCTAACCTAGACTTAACCTGCGTTATCATCTAAAATATTGATCGAAACCAGGTTTAATTGACTGTTTCAGTGTGGTACGACATTACTACGTGATCCAAACCAGAGAAAACCCAGGATCTGTTCAACAAGTATGGGAAATATGCGAAAGTACGAGTCTCGTGAGGGCAAATCCCAGGCCTGACCTAGACCTAACATGGTGTAACGTCTAAAATATTGGTCGTATCCAGGTTTAATTAACTGTTACAGTGAGGTACCACATTACTACGTGATCCAATCCAGAAAAATCCAAGGATTTGCCCAACAAGTATGAGAAATATGCGAAAGTTTGAGTCTGATGAGGGCAAATCCCAGGCCTAACACCGACCCAGCATGCGTTATCATCTAAAATATTGATCTAGACCAGGTACAATTGACTGTTTCAGTGTGGTACCACATTACTACATGATCCAAACCAGAAATAACCCAGGATCGGTTCAACAAGTATGTGAAGAATGCGAAAGTATGGTTCTCATGATGGCAATTCCCAGGCCTAACCTAGACCTAACATGAGTTATCCTCTAAAATATTGATCGAAACCAGGTTTAATGGACTGTTTCAGTGTTGTACCACATTACTACGTGATCCAAACCAGAAAAAGCCCAGGATCAGGCAAACAAGAATGAGAAATATGCGAAAGTATGAGCCTCATGAGGGCAAATCCCAGACCTAACCTAGACCTATCATGGTGTAACGTCTAAAATATTGGTCGTATCAAGGTTTAATTAACTGTTTCAGTGTGGTACCACATTAATACGTGGTCAAATCCAGAAAAATCCAAGGATTTGCCCAACAAGTATGAGAAATATGCGAAAGTTTGAGTCTGATGAGGGCAAATCCCAGGCCTAACACCGACCCAGCATGCGTTATCATCTAAAATATTGATCTAGACCAGGTACAATTGACTGTTTCAGTGTGGTACCACATTACTACATGATCCAAACCAGAAATAACCCAGGATCGGTTCAACAAGTATGTGAAGAATGCGAAAGCATGGGTCTGATGAGGGCAAATCCCAGGCGTAACCTAGACCGAGCATGAGTTATCCTCTAAAATATTGATCGAAACCAGGTTTAATGGGCTGTTTCAGTGTGGTACCACATTACTACGAGATCCAGACGAGTGAATGCCCAGGATCTGGCCAACAAGTATGTCAGAAATGCGAAGATATGGGTCTGATGGGGGCAGATCCCAGGCCTAACCTAGACCGAGCATTGATTTTCGTGTAAAATATTGATCGAAACCAGGTTTAATCGACTGTTTCAGTGTGGTACCACATTACTACGTGATCGAAACCAGAAAAAACCTAGGATCTGTTCAACAAGTATGTGAAGAATGCGAAAGTATGAGCCAGATGAGGGCAAATCCCAGACCTATCCCAGACCCAACTTGCGTTACCCTCTAAAATATTGGTCGAGACCAGGGTTAGTCGACTGTTTCAGTGTGGTACCACTTTACTACGTGATCCAAACCTGAAATAACCCAGGATCTGTTGAACAAGTATGTGAAGAATGCGATAGTGTGAGTCTGATGAGGGCAAATCCCAGGCCTAACCTAGACCTAACATGCGTTATCATCCAGAATATTGATCGAAACCAGGTTTAATCGACTGATTCAGTGTGGTACCACATTACCACGTGATCCAGACCAGAAAAAGCCAAGGATCTGGCCAACGAGTATGCGATAAATGCAAAAGAATGTCCCAGATGAGGGCAAATCCCAGACCTATCCCAGACCCAACTTGCGTTCTCCTCTAAAATATTGGTCGAGACCAGGGTTAGTCGACTGTTTGAGTGTGGTACCACTTTACTACGTGATCCAAACCAGAAATAACCCAGGATCTGTTGAACAAGTATGTGAAGAATGCGATAGTATGGGTCTGATGGGGGCAAATCCCAGGCCTAACCTAGACCGAGAATGAGTTTTCCTCTAAAATATTGATTGAAACCAGGATTAATCGACTGTTTCAGTGTGGTACCACATTACCACGTGATCCAAACCAGAAAAAGCCCAGGATCTGGGCAACGAGTATGCGAAAAATGCGAAATTATGAGCCAGATGAGGTCAAATACTAGACCTAACCCAGACCTACCATGCGTTAGCCTCAAAAATATTGATCTAAACCAGGTTTAGTCGACTGTTTCAGTGTGGTACCACATTACTACGTGATGCAAAGCGGAAAAAAACCCAGGATCTGTTCAACAAGTATGTGAAGAATGCGAAAGTATGAGCCTGATGAGGGCAAATCCCAGGCCTAACCTAGACCTAACCTGCGTTAACATCTAAAATATTGATCTAGACCAGGTATAATTGACTGTTTCAGTGTGGTACCACATTACTACGTGACCCAAACCAGAAAAAACCCAGGATCTGTTCAACAAGTATGAGAAATATGCGAAAGTACGAGTCTCATGAGGGCAAATCCCAGGCCTAACCTAGACCGATCATGGTGTAACGTCTAAAATATTGGTCGTATCAAGGTTTAATTAACTGTTTCAGTGTGGTACCACATTAATACGTGGTCAAATCCAGAAAAATCCAAGGATTTGCCCAACAAGTATGAGAAATATGCGAAAGTTTGAGTCTGATGAGGGCAAATACCAGGCCTAACCTAGACCTAACATGCGTTATCCTCTAAAATATTGATCGAAACCAGGTTTCATGGACTGTTTCAGTGTGGTACCACATTACCACGTGATCCAAATCAGAAAAAGCCCAGGATCTGGCCAACGAGTATGCGAAAAATGCGAAAGTATGAGCCAGATGAGGGCATATCCTAGACCTAACCCAGACCTACCATGCGTTACCCTCCAAAATATTGATCGAAACCAGGTTTAATCGACTGTTTCAGAGTGGTACCACATTACTACGTGATCCAAACCGGAAAAAAACCCGGGATCTGTTCAACAAGTATGTGAAGAATGCGAAAGTATGAGTCAGATGAGGGCAAATCCCAGGCCTAACCTAGACTTAACCTGCGTTATCATCTAACATATTGAACGAAACCATGTTTAATTGACTGTTTCAGTGTGGTACGACATTAATACGTGATCCAAACCTGAGAAAACCCAGGATCTGTTCAACAAGTATGGGAAATATGCGAAAGTACGAGTCTCATGAGGGCAAATCCCAGGCCTGACCTTGACCTAACATGGTGTAACGTCTAAAATATTGGTCGTATCCAGGTTTAATTAACTGTTACAGTGAGGTACCACATTACCACGTGATCCAATCCAGAAAAATCCAAGGATTTGCCCAACAAGTATGAGAAATATCCGAAAGTTTGAGTCTGATGAGGGCAAATCCCAGGCCTAACCCAGACCTAGCATGCGTTATCATCTAAAATAGTGATCTAGACCAGGTATATTTGACTGTTTCAATGTGGTACCACATTACTACATGATCCAAACCAGAAATAACCCAGGATCTGTTCAACAAGTATCTGAAGAATGCGAAAGAATGTGTCTGATGAGGGCAAATCCTAGACCTAACCCAGACCTAACATGCGTTATCATCAATAATATTGATCGAAACCAGGTTTAATCGACTGTTTCAGAGTGGTACCACATTACTACGTGATCCAATCCAGTAAAATCCAAGGATCTGCACAACAAGTATGAGAAATATGCGAATGTTTGAGTCTGATGAGGGCAAATCCCAGGCCTAAGCTAGACCTAACGTGCGTTATCCTCTAAAGTATTGATCGAAACCAGATTTCATGGACTGTTTCAGTGTGACACCACATTACTACGTGATCCAAACCAGAAAAAACCCGGGATCTGTTCAACAAGTATGTGAAGAATGCGATAGTATTAGTCTGATGAGGGCAAATCCCAGGCCTAACCTGGACCTAACATGCGTTATCATCTAAAATATTGATAGAAACCAGGTTTACTCGACTGTTTCAGTGTGGTACCACATTACCACGTGATCCAATCCAGTAAAATCCAAGGATCTGCCCAACAAGTATGAGAAATATGCGAATGTTTGAGTCTGATGAGGGCAAATCCCAGGCCTAACCTAGACCTAACGTGCGTTATCCTCTAAAGTATTGATCGAAACCAGATTTCATGGACTGTTTCAGTGTGATACCACATTACTACGTGATCCAAACCAGAAAAAACCCAGGATCTGTTCAACAAGTATGAGAAATATGCGAAAGTACGAGTCTCATGAGGGCAAATCCCAGGCCTAACCTAGACCTATCATGGTGTAACGTCTAAAATATTGGTCGTATCAAGGTTTAATTAACTGTTTCAGTGTGGTACCACATTAATACGTGGTCAAATCCAGAAAAGTGCAAGGATTTGCCCAACAAGTATGAGAAATATGCGAAAGTTTGAGTCTGATGAGGGCAAATACCAGGCCTAACCTAGACCTAACATGCGTTATCCTCTAAAATATTGATCGAAACCAGGTTTCATGGACTGTTTCAGTGTGGTACCACATTACCACGTGATCCAAACCAGAAAAAGCCCAGGATCTGGCCAACGAGTATGCGAAAAATGCGAAAGTATGAGCCAGATGAGGGCATATCCTAGACCTAACCCAGACCTACCATGCGTTACCCTCAAAAATATTGATCGAAACCAGGTTTAATCGACTGTTTCAGAGTGGTACCACATTACTACGTGATCCAAACCGGAAAAAAACCCGGGATCTGTTCAACAAGTATGTGAAGAATGCGAAAGTATGAATCTGATGAGGGCAAATCCCAGGCCTAACCTTGACTTAACCTGCGTTATCATCTAAAATATTGATCGAAACCAGGTTTAATTGACTGTTTCAGTGTGGTACGACATTACTACGTGATCCAAACCAGAGAAAACCCAGGATCTGTTCAACAAGTATGGGAAATATGCGAAAGTACGAGTCTCGTGAGGGCAAATCCCAGGCCTGACCTAGACCTAACATGGTGTAACGTCTAAAATATTGGTCGTATCCAGGTTTAATTAACTGTTACAGTGAGGTACCACATTACTGCGTGATCCAATCCAGAAAAATCCAAGGATTTGCCCAACAAGTATGAGAAATATGCGAAAGTTTGAGTCTGATGAGGGCAAATCCCAGGCCTAACACCGGCCTAGTATGCGTTATCATCTAAAATATTGATCTAGACCAGGTACAATTGACTGTTTCAGTGTGGTACCACATTACTACATGATCCAAACCAGAAATAACCCAGGATCGGTTCAACAAGTATGTGAAGAATGCGAAAGTATGGTTCTCATGATGGCAATTCCCAGGCCTAACCTAGACCTAACATGAGTTATCCTCTAAAATATTGATCGAAACCAGGTTTAATGGACTGTTTCAGTGTGGTACCACATTACTACGAGATCCAGACGAGTGAATGCCCAGGATCTGGCCAACAAGTAATTGAGAAATGCGAAGATATGGGTCTGATGGGGGCAGATCCCAAGCCTAACCTAGACCGAGAATGAGTTTTCCTCTAAAATATTGATTGAAACCAGGATTAATCGACTGTTTCAGTGTGGTACCACATTACCACGTGATCCAAACCAGAAAAAGCCCAGGATCTGGCCAACGAGTATGCGAAAAATGCGAAATTATGAGCCAGATGAGGTCAAATACTAGACCTAACCCAGACCTACCATGCGTTACCCTCAAAAATATTGATCGAAACCAGGTTTAATCGACTGTTTCAGAGTGGTACCACATTACTACGTGATCCAAACCGGAAAAAACCCCGGGATCTGTTCAACAAGTATGTGAAGAATGCGAAAGTATGAGTCAGATGAGGGCAAATCCCAGGCCTAACCTAGACTTAACCTGCGTTATCATCTAAAATATTGATCGAAACCATGTTTAATTGACTGTTTCAGTGTGGTACGACATTACTACGTGATCCAAACCTGAGAAAACCCAGGATCTGTTCAACAAGTATGGGAAATATGCGAAAGTACGAGTCTCATGAGGGCAAATCCCAGGCCTGACCTAGACCTAACATGGTGTAACGTCAAAAATATTGGTCGTATCCAGGTTTAATTAACTGTTACAGTGAGGTACCACATTACTACGTGATCCAATCCAGGAAAATCCAAGGATTTGCCCAACAAGTATGAGAAATATCCGAAAGTTTGAGTCTGATGAGGGCAAATCCCAGGCCTAACCCAGACCTAGCATGCGTTATCATCTAAAATATTGATCTAGACCAGGTATAATTGACTGTTTCAGTGTGGTACCACATTACTACATGATCCAAACCAGAAATAACCCAGGATCTGTTCAGCAAGTATGTGAAGAATGCGAAAGTATGGTTCTGATGATGGCAAATCCCAGGCCTAACCTAGACCTAACATGAGTTATCCTCTAAAATATTGATCGAAACCAGGTTTAATGGACTGTTTCAGTATGGTACCACATTACTACGTGATCCAAACCAGAAATAACCCAGGATCTGTTCAACAAGTATGTGAAGAATGCGAAAGTATGGTTCTAATGATGGCAAATCCCAGGCCTAACCTAGACCTAACATGAGTTATCCTCTAAAATATTGATCGAAACCAGGTTTAATGGACTGTTTCAGTATGGTACCACATTACTACGTGATCCAAACCAGAAAAAGCCCAGGGTCAGGCAAACAAGTATGAGAAATATGCGAAAGTATGAGCCTCATGAGGGCAAATCCCAGACCTAACCCAGACCTAACATGCGATATCCTTTAAAATATTGACCGAGACTAGGTTTCATGGACTGTTTCCGTGTGGCACCACATTACTACGTGATCCGAACCAGAAAAAGCCCAGGATCTGGCCTACAGGTATGGAAAATATGCGAAAGTATGAGCCTCATGAGGGCAAATCCCACACCTAACCGAGTCCTAACATGCGTTATCATCTAAAATATTGATCGAAACCAGGTTTAATTGACTGTTTCAGTGTGGTTCCACATTACTACGTGATCCAAACCAGAAAAAACCCAGGATCAGTTCAACAAGTATGGGAAATATGCGAAAGTACGAGACTCATGAGGGCAAATCCCAGGCCTGACCTAGACCTAACATGGTGTAACGTCTAAAATATTGGTCGTATCCAGGTTTAATTAACTGTCACAGTGAGGTACCACATTACTACGTGATCCAATCCAGAAAAATCCAAGGATTTGCCCAACAAGTATGAGAAATATGCGAAAGTTTGAGTCTGATGAGGGCAAATCCCAGGCCTAACCCAGACCTAGCATGCGTTATCATCTAAAATATTGATCTAGACCAGGTATAATTGACTGTTTCAGTGTGGTACCACATTACTACCTGATCCAAACCAGAAATAACCCAGGATCTGTCCAACGAGTATGTGAAGAATGCGAAAGTACGAGTCTCATGAGGGCAAATCCCAGGCCTAACCTAGACCTAACATGGTGTAACGTCTAAGATATTGGTCGTATCCAGGTTGAATTAACTGATTCATTGTGGTACCACATTACTACGTGATCCAATCCACAAAAATCCAAGGATTTGCCCAACAAGTATGTGAAATATGCGAAAGTTTGAGTCTGATGAGGGCAAATCCCAGGCCTAACCTAGACCTAACATGCGTTATCCTCTAAAATGTTGATCGAAACCAGGTTTCATGGACTGTTTCAGTGTGATACCACATTACTACGTGATCCAAACCAGAAAAAACCCAGGATCTGTTCAACAAGTATGTGAAGAATGCGATAGTATGAGTCTGATGAGGGCAAATCCCAGGCCTAACCTAGACCTAACCTGCGTCATCATCTAAAATATTGATCGAAACCAGGTTTAATTGACTGTTTCAGTGTGGTACCACATTACTACGTGATCCAAACCAAGAAAAAACCCAGGATCTGTTCAACAAGTATGTGAAGAATGCGAAAGTATGAGATAGATGATGGCAAATCCTAGACCTAGCCCAGACCTAGCATGCGTTATCATCTAAAATATTGATCGAAACCAGGTTTAATAGACTGTTTCAGTGTGGTACCACATTACTACGTGATCCATACCAGAAAAAGCCCAGGATCTGCCCAACAAGTATGCGAAAAACGCGAAAGTACGAGCCAGATGAGGGCATAACCCAGACCTAACCGAGACATAACCGGCGTTATCCTCTAAAATATTAATCGCAACCAGCTTTAATTGACTGTTTCGGTGTGGTACCGCATTACTACGTGATCCAAACCAGAAAAAGGCCTGGATCTGGCCAACAAGTATGCGAAAAATGCGAAAGTACGAACCAGATGAGGGCAAATACCAGACCTAACCAAGACGTAAGCGGCGTTATCCTCTAAAATTTTAATCGGAACCAGCTTTTATTGACAGTTTCAGTGTGGTACCACATTACTACGTTATCCAAACCAGAAAGAACCCAGGATCTGCCCAACAAGTATGCGAAAAACGCGTAAGTATGAGCCAGATGAGGGCAAATACCAGTCCTAACCCAGACATAACCGGCGATATCCTCTAAAATATTTATCGCGAACATGCTTAATTGACTGCTTCAGTGTGGTACCACATTACTACGTGATCCAAACCAGAAAAATCCCAGGATCTGGCCAACAAGTGTGCGAAAAACGCGATAGTATGAGCCAGATGATTGCAAATACCAGAACTAACACAGACATAACCAGCGTTATCCTCTAAAATATTATTCGCAACCAGGTTTAATTGACTGTTTCAGTGTGGTACCACATTACTACGGGATCCAAACCAGAAAAAGCCCAGGATCTGGCCAACAAGTATGCGAAAAACGCGAAAGTACGGGCCAGATGGGGGCAAACCCCAGACCTATCTCAGACATAACCGGCGTTATCCTCTAAAATATTAATCGCAACCAAGATTAATTGACAGTTTCAGTGTGGTACCACATTACTACGTGATCCAAACCAGAAAAAGCCCAGGATCTGGCCAACAAGTATGCGAAATCGCGCAAGTATGTACCAGATTATAGCAAATACCAGATCTAACCCAGACATAACCAGCGTTATCCTCTAAAATAGTTATCGGAACCAGCTTCTATTGACTGTTTCAGTGTGGTACCACATTACTACGGGATCCAAACCAGAAAAAACTCAGGATCTGGCCAACAAGTATGCGAAAAACGCGAAAGTATGAGTCTGATGAGGGCAAATCCCAGGCCTAACCTGGACCTAACATGCGTTATCATCTAAAATATTGATAGAAACCAGGTTTACTCGACTGTTTCAGTGTGGTACCACATTACCACCTGATCCAAACCAGAAAAAGCCCAGGATCTGGCCAACGAGTATGCGAAAAATGCGAAAGTATGAGTCAGATGAGGTCAAATCCTAGACCCAACCCAGACCTACCACGCGTTACCCTCAAAAATATTGATCGAAACCAGGTTTAATCGACTGTTTCAGTGTGGTACCACATTACTACGTGATCCAAACCGGAAAAAAACCCAGTATCTGTTCAACAAGTATGTGAAGAATGCGAAAGTATGAGTCAGATGAGGGCAAATTCCAGGCCTGACCCAGACCTAACATGGTGTAACGTCTAAATTATTGGTCGTATCCAGGTTTAATTAACTGTTTCAGTGTGGTACCACATTACTACGTGATCCAATCCAGAAAAATCCAAGGATTTGCCCAACAAGTATGAGAAATATGCGAAAGTTTGAGTCTGATGAGGGCAAATCCCAGGCCTAACCTAGACCTAACATTCGTTATCCTCTAAAATATTGGTCGTATCCAGGTTTGATTGACTGTTTCAGTGTGATACCACATTACTACGTGACCCAAACCAGAAAAAACCCAGGATCAGTTCAACAAGTATGCGAAAAACGCGAAAGTATGAGCCTGATGATTGCAAATACCAGTACTAACCCAAACGTAACCTGCGTTATCCTCCAAACTATTAATTGGAACCAGCTTTTATTGACTGTTTCAGTGTGGTACCACATTACTACTTTATCCAAACCAGAAAAAACCCAGGATCTGCCCGACAAGAATGCGAAAAATGCGAAAGTACGAGCCAGATGAGGGCAAATACCAGACCTAACCGAGACATAACCGGCGTTATCCTCTAAAATATTAATCGCAACCAGGTTTAATTGACTGTTTCGGTGTGGAACCACATTACTACGGGATCCAAACCAGAAAAAACCCAGGATCTGGCAAACAAGTATGCGAAAAACGCGAAAGTATGAGCCAGATGATTGGAAATATGATAACTAACCCAGTCATAACCAGCGTTATCCTCTGAAATATAATTCGCAACCAAGTTTAACTGACTGTTTCGGTGTGGTGCCACAGTACTACGTTATCCAAACCAGAAAAAGGCCAGGATCTGGCCAACAAGAATGCGAAAAATGCGAAAGTACGAGCCAGATGAGGGCAAATACCAGACCTAACCGAAACATATGCGGCGTTATCCTCTAGAATATTAATCGCAACCAGGTTTTATTGACTGTTTCGGTGTGGTACCGCATTACTACGTGGTCCAAGCCAGATAAAGGCCAGGATCTGAACAAGTATGCGAAAAATGCGAAAGTACGAGCCAGATGATTGCTAATACCAGAAATAACCCAAACGTAACCAGCGTTATCCTTCAAACTATTAATGGGAACCAGCTTTTATTGACTGTTTCAGTGTGGTACCACAGTACAACGTGATCCAAACCAGAAAAAACCCAGGATCTGCCCAACAAGTATGCGAAAAACGCGAAAGTACGAGCCAGATGACGGCATATCCCAGACCTAACCGAGACATAACCGGCGTTATCCTCTAAAATATTAATCGCAACTAGGATTAATTGACAGTTTCAGTGTGGTACCACATTACTACGTGATCCAAACCAGAAAAAGCCCAGGATCTGGCCAACAAGTATGCGAAATCGCGCAAGTATGTACCAGATTATAGCAAATACCAGATCTAACCCAAACATAACCAGCGTTATCCTCTAAAATAGTTATCGGAACCAGCTTCTATTGACTGTTTCAGTGTGGTACCACATTACTACGGGATCCAAACCAGAAAAAACTCAGGATCTGGCCAACAAGTATGCGAAAAACGCGAAAGTACGAGACAGATGACGGCAAATCCTATATCTAACCGAGACATAACCGGCGTTATCCTCTAAAATATTAGTCGCAACCAGGTTCAATTGACTGTTTCAGTGTGGTCCCACATTACTACTTTTTTTTTTTTTTTTTTTTTTTTTTTTTGTCGTGGGGAAAATCTTCGAAAGACTCCCTCCCACCTCCTTGGGGAGAGGTGTGAGGGGTGTGTGGGATTCCCCGCGCCCGTACAACGACAGGCGCGGGACCTACCCACTAAAAACCCCACGGTGACCCTTCGGCACGCTTTGGGAGGATACCGGGAATCGCTCGAAGCATTCCTCCGGTATCCTCCCCGTGCCCGCGCTTTCGCGCCCATCCCCCGGGGGGACAATCGGTCCCCCCAGTAGACACACTGCCTCATAGCGGCGGGACGGGGCCACTCCATCCCGCCGCTATCCGTCCCGGGGCCGCGTTTAGTGGCGGCTGCGAGCCCCAACTCGCAACCGCCCGCGACCCCGTTTCCACCCCTCGGCGGCCGGGCGTTCATGGCCGCACCAGACCGCCGAGGGTGCCTCCCCTTGCGTCGGACCGGTAGGGGGAGGCACTTCTACCCCCAACCGGTCCGACCCGGCGCCGCCTGGCGGGAGGAGGGTCCCCTCAGGACCCCCCTCCCAGCCTAGGTCACCCGCCACGCCGAGGCGGCCGCCCGCGACGCCTCGCGACCGGGCGACGACCTCGGGCCACCGCACGAGCGCGAGCTTCAGCGCGCCGCTGAAGCTCGCGCTCCCTCCCCGCGGCCTCCTTCTGCAACATTACGTTCTCGCAGAAGGAGGCCACGGCCCTCCACTTCTCCTCGCTGCCGAGCATGGCGCGCACCACGCCCGGCAGCGAGACATCCCGCCCGACGACGCCGACCAGGACACGGCGCTCCCCCTCCCACGCGGGGCATACCTCCAGGGTATGATCCGCCGTGTCCTGCTCAGCGTCGCAGTGGCAGCAACGCGCCGTCGGCTCCTTCCCTATCCGGCACAGGTATCTTCCGAAGCTGCCATGCCCGGAAAATACCTGTGCCATCCGGTAGGTGAGGCTGCCATGGCCTCTGTCCAGCCACTCCTTCAGGAGTGGCCGAACCGCCCCGACAGTCCGGTGCCCCGCGGTTGGCAGAGCCAGCCGCTCCTGCCACGCGAGCAACACGGACTGCCGGGCCTGGCGCTTCAAATCGCCCCAAGCAGGTTCCTGCCCGCCCGGGACCGCCCCCACCCCCGCGCGACGGTCGACGCGGTGCCGGTACATCACCGCGTGCGACCGCGCGAGCAGGTCCATGGGCGACATCCCCGCTAGAACCGTCGCCGCCTCATGTGACATGGTCCGATACCCGCGGACGACCCTGAGCGCCATGCGCCTCTGCACCCGACGCAGCATAGTCATGCTGCGCCGGGAGGCAGCCAGGTCGTCCGCCCAGACGGGGGCCCCGTATAGGGCCACCGACTGGACCATTGCCACATAGAGGCGACGAACTCGGCCCGCCGGGCCCCCCAGGTTGGGCAGGATCCGGCCCAGAGCCGCAACCATCCTTTCCAACCGGGGGACCAGGCAGCGGAAATGCTCCTCGAAACGCCAGTGGCTATCGAGGATCAGCCCTAGATACCTGATCCGGGGCTTCACCTCGATGTCAGCCCCACCCACCCGGATCAGAGGGGGTGGCGGATCCTGCCGAGGTGAATGAAACGCAATCACCTCGGTCTTATGGACCGCCACCGTCATCCCCATCCCCCTGATCCGGTCGACGACGCGTTGCGACCCCTCCTCCGCGCGACGCATGGCCCTCCCCCAGTGCGCCCCGACGGCCAGCACCAGTGTGTCATCCGCATAACACACCGTGCTGACGCCGTCGGGGAGGCCGGCCCGCAACACCGAGTCGTACGCGATGTTCCACAGGAGTGGCCCGAGGACCGATCCCTGCGGAACACCGCAGTACACCTCCCTCCGCATATCACCATCCCGGCCCGGATACTCGATCCACCTGCCGCGGAGATAAGCCCCGACGACCGCCCTGAGACAGGGGGGGACCCGATGATATTCGAGTCCCCTCCTTATCTCTTCCCAGGGGAGGGTGTTAAAGGCATTGGCAATATCCAAGGATATTGCCAATGCCACCCCTCCCCGGGAGACGGCCGCCCCCGAGAGGGCCCTCACACGACCTATCGCGTCGATAGTCGATCGGCCCCCCCGGAAACCGAACTGGCAGTCGGCCAGACCGGGATCACCCCGCGACAGGTGCTCGACGAGGCGGGCAGCAATCACCCGCTCGAAGAGCTTGCCCACCTCGTCGAGGAGACAAATGGGCCGGTATGCGGAGGGAGACTCCGCGGGCCGACCCTCCTTCCGGAGGAGGACCATCCTCGCCACCTTCCAACTGGGGGGGAATCGCCCGTCCCTCAGGCAGCGGTCGAACAACCGCCTGAGGTCGGCCCCAAGGACGCCCTGGGTCAAGACCCAAACCCGGCCGGGCACACCATCCGGACCTGGGGCCGTATTACGAACCCCGAGCCGCCTGATGGCCGCTGCCAGCTCCTCCTGCGTGACCCCCAGCTCGGCCGTCCACTCCACTGGGACAGCCGCCGCCGCCGTAGGACGCGGTCCCCCCTCCCCAATTGGGAAGAGTGTATTGACCACGTCCTCCAGCAGCCGGGGGTCAAGACCCTCGGTGACGGGGGGCGCCCACGGGCGGAGCTTATTCAGCACCACCTTATATGGGCGCCCCCATGGATCGTCATCAAGGGTCTGGAGGAGCTCCTTCCATGCCTGGGTCTTGGCCCGTTTGATGGCGACCTGCAGAGCAACCCGCGCCACGCGGTATGCTCCATACAGGTCATCAGCTGCCCTCGCTCGCGCCACGCCGTCGCCTGTACGTTGACGACGGCGCGCGCGGGTGTACTGGCGTCGGGCGCGGACAGTCGCGACTCGCAACTCCGCGATCGCGTCCGACCACCAGTACACCGCCCGGCGAGGAGAAGCCCGCCCGACCCGAGGCATCGCCGCGTCGCAAATACCCGCGACCAATGCTCCGAGCCGGGCGACCTCCTCCTCTATGCTCGGCAACTCGGCCGCTCCCTGCGGCCAAGTTGCAGCGAGGGCAGCTGCCATCAGGGCGTCCTTGTCCAGGCGCCGAAGCGCCCAGCGGCGTGGTGGGGTGCCACGCAGGCGGCCGTGTCGGGATACACTCGCGGCGGCAGAGACCTCCATCCGGATGTACCGGTGATCGGAGAGTGTCTCTGCCCCCGCGACCACGTGCCAACCCGACACCATGCGCACGGCGTTGGGGGTCGCGAATCCAACATCCACGATGGACCCCCCATATCGCCGCACGCATGTGTGCTCCGACCCCCGGTTCAATACCCGGAGGTCGAGCCCCGCCGCCCAATCGCCCAGGATCCCGCCGCGAACGGAGGTCCTGGGGGATCCCCAAGCCACCGACTTGGCATTAAAATCCCCCAGGACCAGCACCGGCCGGGCCGCGTAGCGCTGCACGCATGCCGCGACCTCGGCCAAGTACAGCTCGAACGCAGCGTGACCGCTACGGGGCGAAATGTAGCACCCCACCACAGCGACTCCCCCCCAGTCCACGGCGACGAATCCCCGACCGCGCTCCAACAAGGAGAACGGTGGGGACCCGTCGCCCCCTCCCCATACCGTCGCCACCAAGCCGTCCGCGTCGCCCACCCAATGAGGGTGATCAGGGACGCGGTACGGCTCGGCGGCGACCGCCAGACCAACCCCCCACTCCGCGAGGACTTGGGACATCAAGTCCTGTGCCGCGCGGCAGTGGTTGAGGTTGGCCTGGAGGAGGAGGCGGGGCGGCATTAATTAATGGCCGCGCCAGCCTCCTCCCGGCCGTCCGTCCCCGTAGCACCGTCCACCTCCATGGAGGACGAGGCCACCGCCCTCGGCACCGGAGCCGGTGCAGCCCGCCTCTTCCTCTCCTTCCGGGAGGGGGGGGAGCACTTCTTGCTCCCCACCCTGTGATCGGCTGGCCTCCCCATGTCCGCACACAGCGGGCAGTGGGGGGCCGCCGAGCACTGGCTCGCACGGTGCTCTTTGGCACCGCAGCGGTAACACTGACCGCTGCGGTCCACCGGCGAGGTGCACCACTGCCTCACGTGCCCCAATTCGAGGCAGCGGTGACACTGGAGCGGGCGCGGCGCGAGGATTTCCACTCGCGCCGAAACCCACCCCACCAACACCCTCCCGGATTCCACCACCTTACGGGCGGCGGAGAGGGGGCACCGGGCCCACACCGACCCGAGGCCGGAGGGCGACCTGCGGATCTCTCCGATCCGCAGGTCCTCCACAGGACAGTCCCCCGCCCTCGCAAGGGCACGGGACACATCCTGTGCGCTGACCGAGTCGTCCAGCCCACAAACGCGCATCTCCGTGCGCTTCGTGGGCCGGGTCCCACATTACTACTTGATCCAAGACAGAAAAAACCCAGGATCTGTTCAACAAGTATGAGAAATATGCGAAAGTACGAGTCTCATGAGGGCAAATCCCAGGCCTAACCTAGACCGATCATGGTGTAACGTCTAAAATATTGGTCGTATCAAGGTTTAATTAACTGTTTCAGTGTGGTACCACATTAATACGTGGTCAAATCCAGAAAAATCCAAGGATTTGCCCAACAAGTATGAGAAATATGCGAAAGTTTGAGTCTGATGAGGGCAAATACCAGGCCTAACCTAGACCTAACATGCGTTATCCTCTAAAATATTGATCGAAACCAGGTTTCATGGACTGTTTCAGTGTGGTACCACATTACCACGTGATCCAAATCAGAAAAAGCCCAGGATCTGGCCAACGAGTATGCGAAAAATGCGAAAGTATGAGCCAGATGAGGGCATATCCTAGACCTAACCCAGACCTACCATGCGTTACCCTCAAAAATATTGATCGAAACCAGGTTTAATCGACTGTTTCAGAGTGGTACCACATTACTACGTGATCCAAACCGGAAAAAAACCCGGGATCTGTTCAACAAGTATGTGAAGAATGCGAAAGTATGAGTCAGATGAGGGCAAATCCCAGGCCTAACCTAGACTTAACCTGCGTTATCATCTAACATATTGAACGAAACCATGTTTAATTGACTGTTTCAGTGTGGTACGACATTAATACGTGATCCAAACCTGAGAAAACCCAGGATCTGTTCAACAAGTATGGGAAATATGCGAAAGTACGAGTCTCATGAGGGCAAATTCCAGGCCTGACCTTGACCTAACATGGTGTAACGTCTAAAATATTGGTCGTATCCAGGTTTAATTAACTGTTACAGTGAGGTACCACATTACCACGTGATCCAATCCAGAAAAATCCAAGGATTTGCCCAACAAGTATGAGAAATATCCGAAAGTTTGAGTCTGATGAGGGCAAATCCCAGGCCTAACCCAGACCTAGCATGCGTTATCATCTAAAATAGTGATCTAGACCAGGTATATTTGACTGTTTCAATGTGGTACCACATTACTACATGATCCAAACCAGAAATAACCCAGGATCTGTTCAACAAGTATCTGAAGAATGCGAAAGAATGTGTCTGATGAGGGCAAATCCTAGACCTAACCCAGACCTAACATGCGTTATCATCAATAATATTGATCGAAACCAGGTTTAATCGACTGTTTCAGAGTGGTACCACATTACTACGTGATCCAATCCAGTAAAATCCAAGGATCTGCACAACAAGTATGAGAAATATGCGAATGTTTGAGTCTGATGAGGGCAAATCCCAGGCCTAAGCTAGACCTAACGTGTGTTATCCTCTAAAGTATTGATCGAAACCAGATTTCATGGACTGTTTCAGTGTGACACCACATTACTACGTGATCCAAACCAGAAAAAACCCGGGATCTGTTCAACAAGTATGTGAAGAATGCGATAGTATTAGTCTGATGAGGGCAAATCCCAGGCCTAACCTGGACCTAACATGCGTTATCATCTAAAATATTGATAGAAACCAGGTTTACTCGACTGTTTCAGTGTGGTACCACATTACTACGTGATCCAATCCAGTAAAATCCAAGGATCTGCCCAACAAGTATGAGAAATATGCGAATGTTTGAGTCTGATGAGGGCAAATCCCAGGCCTAACCTAGACCTAACGTGCGTTATCCTCTAAAGTATTGATCGAAACCAGATTTCATGGACTGTTTCAGTGTGATACCACATCACTACGTGATCCAAACCAGAAAAAACCCAGGATCTGTTCAACAAGTATGAGAAATATGCGAAAGTACGAGTCTCATGAGGGCAAATCCCAGGCCTAACCTAGACCTATCATGGTGTAACGTCTAAAATATTGGTCGTATCAAGGTTTAATTAACTGTTTCAGTGTGGTACCACATTAATACGTGGTCAAATCCAGAAAAGTGCAAGGATTTGCCCAACAAGTATGAGAAATATGCGAAAGTTTGAGTCTGATGAGGGCAAATACCAGGCCTAACCTAGACCTAACATGCGTTATCCTCTAAAATATTGATCGAAACCAGGTTTCATGGACTGTTTCAGTGTGGTACCACATTACCACGTGATCCAAACCAGAAAAAGCCCAGGATCTGGCCAACGAGTATGCGAAAAATGCGAAAGTATGAGCCAGATGAGGGCATATCCTAGACCTAACCCAGACCTACCATGCGTTACCCTCAAAAATATTGATCGAAACCAGGTTTAATCGACTGTTTCAGTGGTACCACATTACTACGTGATACAAACCGGAAAAAAACCCGGGATCTGTTCAACAAGTATGTGAAGAATGCGAAAGTATGAATCTGATGAGGGCAAATCCCAGGCCTAACCTTGACTTAACCTGCGTTATCATCTAAAATATTGATCGAAACCAGGTTTAATTGACTGTTTCAGTGTGGTACGACATTACTACGTGATCCAAACCAGAGAAAACCCAGGATCTGTTCAACAAGTATGGGAAATATGCGAAAGTACGAGTCTCGTGAGGGCAAATCCCAGGCCTGACCTAGACCTAACATGGTGTAACGTCTAAAATATTGGTCGTATCCAGGTTTAATTAACTGTTACAGTGAGGTACCACATTACTGCGTGATAGAAACCAGAAAAAACCTAGGATCTGTTCAACAAGTATGTGAAGAATGCGAAAGTATGAGCCAGATGAGGGCAAATCCCAGACCTATCCCAGACCCAACTTGCGTTACCCTCTAAAATATTGGTCGAGACCAGGGTTAGTCGACTGTTTCAGTGTGGTACCACTTTACTACGTGATCCAAACCAGAAATAACCCAGGATCTGTTGAACAAGTATGTGAAGAATGCGATAGTATGAGTCTGATGAGGGCAAATCCCAGGCCTAACCTAGACCTAACATGCGTTATCATCTAGAATATTGATCGAAACCAGGTTTAATCGACTGATTCAGTGTGGTACCACATTACCACGTGATCCAGACCAGAAAAAGCCAAGGATCTGGCCAACGAGTATGCGATAAATGCAAAAGAATGTCCCAGATGAGGGCAAATCCCAGACCTATCCCAGACCCAACTTGCGTTCTCCTCTAAAATATTGGTCGAGACCAGGGTTAGTCGACTGTTTCAGTGTGGTACCTCTTTACTACGTGATCCAAACCAGAAATAACCCAGGATCTGTTGAACAAGTATGTGAAGAATGCGATAGTATGGGTCTGATGGGGGCAAATCCCAGGCCTAACCTAGACCGAGAAAGAGTTTTCCTCTAAAATATTGATTGAAACCAGGATTAATCGACTGTTTCAGTGTGGTACCACATTACCACGTGATCCAAACCAGAAAAAGCCCAGGATCTGGCCAACGAGTATGCGAAAAATGCGAAATTATGAGCCAGATGAGGTCAAATACTAGACCTAACCCAGACCTACCATGCGTTACCCTCAAAAATATTGATCGAAACCAGGTTTAATCGACTGTTTCAGAGTGGTACCACATTACTACGTGATCCAAACCGGAAAAAACCCCGGGATCTGTTCAACAAGTATGTGAAGAATGCGAAAGTATGAGTCAGATGAGGGCAAATCCCAGGCCTAACCTAGACTTAACCTGCGTTATCATCTAAAATATTGATCGAAACCATGTTTAATTGACTGTTTCAGTGTGGTACGACATTACTACGTGATCCAAACCTGAGAAAACCCAGGATCTGTTCAACAAGTATGGGAAATATGCGAAAGTACGAGTCTCATGAGGGCAAATCCCAGGCCTGACCTAGACCTAACATGGTGTAACGTCAAAAATATTGGTCGTATCCAGGTTTAATTAACTGTTACAGTGAGGTACCACATTACTACGTGATCCAATCCAGGAAAATCCAAGGATTTGCCCAACAAGTATGAGAAATATCCGAAAGTTTGAGTCTGATGAGGGCAAATCCCAGGCCTAACCCAGACCTAGCATGCGTTATCATCTAAAATATTGATCTAGACCAGGTATAATTGACTGTTTCAGTGTGGTACCACATTACTACATGATCCAAACCAGAAATAACCCAGGATCTGTTCAGCAAGTATGTGAAGAATGCGAAAGTATGGTTCTGATGATGGCAAATCCCAGGCCTAACCTAGACCTAACATGAGTTATCCTCTAAAATATTGATCGAAACCAGGTTTAATGGACTGTTTCAGTATGGTACCACATTACTACGTGATCCAAACCAGAAATAACCCAGGATCTGTTCAACAAGTATGTGAAGAATGCGAAAGTATGGTTCTAATGATGGCAAATCCCAGGCCTAACCTAGACCTAACATGAGTTATCCTCTAAAATATTGATCGAAACCAGGTTTAATGGACTGTTTCAGTATGGTACCACATTACTACGTGATCCAAACCAGAAAAAGCCCAGGATCAGGCAAACAAGTATGAGAAATATGCGAAAGTATGAGCCTCATGAGGGCAAATCCCAGACCTAACCCAGACCTAACATGCGATATCCTTTAAAATATTGACCGAGACTAGGTTTCATGGACTGTTTCCGTGTGGCACCACATTACTACGTGATCCGAACCAGAAAAAGCCCAGGATCTGGCCTACAGGTATGGAAAATATGCGAAAGTATGAGCCTCATGAGGGCAAATCCCACACCTAACCGAGTCCTAACATGCGTTATCATCTAAAATATTGATCGAAACCAGGTTTAATTGACTGTTTCAGTGTGGTTCCACATTACTACGTGATCCAAACCAGAAAAAACCCAGGATCAGTTCAACAAGTATGTGAAATATGCGAAAGTTTGAGTCTGATGAGGGCAAATCCCAGGCCTAACCTAGACCTAACATGCGTTATCCTCTAAAATGTTGATCGAAACCAGGTTTCATGGACTGTTTCAGTGTGATACCACATTACTACGTGATCCAAACCAGAAAAAACCCAGGATCTGTTCAACAAGTATGTGAAGAATGCGATAGTATGAGTCTGATGAGGGCAAATCCCAGGCCTAACCTAGACCTAACCTGCGTCATCATCTAAAATATTGATCGAAACCAGGTTTAATTGACTGTTTCAGTGTGGTACCACATTACTACGTGATCCAAACCGGAAAAAAACCGAGGATCTGTTCAACAAGTATGTGAAGAATGCGAAAGTATGAGTCTGATGAGGGCAAATCCCAGGCCTAACCTAGACCTAACATGCGTTATCATCTAAAATATTGATCGAAACCAGGTTTAATTGACTGTTTCAGTGTGGTTCCACATTACTACGTGATCCAAACCAGAAAAAACCCAGGATCTGTTCAACAAGTATGAGAAATACGCGAATGTACGAGTCTCATGAGGGCAAATCCCAGGCCCACCTAGACCTAACATTGTGTAACGTCTAAAATATTGGTCGTATCCAGGTTTAATTAACTGTTTCATTGTGGTGCCACATACTACGTTATCCAATCCATACAAATCCAAGGATCTGCCCAACAAGTATGAGAAATATGCGAAAGTTTAGTCTGATGAGGGCAAATCCCAGGCCTTACCTAGACCTAACATGCGTTATCGTCTAAAATATTGATCGAAACCAGGTTTCATGGACTGTTTCAGTGTAATATCACATTACTACGTGATCCAAACCAAGAAAAAACCCAGGATCTGTTCAACAAGTATGTGAAGAATGCGAAAGTATGAGATAGATGATGGCAAATCCTAGACCTAGCCCAGACCTAGCATGCGTTATCATCTAAAATATTGATCGAAACCAGGTTTAATAGACTGTTTCAGTGTGGTACCACATTACTACGTGATCCATACCAGAAAAAGCCCAGGATCTGCCCAACAAGTATGCGAAAAACGCGAAAGTACGAGCCAGATGAGGGCATAACCCAGACCTAACCGAGACATAACCGGCGTTATCCTCTAAAATATTAATCGCAACCAGCTTTAATTGACTGTTTCGGTGTGGTACCGCATTACTACGTGATCCAAACCAGAAAAAGGCCTGGATCTGGCCAACAAGTATGCGAAAAATGCGAAAGTACGAACCAGATGAGGGCAAATACCAGACCTAACCAAGACGTAAGCGGCGTTATCCTCTAAAATTTTAATCGGAACCAGCTTTTATTGACAGTTTCAGTGTGGTACCACATTACTACGTTATCCAAACCAGAAAGAACCCAGGATCTGCCCAACAAGTATGCGAAAAACGCGTAAGTATGAGCCAGATGAGGGCAAATACCAGTCCTAACCCAGACATAACCGGCGATATCCTCTAAAATATTTATCGCGAACATGCTTAATTGACTGCTTCAGTGTGGTACCACATTACTACGTGATCCAAACCAGAAAAATCCCAGGATCTGGCCAACAAGTGTGCGAAAAACGCGATAGTATGAGCCAGATGATTGCAAATACCAGAACTAACACAGACATAACCAGCGTTATCCTCTAAAATATTATTCGCAACCAGGTTTAATTGACTGTTTCAGTGTGGTACCACATTACTACGGGATCCAAACCAGAAAAAGCCCAGGATCTGGCCAACAAGTATGCGAAAAACGCGAAAGTACGGGCCAGATGGGGGCAAACCCCAGACCTATCTCAGACATAACCGGCGTTATCCTCTAAAATATTAATCGCAACCAAGATTAATTGACAGTTTCAGTGTGGTACCACATTACTACGTGATCCAAACCAGAAAAAGCCCAGGATCTGGCCAACAAGTATGCGAAATCGCGCAAGTATGTACCAGATTATAGCAAATACCAGATCTAACCCAGACATAACCAGCGTTATCCTCTAAAATAGTTATCGGAACCAGCTTCTATTGACTGTTTCAGTGTGGTACCACATTACTACGGGATCCAAACCAGAAAAAACTCAGGATCTGGCCAACAAGTATGCGAAAAACGCGAAAGTATGAGTCTGATGAGGGCAAATCCCAGGCCTAACCTGGACCTAACATGCGTTATCATCTAAAATATTGATAGAAACCAGGTTTACTCGACTGTTTCAGTGTGGTACCACATTACCACCTGATCCAAACCAGAAAAAGCCCAGGATCTGGCCAACGAGTATGCGAAAAATGCGAAAGTATGAGTCAGATGAGGTCAAATCCTAGACCCAACCCAGACCTACCACGCGTTACCCTCAAAAATATTGATCGAAACCAGGTTTAATCGACTGTTTCAGTGTGGTACCACATTACTACGTGATCCAAACCGGAAAAAAACCCAGTATCTGTTCAACAAGTATGTGAAGAATGCGAAAGTATGAGTCAGATGAGGGCAAATACCAGTACTAACCCAAACGTAACCTGCGTTATCCTCCAAACTATTAATTGGAACCAGCTTTTATTGACTGTTTCAGTGTGGTACCACATTACTACTTTATCCAAACCAGAAAAAACCCAGCATCTGCCCGACAAGAATGCGAAAAATGCGAAAGTACGAGCCAGATGAGGGCAAATACCAGACCTAACCGAGACATAACCGGCGTTATCCTCTAAAATATTAATCGCAACCAGGTTTAATTGACTGTTTCGGTGTGGAACCACATTACTACGGGATCCAAACCAGAAAAAACCCAGGATCTGGCAAACAAGTATGCGAAAAACGCGAAAGTATGAGCCAGATGATTGGAAATATGATAACTAACCCAGTCATAACCAGCGTTATCCTCTGAAATATAATTCGCAACCAAGTTTAACTGACTGTTTCGGTGTGGTACCACAGTACTACGTTATCCAAACCAGAAAAAGGCCAGGATCTGGCCAACAAGAATGCGAAAAATGCGAAAGTACGAGCCAGATGAGGGCAAATACCAGACCTAACCGAGACATATGCGGCGTTATCCTCTAGAATATTAATCGCAACCAGGTTTTATTGACTGTTTCGGTGTGGTACCGCATTACTACGTGGTCCAAGCCAGATAAAGGCCAGGATCTGAACAAGTATGCGAAAAATGCGAAAGTACGAGCCAGATGATTGCTAATACCAGAACTAACCCAAACGTAACCAGCGTTATCCTTCAAACTATTAATGGGAACCAGCTTTTATTGACTGTTTCAGTGTGGTACCACAGTACTACGTGACCCAAACCAGAAAAAGGACAGGATCTGGCCAACAAGTATGCGAAAAATGCGAAAGTACGAGCCAGATGATTGCAAATCCCAGACCTAACCGAGACATATGCGGCGTTATCCTCTAAAATATTAATCGCAACCAGGTTTGATTGTCTGTTGCGGTGTGGTACCGCATTACTACGTGGTCCAAGCCAGAAAAAGGCCAGGATGTGGCCAACAAGTATGCGAAAAACGCGAAAGTATGTGCCAGATGGTAGCAAATAACAGATCTAACCCAGACATAACCAGCGTAATCCTCTAAAATACTTATCGGAACCAGCTTCTATTGACTGTTTCAGTGTGGTACCACATTACTACTTGATCCAAGACAGAAAAAGGCCACGATCTGGCCAACAAGTATGCGAAAAAGGCGAAAGTACGAGACAGATGACGGCAAATCCTATACCTAACCGAGACATAACCGGCGTTATCCTCTAAAATATTAGTCGCAACCAGGTTCAATTGACTGTTTCAGTGTGGTCCCACATTACTACTTGATCCAAGACAGAAAAAGGCCAGGATCTGGCCAACAAGTATGCGAAAAAGGCGAAAGTACGAGCCAGATGAGGGCAAGTACCAGACCTAACCCAGATATCACCGGCGTTATCCTCTAAAATATTAATCGCAGCCAGGTTTAGTTGACCTTTTCGGTGTGGAACCACACAACTACGGGATCCAAACCGGAAAAAACCCAGGATCTGGCCAACAAGTATGCGAAAAATGCGAAAGTACGAGCCTGATGAGGGCAAATGCCAGACCTAACCCAAACATAACCGGCGTTATCCTCCAAAATAGTAATCTCAACCAGGTTTAATTGACTGTATCGGTGTGCTACCGCGTTACTACGTGACCCAAACCAGAAAAAGGACAGGATCTGGCCAACAAGTATGCGAAAAATGCGAAAGTACGAGCCAGATGATTGCAAATCCCAGACCTAACCGAGACATATGCGGCGTTATCCTCTAAAATATTAATCGCAACCAGGTTTGATTGTCCGTTGCGGTGTGGTACCGCATTACTACGTGGTCCAAGCCAGAAAAAGGCCAGGATGTGGCCAACAAGTATGCGAAAAACGCGAAAGTATGTGCCAGATGGTAGCAAAAAACAGATCTAACCCAGACATAACCAGCGTGATCCTCTAAAATACTTATCGGAACCAGCTTCTATTGACTGTATCAGTGTGGTACCACATTACTACGGGATCCAAACCAGAAAAAACTCAGGATCTGGCCAACAAGTATGCGAAAAACGCGAAAGTACAAGCCAGATGTGGGCAAATACCAGACCTAACCCAGACATAACCGGCGTTATCCTCCAAAATAGTAATCGCAACCAGGTTTAATTGACTGTTTCGGTGTGGTACCGCATTACTACGTGATCCAAACCAGAAAAAGGCCTGGATCTGGCCAACAAGTATGCGAAAAATGCGAAAGTACGAACCAGATGAGGGCAAATACCAGACCTAACCAAGACGTAAGCGGCGTTATCCTCTAAAATTTTAATCGGAACCAGCTTTTATTGACAGTTTCACTGTGGTACCACATTACTACGTGATCCAAACCAGAAATAACCCAGGATCTGTTGAACAAGTATGTGAAGAATGCGATAGTATGAGTCTGATGAGGGCAAATCCCAGGCCTAACCTAGACCTAACATGCGTTATCATCTAGAATATTGATCGAAACCAGGTTTAATCGACTGATTCAGTGTGGTACCACATTACCACGTGATCCAGACCAGAAAAAGCCAAGGATCTGGCCAACGAGTATGCGATAAATGCAAAAGAATGTCCCAGATGAGGGCAAATCCCAGACCTATCCCAGACCCAACTTGCGTTCTCCTCTAAAATATTGGTCGAGACCAGGGTTAGTCGACTGTTTCAGTGTGGTACCTCTTTACTACGTGATCCAAACCAGAAATAACCCAGGATCTGTTGAACAAGTATGTGAAGAATGCGATAGTATGGGTCTGATGGGGGCAAATCCCAGGCCTAACCTAGACCGAGAAAGAGTTTTCCTCTAAAATATTGATTGAAACCAGGATTAATCGACTGTTTCAGTGTGGTACCACATTACCACGTGATCCAAACCAGAAAAAGCCCAGGATCTGGCCAACGAGTATGCGAAAAATGCGAAATTATGAGCCAGATGAGGTCAAATACTAGACCTAACCCAGACCTACCATGCGTTACCCTCAAAAATATTGATCGAAACCAGGTTTAATCGACTGTTTCAGAGTGGTACCACATTACTACGTGATCCAAACCGGAAAAAACCCCGGGATCTGTTCAACAAGTATGTGAAGAATGCGAAAGTATGAGTCAGATGAGGGCAAATCCCAGGCCTAACCTAGACTTAACCTGCGTTATCATCTAAAATATTGATCGAAACCATGTTTAATTGACTGTTTCAGTGTGGTACGACATTACTACGTGATCCAAACCTGAGAAAACCCAGGATCTGTTCAACAAGTATGGGAAATATGCGAAAGTACGAGTCTCATGAGGGCAAATCCCAGGCCTGACCTAGACCTAACATGGTGTAACGTCAAAAATATTGGTCGTATCCAGGTTTAATTAACTGTTACAGTGAGGTACCACATTACTACGTGATCCAATCCAGGAAAATCCAAGGATTTGCCCAACAAGTATGAGAAATATCCGAAAGTTTGAGTCTGATGAGGGCAAATCCCAGGCCTAACCCAGACCTAGCATGCGTTATCATCTAAAATATTGATCTAGACCAGGTATAATTGACTGTTTCAGTGTGGTACCACATTACTACATGATCCAAACCAGAAATAACCCAGGATCTGTTCAGCAAGTATGTGAAGAATGCGAAAGTATGGTTCTGATGATGGCAAATCCCAGGCCTAACCTAGACCTAACATGAGTTATCCTCTAAAATATTGATCGAAACCAGGTTTAATGGACTGTTTCAGTATGGTACCACATTACTACGTGATCCAAACCAGAAATAACCCAGGATCTGTTCAACAAGTATGTGAAGAATGCGAAAGTATGGTTCTAATGATGGCAAATCCCAGGCCTAACCTAGACCTAACATGAGTTATCCTCTAAAATATTGATCGAAACCAGGTTTAATGGACTGTTTCAGTATGGTACCACATTACTACGTGATCCAAACCAGAAAAAGCCCAGGATCAGGCAAACAAGTATGAGAAATATGCGAAAGTATGAGCCTCATGAGGGCAAATCCCAGACCTAACCCAGACCTAACATGCGATATCCTTTAAAATATTGACCGAGACTAGGTTTCATGGACTGTTTCCGTGTGGCACCACATTACTACGTGATCCGAACCAGAAAAAGCCCAGGATCTGGCCTACAGGTATGGAAAATATGCGAAAGTATGAGCCTCATGAGGGCAAATCCCACACCTAACCGAGTCCTAACATGCGTTATCATCTAAAATATTGATCGAAACCAGGTTTAATTGACTGTTTCAGTGTGGTTCCACATTACTACGTGATCCAAACCAGAAAAAACCCAGGATCAGTTCAACAAGTATGTGAAATATGCGAAAGTTTGAGTCTGATGAGGGCAAATCCCAGGCCTAACCTAGACCTAACATGCGTTATCCTCTAAAATGTTGATCGAAACCAGGTTTCATGGACTGTTTCAGTGTGATACCACATTACTACGTGATCCAAACCAGAAAAAACCCAGGATCTGTTCAACAAGTATGTGAAGAATGCGATAGTATGAGTCTGATGAGGGCAAATCCCAGGCCTAACCTAGACCTAACCTGCGTCATCATCTAAAATATTGATCGAAACCAGGTTTAATTGACTGTTTCAGTGTGGTACCACATTACTACGTGATCCAAACCGGAAAAAAACCGAGGATCTGTTCAACAAGTATGTGAAGAATGCGAAAGTATGAGTCTGATGAGGGCAAATCCCAGGCCTAACCTAGACCTAACATGCGTTATCATCTAAAATATTGATCGAAACCAGGTTTAATTGACTGTTTCAGTGTGGTTCCACATTACTACGTGATCCAAACCAGAAAAAACCCAGGATCTGTTCAACAAGTATGAGAAATACGCGAATGTACGAGTCTCATGAGGGCAAATCCCAGGCCCACCTAGACCTAACATTGTGTAACGTCTAAAATATTGGTCGTATCCAGGTTTAATTAACTGTTTCATTGTGGTGCCACATACTACGTTATCCAATCCATACAAATCCAAGGATCTGCCCAACAAGTATGAGAAATATGCGAAAGTTTAGTCTGATGAGGGCAAATCCCAGGCCTTACCTAGACCTAACATGCGTTATCGTCTAAAATATTGATCGAAACCAGGTTTCATGGACTGTTTCAGTGTAATATCACATTACTACGTGATCCAAACCAAGAAAAAACCCAGGATCTGTTCAACAAGTATGTGAAGAATGCGAAAGTATGAGATAGATGATGGCAAATCCTAGACCTAGCCCAGACCTAGCATGCGTTATCATCTAAAATATTGATCGAAACCAGGTTTAATAGACTGTTTCAGTGTGGTACCACATTACTACGTGATCCATACCAGAAAAAGCCCAGGATCTGCCCAACAAGTATGCGAAAAACGCGAAAGTACGAGCCAGATGAGGGCATAACCCAGACCTAACCGAGACATAACCGGCGTTATCCTCTAAAATATTAATCGCAACCAGCTTTAATTGACTGTTTCGGTGTGGTACCGCATTACTACGGGATCCAAACCAGAAAAAACCCAGGATCTGCCCAACAAGTATGCGAAAAACGCGTAAGTATGAGCCAGATGAGGGCAAATACCAGTCCTAACCCAGACATAACCGGCGATATCCTCTAAAATATTTATCGCGAACATGCTTAATTGACTGCTTCAGTGTGGTACCACATTACTACGTGATCCAAACCAGAAAAATCCCAGGATCTGGCCAACAAGTGTGCGAAAAACGCGATAGTATGAGCCAGATGATTGCAAATACCAGAACTAACACAGACATAACCAGCGTTATCCTCTAAAATATTATTCGCAACCAGGTTTAATTGACTGTTTCAGTGTGGTACCACATTACTACGGGATCCAAACCAGAAAAAGCCCAGGATCTGGCCAACAAGTATGCGAAAAACGCGAAAGTACGGGCCAGATGGGGGCAAACCCCAGACCTATCTCAGACATAACCGGCGTTATCCTCTAAAATATTAATCGCAACCAAGATTAATTGACAGTTTCAGTGTGGTACCACATTACTACGTGATCCAAACCAGAAAAAGCCCAGGATCTGGCCAACAAGTATGCGAAATCGCGCAAGTATGTACCAGATTATAGCAAATACCAGATCTAACCCAGACATAACCAGCGTTATCCTCTAAAATAGTTATCGGAACCAGCTTCTATTGACTGTTTCAGTGTGGTACCACATTACTACGGGATCCAAACCAGAAAAAACTCAGGATCTGGCCAACAAGTATGCGAAAAACGCGAAAGTATGAGTCTGATGAGGGCAAATCCCAGGCCTAACCTGGACCTAACATGCGTTATCATCTAAAATATTGATAGAAACCAGGTTTACTCGACTGTTTCAGTGTGGTACCACATTACCACCTGATCCAAACCAGAAAAAGCCCAGGATCTGGCCAACGAGTATGCGAAAAATGCGAAAGTATGAGTCAGATGAGGTCAAATCCTAGACCCAACCCAGACCTACCACGCGTTACCCTCAAAAATATTGATCGAAACCAGGTTTAATCGACTGTTTCAGTGTGGTACCACATTACTACGTGATCCAAACCGGAAAAAAACCCAGTATCTGTTCAACAAGTATGTGAAGAATGCGAAAGTATGAGTCAGATGAGGGCAAATACCAGTACTAACCCAAACGTAACCTGCGTTATCCTCCAAACTATTAATTGGAACCAGCTTTTATTGACTGTTTCAGTGTGGTACCACATTACTACTTTATCCAAACCAGAAAAAACCCAGCATCTGCCCGACAAGAATGCGAAAAATGCGAAAGTACGAGCCAGATGAGGGCAAATACCAGACCTAACCGAGACATAACCGGCGTTATCCTCTAAAATATTAATCGCAACCAGGTTTAATTGACTGTTTCGGTGTGGAACCACATTACTACGGGATCCAAACCAGAAAAAACCCAGGATCTGGCAAACAAGTATGCGAAAAACGCGAAAGTATGAGCCAGATGATTGGAAATATGATAACTAACCCAGTCATAACCAGCGTTATCCTCTGAAATATAATTCGCAACCAAGTTTAACTGACTGTTTCGGTGTGGTACCACAGTACTACGTTATCCAAACCAGAAAAAGGCCAGGATCTGGCCAACAAGAATGCGAAAAATGCGAAAGTACGAGCCAGATGAGGGCAAATACCAGACCTAACCGAGACATATGCGGCGTTATCCTCTAGAATATTAATCGCAACCAGGTTTTATTGACTGTTTCGGTGTGGTACCGCATTACTACGTGGTCCAAGCCAGATAAAGGCCAGGATCTGAACAAGTATGCGAAAAATGCGAAAGTACGAGCCAGATGATTGCTAATACCAGAACTAACCCAAACGTAACCAGCGTTATCCTTCAAACTATTAATGGGAACCAGCTTTTATTGACTGTTTCAGTGTGGTACCACAGTACTACGTGACCCAAACCAGAAAAAGGACAGGATCTGGCCAACAAGTATGCGAAAAATGCGAAAGTACGAGCCAGATGATTGCAAATCCCAGACCTAACCGAGACATATGCGGCGTTATCCTCTAAAATATTAATCGCAACCAGGTTTGATTGTCTGTTGCGGTGTGGTACCGCATTACTACGTGGTCCAAGCCAGAAAAAGGCCAGGATGTGGCCAACAAGTATGCGAAAAACGCGAAAGTATGTGCCAGATGGTAGCAAATAACAGATCTAACCCAGACATAACCAGCGTAATCCTCTAAAATACTTATCGGAACCAGCTTCTATTGACTGTTTCAGTGTGGTACCACATTACTACTTGATCCAAGACAGAAAAAGGCCACGATCTGGCCAACAAGTATGCGAAAAAGGCGAAAGTACGAGACAGATGACGGCAAATCCTATACCTAACCGAGACATAACCGGCGTTATCCTCTAAAATATTAGTCGCAACCAGGTTCAATTGACTGTTTCAGTGTGGTCCCACATTACTACTTGATCCAAGACAGAAAAAGGCCAGGATCTGGCCAACAAGTATGCGAAAAAGGCGAAAGTACGAGCCAGATGAGGGCAAGTACCAGACCTAACCCAGATATCACCGGCGTTATCCTCTAAAATATTAATCGCAGCCAGGTTTAGTTGACCTTTTCGGTGTGGAACCACACAACTACGGGATCCAAACCGGAAAAAACCCAGGATCTGGCCAACAAGTATGCGAAAAATGCGAAAGTACGAGCCTGATGAGGGCAAATGCCAGACCTAACCCAAACATAACCGGCGTTATCCTCCAAAATAGTAATCTCAACCAGGTTTAATTGACTGTATCGGTGTGCTACCGCGTTACTACGTGACCCAAACCAGAAAAAGGACAGGATCTGGCCAACAAGTATGCGAAAAATGCGAAAGTACGAGCCAGATGATTGCAAATCCCAGACCTAACCGAGACATATGCGGCGTTATCCTCTAAAATATTAATCGCAACCAGGTTTGATTGTCCGTTGCGGTGTGGTACCGCATTACTACGTGGTCCAAGCCAGAAAAAGGCCAGGATGTGGCCAACAAGTATGCGAAAAACGCGAAAGTATGTGCCAGATGGTAGCAAAAAACAGATCTAACCCAGACATAACCAGCGTGATCCTCTAAAATACTTATCGGAACCAGCTTCTATTGACTGTATCAGTGTGGTACCACATTACTACGGGATCCAAACCAGAAAAAACTCAGGATCTGGCCAACAAGTATGCGAAAAACGCGAAAGTACAAGCCAGATGTGGGCAAATACCAGACCTAACCCAGACATAACCGGCGTTATCCTCCAAAATAGTAATCGCAACCAGGTTTAATTGACTGTTTCGGTGTGGTACCGCATTACTACGTGATCCAAACCAGAAAAAGGCCTGGATCTGGCCAACAAGTATGCGAAAAATGCGAAAGTACGAACCAGATGAGGGCAAATACCAGACCTAACCAAGACGTAAGCGGCGTTATCCTCTAAAATTTTAATCGGAACCAGCTTTTATTGACAGTTTCAGTGTGGTACCACATTACTACGTTATCCAAACCAGAAAGAACCCAGGATCTGGCCAACAAGTATGCGAAAAACGCGAAAGTATGAGCCTGATGATTGCAAATACCAGTACTAACCCAAACGTAACCTGCGTTATCCTCCAAACTATTAATTGGAACCAGCTTTTATTGACTGTTTCAGTGTGGTACCACATTACTACTTTATCCAAACCAGAAAAAACCCAGGATCTGCCCGACAAGAATGCGAAAAATGCGAAAGTACGAGCCAGATGAGGGCAAATACCAGACCTAACCGAGACATAACCGGCGTTATCCTCTAAAATATTAATCGCAACCAGGTTTAATTGACTGTTTCGGTGTGGAACCACATTACTACGGGATCCAAACCAGAAAAAACCCTGGATCTGGCAAACAAGTATGCGAAAAACGCGAAAGTATGAGCCAGATGATTGGAAATATGATAACTAACCCAGTCATAACCAGCGTTATCCTCTGAAATATAATTCGCAACCAAGTTTAACTGACTGTTTCGGTGTGGTACCACAGTACTACGTTATCCAAACCAGAAAAAGGCCAGGATCTGGCCAACAAGAATGCGAAAAATGCGAAAGTACGAGCCAGATGAGGGCAAATACCAGACCTAACCGAGACATATGCGGCGTTATCCTCTAGAATATTAATCGCAACCAGGTTCTATTGACTGTTTCGGTGTGGTACCGCATTACTACGTGGTCCAAGCCAGATAAAGGCCAGGATCTGAACAAGTATGCGAAAAATGCGAAAGTACGAGCCAGATGATTGCTAATACCAGAACTAACCCAAACGTAACCAGCGTTATCCTTCAAACTATTAATGGGAACCAGCTTTTATTGACTGTTTCAGTGTGGTACCACAGTACTACGTGATCCAAACCAGAAAAAACCCAGGATCTGCCCAACAAGTATGCGAAAAACGCGAAAGTACGAGCCAGATGACGGCATATCCCAGACCTAACCGAGACATAACCGGCGTTATCCTCTAAAATATTAATCGCAACTAGGATTAATTGACAGTTTCAGTGTGGTACCACATTACTACGTGATCCAAACCAGAAAAAGCCCAGGATCTGGCCAACAAGTATGCGAAATCGCGCAAGTATGTACCAGATTATAGCAAATACCAGATCTAACCCAAACATAACCAGCGTTATCCTCTAAAATAGTTATCGGAACCAGCTTCTATTGACTGTTTCAGTGTGGTACCACATTACTACGGGATCCAAACCAGAAAAAACTCAGGATCTGGCCAACAAGTATGCGAAAAACGCGAAAGTACGAGACAGATGACGGCAAATCCTATATCTAACCGAGACATAACCGGCGTTATCCTCTAAAATATTAGTCGCAACCAGGTTCAATTGACTGTTTCAGTGTGGTCCCACATTACTACTTGATCCAAGACAGAAAAAGGCCAGGATCTAAACAAGTATGCGAAAAATGCGAAAGAACGAGCCAGATGATTGCTAATACCAGAACTAACCCAAACGTAACCAGCGTTATCCTTCAAACTATTAATGGGAACCAGCTTTTATTGACTGTTTCAGTGTGGTACCACAGTACTACGTGATCCAAACCAGAAAAAACCCAGGATCTGCCCAACAAGTATGCGAAAAACGCGAAAGTACGAGCCAGATGAGGGCATATCCCAGACCTAACCGAGACATAACCGGCGTTATCCTCTAAAATATTAATCGCAACCAGCTTTAATTGACTGTTTCGGTGTGGTACCGCATTACTACGTGATCCAAACCAGAAAAAGGACAGGATCTGGCCAACAAGTATGCGAAAAATGCGAAAGTACGAGCCAGATGATTGCTAATCCCAGACCTAACCGAGACATATGCGGCGTTATCCTCTAAAATATTAATCGCAACCAGGTTTGATTGTCTGTTTCGGTGTGGTACCGCATTACTACGTGGTCCAAGCCAGAAAAAGGCCAGGATCTGGCCAACAAGTATGCGAAAAACGCGAAAGTATGTGCCAGATGATAGCAAATACCAGAACTAACCCAGACATAACCAGCGTGATCCTCTAAAACACTTATCTGAACCAGCTTCTATTGACTGTTTCAGTGTGGTACCGCATTACTACGGGATCCAAACCAGAAAAAACTCAGGATCTGGCCAACAAGTACGCGAAAAACGCGAAAGTACGAGCCAGACGAGGGCAAATACCAGACCTCACCCAGACATAACCGGCGTTATCCTCTAAAATATTAATCGGACCCAGGATTTATTGACTGTTTCAGTGCGGTACCACTTTACTACGTGGTCCTTGCCAGAAGAAGGCCAGGATCTGGCCAACAAGTATGCGAAAAATGCGGAGGTACGAGCCAGATGAGGGCAAATACCAGACCTAACCCAGACATAACCGGCGTTATCCTCTAAAATATTAATCGGACCCGGGTTTAATTGACTGTTTCAGTGTGGTACCACATTACTACGTGGTCCAAGCCAGAAAAAGGCCAAGATCTGGCCAACAAGTATGCGAAAAATGCGAAAGTATGAGCCAGATGATTGCAAATCCCAGACCTAACCCAGACATAACCGGCGTTATCCTCCAAAATAGTAATCGCAACCAGGTTTAATTGACTGTATCGGTGTGGAACCACTTTACTACGTAGTCCAAGCCAGAAAAAGGCCAGGATCTGGCCAACAAGTATGCGAAAAGCGCGAAAGTATGTGCCAGATGAGGGCAAATACCAGACCTAACCCAGACATAACCGGCGTTATCCTCTAAAATATTAATCGGACCCAAGTTTAATTGACTGTTTCAGTGCGGTACCACTTTACTACGTGGTCCTTGCCAGAAAAAGGCCAGGATCTGGCCAACAAGTATGCGAAAAATGCGAAAGTACGAGCCAGATGAGGGCAAATACTAGACGTAACCCAGACATAACCGGCGTTATACTGTAAAATATTAATCGCAACCAGGTTTAATTGACTGCTTCGGTGTGGAACTACATTACAACGGGATCCAAGCCACAAAAAACCCAGGATCTGCCAGACAAGTATGCGAAAAATGAGAAAGTACGAGCCAGATGGTTGGAAATACCTGAACTAACCCAGACATAACCGGCGTTATCCTCAAAAATATTAATCGCAACCAGGTTTAACCGACTGTTTCGGTGTGGTACCACATTACTGCCATGTCAAAGCCGGAAAAAGGCCAGGACCTGGCCAACAAGTATGCGAAAAATGCGAAAGAACGAGCCAGATGATTGCTAATACCAGAACTAACCCAAACGTAACCAGCGTTATCCTTCAAACTATTAATCGCAACCAGGTTTAATTGACTGTATCGGTGTGGAACCACTTTACTACGTAGTCCAAGCCAGAAAAAGGCCAGGATCTGGCCAACAAGTATGCGAAAAGCGCGAAAGTACGAGCCAGATGAGGGCATATCCCAGACCTAACCGAGACATAACCGGCGTTATCCTCTAAAATATTAATCGCAACCAGCTTTAATTGACTGTTTCGGTGTGGTACCGCATTACTACGTGATCCAAACCAGAAAAAGGCCTGGATCTGGCCAACAAGTATGCGAAAAATGCGAAAGTACGAACCAGATGAGGGCAAATACCAGACCTAACCAAGACATAACCGGCGTTATCCTCTAAAATATTAATCGCAACCAGGATTAATTGACAGTTTCAGTGTGGTACCACATTACTACGTGATCCAAACCAGAAAAAGCCCAGGATCTGGCCAACAAGTATGCGAAATCGCGCAAGTATGTACCAGATTATAGCAAATACCAGATCTAACCCAGACATAACCAGCGTAATCCTCTAAAATACTTATCGGAACCAGCTTCTATTGACTGTTTCAGTGTGGTACCACATTACTACGGGAACCAAACCAGAAAAAACTCAGGATCTGGCCAACAAGTATGCGAAAAACGCGAAAGTACGAGACAGATGACGGCAAATCCTATACCTAACCGAGACATAACCGGCGTTATCCTCTAAAATATTAGTCGCAACCAGGTTCAATTGACTGTTTCAGTGTGGTCCCACATTACTACTTGATCCAAGACAGAAAAAGGCCAGGATCTGGCCAACAAGTATGCGAAAAAGGCGAAAGTACGAGCCAGATGAGGGCAAGTACCAGACCTAACCCAGATATCACCGGCGTTATCCTCTAAAATATTAATCGCAGCCAGGTTTAGTTGACCTTTTCGGTGTGGAACCACACAACTACGGGATCCAAACCGGAAAAAACCCAGGATCTGGCCAACAAGTATGCGAAAAATGCGAAAGTACGAGCCTGATGAGGGCAAATGCCAGACCTAACCCAAACATAACCGGCGTTATCCTCCAAAATAGTAATCTCAACCAGGTTTAATTGACTGTATCGGTGTGGTACCGCGTTACTACGTGACCCAAACCAGAAAAAGGACAGGATCTGGCCAACAAGTATGCGAAAAATGCGAAAGTACGAGCCAGATGATTGCAAATCCCAGACCTAACCGAGACATATGCGGCGTTATCCTCTAAAATATTAATCGCAACCAGGTTTGATTGTCTGTTTCGGTGTGGTACCGCATTACTACGTGGTCCAAGCCAGAAAAAGGCCAGGATGTGGCCAACAAGTATGCGAAAAACGCGAAAGTATGTGCCAGATGATAGCAAATAACAGATCTAACCCAGACATAACCAGCGTGATCCTCTAAAATACTTATCGGAACCAGCTTCTATTGACTGTATCAGTGTGGTACCACATTACTACGGGATCCAAACCAGAAAAAACTCAGGATCTGGCCAACAAGTATGCGAAAAACGCGAAAGTACAAGCCAGATGAGGGCAAATACCAGACCTAACCCAGACATAACCGGCGTTATCCTCCAAAATAGTAATCGCAACCAGGTTTAATTGACTGTATCGGTGTGGAACCACTTTACTACGTAGTCCAAGCCAGAAAAAGGCCAGGATCTGGCCAACAAGTATGCGAAAAACGCGAAAGTATGTGCCAGATGATAGCAAATACCAGAACTAACCCAGACATAACCAGCGTGATCCTCTAAAATACTTATCTGAACCAGCTTCTATTGACTGTTTCAGTGTGGTACCACATTACTACGTGATCCAAACCAGAAAAAGCCCAGGATCTGGCCAACAAGTATGCGAAAAACGCGAAAGTATGAGCCTGATGATTGCAAATACCAGTACTAACCCAAACGTAACCTGCGTTATCCTCCAAACTATTAATTGGAACCAGCTTTTATTGACTGTTTCAGTGTGGTACCACATTACTACTTTATCCAAACCAGAAAAAACCCAGGATCTGCCCGACAAGAATGCGAAAAATGCGAAAGTACGAGCCAGATGAGGGCAAATACCAGACCTAACCGAGACATAACCGGCGTTATCCTCTAAAATATTAATCGCAACCAGGTTTAATTGACTGTTTCGGTGTGGAACCACATTACTACGGGATCCAAACCAGAAAAAACCCAGGATCTGGCAAACAAGTATGCGAAAAACGCGAAAGTATGAGCCAGATGATTGGAAATATGATAACTAACCCAGTCATAACCAGCGTTATCCTCTGAAATATAATTCGCAACCAAGTTTAACTGACTGTTTCGGTGTGGTACCACAGTACTACGTTATCCAAACCAGAAAAAGGCCAGGATCTGGCCAACAAGAATGCGAAAAATGCGAAAGTACGAGCCAAATGAGGGCAAATACCAGACCTAACCGAGACATATGCGGCGTTATCCTCTAGAATATTAATCGCAACCAGGTTTTATTGACAGTTTCAGTGTGGTACCACATTACTACGTGATCCAAACCAGAAAAAGCCCAGGATCTGGCCAACAAGTATGCGAAATCGCGCAAGTATGTACCAGATTATAGCAAATACCAGATCTAACCCAAACATAACCAGCGTTATCCTCTAAAATAGTTATCGGAACCAGCTTCTATTGACTGTTTCAGTGTGGTACCACAGTACTACGTGATCCAAACCAGAAAAAACCCAGGATCTGCCCAACAAGTATGCGAAAAACGCGAAAGTACGAGCCAGATGACGGCATATCCCAGACCTAACCGAGACATAACCGGCGTTATCCTCTAAAATATTAATCGCAACTAGGATTAATTGACAGTTTCAGTGTGGTACCACATTACTACGTGATCCAAACCAGAAAAAGCCCAGGATCTGGCCAACAAGTATGCGAAATCGCGCAAGTATGTACCAGATTATAGCAAATACCAGATCTAACCCAAACATAACCAGCGTTATCCTCTAAAATAGTTATCGGAACCAGCTTCTATTGACTGTTTCAGTGTGGTACCACATTACTACGGGATCCAAACCAGAAAAAACTCAGGATCTGGCCAACAAGTATGCGAAAAACGCGAAAGTACGAGACAGATGACGGCAAATCCTATATCTAACCGAGACATAACCGGCGTTATCCTCTAAAATATTAGTCGCAACCAGGTTCAATTGACTGTTTCAGTGTGGTCCCACATTACTACTTGATCCAAGACAGAAAAAGGCCAGGATCTAAACAAGTATGCGAAAAATGCGAAAGAACGAGCCAGATGATTGCTAATACCAGAACTAACCCAAACGTAACCAGCGTTATCCTTCAAACTATTAATGGGAACCAGCTTTTATTGACTGTTTCAGTGTGGTACCACAGTACTACGTGATCCAAACCAGAAAAAACCCAGGATCTGCCCAACAAGTATGCGAAAAACGCGAAAGTACGAGCCAGATGAGGGCATATCCCAGACCTAACCGAGACATAACCGGCGTTATCCTCTAAAATATTAATCGCAACCAGCTTTAATTGACTGTTTCGGTGTGGTACCGCATTACTACGTGATCCAAACCAGAAAAAGGACAGGATCTGGCCAACAAGTATGCGAAAAATGCGAAAGTACGAGCCAGATGATTGCTAATCCCAGACCTAACCGAGACATATGCGGCGTTATCCTCTAAAATATTAATCGCAACCAGGTTTGATTGTCTGTTTCGGTGGGGTACCGCATTACTACGTGGTCCAAGCCAGAAAAAGGCCAGGATCTGGCCAACAAGTATGCGAAAAACGCGAAAGTATGTGCCAGATGATAGCAAATACCAGAACTAACCCAGACATAACCAGCGTGATCCTCTAAAACACTTATCTGAACCAGCTTCTATTGACTGTTTCAGTGTGGTACCGCATTACTACGGGATCCAAACCAGAAAAAACTCAGGATCTGGCCAACAAGTACGCGAAAAACGCGAAAGTACGAGCCAGACGAGGGCAAATACCAGACCTCACCCAGACATAACCGGCGTTATCCTCTAAAATATTAATCGGACCCAGGATTTATTGACTGTTTCAGTGCGGTACCACTTTACTACGTGGTCCTTGCCAGAAGAAGGCCAGGATCTGGCCAACAAGTATGTGAAAAATGCGGAGGTACGAGCCAGATGAGGGCAAATACCAGACCTAACCCAGACATAACCGGCGTTATCCTCTAAAATATTAATCGGACCCGGGTTTAATTGACTGTTTCAGTGTGGTACCACATTACTACGTGGTCCAAGCCAGAAAAAGGCCAAGATCTGGCCAACAAGTATGCGAAAAATGCGAAAGTACGAGCCAGATGATTGCAAATCCCAGACCTAACCGAGACATATGCGGCGCTATCCTCTAAAATATTAATCGCAACCAGGTTTGATAGTCTGTTTCGGTGTGGTACCGCATTACTACGTGGTCCAAGCCAGAAAAAGGCCAGGATCTAAACAAGTATGCGAAAAATGCGAAAGTACGTTCCAGATGATTGCAAATACCAGAACTGTCCCAGACATAACCAGCGTTACCCTCTAAAATATTAATCGCAACCAGGTTTAATTGACTGTTTCGGTGTGGGACCACATTACTACGGGATCCATTCCAGAAAAAACCCAGGATCTGGCCAACAACTATGCGAAAAACGCGAAAGTACGAGCCAGATGATTGCAAATCCCAGACCTAACCGAGACATATGCGGCGTTATCCTCTAAAATATTAATCGCAACCAGGTTTGATTGTCTGTTTCGGTGTGGTACCGCATTACTACGTGGTCCAAGCCAGAAAAAGGCCAGGATCTGGCCAACAAGTATGCGAAAAACGCGAAAGTATGTGCCAGATGATAGCAAATACCAGAACTAACCCAGACATAACCAGCGTGATCCTCTAAAACACTTATCTGAACCAGCTTCTATTGACTGTTTCAGTGTGGTACCGCATTACTACGGGATCCAAACCAGAAAAAACTCAGGATCTGGCCAACAAGTACGCAAAAAACGCGAAAGTACGAGCCAGACGAGGGCAAATACCAGACCTCACCCAGACATAACCGGCGTTATCCTCTAAAATATTAATCGGACCCAGGATTTATTGACTGTTTCAGTGCGGTACCACTTTACTACGTGGTTCTTGCCAGAAAAAGGCCAGCATCTGGCCAACAAGTATGCGAAAAATGCGGAGGTACGAGCCAGATGAGGGCAAATACCAGACCTAACCCAGACATAATCGGCGTTATCCTCTAAAATATTAATCGGACCCGGGTTTAATTGACTGTTTCAGTGTGGTACCACATTACTACGTGGTCCAAGCCAGAAAAAGGCCAAGATCTGGCCAACAAGTATGCGAAAAATGCGAAAGTACGAGCCAGATGATTGCAAATCCCAGACCTAACCGAGACATATGCGGCGTTATCCTCTAAAATATTAATCGCAACCAGGTTTGATTGTCTGTTTCGGTGTGGTACCGCATTACTACGTGGTCCAAGCCAGAAAAAGGCCAGGATCTAAACAAGTATGCGAAAAATGCGAAAGAACGAGCCAGATGATTGCTAATACCAGAACTAACCCAAACGTAACCAGCGTTATCCTTCAAACTATTAATGGGAACCAGCTTTTATTGACTGTTTCAGTGTGGTACCACAGTACTACGTGAACCAAACCAGAAAAAACCCAGGATCCGCCCAACAAGTATGCGAAAAACGCGAAAGTACGAGCCAGAGGAGGGCATATCCCAGACCTAACCGAGACATAACCGGCGTTATCCTCTAAAATATTAATCGCAACCAGCTTTAATTGACTGTTTCGGTGTGGTACCGCATTACTACGTGATCCAAACCAGAGAAAGGACAGGATCTGGCCAACAAGTATGCGAAAAATGCGAAAGTACGAGCCAGATGATTGCTAATCCCAGACATAACCGGCGTTATCCTCCAAAATAGTAATCTCAACCAGGTTTAATTGACTGTATCGGTGTGGTACCGCGTTACTACGTGACCCAAACCAGAAAAAGGACAGGATCTGGCCAACAAGTATGCGAAAAATGCGAAAGTACGAGCCAGATGATTGCAAATCCCAGACCTAACCGAGACATATGCGGCGTTATCCTCTAAAATATTAATCGCAACCAGGTTTGATAGTCTGTTTCGGTGTGGTACCGCATTACTACGTGGTCCAAGCCAGAAAAAGGCCAGGATCTAAACAAGTATGCGAAAAATGCGAAAGTACGTTCCAGATGATTGCAAATACCAGAACTGTCCCAGACATAACCAGCGTTACCCTCTAAAATATTAATCGCAACCAGGTTTAATTGACTGTTTCGGTGTGGAACCACATTACTACGGGATCCATTCCAGAAAAAACCCAGGATCTGGCCAACGACTATGCGAAAAACGCGAAAGTACGAGCCAGATGAGGGCAAATACCAGACCTAACCCAGACATAACCGGCGTTATCCTCCAAAATAGTAATCGCAACCAGGTTTAATTGAGTGTATCGGTGTGGAACCACTTTACTACGTAGTCCAAGCCAGAAAAAGGCCAGGATCTGGCCAACAAGTATGCGAAAAGCGCGAAAGTATGTGCCAGATGAGGGCAAATACCAGACCTAACCCAAACATAACCGGCGTTATCCTCTAAAATATTAATCGCAACCAGGATTAATTGACAGTTTCAGTGTGGTACCACATTACTACGTGATCCAAACCAGAAAAAGCCCAGGATCTGGCCAACAAGTATGCGAAATCGCGCAAGTATGTACCAGATTATAGCAAATACCAGATCTAACCCAGACATAACCAGCGTAATCCTCTAAAATACTTATCGGAACCAGCTTCTATTGACTGTTTCAGTGTGGTACCACATTACTACGGGAACCAAACCAGAAAAAACTCAGGATCTGGCCAACAAGTATGCGAAAAACGCGAAAGTACGAGACAGATGACGGCAAATCCTATACCTAACCGAGACATAACCGGCGTTATCCTCTAAAATATTAGTCGCAACCAGGTTCAATTGACTGTTTCAGTGTGGTCCCACATTACTACTTGATCCAAGACAGAAAAAGGCCAGGATCTGGCCAACAAGTATGCGAAAAAGGCGAAAGTACGAGCCAGATGAGGGCAAGTACCAGACCTAACCCAGATATCACCGGCGTTATCCTCTAAAATATTAATCGCAGCCAGGTTTAGTTGACCTTTTCGGTGTGGAACCACACAACTACGGGATCCAAACCGGAAAAAACCCAGGATCTGGCCAACAAGTATGCGAAAAATGCGAAAGTACGAGCCTGATGAGGGCAAATGCCAGACCTAACCCAAACATAACCGGCGTTATCCTCCAAAATAGTAATCTCAACCAGGTTTAATTGACTGTATCGGTGTGGTACCGCGTTACTACGTGACCCAAACCAGAAAAAGGACAGGATCTGGCCAACAAGTATGCGAAAAATGCGAAAGTACGAGCCAGATGATTGCAAATCCCAGACCTAACCGAGACATATGCGGCGTTATCCTCTAAAATATTAATCGCAACCAGGTTTGATTGTCTGTTTCGGTGTGGTACCGCATTACTACGTGGTCCAAGCCAGAAAAAGGCCAGGATCTGGCCAACAGGTATGCGAAAAACGCGAGAGTATGTGCCAGATGATAGCAAATAACAGATCTAACCCAGACATAACCAGCGTGATCCTCTAAAATACTTATCGGAACCAGCTTCTATTGACTGTATCAGTGTGGTACCACATTACTACGGGATCCAAACCAGAAAAAACTCAGGATCTGGCCAACAAGTATGCGAAAAACGCGAAAGTACGAGCCAGATGAGGGCAAATACCAGACCTAACCCAGACATAACCGGCGTTATCCTCCAAAATAGTAATCGCAACCAGGTTTAATTGACTGTATCGGTGTGGAACCACTTTACTACGTAGTCCAAGCCAGAAAAAGGCCAGGATCTGGCCAACAAGTATGCGAAAAACGCGAAAGTATGTGCCAGATGATAGCAAATACCAGAACTAACCCAGACATAACCAGCGTGATCCTCTAAAATACTTATCTGAACCAGCTTCTATTGACTGTTTCAGTGTGGTACCGCATTACTACGGGATCCAAACCAGAAAAAACTCAGGATCTGGCCAACAAGTACGCAAAAAACGCGAAAGTACGAGCCAGACGAGGGCAAATACCAGACCTCACCCAGACATAACCGGCGTTATCCTCTAAAATATTAATCGGACCCAGGATTTATTGACTGTTTCAGTGCGGTACCACTTTACTACGTGGTTCTTGCCAGAAAAAGGCCAGCATCTGGCCAACAAGTATGCGAAAAATGCGGAGGTACGAGCCAGATGAGGGCAAATACCAGACCTAACCCAGACATAATCGGCGTTATCCTCTAAAATATTAATCGGACCCGGGTTTAATTGACTGTTTCAGTGTGGTACCACATTACTACGTGGTCCAAGCCAGAAAAAGGCCAAGATCTGGCCAACAAGTATGCGAAAAATGCGAAAGTACGAGCCAGATGATTGCAAATCCCAGACCTAACCGAGACATATGCGGCGTTATCCTCTAAAATATTAATCGCAACCAGGTTTGATTGTCTGTTTCGGTGTGGTACCGCATTACTACGTGGTCCAAGCCAGAAAAAGGCCAGGATCTAAACAAGTATGCGAAAAATGCGAAAGAACGAGCCAGATGATTGCTAATACCAGAACTAACCCAAACGTAACCAGCGTTATCCTTCAAACTATTAATGGGAACCAGCTTTTATTGACTGTTTCAGTGTGGTACCACAGTACTACGTGAACCAAACCAGAAAAAACCCAGGATCCGCCCAACAAGTATGCGAAAAACGCGAAAGTACGAGCCAGAGGAGGGCATATCCCAGACCTAACCGAGACATAACCGGCGTTATCCTCTAAAATATTAATCGCAACCAGCTTTAATTGACTGTTTCGGTGTGGTACCGCATTACTACGTGATCCAAACCAGAGAAAGGACAGGATCTGGCCAACAAGTATGCGAAAAATGCGAAAGTACGAGCCAGATGATTGCTAATCCCAGACATAACCGGCGTTATCCTCCAAAATAGTAATCTCAACCAGGTTTAATTGACTGTATCGGTGTGGTACCGCGTTACTACGTGACCCAAACCAGAAAAAGGACAGGATCTGGCCAACAAGTATGCGAAAAACGCGAAAGTATGTGCCAGATGATAGCAAATACCAGAACTAACCCAGACATAACCAGCGTGATCCTCTAAAATACTTATCTGAACCAGCTTCTATTGACTGTTTCAGTGTGGTACCGCATTACTACGTGGTCCAAGCCAGAAAAAGGCCAAGATCTGGCCAACAAGTATGCGAAAAATGCGAAAGTACGAGCCAGATGATTGCAAATCCCAGACCTAACCGAGACATATGCGGCGTTATCCTCTAAAATATTAATCGCAACCAGGTTTGATTGTCTGTTTCGGTGTGGTACCGCATTACTACGTGGTCCAAGCCAGAAAAAGGCCAGGATCTGGCCAACAAGTATGCGAAAAACGCGAAAGTATGTGCCAGATGATAGCAAATACCAGAACTAACCCAGACATAACCAGCGTGATCCTCTAAAATACTTATCTGAACCAGCTTCTATTGACTGTTTCAGTGTGGTACCGCATTACTACGGGATCCAAACCAGAAAAAACTCAGGATCTGGCCAACAAGTACGCGAAAAACGCGAAAGTACGAGCCAGACGAGGGCAAATACCAGACCTCACCCAGACATTACCGGCGTTATCCTCTAAAATATTAATCGGACACAGGATTTATTGACTGTTTCAGTGCGGTACCACTTTACTACGTGGTCCTTGCCAGAAAAAGGCCAGGATCTGGCCAACAAGTATGCGAAAAATGCGGAGGTACGAGCCAGATGAGGGCAAATAGCAGACCAAAACCAGACATAACCGGCGTTATCCTCTAAAATATTAATCGGACCCGGGTTTAATTGACTGTTTCAGTGTGGTACCACATTACTACGTGGTCCAAGCCAGAAAAAGGCCAAGATCTGGCCAACAAGTATGCGAAAAATGCGAAAGTACGAGCCAGATGATTGCAAATCCCAGACCTAACCGAGACATATGCGGCGTTATCCTCTAAAATATTAATCGCAACCAGGTTTGATTGTCTGTTTCGGTGTGGTACCGCATTACTACGTGGTCCAAGCCAGAAAAAGGCCAGGATCTAAGCAAGTATGCGAAAAATGCGAAAGTACGTTCCAGATGATTGCAAATACCAGAACTGTCCCAGACATAACCAGCGTTATCCTCTAAAATATTAATCGCAACCAGGTTTAATTGACTGTTTCGGTGTGGAACCACATTACTACGGGATCCATTCCAGAAAAAACCCAGGATCTGGCCAACAACTATGCGAAAATCGCGAAAGTACGAGCCAGATGAGGGCAAATACCAGACCTAACCCAGACATAACCGGCGTGATCCTCTAAAATACTTATCGGAACCAGGTTTAATTGACTGCTTCGGTGTGGAACTACATTACTACGTGATCCAAACCAGAAGAAGCCCAGGATCTGACCAACAAGTATGCGAAAAATGCGAAAGTACGAGCCAGATGAGGGCAAATACCAGACCTAACCCAGACATAACCGGCGTTATCCTCTAAAATATTAATCGGACCCAGGTTTAATTGACTGTTTCAGTGCGGTACCACTTTACTACGTGGTCCTTGCCAGAAAAAGGCCAGGATCTGGCCAACAAGTATGCGAAAAATGCGAAAGTACGAGCCAGATGAGGGCAAATACTAGACGTAACCCAGACATAACCGGCGTTATCCTCAAAAATATTAATCGCAACCAGGTTTAACCGACTGTTTCGGTGTGGTACCCCATTACTGCCATGTCAAAGCCGGAAAAAGGCCAGGACCTGGCCAACAAGTATGCGAAAAATGCGAAAGTATGTGCCAGATGATAGCAAATACCAGATCTAACCCAGACATAACCAGCGTGATCCTCTAAAATACTTATCGGAACCAGCTTCTATTGACTGTATCAGTGTGGTACCACATTACTACGGGATCCAAACCAGAAAAAACTCAGGATCTGGCCAACAAGTATGCGAAAAACGCGAAAGTACGAGCCAGATGAGGGCAAATACCAGACCTAACCCAGACATAACCGGCGTTATCCTCCAAAATAGTAATCGCAACCAGGTTTAATTGACTGTATCGGTGTGAAACCACTTTACTACGTAGTCCTTGCCAGAAAAAGGCCAGGATCTGGCCAACAAGTATGCGAAAAATGCGGAGGTACGAGACAGATGAGGGCATATCCCAGACCTAACCGAGACATAACCGGCGTTATCCTCTAAAATATTAATCGCAACCAGCTTTAATTGACTGTTTCGGTATGGTACCGCATTACTACGTGATCCAAACCAGAAAAAGACCAGGATCTAAACAAGTATGCGAAAAATGCGAAAGAACGAGCCAGATGATTGCTAATACCAGAACTAACCCAAACGTAACCAGCGTTATCCTTCAAACTATTAATGGGAACCAGCTTTTATTGACTGTTTCAGTGTGGTACCACAGTACTACGTGATCCAAACCAGAAAAAACCCAGGATCTGCCCAACAAGTATGCGAAAAACGCGAAAGTACGAGCCAGATGAGGGCATATCCCAGACCTAACCGAGACATAACCGGCGTTATCCTCTAAAATATTAATCGCAACCAGCTTTAATTGACTGTTTCGGTGTGGTACCGCATTACTACGTGATCCAAACCAGAAAAAGGCCTGGATCTGGCCAACAAGTATGCGAAAAATTCGAAAGTACGAACCAGATGAGGGCAAATACCAGACCTAACCAAGACATAACCGGCGTTATCCTCTAAAATATTAATCGCAACCAGGATTAATTGACAGTTTCAGTGTGGTACCACATTGCTACGTGATCCAAACCAGAAAAAGCCCAGGATCTGGCCAACAAGTATGCGAAATCGCGCAAGTATGTACCAGATTATAGCAAATACCAGATCTAACCCAGACATAACCAGCGTTATGCTCTAAAATACTTATCGGAACCAGCTTCTATTGACTGTTTCAGTGTGGCACCACATTACTACGGGATCCAAACCAGAAAAAACTCAGGATCTGGCCAACAAGTATGCGAAAAACGCGAAAGTACGAGACAGATGACAGCAAATCCTATACCTAACCCAGATATCACCGGCGTTATCCTCTAAAATATTAATCGGACCCGGGTTTAATTGACTGTTTCAGTGTGGTACCACATTACTACCTGGTCCAAGCCAGAAAAAGGCCAAGATCTGGCCAACAAGTATGCGAAAAATGCGAAAGTACGAGCCAGCTGATTGCAAATCCCAGACCTAACCGAGACATATGCGGCGTTATCCTCTAAAATATTAATCGCAACCAGGTTTGATTGTCTGTTTCGGTGTGGTACCGCATTACTACGTGGTCCAAGCCAGAAAAAGGCCAGGTTCTAAACAAGTATGCGAAAAATGCGAATGTACGTTCCAGATGATTGCAAATACCAGAACTGTCCCAGACATAACCAGCGTTATCCTCTAAAATATTAATCGCAACCAGGTTTAATTGACTGCTTCGGTGTGGAACAACATTACTACGGGATCCATTCCAGAAAAAACCCAGGATCTGGCCAACAACTATGCGAAAAACGCGAAAGTACGAGCCAGATGAGGGCAAATACCAGTCCTAACCCAGACATAACCGGCGTTATCCTCCAAAATAGTAATCGCAACCAGGTTTAATTGACTGCATCGGTGTGGAACCACTTTACTACGTAGTCCAAGCCAGAAAAAGGCCAGGATCTGGCCAACAAGTATGCGAAAAACGCGAAAGTATATGCCAGATGATACCAAATACCACAACTAACCCAGACGTAACAAGCGTGATCCTCTAAAATACTTATCGGAACCAGCTTCTATTGACTGTTTCAGTGTGGTACCACATTACTACGGGATCCAAACCAGAAAAAACTCAGGATCTGGCCAACAAGTATGCGAAAAACGCGAAAGTACGAGCCAGATGAGGGCAAATACCAGACCTAACTCAGACATAACCGGCGTTATCCTCTAAAATATTAATCGCAACCAGGTTTAATTGACTGTTCCGGTGTGGAACTACATTACTACGGGATCCAAACCAGAAAAAGCCCAGGATCTGGCCAACAAGAATGCCAAAAATGCGAAAGTACGAGCCAGATGTGGACAAATCCCAGGCCTACCCGAGCCATAACCGGCGTTATCCTCTAAAATATTATTCGCAACCAGGTTTCATTGACTGTTTCAGTGTGGTACCACATTACTACGTGATCCAAACCAGAAAAAGCCCACGATCTGGCCAACAAGTATGCGAAAAACTCGAAGGTATGTGCCACATTATAGCAAATACCAGAACTAACCCAGACATAACCAGCGTTATCCTCTAAAATACTTATCGGAACCAGCTTCTATTGACTGTTTCAGTGTGGTACAACATTACTACGTGATCCAAACCAGAAAAAGCCCAGGATCTGACCAACAAGTATGCGAAAAATGCGAAAGTACGAGCCAGATGAGGGCAAATACCAGACCTAACCCAGACATAACCGGCGTTATCCTCTAAAATATTAATCGGACCCAGGTTTAATTGACTGTTTCAGTGCGGTACCACTTTACTTCGTGGTCCTTGCCAGAAAAAGGCCAGGATCGGGCCAACAAGTATGCGAAAAATGCGAAAGTACGAGCCAGATGAGGGCAAATACCAGACCTAACCCAGACATAACCAGCGTTATCCTCTAAAATACTTATCGGAACCAGCTTCTATTGACTGTTTCAGTGTGGTACCACATTACTACGTGATCCAAACCAGAAAAAGCCCAGGATCTGGACAACAAGTATGCGAAAAATGCGAAAGTACGAGCCAGATGAGGGCAAATACCAGACCTAACCCAGACATAACCGGCGTTATCCTCTAAAATATTAATCGGACCCAGGTTTAATTGACTGTTTCAGTGCGGTACCACTTTACTACGTGGTCCTTGCCAGAAAAAGGCCAGGATCTGGCCAACAAGTATGCGAAAAATGCGAAAGTACGAGCCAGATGAGGGCAAATACCAGACCTAACCCAGACATAACCGGCGTTATCCTCTAAAATATTAATCGGACCCAGGTTTAATTGACTGTTTCAGTGTGGTACCACATTACTACGTGATCCAAACCAGAAAAAGCCCAGGATCTGGCCAACAAGTATGCGAAAAACGCGAAAGTATGAGACACATGAGGGCAAATACTAGACGTAACCCAGACATAACCGGCGTTATACTGTAAAATATTAATCGCAACCAGGTTTAACCGACTGTTTCGGTGTGGTACCACATTACTGCCATGTCAAAGCCGGAAAAAGGCCAGGACCTGGCCAACAAGTATGCGAAAAATGCGAAAGAACGAGCCAGATGATTGTTAATACCAGAACTAACCCAAACGTAACCAGCGTTATCCTTCAATCTATTAATGGGAACCAGCTTTTATTGACTGTTTCAGTGTGGTACCACAGTACTACGTGATCCAAACCAGAGAAAACCCAGGATCTGCCCAACAAGTATGCGAAAAACGCGTAAGTATGAGCCAGATGAGGGCAAATACCAGTCCTAACCCAGACATAACCGGCGATATCCTCTAAAATATTTATCGCGAACATGCTTAATTGACTGCTTCAGTGTGGTACCACATTACTACGTGATCCAAACCAGAAAAATCCCAGGATCTAGCCAACAAGTGTGGGAAAAACGCGAAAGTATGATCCAGATGATTGCAAATACCAGAACTAGCACAGACATAACCAGCGTTATCCTCTAAAATATTATTCGCAACCAGGTTTAATTGACTGTTTCAGTGTGGTACCACATTACTACGGGATCCAAACCAGAAAAAGCCCAGGATCTGGCCAACAAGTATGCGAAAAACGCGAAAGTACGGGCCAGATGGGGGCAAATCCCAGACCTAACTCAGACATAACCGGCGTTATCCTCTAAAATATTAATCGCAACCAGGATTAATTGACAGTTTCAGTGTGGTACCACATTACTACGTGATCCAAACCAGAAAAAGCCCAGGATCTGGCCAACAAGTATGCGAAATCGCGCAAGTATGTACCAGATTATAGCAAATACCAGATCTAACCCAGACATAACCAGCGTTATCCTCTAAAATACTTATCGGAACCAGCTTCTATTGACTGTTTCAGTGTGGTACCACATTACTACGGGATCCAAACCAGAAAAAACTCAGGATCTGGCCAACAAGTATGCGAAAAACGCGAATGTACGAGCCAGATGAGGGCAAATACCAGACCTAACTCAGACATAACCGGCGTTATCCTCTAAAATATTAATCGGACCCAGGATTAATTGACTGTTTCAGTGTGGTACCACATTACTACGTGATCGAAACCAGAAAAAGCCCAGGATCTGGCCAACAAGAATGCGAAAAATGCGAAAGTACGAGCCAGATGTGGACAAATCCCAGACCTACCCGAGACATAACCGGCGTTATCCTCTAAAATATTAATCGCAACCATGTTTAATTGACTGTTTCAGTGTGGTACCACATTACTACGTGATCCAAACCAGAAAAAGCCCAGGATCTGCCCAACAATTATGCGAAAAATGCGAAAGTACGAGCCTGATGGTTGCTAATACCAGAACTAACCCAAACGTAACCAGCGTTATCCCCCAAACTATTAATCGGAACCAGCTTTTATTGACAGTTTCAGTGTGGTACCACATTACTACGTGATCCAAACCAGAAAAAGCCCAGGATCTGGCCAACAAGAATGTGCAAAATGCGACAGTACGAGCCAGATGTGGACAAATCCCAGACCTACCCGAGACATAACCGGCGTTCTCCTCTAAAATATTAATCGCAACTATGTCTAATTGACTGTTTCAGTGTGGTACCACATTACTACGTGATCCAAACCAGAAAAAGCCCACGATCTGGCCAACAAGTATGCGAAAAACTCGAAGGTATGTGCCAGATGATAGCAAATACCAGAACTAACCCAGACATAACCAGCGTTATCCTCTAAAATACTTATCGGAACCAGCTTCTATTGACTGTTTCAGTGTGGTACCACATTACTACGTGATCCAAACCAGAAAAAGCCCAGGATCTGGCCAACAAGTATGCGAAAAACGCGAAAGTATGTGCCAGATGAGGGCAAATACCAGACCTAACTCAGTCATAACCGGCGTTATCCTCTAAAATATTAATCGGAACCAGCTTCTATTGACTGCTTCAGTGTCGTACCACATTACTACGTGATCCAAACCAGAAAAAGCCCAGGATCTGCCGGACAAGTATGCGAAAAATGCGAAAGTACGAGCCAGATGGTTGGAAATACCAGAACTAACCCAGACATAACCGGCGTTATCCTTAAAAATATTAATCGCAACCAGGTTTAACTGACTGTTGAGGTGTGGTACCACATTACTACGTGGTCCAAGCCGGAAAAAGGCCAGGATCTGGCCAAAAAGTATGCGAAAAATGCGAAAGTACGAGCCAGATGATTGCAAATCCCAGACCTAACCGAGACATATGCGGCGTTATCCTCTAAAATACTTATCGGAACCAGCTTCTATTGACTGTTTCAGTGTGGTGCCGCATTACTACGGGATCCAAACCAGAAGAAACTCAGGATCTGGCCAACAAGTATGCGAAAAACGCGAAAGTACGAGCCAGATGAGGGCAAATACCAGACCTAACCCAGTCATAACCGGCGTTATCCTCTAAAATATTAATCGGAACCAGCTTCTATTGACTGCTTCAGTGTCGTACCACATTACTACGTGATCCAAACCAGAAAAAGCCCAGGATCTGGCCAACAAGTATGCCAAAAACGCGAAAGTACGAGCCAGATGAGGGCAAATACCAGACCTAACTCAGACATAACCGGCGTTATCCTCTAAAATATTAATCGCAACCAGGTTTAATTGACTGTTCCGGTGTGGAACCACATTACTACGGGATCCAAACCAGAAAAATCCCAGGATCTGGACAACAAGTATGCGAAAAATGCGACAGTACGAGCCAGATGAGGGCAAATACCAAAACTAATCTAGACATAACCAGCGTTATCCTCTAAAATATTAATCGCAACCAGGTTTAATTGACTGTTCCGGTGTGGAACCACATTACTACGGGATCCAAACCAGAAAAATCCCAGGATCTGGACAACAAGTATGCGAAAAATGCGAAAGTACGAGCCAGATGAGGGCAAATACCAAAACTAATCTAGACATAACCAGCGTTATCCTCTAAAATATTAATCGCAACCAGGTTTAGTTGACTGTTTCGGTGTGGTACCGCATTACTACGTGATCCACGCCAGAAAAAGGCCAGGATCTGGCCAACAAGTATGCGAGAAATGCGAAAGTACGAGCCTGATGGTTGCTAATACCAGAACTAACCCAAACGTAACCAGCGTTATCCTCCAAACTATTAATCGGAACCAGCTTTTATTGACTGTTTCAGTGTGGTACCACAGTACTACGTGATCCAAACCAGAAAAAACCCAGGATCTGCCCAACAAGTATGCGAAAAATGCGAAAGTACGAGCCAGATGAGGGCAAATACCAAAACAAATCTAGACATAACCAGCGTTATCCTCTAAAATATTAATCGCAACCAGGTTTAGTTGACTGTTTCGGTGTGGTACCGCATTACTACGTGATCCACGCCAGAAAAGGGCCAGGATCTGGCCAACAAGTATGCGAAAAATGCGAAAGTACGAGCCAGATGATTGCTAATACCAGAACAAAACCAAGCGTAACCAGTGTTATCCTCCAAACTATTAATCGGAACCAGCTTTTATTGACAGTTTCAGTGTGGTACCACATTACTACGTGATCCAAACCAGAAAAAGCCCAGGATCTGGCCAACAAGATTGCGCAAAATGCGAAAGTACGAGCCAGATGTGGACAAATCCCAGACCTACCCGAGACATAACCGGCGTTATCCTCTAAAATATTAATCGCAACCATGTTTAATTGACTGTTTCAGTGTGGTACCACACTACTACGTGATCCAAACCAGAAAAAGCCCACGATCTGGCCGACAAGTATGCGAAAAACTCGAAGGTATGTGCCAGATGATAGCAAATACCAGAACTAACCCAGACATAACCAGCGTTATCCTCTAAAATACTTATCGGAACCAGCTTCTATTGACTGCTTCAGTGTCGTACCACATTACTACGTGATCCAAACCAGAAAAAGCCCAGGATCTGGCCAACAAGTATGCGAAAAACGCGAAAGTACGAGCCAGATGAGGGCAAATACCAGACCTAACTCAGTCATAACCGGCGTTATCCTCTAAAATATTAATCGGAACCAGCTTCTATTGACTGCTTCAGTGTCGTACCACATTACTACGTGATCCAAACCAGAAAAAGCCCAGGATCTGGCCAACAAGTATGCCAAAAACGCGAAAGTACGAGCCAGATGAGGGCAAATACCAGACCTAACTCAGACATAACCGGCGTTATCCTCTAAAATATTAATCGCAACCAGGTTTAATTGACTGTTCCGGTGTGGAACCACATTACTACGGGATCCAAACCAGAAAAATCCCAGGATCTGGACAACTAGTATGCGAAAAATGCGAAAGTACGAGCCAGATGAGGGCAAATACCAAAACAAATCTAGACATAACCAGCGTTATCCTCTAAAATATTAATCGCAACCAGGTTTAGTTGACTGTTTCAGTGTGGTACCACATTACTACGTGATCCAAACCAGAAAAAGCCCAGGATCTGGCCAACAAGAATGCGCAAAATGCGAAAGTACGAGCCAGATGTGGACAAATCCCAGACCTACCCGAGACATAACCGGCGTTATCCTCTAAAATATTAATCGCAACCATGTTTAATTGACTGTTTCAGTGTGGTACCACATTACTACTTGATCCAAACCAGAAAAAGCCCACGATCTGGCCAACAAGTATGCGAAAAACTCGAAGGTATGTGCCAGATGATAGCAAATACCAGAACTAACCCAGACATAACCAGCATTATACTCTAAAATACTTATCGGAACCAGCTTCTATTGACTGCTTCAGTGTCGTACCACATTACTACGTGATCCAAACCAGAAAAAGCCCAGGATCTGGCCAACAAGTATGCCAAAAACGCGAAAGTATGTGCCAGATGATAGCAAATACCAGAACTAACCCAGACATAACCAGCGTTATCCTCTAAAATACTTATCGGAACCAGCTTCTATTGACTGTTTCAGTGTGGTGCCGCATTACTACGGGATCCAAACCAGAAAAAACTCAGGATCTGGCCAGCAAGTATGCGAAAAACGCGAAAGTACGAGCCAGATGAGGGCAAATACCAGACCTAACTCAGACATAACCGGCGTTATCCTCTAAAATATTAATCGCAACCAGGTTTAATTGACTGTTCCGGTGTGGAACCACATTACTACGGGATCCAAACCAGAAAAAGGCCTGGATCTGGCCAACAAGTATGCGAAAAATGCGAAAATACGAGCCAGGTGATTGCAAATCCCAGACCTAACCGAGACATAACCGGCGTTATCCTCTGAAATTTTAATCGCAACCAGGTTTAGTTGACTGTTTCGGTGTGGTACCGCATTAATACGTGATCCAAACCAGAAATTTCCCAGGATGTGGCCAACAAGTATGCGAAAAATGCGAAAGTATGTGCCTGATGATTGCAAATACCAGTACTAACCCAAACGTAACCTGCGTTATCCTCCAAACTATTAATCGGAACCAGCCTTTATTGACAGTTTCAGTGTGGTACCACATTACTACATTATCCAAACCAGAAAAAACCCAGGATCTGCCCAACAAGTATGCGAAAAACGCGTAAGTATGAGCCAGATGAGGGCAAATACCAGACCTAACCCAGACATAACCGGCGATATCCTCTAAAATATTTATCGCGAACATGTTTAATTGACTGCTTCAGTGTGGTACCACATTACTACGTGATCCAAACCAGAAAAAGCCCACGATCTGGCCAACAAGTATTCGAAAAACTCGAAAGTATGAGACACATGAGGGCAAATACTAGACGTAACCCAGACATAACCGGCGTTATACTGTAAAATATTAATCGCAACCAGGTTTAATTGACTGTTCCGGTGTGGAGCCACATTACTACGGGATCCAAACCAGAAAAAGGCCTGGATCTGGCCAACAAGTATGCGAAAAATGCGAAAGTACGAGCCAGGTGATTGCAAATCCCAGACCTAACCGAGACATAACCGGCGTTATCCTCTGAAATTTTAATCGCAACCAGGTTTAATTGACTGTTTCAGTGTGGTACCACATTACTACGGGATCCAAACCAGAAAAAACTCAGGATCTGGCCAACCAGAATTCGAAAAATGCGAAAGTACGAGCCAGATGTGGACAAATCCCAGACCTACCCGAGACATAACCGGCGTTATCCTCTAAAATATTAATCGCAACCAGGTTTAATTGACTGTTTCAGTGTGGTACCACATTACTACGTGATCCAAACCAGAAAAAGCCCACGATCTGGCCAACAAGTATTCGAAAAACTCGAAAGTATGAGACACATGAGGGCAAATACTAGACGTAACCCAGACATAACCGGCGTTATACTGTAAAATATTAATTGCAACCAGGTTTATTGGACTGTTTCGGTGTGGAACCACATTACGACGGGATCCAAGCCACAAAAAACCCAGGATCTGCCGGACAAGTATTCGAATAATGCGAAAGTACGATCCAGATGGTTGGAAATACCAGAACTAACCCAGACATAACCGGCGTTATCCTCAAAAATATTAATCGCAACCAGGTTTAACTGACTGTTGAGGTGTGGTACCACATTACTACGTGGTCCAAGCCAGAAAAAGGCCAGGATCTGAACAAGTATGCGAAAAATGCGAAAGTACGAGCCCGATGGTTGCTAATACCAGAACTAACCCAAACGTAACCAGCGTTATCCTCCAAACTATTAATCGGAACCAGCTTTTATTGACTGTTTCAGTGTGGTACCACAGTACTACGTGATCCAAACCAGAAAAAACCCAGGATCTGCCCAACAAGTATGCGAAAAATGCGAATGTACGAGCCCGATGAGGGCAAATACCAAAACTAATCCAGACATAACCAGCGTTATCCTCTAAAATATTAATCGCAACCAGGTATAACTGACTGCTGAGGTGTGGTACCACATTACTACGTGGTCCAAGCCAGAAAAAGGCCAGGATCTGAACAAGTATGCGAAAAATGCGAAAGTACGAGCCTGATGGTTGCTAATACCAGTACTAACCCAAACGTAACCAGCGTTATCCTCCAAACTATTAATCGGAACCAGCTTTTATTGACTGTTTCAGTGTGGTACCACAGTACTACGTGATCCAATCCAGAAAAAGCCCAGGATCTGGCCAACAAGAATGCGCAAAATGCGAAAGTACGAGCCAGATGTGGACAAATCCCAGACCTACCCGAGACATAACCGGCGTTATTCTCTAAAATATTAATCGCAACCATGTTTAATTGACTTTTTCAGTGTGGTACCACATTACTACGTGATCCAAACCAGAAAAAGCCCACGATCTGGCCAACAAGTATGCGAAAAACTCGAAGGTATGTGCCAGATGATAGCAAATACCAGAACTAACCCAGACATAACCAGCGTTATCCTCTAAAATACTTATCGGAACCAGCTTCTATTGACTGTTTCAGTGTGGTACCACATTACTACGTGATCCAAACCAGAAAAAGCCCAGGATCTGGCCAACAAGTATGCGAAAAACGCGAAAGTATGTGCCAGATGATAGCAAATACCAGAACTAACCCAGACATAACCAGCGTTATCCTCTAAAATACTTATCGGAACCAGATTCTATTGACTGTTTCAGTGTGGTGCCGCATTACTACGGGATCCATTCCAGAAAAAACCCAGGATCTGGCCAACAACTATGCGAAAAACGCGAAAGTACGAGCCAGATGAGGGCAAATACCAGACCTAACCCAGACATAACCGGCGTTATCCTCCAAAATAGTAATCGCAACCAGGTTTAATTGACTGTATCGGTGTGGAACCACTTTACTACGTAGTACAAGCCAGAAAAAGGCCAGGATCTTGCCAACAAGTATGCGAAAAACGCGAAAGTATGTGCCAGATGATAGCAAATACCAGAACTAACCCAGACATAGCCGGCGTTATACTGTAAAATATTAATTGCAACCAGGTTTAATTGACTGCTTCGGTGTGGAACCACATTACGACGGGATCCAAGCCACAAAAGACCCAGGATCTGCCGGACAAGTATGCGAAAAATGCGAAAGTACGAGCCAGATGGTTGGAAATACCAGAACTAACCCAGACATAACCGGCGTTATCCTCAAAAATATTAATCGCAACCAGGTTTAACTGACTGTTGAGGTGTGGTACCACATTACTGCGTTTTCAACCAGAAAAAACCCAGGATCTGCCCAACAAGTATGCGAAAAATGCGAAAGTACGAGCCAGATGAGGGCAAATACCAAAACTAATCTAGACATAACCAGCGTTATCCTCTAAAATATTAATCGCAACCAGGTTTAGTTGACTGTTTCGGTGTGGTACCGCATTACTACGTGATCCAAACCAGAAAAATCCCAGGATCTGGCCAACAACTATGCGAAAAACGCGAAAGTACGTGCCAGATGAGGGCATATACCAGACCTAACCCGGACATAACCGGCGTTATCCTCTAAAATATTAATCGCAACCAGGTTTAATTGACTGCTCCGGTGTGGTACCACATTACTACGTGATCCAAACCAGAAAAATCCCAGGATCTGGCCAACAACTATGCGAAAAACGCGAAAGTACGTGCCAGATGAGGGCATATACCAGACCTAACCCGGACGTAACTGGCGTTATCCTCTAAGATATTAATCGGACCCGGGTTTAATTGGCTGTTTCGGTGTGGAACCACATTACTACGTGATCCAAACCAGGAAAAACCCAGGATCTGGCAAACAAGTATGCGAAAAATGCGAAAGTAGGAGCCAGATGAGGGCAAATCCCAGACCTATCCCAGACATTACCGACGTTATCCTCTAAAATATTAATCGCAACCAGCTTTAATTGACTGTTTCGGTGTGGTACCGCATTACTACGTGATCCAAACCAGAAAAAGGCCTGGATCTGGCCAACAAGTATGCGAAAAACGCGAAAGTACGAGACAGATGACGCCAAATCCTAGACCTAACTGAGACATAACCAGCGATATCCTCTAAAATATTAATCGCAACCAGGTTTAATTGACTGTGTCAGTGTGGTACCACATTATTACGGGATCCAAACCAGAAAAAACCCAGGATCTGGCAAACAAGTATGCGAAAAATGCGAAAGTATGAGCCAGATGATTGCAAATACCAGAACTATCCCAGACATAACCAGCGTTATCCTCTAAAATATTATTCGCAACCAGGTTCAATTGACTGTTTCAGTGCGGTACCACATTACTACGTGATCCAAACCAGAAAAAGCCCAGGATCTGGCCAACAAGTATGCGAAAAACGCGAAAGTATGAGACACATGAGGGCAAGTACTAGACGTAACCCAGACATAACCGGCGTTATCCTCTAAAATATTAATCGCAACCAGGTTTAATTGACTGTTTCGTTGTGGAACCAAATTACTACGGGATCCAAACCAGAAAAAACCCAGGATCTGGCAAACAAGTATGCGAAAAATGCGAAAGTATGAGCCAGATGTTTGCAAATACCAGAACTATCCCAGACATAACCAGCGTTATCCTCTAAAATATTATTCGCAACCAGGTTTAATTGACTGTTTCAGTGCGGTACCACATTACTACGTGATCCAAACCAGAAAAAGCCCAGGATCTGGCCAACAAGTATGCGAAAAACGCGAAAGTATGAGACACATGAGGGCAAATACTAGACGTAACCCAGAGATAACCGGCGTTATACTGTAAAATATTAATCGCAACCAGGTTTAATTGACTGTTTCGGTATGGAACCACATTACAACGGGATCCAAGCCACAAACAAACCCAGGATCTGCTGGACAAGTATGCGAAAAATGCGAAAGTACGAGCCAGATGGTTGGAAATACCAGGCCTAACCCAGACATAATCGGCGTTATCCTCAAAAATATTAACCGCAACCAGGCTTAACTGACTGTTGCGGTGTGGTACCACATTACTACGTGGTCCAAGCCGGAAAAAGGCCAGGACCTGGCCAACAAGTTTGCGAAACATGCGAAAGAACGAGCCAGATGATTGCTAATACCAGAACTAAACCAAACGTAACCAGCGTTATCCTGCAAACTATTAATCGGAACCAGCTTTTATTGACTCTTTCAGTGTGGTACCACAGTACTACGTGATCCAAACCAGAAAAAATCCAGGATCTGCCCAACAAGTATGCGAAAAACGCGAAGGTATGAGCCAGAAGATTGCACATACCAGAACTAACGCAGACATAACCAGCGTTATCCTCTAAAATACTAATCGGAACCAGCTTTTATTGACAGTGTGGTACCACATTACTACGTGATCCAAGCCAGAAAAAGCCCAGGATCTGGCCAACATGTATGCGAAAAATGCGAAAGTACGAGCCACATGAGGGCATATCCCAGACTTAACCGAGACATAACCGGCGTTATCCTCTAAAATATTAATCGCAACCAGGTTTCATTGACTGTTTCGGTGTGGAACCACATTACTACGGGATCCAAACCAGAAAAAACCCAGGATCTGGCCAACAACTATGCGAAAAATGCGAAAGTACGAGCCAGATGAGGGAAAATACCAGACCTAACCCAGACATAACCGGCGTTATGCTCTAAAATATTAATCGGACCCAGGTTTAATTGACTGTTTCAGTGCGGTACCACTTTACTACATGGTCCTTGCCAGAAAAGGGCCATGATCTGGCCAACAAGTATGCGAAAAACTCGAAGGTATGCGCCAGATGATAGCAAATACCAGAACTATCCCAGACATAACCAGCGTTATCCTCTAAAATATTATTCGCAACCAGGTTTAATCGACTGTTTCAGTGCGGTATCACATTACTACGTGATCCAAACCAGAAAAAGCCCAGGATCTGGCCAACAAGTATGCGAAAAACGCGAAAGTATGAGACACATGAGGGCAAGTAATAGACGTAACCCAGACATAACCGGCGTTATCCTCTAAAATATTAATCGCAACCAGGTTTAATTGACTGTTTCGGTGTGGGACCACATTACTACGGGATCCAAACCAGAAAAAGCCCAGGATCTGGCCAACAAGTATGCGAAAAGCTCGAAGGTATGTGCCAGACGATTGCAAATACCAGAACTATCCCAGACATAACCAGCGTTATCCTGTAAAATATTATTCGCAACCAGGTTTAATCGACTGTTTCAGTGCGGTACCACATTACTACGTGATCCAAACCAGAAAAAGCCCAGGATCTGGCCAACAAGTATGCGAAAAACGCGAAAGTATGAGACACATGAGGGCAAATACTAGACGTAACCCAGAGATAACCGGCGTCATACTGTAAAATATTAATCGCAACCAGGTTTAATTGACTGTTTCGGTGTGGAACCACATTACAACGGGATACAAGCCACAAACAAACCCAGGATCTGCCGGACAAGTATGCGAAAAATGCGAAAGTACGAGCCAGATGGTTGGAAATACCAGGCCTAACCCAGACATAACCGGCGTTATCCTCAAAAATATTAACCGCAACCAGGTTTAACTGACTGTTGCGGTGTGGTACCACATTACTACGTGGTCCAAGCCGGAAAAAGGCCAGGATCTGGCCAACAAGTTTGCGAAAAATGCGAAGGTATGAGCCAGATGATTGCACATACCAGAACTAACACAGACATAACCAGCGTTATCCTCTAAAATACTAATCGGAACCAGCTTTTATTGACAGTGTGGTACCACATTACTACGTGATCCGAGCCAGAAAAAGCCCAGGATCTGGCCAACATGTATGCGAAAAATGCGAAAGTACGAGCCACATGAGGGCATATCCCAGACTTAACCGAGACATAACCGGCGTAATCCTCTAAAATATTAATCGCAACCAGGTTTCATTGATGGTTTCGGTGTGGAACCACATTACTACGGGATCCAAACCAGAAAAAACCCAGGATCTGGCCAACAACTATGCGAAAAATGCGAAAGTACGAGCCAGATGAGGGAAAATACCAGACCTAACACAGACATAACCGGCGTTATCCTCTAAAATATTAATCGGACCAAGGTTTAATTGACTGTTTCAGTGTGGGACCACTTTACTACGTGGTCCATGCCAGAAAAAGGCCAGGATCTGGCCAACAAGAATGCGAAAAATGCGCAGGTACGAGCCAGATGAGGGCAAATACCAGACCTAACCCAGACATAACCGGCGTTATGCTCTAAAATATTAATCGGACCCAGGTTTAATTGACTGTTTCTGTGCGGTACCACTTTACTACATGGTCCTTGCCAGAAAAGGGCCATGATCTGGCCAACAAGTTTGCGAAAAACTCGAAGGTATGCGCCAGATGATAGCAAATACCAGAACTAACCCAGACATAACCAGCGTTATCCTCTCAAATACTCATCGGAACCAGCTTCTATTGACTGTTTCAGTGTGGTACCACATTACTACGTGATCCAAACCAGAAAAAGCCCAGGATCTGGCCAACAAGTATGCGAAAAGCTCGAAGGTATGTGCCAGATGATTGCAAATACCAGGACTAACCCAGACATTACCGACGTTATCCTCTCAAATACTCATCGGAACCAGCTTCTATTGACTGTTTCAGTGTGGTACCACATTTGTACGGGATCCAAACCAGAAAAAACTCAGGATCTGGCCAACAAGAATGCGAAAAATGCGCAGGTACGAGCCAGATGAGGGCAAATACCAGACCTAACCCAGACATAACCGGCGTTATCCTCTAAAATATTAATCGGACCCAGGTTTAATTGACTGTTTCTGTGCGGTACCACTTTACTACATGGTCCTTGCCAGAAAAGGGCCATGATCTGGCCAACAAGTTTGCGAAAAACTCGAAGGTATGCGCCAGATGATAGCAAATACCAGAACTAACCCAGACATAACCAGCGTTATCCTCTCAAATACTCATCGGAACCAGCTTCTATTGACTGTTTCAGTGTGGTACCACATTTGTACGGGATCCAAACCAGAAAAAACTCAGGATCTGGCCAACAAGTATGCGAAAAACGCGAAAGTAAGAGCCAGATGAGGGCAAATCCCAGACCTATCCCAGACATTACCGACGTTATCCTCTAAAATATTAATCGCAACCAGCTTTAATTGACTGTTTCGGTGTGGTACAGCATTACTACGTGATCCAAACCAGAAAAAGGCCTGGATCTGGCCAACAAGTATGCGAAAAACGCGAAAGTACGAGACAGATGACGCCAAATCCTAGACCTAACTGAGACATAACCAGCGATATCCTCTAAAATAATAATCGCAAACAGGTTTAATTGACTGTCTCAGTGTGGTACCACATTACTACGTGGTCCAAACATGAAAAAGGCCAGGATCTGGCCAACAAGTATGCGAAAGACGCGAAAGTACGAGACAGATGACGGCAAATCCTAGACCTAACCCAGACATAACCGGCGTTATCCTCACAAAAAGTTAATCGCAACCAGGTTTAATTGACTGTGTCAGTGTGGTACCACTATACTACGTGATCCAAACCAGAAAAAGCCCAGGATCTGGCCAACAAGTATGCGAAAAGCTCGAAGGTATGTGCCAGACGATTACAAATACCAGGACTGACCCAGACATAACCAGCGTTATCCTCGAAAATTCTAATCGGAACCAGCTTTAATTGACTGTTTCAGTGTGGTACCACATTGGTACGGGATCCAAACCAGAAAAAACTCAGGATCTGGCCAACAAGTACGCGAAAAACGCGAAAGTACGAGCCATATGAGGGCAAATCCCAGACCTTACCCAGACATAACCAGCGTTATCCTCTAAAATATTATTCGCAACCAGGTTTAATTGACTGTTTCAGTGCGGTACCACTATACTACGTGATCCAAACCAGAAAAAGCCCAGGATCTGGCCAACAAGTATGCGAAAAACGCGAAAGTATGAGACACATGAGGGCAAATACTAGACGTAACCCAGAGATAACCGGCGTTATCCTCTAAAATATTAATCGGACCAAGGTTTAATTGACTGTTTCGGTGTGGAACCACATTACTGCCATGTCAAAGCCAGAAAAAGGCCAGGATCTGGCCAACAAGTATGCGAAAAATGCGAAAGTATGAGCCAGATGATAGCAAATACCAGGGCTAACCCAGACATAACCAGCGTTATCCTCTAAAATACTAATCGGAACCAGCTTTTATTGACAGTGTGGTACCACATTATTACGTGATCCAAGCCACAAACAAACCCAGGATCTGCCGGACAAGTATGCGAAAAATGCGAAAGTACGAGCCAGATGGTTGGAAATACCAGGCCTAACCCAGACATAACCGGCGTTATCCTCAAAAATATTAACCGCAACCAGGTTTAGCTGACTGTTGCGGTGTGGTACCACATTACTACGTGGTCCAAGCCGGAAAAAGGCCAGGACCTGGCCAATAACTATGCGAAAAATGCGAAAATACGAGCCAGATGAGGGCAAATACCAGACCTAATCCAGACATAACCGGCGTTATCCTCTAAAATATTAATCGGACCAAGGTTTAATTGACTGTTTCAGTGTGGAACCACTTTACTACGTGGTCCAAGCCAGAAAAAGGCCAGGATCTGGCCAACAAGTCTGCGAAAAATGCGAAGGTACGAGCCAGATGAGGGCAAATACCAGACCTAACCCAGACATAACCGGCGTTATCCTCTAAAATATTAATCGGACCAAGGTTTAATTGACTGTTTCGGTGTGGAACCACATTACTGCCATGTCAAAGCCAGAAAAAGGCCAGGATCTGGCCAACAAGTATGCGAAAAATGCGAAAGTATGAGCCAGATGAGGGCAAATACCAGACCTAACCTAGACATAACCGGCGATATCCTCTAAAATAATAATCGCAAACAGGTTTAATTGACTGTTTCAGTGTGGTACCACATAACTACGTGACCCAAACCAGAAAAAGGCCAGGATCTGGCCAACAAGTATGCGAAAAACGCGAAAGTACGAGCCAGATGAAGATAAATCTCAGACCTACCCGAGGCATAACCGGCGTCATCCTCTAAAATATTAATCGCAACCAGTTTAATTGACTGTTTCGTTGTGGAATCTCACTACTACGGGATCCAAACCAGAAAAAAACCCAGGTTCTGGCCAACAACTATGCGAACAACGCGAAAGTATGAGCCTGATGATTGCAAATACCAGAACTAACCCAGGCATAACAAGCGTTATCCTCTAAAATACTAAGCGGAACCAGCTTCTATTGACTGTTTCAGTGTGGTACCACATTACTACGTGATCCAAACCAGAAAAAGGCCAGGATCTGGCCAACAAGTATGCGCAAAACGCGAAAGTATGAGCCAGATGATTGCAAATACCAGAACTAACACAGACATAACCAGCGTTATCACCTAAAATAATAATTGGAACCAGCTTTTATTTACTGTCTCAGTGTGGTACCACATTACTAAGTGATCCAAACCAGAAAAAGCCCAGGATCTGGCCAACAAGTATGCGAAAAACGCGAAAGTATGAGACACATGAGGGCAAATACTAGACGTAACCCAAGATAACCGGCGTTATACAGTAAAATATTAATCGCAACCAGGTTTAATTGACTGTTTCGGTATGGAACCACATTACAACGGGATCCAAGCCACAAACAAACCCAGGATCTGCCGGACAAGTATGCGAAAAATGCGAAAGTACGAGCCAGATGGTTGGAAATACCAGGCCTAACCCAGACATAACCGGCGTTATCCTCAAAAATATTAACCGCAACCAGGTTTAACTGACTGTTGCGGTGTGGTACCACATTACTACGTGGTCCAAGCCGGAAGAAGGCCAGGACCTGGCCAACAAGTTTGCGAAACATGCGAAAGAACGAGCCAGATGATTGCTAATACCAGAACTAAACCAAACGTAACCAGCGTTATCCTGCAAACTATTAATCGGAACCAGCTTTTATTGACTCTTTCAGTGTGGTACCACAGTACTACGTGATCCAAACCAGAAAAAATCCAGGATCTGCCAAACAAGTATGCGAAAAACGCGAAGGTATGAGCCAGATGATTGCACATACCAGAACTAACGCAGACATAACCAGCGTTATCCTCTAAAATACTAATCGGAACCAACTTTTATTGACAGTGTGGTACCACATTACTACGTGATCCAAGCCAGAAAAAGCCCAGGATCTGGCCAACATGTATGCGAAAAATGCGAAAGTACGAGCCATATGAGGGCAAATCCCAGACCTAACCCAGACATAACCGGCGTTATCCTCTAAAATATTAATCGCAACCAGGTTTAATTGACTGTGTCAGTGTGGTACCACATTATTACGGGATCCAAACCAGAAAAAAACCAGGATCTGGCAAACAAGTATGCGAAAAATGCGAAAGTATGAGCCAGATGATTGCAAATACCAGAACTAACCCAGACATAACCAGCGTTATCCTCGAAAATACTAATCGGAACCAGCTTTAATTGACTGTTTCAGTGTGGTACCACATTGGTACGGGATCCAAACCAGAAAAAACTCAGGATCTGGCCAACAAGTATGCGAAAAACGCGAAAGTACGAGCCATATGAGGGCAAATCCCAGACCTAACCCAGACATAACCGGCGTTATCCTCTAAAATATTAATCGCAACCAGGTTTAATTGACTGTGTCAGTGTGGTACCACATTATTACGGGATCCAAACCAGAAAAAAACCAGGATCTGGCAAACAAGTATGCGAAAAATGCGAAAGTATGAGCCAGATGATTGCAAATACCAGAACTATCCCAGACATAACCAGCGTTATCCTCTAAAATATTATTCGCAACCAGGTTTAATCGACTGTTTCAGTGCGGTACCACATTACTACGTGATCCAAACCAGAAAAAGCCCAGGATCTGGCCAACAAGTATGCGAAAAACGCGAAAGTATGAGACACATGAGGGCAAGTACTAGACGTAACCCAGACATAACCGGCGTTATCCTCTAAAATATTAATCGCAACCAGGTTTAATTGACTGTTTCGGTGTGGAACCACATTACTACGGGATCCAAACCAGAAAAAACCCAGGATCTGGCAAACAAGTATGCGAAAAATGTGAAAGTATGAGCCAGATGAGGGCAAATGCCAGAACTAACCCAGACATAACCAGCGTTATCCTCTAAAATATTATTCGCAACCAGGTTTAATTGACTGTTTCAGTGCGGTACCACATTACTACGTGATCCAAACCAGAAAAAGCCCAGGATCTGGCCAACAAGTATGCGAAAAACGCGAAAGTATGAGACACATGAGGGCAAATACTAGACGTAACCCAGAGATAACCGGCGTTATACTGTAAAATATTAATCGCAACCAGGTTTAATTGACTGTTTCGGTGTGGAACCACGTTACAACGAGATCCAAGATACAAACAAACCCAGGATCTGCCGGACAAGTATGCGAAAAATGCGAAAGTACGAGCCAGATGGTTGGAAATACCAGGCCTAACCCAGACATAACCGGCGTTATCCTCAAAAATAATAATCGCAAACAGGTTTAATTGACTGTTTCAGTGTGGTACCACATTACTACGTGACCCAAACCAGAAAAAGGCCAGGATCTGGGCAACAAGTATGCGAAAAACGCGAAAGTACGAGCCAGATGAAGATAAATCTCAGACCTACCCGAGGCATAACCGGCGTCATCCTCTAAAATATTAATCGCAACCAGTTTAATTGACTGTTTCGTTGTGGAATCTCACTACTACGGGATCCAAACCAGAAAAAAACCCAGGTTCTGGCCAACAACTATGCGAACATCGCGAAAGTATGAGCCTGATGATTGCAAATACCAGAACTAACCCAGGCATAACCAGCGTTATCCTCTAAAATACTAAGCGGAACCAGCTTCTATTGACTGTTTCAGTGTGGTACCACATTACTACGGGATCGAAACCAGAAAAAACCCAGGATCTGGCCATCAGGTATGCGAAAAACGCGAAAGTATGAGCCAGATGATTGCACATACCAGGACTAACCCAGACATAACCAGCGTTATCCTCTAAAATACTAATCGGAACCAGCTTTTATTGACAGTGTGGTACCACATTATTACGTGATCCAAGCCAGAAAAAACCCAGGATCTGGCCAACAAGTATGCGAAAAGTCCGAAAGTACGAGCCGGATGAGGGCAAATCCCAGACCTAACCGAGACATAAACGGCGTTATCCTCTAAAATATTAATCGCAGCCAGCTTTAATTGACTGTTTCGGTGTGGTACCGCATTACTACGTGATCCAAACCAGAAAAAGGCCTGGATCTGGCCAACAAGTATGCGAAAAGTCCGAAAGTACGAGCCAGATGAGGGCAAATCCCAGACCTAACCGAGACATAACCGGCGTTATCCTCTAAAATATTAATCGCAACCAGTTTAATTGACTGTTTCGTCGTGGAATCTCACTACTACGAGATCCAAACCAGAAAAAAACCCAGGTTCTGGCCAACAACTATGCGAACAACGCGAAAGTATGAGCCTGATGATTGCAAATACCAGAACTAACCCAGGCATAACCAGCGTTATCCTCTAAAATACTAAGCGGAACCAGCTTCTATTGACTGTTTCTGTGTGGTACCACATTACTACGTGATCCAAACCAGAAAAGGCCTGGATCTGGCCAACAAGTATGCGAAAAACGCGAAAGTAGGAGCCAGATGAGGGCAAATCCCAGACCTATCCCAGACATTACCGGCGTTATCCTCCAAAATAGTAATCGCAACCAGGTTTAATTGACTGTTTCAGTGTGGAACCACTTTACTACGTGGTCCAAGCCTGAAAAAGGCCAGGATCTGGCCAACAAGTATGCGAAAAATGCGAAAGTACGAGCCTGATGATTGCTAATACCAGAACTAACCCAAACGTAACCAGCGTTGTCCTCTAAAATACTAAGCGGAACCAGCTTCTATTGACTGTTTCAGTGTGGTACCACATTACTACGTGCTCCAAACCAGAGAAAACCCAGGATCTAGCCAACAAGTATGCGAAAAACGCGAAAGTATGTGCCAGATGATTGCAAATACCAGATCTAACACAGACATAACCTGCGTTATACTCTAAGATACTAAACGGAACCAGCTTTAATTGACTGTTTCAGTGTGGTACCACATTGGTACGAGATCCAAACCAGAAAAAACTCAGGATCTGGCAAACAAGTATGCGAAAAACGCGAAAGTACGAGCCAGATGAGGGCAAATCCCAGACCCAACCCACACATAACCGGCGTTATTCTCTAAAATATTAATCGCAACCAGGTTAAATTGACTGTTTCAGTGTGGTACCACATTACTACGGGATCCAAACCAGAAAAAGGCCAGGATCTGACAAACAAGTATGCGAAAAATGCGAAAGTACGAGCCAGATGATTGCTAATACCAGAACTAACCCAAACGTAACCAGCGTTGTCCTCTAAAATATTAATCGCAACCAGGTTTCGTTGATTGTTTCGGTGTGGTACCACATTACTACGTTATCCAAACCAGAAAAAACACAGGATCTGGCCAACAAGTATGCGAAAAATGCGAAAGTACGAGCCAGATGATGGCAAATCCCAGACCTAACCGAGACATAACCGGCGTTATCCTCCAAAATATTAATCGCAACCAGGTTTAATTGACTGTTTCGGTGTGGGACTGCATTAGTACGCGATCCAAATCAGAAAAAGCCCTGGATCTGGCCAACAAGTATGCGAAAAATGCGAAAGTATGAGCCAGATGGTTGGAAATACAAGAACTAACCCAGACATAACCGGCGATATCCTCACAAATATGAATCGCAACCAGGTTTAATTGACTGTTTCAGTGAGGTACCACATTACTACGTGATCCAAACCAGAAAAAGCCTAGGATCTGGACAACAGGTATGCGAAAAGTCCGAAAGTACGAGCCAGATGATGGCAAATCCCAGACCTAACCGAGACATAACCGGCGTTATCCTCTAAAATATTAATCGCAACCAGGTATAACTGACTGGGGGTATCGGTGTGGTACCACATTACTACGTGGTCCTAGCCGGGAAAAGGCCAGGACCTGGCCAATAAGTATGCCAAAAATGCGAAAGTACGAGCCAGATGATTGCTAATACCAGAGCTAACCCAAACGTAACCAGCGTTATCCTCCAAACTATTAATCGGAAGCAGCTCATATTGACTGTTTCAGTGTGGTACCACATTACTACATGATCCAAACCAGAAAAAACCAAGGATCTGCCCAACAAGTATGCGAAAAACGCGAAAGTATGAGCCAGATGATTGCAAATACCAGAACTAACCCAGTCATAACCGGCGTTATCCTCTAAAATATTAATCGCAACCAGGTTTAGTTGACTGTTTCGGTGAGGTACCGCATTAATACCTGATCCAAACCAGAAATACCCCAGGATCTGCCCAGCAAGTATGCGAAAAACGCGAAAGTATGAGGCAGATGATTACAAATACCAGAACTAACCCAGACATAACCAGCGTTATCCTCTAAAATACTAATCGGAACCAGCTTTTATTGACAGTGTGGTACCACATTACTACGTGATCCAAGCCAGAAAAAGCCCAGGATCTGGCCAACAAGTATGCGAACAATGCGAAAGTACGAGCCAGATGAGGGCAAATACCAGACCTAACCGAGACATAACCGGCGTTATCCTCTAAAATATTAATCGCAACCAGGTATAACTGACTGTATCGGTGTGGTACCACATTACTACGTGGTCCTAGCCGGGAAAAGGCCAGGACCTGGCCAATAAGTATGCCAAAAATGCGAAAGTACGAGCCAGATGATTGCTAATACCAGAGCTAACCCAAACGTAACCAGCGTTATCCTCCAAACTATTAATCGGAAGCAGCTCATATTGACTGTTTCAGTGTGGTACCACATTACTACATGATCCAAACCAGAAAAAACCAAGGATCTGCCCAACAAGTATGCGAAAAACGCGAAAGTATGAGCCAGATGATTGCAAATACCAGAACTAACCCAGTCATAACCGGCGTTATCCTCTAAAATATTAATCGCAACCAGGTTTAGTTGACTCTTTCGGTGAGGTACCGCATTAATACCTGATCCAAACCAGAAATACCCCAGGATCTGCCCAGCAAGTATGCGAAAAACGAGAAAGTATGAGGCAGATGATTACAAATACCAGAACTAACCCAGACATAACCAGCGTTATCCTCTAAAATACTAATCGGAACCAGCTTTTATTGACAGTGTGGTACCACATTACTACGTGATCCAAGCCAGAAAAAGCCCAGGATCTGGCCAACAAGTATGCGAACAATGCGAAAGTACGAGCCAGATGAGGGCAAATCCCAGACCTAACCGAGACATAACCGGCGTTATCCTCCAAAATATTAATTGCAACCAGGTTTAATTGACTGTTTCGGTGTGGGACTGCATTAGTACGCGATCCAAACCAGAAAAAGCCCTGGATCTGGCCAACAAGTATGCGAAAAAAGCGAAAGTATGAGACAGATGATGGCAAATACTAGAACTAACCAAGACTTAACCGGCGTTATCTTGTATAATATTAATCGCAACCAGGTTTAATTGACAGTTTCGGTGTGGAACCACATTACGACGGTATCCAAACCACAAAAAACCGTGGATCTGCCCAACAAGTATGCGAAAAACGCGAAAGTACGAGCCAGATGAGGGCAAATACCAGATCTAACCTAGACATAACCGGCGTTATCCTCTAAAATATTAATCGGAACCAGGTTTAATTGACTGTTTCAGTGTGGTACCACATTACTACGTGGTCCAAGCCAGAAAAAGGCCAGGATCTGGCCAGCAAGTATGCGAAAAATGCGAAAGTATGTGCCTGATGATTGCAAATACCAGTACTAACCCAAACGTAACCAGCGTTATCCTCCAAACTATTATTCGGAACCAGCTTTTATTGACTGTTTCAGTGTGGTACCACATTACTACGTGGTCAAAGCCAGAAAAAGGCCAGGATCTGCCCAACAAGTATGCGAGAAATGCGAACGTATGTGCCTGATGATTGCAAATACCAGAACTAACCCAAACATAACCAGCGTTGTCCTCCAAAATATTAATCGCAAGCAGGTTTAGTTGACTGTTTCGGTGTGGTACCGCATTGCTACGTGATCCAAACCAGAAAAAACCCAGGATCTGCCCAACAAGTATGCGAAAAACGCGAAAGTGTGAGCCAGACGATTGCAAATACCAAAACTAATCTAGACATAACCAGCGTTATCCTGTAAAATATTAATCGCAACCAGGTATGATTGACTGTTTCGGTGTGGTACCGCATTACTACGTGGTCCAAGCCAGAAAAAGGCCAGGATCTGCCCAACAAGTATGCGAGAAATGCGAACGTATGTGCCTGATGATTGCAAATACCAGAACTAACCCAAACATAACCAGCGTTGTCCTCCAAAATATTAATCGCAAGCAGGTTTAGTTGACTGTTTCGGAGTGGAACCACATTACGACGGGATCCAAACCACAAAAAACCCGAGATCTGGCCAACAAGTAAGTGAAAAATGCGAAAGTAGGAGCCAGATGAGGGCAAATACCAGAACTAATCTAGACATAACCAGCGTTATCCTCTAAAGTACTATTCGGAGCCAGCTTTTATTGACTGTTCCAGTGTGGTAATACATTAGTACGTGATCCAAACCAGAAAAAGCCTAGGATCTGGCCAACAAGTATGCGAAAAATACGAAAGTGTGAGCCAGATGATTGCAAATACCAAAACTAATCTAGACATAACCAGCGTTATCCTCTAAGATATTAATCGCAACCAGGTTTAATTGACTGTTTCGGTGTGGAACCACATTACGACGGTATCCAAACCACAAAAAACCCAGGATCTGCCCGGCAAGTAAGCGAAAAATGCGAAAGTATGAGCCGGATGGTTGGAAATACCAGAACTAACCCAGACATAACCGGCGTTATCCTCAAAAATATTAATCGCAACCAGGTTTAATTGACTGTTTCAGTGTGGTACCACATTACTACGTGATCCAAACCAGAAAAAGGCCAGGATCTGGCCAACAAGTATGCGAAGAATGCGAAAGTACGAGCCAGATGAGGGCAAATCCCAGACCTAACCCAAACGTAACCAGCGTTATCCTCCAAACTATTAATCGGAAGCAGCTCATAATGACTGTTTCAGTGTGGTACCACATTACTACATGATCCAAACCAGAAAAAACCCAGGATCTGCGCAACAAGTATGCGACAAATGCGAAAGTACGAGCCAGATGAGGGCAAATGCCAGAACTAACCCAGACATAACCGGCGTTTCCCTCTAAAATATTAATCGTAACCAGGTATAACTGACTGTTTCGGTGTGGTACCACATTGCTACGTGGTCCTAGCCGGGAAAATGCCAGGACGAGGCCAACAAGTATGCCAAAAATGCGAAAGTACGAGCCAGATGATTGCTAATACCAGAACTAACCCAGACATAACCAGCGTTATCCTTTAAAATACTAATCGGAACCAGCTTTTATTGACAGTGTGGTACCACATTACTACGTGATCCAAGCCAGAAAAAGCCCAGGATCTGGCCAACAAGTATGCGAACAATGCGAAGGTACGAGCCAGATGAGGGCATATCCCAGACCTAACCGAGACATAACCGGCGTTATCCTCTAAAATATTAATCGCAGCCAGGTTTAGTTGACTGTTTCGGTGTGGTACCGCACTACTACGTGTTCCAAACCAGAAAAAGGGCAGGATCTGGGCAACAAGTATGCGAATAGTGCGATAGTACGAGCCAGATGAGGGCAAATACCAGACCTCACCTAGACATAACCGGCGTTATCCTCTAAAATATTAATTGGAACCAGGTTTAATTGACTGTTTCAGTGTGGTACCACATTACTACGTGGTCCAAGCCAGAAAAAGGCCAGGATCTGGCCAACAAGTATGCGAAAAATGCGAAAGTACGAGCCAGATGAGGGCAAATACCAGACGTAACCCAGACATAACCGGCGTTATCCTCTAAAATATTAATCGCAACCTGGTTTAATTGACTGTTTCAGTGTGGTACCACATTACTACGTTGTCAAAGCCAGAAAAAGGCCAGGATCTGGCCAACAAGTATGCGAAAAATGCGTAAGTACGTGCCAGATGAGGGCAAATACCAGACCTAACCCAGCCATAACCTGCGCTATCCTCTAAAATATTAATCGGAACCAGGTTTAATAGACTGTTTCAGTGTGGTACCACATTACGACGGGATCCAAACCACAAAAAACCCGAGATCTGGCCAACAAGTAAGCGAAAAATGCGAAAGCACGAGCCAGATGAGGGCAAATACCAGACCTAACCCAGAAGTAACCTGCGTTATCCTCTAAAATATTAATCGAAACAAGGTTTAATTGACTGTTTCAGTGAGGTACCACATTGCGACGGGATCCAAACCACAAAAAACCCGAGTTCTGGCCAAAAAGTATGCGAAAATTGCGAAAGTACGAGCCAGATGATTGCAAATCCCAGACCAAACCGAGACGTAACCGGCGTTATCCTCAAAAATATTAATCGCAGCCAGGTTTAGTTGACTGTTTCGGTGGGGCACCGCACTACTACGTGTTCCAAACCAGAAAAAGGCCTGGATCTGGCCAACAAGTATGCGAAAAATGCGAAAGTACGAGCCAGATGATTGCTAATACCAGAACTAACCCAAACGTAACCAGCGTTATCCTCCAAACTATTAATCGGAAGCAGCTCATAGTGACTGTTTCGGTGTGGTACCGCATTACTACGTGATCCAAACCAGAAAAAGGCCTGGATCTGGCCAACAAGTATGCGAAAAATGCGAAAGTACGAGCCAGATGATTGCTAATACCAGAACTAACCCAAACGTAACCAGCGTTATCCTCCAAACTATTAATCGGAAGCAGCTCATGTTGACTGTTTCAGTGTGGTACCACATTACTACATGATCCAAACCAGAAGAAACCCAGGATCTGCCCAACAAGTATGCGGAAAATACGAAAGTATGAGCCGGATGGTTGGAAATACCAGAACTAACACAGACATAACCGGCGTTATCCTCTAAAATATTAATCGCAACCAGGTTTAATTGACTGTTTCAGTGAGGTACCACATTACTACGTGATCCAAACCAGAAAAAGGCCAGGATCTGGCCAACAAGTATGCGAAAAACGCGAAAGTATGAGACAGATGAGGGCAAATGCCAGAACTAACCCAGACATAACCAGCGTTATCCTCAAAAATATTATTCGCAACCGGGTTTAAATGACTGTTTCGGTGTGGAACCACATTACTGCGTTGTCAAAGCCAGAAAAACGCCAGGTTCTGGCCAACAAGTATGCGAAAAATGCGAAAGAACCAGCTTTTATTGACTGTTTCAGTGTGGTACCACATTACTACGAAATCCAAACCAGAAAAAACCCAGGATCTGCCCAACAAGTATGCGAAAAACGTGTTAGTATGAGACAGATGACGGCAAATACTAGAACTAACCAAGACTTAACCGGCGTTATCTTGCATAATATTAATCGCAACCAGGTTTAATTGACTGTTTCGGTGTGGAACCACATTACGACACTATCCAAACCACAAGAAACCCAGAATCTGCCCGACAAGTAAGCGAATAATGCAAAAGTATGAGCCAGATGGTTGGAAATACCAGAACTAACCCAGACATAACCGGCGATATCCTCACAAATATTAATCGCAACCAGGTTTAATTGACAGTTTCAGTGAGGTACCACATTACTACGTGATCCAAACCAGAAAAAGGCCAGGATCTGGCCAACAAGTATGCGAAAAGTACGAAAGTGCGAGCCAGATGATGGCAAATCCCAGACCTAACCGAGACATAACCGGCGTTATCCTCTAAAATATTAATCGCAACCAGGTATAACTGACTGTATCGGTGTGGTACCACATTACTACGTGGTCCTAGCCGGGAAAAGGCCAAGACCTGGCCAATAAGTATGCCAAAAACGCGAAAGTATGAGCCAGATGATTGCAAATACCAGAACTAACCCAGACATAACCAGCGTTATCCTCTAAAATACTAATCGGAACCGGCTTTTATTGACAGTGTGGTACCACATTACTACGTGATCCAAGCCAGGAAAAGCGCAGGATCTGGCCAACAAGTATGCAAACAATGCGAAAGTACGAGCCAGATGAGGGCAAATACCAGACCTAACCAAGACGTCACCGGCGTTATCCTCTAAAATATTAATCGCAACCAGGTTTATTTGACTGTTTCGGTGAGGTACCGCATTAATACGTGATCCAAACCAGAAATATCCCAGGATGTGGCCAACAAGTATGCGAAAAATGCGAAAGTACGAGCCAGATGAGGGCAAATACCAGACCTAACCCAGACATAACCGGCGTTATCCTCTAAAATATTAATCGCAACCAGGTTTATTTGACTGTTTCGGTGAGGTACCGCATTAATACGTGATCCAAACCAGAAATACCCCAGGATCTGCCCAGCAAGTATGCGAAAAACGCGAAAGTATGAGCCAGATGATTGCAAATACCAGAACTAACCCAGACATAACCTGCGTTATCCTCTAAAATACTAATCAGAACCAGCTTTTATTGACAGTGTGGTACCACATTACTACGTGATTCAAGCAAGAAAAAGCCCAGGATCTGGCCAACAAGTATGCGAACTATGCGAAAGTACGAGCCAGATGAGGGCAAATACCAGACCTAACCAAGACGTAACCGGCGTTATCCTCTAAAATATTAATCGCAACCAGGATTAATTGACTGTTCCAGTGTGGTACCACATTACTACATGGTCCAAGCCAGACAAAGGCCAGGATCTGGCCAGCAAGTATGCGAAAAATGCGAAAGGACGAGCCAGATGATTGCTAATACCAGAACTAACCCAAACGTAACCAGCGTTATCCTCCAAACTATTAATCGGAAGCAGCTCATATTGACTGTTTCGGTGTGGTACCGCATTACTACGTGATCCAAACCAGAAAAAGGCCTGGATCTGGCCAACAAGTATGCGAAAAATGCGAAAGTACGAGCCAGATGATTGCTAATACCAGAACTAACACAAACGTAACCAGCGTTATCCTCCAAACTATTAATCGGAAGCAGCTCACATTGACTGTTTCAGTGTGGTACCACATTACTACATGATCCAAACCAGAAAAAACCCAGGATCTGCCCAACAAGTATGCGAAAAACGCGAAAGTGTGAGCCAGATGATTGCAAATACCAAAAATAATCTAGACATAACCAGCGTTATCCTGTAAAATAATAATCGCAACCAGGTATGATTGACTGTTTCGGTGTGGTACCGCATTACTACGTGGTCCAAGCCAGAAAAAGGGCAGGATCTGCCCAACAAGTATGCGAGAAATGCGAACGTATGTGCCTGATGATTGCAAATACCAGAACTAACCCAAACATAACCAGCGTTGTCCTCCAAAATATTAATCGCAACCAGGTTTAGTTGACTGTTTCGGAGTGGAACCACATTACGACGGGATCCAAACCACAAAAAACCCGAGATCTGGCCAACAAGTAAGTGAAAAATGCGAAAGTAGGAGCCAGATGAGGGCAAATACCAGAACTAATCTAGACATAACCAGCGTTATCCGCTAAAGTACTATTCGGAGCCAGCTTTTATTGACTGTTCCAGTGTCGTAATACATTAGTACGTGATCCAAACCAGAAAAAGCCTAGGATCTGGCCAACAAGTATGCGAAAAATACGAAAGCACGAGCCAGATGATGGCAAATCCCAGACCTAACCGAGACATAACCGGCTTTATCCTCTAAAATATTAATCGCAACCAGGTTTAATTGACTGTTTCGGTGTGGTACCGCATTAGTACGCGATACAAACCAGAAAAAGCCCTGGATCTGGCCAACAAGTATGCGAAAAATGCGAAAGAATGAGGCAGATGACGGCAAATACTAGAACTAACCAAGACTTAACCGGCGTTATCCTGTAAAATATTAATCACAACCAGGTTTAATTGAATGTTTCGGTGTGGAACCACATTACGACGGTATCCAAACCACAAAAAACCCAGGATCTGCCCGGCAAGTAAGCGAAAAATGCGTAAGTATGAGCCGGATGGTTGGAAATACCAGAACTAACCCAGGCATAACCGGCGTTATCCTCAAAAATATTAATCGCAACCAGGTTTAATTGACTGTTTCAGTGTGGTACCACATTACTACGTGATCCAAACCAGAAAAAACTCAGGATCTGCCCAACAAGTATGCGAAAAATGCGAAAGTACGAGCCAGATGAGGGCAAATGCCAGAACTAACCCAGACATAACCGGCGTTATCCTCAGAAATATTAATCGCAACCAGGTTTAATTGACTGTTTCAGTGTGGTACCACATTACTACGTGATCCAAACCAGAAAAAACCCAGGATCTGCCCAACAAGTATGCGAAAAACCCGAAAGTATGAGACAGATGAGGGCAAATGCCAGAACTAACCCAGACATAACCGGCGTTTTCCTCTAAAATAGTAATCGGAACCAGGTATAACTGACTGTTTCGGTGTGGTACCACAATACTACGTGGTCCTAGCCGGGAAAAGGTCAGGACCAGGCCAACAAGTATGCCAAAAATGCGAAAGTACGAGCCAGATGATTGCTAATACCAGAACTAACCCAAACGTAACCAGCGTTATCCTCCAAACTATTAATCGGAAGCAGGTCAAATTGACTGTTTCAGTGTGGTACCACATTACTACATGATCCAAACCAGGGAAAACCCGGGATCTGCCCAACAAGTATGTGAAAAATGCGAAAGTACGAGCCAGATGAGGGCAAATCCCAGACCTAACCCAGACATAACCTGCGTTATCCTCTAAAATATTAATCGCAACCAGGTTTAATTGACTGTTTCGGTGTGGTACCGCATTACTACGTGATCCAAACCAGAAAATGGCCAGGATCCGGCCAACAAGTATGCGAAAAATGCGAAAGTACGAGCCAGATTTGAGCAAATACCAGACGTAACCCAGACATAACCGGCGTTATCCTCTAAAATACTAATCGCATCCAGCTTTAATTGACTGTTTTCGTGTGGTACCGCAACACTACGTGATCCAAACCAGAAAAGGGCCAGTATCTGGCCAACAAGTATGCGAAAAATGCGAAAGGACGAGCCAGATGAGAGCAAATACCAGAACTAACCCAAACATAACCAGCGTTGTCCTCCAAAATATTAATCGCAACCAGGTTTAATTGACTGTTTCGGTGTGGTACCGCATTAGTACGCGATCCAAACCAGAAAAAGGCCAGGATCTGGCCAACAAGTATGCGAAAAATGCGAAAGTACGAGCCAGATGATTGCTAATACCAGAACTAACCCAAACGTAACCAGCGTTATCCTCCAAACTATTAATCGGAAGCAGCTCATATTGACTGTTTCAGTGTGGTACCACATTACTACATGATCCAAACCAGAAAAAACCAAGGTTCTGCCCAACAAGCATGTGATGAACGCGAAAGTATGAGCCAGATGATTGCAAATACCAGAATTAACCCAGACATAACCAGCGTTATCCTCTAAAATACTAATCGGAACCGGCGTTTTTTGACAGTGTGGTACCACATTACTACGTGATCCAAGCCAGAAAAAGCCCAGGATCTGGCCCACAAGTATGCGAACAATGCGAAGGTACGAGCCAGATGAGGGCATATCCCAGACCTAATCGAGACATAACCGGCGTTGTCCTATAAAATATTAATCGCAACCAGGATTAATTGACAGTTTCGGTGTGGTACCGCGTTACTACGTGATCCAAACCAGAAAAAGCCCAGGATCTGGCCAACAAGTATGCGAAAAAGGCGAAAGTATGAGCCAGATGATAGCAAATACCAGAGCTACCCCAGACATAACCAGCGTTATCCTCTAAAATATTAATCGCAACCAGTATTAATTGACTGTTTCAGTGTGGTACCACATTACTACGTGATCCAAACCAGAAAAAACCCAGGATCTGCCCGACAAGTATGCGAAAAACGCGAAAGTATGAGACAGATGATTGCAAATACCAGAACTAACCCAGACATAACCAGCGTTATCCTCTAAAATACTCATCGGAACCAGCTTTTATTGACAGTGTGGTACCACATTACTACGTGATCCAAGCCAGAAAAAGCCCAGGATCTGCCCAACAAGAATTCGAAAACGCGAAAGTATGAGCCAGATGATTGCAAATACCAGAACTAACCCAGACATAACCAGCGTTATCCTCTAAAATACTAATCGGAACCAGCTTTTATTGACAGTGTGGTACCACATTACTACGTGATCCAAGCCAGAAAAAGCCCAGGATCTGGCCAACTACTATGCGAGAAATGCGAAAGTACGAGCCAGATGAGGGCAAATCCCAGACCTAACCGAGATATAACCGGCGTTATCCTCTAAAATATTAACGCAACCGGCATTAATTGACTGTTTCGGTGTGGTACTACGTGGTCCAAGCCAGAAGAAGGCCAGGATCTGGCCAACAAGTATGCGAGTAATGCGAAAGTACGAGCCGGATGAGGGCAAATACCAGACCTAACCGAGACATAACCTGCGCTATCCGCTAAAATATTAATCGCAACCAGGATTAATTGACTGCTTCGGTGTGGTACCGCGTTACTACGTGATCCAAACCAGAAAAATCCCAGGATCTGTCCAACAAGTATGCGAAAAACGCGAAAGTATGAGCCAGATGATTGCAAATACCAGAACTAACCCAGATATAACCGGCGTTATCCTCTAAAATATTAATCGCAACCAGGATTCATTGACTGCTTCGGTGTGGTACCGCGTTACTACGTGATCCAAACCAGAAAAACCCCAGGATCTCTTCAACAAGTATGTGATGAATGCGAAGGTATGAGACTGATGAGAGCAAATTCCAGACCTAACCCAGACCTAACATGCGTTATCCTCTAAAATATTGATCGAGACCATGTTTAGTCGACTGTTTCAGTGTGGTACCACATTACTACGTGATCCATACCAGAAAAAGCCAAGGATCAGGTCAACAAGTATGAGAAATATGCGAAAGTATGAGCCTCATGAGGGCAAATCCTAGACCTAACCCAGACCTAACATGCGTTATCCTCAAAAATATTGATCGAAACCAGGTTTAATCGACTGTTTCCGTGTGACACCACATTTCTGTGTGTCCCAATCCAGAAAAAGCAAAGGATCTGGCTAACAAGTATGAGAAATATGCGAAAGCATGAGCCTGATGAGGGCAAATCCCACACCTAAGCGAGACCTAACCGGCGTTATCCTCAAAAATGTTCATCGTGACAAGGGTTAATCGGCTGTTTCAGTGTGATACCACATTACTACCTGATCCAAACTAGTAGAAACCCAGGGTCTCTTCAACAAGTATGTGAAGAATGCGAAAGTATGAGCCAGATGCGGGCAAGTCCAAGACCTAAACCAGACCTAACATGTGCTACCCTCAAAAATATAGTTCGAAACCAGGTTTCATGGACTGTTTCAGTGTGGTACCGCATTAGTACGCGATCCAAACCAGAAAAAACCCAGGATCTGCCCAACAGGTATGCGAAAAACGCGAAAGTGTGAGCCAGATAATTGCAAATACCAGAACTAACCAAGACATAACCGGCGTTATCCTGTAAAATATTAATCGCAACCAGGTTTAATTGACTGTTTCGGTGTGGAACCACATTACGACGGTATCCAAACCACAAAAAACCCAGGATCTCTTCAACAAGTGTGTGATGAATGCGAAGGTATGAGACTGATGAGAGCAAATTCCAGACCTAACCCAGACCTAACATGCGTTATCCTCTAAAATATTGATCGAGACCAGGTTTTATTGACTGTTTCGGTGTGGAACCACATTACCACGGTATCCAAACCTCAAAAAACCCAGGATCTGCCCGGCAAGTAAGCGAAAAATGCGATAGTATGAGCCAGATGAGGGCAAATCCTAGACCTAACCCAGACCTAACATGCGTTATCATCTAAAATATTGACCGAGACTAGGTGTCATGGACTGTTTCAATGTGGTACCACATTACCACGTGATCAAAAACAGAAAAAGCCCAGAATCAGGCCAACATGTATGAGAAATATGCGAAAGTATGAGCCTCATGAGGGCAAATCCCAGACCCAACCCAGACCTAACATGCGTTATCCTCAAAAATATCGATCGATACCAGGTTTAATCGACTGTTTCCGTGTGGCACCACATTACTACGTGATCCAAACCAGAAAAAACCCAGGATCTGTCCAACAAGTATGTGAAGAATGCGAAAGTATGAGCCAGATGCGGGCAAATCCCAGGTCTAACCTAGACCTAGCATGTGTTATCCTCTAAAATATTGATCGAGACCAGGTTTAGTCAACTATTTCAGTGTGGTACCACATTACTACGTGATCCAAACCAGAAAAACCCCAGGATCTCTTCAACAAGTATGTGATGAATGCGAAGGTATGAGACTGATGAGAGCAAATTCCAGACCTAACCCACACCTAACATGCGTTATCCTCTAAAATATTGATCGAGACCAGGTTTAGTCGACTGCTTCAGTGTGGTACCACATTACTACGTGATCCAAACCAGAAAAAGCCAAGGATCTGGCCAACAAGTATGCGAAATATGCGAAAGTATGAGCCTCATTAGGGCAATTCCTAGACCTAACCCAGACCTAACGTGCGTTATCCTCAAAAATATTGATCGATACCAGGTTTAATCGACTGTTTCAGTGTGGTACTGTTATGCCGTAAGCTGCAGACTCGTCCAAATAGTTGCGGCGTCACAATATTAGGTTGATTTTGATTGGGAAAGGTTCAAGCACTCGGACAAAGATATCAGGATATACTCTAAGGTTTATTCGGAGACTGAACACTGATGCACTTCTTACAAAATCAAACGTGAGAATGAGCCTCGAGGGCCAGGAGCGGTACGCTTTTATAATCTTTGGTTTGAGTACAGCCGGGTTAGATCTGGGCGTATGACGCATTTGTTTTTACCCTTAAAGGAGTCAACAAGTTCGTCATCTTCTTGGTGTATCGCTTATGACTAACCTTATCGCTATGAGTAATACTTATTTTCTATGGGGGCCTACGGCATGACACCCCTTTCCTTATTTTTAAAATTTTGATTACAATATTCAAAATTTTAATGGCTTAAATCTAATAGTTTTTATTGCGGGTGTTGGCGATCCTGTATCAAAACGCAGAGTTTTAGGTATATCAAGCGGGGATTCTATGATTGTAGTCGGAGTTAAGGGAGCCGTCGGGTCTGGAGAGTATTCGACGTCAGGCGTCACATGTGGATTTCTGGTATTAAAAGCTTGCTGTCGTCCTCCGACATTGAAACAATTAATATAATAACAAGGTCTAGTAAATAAGTATTTAAGCAAACGGAAAGCTTTTAATTTATATAATACGTACAAGACGAGTATGGTCGCTACTGATGCTCCAATTATTTGTAAACTACTCAAAAATTATTCGTACCTAGTTGTCGACCTAACATGTGTTGATAGTCACTCGGCTTCTTGTGAAATATCGATAAAAGATCTAGCATATTGTAACAAATGTTCTGGCTCGATAACATTCGTCGGTAAGCTAGGTATTTTTGCAAAATCTATTATTGTATTATTCAGTTCAGTGACATTGAATGAAGCTAAGCCTAATTGTAGTTGGTATGTTTTGACATCAATATCTGTAGTTCGAGGTATAAGAGTGGCTGTTAACGCGGAGCCTATACATTCCTTATCTAAATATATACGATGTAAACCTTGCAAAAGCCTTGTTTCTTGAGGAAGCCCTTTACAGGAGATATGTATGCTTTCGACTTCGCGGGAAATTGATATCCAATCTTGTTGAGAAGAGAGCTGTATCCATATAGGATTTATCAATTTCAACATTGCAGTTTTGCACTTGGCTTGTTCTGGCAAAATACGGATTGCTTGAACAAGGTAGGGGTCTTGTAAAGCAGTCGCATATGCAGGTGTGTGGCGTTCACAAATGTAAAGTTTCTCTATTTTCTTGCAATCAGCTATTTCATTTATATTTATTGGATTATAACGCTTCGTAGTTGAATCAATGAGTAAGTATTTTTCGGTATGGTAGGCAAATACATGATGGCCTCTACTAATTTCGGAATCGGTATTATTTGGTACAAATTATACATTTCTTCTTCGGTTACGGGGAGTTTAATTTCAAAGCAAAGCTTGTCTCGATTCATAATAAAAATGGATACATCGGAGATCTTTATATATTTATGTAAATTTTGTGGATCTATAGGAAAAAGTAATTGATGTTGACCGAAACGGTTCTGCATATATTTCAAGGTTTCTAAGAAACTACTCATTTGTACCGCGGCAATGTTGAATTTTCCTTGAAGTCCAGAATTTACGATGTTTCGTAACTTAGTTATTAAATTCGAATATTCGTCTGCAATTTCATTAACTAGTAACGTGGTATACAGCATATTAAGTTCTTGATGAACGGTTCGGACGTTTCTATTCATTAACGCATTGACTTTTGTTACTTTCTCTTGATATTTACTAAAGTCTTTTAAAATCCCTTTGACAATTAGAGTTTCGTTACTTATTAGAACATTTACGCGTTTATTGTCACTATATAATTTATCGATTTCTTGATTGTAATATTCGGCGTCTTTCTGAGACGATGTTCCAAAAAGTACATTTGCCAAATCTCCTATGGGGTTTAACCATCCTCTCTTAACGCGGTTACTTACTGTATCCGTTTCTCTATATCCTACCATAGCTAATAGATTTAATCGTTCTTGTTTCAACCTAATTAACTTATCTTTAATATGCTGCAAGAGATCCTGGTAGGATCCTCCGGTGTTCTGTGTTACTAGATGTAGGCTATCAAGGATGAGTTCCTCGTGTAGGATGATTTCTTCTTGGTCAATGGTAAAAACGGTTATCCAAGTTTTATGATATAACCTAGCAGTGCCTAAATGGTCGAACTCAATATTTGGTACATTGGTTATTGGCGTTATTTTCCATGATGTTGCATAGCATATTACTGCTAGCGTTAATCTGTAACAGAGTTCATATTAGCGTATTTTAATCTATTGAGATGAATATTCTGTATTTTTCCTTTAACATCTACTAGTGCGTTTACATTTTTGATGTCTATAACTCTATATGGGCCTACCCAAGGATTTGTTAGTCCTTGTAGCCTGTCCCTACCCTGATTTTTAACCCATACATAGTCACCTATTTCTAATGATAATGGTTTAATATGCTTATCATATTCTTTCTTAACTCTAGCTTTAATATCCTATAGTACGTCTTCGGCATGTAACGTCAGTTTACGTATGTGTGTCTTGTGTGCAGTCAATAAGTCAGAATAGTCTACGTCTGTGGAATTGTTTAAAAGTTGATCGACTATTGGTGCGTCTCGTCCAAAAACTAGTTCATACGGTACGAGTTTATTTTGATGTGGTGCAGTATTCCATGCGAATACAGCTCCTTGTAAATAATTGTGCCAGTCTTCGTTGTTATCGTCCATTATCAATTGTGTTCGAATAAATTCCTTAAGTGTGGCATGCGCTCTCTCTAATGATCCATTAGACTCTGGGTGAAAAGCGGTTGTGTGTTGTAAATTTATATTAAATAATTTTGCAAAGTCCTGCATTAAATTACTGGTAAAGTTCTGTCCTAGGTCTGTCAAAATTGTCTTTGGTACGCCGTAACGTAAGAACCAGGTGTTCATGAGTGCTGTAGCGATTGTTTCGCTCCGTTGATTTGTTAAGGCTACAGCTTCTATGAATTTACTTAATTGGTCTTGGATAGTTAACACATATCTTTGACCCATCGAACTTTCATTAAAAGGCCCTACTATATCTATCGCGATTTTATCATTAAAACGTCGCGGCGTGTCTGTTATACACAGCGGCATTTTTGTCGGTCTTCTCTCTATTTTGCCCTGTTGACAATTTGGGCATTGTTTAATAAAATTTGCCACGTCTTTATAGAGTCCTTTCCATGCATAATTCTTCAAGATTTTTGTAATTGTATTCTTAATACCTAAATGACCCGTCAGAATATTACCGTGTGAATTACTCAGTATGCGTTGTTTCTCTTCGTCATTCTCAGGTTCGTTTAAGGCATTTTGTATTAAATTAACGACGTTATTTCGTCGAATTTCTTGAAATACACGCAAAAATATCTTTTTAATATCCTGTTCCGTGCAATTGCAATATCCTATCAAGTCGTACATATTAATAGCTATAGAAGCGATCGGCTCCGAGATTAGTAATGTTAGAAGTTCTTCGCAAATTTCAGATAAATCAAAATCCTTCCGGTAAATTACAATTTCAGTATCGGTTAAGTCTAGTCTAGCTTCCCCGTCTTCAAAGCGAACAATTGTCGCATCCTGAGGTGCGATTTCACAAATTCTTATACTTTTTATCCAACGCGATTTATAGTGATCGGAATATAAAACTGGATTGCGCGATAAAGCATCTGCATTTGTATTTAAACATCCCTTTTTATAAATAATTTCGTAATTGTACTGTTCTAGCGTGATCTTCCATCGCGCCTTGATTCCCGTTGGATTCTTTAGCGTTGGCAGCCACCTCAATGGTTGATGATCAGTAATAATTTTGAAATTTCGACCATACAGATAGGGTCGGAAATGCTTTACAGCCCAAACAACTGCTAATGATTCTTTGTCGGTTGTTGAATAATTGATTTCTCCTTTGTTAAGTGTCCTGCTGGCAAAGCTAACAGGTCTTTCCTTTCCGTCGGAGCCCTTCTGAGCCAGTATTCCTCCAATAGCTTCTCCCGAAGCGTCGGTGGCTAAAATAAATTCCTTGGTGAAATCCGGGTACGCTAAAACACGATCTCCGCAGAGTTCCTTCTTGAGAATATCAAACGCCTCTTGTTGTCGCGTGCCCCATTCAAACTTTGCGTCCTTCCTCAGAAGTGTGTTTAATGGTTTTGCGATCTTTGAAAATCCTGGTATGAAGCGTCGATAATAACCCGCTAATCCTAAAAATTGTTTGATATTCTTACGGTCTTTTGGTCTTGGAAATTCTTTTACTGCCCTAATCTTTTCGGGATTAGGCTTTACTCCTTCCTCAGTTATGAGATGTCCCAAATACTGTAATTCGGGTTTAAGGTATTCGCATTTATCTGGTTGAAGTTTCAACCCTACTTCGCGAAATCGATCGAAAAGAGTATTTAGACGTTTATATAATTCTTCGAGTTCCGCCGCGAACACGATCACGTCATCTAGGTAGACGAAACAGATGTTGCCAGTCAGTCCCCTCAAGGCTTGATCCATCATCCGTTGAAACGTCGCTGGTGCATTCTTGAGCCCAAATGGCATGCGGGTATACTCGTAGTGCCCTGCCGGAGTGCTGAATGCAGTTTTCTTCTGATCCTTGGTCTTCATTCCTATCTGGTGAAAACCGCTAGCCAGGTCGAAAGCACAGAACCATCGCGCTCTTCCTAACTGGTCTAGGACTTCTTCGATGTTCGGCAACGGATAGGCATCCTGAGGCGTCTTCTCGTTCAATTGCCGAAAGTCTATCACGACTCTCCACTTCTTCTTTCCACTGGCGTCCACTTTCTTTGGAACCACCCAAAGAGGGGAATTATACGGAGAGTCGGAATCTACGATAATCCCTTTTTCTTTCATATCTTTTACTTGTTCTTTAATAACATCTAAGTGTCCTGGAGGATACCTGAACTGCTTCGTGTGGACTGGTATATCGTCCGTCGTGGGTATCGCGTGCTCTACTAAACTCGTTTTAGGTAGAGGATCGTCGGGTAAACAAAATATTTCTGCATGATCCAATACAATTTTTCTTATTCGCTGACGAACCTTTGGATCCATTATATGATCTAGTCGCGTCTGACTATCTAACAGCTCGATTCGTCCGGGCCGTTTGATACTTTGTAAGTGCAAAACGCGCTTCAATGTATTGGTTAACTTTATTGTTTTATTTTTGATGTCGATCCCTGCTTCCTCGGAAGACAGGAAGGGCATTCCTAAGAGCCCATCTTCTTCTATAGGAAATGAATCATCTACGATAGCTAACACATGTGATTTTTCGCCAATAGTTAATTTGGCTTCTCGCGTAGTCTGGGTTTCCATATTATCTATTCCGTAAAATGTATTAATACCAGGTCGCGTTGATAAATTTCTAGCTGGGGTACGCTTAATTAAATTTATTCCTGCTCCGGTATCGATAAGGAAGGTGCCTCGGCTTCCTCCCAATCTGACTCCGATGGATATTTTATTCTTGCAGCTAACTCGCGGTCGCTCTCCTCTTCCATTACTCCTGTCTCGTCCGATTGTAAGTACTTTATTCCCGGTGGTCGGTCGGATTTGTTCACTTCGCAAAAATTTTGGTTCTTAGGGCAATCGCGTGAATAATGACCTACTTTCTGACACTTAAAGCACGTTGGTTGGAAATTTCTGTCCCTGTCTGGCCTCGGCGCGAATCTTGGTTGTTCTCGATATCGGCGAGTCTCGCGAGAGGGTTGCTTTTCGACACGAGGTGGTATATCGTCCAGCCGGTAGCTCCTATTTGATCGCGACGGGTATTGCGCGCGTTGGACGGCACTTCTAGCTCTTTCGCGTAATTCGTTTCGTCTTTGAGCTTCGTAAGCAATTTGCTGTGCTTCTCGCAGTGTCATTGGACGCATATACTGTACGTCTTTCGTTAAAGTGTCGTTTAGGTTTTGTATGTAAAGATCTATCGCATTCTTTTCTTTTACCACTAGTGCTGCGCGTTTTTCTCGAGGCGAGAGATCTGGCATTTGATTAATAGCTCGTTGTATGTCGCGGTTTAGCAGATTGAAACGACGTGTAAATTCTCTAACGTCGCGTCTTCCTTGTGTTAAAACTGTGCGTTCCTGTTGTAGTAGGTGATACGATTTCGACAGTCCGTATTCTGTTTTCAACACGTCTATTAAGTCGTCAATATCACTGATGTCTTGCTGATCTATTAGTTGTTTAGCGTCTCCTTTGAGTTTCTGCGCGCGTAGCATGTTAAGATAAATGACTTGATCCGGTACCATTTGTTTCATTTCCCTGACTTCTAATATGAATTTTTCAACCGGTCTATTAAATCCGTCGAATTCTCCAATCATTTCCAAAGCTACCTTTGTGTCCTTAGAATACTGGACTAATGTTCGCGTTCGAAGTGGCGTGTTTATTTCGCTACCGCTTCGTTGATTACCGGAAGAATCATCGTCGGTGATTTTACGAATTATACCGTCTTTCTGTAGTTTGAGTGCTCTGATTTGTTCCATCATTGCGTTACAGTTCTTCGTTAGCATATCTATCTGTTGCTGAATAGAATTTGAATCTAATAGTTCCCTCGAAGAACCAGCCGCGGCGAGGTCTTCCGGGTTTATATTAAAACTCGCGTTAGTATTCATGATACTGTTTTCGCTTGATGAATCGGTTTCAATTACGTTCTTGGGCTCACGGTAAGTCGAAAATAGCATAAATTGATCAACTTACCCAAGAATTATCTTCATAGTCTCGAAAGCTTAGAGTGGAGCTCGTCCCTTTGTCGTCTTCTGCTGGCTTATCCCACCGCTGCCACCATAAAATTGTCCTTATTGTTATGCCGTAAGCTGCAGACTCGTCCAAATAGTTGCGGCGTCACAATATTAGGTTGATTTTGTTTGGGAAAGGTTCAAGCACTCGGACAAAGATATCAGGATATACTCTAAGGTTTATTCGGAGACTGAACATTGATGCACTTCTTACAAAATCAAACGTCAAAATGAGCCCCGAGGGCCAGGAGCGGTACGCTTTTATAATCTTTGGTTTGAGTACAGCCGGGTTAGATCTGGGCGTATGACGCATTTGTTTTTACCCTTAAAGGAGTCAACAAGTTCGTCATCTTCTTGGTGTATCGCTTATGACTAACCTTATCGCTATGAGTAATACTTATCTTCAATGGGGGCCTACGGCATGACAGTACGACATTACTACCTGATTCAAACCAGAAATAACCCAGGATCTGTTCAACAAGTATGCGAAAAATGCGAAAGTATGAGTCTGATGACGGCTAATCCCAGGCCTAACCTAGACCTAACATGCGTTATCCTCTAAAATATTGATCGAAACCAGGTTTCATGGACTGTTTCAGTGTGATACCACATTACTACGTGATTCAAACCAGAAAAAACGCAGGGCCTGTTCAACAAGTATGTGAAGAATGCGAAGGTATGAGACTGATGAGAGCAAATTCCAGACCTAACCTAGACCTAGCATGAGTTATCCTCTAAAATATTGATCGAGACCAGGTTTAGTCGACTGCTTCAGTGTGGTACCACATTACTACGTGATCCAAACCAGAAAAGGGCAAGGATCAGGCCAACAAGTATGAGAAATATGCGAAAGTATGAGCCAGATGAGGGCAAATCCTAGACCTAACCTAGACCTAACATGCGTTATCCTCTAAAATATTGATCGAAACCAGGTTTCATGGACTGTTTCAATGTGGTACCACATTACCACGTGATCAAAAACAGAAAAAGCCCAGGATCAGGCCAACATGTATGAGAAATATGCGAAAGTATGAGCCTCGTGAGGGTAAATCCCAGACCCAACCCAGACCTAACATGCGATATCCTTTAAAATTTTGACCGAGACTAGGTTTCATGGACTGTTTCAGTGTGGTACCACATTACCACGTGATTCAAACCAGAAAAAACCCAGGATCTGTAAAACAAGTATGTGATGAATGCGAAAGTATGAGTCTGATGAGGGCAAATCCCACGCCTAACCTAGACCTAGCATGAGTTATCCTCTAAAATATATATCGAGACCAGGATTAGTCGACTGTTTCAGTGTGGTACCACATTACTACGTGATCCAAACCAGAAAAAGGCAAGGATCAGGCCAACAAGTATGAGAAATATGCGAAAGTATGAGCCAGATGAGGGCAAATTCTAGACCTAACCCAGACCTAACATGCGTTATGCTCTAAAATATTCATCGAGACCAGGTAAAATTGACTGTTTCAGTGTGGTACTACATTACTGCGTGATCCAATCAAGAAAAAGCACAGGATCTGGCTAACAAGTATGAGAAATATGGGAAAGTATGAGCCTGATGAGGGCAAATCCCACACCTAACCGAGTCCTAACCGGCGTTATCCTCTAAAATGTTGATCGTGTCCAGGTTTAATCGACTGCATCAGTGTGGTACCACGTTACTACCTGATCCAAACCGGAAAAAGCCCAGGATCTGGCCAACAAGTATGAGAAATATGGGAAAGTATGAGCCTCGTGAGGGCAAATCCCAGACCTAACCCGGACCTAACATGCGATATCGTTTTAAAATATTGACCGAGACCAGGTTTGATGGACTGTTTCAGTGTGGTACCACATTACCACGTGATCCAAAACAGAGAAAGCCCAGGATCAGGCCAACATGTATGAGAAATATGCGAAAGTATGAGCCTCATGAGGGTAAATCCCAGACCTAACCCAGACCTAACATGCGATATCCTTTGAAATATTGACCGACACTAGGTTTCATGGACTGTTTCAGTGTGGTACCACATTACCACGTGATACAATCTAGAAAAAACACAGGATCAGTACAACAAGTATGTGAAAAATGCGAAAGTATGAACCTCATGAGGGCAAATCATAGACCTAACCCAGACCTAACATGCGTTATCCTGTAAAATATTGATCGAAACCAGGTTTAATCGACTGTTTCCGTGTGGCACCACATTACTACGTGATCCAAACCAGAAAAAACGCAGGATCTGTACAACAAGTACGTGAAGAATGCGAATGTATGAGCCAGATGCGGGCAAATCCAAGAACTAAACCAGACCTAACATGCATTATCATCTAAAATATTGATCGAAACCAGGTTTAATCGACCGTTTCAGTGTGGTACCACATTACTGTGTGACCCAATCCAGAAAAAGCAAAGGATCTGGCTAACAAGTGTGTGAAGAATGCGAAGGTATGAGACTGATGAGAGCAAATTCCAGACCTAACCTAGACCTAGCATGAGTTATCCTCTAAAATATTGATCGAGACCAGGTTTAGTCGACTGTTTCAGTGTGATACCACGTTACTACATGATCCAAACCAGAAATAACCCAGGATCTGTTCAACAAGTATGCGAAAAATGCGAATGTATGAGCCTCATGTGTGCAAATCATAGACCTAACCCAGACCTAACATGCGCTATCCTCAAAAATATTGATCGAAACCAGGTTTAATCGACTGTTTCCGTGTGGCCCCACATTACTACGTGATCCAAACCAGAAAAAGCCCAAAATCTAGCCAACAAGTATGAGAAATATGTGAAAGTACGAGCCTGATGAGGGCAAATCCTAGACCTAGCCCAGACATAACATGCGTTATCCTCTAAAATATTGATCGAAACCAGGTTTAATCGACTGTTTCGGTGTGGCACCACATTACCACCTGATCCAAACCAGAAAAAACCCAGGATCTGTTCAACAAGTATGTGAAGAATGCGAAAGTATGAGCCAGAAGAGGGCAAATCCGAGGCCTAACCTAGACCTAACATGCGTTATCCTCTAAAATATTGATCGAAACCAGGTTCCATGGACTGTTTCAGTGTGATACCACATTACTATGTGATTCAAACCAGAAAATACCCAGTATCTGCTCAAGAAGTATGTGAAGAATGCGAAGGTATGAGACTGATGAGAGCAATTTCCAGACCTAACCCAGACCCAACATGTGTTATCCTCAAAAATATTGATCGAACCCAGGTTTAATCGACTGGTTCCGTGTGGCACCACATTACTACGTGATCCAAACCAGAAAAAGCCCAGAATCTGGCCATCAAGTATGACATATATGCGGAGGTACGAGCCTGATGAGAGCATATCCCAGAACTAACCTAGACCTAACATGCGTTTTCCTCTATAATATAGATCGAAACCAGGTTTAGTCAACTGTTTCGGTGTGGTACCACAATACCACCTGATCCATACCAGAAAAAACCCAGGATGTGTTCAACAAGTATGTGAAGAATGCGAAAGTATGAGCCAGATGAGGGCAAATCCTAGACCTAACCCAGACCTAACATGCGTTATCATCTAAAATATTGATCGAAATCAAGTTTAATCGACTGTTTCAGTGTGGTACCACATTACTACGTGATCGAAACCAGAAAAAGCCCAGGATCTGGCCAACTAGTATTTGAAATATACGAAAGCATGAGCCTGATGCGGGCAAATCCTGGATCTAACCCAGACGTAACATGCGTTATTCTCTAAAATATTGATCGAGGCCAGGTATAATTGACTGTATTAGTGTGGTACTACATTACTATGTGATCCAATCCAGAAAAAGCATCGTATCTGACTAACAAGTATGAGAAATATGCGAAAGTATGACCCTGATGGGGGCAAATCCCACACCTAACCGAGTCCTAACCGGCATGATCCTCTAAGCTGATGATCGTGGCCAGAGTAAATCGACTGTTGCAGTGTGGTACCACATTTCTACGTGATCCAAACCAGAAAAAACCCAGGATCTGTTCAACAAGTATGTGAAGAATGCGAAAGTATGAGCCAGATGAGGGCAAATCCGAGGCCTAACCTAGACCTAACATGCGTTATCCTCTAAAATATTGATCGAAACCAGGTTCCATGGACTGTTTCAGTGTGATACCACATTACTATGTGATTCAAACCAGAAAATACCCAGTGTCTGTTCAAGAAGTATGTGAAGAATGCGAAGGTATGAGACTGATGAGAGCAATTTCCAGACCTAACCCAGACCCAACATGTGTTATCCTCAAAAATATTGATCGAAACCAGGTTTAATCGACTGGTTCCGTGTGGCACCACATTACTACGTGATCCAAACCAGAAAACGCCCAGAATCTGGCCATCAAGTATGAGATATATACGGAGGTACGAGCCTCATGAGAGCATATCCCAGACCTAACCTAGTCCTAACATGCGTTTTCCCCTAAAATATAGATCGAAACCAGGTTTATTCAACTGTTTCGGTGTGGCACCACATTACCACCTGATCCAAACCAGAAAAAACCCAGGATCTGTTCAACAAGTATGTGAAGAATGCGAAAGTATGAGCCAGATGAGGGCAAACCCTAGACCTAACCCAGACCTGACATGCGCTATCCTCTAAAATATTGACCGAAACCAGGTTTCATGGTCTGTTTCAGTGTGGTACCACATTACCACCTGATCCTAACCTGAAAAAGCCCGGGATCTGTTCAACAAGTATGTGAAGAATGCGAAGATATGAGACTGATGAGAGCAAATTCCAGAACTAACCCAGACCTAATATGCGTTATCCTCTAAAATATTGATCGAGACCAGGTTTAGTCGACTGTTTCAGTGTGATACCATGTTACTACACCATCCAAACCAGAAATAACCCAGGATCTGTTCAACAAGTATGTGAGGAATGCGAAGGTATGAGACTGATGAGAGCAAATTCCAGACCTAACCTAGACCTAGCATGAGTTATCCTCTAAAATATTGATCGAGACCAGGTTTAGTCGACTGTTTCAGTGTGATACCATGTTACTACATGATCCAAACCACAAATAACCCATGATCTGTTCACAAGTATGCGAAGAATGCGAAAGTATGTGTCTGATGAGGGCAAATCCCAGGCCTAACCTAGACCTAGCATGAGTTCTCCTCTAAAATATTGATCGAGACCAGGTTTAGTCGACTGTTTCAGTGTGATACCATGTTACTACACGCTCCAAACCAGAAATAACCCAGGATCTGTTCCACAAGTATGCGAAAAATGCGAAAGTATGAGTCTGATGAGGGCTAATCCCAGGCCTAACCTAGACCTAACATGCGTTATCCTCAAAAATATTGGTTGTATACGGGTTTAATTGTCTGTTTCAGTGTGGTACCACATTACTACGTGACTCAAACCAGAAAAAACGCAGGATCTGTTCAAAAAGTATGTGAAGAATGCGAAGGTATGAGACTGATGAGAGCAAATTCCAGACCTAACCTAGACCTAGCATGAGTTATCCTCTAAAATATTGATCGAGACCAGGTTTAGTCGACTGTTTCAGTGTGATACCATGTTACTACATGATCCAAACCAGAAATAACCCAGGATCTGTTCAACAAGTATGCGAAAAACGCGAAAGTATGAGTCTGATGAGGGCTAATCCCAGGCCTAACCTAGACCTAACATGCGTTATCCTCAAAAATATTAATCGAAACCAGGTTTATTCGACTCTTTCCGTGTGGCACCACATTACTACGTGATCCAAACCAGAAAAAACGCAGGATCTGTTCAACAAGTATGTGAAGAATGCGAAAGTATGAATCTGATGAAGGCAATTTCCAGACCTAACCCAGACCTAACATGCGTTATCCTCTAAAATATTGACCGAGAGTAGGTTTAATTGACTGTTTCAGTGTGGTACCACATTAGCACGTGATCCAAACCAGGAAAGGCCCAGGATCTGGCCAACGAGTATACGAAAAATGCGAAAGTATGAGCCAGATGAGGGCAAATCCTGGACCTAACCCAGACCTAACATGCGTTACCCTCAAAAATATTGGTTGTATACGGGTTTAATTATCTGTTTCAGTGTGGTACCACATTACTACGTGATCCAATCCAGAAAAATCCAAGGATCTGTTCAACAAGTATGTGAAAAATGCGAGAGTATGATCCTGATGAGGGCAAATCCCAGACCTAACCCAGACCTAACATGCGTTATCCTCTAAAGTATTCATCGAAACCAGGTTTCATGGACTGTTTCAGTGTGATATCACATTACTACGTGACTCAAACCAGAAAAAACGCAGGATCTGTTCAACAAGTATGTGAAGAATGCGAAGGTATGAGACTGATGAGAGCAAATTCCAGACCTAACCTAGACCTAACATGCGTTATCCTCAAAAATATTGATCGAAACCAGATTTCATGGACTGTTTCAGTGTGATACCACATTACTACGTGATCCAAACCAGAAAAAGCCCAAAATCTAGCCAACAAGTATGAGAAATATGTGAAAGTATGAGCCTGATGAGGGCAAATCCTAGACCTAGCCCAGACACAACATGCGTTATCCTCTAAAATATTGATCGAAACCAGGTTTAGTCAACTGTTTCGGTGTGGTACCACATTACAACGTGATCCAAACCAGAAAAAACGCAGGATCTGTTCAACAAGTATGTGAAGAATGCGAAAGTATGAGCCAGATGAGGGCAAATCCGAGGCCTAACCTAGACCTAACATGCGTTATCCTCTAAAATATTGATCGAAACCAGGTTCCATGGACTGCTTCAGTGTGATACCACATTACTATGTGATTCAAACCAGAAAATACCCAGTATCTGCTCAAGAAGTATGTGAAGTATGCGAAGGTATGAGACTGATGAGAGCAATTTCCAGACCTAACCCAGACCCAACATGTGTTATCCTCAAAAATATTGATCGAACCCAGGTTTAATCGACTGGTTCCGTGTGGCACCACATTACTACGTGATCCAAACCAGAAAAAGCCCAGAATCTGGCCATCAAGTATGACATATATGAGGAGGTACGAGCCTGATGAGAGCATATCCCAGACCTAAGCTAGACCTAACATGCGTTTTCCTCTAAAATATAGATCGAAACCAGGTTTAGTCAACTGTTTCGGTGTGGTACCACAATACCACCTGATCCAAACCAGAAAAAACCCAGGATGTGTTCAACAAGTATGTGAAGAATGCGAAAGTATGAGCCAGATGAGGGCAAATCCTAGACCTAACCCAGACCTAACATGCGTTATCATCTAAAATATTGATCGAAACCAAGTTTAATCGACTGTTTCAGTGTGGTACCACATTACTACGTGATCCAAACCAGAAAACGCCCAGAATCTGGCCATCAAGTATGAGATATATGCGGAGGTACGAGCCTGATGAGAGCATAACCCAGACCTAACCTAGTCCTAACATGCGTTTTCCCCTAAAATATAGATCGAAACCAGGTTTATTCAACTGTTTCGGTGTGGCACCACATTACCACCTGATCCAAACCAGAAAAAACCCAGGATCTGTTCAACAAGTATGTGAAGAATGCGAAAGTATGAGCCAGATGAGGGCAAACCCTAGACCTAACCCAGACCTGACATGCGCTATCCTCTAAAATATTGATCGAAACCAGGTTTCATGGTCTGTTTCAGTGTGGTACCACATTACCACCTGATCCTAACCTGAAAAAGCCCGGGATCTGTTCAACAAGTATGTGAAGAATGCGAAGATATGAGACTGATGAGAGCAAATTCCAGAACTAACCCAGACCTAATATGCGTTATCCTCTAAAATATTGATCGAGACCAGGTTTAGTCGACTGTTTCAGTGTGATACCATGTTACTACACCATCCAAACCAGAAATAACCCAGGATCTGTTCAACAAGTATGTGAGGAATGCGAAGGTATGAGACTGATGAGAGCAAATTCCAGACCTAACCCAGACCTAACATGCGTTATCCTCTAAATTATTGATCGAGACCAGGTTTAGTCGACTGTTTCAGTGTGATACCATGTTACTACACGATCCAAACCAGAAATAACCCAGGATCTGTTCAACAAGTATGCGAAAAATGCGAAAGTATGAGTCTGATGAGGGCTAATCCCAGGCCTAACCTAGACCTAACATGCGTTATCCTCTAAAGTATTGATCGAAGCCAGGTTTCATGGATTGTTTCAGTGTGATACCACATTACTGCGTGAATCAAACCAGAAAAAACGCAGGATCTGTTCAACAAGTATGAGAAATATGCGAAAGTGTGAGCCTCATGAGGGCAAATCCTAGACCTAACCCAGACCTAACATGCGTTATCCTCTAAAGTATTCATCGAAACCAGGTTTCATGGACTGTTTCAGTGTGATATCACATTACTACGTGACTCAAACCAGAAAAAACGCAGGATCTGTTCAAAAAGTATGTGAAGAATGCGAAGGTATGAGACTGATGAGAGCAAATTCCAGACCTAACCTAGACCTAGCATGAGTTATCCTCTAAAACATTGATCGAGACCAGGTTTAGTCGACTGTTTCAGTGTGATACCATGTTACTACATGATCCAAACCAGAAATAACCCAGGATCTGTTCAACAAGTATGCGAAAAACGCGAAAGTATGAGTCTGATGAGGGCTAATCCCAGGCCTAACCTAGACCTAACATGCGTTATCCTCTAAAATATTGATCGAAACCAGATTTCATGGACTGTTTCAGTGTGATACCACATTACTACGTGATTCAAACCAGAAAAAACGCAGGATCTGTTCAACAAGTATGTGAAGAATGCGAAGGTATGAGACTGATGAGAGCAAATTCCAGATCTAACCCAGACCTAGCATGAGTTATCCTCTAAAATATTGATCGAGACCAGGTTTAGTCGACTGTTTCAGTGTGGTACCACATTAGTACGTGATCCAAACCAGAAAAAGCCAAAGATCAGGCCAACAAGTATGAGAAATATGCGAAAGTATGAGCCTCATGAGGGCAAGTCATAGACCTAACCCAGACCTAACATGCGTTATCCTGAAAAATATTGATCGAAACCAGGTTTAATCGACTCTTTCCGTGTGGCACCACATTACTACGTGATCCAAACCAGAAGAAACGCAGGATCTGTTCAACAAGTATGTGAAGAATGCGAAGGTATGAGACTGATGAGTACAAATTCCAGACCTAACCTAGACCTAGCATGAGTTATCCTCTAAAATATTGATCGAGACCAGGTTTAGTCGACTGTTTCAGTGTGATACCATGTTACTACATGATCCAAACCAGAAAAAGCCAAGGATCAGGCCAACAAGTATGAGAAATATGCGAAAGTATGAGCCTCATGACGGCAAATCATATGACCCAACCCAGACCTAACATGCGTTATCCTGAAAAATATTGATCGAAACGAGGTTTAATCGACAGTTTCCGTGTGGCACCACATTACTACGTGATCCAAACCAGAAAAAGCGCAGGATCTGTCCAACAAGTATGTGAAGAATGCGAAAGTATGAGCCAGATGCGGGCAAATCCCTGAACTATACCAGACCTAACATGCGTTATCAACTAAAATATTGATCGAAACCAGGTTTAATCGACCGTTTCAGTGTGGTACCACATTACTGTGTGACCCAATCCAGAAAAAGGGAAAAGGATCTGGCTAACAAGTATGCGAAAAATGCGAAAGTATGAGTCTGATGAGGGCTAATCCCAGGCCTAACCTAGACATAACATGCGTTATCCTCTAAAATATTGATCGAAACCAGGTTTCATGGACTGTTTCAGTGTGATACCACATTACCACGTGATTCAAACCAGAAAAAACGCGGGATCTGTTCAACAAGTATGTGAAGAATGCGAAGGTATGAGACTGATGAGTGCAAATTCCAGACCTAACTTAGACCTAGCATGAGTTATCCTCTAAAATATTGATCGAGACCAGGTTTAGTCGACTGTTTCAGTGTGATACCATGTTACTACATGATCCAAACCAGAAAAAGCCAAGGATCAGGCCAACACGTATGAGAAATATGCGAAAGTGTGAGCCTCATGAGGGCAAATCCTAGACCTAACCCAGACCTAACATGCGATATCCTTTAAAATATTGACCGAGACTAGGTTTGATTGACTGTTTCAGTGTGGTGCCACATTACCACGTGATCCAAGCTAGAAAAATCCCTGGATCTGTTCAACAAGTATGCGAAAAATGCGAAAGAATGAGCCAGATGAGGGCAAATCCTAGACCTAACCCAGACCAAACATGCGTTATGCTCTAAAATATTGATCGAGACCAGGTAAAATTGACTGTTTCAGTGTGGTACTACATTACTGTGTGATCCAATCCAGAAAAAGCAAAGGATCTGGCTAACAAGTATGAGAAATATGGGAAAGTATGAGCCTGATGAGGGCAAATCCCACACCTAACCGGGTCCTAACCGGCGTTATCCTGTAAAATGTTGATCGTGTCCAGGTTTAATCGACTGCATCAGTGTGGTACCACGTTACTACCTGATCCAAACCGGAAAAAGCCCAGGATCAGGCCAACAAGTATGAGAAACATGGGAAAGTATGAGCCTAGTGAGGGCAAATCGCAGACCTAACCCGGACCTAACATGCGATATCGTTTAAAATATTGACCGAGATCAGGTTTGATGGACTGTTTCAGTGTGGTACCACATTACCACGTGATCCAAAAATGAAAAAGCCCAGGATCAGGCCAACAAGTATGAGAAATATGCGAAAGTGTGAGCCTCATGAGGGCAAATCCTAGACCTAACCCAGACCTAACATGCGATATCCTTTAAAATATTGACCGAGACTAGGTTTGATTGACTGTTTCAGTGTGGTACCACATTACCACGTGGTCAAAACCAGAAAAATCCCTGGATCTGTTCAACAAGTATGCGAAAAATGCGAAAGTATGAGTCTGATGAGGGCTAATCCCAGGCCTAACCTAGACCTAACATGCGTAATCCTCTAAAATATTGATCGAAACCAGATTTCATGGACTGTTTCAGTGTGATACCACATTACTACGTGATTCAAACCAGAAAAAACGCAGGATCTGTTCAACAAGTATGTGAAGAATGCGAAGGTATGAGACTGATGAGAGCAAATTCCAGATCTAACCCAGACCTAACATGCGTTATCCTCTAAAATATTGATCGAGACCAGGTATAGTCGACTGTTTCAGTGTGGTACCACATTAGTACGTGATCCAAACCAGAAAAAGCCAAAGATCAGGTCAACAAGTATGAGAAATATGCGAAAGTATGAGCCTCATGAGGGCAAGTCATAGACCTAACCCAGACCTAACATGCGTTATCCTCAAAAATATTGATCGAAACCAGGTTTAATCGACTCTTTCCGTGTGGCACCACATTACTACGTGATCCAAACCAGAAGAAACGCAGGATCTGTCCAACAAGTATGTGAAGAATGCGAAAGTATGAGCCAGATGCGGGCAAGTCCAAGAACTAAACCAGACCTAACATGCGTTATCCTCTAAAATATTGACCGAGAGTAGGTTTAATTGACTGTTTCAGTGTGGTACCACACTAGCACGTGATCCAAACCAGGAAAGGCCCAGGTTCTGACCAACGAGTATACGAAAAATGCGAAAGTATGAGCCAGATGAGGGCAAATCCTGGACCTAACCCAGACCTATCATGCGTTACCCTCAAAAATATTGGTTGTATACGGGTTTAATTATCTGTTTCAGTGTGGTACTACATTACTACGTGATCCAGTCCAGAAAAAGCCCAGGATCTGGCCAACAAGAATGAGAAATATGCGAAAGTATGAGACAGATGGGGGCAAATCCTAGACCTAACACAGACCTAACATGCGTTATCCTCTAAAACATTGATCGAGGCCAGGTATAATTCACTGTATCAGTGTGGTACTACATTACTATGTGATCGAAACCAGAGAAAGCAACGGATCTGTTCAACAAGTATGTGAAGAATGCGAAAGTATGAGCCTCATGAGTGCAAATCCCAGACCTAACCCAGACCTAACATGCGATATCCTCTAAAATATTGATCGAGACCAGGTATAATTGACTGTATCAGTGTGGTACTACATTACTATGTGATCCAATTCAGAAAAAGCAACGGATCTGGCTAATAAGTATGAGAAATATGCGAAAGTATGAGCCTGATGGCGGCAAATCCCACACCTAACCGAGTCCTAACCGGCGTTCTCCTCTAAAATGTTGATCGTGACCTGTGTTAATCGACTGTTTCAGTGTGGTACCACATTACTACCTGATCCAAACTAGAAAAAACCCAGGATCTGTTCAACAAGTATGTGAAGAATGCGAAAGTATGAGTCTGATGAGGGCGAATCCCAGGCCTAACCTAGACCTAACATGCGATATCCCATAAAATATTGATCGAGACTAGGTTTAATTGACTGTTTCAGTGTGGTTCCACATTACCACGTGATCCAAACCAGGAAGGGCCCAGGATCTGGCCAACGAGTATACGAAAAATGCGAGAGTATGAGCCAGATGAGGGCAAATCCTGGACATAACCCAGACCTAACATGCGTTACCCTCAAAAATATTGGTTGTATCCGGGTTTAATTATCTGTTTCAGTGTGGTACCACATTACCACGTGATCCAAACCAGGAAAGGCCCAGGATCTGGCCAACGAGTATACGAAAAATGCGAAAGTATGAGCCAGATGAGGGCAAATCCAAGACCTAACCCAGACCTAACATGCGTTACCCTCAAAAATATTGGTCGTATCCGGGTTTAATTAACTGTTTCAGTGTGGTACCACATTACTACGTGATCCAATCCAGAAAAATCCAAGGATCTGTTCAACAAGTATGTGATGAATGCGAGAGAATGATCCTGATGAGGGCAAATCCCACACCTAACCCAGACATAACATGCGTTATCCTCTAAAATATTGATCGAGACCAGGTTTAGTCGACTGTTTCAGTGTGGTACCACATTACAACGTGATCCAAACCAGAAAAAACCCAGGATCTGGCCAACAAGTATGTGAAATATGCGAAGGTATGAGACTGATGAGAGCAAATTCCAGACCTAACCTAGACCTAGCATGAGTTATCCTCTAAAATATTGATCGAGACCAGGTTTAGTCGACTGTTTCAGTGTGATACCATGTTACTACATGATCCATACCAGAAATAACCCAGGATCTGTTCAACGAGTATGCGAAAAATGCGAAAGTATGAGTCTGATGAGGGCTAATCCCAGGCCTAACCCAGACCTAACATGCGATATCCTTTAAAATATTGACCGAGACTAGGTATGATTGACTGTTTCAGTGTGGTACCACATTACTACGTGATCCAAACCAGAAAAAGCAAAGGATCTGGCTAACAAGTATGAGAAATATGGGAAAGTATGAGCCTGATGAGGGCAAATCCCACACCTAACCGAGACCTAACCGGCATTATCCTCTAAAATGTTGATCGTGTCCAGGTTTAATCGACTGCATCAGTGTGGTACCACGTTACTACCTGATCCGAACCGGAAAAAGCCCAGGATCAGGTCAACAAGTATGAGAAATATGCGAAAGTATGAGCCTTATGAGGGCAAATCCCAGACCCAACCCAGACCTAACATGCGTTATCATCTAGAATATTGATCGGAACCTGGTTTAATCGACTGTTTCAGTGTGGTACGACATTACTACCTGATCCAAACCAGAAATAACCCAGGATCTGTTCAACAAGTATGCGAAAAATGCGAAAGTATGAGTCTGATGAGGGCTAATCCCGGGTCTAACCTAGACCTAACATGCGTTATCCTCTAAAATATTGATCGAAACCAGGTTTAACTGACTGTTTCAGTATGGTACCACATTACTATGTGATCCAAACCAGAGAAAACCCAGGATCTGTTCAAGAAGTATGTGAAGAATGCGAATGTATGAGACTGATGAGGGCAAATCCTGGACCTAACCCAGACCTAACATGTGTTATCCTCTAAAATATTGATGGAAACCAGGTTTAATTGACTGTTTCAGTGTGGTACCGCATTACTACGTGATCCAATCCAGAAAAAGCCCAGGATCTAGCCAACGAGTATGAGTAATATGCGAAAGTATGAGCTTGATGAGGGCAAATCCTAGACCTAACCCAGAGCTAACATGCGTTATCCTCTAAAATATTTATCAAGACCAGGTTTAATTGACTGCTTCACTGTGGTACCACATTACTACGTGGTCCGACCCAGTGGAAGCCCAGGTTCTGGCCAACGAAAATGAGAAATATGCGAGAGTATGAGCCTGATGAGAGCAAATCCCAGACCTAACCTAGACCTAACATGAATTATTCTCTAAAACATTGATCGAAACCAGGTTGAATGGACTGTTTCAGTGTGGTACCACATTACTACGTGATCGAAACCAGAAAAAACCCAGGATCTGTTCAAGAAGTATGTGAAGAATGCGAAAGTATGAGACTGATGGGGGCAAATCCTAGACCTAACCTAGACCTAACATGTGTTATCCTCTAAAATATTTATCAAAACCAGGATTAATTGACTGTTTCAGTGTGGTACCACATTACTACGTGATCCAAACCAGTGGAAGCCTGGGATCTGGCCAACAAGAATGAGAAATATGCGAAAGTATGAGCCAGATGAGAGCAAATCCCACACATAACCTAGACCTAACATGCGTTATCCTCTAGAATATTTATCAAGACCAGGTTTAATTGAATGTTTCAGTGTGGTACCATATTACTACGTGATCCAAACCAGAAAAAGCCAGGGATCTGTTCAACAAGTATGTGAAAAACGCGAAAATATGACCCTGATGAGAGCAAATCCCAGACCTAACCTAGACCTAACATGTGTTATCCTCTAAAATATTAATCGAAACCAGGTTTAATGGACTGTTTCAGTGTGGTACCACATTAATACGTGATGAGTAATATGCCAACGAGTATGAGTAATATGCGAAAGTATGAGCTTGATGAGGGCAAATCCTAGACCTAACCCAGAGCTAACATGCGTTATCCTCTAAAATATTTCTCAAGACCAGGTTTAATTGACTGCTTCACTGTGGTACCACATTACTGCGTGATCCAAACCAGAAAAAACCCAGGATCTGTTCAACAAGTATGTGAAGAATGCGAAAGTATGAGTCTGACGAGGGAAAATCTCAGGCCTAGCCTAGACCTAACATGCGTTATCCTCCAGAAAATTGATCGAAACCAGGTTTGATCGACTGTTTCTGTGTGGTACCACATTACTACGTGATCCAAACCAGAAAAAAACCCAGGATCTGTTCAACAAGTAAGTGAAGAATGCGAAAGTATGACCCTGATGAGAGCAAATCCCAGACCAAACCTAGCCCTAACATGAATTATTCTCAAAAATATTGATCGAAACCAGGTTGAATGGACTGTTTCAGTGCGGTACCACATTACTACGTGATCCAATCCAGAAAATGCCCAGGATCAGGCCAACAAGTATCAGAAATATGCGAAAGTATGAGCCAGATGAGGGCAAATCCTAGACCTAACCCAGACCTGACATGCGTTATCCTCTAAAATATTGGTTGTATCCAGGTTTAACTGACTGTTTCAGTGTGGTACCACATAACTACGTGATCCAATCCAGAAAAAGCAACGGATCAGGCTAATAAGTATGAGAAATATGCGAAAGTATGAGCCTGATGGCGGCAAATCCTAGACCTAACCCAGACCTAACATGCGATATCCTTTAAAATATAGACCGAGACTAGGTTTGATTGACTGTTTCAGTGTGGTGCCACATTACCACGTGATCCAAGCTAGAAAAATCCCTGGATCTGTTCAACAAGTATGCGAAAAATGCGAAAGAATGAGCCAGATGAGGGCAAATCCTAGACCTAACCCAGACCAAACATGCGTTATGCTCTAAAATATTGATCGAGACCAGGTAAAATTGACTGTTTCAGTGTGGTACTACATTACTGTGTGATCCAATCCAGAAAAAGCAAAGGATCTGGCTAACAAGTATGAGAAATATGGGAAAGTATGAGCCTGATGAGGGCAAATCCCACACCTAACCGGGTCCTAACCGGCGTTATCCTGTAAAATGTTGATCGTGTCCAGGTTTAATCGACTGCATCAGTGTGGTACCACGTTACTACCTGATCCAAACCGGAAAAAGCCCAGGATCAGGCCAACAAGTATGAGAAACATGGGAAAGTATGAGCCTAGTGAGGGCAAATCGCAGACCTAACCCGGACCTAACATGCGATATCGTTTAAAATATTGACCGAGATCAGGTTTGATGGACTGTTTCAGTGTGGTACCACATTACCACGTGATCGAAAAATGAAAAAGCCCAGGATCAGGCCAACAAGTATGAGAAATATGCGAAAGTGTGAGCCTCATGAGGGCAAATCCTAGACCTAACCCAGACCTAACATGCGATATCCTTTAAAATATTGACCGAGACTAGGTTTGATTGACTGTTTCAGTGTGGTACCACATTACCACGTGGTCAAAACCAGAAAAATCCCTGGATCTGTTCAACAAGTATGCGAAAAATGCGAAAGAATGAGCCAGATGAGGGCAAATCCTAGACCTAACCCAGACCTAACATGCGTTATGCTCTAAAATATTGATCGAGACCAGGTAAAATTGACTGCTTCAGTGTGGTACTACATTACTGTGTGATCCAATCCAGAAAAAGCAAAGGATCTGGCTAACAAGTATGAGAAATATGGGAAAGTATGAGCCTGATGAGGGCAAATCCCACACCTAACCGAGTCCAAACCGGCGTTATCCTCTAAAATGTTGATCGCGTCCAGGTTTAATCGACTGCATCAGTGTGGTACCACGTTACTACCTGATCCAAACCGGAAAAAGCACAGGATCAGGCCAACAAGTATGAGAAATATGCGAAAGTATGAGCCAGATGAGAGCAAATCCCTGACCTAACCCAGACCTAACATGCGATATCCTTTGAAATATTGACCGACACTAGGTTTAATCGACTGTTTCAGTGTGGTACCACATTACTGTCTGACCCAATCCAGAAAAAGCAAAGGATCTGGCTAACAAGTATAAGAAATATGCGAAAGTATGAGCCGGATGAGAGCAAATCCTAGACCTAAACCAGACCTAACATGCGTTATCGTCTAGAATATTGATCGAAACCTGGTTTAATCGACTGCTTCAGTGTGGTACGACATTACTACCTGATCAAAACCAGAAATAACCCAGGATCTGTCCAACAAGTATGTGAAGAATGCGAATGTGTGAGACTGATGAGGGCAAATCCCATGCCTAACCTAGACCTAGCATGAGTTAGCCTCTAAAATATTGATCGAGACCAGGTTTAGTCGACTGTTTCAGTGCGCTACCATGTTACTACATGATCCAAACCAGAAATAACCCAGGATCTGTTCAACAAGTATGCGAAAAATGCGAAAGTATGAGTCTGATGAGGGCTAATCCCAGGCCTAACCTAGACCTAACATGCGTAATCCTCTAAAATATTGATCGAAACCAGATTTCATGGACTGTTTCAGTGTGATACCACATTACTACGTGATTCAAACCAGAAAAAACGCAGGATCTGTTCAACAAGTATGTGAAGAATGCGAAGGTATGAGACTGATGAGAGCAAATTCCAGATCTAACCCAGACCTAACATGCGTTATCCTCTAAAATATTGATCGAGACCAGGTATAGTCGACTGTTTCAGTGTGGTACCACATTAGTACGTGATCCAAACCAGAAAAAGCCAAAGATCAGGTCAACAAGTATGAGAAATATGCGAAAGTATGAGCCTCATGAGGGCAAGTCATAGACCTAACCCAGACCTAACATGCGTTATCCTCAAAAATATTGATCGAAACCAGGTTTAATCGACTCTTTCCGTGTGGCACCACATTACTACGTGATCCAAACCAGAAGAAACGCAGGATCTGTCCAACAAGTATGTGAAGAATGCGAAAGTATGAGCCAGATGCGGGCAAGTCCAAGAACTAAACCAGACCTAACATGCGTTATCCTCTAAAATATTGACCGAGAGTAGGTTTAATTGACTGTTTCAGTGTGGTACCACACTAGCACGTGATCCAAACCAGGAAAGGCCCAGGATCTGACCAACGAGTATACGAAAAATGCGAAAGTATGAGCCAGATGAGGGCAAATCCTGGACCTAACCCAGACCTATCATGCGTTACCCTCAAAAATATTGGTTGTATACGGGTTTAATTATCTGTTTCAGTGTGGTACCACATTACTACGTGATCCAGTCCAGAAAAAGCCCAGGATCAGGCCAACAAGTATCAGAAATATGCGACAGTATGAGCCAGATGAGGGCAAATCCTAGACCTAACCCAGACCTGACATGCGTTATCCTCTAAAATATTGGTTGTATCCAGGTTTAACTGACTGTTTCAGTGTGGTACCACATAACTACGTGATCCAATCCAGAAAAAGCCCAGGATCTGGCCAACAAGAATGAGAAATATGCGAAAGTATGAGACAGATGGGGGCAAATCCTAGACCTAACACAGACCTAACATGCGTTATCCTCTAAAACATTGATCGAGGCCAGGTATAATTCACTGTATCAGTGTGGTACTACATTACTATGTGATCGAAACCAGAGAAAGCAACGGATCTGTTCAACAAGTATGTGAAGAATGCGAAAGTATGAGCCTCATGAGTGCAAATCCCAGACCTAACCCAGACCTAACATGCGATATCCTCTAAAATATTGATCGAGACCAGGTATAATTGACTGTATCAGTGTGGTACTACATTACTATGTGATCCAATTCAGAAAAAGCAACGGATCTGGCTAATAAGTATGAGAAATATGCGAAAGTATGAGCCTGATGGCGGCAAATCCCACACCTAACCGAGTCCTAACCGGCGTTCTCCTCTAAAATGTTGATCGTGACCTGTGTTAATCGACTGTTTCAGTGTGGTACCACATTACTACCTGATCCAAACTAGAAAAAACCCAGGATCTGTTCAACAAGTATGTGAAGAATGCGAAAGTATGAGTCTGATGAGGGCAAATCCCAGGCCTAACCTAGACCTAACATGCGATATCCCATAAAATATTGATCGAGACTAGGTTTAATTGACTGTTTCAGTGTGGTTCCACATTACCACGTGATCCAAACCAGGAAGGGCCCAGGATCTGGCCAACGAGTATACGAAAAATGCGAGAGTATGAGCCAGATGAGGGCAAATCCTGGACATAACCCAGACCTAACATGCGTTACCCTCAAAAATATTGGTTGTATCCGGGTTTAATTATCTGTTTCAGTGTGGTACCACATTACCACGTGATCCAAACCAGGAAAGGCCCAGGATCTGGCCAACGAGTATACGAAAAATGCGAAAGTATGAGCCAGATGAGGGCAAATCCAAGACCTAACCCAGACCTAACATGCGTTACCCTCAAAAATATTGGTCGTATCCGGGTTTAATTAACTGTTTCAGTGTGGTACCACATTACTACGTGATCCAATCCAGAAAAATCCAAGGATCTGTTCAACAAGTATGTGATGAATGCGAGAGAATGATCCTGATGAGGGCAAATCCCACACCTAACCCAGACATAACATGCGTTATCCTCTAAAATATTGATCGAGACCAGGTTTAGTCGACTGTTTCAGTGTGGTACCACATTACAACGTGATCCAAACCAGAAAAAACCCAGGATCTGGCCAACAAGTATGTGAAATATGCGAAGGTATGAGACTGATGAGAGCAAATTCCAGACCTAACCTAGACCTAGCATGAGTTATCCTCTAAAATATTGATCGAGACCAGGTTTAGTCGACTGTTTCAGTGTGATACCATGTTACTACATGATCCATACCAGAAATAACCCAGGATCTGTTCAACGAGTATGCGAAAAATGCGAAAGTATGAGTCTGATGAGGGCTAATCCCAGGCCTAACCCAGACCTAACATGCGATATCCTTTAAAATATTGACCGAGACTAGGTATGATTGACTGTTTCAGTGTGGTACCACATTACCACGTGATCCAAACCAGAAAAATGCCTGGATCTGGCCAACGAGTATGCGAAAAATGCGAAAGTATGAGCCAATTGAGGGCAAATCATAGACCTAACCCAGACCTAACATGCGTTATGCTCTAAAATATTGATCGAGACCAGGTAAAATTGACTGTTTCAGTGTGGTGCTACATTACTGTGTGATCCAATCCAGAAAAAGCAAAGGATCTGCCTAACAAGTATGAGAAATATGGGAAAGTATGAGCCTGATGAGGGCAAATCCTACACCTAACCGAGTCCTAACCGGCGTTATCCTCTAAAATGTTGATCGTATCCAGGTTTAATCGACTGCATCAGTATGGTTTCCACATTACTACCTGATCCAAACCGGAAAAAGCCCAGGATCAGGCCAACATGTATGAGAAATATACGAAAGTATGAGCCTCGTGAGGGCAAATCCCAGACCTAACCTAGACCTAGCATGAGTTATCCTCTAAAGTATTGATCGAGACCAGGTTTAGTCGACTGTTTCTATGTGGTACCACATTACTACGTGATCCAAACCAGAAAAAGCAAAGGATCTGGCTAACAAGTATGAGAAATATGGGAAAGTATGAGCCTGATGAGGGCAAATCCCACACCTAACCGAGACCTAACCGGCATTATCCTCTAAAATGTTGATCGTGTCCAGGTTTAATCGACTGCATCAGTGTGGTACCACGTTACTACCTGATCCAAACCAGAAAAAGCCAGGGATCTGTTCAACAAGTATGTGAAAAACGCGAAAATATGACCCTGATGAGAGCAAATCCCAGACCTAACCTAGACCTAACATGTGTTATCCTCTAAAATATTAATCGAAACCAGGTTTAATGGACTGTTTCAGTGTGGTACCACATTAATACGTGATGAGTAATATGCCAACGAGTATGAGTAATATGCGAAAGTATGAGCTTGATGAGGGCAAATCCTAGACCTAACCCAGAGCTAACATGCGTTATCCTCTAAAATATTTATCAAGACCAGGTTTAATTGACTGCTTCACTGTGGTACCACATTACTGCGTGATCCAAACCAGAAAAAACCCAGGATCTGTTCAACAAGTATGTGAAGAATGCGAAAGTATGAGTCTGACGAGGGAAAATCTCAGGCCTAGCCTAGACCTAACATGCGTTATCCTCCAGAAAATTGATCGAAACCAGGTTTGATCGACTGTTTCTGTGTGGTACCACATTACTACGTGATCCAAACCAGAAAAAAACCCAGGATCTGTTCAACAAGTAAGTGAAGAATGCGAAAGTATGACCCTGATGAGAGCAAATCCCAGACCAAACCTAGCCCTAACATGAATTATTCTCAAAAATATTGATCGAAACCAGGTTGAATGGACTGTTTCAGTGCGGTACCACATTACTACGTGATCCAATCCAGAAAATGCCCAGGATCAGGCCAACAAGTATCAGAAATATGCGAAAGTATGAGCCAGATGAGGGCAAATCCTAGACCTAACCCAGACCTGACATGCGTTATCCTCTAAAATATTGGTTGTATCCAGGTTTAACTGACTGTTTCAGTGTGGTACCACATAACTACGTGATCCAATCCAGAAAAAGCAACGGATCTGGCTAATAAGTATGAGAAATATGCGAAAGTATGAGCCTGATGGCGGCAAATCCTAGACCTAACCCAGACCTAACATGCGATATCCTTTAAAATATAGACCGAGACTAGGTTTGATTGACTGTTTCAGTGTGGTGCCACATTACCACGTGATCCAAGCTAGAAAAATCCCTGGATCTGTTCAACAAGTATGCGAAAAATGCGAAAGAATGAGCCAGATGAGGGCAAATCCTAGACCTAACCCAGACCAAACATGCGTTATGCTCTAAAATATTGATCGAGACCAGGTAAAATTGACTGTTTCAGTGTGGTACTACATTACTGTGTGATCCAATCCAGAAAAAGCAAAGGATCTGGCTAACAAGTATGAGAAATATGGGAAAGTATGAGCCTGATGAGGGCAAATCCCACACCTAACCGGGTCCTAACCGGCGTTATCCTGTAAAATGTTGATCGTGTCCAGGTTTAATCGACTGCATCAGTGTGGTACCACGTTACTACCTGATCCAAACCGGAAAAAGCCCAGGATCAGGCCAACAAGTATGAGAAACATGGGAAAGTATGAGCCTAGTGAGGGCAAATCGCAGACCTAACCCGGACCTAACATGCGATATCGTTTAAAATATTGACCGAGATCAGGTTTGATGGACTGTTTCAGTGTGGTACCACATTACCACGTGATCGAAAAATGAAAAAGCCCAGGATCAGGCCAACAAGTATGAGAAATATGCGAAAGTGTGAGCCTCATGAGGGCAAATCCTAGACCTAACCCAGACCTAACATGCGATATCCTTTAAAATATTGACCGAGACTAGGTTTGATTGACTGTTTCAGTGTGGTACCACATTACCACGTGGTCAAAACCAGAAAAATCCCTGGATCTGTTCAACAAGTATGCGAAAAATGCGAAAGAATGAGCCAGATGAGGGCAAATCCTAGACCTAACCCAGACCTAACATGCGTTATGCTCTAAAATATTGATCGAGACCAGGTAAAATTGACTGCTTCAGTGTGGTACTACATTACTGTGTGATCCAATCCAGAAAAAGCAAAGGATCTGGCTAACAAGTATGAGAAATATGGGAAAGTATGAGCCTGATGAGGGCAAATCCCACACCTAACCGAGTCCAAACCGGCGTTATCCTCTAAAATGTTGATCGCGTCCAGGTTTAATCGACTGCATCAGTGTGGTACCACGTTACTACCTGATCCAAACCGGAAAATGCCCAGGATCAGGCCAACAAGTATGAGAAATATGCGAAAGTATGAGCCAGATGAGAGCAAATCCCTGACCTAACCCAGACCTAACATGCGATATCCTTTGAAATATTGACCGACACTAGGTTTAATCGACTGTTTCAGTGTGGTACCACATTACTGTGTGACCCAATCCAGAAAAAGCAAAGGATCTGGCTAACAAGTATAAGAAATATGCGAAAGTATGAGCCGGATGAGAGCAAATCCTAGACCTAACCCAGACCTAACATGCGTTATCGTCTAGAATATTGATCGAAACCTGGTTTAATCGACTGCTTCAGTGTGGTACGACATTACTACCTGATCAAAACCAGAAATAACCCAGGATCTGTCCAACAAGTATGTGAAGAATGCGAATGTGTGAGACTGATGAGGGCAAATCCCATGCCTAACCTAGACCTAGCATGAGTTAGCCTCTAAAATATTGATCGAGACCAGGTTTAGTCGACTGTTTCAGTGCGCTACCATGTTACTACATGATCCAAACCAGAAATAACCCAGGATCTGTTCAACAAGTATGCGAAAAATGCGAAAGTATGAGTCTGATGAGGGCTAATCCCAGGCCTAACCTAGACCTAACATGCGTAATCCTCTAAAATATTGATCGAAACCAGATTTCATGGACTGTTTCAGTGTGATACCACATTACTACGTGATTCAAACCAGAAAAAACGCAGGATCTGTTCAACAAGTATGTGAAGAATGCGAAGGTATGAGACTGATGAGAGCAAATTCCAGATCTAACCCAGACCTAACATGCGTTATCCTCTAAAATATTGATCGAGACCAGGTATAGTCGACTGTTTCAGTGTGGTACCACATTAGTACGTGATCCAAACCAGAAAAAGCCAAAGATCAGGTCAACAAGTATGAGAAATATGCGAAAGTATGAGCCTCATGAGGGCAAGTCATAGACCTAACCCAGACCTAACATGCGTTATCCTCAAAAATATTGATCGAAACCAGGTTTAATCGACTCTTTCCGTGTGGCACCACATTACTACGTGATCCAAACCAGAAGAAACGCAGGATCTGTCCAACAAGTATGTGAAGAATGCGAAAGTATGAGCCAGATGCGGGCAAGTCCAAGAACTAAACCAGACCTAACATGCGTTATCCTCTAAAATATTGACCGAGAGTAGGTTTAATTGACTGTTTCAGTGTGGTACCACACTAGCACGTGATCCAAACCAGGAAAGGCCCAGGATCTGACCAACGAGTATACGAAAAATGCGAAAGTATGAGCCAGATGAGGGCAAATCCTGGACCTAACCCAGACCTATCATGCGTTACCCTCAAAAATATTGGTTGTATACGGGTTTAATTATCTGTTTCAGTGTGGTACCACATTACTACGTGATCCAGTCCAGAAAAAGCCCAGGATCAGGCCAACAAGTATCAGAAATATGCGAAAGTATGAGCCAGATGAGGGCAAATCCTAGACCTAACCCAGACATGACATGCGTTATCCTCTAAAATATTGGTTGTATCCAGGTTTAACTGACTGTTTCAGTGTGGTACCACATAACTACGTGATCCAATCCAGAAAAAGCCCAGGATCTGGCCAACAAGAATGAGAAATATGCGAAAGTATGAGACAGATGGGGGCAAATCCTAGACCTAACACAGACCTAACATGCGTTATCCTCTAAAACATTGATCGAGGCCAGGTATAATTCACTGTATCAGTGTGGTACTACATTACTATGTGATCGAAACCAGAGAAAGCAACGGATCTGTTCAACAAGTATGTGAAGAATGCGAAAGTATGAGCCTCATGAGTGCAAATCCCAGACCTAACCCAGACCTAACATGCGATATCCTCTAAAATATTGATCGAGACCAGGTATAATTGACTGTATCAGTGTGGTACTACATTACTATGTGATCCAATTCAGAAAAAGCAACGGATCTGGCTAATAAGTATGAGAAATATGCGAAAGTATGAGCCTGATGGCGGCAAATCCCACACCTAACCGAGTCCTAACCGGCGTTCTCCTCTAAAATGTTGATCGTGACCTGTGTTAATCGACTGTTTCAGTGTGGTACCACATTACTACCTGATCCAAACTAGAAAAAACCCAGGATCTGTTCAACAAGTATGTGAAGAATGCGAAAGTATGAGTCTGATGAGGGCAAATCCCAGGCCTAACCTAGACCTAACATGCGATATCCCATAAAATATTGATCGAGACTAGGTTTAATTGACTGTTTCAGTGTGGTTCCACATTACCACGTGATCCAAACCAGGAAGGGCCCAGGATCTGGCCAACGAGTATACGAAAAATGCGAGAGTATGAGCCAGATGAGGGCAAATCCTGGACATAACCCAGACCTAACATGCGTTACCCTCAAAAATATTGGTTGTATCCGGGTTTAATTATCTGTTTCAGTGTGGTACCACATTACCACGTGATCCAAACCAGGAAAGGCCCAGGATCTGGCCAACGAGTATACGAAAAATGCGAAAGTATGAGCCAGATGAGGGCAAATCCAAGACCTAACCCAGACCTAACATGCGTTACCCTCAAAAATATTGGTCGTATCCGGGTTTAATTAACTGTTTCAGTGTGGTACCACATTACTACGTGATCCAATCCAGAAAAATCCAAGGATCTGTTCAACAAGTATGTGAAGAATGCGAGAGAATGATCCTGATGAGGGCAAATCCCACACCTAACCCAGAGATAACATGCGTTATCCTCTAAAATATTGATCGAGACCAGGTTTAGTCGACTGTTTCAGTGTGGTACCACATTACAACGTGATCCAAACCAGAAAAAACCCAGGATCTGGCCAACAAGTATGTGAAATATGCGAAGGTATGAGACTGATGAGAGCAAATTCCAGACCTAACCTAGACCTAGCATGAGTTATCCTCTAAAATATTGATCGAGACCAGGTTTAGTCGACTGTTTCAGTGTGATACCATGTTACTACATGATCCATACCAGAAATAACCCAGGATCTGTTCAACGAGTATGCGAAAAATGCGAAAGTATGAGTCTGATGAGGGCTAATCCCAGGCCTAACCCAGACCTAACATGCGATATCCTTTAAAATATTGACCGAGACTAGGTATGATTGACTGTTTCAGTGTGGTACCACATTACCACGTGATCCAAACCAGAAAAATGCCTGGATCTGGCCAACGAGTATGCGAAAAATGCGAAAGTATGAGCCAATTGAGGGCAAATCATAGACCTAACCCAGACCTAACATGCGTTATGCTCTAAAATATTGATCGAGACCAGGTAAAATTGACTGTTTCAGTGTGGTGCTACATTACTGTGTGATCCAATCCAGAAAAAGCAAAGGATCTGCCTAACAAGTATGAGAAATATGGGAAAGTATGAGCCTGATGAGGGCAAATCCCACACCTAACCGAGTCCTAACCGGCGTTATCCTCTAAAATGTTGATCGTATCCAGGTTTAATCGACTGCATCAGTATGGTTTCCACATTACTACCTGATCCAAACCGGAAAAAGCCCAGGATCAGGCCAACATGTATGAGAAATATACGAAAGTATGAGCCTCGTGAGGGCAAATCCCAGACCTAACCTAGACCTAGCATGAGTTATCCTCTAAAATATTTATCAAGACCAGGCTTAATTGATTGTTTCAGTGTGGTCCCACACTAGTACGTGATACAATCCAGAAACAGCCCAGGATCTAGCCATGAAGTATGAGAAATATGCGAAAGTATGAGCCTGATGAGGGCAAATCCCACACCTAACCGAGACCTAACCGGCGTTATCCTCTAAAATGTTGATCGTGTCCAGGTTTAATCGACTGTATCAGTGTGGTACCACGTTACTACCTGATCCGAACCGGAAAAAGCCCAGGATCAGGTCAACAAGTATGAGAAATATGCGAAAGTATGAGCCTTATGAGGGCAAATCCCAGACCCAACCCAGACCTAACATGCGTTATCATCTAGAATATTGATCGGAACCTGGTTTAATCGACTGTTTCAGTGTGGTACGACATTACTACCTGATCCAAACCAGAAATAACCCAGGATCTGTTCAACAAGTATGCGAAAAATGCGAAAGTATGAGTCTGATGAGGGCTAATCCCGGGTCTAACCTAGACCTAACATGCGTTATCCTCTAAAATATTGATCGAAACCAGGTTTAACTGACTGTTTCAGTATGGTACCACATTACTATGTGATCCAAACCAGAGAAAACCCAGGATCTGTTCAAGAAGTATGTGAAGAATGCGAATGTATGAGACCGATGAGGGCAAATCCTGGACCTAACCCAGACCTAACATGTGTTATCCTCTAAAATATTGATGGAAACCAGGTTTAATTGACTGTTTCAGTGTGGTACCGCATTACTACGTGATCCAATCCAGAAAAAGCCCAGGATCTAGCCAACGAGTATGAGTAATATGCGAAAGTATGAGCTTGATGAGGGCAAATCCTAGACCTAACCCAGAGCTAACATGCGTTATCCTCTAAAATATTTATCAAGACCAGGTTTAATTGACTGCTTCACTGTGGTACCACATTACTACGTGGTCCGACCCAGTGGAAGCCCAGGTTCTGGCCAACGAAAATGAGAAATATGCGAAAGTATGAGCCTGATGAGAGCAAATCCCAGACCTAACCTAGACCTAACATGAATTATTCTCTAAAACATTGATCGAAACCAGGTTGAATGGACTGTTTCAGTGTGGTACCACATTACTACGTGATCGAAACCAGAAAAAACCCAGGATCTGTTCAAGAAGTATGTGAAGAATGCGAAAGTATGAGACTGATGGGGGCAAATCCTAGACCTAACCTAGACCTAACATGTGTTATCCTCTAAAATATTTATCAAAACCAGGATTAATTGACTGTTTCAGTGTGGTACCACATTACTACGTGATCCAAACCAGTGGAAGCCTAGGATCTGGCCAACAAGAATGAGAAATATGCGAAAGTATGAGCCAGATGAGAGCAAATCCCACACATAACCTAGACCTAACATGCGTTATCCTCTAGAATATTTATCAAGACCAGGTTTAATTGAATGTTTCAGTGTGGTACCATATTACTACGTGATCCAAACCAGAAAAAGCCAGGGATCTGTTCAACAAGTATGTGAAAAACGCGAAAATATGACCCTGATGAGAGCAAATCCCAGACCTAACCTAGACCTAACATGTGTTATCCTCTAAAATACTAATCGAAACCAGGTTTAATGGACTGTTTCAGTGTGGTACCACATTAATACGTGATGAGTAATATGCCAACGAGTATGAGTAATATGCGAAAGTATGAGCTTGATGAGGGCAAATCCTAGACCTAACCCAGAGCTAACATGCGTTATCCTCTAAAATATTTATCAAGACCAGGTTTAATTGACTGCTTCACTGTGGTACCACATTACTGCGTGATCCAAACCAGAAAAAACCCAGGATCTGTTCAACAAGTATGTGAAGAATGCGAAAGTATGAGTCTGACGAGGGAAAATCTCAGGCCTAGCCTAGACCTAACATGCGATATCCTCCAGAAAATTGATCGAAACCAGGTTTAATGGACTGTTTCAGTGTGGTACCACATTACTACGTGATCCAAACCAGAAAAAGCCAGGGATCTGTTCAACAAGTATGTGAAAAACGCGAAAATATGACCCTGATGAGAGCAAATCCCAGACCAAACCTAGCCCTAACATGAATTATTCTCAAAAATATTGATCGAAACCAGGTTGAATGGACTGTTTCAGTGCGGTACCACATTACTACGTGATCCAATCCAGAAAATGCCCCGGATCTGTTCAACAAGTATTTGAAGAATGCGAAAGTACGAGCCTGATGAAAGCAAATCCCAGACCAATCCCAGGCATAACCTGCGTTATCCTCTAAAATATTGATCGAAACCAGGTTTAATTGACTGTTTTGGTGTGGTACCAATTTGCTACGTGATACAAAGCAGAAAAGACCCTCGATCAGGTCATCATGTATGTTAAAACTGCGAAAGTATGACCCTGATGAGGGCAAATCCCAGACCTAACCTAGACCTAACATGTGTTATCCTCTAAAATATTGACGGAAACCAGGTTTAATTGACAGTTTCAGTGTGGTACCACATTAATACGTGATCCAATCCAGAAAAAGCCCAGGGTCTAGACAACAAGTATGAGTAATATGCGAAAGTATGACCCTGATGTGGGCAAATCCCAGACCTAACCTAGACCTAACATGCGTTATCCTCTAAAATATTGAACGAAACCAGGTTTAGTTGACTGTTTTAGTGTGGTACCACTTTGCTACGCGATCCAATGCTGAAAAAACCCTCGATCGGGCAATATGTATGTTAAAACTGCGAAAGTATGACCCTGATGAGGGCAAATCCCAGGCCTAACCTAGACCTAACATGCGTTATCCTCTAAAATATTGTTCGAAACCAGGTTTAATGGACTGTTTCAGTGTGGTACCACATTAGTACGTGATCCAAACCAGAAAAAACCCCGGATCTGTTCAACAAGTATGTGAAGAATGCGAAAGTACGAGCCTGATGAGAGCAAATCCCAGACCTATCCCAGACGTAACCTGCGTTATCCTCTAAAATATTGATCGAAACCAGGTTTAATTGACTGTTTTAGTGTGGTACCAATTTCCTACGTGATCCAAAGCAGAAAAAACCCTCGATCAGGTCAACATGTATGTTAAAACTGCGAAAGTATGACCCTGATGAGGGCAAACCCCAGACATATCCCAGACCTAACTTGCGTTATCCTATAAAATATTGGTCGAAACCAGGTTTAATTGACTGTTTTAGTGTGGTACCACTTTGCTACGCGATCCAATGCTGAAAAAACCCTCGATCGGGCAATATGTATGTTAAAACTGCGAAAGTATGACCGTGATGAGGGCAAATCCCAGGCCTAACCTAGACCTAACATGCGTTATCCTCTAAAATATTGATCGAAACCAGGTTTAATGGACTGTTTCAGTGTGGTACCACATTAGTACGTGATCCAAACCAGAAAAAGCCCAGAGTCTGGCCATCAAGTATGTGAAAAACGCGAAAATATGACCCTGATGAGGGCAAATCCCAGACCTATCCCAGACCTAACTTGCGTTATCCTATAAAAGATTGATTGAAACCAGGTTTAATTGACTGTTTCAGTGTGGTACCACATTACTATGTGGTCCAACCCAGAAAAAACCCAGGATCTGTTCAAGAAGTATGTGAAGAATGCGAATGTATAAGACTGATGAGGGCTAATCCTGGACCTAACACAGACATAACATGCGTTATCCTCTAAAATATTGATCGAAACCAGGTTTAATGGACTGCCTCAGTGTGGTACCACATTACTACGCGATCCAAACCAGAAAAAACCCAGAATCTGGCCATCAGGTATGAGAAATATGCGAAAGTACGAGCCCGATGAGAGCAAATGCCAGACCTAACCTAGACCTAACATGAAATATTCTCTAAAATATTGATCGCAACCAGTATTAATTGACTGTTTCAGTGTGGTACCACATTACTACGTGATCCAAACCAGAAAAAACCCAGGATCTGCCCGACAAGAATTCGAAAAACGCGAAAGTATGAGCCAGATTATTGCAAATACCAGAACTAACCCAGACATAACCAGCGTTATCCTCTAAAATACTAATCGGAACCAGCTTTTATTGACAGTGTGGTACCACATTACTACGTGATCCAAGCCAGAAAAAGCCCAGGATCTGGCCAACAAGTATGCGAAAAATGCGAATGTACGAGCCGGATGAGGGCAAATACCAGACCTAACCGAGACATAACCTGCGCTATCCGCTAAAATATTAATCGCAACCAGGATTAATTGACTGGTTCGGTGTGGAACCGCGTTACTACGTGATCCAAACCAGAAAAACCCCAGGATCTCTTCAACAAGTATGTGATGAATGCGAAGGTATGAGACTGATGAGAGCAAATTCCAGACCTAACCCAGACCTAACATGCGTTATCCTCAAAAATATTGATCGAAACCAGGTTTAATCGACTGTTTCCGTGTGGCACCACATTTCTGTGTGTCCCAATCCAGAAAAAGCAAAGGATCTGGCTAACAAGTATGAGAAATATGCGAAAGCATGAGTCTGATGAGGGCAAATCCGACACCTAACCGAGACCTAACCGGCGTTATCCTCAAAAATGTTCATCGTGACAAGGGTTAATCGGCTGTTTCAGTGTGATACCACATTACTACCTGATCCAAACTAGTAGAAACCCAGGGTCTCTTCAACAAGTATGTGAAGAATGCGAAAGTATGAGACAGATGCGGGCAAATCCAAGACCTAAACCAGACCTAACACGTGCTATCCTCAAAAATATAGATCGAAACCAGGTTTCATGGACTGTTTCAGTGTGGTACCGCATTAGTACGCGATCCAAACCAGAAAAAACCCAGGATCTGCCCAACAGGTATGCGAAAAACGCGAAAGTGTGAGCCAGATAATTGCAAATACCAGAACTAACCAAGACATAACCGGCGTTATCCTGTAAAATATTAATCGCAACCAGGTTTAATTGACTGTTTCGGTGTGGAACCACATTACGACGGTATCCAAACCACAAAAAACCCAGGATCTCTTCAACAAGTGTGTGATGAATGCGAAGGTATGAGACTGATGAGAGCAAATTCCAGACCTAACCCAGACCTAACATGCGTTATCCTCTAAAATATTGATCGAGACCAGATTTAATTGACTGTTTCGGTGTGGAACCACATTACCACGGTATCCAAACCACAAAAAACCCGGGATCTGCCCGGCAAGTAAGCGAAAAATGCGATAGTATGATCCAGATGAGGGCAAATCCTAGACCTAACCCAGACCTAACATGCGTTATGCTCTAAAATATTCATCGAGAGCAGGTAAAATTGACTGTTTCAGTCTGGTACTACATTACTGTGTGATCCAATCCAGAAAAAGCAAAGGATCTGGCTAACAAGTATGAGAAATATGGGAAAGTATGAGCCTCATGAGGGCAAATCCTAGACCTAACCCAGACCTAACATGCGTTATCCTCAAAAATATTGATCGATACCAGGTTTAATCGACTGTTTCCGTGTGACACCACATTACTACGTGATCCAAACCAGAAAAAACCCAGGATCTGTCCAACAAGTATGTGAAGAATGCGAAAGTATGAGCCAGATGCGGGCAAATCCAAGAAATAAACCAGACCTAACATGCGTTATCCTCTAAAATACTAATCGGAACCTGCTTTTATTGACAGTGTGGCACCACATTACTACGTGATCCAAACCAGAAAAAACCCAGGATCTGTCCAACAAGTATGTGGAGAATGCGAAAGTATGAGCCAGATGATTGCAAATTCCAGAACTAACCCAGACATAACCAGCGTTATCCTCTAAAATACTAATCGGAACCTGCTTTTATTGACAGTGTGGTACCACATTACTACGTGATCCAAGCCAGAAAAAGCCCAGGATCTGGCCAACAAGTATGCGAAAAATGCGAAAGTACGAGCCGGATGAGGGCAAATACCAGACCTAACCGAGACATAACCTGCGCTATCCGCTAAAATATTAATCGCAACCAGGATTAATTGACTGCTTCGGTGTGGTACCGCGTTACTACGTGATCCAAACCAGAAAAATCCCAGGATCTGTCCAACAAGTATGCGAAAAACGCGAAAGTATGAGCCAGATGATTGCAAATACCAGAACTAACCCAGACATAACCGGCGTTATCCTCTAAAATATTAATCGCAACCAGGATTCATTGACTGCTTCGGTGTGGTACCGCGTTACTACGTGATCCAAACCAGAAAAACCCCAGGATCTCTTCAACAAGTATGTGATGAATGCGAAGGTATGAGACTGATGAGAGCAAATTCCAGACCTAACCCAGACCTAACATGCGTTATCCTCTAAAATATTGATCGAGACCATGTTTAGTCGACTGTTTCAGTGTGGTACCACATTACTACGTGATCCATACCAGAAAAAGCCAAGGATCAGGTCAACAAGTATGAGAAATATGCGAAAGTATGAGCCTCATGAGGGCAAATCCTAGACCTAACCCAGACCTAACATGCGTTATCCTCAAAAATATTGATCGAAACCAGGTTTAATCGACTGTTTCCGTGTGGCACCACATTTCTGTGTGTCCCAATCCAGAAAAAGCAAAGGATCTGGCTAACAAGTATGAGAAATATGCGAAAGCATGAGCCTGTTGAGGGCAAATCCCACACCTAACCGAGACCTAACCGGCGTTATCCTCAAAAATGTTCATCGTGACAAGGGTTAATCGGCTGTTTCAGTGTGATACCACATTACTACCTGATGCAAACTAGTAGAAACCCAGGGTCTCTTCAACAAGTATGTGAAGAATGCGAAAGTATGAGCCAGATGCGGGCAAATCCAAGACCTAAACCAGACCTAACATGTGCTATCCTCAAAAGTATAGATCGAAACCAGGTTTCATGGACTGTTTCAGTGTGGTACCGCATTAGTACGCGATCCAAACCAGAAAAAACCCAGGATCTGCCCAACAGGTATGCGAAAAACGCGAAAGTGTGAGCCAGATAATTGCAAATACCAGAACTAACCAAGACATAACCGGCGTTATCCTGTAAAATATTAATCGCAACCAGGTTTAATTGACTGTTTCGGTGTGGAACCACATTACGACGGCATCCAAACCACAAAAAACCCAGGATCTCTTCAACAGGTGTGTGATGAATGCGAAGGTATGAGACTGATGAGAGCAAATTCCAGACCTAACACAGACCTAACATGCGTAATCCTCAAAAATATTGATCGAGACCATGTTTAGTCGACTGTTTCAGTGTGGTACCACATTACTACGTGATCCATACCAGAAAAAGCCAAGGATCAGGTCAACAAGTATGAGAAATATGCGAAAGTATGAGCCAGATGAGGGCAAATCCTAGACCTAACCCAGACCTAACATGCGTTATGCTCTAAAATATTCATCGAGACCAGGTAAAATTGACTGTTTCACTGTGGTACTACATTACTGTGTGATCCAATCCAGAAAAAGCAAAGGATCTGGCTAACAAGTATGAGAAATATGGGAAAGTATGAGCCTCATGAGGGCAAATCCTAGACCTAACCCAGACCTAACATGCGTTATCCTCAAAAATATTGATCGATACCAGGTTTAATCGACTGTTTCCGTATGACACCACATTACTACGTGATCCAAACCAGAAAAAACCCAGGATCTGTCCAACAAGTATGTGAAGAATGCGAAAGTATGAGCCAGATGCGGGCAAATCCCAGGTCTAACCTAGACCTAGCATGAGTTATCCTCTAAAATATTGATCGAGACCAGGTTTAGTCAACTGTTCCAGTGTGGCACCACATTACTACGTGATCCAAACCAGAAAAACCCCAGGATCTCTCAACAAGTATGTGATGAATGCGAAGTTCTGAGACTGATGAGAGCAAATTCCAGACCTAACCCAGACCTAACATGCGTTATCCTCTAAAATATTAATCGCAACCAGGTTTAATTGACTGTTTCGGTGTGGAACCACATTACGACGGCATCCAAACCACAAAAAACCCAGGATCTCTTCAACAAGTGTGTGATGAATGCGAAGGTATGAGACTGATGAGAGCAAATTCCAGACCTAACACAGACCTAACATGCGTAATCCTCAAAAATATTGATCGAGACCATGTTTAGTCGACTGTTTCACTGTAGTACCACATTACTACGTGATCCATACCAGAAAAAGCCAAGGATCAGGTAAACATGTATGAGAAATATGCGAAAGTATGAGCCAGATGAGGGCAAATCCTAGACCTAACCCAGACCTAACATGCGTTATGCTCTAAAATATTCATCGAGACCAGGTAAAATTGACTGTTTCAGTGTGGTACTACATTACTGTGTGATCCAATCCAGAAAAAGCAAAGGATCTGGCTAACAAGTATGAGAAATATGGGAAAGTATGAGCCTCATGAGGGCAAATCCTAGACCTAACCCAGACCTAACATGCGTTATCCTCAAAAATATTGATCGATACCAGGTTTAATCGACTGTTTCCGTGTGACACCACATTACTACGTGATCCAAACCAGAAAAAACCCAGGATCTGTCCAACAAGTATGTGAAGAATGCGAAAGTATGAGCCAGATGCGAGCAAATCCAAGAACTAAACCAGACCTAACATGCGTTATCATCTAAAATATTGACCGAGACTAGGTGTCATGGACTGTTTCATTGTGGTACCACATTGCCACGTGATCAAAAACAGAAAAAGCCCAGGATCAGGCCAACATGTATGAGAAATATGCGAAAGTATGAGCCTCATGAGGGCAAATCCCAGACCCAACCGAGACCTAACATGCGTTATCCTCAAAAATGTTGATCGATACCAGGTTTAATCGACTGTTTCCGTGTGGCACCACATTACTACGTGATCCAAACCAGAAAAAACCCAGGATTTGTCCAACAAGTATGTGAGGAATGCGAAAGTATGAGCCAGATGCGGGCAAATCCCAGGTCTAACCTAGACCTAGCATGAGTTATCCTCTAAAATATTGATCGAGACCAGGTTTAGTCAACTGTTTCAGTGTGGTACCACATTACTACGTGATCCAAACCAGAAAAACCCCAGGATCTCTTCAACAAGTATGTGATGAATGCGAAGGTATGAGACTGATGAGAGCAAATTCCAGACCTAACCCAGACCTAACATGCGTTATCCTCTAAAATATTGATCGAGACCAGGTTTAGTCGACTGTTTCAGTGTGGTACCACATTACTACGTGATCCAAACCAGAAAAAGCCAAGGATCTGGCCAACAAGTATGCGAAATATGCGAAAGTATGAGCCTCATTAGGGCAATTCCTAGACCTAACCCAGACCTAACGTGCGTTATCCTCAAAAATATTGATCGATACCAGGTTTAATCGACTGTTTCCGTGTGGCACCACATTACTACGTGATCCAAACCAGAAAAAACCCAGGATCTGTCCAACAAGTATGTGAAGAATGCGAAAGTATGAGCCAGATGCGGGCAAATCCAAGAACTAATCCAGACCTAATATGCGTTATCATCTAAAATATTGATCGAAACCAGGTTTAATCGACTGTTTCAGTGTGGTACTGTTATGCCGTAAGCTGCAGACTCGTCCAAATAGTTGCGGCGTCACAATATTAGGTTGATTTTGATTGGGAAAGGTTCAAGCACTCGGACAAAGATATCAGGATATACTCTAAGGTTTATTCGGAGACTGAACACTGATGCACTTCTTACAAAATCAAACGTGAGAATGAGCCTCGAGGGCCAGGAGCGGTATGCTTTTATAATCTTTGGTTTGAGTACAGCCGGGTTAGATCTGGGCGTATGACGCATTTGTTTTTACCCTTAAAGGAGTCAACAAGTTCGTCATCTTCTTGGTGTATCGCTTATGACTTACCTTATCGCTATGAGTAATACTTATTTTCTATGGGGGCCTACGGCATGACACCCCTTTCCTTATTTTTAAAATTTTGATTACAATATTCAAAATTTTAATGGCTTAAATCTAATAGTTTTGATTGCGGGTGTTGGCGATCCTGTATCAAAACGCAGAGTTTTAGGTATATCAAGCGGGGATTCTATGATTGTAGTCGGAGTTAAGGGAGCCGTCGGGTCTGGAGAGTATTCGACGTCAGGCGTCACATGTGGATTTATGGTATTAAAAGCTTGCTGTCGTCCTCCGACATTGAAACAATTAATATAATAACAAGGTCTAGTAAATAAGTATTTAAGCAAACGGAAAGCTTTTAATTTATATAATACGTACAAGACGAGTATGGTCGCTACTGATGCTCCAATTATTTGTAAACTACTCAAAAATTATTCGTACCTAGTTGTCGACCTAACATGTGTTGATAGTCACTCGGCTTCTTGTGAAATATCCATAAAAGATCTAGCATATTGTAACAAATGTTCTGGCTCGATAACATTCGTCGGTAAGCTAGGTATTTTTGCAAAATCTATTATTGTATTATTCAGTTCAGTGACATTGAATGAAGCTAAGCCTAATTGTAGTTGGTATGTTTTGACATCAATATCTGTAGTTCGAGGTATAAGAGTGGCTGTTAACGCGGAGCCTATACATTCCTTATCTAAATATATACGATGTTAACCTTGCAAAAGCCTAGTTTCTTGAGGAAGCCCTTTACAGGAGATATGTATGCTTTCGACTTCGCGGGAAATTGATATCCAATCTTGTTGAGAAGAGAGCTGTATCCATATAGGATTTATCAATTTCAACATTGCAGTTTTGCACTTGGCTTGTTCTGGCAAAATACGGATTGCTTGAACAAGGTAGGGGTCTTGTAAAGCAGTCGCATATGCAGGTGTGTGGCGTTCACAAATGTAAAGTTTCTCTATTTTCTTGCAATCAGCTATTTCATTTATATTTATTGGATTATAACGCTTCGTAGTGGAATCAATGAGTAAGTATTTTTCGGTATGGTAGGCAAATACATGATGGCCTCTACTAATTTCGGAATCGGTATTATTTGGTACAAATTATACATTTCTTCTTCGGTTACGGGGAGTTTAATTTCAAAGCAAAGCTTGTCTCGATTCATAATAAAAATGGATACATCGGAGATCTTTATATATTTATGTAAATTTTGTGGATCTATAGGAAAAAGTAATTGATGTTGACCGAAACGGTTCTGCATATATTTCAAGGTTTCTAAGAAACTACTCATTTGTACCGCGGCAATGTTGAATTTTCCTTGAAGTCCAGAATTTACGATGTTTCGTAACTTAGTTATTAAATTCGAATATTCGTCTGCAATTTCATTAACTAGTAACGTGGTATACAGCATATTAAGTTCTTGATGAACGGTTCGGACGTTTCTATTCATTAACGCATTGACTTTTGTTACTTTCTCTTGATATTTACTAAAGTCTTTTAAAATCCCTTTGACAATTAGAGTTTCGTTTCTTATTAGAACATTTACGCGTTTATTGTCACTATATAATTTATCGATTTCTTGATTGTAATATTCGGCGTCTTTCTGAGACGATGTTCCAAAAAGTACATTTGCCAAATCTCCTATGGGGTTTAACCATCCTCTCTTAACGCGGTTACTTACTGTATCCGTTTCTCTATATCCTACCATAGCTAATAGATTTAATCGTTCTTGTTTCAACCTAATTAACTTATCTTTAATATGCTGCAAGAGATCCTGGTAGGATCCTCCGGTGTTCTGTGTTACTAGATGTAGGCTATCAAGGATGAGTTCCTCGTGTAGGATGATTTCTTCTTGGTCAATGGTAAAAACGGTTATCCAAGTTTTATGATATAACCTAGCAGTGCCTAAATGGTCGAACTCAATATTTGGTACATTGGTTATTGGCGTTATTTTCCATGATGTTGCATAGCATATTACTGCTAGCGTTAATCTGTAACAGAGTTCATATTAGCGTATTTTAATCTATTGAGATGAATATTCTGTATTTTTCCTTTAACATCTACTAGTGCGTTTACATTTTTGATGTCTATAACTCTATATGGGCCTACCCAAGGATTTGTTAGTCCTTGTAGCCTGTCCCTACCCTGATTTTTAACCCATACATAGTCACCTATTTCTAATGATAATGGTTTAATATGCTTATCATATTCTTTCTTAACTCTAGCTTTAATATCCTATAGTACGTCTTCGGCATGTAACGTCAGTTTACGTATGTGTGTCTTGTGTGCAGTCAATAAGTCAGAATAGTCTACGTCTGTGGAATTGTTTAAAAGTTGATCGACTATTGGTGCGTCTCGTCCAAAAACTAGTTCATACGGTACGAGTTTATTTTGATGTGGTGCAGTATTCCATGCGAATACAGCTCCTTGTAAATAATTGTGCCAGTCTTCGTTGTTATCGTCCATTATCAATTGTGTTCGAATAAATTCCTTAAGTGTGGCATGCGCTCTCTCTAATGATCCATTAGACTCTGGGTGAAAAGCGGTTGTGTGTTGTAAATTTATATTAAATAATTTTGCAAAGTCCTGCATTAAATTACTGGTAAAGTTCTGTCCTAGGTCTGTCAAAATTGTCTTTGGTACGCCGTAACGTAAGAACCAGGTGTTCATGAGTGCTGTAGCGATTGTTTCGCTCCGTTGATTTGTTAAGGCTACAGCTTCTATGAATTTACTTAATTGGTCTTGGATAGTTAACACATATCTTTGACCCATCGAACTTTCATTAAAAGGCCCTACTATATCTATCGCGATTTTATCATTAAAACGTCGCGGCGTGTCTGTTATACACAGCGGCATTTTTGTCGGTCTTCTCTCTATTTTGCCCTGTTGACAATTTGGGCATTGTTTAATAAAATTTGCCACGTCTTTATAGAGTCCTTTCCATGCATAATTCTTCAAGATTTTTGTAATTGTATTCTTAATACCTAAATGACCCGTCAGAATATTACCGTGTGAATTACTCAGTATGCGTTGTTTCTCTTCGTCATTCTCAGGTTCGTTTAAGGCATTTTGTATTAAATTAACGACGTTATTTCGTCGAATTTCTTGAAATACACGCAAAAATATCTTTTTAATATCCTGTTCCGTGCAATTGCAATATCCTATCAAGTCGTACATATTAATAGCTATAGAAGCGATCGGCTCCGAGATTAGTAATGTTAGAAGTTCTTCGCAAATTTCAGATAAATCAAAATCCTTCCGGTAAATTACAATTTCAGTATCGGTTAAGTCTAGTCTAGCTTCCCCGTCTTCAAAGCGAACAATTGTCGCATCCTGAGGTGCGATTTCACAAATTCTTATACTTTTTATCCAACGCGATTTATAGTGATCGGAATATAAAACTGGATTGCGCGATAAAGCATCTGCATTTGTATTTAAACATCCCTTTTTATAAATAATTTCGTAATTGTACTGTTCTAGCGTGATCTTCCATCGCGCCTTGATTCCCGTTGGATTCTTTAGCGTTGGCAGCCACCTCAATGGTTGATGATCAGTAATAATTTTGAAATTTCGACCATACAGATAGGGTCGGAAATGCTTTACAGCCCAAACAACTGCTAATGATTCTTTGTCGGTTGTTGAATAATTGATTTCTCCTTTGTTAAGTGTCCTGCTGGCAAAGCTAACAGGTCTTTCCTTTCCGTCGGAGCCCTTCTGAGCCAGTATTCCTCCAATAGCTTCTCCCGAAGCGTCGGTGGCTAAAATAAATTCCTTGGTGAAATCCGGGTACGCTAAAACACGATCTCCGCAGAGTTCCTTCTTGAGAATATCAAACGCCTCTTGTTGTCGCGTGCCCCATTCAAACTTTGCGTCCTTCCTCAGAAGTGTGTTTAATGGTTTTGCGATCTTTGAAAATCCTGGTATGAAGCGTCGATAATAACCCGCTAATCCTAAAAATTGTTTGATATTCTTACGGTCTTTTGGTCTTGGAAATTCTTTTACTGCCCTAATCTTTTCGGGATTAGGCTTTACTCCTTCCTCAGTTATGAGATGTCCCAAATACTGTAATTCGGGTTTAAGGTATTCGCATTTATCTGGTTGAAGTTTCAACCCTACTTCGCGAAATCGATCGAAAAGAGTATTTAGACGTTTATATAATTCTTCGAGTTCCGCCGCGAACACGATCACGTCATCTAGGTAGACGAAACAGATGTTGCCAGTCAGTCCCCTCAAGGCTTGATCCATCATCCGTTGAAACGTCGCTGGTGCATTCTTGAGCCCAAATGGCATGCGGGTATACTCGTAGTGCCCTGCCGGAGTGCTGAATGCAGTTTTCTTCTGATCCTTGGTCTTCATTCCTATCTGGTGAAAACCGCTAGCCAGGTCGAAAGCACAGAACCATCGCGCTCTTCCTAACTGGTCTAGGACTTCTTCGATGTTCGGCAACGGATAGGCATCCTGAGGCGTCTTCTCGTTCAATTGCCGAAAGTCTATCACGACTCTCCACTTCTTCTTTCCACTGGCGTCCACTTTCTTTGGAACCACCCAAAGAGGGGAATTATACGGAGAGTCGGAATCTACGATAATCCCTTTTTCTTTCATATCTTTTACTTGTTCTTTAATAACATCTAAGTGTCCTGGAGGATACCTGAACTGCTTCGTGTGGACTGGTATATCGTCCGTCGTGGGTATCGCGTGCTCTACTAAACTCGTTTTAGGTAGAGGATCGTCGGGTAAACAAAATATTTCTGCATGATCCAATACAATTTTTCTTATTCGCTGACGAACCTTTGGATCCATTATATGATCTAGTCGCGTCTGACTATCTAACAGCTCGATTCGTCCGGGCCGTTTGATACTTTGTAAGTGCAAAACGCGCTTCAATGTATTGGTTAACTTTATTGTTTTATTTTTGATGTCGATCCCTGCTTCCTCGGAAGACAGGAAGGGCATTCCTAAGAGCCCATCTTCTTCTATAGGAAATGAATCATCTACGATAGCTAACACATGTGATTTTTCGCCAATAGTTAATTTGGCTTCTCGCGTAGTCTGGGTTTCCATATTATCTATTCCGTAAAATGTATTAATACCAGGTCGCGTTGATAAATTTCTAGCTGGGGTACGCTTAATTAAATTTATTCCTGCTCCGGTATCGATAAGGAAGGTGCCTCGGCTTCCTCCCAATCTGACTCCGATGGATATTTTATTCTTGCAGCTAACTCGCGGTCGCTCTCCTCTTCCATTACTCCTGTCTCGTCCGATTGTAAGTACTTTATTCCCGGTGGTCGGTCGGATTTGTTCACTTCGCAAAAATTTTGGTTCTTAGGGCAATCGCGTGAATAATGACCTACTTTCTGACACTTAAAGCACGTTGGTTGGAAATTTCTGTCCCTGTCTGGCCTCGGCGCGAATCTTGGTTGTTCTCGATACCGGCGAGTCTCGCGAGAGGGTTGCTTTTCGACACGAGGTGGTATATCGTCCAGCCGGTAGCTCCTATTTGATCGCGACGGGTATTGCGCGCGTTGGACGGCACTTCTAGCTCTTTCGCGTAATTCGTTTCGTCTTTGAGCTTCGTAAGCAATTTGCTGTGCTTCTCGCAGTGTCATTGGACGCATATACTGTACGTCTTTCGTTAAAGTGTCGTTTAGGTTTTGTATGTAAAGATCTATCGCATTCTTTTCTTTTACCACTAGTGCTGCGCGTTTTTCTCGAGGCGAGAGATCTGGCATTTGATTAATAGCTCGTTGTATGTCGCGGTTTAGCAGATTGAAACGACGTGTAAATTCTCTAACGTCGCGTCTTCCTTGTGTTAAAACTGTGCGTTCCTGTTGTAGTAGGTGATACGATTTCGACAGTCCGTATTCTGTTTTCAACACGTCTATTAAGTCGTCAATATCACTGATGTCTTGCTGATCTATTAGTTGTTTAGCGTCTCCTTTGAGTTTCTGCGCGCGTAGCATGTTAAGATAAATGACTTGATCCGGTACCATTTGTTTCATTTCCCTGACTTCTAATATGAATTTTTCAACCGGTCTATTAAATCCGTCGAATTCTCCAATCATTTCCAAAGCTACCTTTGTGTCCTTAGAATACTGGACTAATGTTCGCGTTCGAAGTGGCGTGTTTATTTCGCTACCGCTTCGTTGATTACCGGAAGAATCATCGTCGGTGATTTTACGAATTATACCGTCTTTCTGTAGTTTGAGTGCTCTGATTTGTTCCATCATTGCGTTACAGTTCTTCGTTAGCATATCTATCTGTTGCTGAATAGAATTTGAATCTAATAGTTCCCTCGAAGAACCAGCCGCGGCGAGGTCTTCCGGGTTTATATTAAAACTCGCGTTAGTATTCATGATACTGTTTTCGCTTGATGAATCGGTTTCAATTACGTTCTTGGGCTCACGGTAAGTCGAAAATAGCATAAATTGATCAACTTACCCAAGAATTATCTTCATAGTCTCGAAAGCTTAGAGTGGAGCTCGTCCCTTTGTCGTCTTCTGCTGGCTTATCCCACCGCTGCCACCATAAAATTGTCCTTATTGTTATGCCGTAAGCTGCAGACTCGTCCAAATAGTTGCGGCGTCACAATATTAGGTTGATTTTGTTTGGGAAAGGTTCAAGCACTCGGACAAAGATATCAGGATATACTCTAAGGTTTATTCGGAGACTGAACATTGATGCACTTCTTACAAAATCAAACGTCAAAATGAGCCCCGAGGGCCAGGAGCGGTACGCTTTTATAATCTTTGGTTTGAGTACAGCCGGGTTAGATCTGGGCGTATGACGCATTTGTTTTTACCCTTAAAGGAGTCAACAAGTTCGTCATCTTCTTGGTGTATCGCTTATGACTAACCTTATCGCTATGAGTAATACTTATCTTCTATGGGGGCCTACGGCATGACAGTACCACATTACTACCTGATTCAAACCAGAAATAACCCAGGATCTGTTCAACAAGTATGTGAAGAATGCGAAAGTATGAGTCTGATGAGGGCAAATCCCAGGCCTAACCAAGACCTAACATGCGATATCCTATAAAATATTGACCGAGACTAGGTTTATTTGACTGCTTCAGTGTGGTGCCACATTACCAGGTGATCCAAACCAGAAATAACCCAGGATCTGTTCAACAAGTATGCGAAAAATGCGAAAGTATGAGTCTGATGACGGCTAATCCCAGGCCTAACCTAGACCTAACATGCGTTATCCTCTAAAATATTGATCGAAACCAGGTTTCATGGACTGTTTCAGTGTGATACCACATTACTACGTGATTCAAACCAGAAAAAACGCAGGGCCTGTTCAACAAGTATGTGAAGAATGCGAAGGTATGAGACTGATGAGAGCAAATTCCAGACCTAACCTAGACCTAGCATGAGTTATCCTCTAAAATATTGATCGAGACCAGGTTTAGTCGACTGCTTCAGTGTGGTACCACATTACTACGTGATCCAAACCAGAAAAGGGCAAGGATCAGGCCAACAAGTATGAGAAATATGCGAAAGTATGAGCCAGATGAGGGCAAATCCTAGACCTAACCTAGACCTAACATGCGTTATCCTCTAAAATATTGATCGAAACCAGGTTTCATGGACTGTTTCAATGTGGTACCACACTACCACGTGATCAAAAACAGAAAAAGCCCAGGATCAGGCCAACATGTATGAGAAATATGCGAAACTATGAGCCTCGTGAGGGTAAATCCCAGACCCAACCCAGACCTAACATGCGATATCCTTTAAAATTTTGACCGAGACTAGGTTTCATGGACTGTTTCAGTGTGGTACCACATTACTACGTGAACCAAACCGGAAAAAACCCAGGATCCGTTCAACAAGTATGTGAAGTATGCGAAAGTATGAGTCTGATGAGTGAACATCCCTGGCCTAACCCAGACCTAACATGCGTTATCCTCTAAAACATTGATCGAAACCAGGTTTAATGGACTGTTTCAGTGTGGTACCACTTTACTACGTGGTCCAAAGCAGAAAAAACCCTCGATCAGGTCAACATGTATGTTAAAACTGCGAAAGTATGACCCTGATGAGGGCAAATCCCAGGCCTAACCTATACCTAACATGCGTTGTCCTCTAAAATATTGATGGAAACCAGGTTTAATTGACTGTTTCAGTGTCGTACTTCATTACTACGTGATCCAATCCAGAAAAAGCCCAGGATCTGTTCAACAAGTATGTGAAAAATGCGAAAGGATGATCCTGATGAGGGCAAATCCCAGACCTATCCCAGACCTAACTTGCGTTGTCCTCTAAAATATTGATCGAAACCTGGTTTAATGGACTGTATCAGTGTGGTACCACATTACTACGTGATGCAATCCAGAAAAAGACCAGGATCTAGCCATCAAGTATGAGAAATATGCGAAAGTATAACCCTGATGAGGGCAAATCCCAGACCTATCCCAGACCTAACTTGCGTTGTCCTCTAAAATATTGATCGAAACCAGTATGAGCCTGATAAGGGCGAATCCCAGACCTATCTCAGACCTAACATGCGTTATCCTCTAAAATATTGATCCAAACCAGGTTTAATGGACTGTTTCAGTGTGGTACCACATTAATATGTGATCCAAGCCAGAAAATAACCTAGGATCTGTTCAACGAGTATGTGAAGTGTGCGAAAGTATGTGTCTGATGAGGGCAAATCCCAGTCCTATCCCAGACATAACTTGCGTTATCCTCTACAGTATTGATCGAAACCAGGTTTAATCGACTGTTTCAGTGTGGTACCACATTACTACGTGATCCAAACCAGAAAGAACCTGGGATCAGTTCAACAAGTATGTGAAAAACGCGAAAGTATGAGCCTGATGAGGGCGAATCCCAGACCTATCTCAGACCAACATGCGTTATCCTCGAAAATATTGATCGAAACCAGGTTTAATTGAATGTTTCAGTGTGGTACCACATTACTACGCGAACCAAACCAGAAAAAACCCAGGATCCGTTCAACAAGTATGTGAAGAATGCGAAGCTATGAGTCTGATCAGTGAAAATCTCAGGCCTAACCTAGACCTAACATGAATTATTCTCTAAAATATTGATCGAAACCAGGTTTAATGGACTGTTTCAGTGTGGTACCACACTACTACGTGATCCAATGTAGAAAAAACCCTCGATCAGGTCAACATGTATGTTAAAACTGCGAAAGTATGACCCTGATTAGGGCAAATCCCAGACCTATCCCAGACCTAACTTGCGTTGTCCTCTAACATATTGATCGAAACCAGGTATAATGGACTGTTTCAGTGTGGTACCACACTACTACGTGATCCGAACCAGAAAAAACCCAGGATCCGTTCAACAAGTATGTGGAGAATGCGAAAGTATGAGTCTGATGAGTGAAAATCCCAGGCCTAACCTAGACCTAACATGCGTTATCCTCAAAAATATTGATCGAAACCTGACTTAATCGACTGTTTCAGTGTGGTACCACATTACTATGTGATACAAACCAGAAAATAACCCAGGATCTGTTCAACGAGTATGTGAAGTGTGCGAAAGTATGAGTCTGATGAGGGCAAATCCCAGACCCATTCCAGACCTAACTTGCGTTATCCTCTAAAATATTGATCGAAACCAGGTTTAATCGACTGTTTCAGTGTGGTACCACTTTACTACGTGATCCAAAGCAGAAAAAACCCTCGATCAGGTCAACATGTATGTTAAAACTGCGAAAGTATGACCCTGATGAGGGCAAATCTCAGGCCTAACCTATACCTAAAATGCGTTGTCCTCTAAAATATTGATGGAAACCAGGTTTAATTGACTGTTTCAGTGTCGTACTTCATTACTACGTGATGCAATCCAGAAAAAGCCCTGGATCTAGCTATCAAGTATGAGAAATATGCGAAAGAATGAGCCTGATGAGAGCAAATCCCAGACCTATACCAGACATAACTTGCGTTATCCTCTAAAATATTGATTGAAACCAGGTTTAATTGACTGTTTCGGTGTGCTACCACATTACTACGTGATCCAATCCAGAAAATAACCCAGGATCTGTTCAACGAGTATGTGAAGTGTGCGAAAGTATGTGTCTGATGAGGGCAAATCCCAGTCCTATCCCAGACATAACTTGCGTTATCCTCTACAGTATTGATCGAAACCAGGTTTAATCGACTGTTTCAGTGTGGTACCACATTACTACCTGATCCAAACCAGAAAGAACCTGGGATCAGTTCAACAAGTATGTGAAAAACGCGAAAGTATGAGCCTGATGAGGGCGAATCCCAGACCTATCTCAGACCTAACTTGCGTTATCCTCGAAAATATTGATCGAAACCAGGTTTAATTGACTGGTTCAGCGTGGTACCACATTACTACGTGATACAATCCAGAAATAGCCCAGGATCTAGCCATGAAGTATGAGAAATATGCGAAAGTATGAGCGTGATGAGGGCAAATCCTAGACGTAACCCAGACCTAACATACGTTATCCTCTAAAATATTTATCAAGACCAGGTTTAATTGAATGTATCAGTGTGGTACCACATTACTACGCGAACCAAACCAGAAAAAACCCAGGATCCGTTCAACAAGTATGTGAAGAATGCGAAGCTATGAGTCTGATCAGTGAAAATCTCAGGCCTAACCTAGACCTAACATGAATTATTCTCTAAAATATTGATTCAAACCAGGTTTAATGGACTGTTTCAGTGTGGTACCACACTACTACGTGATCCAATGTAGAAAAAACCCTCGATCAGGTCAACATGTATGTTAAAACTGCGAAAGTATGAACCTGATTAGGGCAAATCCCAGACCTATCCCAGACCTAACTTGCGTTGTCCTCTAACATATTGATCGAAACCAGGTTTAATGGACTGTTTCAGTGTGGTACCACACTACTACGTGATCCGAACCAGAAAAAACCCAGGATCCGTTCAACAAGTATGTGGAGAATGCGAAAGTATGAGTCTGATGAGTGAAAATCCCAGGCCTAACCTAGACCTAACATGCGTTATCCTCAAAAATATTGATCGAAACCTGGTTTAATCGACTGTTTCAGTGTGGTACCACATTACTATGTGATGCAATCCAGAAAAAGCCCTGGATCTAGCTATCAAGTATGAGAAATATGCGAAAGAATGAGCCCGATGAGAGCAAATCCCAGACCTATACCAGACATAACTTGCGTTGTCCTCTAAAATATTGATCGAAACCTGGTTTAATCGACAGTTTCAGTGTGGTACCACATTACTATGTGATACAAACCAGAAAATAACCCAGGATCTGTTCAACGAGTATGTGAAGTGTGCGAGAGTATGAGTCTGATGAGGGCAAATCACAGACCTATCCCAGACCTAACTTGCGTTGTCCTCTAAAATATTGATCGAAACCTGGTTTAATGGACTGTTTCAGTGTGGTACCACATTACTACGTGATCCAAACAAGAAAAAACCCAGGATCAGTTCAACAAGTATGTGAGAAACGCGAAAGTATGAGCCTGATGAGGGCGAATCCCAGACCTATCTCAGACCTAACTTGCGTTATCCTCTAAAATATTGATTGAAACCAGGTTTAATTGACTGTTTCAGCGTGGTACCACATTACTACGTGATACAATCCAGAAATAGCCCAGGATCTTGCCATCAAGTATGAGAAATATGCGAAAGTATGACCCTGATGAGGGCAAATTCCAGACCTATCCCAGACCTAACTTGTGTTGTCCTCTAAAATATTGATCGAAACCAGTATGAGCCTGATAAGGGCGAATCCCAGACCTATCTCAGACCTAACTTGCGTTATGCTCTAAAATATTGATCGAAACCAGGTTTAATTGACTGTTTCAGCGTGGTACTACATTACTACGTGATACAATCCAGAAATAGCCCAGGATCTAGCCACGAAGTATGAGAAATATGCGAAAGAATGAGCCTGATGAGAGCAAATCCCAGACCTATACCAGACATAAGTTGCGTTATCCTCTAAAATATTGATCGAAACCAGGTTTAATTGACTGTTTCGGTGTGGTACCATGTTACTACATGATCCAATCCAGAAAAGGGGCAGGATCTGTTCAACAAGTATGTGAAAAATGCGAAAGTATGATCCTGATGAGGGCAAATCCGAGACCTATCCCAGACCTAACCTGGGTTGTGCTCTAAAATATTGATCGAAACCAGCTTTAATGGGCTGTTTCAGTGTGGTACCACATTACTACGTGATCCAAACCAGAAAAAACCCAGGATCTGTTCAACAAGTATGTGAAAACGCGAAAGTATGAGCCTGATGAGGGCAAATCCCAGACCTAACCTAGACCTAACATGAATTATTCTCTAAAATATTGATCGAAACCAGGTTTAATGGACTGTTTCAGTGTGGTACCACATTACTACGTGATCCAAACCAGAAAGAACCTGGGATCAGTTCAACAAGTATGTGAAAAACGCGAAAGTATGAGCCTGATGAGGGCAAATCCTAGACGTAACCCAGACCTAACATACGTTATCCTCCAAAATGTTTATCAAGACCAGGTTTAATTGAATGTTTCAGTGTGGTACCACATTACTACGTGAACCAAACCGGAAAAAACCCAGGATCCGTTCAACAAGTATGTGAAGAATGCGAAAGTATGAGTCTGATCAGTGAAAATCCCAGGCCTAACCTAGACCTAACATGCGGTATCCTCTAAAATATTGATCCAAACCAGGTTTAATGGACTGTTTCAGTGTGGTACCACATTAATATGTGATCCAAGCCAGAAAATAGCCCAGGATCTGTTCAACGAGTAGGTGAAGTGTGCGAAAGTATGTGTCTGATGAGGGCAAATCCCAGTCCTATCCCAGACATAACTTGCGTTATCCTCTAAAGTATTGATCGAAACCAGGTTTAATCGACTGTTTCAGTGTGGTACCACATTACTACGTGATCCAAACCAGAAAGAACCTGGGATCAGTTCAACAAGTATGTGAAGAATGCGAAGATATGAGTCTGATCAGTGAAAATCTCAGGCCTAACCTAGACCTAACATGAATTATTCTCTAAAATATTGATCGAAACCAGGTTTAATGGACTGTTTCAGTGTGGTACCACACTACTACGTGATCCAATGTAGAAAAAACCCTCGATCAGGTCAACATGTATGTTAAAACTGCGAAAGTATAACCCTGATTAGGGCAAATCCCAGACCTATCCCAGACCTAACTTGCGTTGTCCTCTAACATATTGATCGAAACCAGGTTTAATGGACTGTTTCAGTGTGGTACCACACTACTACGTGATCCGAACCAGAAAAAACCCAGGATCCGTTCAACAAGAATGTGGAGAATGCGAAAGTATGAGTCTGGTGAGTGAAAATCCCAGGCCTAACCTAGACCTAACATGCGTTATCCTCAAAAATATTGATCGAAACCAGATTTAATCGACAGTTTCAGTGTGGTACCACAATACTACGTGATCCAAACCAGAAAAAAATCCAGGATCTGTTCAACGAGTATGTGAAGTGTGCGAAAGTATGAGTCTGATGAGGGCAAATCTCTGACCTATCCCGGACCTAACTTGCGTTATCCTCTAAAGTATTGATCGAAACCAGGTTTAATTGACTGTTTTAGTGTGGTACCAGTTTACTACGTGATCCAATGCAGAAAAAACCCTCGATCAGGTCAACATGCATGTTAAGTCTGCGAAAGTATGACCCTGATGAGGGCAAATCCCAGGCCTAACCTAGACCTAACATGCGTTATCCTCTAAAATATTAATCGAAACCAGGTTTAGTCGACTGTTTCAGTGTGGTACCACATTACTACGTGATCCAAACCAGAAAAAAATCCAGGATCTGTTCAACGAGTATGTGAAGTGTGCGAAAGTATGAGTCTGATGAGGGCTAATCCCAGACCTATCCCAGACCTAACTTGCGTTATCCTCTAAAATATTGATCGAAACCAGGTTTAATCGACTGTTTCAGTGTGGTACCACTTTACTACGTGATCCAAAGCAGAAAAAACCCTCGATCAGGTCAACATGTATGTTAAAACTGCGAAAGTATGAGCCTGATGAGGGCAAATCTCAGGCCTATCCCAGACCTAACATGCGTTATCCTCAAAAATATTGATCGAAACCAGATTTAATCGACAGTTTCAGTGTGGTACCACAATACTACGTGATCCAAACCAGAAAAAAATCCAGGATCTGTTCAACGAGTATGTGAAGTGTGCGAAAGTTTGGGTCTGATGAGGGCAAATCTCTGACCTATCTCGGACCTAACTTGCGTTATCCTCTAAAATATTGATCGAAACCAGGTTTAATTGACTGTTTTAGTGTGGTACCAGTTTACTACGTGATCCAAAGCAGAAAAAACCCTCGATCAGGTCAACATGCATGTTAAAACTGCGAAAGCATGAGCCTGATGAGGGCAAATCCCAGACCTATCCCAGACCTAACATGCGTTATCCTCAAAAATATTAATCGAAACCAGGTTTAGTCGACAGTTTCAGTGTGGTACCACAATACTACGTGATCCAAACCAGAAAAAAATCCAGGATCTGTTCAACGAGTATGTGAAGTGTGCGAAAGTATGAGTCTGATGAGGGCAAATCTCTGACCTATCTCGGACCTAACATACGTTATCCTCTAAAATATTTATCAAGACCAGGTTTAATTGAATGTTTCAGTGTGGTACCACATTACTATGTGAACCAAACCGGAAAAAACCCAGGATCCGTTCAACAAGTATGTGAAGAATGCGAAAGTATGAGTCTGATCAGTGAAAATCCCAGGACTAACCTAGACCTAACATGCGTTATCCTCTAAAATATTTATCGAAACCAGGTTTAATGGACTGTTTCAGTGTGGTACCACTTTACTACGTGATCCAAACCAGAAAATCCCAGGAGCTGTTCAACAAGTACGTGAAGAATGCGAAAGTATGTGTCTGATGAGGGCAAATCCTAGACCTTACCCTGACCTAACATGCGTTATCCTCTAAAATATTAATCAAGACCAGGTTTAATTGAATGTTTCAGTGTGGTACCACATTACTACGTGATCCAAACCAGTGAAAACACAGGATCCGTTCAACAAGTATATGAAGAATGCGAAAGTATGAGTCTGATGAGGGCAAATCCCAGGCCGAACCTAGACCTAACATGCGTTATGCTCATAAACACTGATCGAAGCCAGGTTTAATCGACTGTTTCAGTGTGCTACTACATTACAACGTGATCCAATCCACAAAAAGCCCAGAATCTGCCCATCAAGTATGACAAATATGCGAAAGTACGAGCCTGATGAGAGCAAATCCCAGACCTAACCTAGACCTAACATGCGTTATGCTCAAAAATGTTGATCGAAACCAGGTTTAATCGACTGTTTCAGTGTGGTACTACATTACTTCGTGATCCAAACCGGAACAAAACCCAGGATCTGTTCAACAAGTATGTGAGGTATGCGAAAGTATGAGTCTGATGAGGGCAAATCCCAGGCCTAACCCAGACCTAACTTGCGTTGTCCTCTAAAATATTGTTGGAAACCAGGTTTAATTGACTGTTTCAGTGTTGTACTACATTAGTACGTGATGCAATTCAGAAATAGCCCAGGATCCAGCCATGAAGTATGAGAAATATGCGGAAGTATTAGCCTGATGAGGGCAAATCCTAGACCTAACCCAGACATAACTTGCGGTATCCTCTAAAATATTGATCGAAACCAGGTTTAATTGACTGTTTCAGTGTGGTGCCACATTACTATGTGATCCAAACAAGAAAATAACCCAGGATCTGTTCAACGAGTATGTGAAGTGTGCGAAAGTATGAGCCTGATGAGGGAAAATCCTCGGCCTAACCTAGACCTAACATGCGTTATCCTCAAAAATATTGATCGAAACCAGGTTTAATCGACTGTTTCAATGTGGTACCACATTACTACGTGATCCAAACCAGTAAAAACCCAGGATCCGTTCAACAAGTATGTGGAGAATGCGAAAGTATGAGTCTGATGAGTGAAAATCCTCGGCCTAACCTAGACCTAACATGCGTTGTCCTCTAAAATATTGATGGAAACCAGGTTTAATTGACTGTTTCAGAGTTGCACTTCATTACTACGTGATCCAAACCAGTAAAAACCCAGGACCCGTTCAACAAGTATGTTAAGAATGCGAAAGTATGAGTCTGATGAGTGAAAATCCTCGGCCTAACCTAGACCTAACATGCGTTGTCCTCTAAAATATTGATGGAAACCAGGTTTAATTGACTGTTTCAGTGTTGTACTTCATTACTACGTGACGAAATCCAGAAAAAGCCCAGGATCTAGCCATCAAGTATGAGAAATATGCGAAAGAATGAGCCTGATGAGAGTAAATCCCAGACCTAACCTAGACCTAACATGTATTATTCTCTAAAATATTGATCAAATCCAGGTTTAATTGACTGTTTCAATGTGTTACCACATTTCTACGTGATCCAAACCAGTAAAAACCCAGGATCCGTTCAACAAGTATGTGGAGAATGCGAAAGTATGAGTCTGATGAGTGAAAATCCTCGGCCTAACCTAGACCTAACATGCGTTGTCCTCTAAAATATTGATGGAAACCAGGTTTAATTGACTGTTTCAGTGTTGCACTTCATTACTACGTGACCCAAACCAGTAAAAACCCAGGATCCGTTCAACAAGTATGTGAAGAATGTGAAAGTATGAGTGTGATGAGTGAAAATCCCCGGCCTAACCTAGACCTAACATGCGTTATCCTCGAAAATATTGATCGAAACCTGGTTTAATCGTCTGTTTCAGTGTGGTACCACATTACTATGTGATCCAAACCAGAAAATAACCCGGGATCCGTTCAACGAGTATGTGAAGTGTGCGAAAGTATGAGTCTGATGAGGGCAAATCCCAGACCTATCCCAGACCTAACATGCATTATCCTCTATAATATTTATCAAGACCAGGTTTAATTGATTGTTTCAGTGTGGTCCCACATTACTACGTGATACAATCCAGAAACAGCCCAGGAGTTAGCCATGAAGTATGAGAAATATGCGAAAGTATGAGCCTGATGAGGGCAAATCCTAGACCTAACCCAAACCTAACATGTGTTATCCTCTAAAATATTTTTCAAGACCAGGTTTAATTGAATGTTTCAGTGTGGTACCACATTACTACGTGATCCAAACCAGTAAAAACGCAGGATCCGTTCAACAAGTATGTGAAGAATGCGAAAGTATGAGTGTGATGAGTGAAAAACCCCGGCCTAACCTAGACCTAACATGCGGTATCCTCAAAAATATTGATCGAAACCTGGTTTAATCGTCTGTTTCAGTGTGGTACCACATTACTATGTGATCCAAACCAGAAAAAACCCCGTATCTGTTCAACAAGTATGTGAAGAATGCGAAAGTATGAGTCTGATGAGTGAAAATCCCAGGGCTAACCTAGACCTAACATGCATTATCCTCTAAAATATTGACCCAACAAGGTTTAATGGACTGTTTCAGTGTGGTACCACTTTACTACGTGATCCAAAGCAGAAAAAACCCTCGATCACGTCAACATGTATGTTAAAACTGCGAAAGTATGACCCTGATGAGGGTAAATCCCAGGCCTAACCTAGACCTAACATGCGTTGTCCTCTAAAATATTGATGGAAACCAGGTTTAATTGACTGATTCAGTGTTGTACTTCATTACTACGTGATGAAATCCAGAAAAAGCCCAGGATCTAGCCATCAAGTATGAGAAATATGCGAAAGAATGAGCCTGATGAGAGCAAATCCCAGACCTAACCTAGACCTAACATGAATTATTCTCTAAAGTATTGATCAAATCCAGGTTTAATTGACTGTTTCAATGTGGTACCACATTTCTACGTGATCCAATCCAGAAATAGCCCAGGATCCAGCCATGAAGTATGAGAAATATGCGAAAGTATGAGCCTGATGGGGGCAAATCCTAGACCTAACCCAGAGCTAACATGCGTTATCCTCTAAAATATTTTCCAAGACCAGGTTTAATTGAATGTTTCAGTGTGGTACCACATTACTACGTGATCCAAACCAGTAAAAACCCAGGATCCGTTCAACAAGTATGTGGAGAATGCTAAAGTATGAGTTTGATGAGTGAAAATCCTCGGCCTAACCTAGACCTAACATGCGTTATCCTCAAAAATATTGATCGAAACCAGGTTTAATCGACTGTTTCTGTGTGGTACCACATTACTACGTGATCCAAACCAGTAAAAACCCAGGATCCGTTCAACAGGTATGTGGAGAATGCGAAAGTATGAGTGTGATGAGTGAAAAACCCCGGCCTAACCTAGACCTAACATGCGGTACCCTGAAAAATATTGATCGAATCTGGTTTAATCGTCTGTTTCAGTGTGGTACTTCATTACTACGTGATGAAATCCAGAAGAAGCCCAGGATCTAGCCATCAAGTATGAGAAATATGCGAAAGAATGAGCCAGATGACAGCAAATCCCAGACCTAACCTAGACCTAACATGAATTATTCTCTAAAATATTGATCAAATCCAGGTTTAGTTGACTGTTTCAATGTGGTACCACATTTCTACGTGATCCAATCCAGAAATAGCCCAGGATCCAGCCATGAAGTATGAGAAATATGCGAAAGTATGAGCCTGATGGGGGCAAATCCTAGACCTAACCCAGACCTAACATGCGTTATCCTCTAAAATATTTATCAAGACCAGGTTTAATTGAATGTTTCAGTGTGGTACCACATTACTACGCGATCCAAACCAGTAAAAACCCAGGATCCGTTCAACAAGTATGTGAAGAATGCGAAAGTATGAGTCTGATGAGTGAAAATCCCCGGCCTAACCTAGACCTAACATGCGTTGTTCTCAAAAATATTGATCGAAACCAGGTTTAATCGACTGTTTCAGTGTGGTACCACACTACTACGTGACCCAAACCGGAAAAAACCCATGATCTGTTCAACAAGTATGTGAAAAACGCGAATGTATGACCCTGATGAGGGCAAATCCCAGTCCTATCCCAGACCTAACATGCGTTGTCCTTTAAAATATTGATGGAAACCTGGTTTAATCGTCTGTTTCAGTGTGGTACCACATTACTATGTGATCCAAACCAGAAAATAACCCAGGATCTGTTCAACGAGTATGTGAAGTTTGCGAAAGTATGAGTCTGATGAGGGCAAATCCCAGACCTATCCCAGACCTAACATGCATTATCCTCTAAAATATTTATCAAGACCAGGCTTAATTGATTGTTTCAGTGTGGTCCCACACTAGTACGTGATACAATCCAGAAACAGCCCAGGATCTAGCCATGAAGTATGAGAAATATGCGAAAGTATGAGCCTGATGAGGGCAAATCCTAGACCTAACCCAAACCTAACATGAGTTATCCTCTAAAATATTTATCAAGACCAGGTTTAATTGAATGTTTCAGTGTGGTACCACATTACCACTTGATCCAAACCAGTAAAAAACCAGGATCCGTTCAACAAGTATGTGGAGAATGCGAAAGTATGAGTTTGATGAGTGAAAATCCTCGGCCTAACCTAGACATAACATGCGTTATCCTCAAAAATATTGATCGAAACCAGGTTTAATCGACTGTTTCAGTGTGGTACCACATTACTACGTGATCGAAACCAGTAAAAACCCAGGATCCGTTCAACAAGTATGTGGAGAATGCGAAAGTATGAGTCTGATGAGTGAAAATCCTCGGCCTAACCTAGACCTAACATGCGTTGTCCTCTAAAATATTGATGGAAACCAGGTTTAATTGACTGTTTCAGTGTGGTACCACATTACTATGTGATCCAAACCAGAAAAAACCCTGTATCTGTTCAACAAGAATGTGAAGAATGCGCATGTATGAGTCTGATGAGTGAAAATCCCAGGGCTATCCTAGACCTAACATGCGTTATCCTCTAAAATATTGATCCAAACAAGGTTTAATTGACTGTTTCAGTGTGGTACCACATTACTATGTGATCCAAACCAGAAAAAACCCTGTATCTGTTCAACAAGAATGTGAAGAATGCGCATGTATGAGTCTGATGAGTGAAAATCCCAGGGCTATCCTAGACCTAACATGCGTTATCCTCTAAAATATTGATCCAAACAAGGTTTAATGGACTGTTTCAGTGTGGTACCACGTTACTACGTGATCCAAAGCAGAAAAAACCATCGATCACGTCAACATGTATGTTAAAACTGCGAAAGTATGATCCTGATGAGGGCAAATCTCAGGCCTAACCTAGACCTAACATGCGTTGCCCTCTAAAATATTGATGGAAACCAGGTTTAATTGACTGTTTCAGTGTTGTACTTCATTACTACGTGATGAAATCCAGAAAAAGCCCAGGATCTAGCCATCAAGTATCAGAAATATGCGAAAGAATGAGCCTGATGAGAGCAAATCCCAGACCTAACCTAGACCAAACATGAATTATTCTCTCAAATATTGATCAAAACCAGGTTTAATTGATTGTTTCAGTGTGGTCCCACATTACTACGTGATACAATCCAGAAACAGCCCAGGATCTAGCCATGAAGTATGAGAAATATGCGAAAGTATGAGCCTGATGAGGGCAAATCCTAGACCTAACCCAAACCTAACATGCGTTATCCTCTAAAGTATTGATCCAAACCAGGTTTAATGGACTGTTTCAGTGTGGTACCACATTACTACGTGACGCAAACCAGAAAAAACCCAGGATCTGTTCAACAAGTATGTGAAAAACGCGAAAGTATGAGTCTGATGAGGGCAAATCCCAGGCCGAACCTAGACCTAACATGCGTTGTCCTCAACAATATTGATCGAAACCAGGTTTAATCGACTGTTTCAGTGTGGTACCACACTACTACGTGACCCCAACCTGAAAAAACCCAGGATCTGTTCAACAAGTATGTGAAAAACGCGAAAGAATGAGCCTGATGAGAGCAAATCCCAGACCTAACCTAGACCAAACATGAATTATTCTCTCAAATATTGATCAAAACCAGGTTTAATTGATTGTTTCAGTGTGGTCCCACATTACTACGTGATACAATCCAGAAACAGCCCAGGATCTAGCCATGAAGTATGAGAAATATGCGAAAGTATGACCCTGATGAGGGCAAATCCCAGTCCTATCCCAGACCTAACATGCGTTGTCCTTTAAAATATTGATGGAAACCTGGTTTAATCGTCTGTTTCAGTGTGGTACCACATTACTATGTGATCCAAACCAGAAAATAACCCAGGATCTGTTCAACGAGTATGTGAAGTTTGCGAAAGTATGAGTCTGATGAGGGCAAATCCCAGACCTATCCCAGACCTAACATGCATTATCCTCTAAAATATTTATCAAGACCAGGCTTAATTGATTGTTTCAGTGTGGTCCCACACTAGTACGTGATACAATCCAGAAACAGCCCAGGATCTAGCCATGAAGTATGAGAAATATGCGAAAGTATGAGCCTGATGAGGGCAAATCCTAGACCTAACCCAAACCTAACATGAGTTATCCTCTAAAATATTTATCAAGACCAGGTTTAATTGAATGTTTCAGTGTGGTACCACATTACCACTTGATCCAAACCAGTAAAAAACCAGGATCCGTTCAACAAGTATGTGGAGAATGCGAAAGTATGAGTTTGATGAGTGAAAATCCTCGGCCTAACCTAGACATAACATGCGTTATCCTCAAAAATATTGATCGAAACCAGGTTTAATCGACTGTTTCAGTGTGGTACCACATTACTACGTGATCGAAACCAGTAAAAACCCAGGATCCGTTCAACAAGTATGTGGAGAATGCGAAAGTATGAGTCTGATGAGTGAAAATCCTCGGCCTAACCTAGACCTAACATGCGTTGTCCTCTAAAATATTGATGGAAACCAGGTTTAATTGACTGTTTCAGTGTGGTACCACATTACTATGTGATCCAAACCAGAAAAAACCCTGTATCTGTTCAACAAGAATGTGAAGAATGCGCATGTATGAGTCTGATGAGTGAAAATCCCAGGGCTATCCTAGACCTAACATGCGTTATCCTCTAAAATATTGATCCAAACAAGGTTTAATGGACTGTTTCAGTGTGGTACCACGTTACTACGTGATCCAAAGCAGAAAAAACCATCGATCACGTCAACATGTATGTTAAAACTGCGAAAGTATGATCCTGATGAGGGCAAATCTCAGGCCTAACCTAGACCTAACATGCGTTGCCCTCTAAAATATTGATGGAAACCAGGTTTAATTGACTGTTTCAGTGGTGTACTTCATTACTACGTGATGAAATCCAGAAAAAGCCCAGGATCTAGCCATCAAGTATCAGAAATATGCGAAAGAATGAGCCTGATGAGAGCAAATCCCAGACCTAACCTAGACCAAACATGAATTATTCTCTCAAATATTGATCAAAACCAGGTTTAATTAATTGTTTCAGTGTGGTCCCACATTACTACGTGATACAATCCAGAAACAGCCCAGGATCTAGCCATGAAGTATGAGAAATATGCGAAAGTATGAGCCTGATGAGGGCAAATCCTAGACCTAACCCAAACCTAACATGCGTTATCCTCTAAAGTATTGATCCAAACCACGTTTAATGGACTGTTTCAGTGTGGTACCACATTACTACGTGACGCAAACCAGAAAAAACCCAGGATCTGTTCAACAAGTATGTGAAAAACGCGAAAGTATGAGTCTGATGAGGGCAAATCCCAGGCCGAACCTAGACCTAACATGCGTTGTCCTCAACAATATTGATCGAAACCAGGTTTAATCGACTGTTTCAGTGTGGTACCACACTACTACGTGACCCAAACCTGAAAAAACCCAGGATCTGTTCAACAAGTATGTGAAAAACGCGAAAGTATGAGCCTGATGAGGGCAAATCCCAGACCTATCCCAGACCTAACTTGCGTTGTCCTCTCAGATATTGATGGAAACCAGGTTAAATTGATTGTTTCAGTGTTGTACTCCATTACTACGTGATGCAATTCAGAAAAAGCCCAGGATCTTGCCAAGAAGTGTGAGAAATATGCGAAAGTATGAGCCTGATGAGGGCAAATCCTAGACCTAACCCAAACCTAACATGCGTTATCCTCTAAAATATTTATCAAGACCAGGTTTAATTGACTGTTTCAGCGTGGTACCACATTACTACGTGATACAATCCAGAAATAGCCCAGGATCTAGCCATGAAGTATGAGAAATATGCGAAAGTATGAGCCTGATGAGGGCAAATCCTAGACGTAACCCAGACCTAACATACGTTATCCTCTAAAATGTTTATCAAGACCAGGTTTAATTGAATGTTTTAGTGTGGTACCACATTACTACGTGAACCAAACCGGAAAAAACCCAGGATCCGTTCAACAAGTATGTGAAGAATGCGAAAGTATGAGTCTGATCAGTGAAAATCCCAGGCCTAACCTAGACCTAACATGCGTTATCCTCTAAAATATTGATCCAAACCAGGTTTAATGGACTGTTTCAGTGTGGTACCACATTAATATGTGATCCAAGCCAGAAAATAACCCAGGATCTGTTCAACGAGTATGTGAAGTGTGCGAAAGTATGTGTCTGATGAGGGCAAATCCCAGTCCTATCCCAGACATAACTTGCGTTATCCTCTACAGTATTGATCGAAACCAGGTTTAATCGACTGTTTCAGTGTGGTACCACATTACTACGTGATCCAAACCAGAAAGAACCTGGGATCAGTTCAACAAGTATGTGAAAAACGCGAAAGTATGAGCCTGATGAGGGCGAATCCCAGACCTATCTCAGACCTAACTTGCGTTATCCTCGAAAATATTGATCGAAACCAGGTTTAATTGACTGTTTCAGCGTGGTACCACATTACCACGTGATACAATCCAGAAATAGCCCAGGATCTAGCCATGAAGTATGAGAAATATGCGAAAGTATGAGCCTGATGAGGGCAAATCCTAGACGTAACCCAGACCTAACATACGTTATCCTCTAAAATATTTATCAAGACCAGGTTTAATTGAATGTTTCAGTGTGATACCACATTACTACGCGAACCAAACCAGAAAAAACCGAGGATCCGTTCAACAAGTATGTGAAGAATGCGAAGCTATGAGTCTGATCAGTGAAAATCTCAGGCCTAACCTAGACCTAACATGAATTATTCTCTAAAATATTGATCGAAACCAGGTTTAATGGACTGTTTCAGTGTGGTACCACATTAATATGTGATCCAAGCCAGAAAATAACCCAGGATCTGTTCAACGAGTATGTGAAGTGTGCGAAAGTATGTGTCTGATGAGGGCAAATCCCAGTCCTATCCCAGACATAACTTGCGTTATCCTCTACAGTATTGATCGAAACCAGGTTTAATCGACTGTTTCAGTGTGGTACCACATTACTACGTGATCCAAACCAGAAAGAACCTGGGATCAGTTCAACAAGTATGTGAAAAACGCGAAAGTATGAGCCTGATGAGGGCGAATCCCAGACCTATCTCAGACCTAACTTGCGTTATCCTCGAAAATATTGATCGAAACCAGGTTTAATTGACTGTTTCAGCGTGGTACCACATTACCACGTGATACAATCCAGAAATAGCCCAGGATCTAGCCATGAAGTATGAGAAATATGCGAAAGTATGAGCCTGATGAGGGCAAATCCTAGACGTAACCCAGACCTAACATACGTTATCCTCTAAAATATTTATCAAGACCAGGTTTAATTGAATGTTTCAGTGTGATACCACATTACTACGCGAACCAAACCAGAAAAAACCGAGGATCCGTTCAACAAGTATGTGAAGAATGCGAAGCTATGAGTCTGATCAGTGAAAATCTCAGGCCTAACCTAGACCTAACATGAATTATTCTCTAAAATATTGATCGAAACCAGGTTTAATGGACTGTTTCAGTGTGGTACCACACTACTACGTGATCCAATGTAGAAAAAACCCTCGATCAGGTCAACATGTATGTTAAAACTGCGAAAGTATGACCCTGATTAGGGCAAATCCCAGACCTATCCCAGACCTAACTTGCGTTGTCCTCTAACATATTGATCGAAACCAGGTTTAATGGACTGTTTCAGTGTGGTACCACACTACTACGTGATCCGAACCAGAAAAAACCCAGGATCCGTTCAACAAGTATGTGGAGAATGCGAAAGTATGAGTCTGATGAGTGAAAATCCCAGGCCTAACCTAGACCTAACATGCGTTATCCTCAAAAATATTGATCGAAACCTGGTTTAATCGACTGTTTCAGTGTGGTACCACATTACTATGTGATACAAACCAGAAAATAACCCAGGATCTGTTCAACGAGTATGTGAAGTGTGCGAAAGTATGAGTCTGATGAGGGCAAATCCCAGACCTATCCCAGACCTAACTTGCGTTATCCTCTAAAATATTGATCGAAACCAGGTTTAATCGACTGTTTCAGTGTGGTACCACTTTACTACGTGATCCAAAGCAGAAAAAAACCCTCGATCAGGTCAACATGTATGTTAAAACTGCGAAAGTATGACCCTGATGAGGGCAAATCTCAGGCCTAACCTATACCTAACATGCGTTGTCCTCTAAAATATTGATGGAAACCAGGTTTAATTGACTGTTTCAGTGTCGTACTTCATTACTACGTGATGCAATCCAGAAAAAGCCCTGGATCTAGCTATCAAGTATGAGAAATATGCGAAAGAATGAGCCTGATGAGAGCAAATCCCAGACCTATACCAGACCTAACATACGTTATCCTCTAAAATGTTTATCGAGTCCAGGTTTAATTGAATGTTTCAGTGTGGTACCACATTATTACGCGAACCAAACCGGAAAAAACCCAGGATCCGTTCAAGAAGTATGTGAGGAATGCGAAAGTATGAGTCTGATCAGTGAAAATCCTAGGCCTAACCTGGACCTAACATGCGTTATCCTCAATAGTATTGATCGAAACCAGGTTTAATCGACAGTTTCTGTGTGGTACCACAATACTACGTGATCCAAACCAGAAAAAAATCCAGAATCTGTTCAACGAGTATGTGAAGTGTGCGAAAGTATGAGTCTGATGAGGGCAAATCTCTGACCTATCCCGGACCTAACTTGCGTTATCCTCTAAAATATTGATCGAAACCAGGTTTAATTGACTGTTTTAGTGTGGTACCAGTTTACTACGTGATCCAAAGCAGAAAAAACCCTCGATCAGGTCAACATGCATGTTAAAACTGCGAAAGTATGACCCTGATGAGGGCAAATCCCAGGCCTAACCTAGACCTAACATGCGTTATCCTCTAAAATATTAATCGAAACCAGGTTTAGTCGACTGTTTCAGTGTGGTACCACATTACTACGTGATCCAAACCAGAAAAAAATCCAGGATCTGTTCAACGAGTATGTGAAGTGTGCGAAAGTATGAGTCTGATGAGGGCTAATCCCAGGCCTATCCCAGACCTAACTTGCGTTATCCTCTAAAATATTGATAGAAACCAGGTTTAATTGACTGTTTCATTTGTGGTACCACTTTACTACGTGATCCAAAGCAGAAAAAACCCTCGATCAGGTCAACATGCATGTTAAAACTGCGAAAGTATGACCCTGATGAGGGCAAATCCCAGGCCTAACCTAGACCTAACATGCGTTATCTTCTAAAATATTGAGCGAAACCAGGTTTAATGGACTGTTTCAGTGTAGTACCACACTACTTCGTTATCCAAACCAGAAAAAACACAGGATCTAGCCATGAAGTATGAGAAATATGCGAAAGTATGAGCCTGATGAGGGCAAATCCTAGACGTAACCCAGACCTAACATACGTTATCCTCTAAAATATTTATCAAGACCAGATTTAATTGAATGTTTCAGTGTGGTACCACATTACTACGTGAACCAAACCAGAAAAAACCCAGGATCCGTTCAACAAGTATGTGAAGAATGCGAAGCTATGAGTCTGATCAGTGAAAATCTCAGGCCTAACCTAGACCTAACATGAATTATTCTCTAAAATATTGATCGAAACCAGGTTTAATTGACTGTTTCAGTGTGGTACCACACTACTACGTGATCCAATGTAGAAAAAACCCTCGATCAGGTCAACATGTATGTTAAAACTGCGAAAGTATGACCCTGATTATGGCAAATTCCAGACCTATCCCAGACCTAACTTGCGTTATCCTCTAGAATATTGATCGAGTCCAGGTTTAATTGAATGTTTCAGTGTGGTACCACATTATTACGCGAACCAAACCGGAAAAACCCCAGGATCCGTTCAAGAAGTATGTGAGGAATGCGAAAGTATGAGTCTGATCAGTGAAAATCCCAGGCCTAACCTAGACCTAACATGAATTATTCTCTAAAATATTGATCGAAACCAGGTTTAATCGACAGTTTCAGTGTGGTACCACAATACTACGTGATCCAAACCAGAAAAAAATCCAGGATCTGTTCAACGAGTATGTGAAGTGTGCGAAAGTATGAGTCTGATGAGGGCAAATCCCAGACCTATCCCAGACCTAACTTGCGTTATCCTCTAGAATATTGATCGAAACCAGGTTTAATCGACTGTTTCAGTGTGGTACCACTTTACTACGTGATCCAAAGCAGAAAAAACCCTCGATCAGGTCAACGTGTATGTTAAAACTGCGAAAGTATGACCCTGATGAGGGCAAATCTCAGGCCTAAGCTATACCTAACATGCGTTGTCCTCTAAAATATTGATGGAAACCAGGTTTAATTGACTGTTTCAGTGTCGTACTTCATTACTACGTGATGCAATCCAGAAAAAGCCCTGGATCTAGCCATCAAGTATGAGAAATATGCGAAAGAATGAGCCTGATGAGAGCAAATCCCAGACCTATACCAGACATAACTTGCGTTATCCTCTAAAATATTGATTGAAACCAGGTTTAATTGACTGTTTCGGTGTGGTACCACATTACTACGTGATCCAATCCAGAAATAGCCCACGATCTATCCATGAAGTATGAGAAATATGCGAAAGTATGAGCCTGATGAGGGCAAATCCTAGACCTAACCCAGACCTAACATGCGTTAGCCTCAAAAATATTTATCAAGACCAGGTTTAATTGAATGTTTCAGTGTGGTACCACATTGCTACGTGATCCATACCAGAAATAACCCAGGATCTGTTCAACAAGTATGTGAAAAATGCGAAAGTATGATCCTGATGAGGGCAAATCACAGACCTATCCCAGACCTAACTTGCGTTGTCCTCTAAAATATTGATCGAAACCAGGTTTAATGGACTGTTTCAGTGTGGTACCACATTACTACGTGATCCAAACAAGAAAAAACCCAGGATCAGTTCAACAAGTATGTGAAAAACGCGAAAGTATGAGCCTGGTGAGGGCGAATCCTAGACCTATCTCAGACCTAACTTGCGTTATCCTCTAAAATATTGATCGAAACCAGGTTTAATTGACTGTCTCAGCGTGGTACCACATTACTACGTGATACAATCCAGAAATAGCCCAGGTATTTCTGGATCTAGCCATCAAGTATGAGCAATATGCGAAAGTATGACCCTGATGAGGGCAAATCCCAGACCTATCCCAGACCTAACTTGTGTTGTCCTCTAAAATATTGATCGAAACCAGTGTGAGCCTGATAAGGGCGAATCCCAGAACTATCTCAGACCTAACTTGCGTTATCCTCTAAAATATTGATCGAAACCAGGTTTAATTGAATGTTTCAGTGTGGTACCACATTACTACGTGAACCAAACCGGAAAAAACCCAGGATCCGTTCAACAAGTATGTGAAGAATGCGAAAGTATGAGTCTGATCAGTGAAAATCCCAGGCCTAACCTAGACCTAACATGCGTTATCCTCTAAAATATTGATCCAAACCAGGTTTAATGGACTGTTTCAGTGTGGTACCACATTAATATGTGATCCAAGCCAGAAAATAACCCAGGATCTGTTCAACGAGTATGTGAAGTGTGCGAAAGTATGTGTCTGATGAGGGCAAATCCCAGTCCTATCCCAGACATAACTTGCGTTATCCTCTACAGTATTGATCGAAACCAGGTTTAATCGACTGTTTCAGTGTGGTACCACATTACTACGTGATCCAAACCAGAAAGAACCTGGGATCAGTTCAACAAGTATGTGAAAAACGCGAAAGTATGAGCCTGATGAGGGCGAATCCCAGACCTATCTCAGACCTAACTTGCGTTATCCTCGAAAATATTGATCGAAACCAGGTTTAATTGACTGTTTCAGCGTGGTACCACATTACCACGTGATACAATCCAGAAATAGCCCAGGATCTAGCCATGAAGTATGAGAAATATGCGAAAGTATGAGCCTGATGAGGGCAAATCCTAGACGTAACCCAGACCTAACATACGTTATCCTCTAAAATATTTATCAAGACCAGGTTTAATTGAATGTTTCAGTGTGATACCACATTACTACGCGAACCAAACCAGAAAAAACCGAGGATCCGTTCAACAAGTATGTGAAGAATGCGAAGCTATGAGTCTGATCAGTGAAAATCTCAGGCCTAACCTAGACCTAACATGAATTATTCTCTAAAATATTGATCGAAACCAGGTTTAATGGACTGTTTCAGTGTGGTACCACACTACTACGTGATCCAATGTAGAAAAAACCCTCGATCAGGTCAACATGTATGTTAAAACTGCGAAAGTATGACCCTGATTAGGGCAAATCCCAGACCTATCCCAGACCTAACTTGCGTTGTCCTCTAACATATTGATCGAAACCAGGTTTAATGGACTGTTTCAGTGTGGTACCACACTACTACGTGATCCGAACCAGAAAAAACCCAGGATCCGTTCAACAAGTATGTGGAGAATGCGAAAGTATGAGTCTGATGAGTGAAAATCCCAGGCCTAACCTAGACCTAACATGCGTTATCCTCAAAAATATTGATCGAAACCTGGTTTAATCGACTGTTTCAGTGTGGTACCACATTACTATGTGATACAAACCAGAAAATAACCCAGGATCTGTTCAACGAGTATGTGAAGTGTGCGAAAGTATGAGTCTGATGAGGGCAAATCCCAGACCTATCCCAGACCTAACTTGCGTTATCCTCTAAAATATTGATCGAAACCAGGTTTAATCGACTGTTTCAGTGTGGTACCACTTTACTACGTGATCCAAAGCAGAAAAAAACCCTCGATCAGGTCAACATGTATGTTAAAACTGCGAAAGTATGACCCTGATGAGGGCAAATCTCAGGCCTAACCTATACCTAACATGCGTTGTCCTCTAAAATATTGATGGAAACCAGGTTTAATTGACTGTTTCAGTGTCGTACTTCATTACTACGTGATGCAATCCAGAAAAAGCCCTGGATCTAGCTATCAAGTATGAGAAATATGCGAAAGAATGAGCCTGATGAGAGCAAATCCCAGACCTATACCAGACCTAACATACGTTATCCTCTAAAATGTTTATCGAGTCCAGGTTTAATTGAATGTTTCAGTGTGGTACCACATTATTACGCGAACCAAACCGGAAAAAACCCAGGATCCGTTCAAGAAGTATGTGAGGAATGCGAAAGTATGAGTCTGATCAGTGAAAATCCCAGGCCTAACCTAGACCTAACATGCGTTATCCTCAATAGTATTGATCGAAACCAGGTTTAATCGACAGTTTCTGTGTGGTACCACAATACTACGTGATCCAAACCAGAAAAAAATCCAGAATCTGTTCAACGAGTATGTGAAGTGTGCGAAAGTATGAGTCTGATGAGGGCAAATCTCTGACCTATCCCGGACCTAACTTGCGTTATCCTCTAAAATATTGATCGAAACCAGGTTTAATTGACTGTTTTAGTGTGGTACCAGTTTACTACGTGATCCAAAGCAGAAAAAACCCTCGATCAGGTCAACATGCATGTTAAAACTGTGAAAGTATGACCCTGATGAGGGCAAATCCCAGGCCTAACCTAGACCTAACATGCGTTATCCTCTACAGTATTGATCGAAACCAGGTTTAATCGACTGTTTCAGTGTGGTACCACATTACTACGTGATCCAAACCAGAAAGAACCTGGGATCAGTTCAACAAGTATGTGAAAAACGCGAAAGTATGAGCCTGATGAGGGCGAATCCCAGACCTATCTCAGACCTAACTTGCGTTATCCTCGAAAATATTGATCGAAACCAGGTTTAATTGACTGTTTCAGCGTGGTACCACATTACCACGTGATACAATCCAGAAATAGCCCAGGATCTAGCCATGAAGTATGAGAAATATGCGAAAGTATGAGCCTGATGAGGGCAAATCCTAGACGTAACTCAGACCTAACATACGTTATCCTCTAAAATATTTATCAAGACCAGGTTTAATTGAATGTTTCAGTGTGATACCACATTACTACGCGAACCAAACCAGAAAAAACCGAGGATCCGTTCAACAAGTATGTGAAGAATGCGAAGCTATGAGTCTGATCAGTGAAAATCTCAGGCCTAACCTAGACCTAACATGAATTATTCTCTAAAATATTGATCGAAACCAGGTTTAATGGACTGTTTCAGTGTGGTACCACACTACTACGTGATCCAATGTAGAAAAAACCCTCGATCAGGTCAACATGTATGTTAAAACTGCGAAAGTATGACCCTGATTAGGGCAAATCCCAGACCTATCCCAGACCTAACTTGCGTTGTCCTCTAACATATTGATCGAAACCAGGTTTAATGGACTGTTTCAGTGTGGTACCACACTACTACGTGATCCGAACCAGAAAAAACCCAGGATCCGTTCAACAAGTATGTGGAGAATGCGAAAGTATGAGTCTGATGAGTGAAAATCCCAGGCCTAACCTAGACCTAACATGCGTTATCCTCAAAAATATTGATCGAAACCTGGTTTAATCGACTGTTTCAGTGTGGTACCACATTACTATGTGATACAAACCAGAAAATAACCCAGGATCTGTTCAACGAGTATGTGAAGTGTGCGAAAGTATGAGTCTGATGAGGGCAAATCCCAGACCTATCCCAGACCTAACTTGCGTTATCCTCTAAAATATTGATCGAAACCAGGTTTAATCGACTGTTTCAGTGTGGTACCACTTTACTACGTGATCCAAAGCAGAAAAAAACCCTCGATCAGGTCAACATGTATGTTAAAACTGCGAAAGTATGACCCTGATGAAGGCAAATCTCAGGCCTAACCTATACCTAACATGCGTTGTCCTCTAAAATATTGATGGAAACCAGGTTTAATTGACTGTTTCAGTGTCGTACTTCATTACTACGTGATGCAATCCAGAAAAAGCCCTGGATCTAGCTATCAAGTATGAGAAATATGCGAAAGAATGAGCCTGATGAGAGCAAATCCCAGACCTATACCAGACCTAACATACGTTATCCTCTAAAATGTTTATCGAGTCCAGGTTTAATTGAATGTTTCAGTGTGGTACCACATTATTACGCGAACCAAACCGGAAAAAACCCAGGATCCGTTCAAGAAGTATGTGAGGAATGCGAAAGTATGAGTCTGATCAGTGAAAATCCTAGGCCTAACCTGGACCTAACATGCGTTATCCTCAATAGTATTGATCGAAACCAGGTTTAATCGACAGTTTCTGTGTGGTACCACAATACTACGTGATCCAAACCAGAAAAAAATCCAGAATCTGTTCAACGAGTATGTGAAGTGTGCGAAAGTATGAGTCTGATGAGGGCAAATCTCTGACCTATCCCGGACCTAACTTGCGTTATCCTCTAAAATATTGATCGAAACCAGGTTTAATTGACTGTTTTAGTGTGGTACCAGTTTACTACGTGATCCAAAGCAGAAAAAACCCTCGATCAGGTCAACATGCATGTTAAAACTGCGAAAGTATGACCCTGATGAGGGCAAATCCCAGGCCTAACCTAGACCTAACATGCGTTATCCTCTAAAATATTAATCGAAACCAGGTTTAGTCGACTGTTTCAGTGTGGTACCACATTACTACGTGATCCAAACCAGAAAAAAATCCAGGATCTGTTCAACGAGTATGTGAAGTGTGCGAAAGTATGAGTCTGATGAGGGCTAATCCCAGGCCTATCCCAGACCTAACTTGCGTTATCCTCTAAAATATTGATAGAAACCAGGTTTAATTGACTGTTTCATTTGTGGTACCACTTTACTACGTGATCCAAAGCAGAAAAAACCCTCGATCAGGTCAACATGCATGTTAAAACTGCGAAAGTATGACCCTGATGAGGGCAAATCCCAGGCCTAACCTAGACCTAACATGCGTTATCTTCTAAAATATTGAGCGAAACCAGGTTTAATGGACTGTTTCAGTGTAGTACCACACTACTTCGTTATCCAAACCAGAAAAAACACAGGATCTAGCCATGAAGTATGAGAAATATGCGAAAGTATGAGCCTGATGAGGGCAAATCCTAGACGTAACCCAGACCTAACATACGTTATCCTCTAAAATATTTATCAAGACCAGATTTAATTGAATGTTTCAGTGTGGTACCACATTACTACGTGAACCAAACCAGAAAAAACCCAGGATCCGTTCAACAAGTATGTGAAGAATGCGAAGCTATGAGTCTGATCAGTGAAAATCTCAGGCCTAACCTAGACCTAACATGAATTATTCTCTAAAATATTGATCGAAACCAGGTTTAATTGACTGTTTCAGTGTGGTACCACACTACTACGTGATCCAATGTAGAAAAAACCCTCGATCAGGTCAACATGTATGTTAAAACTGCGAAAGTATGACCCTGATTATGGCAAATTCCAGACCTATCCCAGACCTAACTTGCGTTATCCTCTAGAATATTGATCGAGTCCAGGTTTAATTGAATGTTTCAGTGTGGTACCACATTATTACGCGAACCAAACCGGAAAAACCCCAGGATCCGTTCAAGAAGTATGTGAGGAATGCGAAAGTATGAGTCTGATCAGTGAAAATCCCAGGCCTAACCTAGACCTAACATGAATTATTCTCTAAAATATTGATCGAAACCAGGTTTAATCGACAGTTTCAGTGTGGTACCACAATACTACGTGATCCAAACCAGAAAAAAATCCAGGATCTGTTCAACGAGTATGTGAAGTGTGCGAAAGTATGAGTCTGATGAGGGCAAATCCCAGACCTATCCCAGACCTAACTTGCGTTATCCTCTAGAATATTGATCGAAACCAGGTTTAATCGACTGTTTCAGTGTGGTACCACTTTACTACGTGATCCAAAGCAGAAAAAACCCTCGATCAGGTCAACGTGTATGTTAAAACTGCGAAAGTATGACCCTGATGAGGGCAAATCTCAGGCCTAAGCTATACCTAACATGCGTTGTCCTCTAAAATATTGATGGAAACCAGGTTTAATTGACTGTTTCAGTGTCGTACTTCATTACTACGTGATGCAATCCAGAAAAAGCCCTGGATCTAGCCATCAAGTATGAGAAATATGCGAAAGAATGAGCCTGATGAGAGCAAATCCCAGACCTATACCAGACATAACTTGCGTTATCCTCTAAAATATTGATTGAAACCAGGTTTAATTGACTGTTTCGGTGTGGTACCACATTACTACGTGATCCAATCCAGAAATAGCCCACGATCTATCCATGAAGTATGAGAAATATGCGAAAGTATGAGCCTGATGAGGGCAAATCCTAGACCTAACCCAGACCTAACATGCGTTAGCCTCAAAAATATTTATCAAGACCAGGTTTAATTGAATGTTTCAGTGTGGTACCACATTGCTACGTGATCCATACCAGAAATAACCCAGGATCTGTTCAACAAGTATGTGAAAAATGCGAAAGTATGATCCTGATGAGGGCAAATCACAGACCTATCCCAGACCTAACTTGCGTTGTCCTCTAAAATATTGATCGAAACCAGGTTTAATGGACTGTTTCAGTGTGGTACCACATTACTACGTGATCCAAACAAGAAAAAACCCAGGATCAGTTCAACAAGTATGTGAAAAACGCGAAAGTATGAGCCTGGTGAGGGCGAATCCTAGACCTATCTCAGACCTAACTTGCGTTATCCTCTAAAATATTGATCGAAACCAGGTTTAATTGACTGTCTCAGCGTGGTACCACATTACTACGTGATACAATCCAGAAATAGCCCAGGTATTTCTGGATCTAGCCATCAAGTATGAGCAATATGCGAAAGTATGACCCTGATGAGGGCAAATCCCAGACCTATCCCAGACCTAACTTGTGTTGTCCTCTAAAATATTGATCGAAACCAGTGTGAGCCTGATAAGGGCGAATCCCAGAACTATCTCAGACCTAACTTGCGTTATCCTCTAAAATATTGATCGAAACCAGGTTTAATTGAATGTTTCAGTGTGGTACCACATTACTACGTGAACCAAACCGGAAAAAACCCAGGATCCGTTCAACAAGTATGTGAAGAATGCGAAAGTATGAGTCTGATCAGTGAAAATCCCAGGCCTAACCTAGACCTAACATGCGTTATCCTCTAAAATATTGATCCAAACCAGGTTTAATGGACTGTTTCAGTGTGGTACCACATTAATATGTGATCCAAGCCAGAAAATAACCCAGGATCTGTTCAACGAGTATGTGAAGTGTGCGAAAGTATGTGTCTGATGAGGGCAAATCCCAGTCCTATCCCAGACATAACTTGCGTTATCCTCTACAGTATTGATCGAAACCAGGTTTAATCGACTGTTTCAGTGTGGTACCACATTACTACGTGATCCAAACCAGAAAGAACCTGGGATCAGTTCAACAAGTATGTGAAAAACGCGAAAGTATGAGCCTGATGAGGGCGAATCCCAGACCTATCTCAGACCTAACTTGCGTTATCCTCGAAAATATTGATCGAAACCAGGTTTAATTGACTGTTTCAGCGTGGTACCACATTACCACGTGATACAATCCAGAAATAGCCCAGGATCTAGCCATGAAGTATGAGAAATATGCGAAAGTATGAGCCTGATGAGGGCAAATCCTAGACGTAACCCAGACCTAACATACGTTATCCTCTAAAATATTTATCAAGACCAGGTTTAATTGAATGTTTCAGTGTGATACCACATTACTACGCGAACCAAACCAGAAAAAACCGAGGATCCGTTCAACAAGTATGTGAAGAATGCGAAGCTATGAGTCTGATCAGTGAAAATCTCAGGCCTAACCTAGACCTAACATGAATTATTCTCTAAAATATTGATCGAAACCAGGTTTAATGGACTGTTTCAGTGTGGTACCACACTACTACGTGATCCAATGTAGAAAAAACCCTCGATCAGGTCAACATGTATGTTAAAACTGCGAAAGTATGACCCTGATTAGGGCAAATCCCAGACCTATCCCAGACCTAACTTGCGTTGTCCTCTAACATATTGATCGAAACCAGGTTTAATGGACTGTTTCAGTGTGGTACCACACTACTACGTGATCCGAACCAGAAAAAACCCAGGATCCGTTCAACAAGTATGTGGAGAATGCGAAAGTATGAGTCTGATGAGTGAAAATCCCAGGCCTAACCTAGACCTAACATGCGTTATCCTCAAAAATATTGATCGAAACCTGGTTTAATCGACTGTTTCAGTGTGGTACCACATTACTATGTGATACAAACCAGAAAATAACCCAGGATCTGTTCAACGAGTATGTGAAGTGTGCGAAAGTATGAGTCTGATGAGGGCAAATCCCAGACCTATCCCAGACCTAACTTGCGTTATCCTCTAAAATATTGATCGAAACCAGGTTTAATCGACTGTTTCAGTGTGGTACCACTTTACTACGTGATCCAAAGCAGAAAAAAACCCTCGATCAGGTCAACATGTATGTTAAAACTGCGAAAGTATGACCCTGATGAGGGCAAATCTCAGGCCTAACCTATACCTAACATGCGTTGTCCTCTAAAATATTGATGGAAACCAGGTTTAATTGACTGTTTCAGTGTCGTACTTCATTACTACGTGATGCAATCCAGAAAAAGCCCTGGATCTAGCTATCAAGTATGAGAAATATGCGAAAGAATGAGCCTGATGAGAGCAAATCCCAGACCTATACCAGACCTAACATACGTTATCCTCTAAAATGTTTATCGAGTCCAGGTTTAATTGAATGTTTCAGTGTGGTACCACATTATTACGCGAACCAAACCGGAAAAAACCCAGGATCCGTTCAAGAAGTATGTGAGGAATGCGAAAGTATGAGTCTGATCAGTGAAAATCCCAGGCCTAACCTAGACCTAACATGCGTTATCCTCAATAGTATTGATCGAAACCAGGTTTAATCGACAGTTTCTGTGTGGTACCACAATACTACGTGATCCAAACCAGAAAAAAATCCAGAATCTGTTCAACGAGTATGTGAAGTGTGCGAAAGTATGAGTCTGATGAGGGCAAATCTCTGACCTATCCCGGACCTAACTTGCGTTATCCTCTAAAATATTGATCGAAACCAGGTTTAATTGACTGTTTTAGTGTGGTACCAGTTTACTACGTGATCCAAAGCAGAAAAAACCCTCGATCAGGTCAACATGCATGTTAAAACTGTGAAAGTATGACCCTGATGAGGGCAAATCCCAGGCCTAACCTAGACCTAACATGCGTTATCCTCTAAAATATTAATCGAAACCAGGTTTAGTCGACTGTTTCAGTGTGGTACCACATTACTACGTGATCCAAACCAGAAAGAAATCCAGGATCTGTTCAACGAGTATGTGAAGTGTGCGAAAGTATGAGTCTGATGAGGGCTAATCCCAGGCCTATCCCAGACCTAACTTGCGTTATCCTCTAAAATATTGATAGAAACCAGGTTTAATTGACTGTTTCATTTGTGGTACCACTTTACTACGTGATCCAAAGCAGAAAAAACCCTCGATCAGGTCAACATGCATGTTAAAACTGCGAAAGTATGACCCTGATGAGGGCAAATCCCAGGCCTAACCTAGACCTAACATGCGTTATCTTCTAAAATATTGAGCGAAACCAGGTTTAATGGACTGTTTCAGTGTAGTACCACACTACTTCGTGATCCAAACCAGAAAAAACACAGGATCTAGCCATGAAGTATGAGAAATATGCGAAAGTATGAGCCTGATGAGGGCAAATCCTAGACGTAACCCAGACCTAACATACGTTATCCTCTAAAATATTTATCAAGACCAGATTTAATTGAATGTTTCAGTGTGGTACCACATTACTACGTGAACCAAACCAGAAAAAACCCAGGATCCGTTCAACAAGTATGTGAAGAATGCGAAGCTATGAGTCTGATCAGTGAAAATCTCAGGCCTAACCTAGACCTAACATGAATTATTCTCTAAAATATTGATCGAAACCAGGTTTAATTGACTGTTTCAGTGTGGTACCACACTACTACGTGATCCAATGTAGAAAAAACCCTCGATCAGGTCAACATGTATGTTAAAACTGCGAAAGTATGACCCTGATTATGGCAAATTCCAGACCTATCCCAGACCTAACTTGCGTTATCCTCTAGAATATTGATCGAGTCCAGGTTTAATTGAATGTTTCAGTGTGGTACCACATTATTACGCGAACCAAACCGGAAAAACCCCAGGATCCGTTCAAGAAGTATGTGAGGAATGCGAAAGTATGAGTCTGATCAGTGAAAATCCCAGGCCTAACCTAGACCTAACATGAATTATTCTCTAAAATATTGATCGAAACCAGGTTTAATCGACAGTTTCAGTGTGGTACCACAATACTACGTGATACAAACCAGAAAAAAATCCAGGATCTGTTCAACGAGTATGTGAAGTGTGCGAAAGTATGAGTCTGATGAGGGCAAATCCCAGACCTATCCCAGACCTAACTTGCGTTATCCTCTAGAATATTGATCGAAACCAGGTTTAATCGACTGTTTCAGTGTGGTACCACTTTACTACGTGATCCAAAGCAGAAAAAACCCTCGATCAGGTTAACGTGTATGTTAAAACTGCGAAAGTATGACCCTGATGAGGGCAAATCTCAGGCCTAACCTATACCTAACATGCGTTGTCCTCTAAAATATTGATGGAAACCAGGTTTAATTGACTGTTTCAGTGTCGTACTTCATTACTACGTGATGCAATCCAGAAAAAGCCCTGGATCTAGCCATCAAGTATGAGAAATATGCGAAAGAATGAGCCTGATGAGAGCAAATCCCAGACCTATACCAGACATAACTTGCGTTATCCTCTAAAATATTGATTGAAACCAGGTTTAATTGACTGTTTCGGTGTGGTACCACATTACTACGTGATCCAATCCAGAAATAGCCCACGATCTATCCATGAAGTATGAGAAATATGCGAAAGTATGAGCCTGATGAGGGCAAATCCTAGACCTAACCCAGACCTAACATGCGTTAGCCTCAAAAATATTTATCAAGACCAGGTTTAATTGAATGTTTCAGTGTGGTACCACATTGCTACGTGATCCATACCAGAAATAACCCAGGATCTGTTCAACAAGTATGTGAAAAATGCGAAAGTATGATCCTGATGAGGGCAAATCACAGACCTATCCCAGACCTAACTTGCGTTGTCCTCTAAAATATTGATCGAAACCAGGTTTAATGGACTGTTTCAGTGTGGTACCACATTACTACGTGATCCAAACAAGAAAAAACCCAGGATCAGTTCAACAAGTATGTGAAAAACGCGAAAGTATGAGCCTGGTGAGGGCGAATCCTAGACCTATCTCAGACCTAACTTGCGTTATCCTCTAAAATATTGATCGAAACCAGGTTTAATTGACTGTCTCAGCGTGGTACCACATTACTACGTGATACAATCCAGAAATAGCCCAGGTATTTCTGGATCTAGCCATCAAGTATGAGCAATATGCGAAAGTATGACCCTGATGAGGGCAAATCCCAGACCTATCCCAGACCTAACTTGTGTTGTCCTCTAAAATATTGATCGAAACCAGTGTGAGCCTGATAAGGGCGAATCCCAGAACTATCTCAGACCTAACTTGCGTTATCCTCTAAAATATTGATCGAAACCAGGTTTAATTGACTGTTTCAGCGTGGTACCACATTACTACGTGATACAATCCAGAAATAGCCCAGGATCTAGCCATGAAGTATGAGAAATATGCGAAAGAATGAGCCTGATGGGAGCAAATCCCAGACCTATACCAGACATAACATGAATTATTCTCTAAAATATTGATCGAAACCAGGTTTAATGGACTGTTTCAGTGTGGTACCACATTACTACGTGATCCAAACCAGAAAAAATCCAGGATCTGTTCAACAAGTATGTGAATAACGCGAAAGTATGAGCCTGATGAGGGCAAATCCTAGACCTAACCCAGACCTAACATGCGATATCCTCTAAAATATTGATCGAAACCAGGTTTCATGGACTGTTTCAGTGTGGTACCACACTATTACGTGATCCAAACCAGAAAAAACCCAGGATCTGTTCAACAAGTATGTGAAAAACGCGAAAGTATGAGCCTGATGAGGGCAAATCTCTGACCTATCTCGGACCTAACTTGCGTTATCCTCTAAAATATTGATCGAAACCAGGTTTAATTGACTGTTTTAGTGTGGTACCAGTTTACTACGAGATCCAAAGCAGAAAAAACTCTCGATCAGGTCAACATGCATGTTAAAACTGCGAAAGCATGAGCCTGATGAGGGCAAATCCCAGACCTATCCCAGACCTAACATGCGTTATCCTCAAAAATATTAATCGAAACCAGGTTTAGTCGACTGTTTCAGTGTGGTACCACATTACTACGTGATACAATCCAGAAATAGCCCAGGATCTAGCCATGAAGTATGAGAAATATGCGAAAGAATGAGCCTGATGGGAGCAAATCCCAGACCTATACCAGACATAACACGAATTATTCTCTAAAATATTGATCGAAACCAGGTTTAATGGACTGTTTCAGTGTGGTACCACATTACTACGTGATCCAAACCAGAAAAAATCCAGGATCTGTTCATCAAGTATGTGAATAACGCGTAAGTATGAGCCTGATGAGGGCAAATCCTAGACCTAACCCAGACCTAACATGCGATATCCTCTAAAATATTGATCGAAACCAGGTTTCATGGACTGTTTCAGTGTGGTACCACACTACTACGTGATCCAAACCAGAAAAAACCCAGGATCTGTTCAACAAGTATGTGAAAAACGCGAAAGTATGAGCCTGATGAGGGCAAATCCCAGAGCTATCCCAGACCTAACTTCCGTTATCCTCTATAATATTGATCGTAACCAGGTTTAATTGACTGTTTCAGTGTGGTACCACATTACTACGTGATGCAATCCAGAAATAGCCCAGGATCTAGCCATGAAGTATTAGAAATATGCGAAAGTATGAGCCTGATGAGGGCAAGTCCTAGACCTTACCCTGACGTAACATGCGTTATCCTCTAAAATATTTATCAAGACCAGGTTTAATTGAATGTTTCAGTATGGTACCACACCACTGCGTGATCCAAACCAGAAAAGACCCAGGATCTGTTCAACAAGTATGTGAAAAACGCGAAAGTATGAGCCTGATGAGGGCAAATCCTAGACCTAACCCAGACCTAACATGCGTTATCCTCAAAGATATTGATCGAAACCAGGTTTAATTGACCGTTTCAGTGTGGTACCATATTACTGCGTGATCCAAACCAGAAAAAAACCCAGGAGCTGTTCAACAAGTACGTAAAGAATGCGAAAGTATGTGTCTGATGAGGGCAAATCCCAGGCCTATCCTAGACCTAACATGCGTTATCTTCTAAAATATCGATCGAAACCAGGTTTAATGGATTGTTTCCGTGTGGTACCACATTACTACGTGATCCATACCAGAAAAAGCCCAGGATCTAGCCATGAAGTATGAAAAATATGCGAAAGTATGAGCCTGATGAGGGCAAATCCCAGGCCTAACCTAGACCTAATTTGCATTATCCTCTAAAATATTGATCGAAACCAGGTTTAATGGACTGTTTCAGTGTGGTACCACATTACTATGTGTTCCAAACCAGAAAAAACCCAGGATCTGTTCAAGAAGTATGTGAAAAACGCGAAAGTATGAGCCAGATGAGGGCGAATCCCAGACCTATCCCAGACATAACTTGCGTTATCCTCTAAAATATTGATCGAAACCAGGTTTAATGGACTGTTTCAGTGTGGTACCACTTTACTACGTGATCCAAAGCAGAAAAAACCCTCGATCAGGTCAACATGTATGTTAAAACTGCGTAAGTATGACCCTGATGAGGGCAAATCCCAAGCCTAACCTAGACCTAACATGCGTTATCCTCAAAAATATTGATCGAAACCAGGTTTAATCAACTGTTTCAGTGTGGTACCTCATTACAACGTGATCCAAACCAGAAAAAAACCCAGGAGCTGTTCAGCAAGTACGTAAAGAATGCGAAAGTATGTGTCTGATGAGGGCAAATCCCAGGCCTAACCTAGACCTAACATGCGTTATCTTCTAAAATATCGATCGAAACCAGGTTTAATGGACTGTTTCAGTGTGGTACCATATTACTACGTCATCCAAACCAGAAAAAGCCCAGAATCTGCCCATCAAGTATGAGAAATATGCGAAAGTATGAGCCTGATGAGAGCAAATCCCAGAACTAACCTAGACCTAACATGAATTATTCTCTAAAATATTGATCGAAACCAGGTTTAATGGACTGTCTCAGTGTGGTACCACATTACTAGGTGATCCAAGCCAGAAAAAACCCAGGATCTGTTCAACTCGAATGTGAAAAACGCGACAGGATGAGCCTGATGAGGGCAAATCCCCAGACCTGTCCCAGACATAACTTGCGTTATCCTCTAAAATATTGATAGAAACCAGGTTTAATTGACAGTTTTAGTGTGGCACCACTTTACTACGTGATCCAAAGCAGAAAAAACCCTCGATGAGGTCAACATGTATGTTAAAACTGCGAAAGTATGATCCTGACGGGGGCATATCCCAGGCCTAACCTAGACCTAACATGCGTTGTCCTCTAAAATATTGATGGAAACCAGGTTTTATTGATTGTTTCAGTGTGGTCCCACATTACTACGTGATCGGAACCAGAAAAAACCCAGGATCTGATCGACAAGTTTGTGAAAAACGCGAAAGTATGAGCCTGATGAGGGCAAATCCCAGACCTATCCCAGACCTAACTTGCGTTATCCTCTAAAATATTGATCGAAACCTGGTTTAATTGACTGTTTCAGTGCGGTACTATATTACTACGTGATGCAATCCAGAAATAGCCCAGGATCTAGCCATGAAGTATGAGAAATATGCGGAAGTATGAGTCTGATGAGGGCTAATCCCAGGCCTCACCTAGACATAACATGCGTTATCCTCTAAAATATTGATCGAAACCAGGTTGAGTGGACTGTTTCAGTGTGGTACCACACTACTGCGTGATCCAAACCACAAAAAACCCAGGATCTGTTCAGCAAGTATGTGAAAAATGCGAAAGTATGAGTCTGATGAGTGAAAATCCCAGACCTATCGCAGACCTAAATTGCGTTATCCTCTAAAATATTGATCGAAACCAGGTTTAATGGACTGTTTCAGTGTGGTACCACTTTACTACGTGATCCAAAGCAGAAAAAACCCTCGATCAGGTCAACATGTATGTTAAAACTGCGTAAGTATGACCCTGATGAGGGCAAATCCCAAGCCTAACCTAGACCTAACATGCGTTATCCTCAAAAATATTGATCGAAACCAGGTTTAATCAACTGTTTCAGTGTGGTACCTCATTACAACGTGATCCAAACCAGAAAAAAACCCAGGAGCTGTTCAGCAAGTACGTAAAGAATGCGAAAGTATGTGTCTGATGAGGGCAAATCCCAGGCCTAACCTAGACCTAACATGCGTTATCTTCTAAAATATCGATCGAAACCAGGTTTAATGGACTGTTTCAGTGTGGTACCATATTACTGCGTCATCCAAACCAGAAAAAGCCCAGAATCTGCCCATCAAGTATGAGAAATATGCGAAAGTATGAGCCTGATGAGAGCAAATCCCAGAACTAACCTAGACCTAACATGAATTATTCTCTAAAATATTGATCGAAACCAGGTTTAATGGACTGTCTCAGTGTGGTACCACATTACTAGGTGATCCAAGCCAGAAAAAACCCAGGATCTGTTCAACTCGAATGTGAAAAACGCGACAGCATGAGCCTGATGAGGGCAAATCCCCAGACCTATCCCAGACATAACTTGCGTTATCCTCTAAAATATTGATAGAAACCAGGTTTAATTGAGTGTCTCACTGTGGTACCACATTACTGCGTGTTCCAAACCAGAAAAAACCCAGGATCCGTTCATCAAGTATGTGAAGAGTGCGAAAGTATGAGCCTGATCAGTGAAAATCTCAGGCCTTACCTAGTCCTAACTTGCGTTGTCCTCTAAAATATTGATGGAAACCAGGTTTTATTGATTGTTTCAGTGTGGTCCCACATTACTACGTGATCGAAACCAGAAAAAACCCAGGATCTGTTCAAGAAGTATGTGAAAAACGCGAAAGTATGAGCCTGATGAGGGCGAATCCCAGACCTATCCCAGACCTAAATTGCGTTATCCTCTAAAATATTGATCGAAACCAGGTTTAATGGACTGTTTCAGTGTGGTACCACTTTACTACGTGATCCAAAGCAGAAAAAACCCTCGATGAGGTCAACATGTATGTTAAAACTGCGAAAGTATGACCCTGACGAGGGCATATCCCAGGCCTAACCTAGACCTAACATGCGTTATCCTCTAAAATATTGGTCGAAACCAGGGTTAATCGACTGTATCAGTGTGGTACTACATTACTACGTGATCCAATCTAGAAAAAGCTCAGGATCTAGCCATCAAGTATGAAAAATATGCGATAGTATGAGCCTGATGAGGGCAAATTCTAGACCTATCCCAGACCTAACATGCGTTATCCTCTAAAATATTGATCGAAACCAGGTTTAATGGACTGTTTCAGTGTGGTACCACATTACTATGTGTTCCAAACCAGAAAAAACCCAGGATCTGTTCAAGAAGTATGTGAAAAACGCGAAAGTATGAGCCTGATGAGGGCGAATCCCAGACCTATCCCAGACCGAAATTGCGTTATCCTCTAAAATATTGATCGAAACCAGGTTTAATGGACTGTTTCAGTGTGGTACCACTTTACTACGTGATCCAAAGCAGAAAAAACCCTCGATCAGGTCAACATGTATGTTAAAACTGCGAAAGTATGAGTCTGATGAGGGCAAATCCCAGGCCTAACCTAGACCTAGCATGCGTTATCCTCAAAAATATTGATCGAAACCAGGTTTAATGGACTGTTTCAGTGTGGTACAACATTAATACGTGATCCAGTCCAGATAGAGCCCAGGATCTAGCCATGAAGTATTAGAAATATGCGAAAGTATGAGCCTGATGGGGGCAAATCCCAGGCCTAACCTACACATGACATGCGTTATCCTCTAAAATATTGATGGAAACCAGGTTTAATTGACTGTTTCAGTGTGGTACTACATTTCTACGTGATGCAATCCAGAAATAGCCCAGGATCTAGCCATGAAGTATGAGAAATATGCGAAAGTATGAGCCTGATGAGGGCAAATCCTAGACCTAACCCAGACCTAACATGCGTTATCCTCAAAGATATTGATCGAAACCAGGTTTAATGGACTGTTTCAGTGTGGTACCACATTACTACGTGATCCGAATCAGAAAAAACCCAGGATCTGTTCAACAAGTATGTGAAAAACGCGAAAGTATGAGCCTGATGAGGGCATATCCCAGACCTATCCTAGACATAACTTGCGTTATCGGCTAAAATATTGATGGAAACCAGGTTTAATTGACTGTTTCAGTGTGGTACTATATTACTACGTGATGCAATCCAGAAATAGCCCAGGATCTAGCCATGAAGTATGAGAAATATGCGAAAGTATGGGTCTGATGAGGGCAAATCCTAGACCTAGCCCAGACCTGACAAGCGTTATCCTCAAAGACATCGATCGAAACCAGGTTTAATCGACTGTTTCAGTGTGGTGCCACATTACTACGTGATCCCAACCAGAAAAAAACCCAGTATCTGTTCAACAAGTATGTGAAGTATGCGTAAGTATGAGTCTGATGAGGGCTAATCCCAGGTCTCACCTAGATATAACATGCGTTATCCTCTAAAATATTGATCGAAACCAGGTTGAGTGAACTGTTTCAGTGTGGTACCACACTACTGCGTGATCCAAACCAGAAAAAACCCAGGATCTGTTCAGCAAGTATGTGAAAAATGCGAAAGTATGAGTCTGATGAGTGAAAATCCCAGACCTATCGCAGACCTAACTTGCGTTGTCCTCTAAAATATTGATGGAACCCAGGTTTAATTGACTGTTTCAGTGTGGTACTACATTACTACGTGATGCAATCCAGAAATAGCCCAGGATCTAGCCATGAAGTATGAGAAATATGCGAAAGTATGAGCCTGATGCGGGCAAATCCTAGACCTAACCCAGACCTAACATGCGTTATTCTCTAAAATATTTATCAAGACCAGGTTTAATTGAATGTTTCACTGTGGTACCACATTACTACGTGTTCCAAACCAGAAAAAACCCAGGATCCGTTCAACAAGTATGTGAAGAATGCGAAAGTATGAGTCTGATCAGTGAAAATCTCAGGCCTTACCTAGACCTAACTTGCGTTGTCCTCTAAAATATTGATGGAAACCAGGTTTCATTGACTGTTTCAGTGTGGTACTACATTACTACGTGATGCAATCCAGAAAAGGCCCGGGATCTGTTCAATATGTATGAGAAATATGCGACAGTATGAGTCTGATGAGTGAAAATCCCAGGCCTAACCTAGACCTAACATGCGTTATCCTCTAAAATATTGAGCGAAACCAGGTTTAATGGACTGTTTCAGTGTGGTAGCACACTACTACGGGATACAAACCAGAAAAACCCAGGATCTGTTCAACAAGTATGTGAAAAACGCGAAAGTATGTGCCTGATGAGGGCGAATCCCAGACCTATGCCAGACCTAACTTGCGTTATCCTCTAAAATATTGATCGAAACCAGGTTTAATGGACTGTTTCAGTGTGGTACCACATTACTACGTGATCCAAACCAGAAAAAACCCAGGATCCGTTCAACAAGTATGTGAAGAATGCGAAAGTATGAGTCTGATGAGTGAAAATCCCAGGCCTAACCTAGACCTAACTTGCGTTATCCTCAAAAATATTGATCGAAACCAGGTTTAATTGACTGTTTCAGCGTGGTACCACATTACTACGTGATGCAATCCAGAAAAAGCCCAGGATCTAGCCATCAAGTATGAGAAATATGCGAAAGAATGTGCCTGATGAGAGCAAATCCCAGACCTAACCTAGACCTAACATGAATTATTCTCTAAAATATTGATCGAAACCAGGTTTAATCGACTGTTTCAGTGTGGTACCACATTACTATGTGATCCAAACCAGAAAATAACCCAGGATCTGTTCAACGAGTATGTGAAGTGTGCGAAAGTATGAGTCTGATGAGGTCAAATCCCAGACCTATCCCAAACCTAACTTGCGTTATCCTCTAAAATATTGATCGAAACCAGGTTTAATGGACTGTTTCAGTGTGGTACCACATTACTACGTGATCCAAACCAGAAAAAACCCAGGATCCGTTCAACAAGTATGTGAAGAATGCGAAAGTATGAGTCTGATGAGTGAAAATCCCAGACCTCACCTAGACCTAACATGCGTTATCCTCCAAAATATTGATCCAAACCAGGTTTCATTGACTGTTTCAGTGTGGTACCACACTACTACGTGATGCAAACCAGAAAAAACCCAGGATCTGTTCAACAAGTATGTGAAAAACGCGAAAGTATGAGCCTGATGAGGGCGAATCCCAGACCTATGCCAGACCTAACTTGCGTTATCCTCTAAAATATTGATCGAAACCAGGTTTAATTGACTGTTTCAGCGTGGTACCACATTACTACGTGATGCAATCCAGAAAAAGCCCAGGATCTAGCCATCAAGTATGAGAAATATGCGAAAGAACGAGCCTGATGAGAGCAAATCCCAGACCTAACCTAGACCTAACATGAATTATTCTCTAAAATATTGATCGAAACCAGGTTTAATTGACTGTTTCAGTGTGGTCCCACATTACAACGTGATCCAAACCAGAATAAACCCAGGATCCGTTCAACAAGTATGTGAAGAATGCGAAAGTATGAGTCTGATGAGTGAAAGTCCCAGGCCTAACCTAGACCTAACATGCGTTATCCTCAAAAATATTGATCGAAACCTGGTTTAATCGACTGTTTCAGTGTGGTACCACATTACTATATGATCCAAACCAGAAAGTAACCCAGGATCTGTTCAACGAGTATGTGAAGTGTGCGAAAGTATGAGTCTGATGAGGTCAAATCCCAGACCAATCCCAGACTTAACTTGCGTTATCCTCTAAAATATTGATCGAAACCAGGCTTAATCGACTGTTTCAGTGTGGTACCACATTACTACGTGATCCAAACCAGAAAAAACCCAGGATCAGTTCAACAAGTATGAGAGGAATGTGAAATTATGAGTCTGATGAGTGAAAATCCCAGGGCTAACCTAGGCCTAACATGCGTTATCCTCTAAAATATTTATCCAAACCAGGTTTAATGGACTGTTTCAGTGTGGTACCACACTACTACGTGATACAAACCAGAAAAACCCAGGATCTGTTCAACAAGTATGTGAAAAACGCGAAAGTATGTGCCTGATGAGGGCGAATCCCAGACCTATGCCAGACCTAACTTGCGTTATCCTCTAAAATATAGATCGAAACCAGGTTTAATTGACTGTTTCAGCGTGGTACCACATTACTACGTGATGCAATCCAGAAAAAGCCCAGGATCTAGCCATCAAGTATGAGAAATATGCGAAAGGACGAGCCTGATGAGAGCAAATCCCAGACCTAACCTAGACCTAACATGAATTATTCTCTAAAATATTGATCGAAACCAGGTTTAATTGACTGTTTCAGCGTGGTACCACATTACTACGTGATGCAATCCAGAAACAGCCCAGGATCAAGCCATCAACTATGAGAAATATGCGAAAGAATGTGCCTGATGAGAGCAAATCCCAGACCTAACCTAGACCTAACATGAATTATTCTCTAAAATATTGATCGAAACCAGGTTTAATCGACTGTTTCAGTGTGGTACCACATTACTATGTGATCCAAACCAGAAAATAACCCAGGATCTGTTCAACGAGTATGTGAAGTGTGCGAAAGTATGAGTCTGATGAGGTCAAATCCCAGACCAATCCCAAACCTAACTTGCGTTATCCTCTAAAATATTGATCGAAACCAGGTTTAATGGACTGTTTCAGTGTGGTACCACATTACTACGTGATCCAAACCAGAAAAAACCCAGGATCCGTTCAACAAGTATGTGAAGAATGCGAAAGTATGAGTCTGATGAGTGAAAATCCCAGACCTCACCTAGACCTAACATGCGTTATCCTCCAAAATATTGATCCAAACCAGGTTTCATTGACTGTTTCAGTGTGGTACCACACTACTACGTGATGCAAACCAGAAAAAACCCAGGATCTGTTCAACAAGTATGTGAAAAACGCGAAAGTATGAGCCTGATGAGGGCGAATCCCAGACCTATGCCAGACCTAACTTGCGTTATCCTCTAAAATATTGATCGAAACCAGGTTTAATTGACTGTTTCAGCGTGGTACCACATTACTACGTGATGCAATCCAGAAAAAGCCCAGGATCTAGACATCAAGTATGAGAAATATGCGAAAGAACGAGCCTGATGAGAGCAAATCCCAGACCTAACCTAGACCTAACATGAATTATTCTCTAAAATATTGATCGAAACCAGGTTTAATTGACTGTTTCAGTGTGGTCCCACATTACAACGTGATCCAAACCAGAAAAAACCCAGGATCCGTTCAACAAGTATGTGAAGAATGCGAAAGTATGAGTCTGATGAGTGAAAATCCCAGGCCTAACCTAGACCTAACATGCGTTATCCTCAAAAATATTGATCGAAACCTGGTTTAATCGACTGTTTCAGTGTGGTACCACATTACTATATGATCCAAACCAGAAAGTAACCCAGGATCTGTTCAACGAGTATGTGAAGTGTGCGAAAGTATGAGTCTGATGAGGTCAAATCCCAGGCCAATCCCAGACTTAACTTGCGTTATCCTCTAAAATATTGATCGAAACCAGGCTTAATCGACTGTTTCAGTGTGGTACCACATTACTACGTGATCCAAACCAGAAAAAAACCCAGGATCAGTTCAACAAGTATGAGAGGAATGCGAAATTATGAGTCTGATGAGTGAAAATCCCAGGGCTAACCTAGGCCTAACCTTGCGTTATCCTCTAAAATATTGATCCAAACCAGGTTTAATGGACTGTTTCAGTGTGGTACCACACTACTACGTGATACAAACCAGAAAAAACCCAGGATCTGTTCAACAAGTATGTGAAAAACGCGAAAGTATGAGCCTGATGAGGGCGAATCCCAGACCTATGTCAGACCTAACTTGCGTTATCCTCTAAAATATAGATCGAAACCAGGTTTAATTGACTGTTTCAGCGTGGTACCACATTACTACGTGATGCAATCCAGAAAAAGCCCAGGATCTAGCCATCAAGTATGAGAAATATGCGAAAGGACGAGCCTGATGAGAGCAAATCCCAGACCTAACCTAGACCTAACATGAATTATTCTCTAAAATATTGATCGAAACCAGGTTTAATTGACTGTTCCAGCGTGGTACCACATTACTACGTGATGCAATCCAGAAACAGCCCAGGATCAAGCCATCAACTATGAGAAATATGCGAAAGAATGTGCCTGATGAGAGCAAATCCCAGACCTAACCTAGACCTAACATGAATTATTCTCTAAAATATTGATCGAAACCAGGTTTAATCGACTGTTTCAGTGTGGTACCACATTACTACGTGATCCAAACCAGAAAAAACCCCGGATCAGTTCAACAAGTATGAGAGGAATGCGAAATTATGAGTCTGATGAGTGAAAATCCCAGGGCTAACCTAGGCCTAACATGCGTTATCCTCTAAAATATTGATCCAAACCAGGTTTAATGGACTGTTTCAGTGTGGTACCACACTACTACGTGATACAAACCAGAAAAACCCAGGATCTGTTCAACAAGTATGTGAAAAACGCGAAAGTATGTGCCTGATGAGGGCGAATCCCAGACCTATGCCAGACCTAACTTGCGTTATCCTCTAAAATATAGATCGAAACCAGGTTTAATTGACTGTTTCAGCGTGGTACCACATTACTACGTGATGCAATCCAGAAAAAGCCCAGGATCTAGCCATCAAGTATGAGAAATATGCGAAAGGACGAGCCTGATGAGAGCAAATCCCAGACCTAACCTAGACCTAACATGAATTATTCTCTAAAATATTGATCGAAACCAGGTTTAATTGACTGTTTCAGCGTGGTACCACATTACTACGTGATGCAATCCAGAAACAGCCCAGGATCAAGCCATCAACTATGAGAAATATGCGAAAGAATGTGCCTGATGAGAGCAAATCCCAGACCTAACCTAGACCTAACATGAATTATTCTCTAAAATATTGATCGAAACCAGGTTTAAACGACTGTTTCAGTGTGGTACCACATTACTATGTGATCCAAACCACAAAATAACCCAGGATCTGTTCAACGAGTATGTGAAGTGTGCGAAAGTATGAGTCTGATGAGGTCAAATCCCAGACCAATCCCAAACCTAACTTGCGTTATCCTCTAAAATATTGATCGAAACCAGGTTTAATGGACTGTTTCAGTGTGGTACCACATTACTACGTGATCCAAACCAGAAAAAACCCAGGATCCGTTCAACAAGTATGTGAAGAATGCGAAAGTATGAGTCTGATGAGTGAAAATCCCAGACCTCACCTAGACCTAACATGCGTTATCCTCCAAAATATTGATCCAAACCAGGTTTCATTGACTGTTTCAGTGTGGTACCACACTACTACGTGATGCAAACCAGAAAAAACCCAGGATCTGTTCAACAAGTATGTGAAAAACGCGAAAGTATGAGCCTGATGAGGGCGAATCCCAGACCTATGCCAGACCTAACTTGCGTTATCCTCTAAAATATAGATCGAAACCAGGTTTAATTGACTGTTTCAGCGTGGTACCACATTACTACGTGATGCAATCCAGAAAAAGCCCAGGATCTAGCCATCAAGTATGAGAAATATGCGAAAGGACGAGCCTGATGAGAGCAAATCCCAGACCTAACCTAGACCTAACATGAATTATTCTCTAAAATATTGATCGAAACCAGGTTTAATTGACTGTTTCAGCGTGGTACCACATTACTACGTGATGCAATCCAGAAACAGCCCAGGATCAAGCCATCAACTATGAGAAATATGCGAAAGAATGTGCCTGATGAGAGCAAATCCCAGGCCTAACCTAGACCTAACATGAATTATTCTCTAAAATATTGATCGAAACCAGGTTTAATCGACTGTTTCAGTGTGGTACCACATTACTATGTGATCCAAACCAGAAAATAACCCAGGATCTGTTCAACGAGTATGTGAAGTGTGCGAAAGTATGAGTCTGATGAGGTCAAATCCCAGACCTATCCCAAACCTAACTTGCGTTATCCTCTAAAATATTGATCGAAACCAGGTTTAATGGACTGTTTCAGTGTGGTACCACATTACTACGTGATCCAAACCAGAAAAAACCCAGGATCCGTTCAACAAGTATGTGAAGAATGCGAAAGTATGAGTCTGATGAGTGAAAATCCCAGGCCTAACCTAGACCTAACATGCGTTATCCTCAAAAATATTGATCGAAACCTGGTTTAATCGACTGTTTCAGTGTGGTACCACATTACTATATGATCCAAACCAGAAAGTAACCCAGGATCTGTTCAACGAGTATGTGAAGTGTGCGAAAGTATGAGTCTGATGAGGTCAAATCCCAGACCAATCCCAGACTTAACTTGCGTTATCCTCTAAAATATTGATCGAAACCAGGCTTAATCGACTGTTTCAGTGTGGTACCACATTACTACGTGATCCAAACCAGAAAAAAACCCAGGATCAGTTCAACAAGTATGAGAGGAATGCGAAATTATGAGTCTGATGAGTGAAAATCCCAGGGCTAACCTAGGCCTAACATGCGTTATCCTCTAAAATATTGATCCAAACCAGGTTTAATGGACTGTTTCAGTGTGGTACCACACTACTACGTGATACAAACCAGAAAAAACCCAGGATCTGTTCAACAAGTATGTGAAAAACGCGAAAGTATGAGCCTGATGAGGGCGAATCCCAGACCTATGCCAGACCTAACTTGCGTTATCCTCTAAAATATAGATCGAAACCAGGTTTAATTGACTGTTTCAGCGTGGTACCACATTACTACGTGATGCAATCCAGAAAAAGCCCAGGATCTAGCCATCAAGTATGAGAAATATGCGAAAGGACGAGCCTGATGAGAGCAAATCCCAGACCTAACCTAGACCTAACATGAATTATTCTCTAAAATATTGATCGAAACCAGGTTTAATTGACTGTTTCAGCGTGGTACCACATTACTACGTGATGCAATCCAGAAACAGCCCAGGATCAAGCCATCAACTATGAGAAATATGCGAAAGAATGTGCCTGATGAGAGCAAATCCCAGACCTAACCTAGACCTAACATGAATTATTCTCTAAAATATTGATCGAAACCAGGTTTAATCGACTGTTTCAGTGTGGTACCACATTACTATGTGATCCAAACCAGAAAATAACCCAGGATCTGTTCAACGAGTATGTGAAGTGTGCGAAAGTATGAGTCTGATGAGGTCAAATCCCAGACCTATCCCAAACCTAACTTGCGTTATCCTCTAAAATATTGATCGAAACCAGGTTTAATGGACTGTTTCAGTGTGGTACCACATTACTACGTGATCCAAACCAGAAAAAACCCAGGATCCGTTCAACAAGTATGTGAAGAATGCGAAAGTATGAGTCTGATGAGTGAAAATCCCAGACCTCACCTAGACCTAACATGCGTTATCCTCCAAAATATTGATCGAAACCTGGTTTAATCGACTGATTCAGTGTGGTACCACATTACTATGTGATCCAAACCAGAAACAGCCCAGGATCTAGCCATGAAGTATGAGAAATATGCGAAAGTATGAGCCTGATGAGGGTAAATCCTAGACCTATCCCAGACCTGACATGCGCTATCCTCTAAAATATTTATCAAGACCAGGTTTAATTGATTGTTTCAGTGTGGTCCCACATTACTACGTGATCCAATCCAGAAAAAGCCCAGGATCTAGCCATCAAGTATGAGTAATATGCGAAAGAATGAGCCTGATGAGAGTAAATCCCAGACCTAACCTAGACGTAACATGAATTATTCTCTAAAATATTGATCGAAACCAGGTTTAATTGACTGTTTCAGTGAGGTCCCACATTACTACGTGATCCAAACCAGAAAAAACCCAGGATCCGCTCAACAAGTATGTGAAGAATGCGAAAGTATGAGTCTGATGAGGGCAAATCCCGGACCTATCCCAGATCTAACTTGCGATATCCTCTAAAATATTGACCGAAACCAGGTTTAATTGACTGTTTTATTGTGGTACCACTTTACTACGTGATCCAAAGCAGAAAAAACCCTCGATCAGGTCAACATGCATGTTAAAACTGGGAAAGTATGACCCTGATGAGGGCAAATCACAGACGTAACCCAGACCTAACATGCGTTATCCTCTAAAATATTTATCCAGACCAGGTTTCATTGAATGTTTCAGTGTGGTACCACTTTACTATGTGATCCAATCCAGAAATAGCCCAGGATCTAGCCATGAGGTATGAGAAATATGCGAAAGTAAGAGCCTGATGAGGGCAAATCCTAGACCTATCCCAGACCTAACTTGCGTTATCCTCTAAAGTATTGATCGAAACCAGGTTTAATTGACTGTTTCTGCGTGATACCACATTACTACGTGATACAATCCAGAAACAGCCCAGGATCTAGCCATGAAGTATGAGGAATATGCGAAAGTATGAGCCTGATGAGGGCAAATCCTAGACCTAACCACGACCTAACATGCGTTATCGTCTAAAATATTGATCGAAACCTGGTTTAATTGAATGTTTCAGAGTGGAACCACATTACTATGTGATCCAAACCAGAAAAGACCCAGGATCTGTTCAACAAGTTTGTGAAAAACGCGAAAGTATGAGCCTGATGAGGGCAAATCCCAGACCTATCCCAGACCTAACTTGCGTTATCCTCTAAAATATTGATCGAAACCAGGTTTAGTCAACTGTTTCAGTGTGGTACCACATTACTACCTGATCCAAACCAGAAAAAACCCAGGTTCCGTTCAACAAGTATGTGAAGAATGCGAAAGTATGAGTCTGATGTGTGAAAATCCCAGACCTAACCTAGACCTAACATGCGTTATCCTCTAAAATATTGATCCAAACCAGGTTTAATGGACTGTTTCAGTGTGGCACCACACTACTACGTGATCCAAACGAGAAAAAACCCAGGATCTGTTCAACAAGTATGTGAAGAACGCGAAAATATGAGTCTGATGAGGGCAAATCCCAGACCTATCCCAGACCTAACATGCGTTATCCTCTAAAATATTTATCCAGACCAGGTTTCATTGAATGTTTCAGTGTGGTACCACTTTACTACGAGATCCAATCCAGAAATAGCCCAGGATCTAGCCATGAAGTATGAGAAATATGCGAAAGTATGAGCCTGATGAGGGCAAATCCCAGGCCTAACCTAGACCTAACATGCGTTGTCCTCTAAAATATTGATGGAAACCAGGTTTAATTGACTGTTTCAGTGTTGTACTTCATTACTACGTGATGCGATCCAGAAAAAGCCCAGGATCTAGCCATCAAGTATGAGAAATATGCGAAAGAATGAGCCTGATGAGAGCAAATCCCAGACCTAACCTAGACCAAACATGAATTATTCTCTAAAATATTGGTCGAAACCATGTTTAATTGACTGTTTCAGTGTTGTACTTCATTACTACGTGATGCAATCCAGAAAAAGCCCAGGATCTAGCCATCAAGTATGAGAAATATGCGAAAGAATGAGCCTGATGAGGGCAAATCCTAGACCTAACCCAGACCTAACATGCGTTATCTTCTAAAATATTTATCCAGACCAGGTTTCATTGAATGTTTCAGTGTGGTACCACTTTACAACGTGATCCAATCCAGAAATAGCCCAGGATCTAGCCATGAAGTATGAGAAATATGCGAAAGTATGAGCCTGATGAGGGCAAATCCAAGACCTATCCCAGACCTAACTTGCGTTGTCCTCTAAGATATTGATGGAGACCAGGTTCAATTGACTGTTTCAGTGTAGTACTTCATTACTACGTGATGCAATCCAGAAAAAGCCCAGGATCTAGCCATGAAGTATGAGAAATATGCGAAAGTAAGAGCCTGATGAGTGCAAATCCTAGACCTAACCCAGACCTAACATGCGTTATCCTCTGAAATATTTATCAAGACCAGGTTTAATTGAATGTTTCACTGTGGTACTACATTACTATGTGATGCAATCCAGAAAAAGCCCAGGATCTAGCCATCAAGTTTGAGAAATATGCGAAAGAATGAGCCTGATGAGGGCAAATACTAGACCTAACCCAGACCTAACATGCGTTATCCTCTAAAATATTTATCCAGACCAGGTTTCGTTGAATGTTTCAGTGTGGTACCACTTTACAACGTGATCCAATCCAGAAATAGCCCAGGATCTAGCCATGAAGTATGAGAAATATGCGAAAGTATGAGCCTGATGAGGGCAAATACTAGACCTAACCCAGACCTAACATGCGTTATCCTCTAAAATATGGATCGCAACCAGGTTTAATGGACTGTTTCAGTGTGGTACCACACTACTACGTGATCCAAACCAGAAAAAACCCAGGATCTGTTCAACAAGTATGTGAAAAACGCGAAAGTATGAGTCTGATGAGGGCAAATCCAAGACCTATCCCAGACTTAACTTGCGCTATCCTCTAAAATATTGATCGAAACCAGGATTAATCGACTGTATCAGCGTGGTACCACATTACTACGTGATACAATCCAGAAACAGCCCAGGATCTAGCCATGAAGTATGAGAAATATGCGAAAGTATGAGCCTGATGAGGGCAAATCCTAGACCTAACCCAAACCTAACATGCGTTATCCTCTAAAATATTTATCAAGACCAGGTTTAATTGAATGTTTCAGTGTGGTACCACATTTCTACGTGATCAAAACGAGAAAAAACCCAGGATCCGTTCAACAAGTATGTGAAGAATGCGAAAGTATGAGTCTGATCAGTGAAAATCTCAGGCCTTACCTAGACCTAACTAGCGTTGTCCTCTAAAATAATGATGGAAACCAGGTTTCATTGACTGTTTCAGTGTGGTACTACATTATTACGTGATGCAATCCAGAAAAAGCCCAGGATCTAGCCATCAAGTATGAGAAATATGCGAAAGAATGAGCCTGACGAGAGCAAATCCCAGACCTAACCCAGACCTAAGATGCGTTATCCTCTAAAATATTTATCCAGACCAGGTTTCATTGAATGTTTCAGTGTGGTACCACTTTAATACGTGATCCAATCCAGAAATAGCCCAGGATCTAGCCATGAAGTATGAGAAATATGCGAAAGTATGAGCCTGATGAGGGCAAATACTAGACCTAACCCAGACCTAACATGCGTTATCCTCTAAAATATTTATCAAGACCAGGTTTAATTGATTGTTTCAGTGTGGTCCCACATTACTACGTGTTCCATGCCAGAAAAAACCCAGGATCTGTTTAACATGTATGAGAAATGTGCGGAAGAATGAGCCTGATGAGAGCAAATCCCAGACCTAACCTAGACCTAACATGAATTATTCTCTAAAATATTGATCGAAACCAGGTTTAATTGATTGTTTCAGTGTGGTCCCACATTACTACGTGTTCCATGCCAGAAAAAACCCAGGATCTGTTCAACAAGTATGTGAAAAACGCGAAAGTATGAGCCTGATGAGGGCAAATCCCAGACCTATCCCAGACCTAACTTGCGTTGTCCTCTAAGATATTGATGGAAACCAGGTTTAATTGACTGTTTCAGTGTTGTACTTCATTACTACGTGATGCGATCCAGAAAAAGCCCAGGATCTAGCCATCAAGTATGAGAAATATGCGAAAGAATGAGCCTGATGAGAGCAAATCCCAGACCTAACCTAGACCAAACATGAATTATTCTCTAAAATATTGGTCGAAACCATGTTTAATTGACTGTTTCAGTGTTGTACTTCATTACTACGTGATGCAATCCAGAAAAAGCCCAGGATCTAGCCATCAAGTATGAGAAATATGCGAAAGAATGAGCCTGATGAGGGCAAATCCTAGACCTAACCCAGACCTAACATGCGTTATCTTCTAAAATATTTATCCAGACCAGGTTTCATTGAATGTTTCAGTGTGGTACCACTTTACAACGTGATCCAATCCAGAAATAGCCCAGGATCTAGCCATGAAGTATGAGAAATATGCGAAAGTATGAGCCTGATGAGGGCAAATCCAAGACCTATCCCAGACCTAACTTGCGTTGTCCTCTAAGATATTGATGGAGACCAGGTTCAATTGACTGTTTCAGTGTAGTACTTCATTACTACGTGATGCAATCCAGAAAAAGCCCAGGATCTAGCCATGAAGTATGAGAAATATGCGAAAGTATGAGCCTGATGAGTGCAAATCCTAGACCTAACCCAGACCTAACATGCGTTATCCTCTGAAATATTTATCAAGACCAGGTTTAATTGAATGTTTCACTGTGGTACTACATTACTATGTGATGCAATCCAGAAAAAGCCCAGGATCTAGCCATCAAGTTTGAGAAATATGCGAAAGAATGAGCCTGATGAGGGCAAATACTAGACCTAACCCAGACCTAACATGCGTTATCCTCTAAAATATTTATCCAGACCAGGTTTCGTTGAATGTTTCAGTGTGGTACCACTTTACAACGTGATCCAATCCAGAAATAGCCCAGGATCTAGCCATGAAGTATGAGAAATATGCGAAAGTATGAGCCTGATGAGGGCAAATACTAGACCTAACCCAGACCTAACATGCGTTATCCTCTAAAATATGGATCGCAACCAGGTTTAATGGACTGTTTCAGTGTGGTACCACACTACTACGTGATCCAAACCAGAAAAAACCCAGGATCTGTTCAACAAGTATGTGAAAAACGCGAAAGTATGAGTCTGATGAGGGCAAATCCAAGACCTATCCCAGACTTAACTTGCGCTATCCTCTAAAATATTGATCGAAACCAGGATTAATCGACTGTATCAGCGTGGTACCACATTACTACGTGATACAATCCAGAAACAGCCCAGGATCTAGCCATGAAGTATGAGAAATATGCGAAAGTATGAGCCTGATGAGGGCAAATCCTAGACCTAACCCAAACCTAACATGCGTTATCCTCTAAAATATTTATCAAGACCAGGTTTAATTGAATGTATCAGTGTGGTACCACATTACTACGTGAACCAAACCAGAAAAAACCCAGGATCCGTTCAACAAGTATGTTAAAACTGCGACAGTATGACCCTGATGAGGGCAAATCCCAGGCCTAACCTAGACCTAACATGCGTTGTCCTCTAAAATAATGATGGAAACCAAGTTTAATTGACTGTTTCAGTGTTGTACTTCATTAGTACGTGATGCAATCCAGTAAAAGCCCAGGATCTAGCCATGAAGTATGAGAAATATGCGAAAGAATGAGCCTGATGAGAGCAAATCCCTGACCTAACCTAGACCTAACATGAACTATTCTCTAAAATATTGATCAAAACCAGGTTTAATTGACTGTTTCAGTGTGGTGCCACATTACTACGTGATCCAATCAAGAAATAGCCCAGGATCTAGCCATGAAGTATGAGAAATATGCGAAAGTATGAGCCTGATGAGGGCAAATACTAGACCTAACCCAGACCTAACATGCGTTATCCTCTAAAATATTTATCAAGACCAGGTTTAATTGATTGTTTCAGTGTGGTCCCACATTACTACGTGTTCCATGCCAGAAAAAACCCAGGATCTGTTTAACATGTATGAGAAATGTGCGGAAGAATGAGCCTGATGAGAGCAAATCCCAGACCTAACCTAGACCTAACATGAATTATTCTCTAAAATATTGATCGAAACCAGGTTTAATTGATTGTTTCAGTGTGGTCCCACATTACTACGTGTTCCATGCCAGAAAAAACCCAGGATCTGTTCAACAAGTATGTGAAAAACGCGAAAGTATGAGCCTGATGAGGGCAAATCCCAGACCTATCCCAGACCTAACTTGCGTTGTCCTCTAAGATATTGATGGAAACCAGGTTTAATTGACTGTTTCAGTGTTGTACTTCATTACTACGTGATGCGATCCAGAAAAAGCCCAGGATCTAGCCATCAAGTATGAGAAATATGCGAAAGAATGAGCCTGATGAGGGCAAATCCTAGACCTAACCCAGACCTAACATGCGTTATCTTCTAAAATATTTATCCAGACCAGGTTTCATTGAATGTTTCAGTGTGGTACCACTTTACAACGTGATCCAATCCAGAAATAGCCCAGGATCTAGCCATGAAGTATGAGAAATATGCGAAAGTATGAGCCTGATGAGGGCAAATCCCAGACCTATCCCAGACCTAACTTGCGTTGTCCTCTAAGATATTGATGGAAACCAGGTTTAATTGACTGTTTCAGTGTAGTACTTCATTACTACGTGATGCAATCCAGAAAAAGCCCAGGATCTAGCCATGAAGTATGAGAAATATGCGAAAGTATGAGCCTGATGAGTGCAAATCCTAGACCTAACCCAGACCTAACATGCGTTATCCTCTGAAATATTTATCAAGACCAGGTTTAATTGAATGTTTCACTGTGGTACTACATTACTATGTGATGCAATCCAGAAAAAGCCCAGGATCTAGCCATCAAGTTTGAGAAATATGCGAAAGAATGAGCCTGATGAGGGCAAATACTAGACCTAACCCAGACCTAACATGCGTTATCCTCTAAAATATTTATCCAGACCAGGTTTCGTTGAATGTTTCAGTGTGGTACCACTTTGCAACGTGATCCAATCCAGAAATAGCCCAGGATCTAGCCATGAAGTATGAGAAATATGCGAAAGTATGAGTCTGATGAGGGCAAATCCAAGACCTATCCCAGACTTAACTTGCGCTATCCTCTAAAATATTGATCGAAACCAGGATTAATCGACTGTATCAGCGTGGTACCACATTACTACGTGATACAATCCAGAAACAGCCCAGGATCTAGCCATGAAGTATGAGAAATATGCGAAAGTATGAGCCTGATGAGGGCAAATCCTAGACCTAACCCAAACCTAACATGCGTTATCCTCTAAAATATTTATCAAGACCAGGTTTAATTGAATGTATCAGTGTGGTACCACATTACTACGTGAACCAAACCAGAAAAAACCCAGGATCCGTTCAACAAGTATGTGAAGAATGCGAAAGTATGAGTCTGATCAGTGAAAATCTCAGGCCTTACCTAGACCTAACTAGCGTTGTCCTCTAAAATATTGATGGAAACCAGGTTTCATTGACTGTTTCAGTGTGGTACTACATTATTACGTGATGCAATCCAGAAAAAGCCCAGGATCTAGCCATCAAATATGAGAAATATGCGAAAGAATGAGCCTGACGAGAGCAAATCCCAGACCTAACCCAGACCTAAGATGCGTTATCCTCTAAAATATTTATCCAGACCAGGTTTCATTGAATGTTTCAGTGTGGTACCACTTTAATACGTGATCCAATCCAGAAATAGCCCAGGATCTAGCCATGAAGTATGAGAAATATGCGAAAGTATGAGCCTGATGAGGGCAAATACTAGACCTAACCCAGACCTAACATGCGTTATCCTCTAAAATATTTATCAAGACCAGGTTTAATTGATTGTTTCAGTGTGGTCCCACATTACTACGTGTTCCATGCCAGAAAAAACCCAGGATCTGTTTAACATGTATGAGAAATGTGCGGAAGAATGAGCCTGATGAGAGCAAATCCCAGACCTAACCTAGACCTAACATGAATTATTCTCTAAAATATTGATCGAAACCAGGTTTACTTGACTGTTTCAGTGTGGTCCCACATTACTACGTGATCCAAACCAGAAAAAACCCAGGATCTGTTCAACAAGTATGTGAAAAACGCGAAACTGTGAGCCTGATGAGGGCAAATCTTAGACCTAACCTTGACCTAACATGCGTTATCCTCTAAGATATTTATCGAGACCAGGTTTCATTGAATGTTTCAGTGTGGTACCACTTTACTACATGATCCAATCCAGAAATAGCCCAGGAGCTAGCCATGAAGTATGAGAAATATGCGAAAGTATGAGCCTGATGAGGGCAAATCCTAGACCTAACCCAGACCTAACACGCGTTATTCTCTAAAATATTTATCAAGACCAGGTTTAATTGAATGTTTCAGTGTGGTACCACATTACTACGTGATCCAAACCAGAAAAAACCCAGGATCCGTTCAACAAGTATGTGAAGAATGCGAAAGTATGAGTCTGATCAGTGAAAATCTCAGGCCTTACCTAGACCTAACATGCGTTGTCTTCTAAAATATTCATGGAAACCAGGTTTAATCGACTGTTTCAGCGTGGTACCACATTACTACGTGATACAATCCAGAAACAGCCCAGGATCTAGCCATGAAGTATGAGAAATATGCGAAAGTATGAGCCTGATGAGTGCAAATCCTCGACCTAACCCAAACCTAACATGCGTTATCCTCTAAAATATGGATCGCAACCAGGTTTAATTGAATGTATCAGTGTGGTACCACATTACTACGTGAACCAAACCAGAAAAAACCCAGGATCCGTTCAACAAGTATGTTAAAACTGCGACAGTATGACCCTGATGAGGGCAAATCCCAGGCCTAACCTAGACCTAACATGCGTTGTCCTCTAAAATAATGATGGAAACCAAGTTTAATTGACTGTTTCAGTGTTGTACTTCATTAGTACGTGATGCAATCCAGTAAAAGCCCAGGATCTAGCCATGAAGTATGAGAAATATGCGAAAGAATGAGCCTGATGAGAGCAAATCCCTGACCTAACCTAGACCTAACATGAACTATTCTCTAAAATATTGATCAAAACCAGGTTTAATTGACTGTTTCAGTGTGGTGCCACATTACTACGTGATCCAATCAAGAAATAGCCCAGGATCTAGCCATGAAGTATGAGAAATATGCGAAAGTATGAGCCTGATGAGGGCAAATACTAGACCTAACCCAGACCTAACATGCGTTATCCTCTAAAATATTTATCAAGACCAGGTTTAATTGATTGTTTCAGTGTGGTCCCACATTACTACGTGTTCCATGCCAGAAAAAACCCAGGATCTGTTTAACATGTATGAGAAATGTGCGGAAGAATGAGCCTGATGAGAGCAAATCCCAGACCTAACCTAGACCTAACATGAATTATTCTCTAAAATATTGATCGAAACCAGGTTTAATTGATTGTTTCAGTGTGGTCCCACATTACTACGTGTTCCATGCCAGAAAAAACCCAGGATCTGTTCAACAAGTATGTGAAAAACGCGAAAGTATGAGCCTGATGAGGGCAAATCCCAGACCTATCCCAGACCTAACTTGCGTTGTCCTCTAAGATATTGATGGAAACCAGGTTTAATTGACTGTTTCAGTGTTGTACTTCATTACTACGTGATGCGATCCAGAAAAAGCCCAGGATCTAGCCATCAAGTATGAGAAATATGCGAAAGAATGAGCCTGATGAGGGCAAATCCTAGACCTAACCCAGACCTAACATGCGTTATCTTCTAAAATATTTATCCAGACCAGGTTTCATTGAATGTTTCAGTGTGGTACCACTTTACAACGTGATCCAATCCAGAAATAGCCCAGGATCTAGCCATGAAGTATGAGAAATATGCGAAAGTATGAGCCTGATGAGGGCAAATCCCAGACCTATCCCAGACCTAACTTGCGTTGTCCTCTAAGATATTGATGGAAACCAGGTTTAATTGACTGTTTCAGTGTAGTACTTCATTACTACGTGATGCAATCCAGAAAAAGCCCAGGATCTAGCCATGAAGTATGAGAAATATGCGAAAGTATGAGCCTGATGAGTGCAAATCCTAGACCTAACCCAGACCTAACATGCGTTATCCTCTGAAATATTTATCAAGACCAGGTTTAATTGAATGTTTCACTGTGGTACTACATTACTATGTGATGCAATCCAGAAAAAGCCCAGGATCTAGCCATCAAGTTTGAGAAATATGCGAAAGAATGAGCCTGATGAGGGCAAATACTAGACCTAACCCAGACCTAACATGCGTTATCCTCTAAAATATTTATCCAGACCAGGTTTCGTTGAATGTTTCAGTGTGGTACCACTTTGCAACGTGATCCAATCCAGAAATAGCCCAGGATCTAGCCATGAAGTATGAGAAATATGCGAAAGTATGAGCCTGATGAGGGCAAATCCTAGACCTAACCCAAACCTAACATGCGTTATCCTCTAAAATATTTATCAAGACCAGGTTTAATTGAATGTATCAGTGTGGTACCACATTACTACGTGAACCAAACCAGAAAAAACCCAGGATCCGTTCAACAAGTATGTGAAGAATGCGAAAGTATGAGTCTGATCAGTGAAAATCTCAGGCCTTACCTAGACCTAACTAGCGTTGTCCTCTAAAATATTGATGGAAACCAGGTTTCATTGACTGTTTCAGTGTGGTACTACATTATTACGTGATGCAATCCAGAAAAAGCCCAGGATCTAGCCATCAAATATGAGAAATATGCGAAAGAATGAGCCTGACGAGAGCAAATCCCAGACCTAACCCAGACCTAAGATGCGTTATCCTCTAAAATATTTATCCAGACCAGGTTTCATTGAATGTTTCAGTGTGGTACCACTTTAATACGTGATCCAATCCAGAAATAGCCCAGGATCTAGCCATGAAGTATGAGAAATATGCGAAAGTATGAGCCTGATGAGGGCAAATACTAGACCTAACCCAGACCTAACATGCGTTATCCTCTAAAATATTTATCAAGACCAGGTTTAATTGATTGTTTCAGTGTGGTCCCACATTACTACGTGTTCCATGCCAGAAAAAACCCAGGATCTGTTTAACATGTATGAGAAATGTGCGGAAGAATGAGCCTGATGAGAGCAAATCCCAGACCTAACCTAGACCTAACATGAATTATTCTCTAAAATATTGATCGAAACCAGGTTTACTTGACTGTTTCAGTGTGGTCCCACATTACTACGTGATCCAAACCAGAAAAAACCCAGGATCTGTTCAACAAGTATGTGAAAAACGCGAAACTGTGAGCCTGATGAGGGCAAATCTTAGACCTAACCTTGACCTAACATGCGTTATCCTCTAAGATATTTATCGAGACCAGGTTTCATTGAATGTTTCAGTGTGGTACCACTTTACTACATGATCCAATCCAGAAATAGCCCAGGAGCTAGCCATGAAGTATGAGAAATATGCGAAAGTATGAGCCTGATGAGGGCAAATCCTAGACCTAACCCAGACCTAACACGCGTTATTCTCTAAAATATTTATCAAGACCAGGTTTAATTGAATGTTTCAGTGTGGTACCACATTACTACGTGATCCAAACCAGAAAAAACCCAGGATCCGTTCAACAAGTATGTGAAGAATGCGAAAGTATGAGTCTGATCAGTGAAAATCTCAGGCCTTACCTAGACCTAACATGCGTTGTCTTCTAAAATATTCATGGAAACCAGGTTTAATCGACTGTTTCAGCGTGGTACCACATTACTACGTGATACAATCCAGAAACAGCCCAGGATCTAGCCATGAAGTATGAGAAATATGCGAAAGTATGAGCCTGATGAGTGCAAATCCTCGACCTAACCCAAACCTAACATGCGTTATCCTCTAAAATATGGATCGCAACCAGGTTTAATGGACTGTTTCAGTGTGGTACCACACTACTACGTGATCCAAACCACAAAAAACCCAGGATCCGTTCAACAAGTATGTTAAAACTGCGACAGTATGACCCTGATGAGGGCAAATCCCAGGCCTAACCTAGACCTAACATGCGTTGTCCTCTAAAATATTGATGGAAACCAAGTTTAATTGACTGTTTCAGTGTTGTACTTCATTACTACGTGATGCAATCCAGAAAAAGCCCAGGATCTAGCCATCAAGTATGAGAAATATGCGAAAAAATGAGACTGATGAGAGCAAATCCCTGACCTAACCTAGACCTAACATGAATTATTCTCTAAAATATTGATCGAAACCAGGTTTAATTGACTGTTTCAGTGTTGTACTTCATTACTACGTGATGCAATCCAGAAAAAGCCCAGGATCTAGCCATCAAGTATGAGAAATATGCGAAAGAATGAGCCTGATGAGGGCAAATCCTAGACCTAACCCAGACCTAACATGCGTTATCCTCTAAAATATTTATCCAGACCAGGTTTAATTGAATGTTTCAGTGTGGTACCACTTTACAACGTGATCCAATCCAGAAATAGCCCAGGATCTAGCCATGAAGTATGAGAAATATGCGAAAGTATGAGCCTGATGAGGGCAAATACTAGACCTAACCCAGACCTAACATGCGTTATCCTCTAAAATATGGATCGCAACCAGGTTTAATGGACTGTTTCAGTGTGGTACCACACTACTACGTGATCCAAACCAGAAAAAACCCAGGATCTGTTCAACAAGTATGTGAAAAACGCGAAAGTATGAGTCTGATGAGGGCAAATCCAAGACCTATACCAGACTTAACTTGCGTTATGCTCTAAAATATTGATCGAAACCAGGTTTAATCGACTGTATCAGCGTGGTACCACATTTCTACGTGATGCAATCCAGAAAAAGCCCAGGATCTAGCCATGAAGTATGAGAAATATGCGAAAGTATGAGCCTGATGAGGGCAAATCCTAGGCCTAACCCAAACCTAACATTCGTTATTCTCTAAAATATTCATGGAAACCAGGTTTAATCGACTGTTTCAGCGTGGTACCACATTACTACGTGATACAATCCAGAAACAGCCCAGGAGCTAGCCATGAAGTATGAGAAATATGCGAAAGTATGAGCCTGATGAGGGCAAATCCTAGGCCTAACCCAAACCTAACATGCGTTATCCTCTAAAATATTTATCAAGACCAGGTTTAATTGCATGTATCAGTGTGGTACCACATTACTACGTGAACCAAACCAGAAAAAACCCAGGATCCGTTCAACAAGTATGTTAAAACTGCGACAGTATGACCCTGATGAGGGCAAATCCCAGGCCTAACCTAGACCTAACATGCGTTGTCCTCTAAAATAATGATGGAAACCAAGTTTAATTGACTGTTTCAGTGTTGTACTTCTTTACTACGTGATGCAATCCAGAAAAAGCCCAGGATCTAGCCATCAAGTATGAGAAATATGCGAAAGAATGAGCCTGATGAGAGCAACTCCCTGACCTAACCTAGACCTAACATGAACTATTCTCTAAAATATTGATCAAAACCAGGTTTAATTGACTGTTTCAGTGTGGTGCCACATTACTACGTGATCCAATCAAGAAATAGCCCAGGATCTAGCCATGAAGTATGAGAAATATGCGAAAGTATGAGCCTGATGAGGGCAAATCCTAGACCTAACCCAGACCTAACATGCGTTATTCTCTAAAATATTTATCAAGACCAGGTTTAATTGAATGTTTCAGTGTGGTACCACATTACTACGTGATCAAAACCAGAAAAAACCCAGGATCCGTTCAACAAGTATGTGAAGAATGCGAAAGTATGTGTCTGATCAGTGAAAATCTCAGGCCTTACCTAGACCTAACTAGCGTTGTCCTCTAAAATATTGATGGAAACCAGGTTTCATTGACTGTTTCAGTGTGGTACTACATTATTACGTGATGCAATCCAGAAAAAGCCCAGGATCTAGCCATCAAGTATGAGAAATATGCGAAAGAATGAGCCTGACGAGAGCAAATCCCAGACCTAACCCAGACCTAAGATGCGTTATCCTCTAAAATATTTATCCAGACCAGGTTTCATTGAATGTTTCAGTGTGGTACCACTTTAATACGTGATCCAATCCAGAAATAGCCCAGGATCTAGCCATGAAGTATGAGAAATATGCGAAAGTAAGAGCCTGATGAGGGCAAATCCTAGACCTATCCCAGACCTGACTTCCGTTATCCTCTAAAATATTGATCGAAACCAGGTTTAATTGACTGTTTCAGCGTGGTACCACATTACTACGTGATACAATCCAGAAACAGCCCAGGATCTGTTCAACAAGTATGTGAAAAACGCGAAAGTATGAGCCTGATGAGGGCAAATCCTAGACCTAACCCAGACCTAACATGCGTTATCCCCTAAAATATTTATCAAGACCAGGTTTAATTGATTGTTTCAGTGTGGTCCCACATTACTACGTGTTCCATGCCAGAAAAAACCCAGGATCTGTTTAACATGTATGAGAAATGTGCGAAAGAATGAGCCTGATGAGAGCAAATCCCAGACCTAACCTAGACCTAACATGAATTATTCTCTAAAATATTGATCGATACCAGGTTTACTTGACTGTTTCAGTGTGGTCCCACATTACTACGTGATCAAAACCAGAAAAAACCCAGGATCTGTTCAACAAGTATGTGAAAAACGCGAAACTGTGAGCCTGATGAGGGCAAATCTTAGCCCTAACCTTGACCTAACATGCGTTATCCTCTAAGATATTTATCGAGACCAGGTTTCATTGAATGTTTCAGTGTGGTACCACTTTACTACATGATCCAATCCAGAAATAGCCCAGGAGCTAGCCATGAAGTATGAGAAATATGCGAAAGTATGAGCCTGATGAGGGCAAATCCTAGACCTAACCCAGACCTAACACGCGTTATTCTCTAAAATATTTATCAAGACCAGGTTTAATTGAATCTTTCAGTGTGGTACCACATTACTACGTGATCCAAACCAGAAAAAACCCAGGATCCGTTCAACAAGTATGTGAAGAATGCGAAAGTATGAGTCTGATCACTGAAAATCTCAGGCCTTACCTAGACCTAACTTGCGTTGTCTTCTAAAATATTCATGGAAACCTGGTTTCATTGACTGTTTCAGTGTGGTACTACATTACTACGTGATGCAATCTAGAAAAAGCCCAGGATCTAGCCGTCAAGTGTGAGAAATATGCGAAAGAATGAGCCTGATGACAGCAAATCCCAGACCTAACCTAGACCTAACATGCATTATCCTCTAAAATATTGAGCGAAACCAGGTTTAATGGACTGTTTCAGTGTGGTACCACACTACATCGTGATCCAAACCAGAAAAAACCCAGGATCTGTGCAACAAGTATGCGAAAAACGCTAAACTGTGAGCCTGATGAGGGCAAATCTTAGACCAAACCCAGACCTAAGATGCGTTATCCTCTAAAATATTTATCCAGACCAGGTTTCATTGAATGTTTCAGTGTGGTACCACTTTACTACGTGATCCAATCCAGAAATAGCCCAGGATCTAGCCATGAAGTATGAGAAATATGCGAAAGTAAGAGCCTGATGAGGGCAAATCCTAGACCTATCCCAGACCTAACTTCCGTTATCCTCTAAAATATTGATCGAAGCCAGGTTTAATTGACTGTTTCAGCGTGGTACCACATTACTACGCGATACAATCCAGAAACAGCCCAGGATCTAGCCATGAAGTAAGAGAAATATGCGAAAGTATGAGCCTGATGAGGGCAAATCCTAGACCTAACCAAAACCCAACATGCGTTATCCTCTAAAATATGGATCGGAACCAGGTTTAATGGACTGTTTCAGTGTGGTACCACACTACTACGTGATCCAAACCAGAAAAAACCCAGGATCCGTTCAACAAGTATGTTAAAACTGCGACAGTGTGAGACTGATGAGGGCAAATCCCAGGCCTAACCTAGACTTAACATGCGTTGTCCTCTAAAATATTGATGGAAACCAAGTTTAATTGACTGTTTCAGTGTTGTGCTTGATTACTACGTGATGCAATCCAGAAAAAGCCCAGGATCTAGCCATCAAGTATGAGAAATATGCGAAAGAATGAGCCTGATGAGAGCAAATCCCTGACCTAACCTAGACCTAACATGAATTATTCTCTAAAATATTGATCAAAACCTGGTTTAATTGACTGTTTCAGTGTGGTGCCACAATTACTACGTGATCCAATCAAGAAATAGCCCAGGATCTAGCCATGAAGTATGAGAAATATGCGAAAGTATGAGCCTGATGAGGGCAAATCCTAGACCTAACCCAGACCTAAGATGCGTTATCCTCTAAAATATTTATCAGGACCAGGTTTCATTGAATGTTTCAGTGTGGTACCACTTTACTACGTGATCCAATCCAGAAATAGCCCAGGATCTAGCCATGAAGTATGAGAAATATGCGAAAGTAAGAGCCTGATGAGGGCAAATCCTAGACCTATCCCAGACCTAACTTGCGTTATCCTCTAAAATATTGATCGAAACCAGGTTTAATTGACTGTTTCAGCGTGGTACCACATTACTACGTGATACAATCCAGAAACAGCCCAGGATCTAGCCATGAAGTATCAGAAATATGCGAAAGTATGAGCCTGATGTGGGCAAATCCTAGACCTAACCCAGACCTAACATGCGTTATCCTCTAAAATATTTATCAAGACCAGGTTTAATTGACTGTTTCAGTGTGGTACCACATTACTACGTGAACGAAACCAGACAAAACCCAGGATCCGTTCAACAAGTATGATAAACCTGCGACAGTATGACCCTGATGAGGGCAAATCCCATGCCTAACCTAGACCTAACATGCGTTGTCCTCTAAAATATTGATGGAAACCAGGTTTAATTGACTGTTTCAGTGTTGTACTTCATTACTACGTGATGCAATCCAGAAAAAGCCCAGGATCTAGCCATCAAGTATGAGAAATATGCGAAAGAATGAGCCTGATGAGAGCAAATCCCAGACCTAACCTAGACCTAACATGAATTATTCTCTAAAATATTGATCGAAACCAGGTTTAATTGACTGTTTCAGTGTGGTACCACATTACTACGTGATACAATCCAGAAACAGCCCAGGATCTAGCCATGAAGTATCAGAAATATGCGAAAGTATGAGCCTGATGAGGGCAAATCCTAGACCTAACCCAGACCTAACATGCGTTATCCTCTAAAATATTGATCCAAACCAGGTTTAATGGACTGTTTCAGTGTGGTACCACACTACTACGTGATACAAACCAGAAAAAACCCAGGATCTGTTCAACAAGTATGTGAAAAACGCGAAAGTATGAGCCTGATGAGGGCGAATCCCAGACCTATGCCAGACCTAACTTGCGTTATCCTCTAAAATATAGATCGAAACCAGGTTTAATTGACTGTTTCAGCGTGGTACCACATTACTACGTGATGCAATCCAGAAAAAGCCCAGGATCTAGCCATCAAGTATGAGAAATATGCGAAAGGACGAGCCTGATGAGAGCAAATCCCAGACCTAACCTAGACCTAACATGAATTATTCTCTAAAATATTGATCGAAACCAGGTTTAATTGACTGTTTCAGCGTGGTACCACATTACTACGTGATGCAATCCAGAAACAGCCCAGGATCAAGCCATCAACTATGTGAAATATGCGAAAGAATGTGCCTGATGAGAGCAAATCCCAGACCTAACCTAGACCTAACATGAATTATTCTCTAAAATATTGATCGAAACCAGGTTTAATCGACTGTTTCAGTGTGGTACCACATTACTATGTGATCCAAACCAGAAAATAACCCAGGATCTGTTCAACGAGTATGTGAAGTGTGCGAAAGTATGAGTCTGATGAGGTCAAATCCCAGACCTATCCCAAACCTAACTTGCGTTATCCTCTAAAATATTGATCGAAACCAGGTTTAATGGACTGTTTCAGTGTGGTACCACATTACTACGTGATCCAAACCAGAAAAAACCCAGGATCCGTTCAACAAGTATGTGAAGAATGCGAAAGTATGAGTCTGATGAGTGAAAATCCCAGACCTCACCTAGACCTAACATGCGTTATCCTCCAAAATATTGATCCAAACCAGGTTTCATTGACTGTTTCAGTGTGGTACCACACTACTACGTGATGCAAACCAGAAAAAACCCAGGATCTGTTCAACAAGTATGTGAAAAACGCGAAAGTATGAGCCTGATGAGGGCGAATCCCAGACCTATGCCAGACCTAACTTGCGTTATCCTCTAAAATATTGATCGAAACCAGGTTTAATTGACTGTTTCAGCGTGGTACCACATTACTACGTGATGCAATCCAGAAAAAGCCCAGGATCTAGCCATCAAGTATGAGAAATATGCGAAAGAACGAGCCTGATGAGAGCAAATCCCAGACCTAACCTAGACCTAACATGAATTATTCTCTAAAATATTGATCGAAACCAGGTTTAATTGACTGTTTCAGCGTGGTACCACATTACTACGTGATACAATCCAGAAACAGCCAAGGATCTAGCCATGAAGTATGAGAGATATGCGAAAGTATGAGCCTGCTGAGGGCAAATCCTAGACCTAGCCCAAACCTAACATGCGTTATCCTCTAAAATATTTATCAAGACCAGGTTTAATTGATTGTTTCAGTGTGGTCCCACATTACAACGTGATCCAAACCAGAAAAAACCCAGGATCCGTTCAACAAGTATGTGAAGAATGCGAAAGTATGAGTCTGATGAGTGAAAATCCCAGGCCTAACCTAGACCTAACATGCGTTATCCTCAAAAATATTGATCGAAACCTGGTTTATTCGACTGTTTCAGTGTGGTACCACATTAGTATATGATCCAAACCAGCAAGTAACCCAGGATCTGTTCAACGAGTATGTGATGTGTGCGAAAGTATGAGTCTGATGAGGTCAAATCGCAGACCAATCCCAGACTTAACATGCGTTATCCCCTAAAATATTGATCGAAACCAGGTTTAGTCGACTGTTTCAGTGTCGTACCACATTACTACGTGATACAAACCAGAAAAAACCCAGGATCAGTTCAACAAGTATGAGAGGAATGCGAAAGTATGAGTCTGATGAGTGAAAGTCCCAGGGCTAACCTAGACCTAACATGCGTTATCCTCTAAAATATTGATCCAAACCAGGTTTAATGGACTGTTTCAGTGTGGTACCACACTACTACGTGATACAAACCAGAAAAAAACCCAGGATCAGTTCAACAAGTATGTGAAACACGCGAAAGTATGAGCCCGATTAGGGCGAATCCCAGCCCTATCCCAGACCTAACTTGCGGTATCCTCTAAAATATTGTTGGAAACCAGGTTTAATGGACTGTTTCAGTGTGGCACCACTTTACTACGTGATCCAAAGCAGAAAAAACCCTCGATCAGGCCAACATGTATGTTAAAACTGCGAAAGTATGACCCTGATGATGGCAAATCCCAGGCCTAACCTAGACCTAATATGCGTTGTCCTCTAAAATATTGATGAAAACCAGGTTTAATTGACTGTTTCAGTGTTGTACTTCATTACTACGTTATGCAATCCAGAGAAAGCCCAGGATCTAGCCATCAAGTATGAGAAATATGGGAAAGAATGAGCCTGATAACAGCAAATACCAGACCTATTCTAGACCTAACATGAACTAGTCTCTAAAATACTGATCGAAACCAGGTTTAATTGACTGTCTCAGTGTGGTCCCACATTACTACGTGATCCAAACCAGAAAAAACCCAGGATCCGTTCAACAAGTATGTGAAGAATGCGAAAGTATGAGTCTGATGAGTGAAAATCCCCGCCTAACCTAGACCTAACATGCGTTATCCTCAAAAATATTGATCGAAACCTGGTTTAATCGACTGATTCAGTGTGGTACCACATTACTATGTGATCCAAACCAGAAACAGCCCAGGATCTAGCCATGAAGTATGAGAAATATGCGAAAGTATGAGCCTGATGAGGGTAAATCCTAGACCTATCCCAGACCTGACATGCGCTATCCTCTAAAATATTTATCAAGACCAGGTTTAATTGACTGTTTTATTGTGGTACCACTTTACTACGTGATCCAAAGCAGAAAAAACCCTCGATCAGGTCAACATGCATGTTAAAACTGGGAAAGTATGACCCTGATGAGGGCAAATCACAGACGTAACCCAGACCTAACATGCGTTATCCTCTAAAATATTTATCCAGACCAGGTTTCATTGAATGTTTCAGTGTGGTACCACTTTACTATGTGATCCAATCCAGAAATAGCCCAGGATCTAGCCATGAAGTATGAGAAATATGCGAAAGTAAGAGCCTGATGAGGGCAAATCCTAGACCTATCCCAGACCTAACTTGCGTTATCCTCTAAAGTATTGATCGAAACCAGGTTTAATTGACTGTTTCTGCGTGATACCACATTACTACGTGATACAATCCAGAAACAGCCCAGGATCTAGCCATGAAGTATGAGGAATATGCGAAAGTATGAGCCTGATGAGGGCAAATCCTAGACCTAACCACGACCTAACATGCGTTATCGTCTAAAATATTGATCGAAACCTGGTTTAATTGAATGTTTCAGAGTGGTACCACATTACTATGTGATCCAAACCAGAAAAGACCCAGGATCTGTTCAACAAGTTTGTGAAAAACGCGAAAGTATGAGCCTGATGAGGGCAAATCCCAGACCTATCCCAGACCTAACTTGCGTTATCCTCTAAAATATTGATCGAAACCAGGTTTAGTCAACTGTTTCAGTGTGGTACCACATTACTACCTGATCCAAACCAGAAAAAACCCAGGTTCCGTTCAACAAGTATGTGAAGAATGCGAAAGTATGAGTCTGATGTGTGAAAATCCCAGACCTAACATAGACCTAACATGCGTTATCCTCTAAAATATTGATCCAAACCAGGTTTAATGGACTGTTTCAGTGTGGCACCACACTACTACGTGATCCAAACGAGAAAAAACCCAGGATCTGTTCAACAAGTATGTGAAGAACGCGAAAATATGAGTCTGATGAGGGCAAATCCCAGACCTATCCCAGACCTAACATGCGTTATCCTCTAAAATATTTATCCAGACCAGGTTTCATTGAATGTTTCAGTGTGGTACCACTTTACTACGAGATCCAATCCAGAAATAGCCCAGGATCTAGCCATGAAGTATGAGAAATATGCGAAAGTATGAGCCTGATGAGGGCAAATCCCAGGCCTAACCTAGACCTAACATGCGTTGTCCTCTAAAATATTGATGGAAACCAGGTTTAATTGACTGTTTCAGTGTTGTACTTCATTACTACGTGATGCTATCCAGAAAAAGCCCAGGATCTAGCCATGAAGTATGAGAAATATGCGAAAGTAAGAGCCTGATGAGGGAAAATCCTAGACCTAACCCAGACCTAACTTGCGTTATCCTCTAAAATATTGATCGAAACCAGGATTAATTGACTGTTTCAGCGTGGTACCACATTACTACGTGATACAATCCAGAAAAAGCCCAGGATCTAGCCATGAAGTATGAGAAATATGCGAAAGAATGAGCCTGATGAGAGCAAATCCTCGACCTAACCCAAACCTAACATGCGTTATCCTCTAAAATATGGATCGCAACCAGGTTTAATGGACTGTTTCAGTGTGGTACCACACTACTACGTGATCCAAACCAGAAAAAACCCAGGATCTGTTCAACAAGTATGTGAAAAACGCGAAAGTATGAGTCTGATGAGGGCAAATCCAAGACCTATACCAGACTTAACTTGCGTTATGCTCTAAAATATTGATCGAAACCAGGTTTAATCGACTGTATCAGCGTGGTACCACATTACTACGTGATACAATCCAGAAACAGCCCAGGATCTAGCCATGAAGTATGTGAAGAATGCGAAAGTATGAGTCTGATGTGTGAAAATCCCAGACCTAACATAGACCTAACATGCGTTATCCTCTAAAATATTGATCCAAACCAGGTTTAATGGACTGTTTCAGTGTGGCACCACACTACTACGTGATCCAAACGAGAAAAAACCCAGGATCTGTTCAACAAGTATGTGAAGAACGCGAAAATATGAGCCTGATGAGGGCAAATCCCAGGCCTAACCTAGACCTAACATGCGTTGTCCTCTAAAATATTGATGGAAACCAAGTTTAATTGACTGTTTCAGTGTTGTACTTCATTACTACGTGATGCAATCCAGAAAAAGCCCAGGATCTAGCCATCAAGTATGAGAAATATGCGAAAAAATGAGACTGATGAGAGCAAATCCCTGACCTAACCTAGACCTAACATGAATTATTCTCTAAAATATTGATCGAAACCAGGTTTAATTGACTGTTTCAGTGTTGTACTTCATTACTACGTGATGCAATCCAGAAAAAGCCCAGGATCTAGCCATCAAGTATGAGAAATATGCGAAAGAATGAGCCTGATGAGGGCAAATCCTAGACCTAACCCAGACCTAACATGCGTTATCCTCTAAAATATTTATCCAGACCAGGTTTAATTGAATGTTTCAGTGTGGTACCACTTTACAACGTGATCCAATCCAGAAATAGCCCAGGATCTAGCCATGAAGTATGAGAAATATGCGAAAGTATGAGCCTGATGAGGGCAAATACTAGACCTAACCCAGACCTAACATGCGTTATCCTCTAAAATATGGATCGCAACCAGGTTTAATGGACTGTTTCAGTGTGGTACCACACTACTACGTGATCCAAACCAGAAAAAACCCAGGATCTGTTCAACAAGTATGTGAAAAACGCGAAAGTATGAGTCTGATGAGGGCAAATCCAAGACCTATACCAGACTTAACTTGCGTTATGCTCTAAAATATTGATCGAAACCAGGTTTAATCGACTGTATCAGCGTGGTACCACATTACTACGTGATACAATCCAGAAACAGCCCAGGATCTAGCCATCAAGTATGAGAAATATGCGAAAGAATGAGCCTGACGAGAGCAAATCCCAGACCTAACCCAGACCTAAGATGCGTTATCCTCTAAAATATTTATCCAGACCAGGTTTCATTGAATGTTTCAGTGTGGTACCACTTTAATACGTGATCCAATCCAGAAATAGCCCAGGAGCTAGCCATGAAGTATGAGAAATATGCGAAAGTATGAGCCTGATGAGGGCAAATCCTAGACCTAACCCAGACCTAACACGCGTTATTCTCTAAAATATTTATCAAGACCAGGTTTAATTGAATGTTTCAGTGTGGTACCACATTACTACGTGATCCAAACCAGAAAAAACCCAGGATCCGTTCAACAAGTATGTGAAGAATGCGAAAGAATGAGTCTGATCAGTGAAAATCTCAGGCCTTACCTAGACCTAACTTGCGTTGTCTTCTAAAATATTCATGGAAACCAGGTTTAATCGACTGTTTCAGCGTGGTACCACATTACTACGTGATACAATCCAGAAACAGCCCAGGAGCTAGCCATGAAGTATGAGAAATATGCGAAAGTATGAGCCTGATGAGGGCAAATCCTAGGCCTAACCCAAACCTAACATGCGTTATCCTCTAAAATATTTATCAAGACCAGGTTTAATTGCATGTATCAGTGTGGTACCACATTACTACGTGAACCAAACCAGAAAAAAACCAGGATCCGTTCAACAAGTATGTTAAAACTGCGACAGTATGACCCTGATGAGGGCAAATCCCAGGCCTAACCTAGACCTAACATGCGTTGTCCTCTAAAATAATGATGGAAACCAAGTTTAATTGACTGTTTCAGTGTTGTACTTCTTTACTACGTGATGCAATCCAGAAAAAGCCCAGGATCTAGCCATCAAGTATGAGAAATATGCGAAAGAATGAGCCTGATGAGATCAACTCCCAGACCTAACCTAGACCTAACATGAACTATTCTCTAAAATATTGATCAAAACCAGGTTTAATTGACTGTTTCAGTGTGGTGCCACATTACTACGTGATCCAATCAAGAAATAGCCCAGGATCTAGCCATGAAGTATGAGAAATATGCGAAAGTATGAGCCTGATGAGGGCAAATCCTAGACCTAACCCAGACCTAACATGCGTTATTCTCTAAAATATTTATCAAGACCAGGTTTAATTGAATGTTTCAGTGTGGTACCACATTACTACGTGATCAAAACCAGAAAAAACCCAGGATCCGTTCAACAAGTATGTGAAGAATGCGAAAGTATGTGTCTGATCAGTGAAAATCTCAGGCCTTACCTAGACCTAACTAGCGTTGTCCTCTAAAATATTGATGGAAACCAGGTTTCATTGACTGTTTCAGTGTGGTACTACATTATTACGTGATGCAATCCAGAAAAAGCCCAGGATCTAGCCATCAAGTATGAGAAATATGCGAAAGAATGAGCCTGACGAGAGCAAATCCCAGACCTAACCCAGACCTAAGATGCGTTATCCTCTAAAATATTTATCCAGACCAGGTTTCATTGAATGTTTCAGTGTGGTACCACTTTAATACGTGATCCAATCCAGAAATAGCCCAGGATCTAGCCATGAAGTATGAGAAGTATGCGAAAGAAAGAGCCTGATGAGGGCAAATCCTAGACCTATCCCAGACCTGACTTCCGTTATCCTCTAAAATATTGATCGAAACCAGGTTTAATTGACTGTTTCAGCGTGGTACCACATTACTACGTGATACAATCCAGAAACAGCCCAGGATCTGTTCAACAAGTATGTGAAAAACGCGAAAGTATGAGCCTGATGAGGGCAAATCCTAGACCTAACCCAGACCTAACATGCGTTATCCCCTAAAATATTTATCAAGACCAGGTTTAATTGATTGTTTCAGTGTGGTCCCACATTACTACGTGTTCCATGCCAGAAAAAACCCAGGATCTGTTTAACATGTATGAGAAATGTGCGAAAGAATGAGCCTGATGAGAGCAAATCCCAGACCTAACCTAGACCTAACATGAATTATTCTCTAAAATATTGATCGAAACCAGGTTTACTTGACTGTTTCAGTGTGGTCCCACATTACTACGTGATCAAAACCAGAAAAAACCCAGGATCTGTTCAACAAGTATGTGAAAAACGCGAAACTGTGAGCCTGATGAGGGCAAATCTTAGCCCTAACCTTGACCTATCATGCGTTATCCTCTAAGATATTTATCGAGACCAGGTTTCATTGAATGTTTCAGTGTGGTACCACTTTACTACATGATCCAATCCAGAAATAGCCCAGGAGCTAGCCATGAAGTATGAGAAATATGCGAAAGTATGAGCCTGATGAGGGCAAATCCTAGACCTAACCCAGACCTAACACGCGTTATTCTCTAAAATATTTATCAAGACCAGGTTTAATTGAATGTTTCAGTGTGGTACCACATCACTACGTGATCCAAACCAGAAAAAAACCAGGATCCGTTCAACAAGTATGTGAAGAATGCGAAAGTATGAGTCTGATCACTGAAAATCTCAGGCCTTACCTAGACCTAACTTGCGTTGTCTTCTAAAATATTCATGGAAACCTGGTTTCATAGACTGTTTCAGTGTGGTACTACATTACTACGTGATGCAATCTAGAAAAAGCCCAGGATCTAGCCGTCAAGTGTGAGAAATATGCGAAAGAATGAGCCTGATGACAGCAAATCCCAGACCTAACCTAGACCTAACATGCGTTATCCTCTAAAATATTGAGCGAAACCAGGTTTAATGGACTGTTTCAGTGTGGTACCACACTACATCGTGATCCAAACCAGAAAAAACCCAGGATCTGTGCAACAAGTATGCGAAAAACGCTAAACTGTGAGCCTGATGAGGGCAAATCTTAGACCAAACCCAGACCTAAGATGCGTTATCCTCTAAAATATTTATCCAGACCAGGTTTCATTGAATGTTTCAGTGTGGTACCACTTTACTACGTGATCCAATCCAGAAATAGCCCAGGATCTAGCTATGAAGTAAGAGAAATATGCGAAAGTATGAGCCTGATGAGGGCAAATCCTAGACCTAACCAAAACCCAACATGCGTTATCCTCTAAAATATGGATCGCAACCAGGTTTAATGGACTGTTTCAGTGTGGTACCACACTACTACGTGATCCAAACCAGAAAAAACCCAGGATCCGTTCAACAAGTATGTTAAAACTGCGACAGTGTGAGACTGATGAGGGCAAATCCCAGGCCTAACCTAGACCTAACATGCGTTGTCCTCTAAAATATTGATGGAAACCAAGTTTAATTGACTGTTTCAGTGTTGTGCTTGATTACTACGTGATGCAATCCAGAAAAAGCCCAGGATCTAGCCATCAAGTATGAGAAATATGCGAAAAAATGAGCCTGATGAGAGCAAATCCCTGACCTAACCTAGACCTAACATGAATTATTCTCTAAAATATTGATCAAAACCAGGTTTAATTGACTGTTTCAGTGTGGTGCCACAATTACTACGTGATCCAATCAAGAAATAGCCCAGGATCTAGCCATGAAGTATGAGAAATATGCGAAAGTATGAGCCTGATGAGGGCAAATCCTAGACCTAACCCAGACCTAACATGCGTTATTCTCTAAAATATTTATCAAGACCAGGTTTAATTGAATGTTTCAGTGTGGTACCACATTACTACGTGATCAAAACCAGAAAAAACGCAGGATCCGTTCAACAAGTATGTGAAGAATGCGAAAGTATGAGTCTGATCAGTGAAAATCTCAGGCCTTACCTAGCCCTAACTTGCGTTGTCTTCTAAAATATCCTTGGAAACCTGGTTTCATTGACTGTTTCAGTGTGGTACTACATTACTACGTGATGCAATCTAGAAAAAGCCCAGGATCTAGCCGTCAAGTGTGAGAAATATGCGAAAGAATGAGCCTGTTGAGAGCAAATCCCAGACCTTACCTAGACCTAACATGCGTTATTCTCTAAAATATTAAGCGAAACCAGGTTTAATGGACTGTATCAGTGTGGTACCACACTACTTCGTGATCCAAACCAGAAAAAACCCAGGATCTGTTCAACAAGTATGTGAAAAACGCTAAACTGTGAGCCTGATGAGGGCAGATCTTAGACCTAACCCAGACCTAAGATGCGTTATCCTCTAAAATATTTATCAGGACCAGGTTTCATTGAATGTTTCAGTGTGGTACCACTTTACTACGTGATCCAATCCAGAAATAGCCCAGGATCTAGCCATGAAGTATGAGAAATATGCGAAAGTAAGAGCCTGATGAGGGCAAATCCTAGACCTATCCCAGACCTAACTTGCGTTATCCTCTAAAATGTTGATCGAAACCAGGTTTAATTGACTGTATCAGCGTGGTACCACATTACTACGTGATACAATCCAGAAACAGCCCAGGATCTAGCCATGAAGTATCAGAAATATGCGAAAGTATGAGCCTGATGAGGGCAAATCCTAGACCTAACCCAGACCTTACATGCGTTATCCTCTAAAATATTTATCAAGACCAGGTTTAATTGACTGTTTCAGTGTGGTACCACATTACTACGTGAACGAAACCAGACAAAACCCAGGATCCGTTCAACAAGTATGATAAAACTGCGACAGTATGACCCTGATGAGGGCAAATCCCATGCCTAACCTAGACCTAACATGCGTTGTCCTCTAAAATATTGATGGAAACCAGGTTTAATTGACTGTTTCAGTGTTGTACTTCATTACTACGTGATGCAATCAAGAAAAAGCCCAGGATCTAGCCATCAAGTATGAGAAATATGCGAAAGAATGAGCCTGATGAGAGCAAATCCCAGACCTAACCTAGACCTAACATGAATTATTCTCTAAAATATTGATCGAAACCAGGTTTAATTGACTGTTTCAGTGTGGTACCACATTACTACGTGATCCAATCCAGAAATAGCCCAGGATCTAGCCATGAAGTATGAGAAATATGCGAAAGTATGAGCCTGATGAGGGCAAATCCTAGACCTAACCCAGACCTAACATGCGTTATTCTCTAAAATATTTATCAAGACCAGGTTTAATTGAATGTTTCAGTGTGGTACCACATTACTACGTGATCAAAACCGGAAAAAACCCAGGATCCGTTCAACAAGTATGTGAGGAATGCGAAAGTATGAGTCAGATCAGTGAAAATCTCAGGCCTTACCTAGACCTAACATGCGTTGTCCTCTAAAATATTGATGGAAACCAGGTTTCATTGACTGTTTCAGTGTGGTACTTCATTACTACGTGATGCAATCCAGAAAAAGCCCAGGATCTAGCCATGAAGTATGAGAAATATGCGAAAGAATGAGCCTGATGAGAGCAAATCGCAGACCTAACCTAGACCTAACATGCGTTATCCTCTAAAATATTGAGCGAAACCAGGTTTAATTGACTGTTTCAGTGTGGTACCACAATACTACGTGAACCAAACCAGAAAAAACCCAGGATCCGTTCAACAAGTATGTCAAGACTGCGACAGTATGACCCTGATGAGTGCAAATCCCAGGCCTAACCCAAACCTAACATGCGTTATCCTCTAAAATATTTATCAAGACCAGGTTTAATTGCATGTATCAGTGTGGTACCACATTACTACGTGAACCAAACCAGAAAAAACCCAGGATCCGTTCAACAAGTATGTTAAAACTGCGACAGTATGACCCTGATGAGGGCAAATCCCAGGCCTAACCTAGACCTAACATGCGTTGTCCTCTAAAATATTGATCAAAACCAGGTTTAATTGACTGTATCAGTGTGGTACCACATTACTACGTGATCCAATCCAGAAATAGCCCAGGATCTAGCCATGAAGTATGAGAAATATGCGAAAGAATGAGCCTGATGAGAGCAACTCGCAGACCTAACATGCGTTATCCTCTAAAATATTGAGCGAAACCAGGATTAATGGACTGGTTCAGTGTGGTACCACACTACTTCGTGATCCAAACCAGAAAAAACCCAGGATCTGTTCAACAAGTATGTGAAAAACGCTAAACTGTGAGCCTGATGAGGGCAAATCTTAGACCTAACCCAGACCTAAGATGCGTTATCCTCTAAAATATTTATCCAGACCAGGTTTCATTGAATGTTTCAGTGTAGTACCACTTTACTACGTGATGCAATCCAGAAACAGCCCAGGATCTAGCCATGAAGTATCAGAAATATGCGAAAGTATGAGCCTGATGAGGGCAAATCCTAGACCTAACCCAGACCTAACATGCGTTATCCTCTAAAATATTTATCAAGACCAGGTTTAATTGATTGTTTCAGTGTGGTCCCACATTACTACGTGATCCAAACCAGAAAAAACCAAGGATCTGTTCAATATGTATGAGAAATATGCGAAAGAATGAGCCTGATGAGAGCAAATCCCAGACCTATCCCAGACCTAACTTGCGTTATCCTCTAATATATTGATCGAAACCAGGTTTAATCGACTGTTTCAGTGTGGTACCACATTACTACGTGATCCAAACCAGAAAAAACCCAGGATCCGTTCAACAAGTATGTGAAGAATGCGAAAGTATGAGTCTGATGAGTGAAAAACCCAGACCTAACCTAGACCTAACATGCGTTATCCTCTAAAATATTGATCGAAACCAGGTTTAATCGACTGTTTCAGTGTGGTACCACATTACTACGTGATCCAAACCAGAAAAAACCCAGGATCCGTTCAACAAGTATGTGAAGAATGCGAAAGGATGAGTCTGACGAGGGCAAATCCCAGACCTATCCCAGACCTAACATGCGTTATCCTCTAAAATATTTATCAAGACCAGGTTTAATTGATTGTTTCAGTGAGGTCCCACATTACTACGTGATCCAAACCAGAAAAAACCCATGATCCGTTCAACAAGTATGTGAAGAATGCGAAAGTATGAGTCTGATGAGTGAAAATCCCAGGCCTAACCTAGACCTAACATGCGTTATCCTCTAAAATATTGATCGAAACCAGGTTTAATTGACTGTTTTAGTGTGGTACCACTTTACTACGTGATCCAAAGCAAAGAAAACCCTCGATCAGGTCAACATGCATGTTAAAACTGCGAAAGTACGACCCTGATGTGGGCAAATCACAGACGTAACCCAGACCTAACATGTGTTATCCTCTAAAATATTTATCAAGACCAGGTTTAATTGAATGTTTCAGTGTGGTACCACATTACTACGTGATCCAAACCAGAAAAAACCCAGGATCTGTTCAACAAGTATGTGAAAAACCCGAAAATGTGAGCCTGCTGAGGGCAAATCTTAGACCTAACCTTGACCTAACATGCGTTATCCTCTAAAATATTTTTCCAGACCAGGTTTCATTGAATGTTTCAGTGTGGTACCACTTTACTACGTGATCCAATCCAGAAATAGCCCAGGATCTAGCCATGAAGTATTAGAAATATGCGAAAGTATGAGCCTGATGAGGGCAAATCCTTGACCTAACCCAGACCTAACTTGCGTTATCCTCTAAAATATTGATCGAAACCAGGTTTAATCGACTGTTTCAGCGTGGTACCACATTACTACGTGATACAATCCAGAAACAGCCCAGGATCTAGCCATGAAGTATGAGAAATATGCGAAAGTATGAGCCTGATGAGGGCAAATCCTAGACCTAACCCAAACCTAACATGCGTTATCCTCTATAATATTTATCAAGACCAGGTTTAATTGACTGTTTCAGTGTGGTACCACATTACTACGTGATCCAATCCAGAAATAGCCCAGGATCTAGCCATCAAGTATGAGAAATATGCGAAAGAATGAGCCTGATGAGAGCAAATCCCAGACCTAACCTAGACCTAACATGAATTATTCTCTAAAATATTGATCGAAACCAGGTTTAATTGACTGTTTCAGTGTGGTACCACATTACTACGTGATCCAATCCAGAAATAGCCCAGGAACTAGCCATGAAGTATGAGAAATATGCGAAAGTATGAGCCTGATGAGGGAAAATCTTAGACCTAACCCAGACCTAAGCTGCGTTATCCTCTAAAATATTTGTCCAGACCAGATTTCATTGAATGTTCCAGTGTGGTACCACTTTACTACGTGATCCAATCCAGAAATAGCCCAGGATCTAGCCATGAAGTATGAGAAATATGCGAAAGTAAGAGCCTGATGAGGGCAAATCCTAGACCTATCCCAGACCTAACTTGCGTTATCCTCTAAAATATTGATCGAAACCAGGTTTAATTGACTGTTTCAGTGTTGTACTTCATTACTACGTGATGCCATCCAGAAAAAGCCCAGGATCTAGCCATCCAGTATGAGAAATATGCGAAAGAATGAGGCTGATGAGAGTAAATTCCAGACCTAACCTAGACCTAACATGAATTATTCTCTAAAATATTGATCGAAACCAGGTTTAATTGACTGTTTCAGTGTGGTCCCACATTACAACGTGATCCAAACCAGAAAAAACCCAGGATCCGGTCAACAAGTATGTGAAAAACGCGAAAGTATGAGCCTGATGAGGGCAAATCCTAGACCTAACCCAGCCCTAACATGCGTTATCCTCTAAAATATTGATCGCAACCAGGTTTAATGGACTGTATCAGTGTGGTACCACACTACTTCGTGATCCAAACCAGAAAAAACCCAGGATCTGTTCAACAAGTATGTGAAAAACGCTAAACTGTGAGCCTGATGAGGGCAGATCTTAGACCTAACCCAGACCTAAGATGCGTTATCCTCTAAAATATTTATCAGGACCAGGTTTCATTGAATGTTTCAGTGTGGTACCACTTTACTACGTGATCCAATCCAGAAATAGCCCAGGATCTAGCCATGAAGTATGAGAAATATGCGAAAGTAAGAGCCTGATGAGGGCAAATCCTAGACCTATCCCAGACCTAACTTGCGTTATCCTCTAAAATGTTGATCGAAACCAGGTTTAATTGACTGTTTCAGCGTGGTACCACATTACTACGTGATACAATCCAGAAACAGCCCAGGATCTAGCCATGAAGTATCAGAAATATGCGAAAGTATGAGCCTGATGAGGGCAAATCCTAGACCTAACCCAGACCTTACATGCGTTATCCTCTAAAATATTTATCAAGACCAGGTTTAATTGACTGTTTCAGTGTGGTACCACATTACTACGTGAACGAAACCAGACAAAACCCAGGATCCGTTCAACAAGTATGATAAAACTGCGACAGTATGACCCTGATGAGGGCAAATCCCATGCCTAACCTAGACCTAACATGCGTTGTCCTCTAAAATATTGATGGAAACCAGGTTTAATTGACTGTTTCAGTGTTGTACTTCATTACTACGTGATGCAATCAAGAAAAAGCCCAGGATCTAGCCATCAAGTATGAGAAATATGCGAAAGAATGAGCCTGATGAGAGCAAATCCCAGACCTAACCTAGACCTAACATGAATTATTCTCTAAAATATTGATCGAAACCAGGTTTAATTGACTGTTTCAGTGTGGTACCACATTACTACGTGATCCAATCCAGAAATAGCCCAGGATCTAGCCATGAAGTATGAGAAATATGCGAAAGTATGAGCCTGATGAGGGCAAATCCTAGACCTAACCCAGACCTAACATGCGTTATTCTCTAAAATATTTATCAAGACCAGGTTTAATTGAATGTTTCAGTGTGGTACCACATTACTACGTGATCAAAACCGGAAAAAACCCAGGATCCGTTCAACAAGTATGTGAGGAATGCGAAAGTATGAGTCAGATCAGTGAAAATCTCAGGCCTTACCTAGACCTAACATGCGTTGTCCTCTAAAATATTGATGGAAACCAGGTTTCATTGACTGTTTCAGTGTGGTACTTCATTACTACGTGATGCAATCCAGAAAAAGCCCAGGATCTAGCCATGAAGTATGAGAAATATGCGAAAGAATGAGCCTGATGAGAGCAAATCGCAGACCTAACCTAGACCTAACATGCGTTATCCTCTAAAATATTGAGCGAAACCAGGATTAATGGACTGGTTCAGTGTGGTACCACACTACTTCGTGATCCAAACCAGAAAAAACCCAGGATCTGTTCAACAAGTATTTGAAAAACGCTAAACTGTGAGCCTGATGAGGGCAAATCTTAGACCTAACCCAGACCTAAGATGCGTTATCCTCTAAAATATTTATCCAGACCAGGTTTCATTGAATGTTTCAGTGTGGTACCACTTTACTACGTGATGCAATCCAGAAACAGCCCAGGATCTAGCCATGAAGTATCAGAAATATGCGAAAGTATGAGCCTGATGAGGGCAAATCCTAGACCTAACCCAGACCTAACATGCGTTATCCTCTAAAATATTTATCAAGACCAGGTTTAATTGATTGTTTCAGTGTGGTCCCACATTACTACGTGATCCAAACCAGAAAAAACCAAGGATCTGTTCAATATGTATGAGAAATATGCGAAAGAATGAGCCTGATGAGAGCAAATCCCAGACCTATCCCAGACCTAACTTGCGTTATCCTCTAATATATTGATCGAAACCAGGTTTAATCGACTGTTTCAGTGTGGTACCACATTACTACGTGATCCAAACCAGAAAAAACCCAGGATCCGTTCAACAAGTATGTGAAGAATGCGAAAGTATGAGTCTGATGAGTGAAAAACCCAGACCTAACCTAGACCTAACATGCGTTATCCTCTAAAATATTGATCGTAACCAGGTTTAATCGACTGTTTCAGTGTGGTACCACATTACTACGTGATCCAAACCAGAAAAAACCCAGGATCCGTTCAACAAGTATGTGAAGAATGCGAAAGTATGAGTCTGATGAGTGAAAATCCCAGGCCTAACCTAGACCTAGCATGCGTTATCCTCTAAAATATTTATCAAGACCAGGTTTAATTGATTGTTTCGGTGCGGTTCCTCATTACTACGTGATCCAAACCAGAAAAAACCCAGGATCTGTTCAACGAGTATGTGAAGTGTGCGAAAGTATGAGTCTGACGAGGGCAAATCCCAGACCTATCCCAGACCTAACATGCGTTATCCTCTAAAATATTTATCAAGACCAGGTTTAATTGATTGTTTCAGTGTGGTCCCACATTACTACGTGATCCAAACCAGAAAAAACCCATGATCCGTTCAACAAGTATGTGAAGAATGCGAAAGTATGAGTCTGATGAGTGAAAATCCCAGGCCTAACCTAGACCTAACATGCGTTATCCTCTAAAATATTGATCGAAACCAGGTTTAATTGACTGTTTTAGTGTGGTACCACTTTACTACGTGATCCAAAGCAAAGAAAACCCTCGATCAGGTCAACATGCATGTTAAAACTGCGAAAGTACGACCCTGATGTGGGCAAATCACAGACGTAACCCAGACCTAACATGTGTTATCCTCTAAAATATTTATCAAGACCAGGTTTAATTGAATGTTTCAGTGTGGTACCACATTACTACGTGATCCAAACCAGAAAAAACCCAGGATCTGTTCAACAAGTATGTGAAAAACCCGAAAATGTGAGCCTGCTGAGGGCAAATCTTAGACCTAACCTTGACCTAACATGCGTTATCCTCTAAAATATTTTTCCAGACCAGGTTTCATTGAATGTTTCAGTGTGGTACCACTTTACTACGTGATCCAATCCAGAAATAGCCCAGGATCTAGCCATGAAGTATTAGAAATATGCGAAAGTATGAGCCTGATGAGGGCAAATCCTTGACCTAACCCAGACCTAACTTGCGTTATCCTCTAAAATATTGATCGAAACCAGGTTTAATCGACTGTTTCAGCGTGGTACCACATTACTACGTGATACAATCCAGAAACAGCCCAGGATCTAGCCATGAAGTATGAGAAATATGCGAAAGTATGAGCCTGATGAGGGCAAATCCTAGACCTAACCCAAACCTAACATGCGTTATCCTCTATAATATTTATCAAGACCAGGTTTAATTGACTGTTTCAGTGTGGTACCACATTACTACGTGATCCAATCCAGAAATAGCCCAGGATCTAGCCATCAAGTATGAGAAATATGCGAAAGAATGAGCCTGATGAGAGCAAATCCCAGACCTAACCTAGACCTAACATGAATTATTCTCTAAAATATTGATCGAAACCAGGTTTAATTGACTGTTTCAGTGTGGTACCACATTACTACGTGATCCAATCCAGAAATAGCCCAGGAACTAGCCATGAAGTATGAGAAATATGCGAAAGTATGAGCCTGATGAGGGAAAATCTTAGACCTAACCCAGACCTAAGCTGCGTTATCCTCTAAAATATTTGTCCAGACCAGATTTCATTGAATGTTCCAGTGTGGTACCACTTTACTACGTGATCCAATCCAGAAATAGCCCAGGATCTAGCCATGAAGTATGAGAAATATGCGAAAGTAAGAGCCTGATGAGGGCAAATCCTAGACCTATCCCAGACCTAACTTGCGTTATCCTCTAAAATATTGATCGAAACCAGGTTTAATTGACTGTTTCAGTGTTGTACTTCATTACTACGTGATGCCATCCAGAAAAAGCCCAGGATCTAGCCATCCAGTATGAGAAATATGCGAAAGAATGAGCCTGATGAGAGTAAATTCCAGACCTAACCTAGACCTAACATGAATTATTCTCTAAAATATTGATCGAAACCAGGTTTAATTGACTGTTTCAGTGTGGTCCCACATTACTACGTGATCCAAACCAGAAAAAACCCAGGATCCGGTCAACAAGTATGTGAAAAACGCGAAAGTATGAGCCTGATGAGGGCAAATCCTAGACCTAACCCAGCCCTAACATGCGTTATCCTCTAAAATATTGATCGCAACCAGGTTTAATGGACTGTTTCAGTGTGGTACCACACTACTACGTGATCCAAACCAGAAAAAACCCAGGGTCTGTTCAACAAGTATGTGAAAAACGCGAAAGTATGAGTCTGATGAGGTCAAATCCCAGACCTATCCCAGACTTAACTTGCGTTATCCTCTAAAATATTGATCGAAACCAGGTTTAATCGACTGTTTCAGCGTGGTACCACATTACTACGTGAACCAAACCAGAAAAAACCCAGGATCCGTTCAACAAGTATGTTAAAACTGTGACAGTATGACCCTGATGAGGGCAAATCCCAGGCCTAACCTAGACCTAACATGCGTTGTCCTCTAAAATATTGATGGAAACCAGGTTTAATTGACTGTTTCAGTGTTGTACCACATTGCTACGTGAACCAAACCAGAAAAAACCCAGGATTCGTTCAACAAGTATGTTAAAACTGCGACAGTATGACCCTGATGAGTGCAAATCCCAGGCCTAACCTAGACCTAACATGCGTTTTCCTCTAAAATATTGAGCGAAACCAGGTTTAATGAACTGTTTCAGTGTGGTCCCACATTACTACGTGATCCAAACCAGAAAAAACCCAGGATCCGTTCAACAAGTATGTGAAGAATGCGAAAGTATGAGTCTGATGAGTGAAAATCCCAGACATAACCTAGGCCTAACATGCGTTATCCTCTAAAATATTGATTGTAACCAGGTTTAATTGACTGCTTCAGCGTGGTACCACATTACTACGTGATAAAATCCAAAAACAGCCCAGGATCTAGCCATGAAGTATGAGAAATATGCGAAAGTATGAGCCTGATGAGAGCAAATCCCAGACCTAACCTAGACCTAACATGAATTATTCTCTAAAATATTGATCGAAACCAGGTTTAATTGACTGCTTCAGCGTGGTACCACATTACTACGTGATACAATCCAGAAACAGCCCAGGATCTAGCCATGAAGTATGAGAAATATGCGAAAGTATGAGCCTGATGAGAGCAAATCCCAGACCTAACCTAGACCTAACATGAATTATTCTCTAAAATATTGATCGAAACCTGGTTTAATCGACTGTTTCAGTGTGGTACCACATTACTATGTGATCCAAACCAGAAAATAACCCAGGATCTGTTCAACGAGTATGTGAAGTGTGCGAAAGTATGAGTCTGATGAGGTCAAATCCCAGACCTATCCCAGACCTAACTTGCGTTATCCTCTAAAATATTGATCGAAACCAGGTTTAATCGACTGTTCCAGTGTGGTACCACATTACTACGTGATCCAAACCAGAAAAAACCCAGGATCCGTTCAACAAGTATGTGAAGAATGCGAAAGTATGAGTCTGATGAGTGAAAATCCCAGGCCTAACCTAGACCTAGCATGCGTTATCCTCTAAAATATTTATCAAGACCAGGTTTAATTGATTGTTTCGGTGCGGTTCCTCATTACTACGTGATCCAAACCAGAAAAAACCCAGGATCTGTTCAACGAGTATGTGAAGAATGCGAAAGTATGAGTCTGATCAGTGAAAATCTCAGGCCTTACCTAGACCTAACTTGCGTTGTCCTCTAAAATATTGATGGAAACCAGGTTTCATTGACTGTTTCAGTGTGGTACTTCATTACTACGTGATGCAATCCAGAAAAAGCCCAGGATCTAGCCATCAAGTATTAGAAATATGCGAAAGTATGAGCCTGATGAGGGCAAATCCTTGACCTAACCCAGACCTAACTTGCGTTATCCTCTAAAATATTGATCGAAACCTGGTTTAATCGACTGTTTCAGCGTGGTACCACATTACTACGTGATACAATCCAGGTACAGCCCAGGATCTAGCCATGAAGTATGAGAAATATGCGAAAGAATGAGCCTGATGAGGGCAAATCCTAGACCTAACCCAAACCTAACATGCGTTATCCTCTATAATATTTATCAAGACCAGGTTTAATTGACTGTTTCAGTGTGGTACCACATTACTACGTGATCCAATCCAGAAATAGCCCAGGATCTAGCCATCAAGTATGAGAAATATGCGAAAGAATGAGCCTGATGAGAGCAAATCCCAGACCTAACCTAGACCTAACATGAATTATTCTCTAAAATATTCATCGAAACTAGGTTTAATTGACTGTTTCAGTGTGGTACCACATTACTACGTGATCCAATCCAGAAATAGCCCAGGATCTAGCCATGAAGTATGAGAAATATGCGAAAGTATGAGCCTGATGAGGGCAAATCCTAGACCTAACCCAGACCTAACATGCGTTATTCTCTAAAATATATATCAAGACCAGGTTTAATTGAATGTTTCAGTGTGGTACCACATTACTACGTGATCAAAACCAGAAAAAACCCAGGATCCGTTCAACAAGTATGTGAAGAATGCGAAAGTATGAGTCTGATCAGTGAAAATCTCAGGCCTTACCTAGACCTAACTTGCGTTGTCCTCTAAAATATTGATGGAAACCAGGTTTCATTGACTGTTTCAGTGTGGTACTTCATTACTACGTGATGCAATCCAGAAAAAGCCCAGGATCTAGCCATCAAGTATGAGAAATATGCGAAAGAATGAGCCTGATGAGAGCAAATCCCAGACCTAACCTAGACCTAACATGCGTTATCCTCTAAAATATTGAGCGAAACCAGGTTTAATGGACTGCTTCAGTGTGGTACCACACTACTTCGTGATCCAAACCAGACAAAACCCAGGATCTGTTCAACAAGTATGTGAAAAACGCGAAACTGTGAGCCTGATGGGGGCAAATCTTAGACCTAACCCAGACCTAAGCTGCGTTATCCTCTAAAATATTTGTCCAGACCAGATTTCATTGAATGTTTCAGTGTGGTACCACTTTACTACGTGATCCAATCCAGAAATAGCCCAGGATCTAGCCATGAAGTATCAGAAATATGCGAAAGTATGAGACTGATGAGGGCAAATCCTAGACCTAACCCAGACCGAACATGCGTTATCCTCTAAAATATTTATCAAGACCAGGTTTAATTGATTGTTTCAGTGTGGTCCCACATTACTACGTGATCCAAACCAGAAAAAACCCACGATCTGTTCAACAAGTATGTGAAAAACGCGAAAGTATGAGTCTGATGAGGTCAAATCCCAGACCTATCCCAGACTTAACTTGCGTTACCCTCTAAAATATTGATCGAAACCAGGTTTAATCGACTGTTTCAGCGTGGTACCACATTACTACGTGAACCAAACCAGAAGAAACCCAGGATCCGTTCAACAAGTATGTTAAAACTGCGACAGTATGACCCTGATGAGGGCAAATCCCAGGCCTAACCTAGACCTAACATGCGTTGTCCTCTAAAATATTGATGGAAACCAGGTTTAATTGACTGTTTCAGTGTTGTACCACATTGCTACGTGAACCAAACCAGAAAAAACCCAGGATCCGTTCAACAAGTATGTTAAAACTGCGACAGTATGACCCTGATGAGTTGCAAATCCCAGGCCTAACCTAGACCTAACATGCGTTGTCCTCTAAAATATTGATCAAAACCAGGTTTAATTGACTGTTTCAGTGTGGTACCACATTACTACGTGATCCAATCCAGAAATAGCCCAGGATCTAGCCATGAAGTATGAGAAATATGCGAAAGAATGAGCCTGATGAGAGCAAATCGCAGACCTAACCTAGACCTAACATGCGTTATCCTCTAAAATATTGAGCGAAACCAGGTTTAATGGACTGTTTCAGTGTGGTACCACACTACTTCGTGATCCAAACCAGAAAAAACCCAGGATCTGTTCAACAAGAATGTGAAAAACGCTAAACTGTGAGCCTGATGAGGGCAAATCTTAGACCTAACCCAGACCTAAGATGCGTTATCCTCTAAAATATTTATCCAGACCAGGTTTCATTGAATGTTTCAGTGTGGTACCACTTTACTACGTGATGCAATCCAGAAATAGCCCAGGATCTAGCCATGAAGTATGAGAAATATGCGAAAGTAAGTGTCTGATGAGGGCAAATCCAAGACCTATCCCAGACCTAAGTTGCGTTATCCTCTAAAATATTGATCGAAACCAGGTTTAATTGACTGTTTCAGCGTGGTACCACATTACTACGTGATACAATCCAGAAACAGCCCAGGATCTAGCCATGAAGTATCAGAAATATGCGAAAGTATGAGCCTGATGAGGGCAAATCCTAGACCTAACCCAGACCGAGCATGCGTTATCCTCTAAAATATTTATCAAGACCAGGTTTAATTGATTGTTTCAGTGTGGTCCCACATTACTACGTGATCCAAACCAGAAAAAACCCAGGATCTGTTCAACAAGTATGTGAAAAACGCGAAAGTATGAGCCTGATGAGGGCAAATCCTAGACCTAACCCAAACCTAACATGCGTTATCCTCTAAAATATTTATCAAGACCAGATTTAGTTGAATGTTTCAGTGTGGTACCACATTACTACGTGATCCAAACCAGAAAAAACCCAGGATCTGTTCAACAAGTATGTGAAAAACGCGAAAGTATGAGCCTGATGAGGGCAAATCCTAGACCTAACCCAAACCTAACATGCGTTATCCTCTAAAATATTTATCAAGACCAGATTTAATTGAATGTTTCAGTGTGGTACCACATTACTACGTGATCCAATCCAGAAATAGCCCAGGATCTAGCCATGAAGTATGAGAAATATGCGAAAGTATGAGCCTGACGAGAGCAAATCCTTGACCTAACCCTGACCTAACATGCGTTATCATCAAAAGTATTGATCGAAACCTGGTTTAATCGACTGTTTCAGTGTGGTGCCACATTACTATGTGATCCAAACCAGAAAATATCCCAGGATCTGTTCAACGAGTATGTGAAGTGTGCGAAAGTTTGAGTCTGATAAGGGCAAATCACAGACCTATCCCAGACCTAACATGCGCTATCCTCTAAAATATTTATAAAGACCAGGTTTAATTGATTGTTTCAGTGTGGTCCCACATTACTACGTGATCCAATCCAGAAAAAGCCCAGGATCTAGCCATCAAGTATGAGTAATATGCGAAAGAATGAGCCTGATGAGAGTAAATCCCAGACCTAACCTAGACCTAACATGAATTATTCTCTAAAATATTGATCGAAACCAGGTTTAATTGACTGTTTCAGTGTGGTACCACATTACTACGTGATACAATCCAGAAACAGCCCAGGATCTAGTCATGAAGTATGAGAAATATGCGAAGGTATGAGCCTGATGAGGGCAAATCCCAGACCTAACCTAGACCTAACATGAATTATTCTCTAAAATATTGATCGAAACCAGGCTTAATTGACTGTTTCAGTGTGCTCCCACATTACTACGTGATCCAAACCAGATAAAACCTAGGATCCGTTCAACAAGTATGTGAAGAATGCGAAAGTATGAGTCTGATGAGTGAAAATCCCAGGCCTAACCTAGACCTAGCATGCGTTATCCTCTAAAATATTGATCGAAACCAGGTTTAATTGATTGTTTCAGTGTGGTCCCACATTACTACGTGATGCAATCCAGAAAAAGCCCAGGATCTAGCCATCAAGTATGAGAAATGTGCGAAAGTATGAGCCTGATGAGGGCAAATCCCAGACCTAACCCAGACCTAACATGAATTATTCTCTAAAATATTTATCAAGACCAGGTTTAATTGAATGTTTCAGTGTGGTACCACATTACTATGTGATCCAAACCAGAAAATATCCCAGGATCTGTTCAACGAGTATGTGAAGTGTGCGAAAGTTTGAGTCTGATGAGGTCAAATCCCAGACCATTCCCAGACTTAACTTGTGTTATCCTCTAAAATATTGATCGAAACCAGGTTTCATCGACTGTTTCAGTGTGGTACCACATTACTACGTGACCCTAACCAGAAAAAACCCAGGATCAGTTCAACAAGTATGTGAAGAATGCGAAAGTATGAGTCTGATGAGTGAAAATCCCAGGGCTAACCTAGACCTAACATGCGTTATCCTCTAAAATATTGATCGAAACCAGGTTTAATCGACTGTTTCAGTGTGGTACCACATTACTACGTGATCCAAACCAGAAAAAACCCAGGATCAGTTCAACAAGTATGTGAAGAATGCGAAAGTATGAGTCTGATGAGTGAGAATCCCAGGGCTAACCTAGACCTAACATGCGTTATCCTCTAAAATATTGATCGAAACCAGGTTTAATCGACTGTTTCAGTGTGGTATCACACTACTACGTGACCCAAACCAGAAAAAACCCATGATCTGTTCAACAAGTATGTGAAAAACGCGAAAGTATGAGCCTGATGAGGGCAAATCCCAGACCTATCCCAGACCTAAGTTGCGTTATCCTCTAAAATATTGATCGAAACCAGGTTTAATTGACCGTTTCAGTGTGGTACCACATTACTACGTGATCCAAACCAGAAAAAACCCAGGATCCGTTCAACAAGTATGAGAAGAATGCGAAAGTATGAGTCTGATCAGTGAAAATCTCAGGCCTTACCTAGACCTAACTTGCGTTGTACTCTAAAATATTGATGAAAACCAGGTTTCATTGACTGTTTCAGTGTGGTACTACATTACTACGTGAAGCAATCCAGAAAAAGCCCAGGATCTAGCCATCAAGTATGAGAAATATGCGAAAGAATGAGCCTGATGAGAGCAAATCCCAGACCTAACCTAGACCTAACATGCGTTTTCCTCTAAAATATTGAGCGAAACCAGGTTTAATGAACTGTTTCAGTGTGGTCCCACATTACTACGTGATCCAAACCAGAAAAAACCCAGGATCCGTTCAACAAGTATGTGAAGAATGCGAAAGTATGAGTCTGATGAGTGAAAATCCCAGACCTAACCTAGGCCTAACATGCGTTATCCTCTAAAATATTGATTGTAACCAGGTTTAATTGACTGCTTCAGCGTGGTACCACATTACTACGTGATACAATCCAGAAACAGCCCAGGATCTAGCCATGAAGTATGAGAAATATGCGAAAGTATGAGCCTGATGAGGGCAAATCCTAGACCTAACCCAGACCTAACATGCGCTATCCTCTAAAATATTTATCAAGACCAGGTTTAATTGATTGTTTCAGTGTGGTCCCACATTACTACGTGATCCAAACCAGAAAAAACCCAGGATCTGTTCAACATGTATGAGAAATATGCGAAAGAATGAGCCTGATGAGAGCAAATCCCAGACCTAACCTAGACCTAACATGAATTATTCTCTAAAATATTGATCGAAACCTGGTTTAATCGACTGTTTCAGTGTGGTACCACATTACTATGTGATCCAAACCAGAAAATAACCCAGGATCTGTTCAACGAGTATGTGAAGTGCGCGAAAGTATGAGTCTGATGAGGTCAAATCCCAGACCTATGCCAGACCTAACTTGCGTTATCCTCTAAAATATTGATCGAAACCAGGTTTAATTGACTGCTTCAGCGTGGTACCACATTACTACGTGATACAATCCAGAAAAAACCCAGGATCCGTTCAACAAGTATGTGAAGAATGCGAAAGTATGAGTCTGATGAGTGAAAATCCCAGGCCTAACCTAGACCTAGCATGCGTTATCCTCTAAAATATTTATCAAGACCAGGTTTAATTGATTGTTTCGGTGCGGTTCCTCATTACTACGTGATCCAAACCAGAAAAAACCCAGGATCTGTTCAACGAGTATGTGAAGTGTGCGAAAGTATGAGTCTGACGAGGGCAAATCCCCGACCGTTCCCAGACCTAACATGCGTTATCCTCTAAAATATTTATCAAGACCAGGTTTAATTGATTGTTTCAGTGTGGTCCCACATTACTACGTGATCCAAACCAGAAAAAACCCATGATCCGTTCAACAAGTATGTTAAAACTGCGAAAGTATGACCCTGATGTGGGCAAATCACAGACGTAACCCAGACCTAACATGCGTTATCCTCTAAAATATTTACCAAGACCAGGTTTAATTGAATGTTTCAGTGTGGTACCACATTACTACGTGATCCAATCCAGAAAAAACCCAGGATCTGTTCAACAAGTATGTGAAAAACCCGAAAATGTGAGCCTGCTCAGGGCAAATCTTAGACCTAACCTAGACCTAACATGCGTTATCCTCTAAAATATTAATCCAAACCAGGTTTAATGGACTGTTTCAGTGTTGTACTTCATTACTACGTGGTCCAATCCAGAAATAGCCCGGGATCTAGCCATGAAGTATGAGAAATATGCGAAAGTATGAGCCTGACGAGAGCAAATCCTTGACCTAACCCAGACCTAACATGCGCTATCCTCTAAAATATTTATCAAGACCAGGTTTAATTGAATGTTTCAGTGTGGTACCACATTACTACGTGATGCAATCTAGACAAAGCCCAGGATCTAGCCATCAAGTATGAGAAATATGCGAAAGAATGAGCCTGATGACAGCAAATCCCAGACCTAACCTAGACCTAACATGCGTTATCCTCTAAAGTATTGATCGAAACTAGGTTTAATTGACTGTTTCAGCGTGGTACCACATTACTACGTGATCCAATCCAGAAAAAGCCCAGGATCTAGCCATCAAGTATGAGTAATATGCGATAGTATGAGCCTGATGAGAGTAAATCCCAGACCTAACCTAGACCTAACATGAATTATTCTCTAAAATATTGATCCAAACCAGGTTTAATTGACTGTTTCAGTGTGGTCCCACATTACTACGTGATCCAAACCAGAAAAAACCCAGGATCTGTTCAACAAGTATGTGAAAAACCCGAAAATGTGAGCCTGCTGAGGGTAAATCTTAGACCTAACCTTGACCTAACATGCGTTATCCTCTAAAATATTTATCCAGACCAGGTTTCATTGAGTGTTTCAGTGTGGTACTACTTTACTACGTGATCCAATCCAGAAATAGCCCAGGATCTAGCCATGAAGTATTAGAAATATGCGAAAGTATGAGCCCGATGAGGGCAAATCCTAGACCTAACTCAAACCTAACATGCGTTATCCTCTAAAGTATTGATCCAAACCTGGTTTAATCGACTGTTTCAGTGTGGTACCACATTACTATGTGATCCAAACCAGAAAATTACCCAGGATCTGTTCAAGGAGTATGTGAGTGTGCGAAAGTATGAGCCTGGTGAGGGCAAATCCTAGACCTAACTCAAACCTAACATGCGTTATCCTCTAAAATATTTATCCAGACCAGGTTTCATTGAGTGTTTCAGTGTGGTACCACTTTACTACGTGATCCAATCCAGAAATAGCCCAGGATCTAGCCATGAAGTATTAGAAATATGCGAAAGTATGAGCCTGATGAGAGTAAATCCCAGACCTAACCTAGACCTAACATGAATTATTCTCTAAAATATTGATCCAAACCAGGTTTAATTGACTGTTTCAGTGTGGTCCCACATTACTACGTGATCCAAACCAGAAGAAACCCAGGATCCGTTCAACAAGTATGTGAAGAATGCGAAAGTATGAGTCTGATGAGTGAAAATCCCAGGCCTAACCTAGACCTAACATTCGTTATCCTCTAAAATATTGATCGAAACCAGGTTTAATTGACTGTTTTAGTGTGGTACCACTTTACTACGTGATCCAAAGCAAAGAAAACACTCGATCAGGTCAACATGCATGTTAAAACTGCGAAAGTATGACACTGATGTGGGCAAATCATAGACGTAACCCAGACCTAACATGCGAAATCCTCTAAAATATTTATCAAGACCAGGTTTAATAGAATGTTTCAGTGCGGTACCACATTACTACGTGATCCAAACCAGAAAAAACCCAGGATCTGTTCAACAAGTATGTGAAAAACCCGAAAATGTGAGCCTGCTGAGGGTAAATCTTAGACCTAACCTTGACCTAACATGCGTTATCCTCTAAAATATTTATCCAGACCAGGTTTCATTGAGTGTTTCAGTGTGGTACCACTTTACTACGTGATCCAATCCAGAAATAGCCCAGGATCTAGCCATGAAGTATTAGAAATATGCGAAAGTATGAGCCCGATGAGGGCAAATCCTAGACCTAACCCGAGACCTAACATGCGTTGTTGTCTAAAATATTTATCAAGACCAGGTTTAATTGAATGTTTCAGTGTGGTACCACTTTACTACGTGATCCAATCCAGAAATAGCCCAGGATCTAGCCATGAAGTATTACAAATATGCGAAAGTATGAGCCTGATGAGGGCAAATCCTAGACCTAACCCAGACCTAACATGCGTTATTCTCTAAAATATTTATCAAGACCAGGTTTAATTGAATGTTTCAGTGTGGTACCACATTACTACGTGATCCAAACCAGAAAAAACCCAGGATCTGTTCAACAAGTATGTGAAAAACCCGAAAATGTGAGCCTGATGAGGGCAAATCCCAGACCTAACTCAAACCTAACATGCGTTATCCTCTAAAATATTTATCAAGACCAGGTTTAATTGATTGTTTCAGTGTGGTCCCACATTACTACGTGATCCAATCCAGAAAAAGTCCAGGATCTAGCCATCTAGTACGAGAAATATGCGAAAGAATGAGCCTGATGAGAGCAAATCCCAGACCTAACCTAGACCTAACATGAATTGTTCTCTAAAATATTGATCGAAACCAGGTTTAATTGACTGTTTCAGTGTGGTCCCACATTACTACGTGATCCAGACCAGAAAAAACCCAGGATCCGTTCAACAAGTATGTGAAGAATGCGAAAGTATGAGTCTGATGAGTGAAAATCCCAGGCCTAACCAAGACCTAACATGCGTTATCCTCAAAAATATTGATCGAACCCTGGTTTAATCGACTGTTTCAGTGTGGTACCACATTACTATGTGATCCAAACCAGAAAATAACCCAGGATCTGTTCAACGAGTATGTGAAGTGTGCGAAAGTATGAGCCTGATGAGGGCAAATCCCAGACCTAACTCAAACCTAACATGCGTTATCCTCTAAAATATTTATCGAGACCAGGTTTAATTGATTGTTTCAGTGTGGTCCCACATTACTACGTGATCCAATCCAGAAAAAGTCCAGGATCTAGCCATCTAGTACGAGAAATATGCGAAAGAATGAGCCTGATGAGAGCAAATCCCAGACCTAACCTAGACCTAACATGAATTGTTCTCTAAAATATTGATCGAAACCAGGTTTAATTGACTGTTTCAGTGTGGTCCCACATTACTACGTGATCCAGACCAGAAAAAACCCAGGATCCGTTCAACAAGTATGTGAAGAATGCGAAAGTATGAGTCTGATGAGTGAAAATCCCAGGCCTAACCAAGACCTAACATGCGTTATCCTCAAAAATATTGATCGAAGCCTGGTTTAATCGACTGTTTCATTGTGGTACCACATTACTATGTGATCCAAACCAGAAAATAACCCAGGATCTGTTCAACGAGTATGTGAAGTGTGCGAAAGTATGAGCCTGATGAGGGCAAATCCCAGACCTAACTCAAACCTAACATGCGTTATCCTCTAAAATATTTATCGAGACCAGGTTTAATTGATTGTTTCAGTGTGGTCCCACATTACTACGTGATCCAATCCAGAAAAAGCCCAGGATCTAGCCATCAAGTATGAGTAATATGCGAAAGTATGAGCCTGATGAGAGTAAATCCCAGACCTAACCTAGACCTAACATGCGTTATCCTCTAAAGTATTGATCCAAACCTGGTTTAATCGACTGTTTCAGTGTGGTACCACATTACTATGTGATCCAAACCAGAAAATTACCCAGGATCTGTTCAAGGAGTATGTGAGTGTGCGAAAGTATGAGCCTGGTGAGGGCAAATCCTAGACCTAACTCAAACCTAACATGCGTTATCCTCTAAAATATTTATCAAGACCAGGTTTAATTGACTGTTTCAGCGTGGTACCACATTACTACGTGATACAATCCAGAAACAGCCCAGGATCTAGCCATGAAGTATGAGAAATATGCGAAAGTACGAGCCTGATGAGGGCAAATCCTAGACCTAACCCAGACCTAACATGCGTTATCCTCTAAAATATTTATCGAAACCAGGTTTAATTGACTGTTTCAGTGTTGTACTTCATTACTACGTGATGCAATCCAGAAAAAGCCCAGGATCTAGCCATCAAGTATGAGAAATATGCGAAAGAATGAGCCTGATGAGGGCAAATCCTAGACCTAACCCAGACCTAACATGCGTTATCCTCTAAAATATTTATCAAGACCAGGTTTAATTGAATGGTTCAGTGTGGTTCCACATTACTACGTGATCCAAACCAGTAAGAACCCAGGATCCGTTCAACAAGTATGTGAAGAATGCGAAAGTATGAGCCTGATGAGAGCAAATCCCAGACATAACCTAGACCTAACTTGCGTTGTCCTCTAAGATATTGATGGAAGCCTGGTTTAATTGACTGTTTCAGTGTTGTACTTCATTACTACGTGATCCAAACCAGAAAAAACCCAGGATCTGTTCAACAAGTATGTGAAAAACGCGAAAGTATGAGTCTGATGAGTGAAAATCCAAGACCTAGCCTAGACCTAACATGCGTTATCCTCTAAAATATTTATCGAAACCAGGTTTAATTGACTGTTTCAGTGTTGTACTTCATTACTACGTGATGCAATCCAGAAAAAGCCCAGGATCTAGCCATCAAGTATGAGAAATATGCGAAAGAATGAGCCTGATGAGGGCAAATCCTAGACCTAACCCAGACCTAACATGCGTTATCCTCTAAAATATTTATCAAGACCAGGTTTAATTGAATGGTTCAGTGTGGTTCCACATTACTACGTGATCCAAACCAGTAAGAACCCAGGATCCGTTCAACAAGTATGTGAAAAATGCGAAAGTATGAGTCTGATGAGTGAAAATCCAAGACCTAGCCTAGACCTAACATGCGTTATCCTCTAAAATATTGATCCAAACCAGGTATAATGGACTGTTTCAGTGTGGTACCACACTACTACGTGATCCAAACCAGAAAAAACCCAGGATCTGTTCAACAAGTATGTGAAAAACGCGAAAGTATGAGTCTGATGAGGTCAAATCCCAGACCAATCCCAGACTTAACTTGCGTTATCCTCTAAAATATTGATCGAAACCAGGTTTAATCGTCTGTTTCGGCGTGGTACCACATTACTACGAGATACAATCCAGAAAAAGCCCAGGATCTAGCCATCAAGTTTGAGAAATATGCGAAAGAATGAGCCTGATGAGGGCAAATCCTAGACCTAACCTAGACCTAACATGCGTTGTCCTCTAAAATATTGATGGAAACCAGGTTTAATTGACTGTTTCAGTGTTCTACTTCATTACTACGTGATGCAATCCAGAAAAAGCCCAGGATCTAGCCATCAAGTATGAGAAATATGCGAAAGAATGAGCCTGATGAGGGCAAATCCTAGACCTAACCCACACCTAACATGCGTTATCCTCTAAAATATTTATCAAGACCAGGTTTAATTGAATGTTTCAGTGTGGTACCACATTACTACGTGATGCAATCCAGAAAAAGCCCAGGATCTAGCCATCAAGTATGAGAAATATGCGAAAGAATGAGCCTGATGAGAGCAAATCCCAGACCTAACCTAGACCTAACATGAATTATACTCTAAAATATTGATCGAAACCAGGTTTAGTTGACTGTTTCAGTGTTGTACTTCATTACTACGTGATGCAATCCTGAAAAAGCCCAGGATCTAGCCATCAAGTATGAGAAATATGCGAAAGAATGAGCCTGATGAGAGCAAATCCCTGACCTAAGCTAGACCTAACATGAATTATTCTCTAAAATATTGATCAAAAGCAGGTTTAATTGACTGTTTCAGTGTGGTACCACATTACTACGTGATACAATCCAGAAACAGCCCAGGATCTAGCCATCAAGTATGAGAAATATGCGAAAGAATGAGCCTGATGAGAGCAAATCCCTGACCTAACCTAGACCTAACATGAATTATTCTCTAAAATATTGATCGAAACCAGGTTTAATTGACTGTTTCAGTGTTGTACTTCATTACTACGTTGTGCAATCCAGAAAAAGCCCAGGATCTAGCCATCAAGTATGAGAAATATGCGAAAGAATGAGCCTGATGAGGGCAAATCCTAGACCTAACCCAGACCTAACATGCGTTATCCTCTAAAATATTTATCAAGACCAGGTTTAATTGGATGTTTCAGTGTGGTACCACATTACTACGTGATCCAAACCAGTAAGAACCCAGGATCCGTTCAACAAGTATGTGAAGAATGCGAAAGTATGAGCCTGATGAGAGCAAATCCCAGACATAACCTAGACCTAACTTGCGTTGTCCTCTAAGATATTGATGGAAGCCTGGTTTAATTGACTGTTTCAGTGTTGTACTTCATTACTACGTGATGCAATCCAGAAAAAACCCAGGATCCGTTCAACAAGTATGTGAAGAATGCGAAAGTATGAGTCTGATCAGTGAAAATCTCAGGCCTTACCTAGACCTAACTTGCGTTGTACTCTAAAATATTGATGAAAACCAGGTTTCATTGACTGTTTCAGTGTGGTACTACATTACTACGTGATGCAATCCAGAAAAAGCCCAGGATCTAGCCATCAAGTATGAGAAATATGCGAAAGAATGAGCCTGATGAGAGCAAGTCCCAGACCTAACCTAGACCTAACATGCGTTATCCTCTAAAATATTGAGCGAAACCAGGTTTAATGAACTGTTTCAGTGTGGTCCCACATTACTACGTGATCCAAACCAGAAAAAACCCAGGATCTGTTCAACGAGTATGTGAAGTGTGTGAAAGTATGAGTCTCATGAGGGCAAATCCCCGACCTATCCCAGACCTAACATGCGTTATCCTCTAAAATATTTATCAAGACCAGGTTTAATTGATTGTTTCAGTGTGGTCCCACATTACTACGTGATCCAAACCAGAAAAAACCCATGATCCGTTCAACAAGTATGTGAAGAATGCGAAAGTATGAGTCTGATGAGTGAAAATCCCAGACCTAACCAAGACATAACATGCGTCATCCTCAAAAATATTGATCGAAACCAGGTTTAATCGACTGTTTCAGTGTGGTACCACATTACTATGTGATCCAAACCAGAAAAAACCCAGGATCAGTTCAACAAGTATGTGAAGAATGCGAAAGTATGAGTCTGATGAGTGAAAATCCCAGGCCTAACCTAGACCTAACATGCGTTATCCTCAAAAATATTGATCGAAACCAGGTTTAATCGACTGTTTCAGTGTGGTACCACATTACTATGTGATCCAAACCAGAAAATAACCCAGGATCTGTTCAACAAGTATGTGAAAAACGCGGAAAGCATGAGCCTGATGAGGGCAAATCCCAGACCTATCCCAGACCTAACTTGCGTTGTCCTCTAAGATATTGATGGAAACCAGGTTTAATTGATTGTTTCAGTGTAGTACTTAAATTACTACGTGATCCAATCCAGAAAATAACCCAGGATCTGCCAAACGAGTATGTGAAGTGTGCGAAAGTATGAGCCTGATGAGAGCAAATCCCAGACCTAACCTAGACCTAACATGCGTTATTCTCTAAAATATTGATCGCAACCAGGTTTAATTGACTGTTTCAGTGTGGTCCCACATTACTACGTGATCCAAACCAGAAAAAACCCAGGATCCGTTCAACAAGTATGTGAAGAATGCGAAAGTATGAGTCTGATGAGTGAAAATCCCAGGCCTAACCTAGACCTAGCATGCGTTATCCTCTAAAATATTGATCGAAACCAGGTTTAATCGACTGTTTCAGCGTGGTACCACATTACTACGTGATACAATCCAGAAACAGCCCAGGATCTAGCCATGAAGTATGAGAAATATGCGAAAGTATGAGCCTGATGAGGGCAAATCCTAGACCTAACCCAAACCTAACATGCGTTATCCTCTAAAATATTTATCAAGACCAGGTTTAATTGAATGTTTCAGTGTGGTACCACATTACTACGTGAACCAAACCAGAAAAAACCCAGGATCCGTTCAACAAGTATGTGAAGAATGCGAAAGTATGAGTCTGATGAGTGAAAATCCCAGGCCTAATCTAGACCTAACATGCGTTATCCTCAAAAATATTGATCGAAACCAGGTTTAATCGACTGTTTCAGTGTGGTACCACATTACCATGTGATCCAAACCAGAAAATAACCCAGGATCTGTTCAACGAGTATGTGAAGTGTGCGAAAGTATGAGTCTGATGAGGTCAAATCCCAGACCAATCCCAGACTTAACTTGCGTTATCCTCTAAAATATTGATCGAAACCAGGTTTAATCGACTGTTTCAGTGTGGTACCACATTACTACGTGATCCAAACCAGAAAAAACCCAGGATCAGTTCAACAAGTATGTGAAGAATGCGAAAATATGAGTCTGATGAGTGAAAATCCCAGGGCTAACCTAGACCTAACATGCGTTATCCTCTAAAATATTGATCGAAACCAGCTTTAATCGACTGTTTCAGTGTGGTATCACACTACTACGTGACCCAAACCAGAAAAAACCCATGATCTGTTCAACAAGTATGAGAAATATGCGAAAGAATGAGCCTGATGAGAGCAAATCCCAGACCTAACCTAGACCTAACATGCGTTATCCTCTAAAATATTGAGCGAAACCAGGTTTAATGTACTGTTTCAGTGTGGTCCCACATTACTACGTGATCCAAACCAGAAAAAACCCAGGATCCGTTCAACAAGTATGTGAAGAATGCGAAAGTATGAGTCTGATGAGTGAAAATCTCAGACCTAACCTAGGCCTAACATGTGTTATCCTCTAAAATATTGATTGAAACCAGGTTTAATTGACTGCTTCAGCGTGGTACCACATTACTACGTGATACAATCCAGAAACAGCCCAGGATCTAGCCATGAAGTATGAGAAACATGCGAAAGTATGAGCCTGATGAGGGCAAATCCTAGACCTAACCCAGACCTAACATGCGTTATCCTCTATAATATTTATCAAGACCAGGTTTAATTGATTGTTTCGGTGTGGTTCCACATTACTACGTGATCCAAACCAGAAAAAACTCAGGATCTGTTCAACGAGTATGTGAAGTGTGTGAAAGTATGAGTCTCATGAGGGCAAATCCCCGACCTATCCCAGACTTAACTTGCGTTATCCTCTAAAATATTGATCGAAACCAGGTTTAATCGACTGTTTCAGTGTGGTACCACATTACTACGTGATCCAAACCAGAAAAAACCCAGGATCAGTTCAACAAGTATGTGAAGAATGCGAAAGTATGAGTCTGATGAGTGAAAATCCCAGGGCTAACCTAGATCTAACATGCGTCATCCTCAAAAATATTGATCGAAACCTGGTTTAATCGACTGTTTCAGTGTGGTACCACATTACTATGTGATCCAAACCAGAAAATAACCCAGGATCTGTTCAACGAGTATGTGAAGTGTGCGAAAGTATGAGTCTGATGAGGGCAAATCCCAGACCTATCCCAGACCTAACATGCGTTATCCTCAAAAATATTGATCGAAACCAGGTTTAATCGACTGTTTCAGTGTGGTACCACATTACTATGTGATCCAAACCAGAAAAAACCCAGGATCTGTTCAACAAGTATGTGAAAAACGCGAAAGTATGAGTCTGATGTGGTCAAATCCCAGACCTATCCCAGACTTAACTTGCGTTATCCTCTAAAATATTGATCGAAACCAGGTTTAATCGACTGTTTCAGCGTGGTACCACATTACTACGTGATACAATCCAGAAAAAGCCCAGGATCTAGCCATCAAGTTTGACAAATATGCGAAAGAATGAGCCTGATGAGGGCAAATCCTAGACCTAATCCAGACCTAACATGCCTTATCCTCTAAAATATTGATCGAAACCAGGTTTAATCGACTGTTTCAGCGTGGTACCACATTACTACGTGATACAATCCAGAAAAAGCCCAGGATCTAGCCATCAAGTTTGACAAATATGCGAAAGAATGAGCCTGATGAGGGCAAATCCTAGACCTAACCTATTCCTAGCATGCGTTATCCTCTAAAATATTGATCGAAACCAGGTTTAATTGATTGTTTCAGTGTGGTCCCACATTACTACGTGATCCAATCCAGAAAAAGCCCAGGATCTAGCCATCAAGTATGAGAAATATGCGAAAGTATGAGCCTGACGAGGGCTAATCCTAGACCTAACCTAGACCTAACATGAATTATTTTCTAAAATATTTATCAAGACCAGGTTTAATTGAATGTTTCAGTGTGGTACCACATTACTACGTGATCCAAACCAGAAAAAACCCAGGATCTGTTCAACAAGTATGTGAAAAACGCGAAAGTATGAGTCTGATGAGGTCAAATCCCAGACCTATCCCAGACTTAACTTGCGTTATCCTCTAAAATATTGTTATAAACCAGGTTTAATCGACTGTTGCAGCGTGGTACCACATTACTACGTGATACAATCCAGAAACAGCCCAGGATCTAGCCATGAAGTATGAGAAATATGCGAAAGTATGAGCCTGATGAGGGCAAATCCTAGACCTAACCCAGACCTAACATGCGTTATCCTCTAAAATATTTATCAAGACCAGGTTTAATTGGATGTTTCAGTGTGGTACCACATTACTACGTGATCCAAACCAGTAAGAACCCAGGATCCGTTCAACAAGTATGTGAAGAATGCGAAAGTATGAGCCTGATGAGAGCAAATCCCAGACATAACCTAGACCTAACTTGCGTTGTCCTCTAAGATATTGATGGAAGCCTGGTTTAATTGACTGTTTCAGTGTTGTACTTCATTACTACGTGATGCAATCCAGAAAAAACCCAGGATCCGTTCAACAAGTATGTGAAGAATGCGAAAGTATGAGTCTGATCAGTGAAAATCTCAGGCCTTACCTAGACCTAACTTGCGTTGTACTCTAAAATATTGATGAAAACCAGGTTTCATTGACTGTTTCAGTGTGGTACTACATTACTACGTGATGCAATCCAGAAAAAGCCCAGGATCTAGCCATCAAGTATGAGAAATATGCGAAAGAATGAGCCTGATGAGAGCAAATCCCAGACCTAACCTAGACCTAACATGCGTTATCCTCTAAAATATTGAGCGAAACCAGGTTTAATGAACTGTTTCAGTGTGGTCCCACATTACTACGTGATCCAAACCAGAAAAAACCCAGGATCTGTTCAACGAGTATGTGAAGTGTGTGAAAGTATGAGTCTCATGAGGGCAAATCCCCGACCTATCCCAGACCTAACATGCGTTATCCTCTAAAATATTTATCAAGACCAGGTTTAATTGATTGTTTCAGTGTGGTCCCACATTACTACGTGATCCAAACCAGAAAAAACCCATGATCCGTTCAACAAGTATGTGAAGAATGCGAAAGTATGAGTCTGATGAGTGAAAATCCCAGACCTAACCAAGACATAACATGCGTCATCCTCAAAAATATTGATCGAAACCAGGTTTAATCGACTGTTTCAGTGTGGTACCACATTACTATGTGATCCAAACCAGAAAAAACCCAGGATCAGTTCAACAAGTATGTGAAGAATGCGAAAGTATGAGTCTGATGAGTGAAAATCCCAGGCCTAACCTAGACCTAACATGCGTTATCCTCAAAAATATTGATCGAAACCAGGTTTAATCGACTGTTTCAGTGTGGTACCACATTACTATGTGATCCAAACCAGAAAATAACCCAGGATCTGTTCAACAAGTATGTGAAAAACGCGGAAAGTATGAGCCTGATGAGGGCAAATCCCAGACCTATCCCAGACCTAACTTGCGTTGTCCTCTAAGATATTGATGGAAACCAGGTTTAATTGATTGTTTCAGTGTAGTACTTAAATTACTACGTGATCCAATCCAGAAAATAACCCAGGATCTGCCAAACGAGTATGTGAAGTGTGCGAAAGTATGAGCCTGATGAGAGCAAATCCCAGACCTAACCTAGACCTAACATGCGTTATTCTCTAAAATATTGATCGCAACCAGGTTTAATTGACTGTTTCAGTGTGGTCCCACATTACTACGTGATCCAAACCAGAAAAAACCCAGGATCCGTTCAACAAGTATGTGAAGAATGCGAAAGTATGAGTCTGATGAGTGAAAATCCCAGGCCTAACCTAGACCTAGCATGCGTTATCCTCTAAAATATTGATCGAAACCAGGTTTAATCGACTGTTTCAGCGTGGTACCACATTACTACGTGATACAATCCAGAAACAGCCCAGGATCTAGCCATGAAGTATGAGAAATATGCGAAAGTATGAGCCTGATGAGGGCAAATCCTAGACCTAACCCAAACCTAACATGCGTTATCCTCTAAAATATTTATCAAGACCAGGTTTAATTGAATGTTTCAGTGTGGTACCACATTACTACGTGAACCAAACCAGAAAAAACCCAGGATCCGTTCAACAAGTATGTGAAGAATGCGAAAGTATGAGTCTGATGAGTGAAAATCCCAGGCCTAATCTAGACCTAACATGCGTTATCCTCAAAAATATTGATCGAAACCAGGTTTAATCGACTGTTTCAGTGTGGTACCACATTACCATGTGATCCAAACCAGAAAATAACCCAGGATCTGTTCAACGAGTATGTGAAGTGTGCGAAAGTATGAGTCTGATGAGGTCAAATCCCAGACCAATCCCAGACTTAACTTGCGTTATCCTCTAAAATATTGATCGAAACCAGGTTTAATCGACTGTTTCAGTGTGGTACCACATTACTACGTGATCCAAACCAGAAAAAACCCAGGATCAGTTCAACAAGTATGTGAAGAATGCGAAAATATGAGTCTGATGAGTGAAAATCCCAGGGCTAACCTAGACCTAACATGCGTTATCCTCTAAAATATTGATCGAAACCAGCTTTAATCGACTGTTTCAGTGTGGTATCACACTACTACGTGACCCAAACCAGAAAAAACCCATGATCTGTTCAACAAGTATGAGAAATATGCGAAAGAATGAGCCTGATGAGAGCAAATCCCAGACCTAACCTAGACCTAACATGCGTTATCCTCTAAAATATTGAGCGAAACCAGGTTTAATGAACTGTTTCAGTGTGGTCCCACATTACTACGTGATCCAAACCAGAAAAAACCCAGGATCCGTTCAACAAGTATGTGAAGAATGCGAAAGTATGAGTCTGATGAGTGAAAATCTCAGACCTAACCTAGGCCTAACATGTGTTATCCTCTAAAATATTGATTGAAACCAGGTTTAATTGACTGCTTCAGCGTGGTACCACATTACTACGTGATACAATCCAGAAACAGCCCAGGATCTAGCCATGAAGTATGAGAAATATGCGAAAGTATGAGCCTGATGAGGGCAAATCCTAGACCTAACCCAGACCTAACATGCGTTATCCTCTATAATATTTATCAAGACCAGGTTTAATTGATTGTTTCGGTGTGGTTCCACATTACTACGTGATCCAAACCAGAAAAAACTCAGGATCTGTTCAACGAGTATGTGAAGTGTGTGAAAGTATGAGTCTCATGAGGGCAAATCCCCGACCTATCCCAGACTTAACTTGCGTTATCCTCTAAAATATTGATCGAAACCAGGTTTAATCGACTGTTTCAGTGTGGTACCACATTACTATGTGATCCAAACCAGAAAAAACCCAGGATCTGTTCAACAAGTATGTGAAAAACGCGAAAGTATGAGTCTGATGTGGTCAAATCCCAGACCTATCCCAGACTTAACTTGCGTTATCCTCTAAAATATTGATCGAAACCAGGTTTAATCGACTGTTTCAGCGTGGTACCACATTACTACGTGATACAATCCAGAAAAAGCCCAGGATCTAGCCATCAAGTTTGACAAATATGCGAAAGAATGAGCCTGATGAGGGCAAATCCTAGACCTAATCCAGACCTAACATGCGTTATCCTCTAAAATATTGATCGAAACCAGGTTTAATCGACTGTTTGAGCGTGGTACCACATTACTACGTGATACAATCCAGAAAAAGCCCAGGATCTAGCCATCAAGTTTGACAAATATGCGAAAGAATGAGCCTGATGAGGGCAAATCCTAGACCTAACCTATTCCTAGCATGCGTTATCCTCTAAAATATTGATCGAAACCAGGTTTAATTGATTGTTTCAGTGTGGTCCCACATTACTACGTGATCCAATCCAGAAAAAGCCCAGGATCTAGCCATCAAGTATGAGAAATATGCGAAAGTATGAGCCTGACGAAGGCTAATCCTAGACCTAACCTAGACCTAACATGAATTATTTTCTAAAATATTTATCAAGACCAGGTTTAATTGAATGTTTCAGTGTGGTACCACATTACTACGTGAACCAAACCAGAAAAAACCCAGGATCCGTTCAACAAGTATGTTAAAACTGCACAGTATGACCCTGATGAGGGCAAATCCCAGGCCCAACCTAGACCTAACATGCGTTGTCCTCTAAAATATTGATGGAAACCAGGTTTAATTGACTGTTTCAGTGTTGTACTTCATTACTACGTGATGCAATCCAGAAAAAGCCCAGGATCTAGCCATCAAGTATGAGAAATATGCGAAAGAATGAGCCTGATGAGAGCAAATCCCAGACCTAACCTAGACCTAACATGAATTATTCTCTAAAATATTGATCGAAAACAGGTTTAATTGACTGTTCCAGTGTTATACCACATTACTATGTGATCCAAACCAGAAAATAACTCAGGATCTGTTCAACGAGTATGTGAAGTGTGCGAAAGTATGAGTCTGATGAGGTCAAATCCCAGACCAAACCTAGACCTAACATGAATTATTCTCTAAAATATTTATCAAGACCAGGTTTAATCGACTGTTTCAGCGTGGTACCACATTACCACGTGATACAATCCAGAAACAGCCCAGGATCTAGCCATGAAGTATGAGAAATATGCGAAAGTATGAGCCTGATGAGGGCAAATCCTAGACCTAACCCAAACCTAACATGCGATATCCTCTAAAATATTTATCAAGACCAGGTTTAATTGAATGTTTCAGTGTGGTACCACATTACTACGTGAACCAAACCAGAAAAAACCCAGGATCCGTTCAACAAGTATGTTAAAACTGCGACAGTATGACCCTGATGAGGGCAAATCCCAGGCCTAACCTAGACCTAACATGCGTTGTCCTCTAAAATATTGATGGAAACCAGGTTTAATTGACTGTTTCAGTGTTGTACTTCATTACTACGTGATGCAATCCAGTAAAAGCCCAGGATCTAGCCATCAAGTATGAGAAATATGCGAAAGAATGAGCCTGATGAGAGCAAATCCCAGACCTAACCTAGACCTAACATGAATTATTCTCTAAAATATTGATCGAAAACAGGTTTAATTGACTGTTTCAGTGTTGTACCACATTACTATGTGATCCAAACCAGAAAATAACCCAGGATCTGTTCAACGAGTATGTGAAGTGTGCGAAAGTTTGAGTCTGATGAGGTCAAATCCCAGACCTATCCCAGACCTAAATTGCGTTATCCTCTAAGATATTGATCGAAACCAGGTTTAATCGACTGTTTCAGTGTGGTACCACATTACTACGTGATCCAAACCAGAAAAAAGCCAGGATCTGTTCAACAAGTATGTGAAAAACGCGAAAGTATGAGTCTGATGAGGTCAAATCCCAGACCTATCCCAGACTTAACTTGCGTTATCCACTAAAATATTGATCGAAACCAGGTTTAATCGACTGTTTCAGCGTGGTACCACATTACTACGTGATACACTCCAGAAACAGCCCAGGATCTAGCCATGAAGTATGAGAAATATGCGAAAGTATGAGCCTGATGAGGGCAAATCCTAGACCTAACCCAAACCTAACATGCGTTATCCTCTAAAATATTTATCAAGACCAGGTTTAATTGAATGTTTCAGTGTGGTACCACATTACTACGTGATCCAATCCAGAAAAAACTCAGGATCTGTTCAACGAGTATGTGAAGTGTGTGAAAGTATGAGTCTCATGAGGGCAAATCCCCGACCTATCCCAGACTTAACTTGCGTTATCCTCTAAAATATTGATCGAAACCAGGTTTAATCGACTGTTTCAGTGTGGTACCTCATTACTACGTGATCCAAACCAGAAAAAACCCAGGATCAGTTCAACAAGTATGTGAAGAATGCGAAAGTATGAGTCTGATGAGTGAAAATCCCAGGGCTAACCTAGATCTAACATGCGTCATCCTCAAAAATATTGATCGAAACCTGGTTTAATCGACTGTTTCAGTGTGGTACCACACTACTATGTCATCCAAACCAGAAAATAACCCAGGATCTGTTCAACGAGTATGTGAAGTGTGCGAAAGTATGAGTCTGATGAGGGCAAATCCCAGACCTATCCCAGACCTAACATGCGTTATCCTCAAAAATATTGATCGAAACCAGGTTTAATCGACTGTTTCAGTGTGGTACCACATTACTATGTGATCCAAACCAGAAAAAACCCAGGATCTGTTCAACAAGTATGTGAAAAACGCGAAAGTATGAGTCTGATGTGGTCAAATCCCAGACCTATCCCAGACTTAACTTGCGTTATCCTCTAAAATATTGATCGAAACCAGGTTTAATCGACTGTTTCAGCGTGGTACCACATTACTACGTGATACAATCCAGAAAAAGCCCAGGATCTAGCCATCAAGTTTGACAAATATGCGAAAGAATGAGCCTGATGAGGGCAAATCCTAGACCTAATCCAGACCTAACATGCGTTATCCTCTAAAATATTGATCGAAACCAGGTTTAATCGACTGTTTCAGCGTGGTACCACATTACTACGTGATACAATCCAGAAAAAGCCCAGGATCTAGCCATCAAGTTTGACAAATATGCGAAAGAATGAGCCTGATGAGGGCAAATCCTAGACCTAACCTATTCCTAGCATGCGTTATCCTCTAAAATATTGATCGAAACCAGGTTTAATTGATTGTTTCAGTGTGGTCCCACATTACTACGTGATCCAATCCAGAAAAAGCCCAGGATCTAGCCATCAAGTATGAGAAATATGCGAAAGTATGAGCCTGACGAGGGCTAATCCTAGACCTAACCTAGACCTAACATGAATTATTTTCTAAAATATTTATCAAGACCAGGTTTAATTGAATGTTTCAGTGTGGTACCACATTACTACGTGATCCAAACCAGAAAAAACCCAGGATCTGTTCAACAAGTATGTGAAAAACGCGAAAGTATGAGTCTGATGAGGTCAAATCCCAGACCTATCCCAGACTTAACTTGCGTTATCCTCTAAAATATTGTTATAAACCAGGTTTAATCGACTGTTGCAGCGTGGTACCACATTACTACGTGATACAATCCAGAAACAGCCCAGGATCTAGCCATGAAGTATGAGAAATATGCGAAAGTATGAGCCTGATGAGGGCAAATCCTAGACCTAACCCAAACCTAACATGCGTTATCCTCTAAAATATTTATCAAGACCAGGTTTAATTGAATGTTTCAGTGTGGTACCACATTACTACGTGAACCAAACCAGAAAAAACCCAGGATCCGTTCAACAAGTATGTTAAAACTGCAACAGTATGACCCTGATGAGGGCAAATCCCAGGCCCAACCTAGACCTAACATGCGTTGTCCTCTAAAATATTGATGGAAACCAGGTTTAATTGACTGTTTCAGTGTTGTACTTCATTACTACGTGATGCAATCCAGAAAAAGCCCAGGATCTAGCCATCAAGTATGAGAAATATGCGAAAGAATGAGCCTGATGAGAGCAAATCCCAGACCTAACCTAGACCTAACATGAATTATTCTCTAAAATATTGATCGAAAACAGGTTTAATTGACTGTTCCAGTGTTATACCACATTACTATGTGATCCAAACCAGAAAATAACCCAGGATCTGTTCAACGAGTATGTGAAGTGTGCGAAAGTATGAGTCTGATGAGGTCAAATCCCAGACCAAACCTAGACCTAACATGAATTATTCTCTAAAATATTTATCAAGACCAGGTTTAATCGACTGTTTCAGCGTGGTACCACATTACCACGTGATACAATCCAGATACAGCCCAGGATCTAGCCATGAAGTATGAGAAATATGCGAAAGTATGAGCCTGATGAGGGCAAATCCTAGACCTAACCCAAACCTAACATGCGTTATCCTCTAAAATATTTATCAAGACCAGGTTTAATTAAATGTTTCAGTGTGGTACCACATTACTACGTGAACCAAACCAGAAAAAACCCAGGATCCGTTCAACAAGTATGTTAAAACTGCGACAGTATGACCCTGATGAGGGCAAATCCCAGGCCTAACCTAGACCTAACATGCGTTGTCCTCTAAAATATTGATGGAAACCAGGTTTAATTGACTGTTTCAGTGTTGTACTTCATTACTACGTGATGCAATCCAGTAAAAGCCCAGGATCTAGCCATCAAGTATGAGAAATATGCGAAAGAATGAGCCTGATGAGAGCAAATCCCAGACCTAACCTAGACCTAACATGAATTATTCTCTAAAATATTGATCGAAAACAGGTTTAATTGACTGTTTCAGTGTTGTACCACATTACTATGTGATCCAAACCAGAAAATAACCCAGGATCTGTTCAACGAGTATGTGAAGTGTGCGAAAGTTTGAGTCTGATGAGGTCAAATCCCAGACCTATCCCAGACCTAACTTGCGTTATCCTCTAAGATATTGATCGAAACCAGGTTTAATCGACTGTTTCAGTGTGGTACCACATTACTACGTGATCCAAACCAGAAAAAAGCCAGGATCTGTTCAACAAGTATGTGAAAAACGCGAAAGTATGAGTCTGATGAGGTCAAATCCCAGACCTATCCCAGACCTAACTTGCGTTATCCACTAAAATATTGATCGAAACCAGGTTTAATCGACTGTTTCAGCGTGGTACCACATTACTACGTGATACACTCCAGAAACAGCCCAGGATCTAGCCATGAAGTATGAGAAATATGCGAAAGTATGAGCCTGATGAGGGCAAATCGTAGACCTAACCCAAACCTAACATGCGTTATCCTCTAAAATATTCATCAAGACCAGGTTTAATTGAATGTTTCAGTGTGGTACCACATTACTACGTGATCCAATCCAGAAAAAGCCCAGGATCTAGCCATCAAGTATGAGAAATATGCGAAAGCATTAGCCTGATAAGGGCAAATCCCAGACCTTACCTAGACCTAACATGAATTATTCTCTAAAATATTTATCAAGACCAGGTTTAATTGAATGTCTCAGTGTGGTACCACATTACTACGTGATCCAAACCAGAAAAAACCCAGGATCTGTTCAACAAGTATGTGAAAAACGCGAAAGTATGAGTCTGATGAGGTCAAATCCCAGACCTATCCCAGACTTAACTTGCGTTATCCACTAAAATATTGATCGAAACCAGGTTTAATCGACTGTTTCAGCGTGGTACCACGTTACTACGTGATACAATCCAGAAACAGCCCAGGATCTAGCCATGAAGTATGAGAAATATGCGAAAGTATGAGCCTGATGAGGGCAAATCCTAGACCTAACCCAAACCTAACATGCGTTATCCTCTAAAATATTTATCAAGACCAGGTTTAATTGAATGTTTCAGTGAGGTACCACATTACTACGTGAACCAAACCAGAAAAAACCCAGGATCCGTTCAACAAGTATGTTAAAACTGCGACAGTATGACCCTGATGAGGGCAAATCCCAGGCCTAACCTAGACCTAACATGCGTTGTCCTCTAAAATATTGATGGAAACCAGGTTTAATTGACTGTTTCAGTGTTGTACTTCATTACTACGTGATGCAATCCAGAAAAAGCCCAGGATCTAGCCATCAAGTATGAGAAATATGCGAAAGAATGAGCCTGATGAGAGCAAATCCCAGACCTAACCTAGACCTAACATGAATTATTCTCTAAAATATTGATCGAAAACAGGTTTAATTGACTGTTTCAGTGTTGTACCACATTACAATGTGATCCAAACCAGAAAATAACCCAGGATCTGTTCAACGAGTATGTGAAGTGTGCGAAAGTATGAGTCTGATGAGGTCAAATCCCAGACCTATCCCAGACCTAACTTGCGTTATCCTCTAAAATATTGATCGAAACCAGGTTTAATCGACTGTTTCAGTGTGGTACCACATTACTACGTGATCCAAACCAGAAATAGCCCAGGATCTAGCCATGAAGTATGAGAAATATGCGAAAGTATGAGCCTGACGAGGGCTAATCCTAGACCTAACCCAGACCTAACATGCGTTATCCTCAAAAATATTGATCGAAACCTGGTTTAATCGACTGCTTCAGTGTGGTACCACATTACTATGTGATCCAAACCAGAAAATAACCCAGGATCTGTTCAACGAGTATGTGAAGTGTGCGAAAGTATGAGCCTGATGAGGGCAAATCCCAGACCTACCCCAGACCTAACTTGCGTTGTCCTCTAAGATATTGATGGAAACCAGGTTTAATTGACTGTTTCAGTGTTGTACTTCATTACTACGTGATGCAATCGAGAAAAAGCCCAGGATCTAGCCATCAAGTATGAGAAATATGCGAATGAATGAGCCTGATGAGAGCAAATCCCAGACCTAACCTAGACCTAACATGAATTATTCTCTAAAATATTGATCGAAAACAGGTTTAATTGACTGTTTCAGTGTTATACCACATTACTATGTGATCCAAACCAGAAAATAACCCAGGATCTGTTCAACGAGTATGTGAAGTGTGCGAAAGTATGAGTCTGATGAGGTCAAATCCCAGACCAATCCCAGACTTAACTTGCGTTATCCTCTAAAATATTGATCGAAACCAGGTTTAATCGACTGTTTCAGTGTGGTACCACATTACTACGTGATCCAAACCAGAAAAAACCCAGGATCAGTTCAACAAGTATGTGAAAAACGCGAAAGTATGAGTCTGATGTGGTCAAATCCCAGACCTATCCCAGACTTAACTTGCGTTATCCTCTAAAATATTGATCGAAACCAGGTTTAATCGACTGTTTCAGCGTGGTACCACATTACTACGTGATCCAAACCAGAAAAAACCCAGGATCCGTTCAACAAGTATGTGAAGAATGCGAAAGTATGAGTCTGATGAGTGAAAATCCCAGACCTAACTTAGGCCTAACATGTGTTATCCTCTAAAATATTGATTGAAACCAGGTTTAATTGACTGCTTCAGCGTGGTACCACATTACTACGTGATACAATCCAGAAACAGCCCAGGATCTAGCCATGAAGTATGAGAAATATGCGAAAGTATGAGCCTGATGAGGGCAAATCCTAGACCTAACCCAGACCTAACATGCGTAATCCTCTATAATATTTATCAAGACCAGGTTTAATTGATTGTTTCGGTGTGGTTCCACATTACTACGTGATCCAAACCAGAAAAAACCCAGGATCTGTTCAACGAGTATGTGAAGTGTGTGAAAGTATGAGTCTCATGAGGGCAAATCCCCGAACTATCCCAGACTTAACTTGCGTTATCCTCTAAAATATTGATCGAAACCAGGTTTAATCGACTGTTTCAGTGTGGTACCACATTACTACGTGATCCAAACCAGAAAAAACCCAGGATCAGTTCAACAAGTATGTGAAGAATGCGAAAGTATGAGTCTGATGAGTGAAAATCCCAGGGCTAACCTAGATCTAACATGCGTCATCCTCAAAAATATTGATCGAAACCTGGTTTAATCGACTGTTTCAGTGTGGTACCACATTACTATGTGATCCAAACCAGAAAATAACCCAGGATCTGTTCAACGAGTATTTGAAGTGTGCGAAAGTATGAGTCTGATGAGGGCAAATCCCAGACCTATCCCAGACCTAACATGCGTTATCCTCAAAAATATTGATCGAAACCAGGTTTAATCGACTGTTTCAGTGTGGTACCACATTACTATGTGATCCAAACCAGAAAAAACCCAGGATCTGTTCAACAAGTATGTGAAAAACGCGAAAGTATGAGTCTGATGTGGTCAAATCCCAGACCTATCCCAGACTTAACTTGCGTTATCCTCTAAAATATTGATCGAAACCAGGTTTAATCGACTGTTTCAGCGTGGTACCACATTACTACGTGATACAATCCAGAAAAAGCCCAGGATCTAGCCATCAAGTTTGACAAATATGCGAAAGAATGAGCCTGATGAGGGCAAATCCTAGACCTAATCCAGACCTAACATGCGTTATCCTCTAAAATATTGATCGAAACCAGGTTTAATCGACTGTTTCAGCGTGGTACCACATTACTACGTGATACAATCCAGAAAAAGCCCAGGATCTAGCCATCAAGTTTGACAAATATGCGAAAGAATGAGCCTGACGAGGGCTAATCCTAGACCTAACCTAGACCTAACATGAATTATTTTCTAAAATATTTATCAAGACCAGGTTTAATTGAATGTTTCAGTGTGGTACCACATTACTACGTGATCCAAACCAGAAAAAACCCAGGATCTGTTCAACAAGTATGTGAAAAACGCGAAAGTATGAGTCTGATGAGGTCAAATCCCAGACCTATCCCAGACTTAACTTGCGTTATCCTCTAAAATATTGTTATAAACCAGGTTTAATCGACTGTTGCAGCGTGGTACCACATTACTACGTGATACAATCCAGAAACAGCCCAGGATCTAGCCATGAAGTATGAGAAATATGCGAAAGTATGAGCCTGATGAGGGCAAATCCTAGACCTAACCCAAACCTAACATGCGTTATCCTCTAAAATATTTATCAAGACCAGGTTTAATTGAATGTTTCAGTGTGGTACCACATTACTACGTGAACCAAACCAGAAAAAACCCAGGATCCGTTCAACAAGTATGTTAAAACTGCAACAGTATGACCCTGATGAGGGCAAATCCCAGGCCCAACCTAGACCTAACATGCGTTGTCCTCTAAAATATTGGTGGAAACCAGGTTTAATTGACTGTTTCAGTGTTGTACTTCATTACTACGTGATGCAATCCAGAAAAAGCCCAGGATCTAGCCATCAAGTATGAGAGATATGCGAAAGAATGAGCCTGATGAGAGCAAATCCCAGACCTAACCTAGACCTAACATGAATTATTCTCTAAAATATTGATCGAAAACAGGTTTAATTGACTGTTCCAGTGTTATACCACATTACTATGTGATCCAAACCAGAAAATAACCCAGGATCTGTTCAACGAGTATGTGAAGTGTGCGAAAGTATGAGTCTGATGAGGTCAAATCCCAGACCAAACCTAGACCTAACATGAATTATTCTCTAAAATATTTATCAAGACCAGGTTTAATCGACTGTTTCAGCGTGGTACCACATTACCACGTGATACAATCCAGAAACCGCCCAGGATCTAGCCATGAAGTATGAGAAATATGCGAAAGTATGAGCCTGATGAGGGCAAATCCCAGACCTATCCCAGACCTAACTTGCGTTGTCCTCTAAGATATTGATGGAAACCAGGTTTAATTGACTGTTTCAGCGTGGTACCACATTACTACGTGATACAATCCAGGAAAAGCTCAGTATCTAGCCATGAAGTATCAGAAATATGCGAAAGTATGAGCCTGACGAGGGCTAATCCTAAACCTAACCCAGACCTAACTTGCGTTATCCTCTAAAATATTGATCGAAACCTGGTTTAATCGACTGTTTCAGTGTGCTACCACATTACTATGTGATCCAAACCAGAAAATAACCCAGGATCTGTTCAACGAGTATGTGAAGTGTGCGAAAGTATGAGTCTGATGAGGTCAAATCCCAGACCTATCCCAGACCTAACTTGCGTTATCCTCTAAAATATCGATCGAAACCAGGTTTAATCGACTGTTTCAGTGAGGTACCACATTACTACGTGATCCAAACCAGAAATAGCCCAGGATCTAGCCATGAAGTATGAGAAATATGCGAAAGTATGAGCCTGATGAGGGCTAATCCTAGACCTAACCCAGACCTAACATGCGTTATCCTATAAAATATTTATCAAGACCAGGTTTAATTGATTGTTTCAGTGTGGTTCCACATTACTACGTGATCCAAACCAGAAAAAACCCAGGATCTGTTCAACGAGTATGTGAAGTGTGCGAAAGTATGAGTCTGATGAGGGCAAATCCCCGACCTACCCCAGACCTAACATGCGTTATCCTCTAAAATATTTATCAAGACCAGGTTTAATTGATTGTTTCTGTGTGGTCCCACATTACTACGTGATCCAAACCAGAAAAAACCCATGATCCGTTCACAAGTATGTGAAGAATGCGAAAGTATGAGTCTGATGGGTGAAAATCCCAGACCTAACCTAGACCTAACTTGCGTTATCCTCTAAAATATTGATCGAAACCTGGTTTAATCGACTGTTTCAGTGTGCTACCACATTACTATGTGATCCAAACCAGAAAATAACCCAGGATCTGTTCAACGAGTATGTGAAGTGTGCGAAAGTATGAGTCTGATGAGGTCAAATCCCAGACCTATCCCAGACCTAACTTGCGTTATCCTCTAAAATATCGATCGAAACCAGGTTTAATCGACTGTTTCAGTGAGGTACCACATTACTACGTGATCCAAACCAGAAATAGCCCAGGATCTAGCCATGAAGTATGAGAAATATGCGAAAGTATGAGCCTGATGAGGGCTAATCCTAGACCTAACCCAGACCTAACATGCGTTATCCTCTAAAATATTTATCAAGACCAGGTTTAATTGATTGTTTCAGTGTGGTTCCACATTACTACGTGATCCAAACCAGAAAAAACCCAGGATCTGTTCAACGAGTATGTGAAGTGTGCGAAAGTATGAGTCTGATGAGGGCAAATCCCCGACCTATCCCAGACCTAACATGCGGTATCCTCTAAAATATTTATCAAGACCAGGTTTAATCGACTGTTTCAGTGAGGTACCACATTACTACGTGATCCAAACCAGAAATAGCCCAGGATCTAGCCATGAAGTATGAGAAATATGCGAAAGTATGAGCCTGATGAGGGCTAATCCTAGACCTAACCCAGACCTAACATGCGTTATCCTCAAAAATATTGATCGAAACCTGGTTTAATCGACTGTTTCAGTGTGGTACCACATTACTATGTGATCCAAACCAGAAAATAACCCAGGATCTGTTCAACGAGTATGTGAAGTGTGCGAAAGTATGAGCCTGATGAGGGCAAATCCCAGACCTATCCCAGACCTAACTTGCGTTGTCCTCTAAGATATTGATGGAAACCAGGTTTAATTGACTGTTTCAGTGTTGTACTTCATTACTTCGTGATGCAATGCAGAAAGAGCCCAGCATCTAGCCATCAAGTATGAGAAATATGCGAAAGAATGAGCCTGATGAGAGCAAATCCCAGAACTAACCTAGACCTAACATGAATTATTCTCTAAAATATTGATCGAAACCAGGTTTAATTGACTGTTTCAGTGTGGTCCCACATTATTACGTGATCCAAACCAGAAAAAACCCAGGATCCGTTCAACAAGTATGTGAAGAATGCGAAAGTATGAGTCTGATGAGTGAAAATCCCAGGCCTAACCTAGAGCTAACATGAATTATCCTCAAAAATATTGATCGAAACTTGGTTTAATCGACAGTTTCAGTGTGGCACCACATTACTATGCGATCCAAACCAGAAAATAATCCAGGATCCGTTCAACAAGTATGTGAAGAATGCGAAAGTATGAGTCTGATGAGTGAAAATCCCAGACCTAACCAAGACCTAACATGCGTTATCCTCGAAAATATTGACCGAAACCTGGTTTAATCGACTGTTTCAGTGTGGTACCACATTACTATGTGATCCAAACCATAAAATAACCCAGGATCTGTTCAACGAGTATGTGAAGTTTGCGAAAGTATGAGCCTGATGAGGGCAAATCCCAGACCTATCCCAGACCTAACTTGCGTTGTCCTCTAAGATATTGATGGAAACCAGGTTTAATTGACTGTTTCAGTGTTGTACTTCATTACTACGTGATGCAATCCAGAAAAAGCCCAGCATCTAGCCATCAAGTATGAGAAATATGCGAAAGAATGAGCCTGATGAGTGAAAATCCCAGGGCTAACCTAGACCTAACATGCGTTATCCTCTATAATATTGATCCAAACCCGGTTTAATGGACTGTTTCAGTGTGGTACCACACTACTACGTGATCCAAACCAGAAAAAACCCAGGATCCGTTCAACAAGTATGTGAAGAATGCGAAACTATGAGCCTGATGAGGTCAAATCCCAGACCTATTCCAGACCTAACTTGCGTGATCCTCTAAAATATTGATCGAAACCAGGTTCAATCGACTGTTTCTGTGTGGTACCACATTACTATGTGATCCAAACCAGAAAATAACCCAGGATCTGTTCAACGAGTATGTGAAGTGTGCGAAAGTATCAGTCTGATGAGGGCAAATCCCCGACCTATCCCAGACCTAACATGCGTTGTCCTCTAAAATATTTATCAAGACCAGGTTTAATTGATTGTTTCAGTGTGGTCCTACATTACTATGTGATCCAAACCGGAAAATAACCCAGGATCTGTTCAACAAGTATGTGAAGAATGCGAAAGTATGAGTCTGATGAGTGAAAATCCCAGGCCTAACCTAGAGCTAACATGCGTTATCCTCAAAAATATTGATCGAAACTTGGTTTAATCGACTGTTTCAGTGTGGCACCACATTACTATGCGATCCAAACCAGAAAATAATCCAGGATCCGTTCAACAAGTATGTGAAGAATGCGAAAGTATGAGTCTGATGAGTGAAAATCCCAGACCTAACCAAGACCTAACATGCGTTATCCTCAAAAATATTGATCGAAACCTGGTTTAATCGACTGTTTCAGTGTGGTACCACATTACTACATGATCCAAACCAGAAAAAACCCAGGATCAGTTCAACATGTATGTGAAGAATGCGAAAGTATGAGTCTGATGAGTGAAAATCCCAGACCTAACCAAGACCTAACATGCGTTATCCTCAAAAATATTGATCGAAACCTGGTTTAATCGACTGTTTCAGTATGGTACCACATTACTATGTGATCCAAACCAGAAAATAACCCAGGATCTGTTCAACGAGTATGTGAAGTGTGCGAAAGTATGAGTCTGATGAGGGCAAATCCCCGACCTATCCCAGACCTAACATGCGTTATCCTCTAAAATATTTATCAAGACCAGGTTTAATTGACTGTTTCAGTGTGGTCCTACATTACTATGTGATCCAAACCGGAAAATAACCCAGGATCTGTTCAACGAGTATGTGAAGTGTGCGAAAGTATGAGTCTGATGAGGTCAAATCCCAGACCTATCCCAGACCTAACTTGCGTTATCCTCTAAAATATTGATCGAAACCAGCTTCAATCGACAGTTTCTGTGTGGTACCACATTACTACATGATCCAAACCAGAAAAAACCCAGGATCAGTTCAACATGTATGTGAAGAATGCGAAAGTATGAGTCTGATGAGTGAAAATCCCAGGGCTAACCTAGACCTAACATGCGTCATCCTCTAAAATATTGATCCAAACCCGGTTTAATGGACTGTTTCAGTGTGGTACCACACTACTACGTGATACAAACCAGAAAAAACCCAGGATCTAGCCATCAAGTTTGACAAATATGCGAAAGAATGAGCCTGATGAGGGCAAATCCTAGACCTAATCCAGACCTAACATGCGTTATCCTCTAAGATATTGATCGCAACCAGGTTTAATTGACTGTTTCAGTGTGGTCCCACATTACTACGTGATCCAAACCAGAAAAAACCCAGGATCCGTTCAACAAGTATGTGAAGAATACGAAAGTATGAGTCTGATGAGTGAAAATCCCAGGCCTAACCTATTCCTAGCATGCGTTATCCTCTAAAATATTGATCGAAACCAGGTTTAATTGATTGTTTCAGTGTGGTCCCACGTTACTACGTGATCCAATCCAGAAAAAGCCCAGGATCTAGCCATCAAGTATGAGAAATATGCGAAAGAATGAGCCTGACGAGGGCTAATCCTAGACCTAACCTAGACCTAACTTGAATTATTTTCTAAAATATTTATCAAGACCAGGTTTAATTGAATGTTTCAGTGTGGTACCACATTACTACGTGAACCAAACCAGAAAAAACCCAGGATGCGTTCAACAAGTATGTTAAAACTGCGACAGTATGACCCTGATGAGGGCAAATCCCAGGCCTAACCTAGACCTAACATGCGTTGTCCTCTAAAATATTGATGGAAACCAGGTTTAATTGACTGTTTCAGTGTTGTACTTCATTACTACGTGATGCAATCCAGAAAAAGCCCAGGATCTAGCCATCAAGTATGAGAAATATGCGAAAGAATGAGCCTGATGAGAGCAAATCCCAGACCTAACCTAGACCTAACATGAATTATTCTCTAAAATATTGATCGAAAACAGGTTTAATTGACTGTTTCAGTGTTATACCACATTACTATGTGATCCAAGCCAGAAAATAACCCAGGATCTGTTCAACGAGTATGTGAAGTGTGCGAAAGTATGAGTCTGATGAGGTCAAATCCCAGACCTAACCTAGACCTAACATGAATTATTCTCTAAAATATTTATCAAGACCAGGTTTAATTGAATGTCTCAGTGTGGTACCACATTACTACGTGATCCAAACCAGAAAAAAGCCAGGATCTGTTCAACAAGTATGTGAAAAACGCGAAAGTATGAGTCTGATGAGGTCAAATCCCAGACCTATCCCAGACTTAACTTGCGTTATCCACTAAAATATTGATCGAAACCAGGTTTAATCGACTGTTTCAGCGTGGTACCACATTACTACGTGATACAATCCAGAAACAGCCCAGGATCTAGCCATGAAGTATGAGAAATATGCGAAAGTATGAGCCTGATGAGGGCAAATCCTAGACCTAACCCAAACCTAACATGCGTTATCCTCTAAAATATTTATCAAGACCAGGTTTAATTGAATGTTTCAGTGTGGTACCACATTACTACGTGAACCAAACCAGAAAAAACCCAGGATGCGTTCAACAAGTATGTTAAAACTGCGACAGTATGACCCTGATGAGGGCAAATCCCAGGCCTAACCTAGACCTAACATGCGTTGTCCTCTAAAATATTGATGGAAACCAGGTTTAATTGACTGTTTCAGTGTTGTACTTCATTACTACGTGATGCAATCCAGAAAAAGCCCAGGATCTAGCCATCAAGTATGAGAAATATGCGAAAGAATGAGCCTGATGAGAGCAAATCCCAGACCTAACCTAGACCTAACATGAATTATTCTCTAAAATATTGATCGAAAACAGGTTTAATTGACTGTTTCAGTGTTATACCACATTACTATGTGATCCAAGCCAGAAAATAACCCAGGATCTGTTCAACGAGTATGTGAAGTGTGCGAAAGTATGAGTCTGATGAGGTCAAATCCCAGACCTAACCTAGACCTAACATGAATTATTCTCTAAAATATTTATCAAGACCAGGTTTAATTGAATGTCTCAGTGTGGTACCACATTACTACGTGATCCAAACCAGAAAAAAGCCAGGATCTGTTCAACAAGTATGTGAAAAACGCGAAAGTATGAGTCTGATGAGGTCAAATCCCAGACCTATCCCAGACTTAACTTGCGTTATCCACTAAAATATTGATCGAAACCAGGTTTAATCGACTGTTTCAGCGTGGTACCACATTACTACGTGATACAATCCAGAAACAGCCCAGGATCTAGCCATGAAGTATGAGAAATATGCGAAAGTATGAGCCTGATGAGGGCAAATCCTAGACCTAACCCAAACCTAACATGCGTTATCCTCTAAAATATTTATCAAGACCAGGTTTAATTGAATGTTTCAGTGTGGTACCACATTACTACGTGAACCAAACCAGAAAAAACCCAGGATGCGTTCAACAAGTATGTTAAAACTGCGACAGTATGACCCTGATGAGGGCAAATCCCAGGCCTAACCTAGACCTAACATGCGTTGTCCTCTAAAATATTGATGGAAACCAGGTTTAATTGACTGTTTCAGTGTTGTACTTCATTACTACGTGATGCAATCCAGAAAAAGCCCAGGATCTAGCCATCAAGTATGAGAAATATGCGAAAGAATGAGCCTGATGAGAGCAAATCCCAGACCTAACCTAGACCTAACATGAATTATTCTCTAAAATATTGATCGAAAACAGGTTTAATTGACTGTTTCAGTGTTGTACCACATTACTATGTGATCCAAACCAGAAAATAACCCAGGATCTGTTCAACGAGTATGTGAAGTGTGCGAAAGTATGAGTCTGATGAGGTCAAATCCCAGACCTATCCCAGACCTAACTTGCGTTATCCTCTAAAATATTGATCGAAACCAGGTTTAATCGACTGTTTCAGTGAGGTACCACATTACTACGTGATCCAAACCAGAAATAGCCCAGGATCTAGCCATGAAGTATGAGAAATATGCGAAAGTATGAGCCTGATGAGGGCTAATCCTAGACCTAACCCAGACCTAACATGCGTTATCCTCTAAAATATTTATCAAGACCAGGTTTAATTGATTGTTTCAGTGTGGTTCCACATTACTACGTGATCCAAACCAGAAAAAACCCAGGATCTGTTCAACGAGTATGTGAAGTGTGCGAAAGTATGAGTCTGATGAGGGCAAATCCCCGACCTATCCCAGACCTAACATGCGTTATCCTCTAAAATATTTATCAAGACCAGGTTTAATTGATTGTTTCAGTGTGGTCCCACATTACTACGTGATCCAAACCAGAAAAAACCCATGATCCGTTCAACAAGTATGTGAAGAATGCGAAAGTATGTGTCTGATGAGTGACAATCCCAGACCTAACCAAGACCTAACATGCGTTATCCTCAAAAATATTGATCGAAACCTGGTTTAATCGACTGTTTCAGTGTGGTACCACATTACTATGTGATCCAAACCAGAAAATAACCCAGGATCTGTTCAACGAGTATGTGAAGTGTGCGAAAGTATGAGCCTGATGAGGGCAAATCCCAGACCTATCCCAGACCTAACTTGCGTTGTCCTCTAAGATATTGATGGAAACCAGGTTTAATTGACTGTTTCAGTGTTGAACTTCATTACTACGTGATGCAATGGAGAAAAAGCCCAGCATCTAGCCATCAAGTATGAGAAATATGCGAAAGAATGAGCCTGATGAGAGCAAATCCCAGACCTAACCTAGACCTAACATGAATTATTCTCCAAAATATTGTTCGAAACCAGGTTTAATTGACTGTTTCAGTGTGGTCCCACATTACTACGTGATCCAAACCAGAAAAAACCCAGGATCCGTTCAACAAGTATGTGAAGAATGCGAAAGTATGAGTCTGATGAGTGAAAATCCCAGGCCTAACCTAGAGCTAACATGAATTATCCTCAAAAATATTGATCGAAACTTGGTTTAATCGACTGTTTCAGTGTGGCACCACATTACTATGCGATCCAAACCAGAAAATAATCCAGGATCCGTTCAACGAGTATGTGAAGTGTGCGAAAGTATGAGCCTGATGAGGGCAAATCCCAGACCTATCCCAGACCTAACTTGCGTTGTCCTCTAAGATATTGATGGAAACCAGGTTTAATTGACTGTTTCAGTGTTGTACTTCATTACTACGTGATGCAATCCAGAAGAAGCCCAGCATCTAGCCATCAAGTATGAGAAATATGCGAAAGAATGAGCCTGATGAGGGCAAATCCCAGACCTATCCCAGACCTAACTTGCGTTGTCCTCTAAGATATTGATGGAAACCAGGTTTAATTGACTGTTTCAGTGTTGTACTTCATTACTACGTGATGCAATCCAGAAAAAGCCCAGCATCTAGCCATCAAGTATGAGAAATATGCGAAAGAATTAGCCTGATAAGTGAAAATCCCAGGTCTAACCTAGACCTAACATGCGTTATCCTCTAAAATATTGATCCAAACCCGGTTTAATGGACTGTTTCAGTGTGGTACGACACTACTACGTGATCCAAACCAGAAAAAACCCAGGATCCGTTCAACAAGTATGTGAAGAATGCGAAAGTATGAGCCTGATGAGGTCAAATCCCAGACCTATCCCAGACCTAACTTGCGTGATCCTCTAAAATATTGATCGAAACCAGGTTCAATCGACTGTTTCTGTGTGGTACCACATTACTATGTGATCCAAACCAGAAAATAACCCAGGATCTGTTCAACGAGTATGTGAAGTGTGCGAAAGTATCAGTCTGATGAGGGCAAATCCCCGACCTATCCCAGACCTAACATGCGTTGTCCTCTAAAATATTTATCAAGACCAGGTTTAATTGATTGTTTCAGTGTGGTCCTACATTGCTATGTGATCCAAACCGGAAAATAACCCAGGATCTGTTCAACAAGTATGTGAAGAATGCGAAAGTATGAGTCTGATGAGTGAAAATCCCAGGCCTAACCTAGAGCTAACATGCGTTATCCTCAAAAATATTGATCGAAACTTGGTTTAATCGACTGTTTCAGTGTGGCACCACATTACTATGCGATCCAAACCAGAAAATAATCCAGGATCCGTTCAACAAGTATGTGAAGAATGCGAAAGTATGAGTCTGATGAGTGAAAATCCCAGACCTAACCAAGACCTAACATGCGTTATCCTCAAAAATATTGATCGAAACCTGGTTTAATCGACTGTTTCAGTGTGGTACCACATTACTATGTGATCCAAACCAGAAAATAACCCAGGATCTGTTCAACGAGTATGTGAAGTGTGCGAAAGTATGAGTCTGATGAGGGCAAATCCCCGACCTATCCCAGACCTAACATGCGTTATCCTCTAAAATATTTATCAAGACCAGGTTTAATTGACTCTTTCAGTGTGGTCCCACATTACTACGTGATACAATCCAGAAACAGCCCAGGATCTAGCCATGAAGTATGAGAAATATGCGAAAGTATGAGCCAGGTGAGGGCAAATCCTAGACCTAACCCAGACCTAACATGCGTTATCCTCTAAAATATTTATCAAGACCAGGTTTAATTGATTGTTTCAGTGTGGTCCTACATTACTATGTGATCCAAACCGGAAAATAACCCAGGATCTGTTCAACGAGTATGTGAAGTGTGCGAAAGTATGAGTCTGATGAGGACAAATCCCAGACCTATCCCAGACCTAACTTGCGTTATCCTCTAAAATATTCATCGAAACCAGGTTCAATCGACTGTTTCTGTGTGGTACCACATTACTACATGATCCAAACCAGAAAAAACCCAGGATCAGTTCAACATGTATGTGAAGAATGCGAAAGTATGAGTCTGATGAGTGAAAATCCCAGGGCTAACCTAGACCTAACATGCGTTATCCTCTAAAATATTTATCAAGATCAGGTTTAATTGAATGTTTCAGTGTGGTACCACATTACTACGTGAACCAAACCAGAAAAAACCCAGGATCCGTTCAGCAAGTAAGATAAAATTGCGACAGTATGAGCCTGATGAGGGCAAATCCCAGACCTATCCCAGACCTAACTTGCGTTGTCCTCTAAGATATTGATGGAAACCAGGTTTAATTGACTGTTTCAGTGTTGTACTTCATTACTACGTGATGCAATCCAGAAATAGCCCAGGATCTAGCCATCAAGTATGAGAAATATGCGAAAGAATGAGCCTGATGAGAGCAAATCCCAGACCTAACCTAGACCTAACATGAATTATTCTCTAAAATATTGATCGAAAACAGGTTTAATTGACTGTTTCAGTGTTGTACCACATTACTATGTGATCCAAACCAGAAAATAACCCAGGATCTGTTCAACGAGTATGTGAAGTGTGCGAAAGTATGAGTCTGATGAGGTCAAATCCCAGACCTATCCCAGACCTAACTTGCGTTGTCCTCTAAGATATTGATGGAAACCAGGTTTAATTGACTGTTTCAGTGTTCTACTTCATTACTACGTGATGTAATCCAGAAATAGCCCAGGATCTAGCCATCAAGTATGAGAAATATGCGAAAGAATGAGCCTGATGAGAGCAAATCCCAGACCTAACCTAGACCTAACATGAATTATTCTCTAAAATATAGATCGAAACCAGGTTTAATTGACTGTTTCAGTGTGGTACCACATTACTACGTGATCCAAACCAGAAAAAGCCTAGGATCAGTTCAACATGTATGTGAAAAACGCGAAAGTATGAGTCTGATGAGGGCGAATCCCAGACCTATGCCAGACATAACTTGCGTTATCCTGTAAAATATTGATCGAAACCTGGTTTAATCGACTGTTTCAGTGTGGTACCACATTACTATGTGATCGAAACCAGAAAATAACCCAGGATCTGTTCAACGAGTATGTGAAGTGTGCGAAAGTATGAGTCTGATGAGGTCAAATCCCAGACCAATCCCAGACTTAACTTGCGTTATCCTCTAAAATATTGATCGAAACCAGGTTTAATCGACTGTTTCAGTGTGGTACCACATTACTACGTGATCCAAACCAGAAAAAACCCAGGATCAGTTCAACAAGTATGTGAAGAATGCGAAAGTATGAGTCTGATGAGTGAAAATCCCAGGGCTAACCTAGACCTAACATGCGTTATCCTCTAAAATATTGATCGAAACCAGGTTTAATCGACTGTTTCAGTGTGGTACCACATTACTACGTGATCCAAACCAGAAAAAACCCAGGATCAGTTCAACAAGTATGTGAAGAATGCGAAAGTATGAGTCTGATGAGTGAAAATCGCAGGGCTAACCTAGACCTAACATGCGTTATCCTCTAAAATATTGATCGAAACCAGGTTTAATCGACTGTTTCAGTGTGGTATCACACTACTACGTGACCCAAACCAGAAAAAACCCATGATCTGTTCAACAAGTATGTGAAAAACGCGAAAGTATGAGCCTGATGAGGGCAAATCCCAGACCTATCCCAGACCTAACTTGCGTTATCCTCTAAAATATTGATCGAAACCAGGTTCAATCGACTGTTTCAGTGTGGTACCACATTACTGCGTGATCCAAACCAGAAAAAACCCAGGATCAGTTCAACATGTATGTGAAGAATGCGAAAGTATGAGTCTGATGACTGAAAATCCCAGGGCTAACCTAGACCTAACATGCGTTATCCTCTAAAATATTGATCCAAACCCGGTTTAATGGACTGTTTCAGTGTGGTACCACACTACTACGTGATACAAACCAGAAAAAACCAAGGATCTGTTCAACAAGTATGTGAAAAACGCGAAAGTATGAGCCTGATGAGGGCAAATCCCAGACCTATCCCAGACCTAACTTGCGTTGTCCTCTAAGATATTGCTGGAAACCAGGTTTAATTGACTGTTTCAGTGTGGTACCACATTACTACGTGATCTAATCCAGAAATAGCCCAGGATCTAGCCATGAAGTATGAGAAATATGCGAAAGTATGAGCCTGACGAGGGCAAATCCTAGACCTAACCCAGACCTAACCCAGACCTAACATGCGTTATCCTCTAAAATATTTATCAAGACCAGGTTTAATTGATTGTTTCAGTGTAGTTCCACATTACTACGTGATCCAAACCAGTAAAACCACAGGATCTGTTGAACGAGTATGTGAAGTGTGCGAAAGTATGAGTCTGATGAGGGCAAATCCCCGACTTATCCCAGACCTAACATGCGTTATCCTCTAAAATATTTATCAAGACCAGGTTTAGTTGATTGTTTCAGTGTGGTCCCACATTACTACGTGATCCAAACCAGTAAAAACCCAGGATCTGTTGAACGAGTATGTGAAGAATGCGAAAGTATGAGTCTGATGAGTGAAAATCCCAGACCTAACCAAGACCTAACATGCGTTATCCTCAAAAAGATTGATCGAAACCTGGTTTAATCGACTGTTTCAGTGTGGTACCACATTACTATGTGATCCAATCCAGAAAATAACCCAGGATCTGTTCAACGAGTATGTGAAGTGTGCGAAAGTATGAGCCTGATGAGGGCAAATCCCAGACCTATCCCAGATCTAACTTGCGTTGTCCTCTAAGATATTGATGGAAACCAGGTTTAATTGACTGTTTCAGTGTTGTACTTCATTACTACGTGATGCAATCCAGAAGAAGCCCAGCATCTAGCCATCAAGTATGAGAAATATGCGAAAGAATGAGCCTGATGACAGCAAATCCCAGACCTAACCTAGACCTAACATGAATTATTCTCTAAAATATTGATCGAAACCAGGTTTAATTGACTGTTTCAGTGTGGTCCCACATTACTACGTGATCCAAACCAGAAAAAACCCAGGATCCGTTCAACAAGTATGTGAAGAATGCGAAAGTATGAGTCTGATGAGTGAAAATCCCAGGCCTAACCTAGAGCTAACATGGGTTATCCTCAAAAATATTGATCGAAACTTGGTTTAATCGACTGTTTCAGTGTGGCACCACATTACTATGCGATCCAAACCAGAAAATAATCCAGGATCTGTCAAACGAGTATGTGAAGTGTGCGAAGGTATGACCCTGATGAGAGCAAATCCCAGGCCTAACCTAGACCTAACATGCGTTGTCCTCTAAAATATTGATGGAAACCAGGTTTAATTGATTGTTTCACTGTGGTCCCACATTACTACGTGATCCAAACCAGAAAAAACCCATGATCCGTTCAGCAAGTAAGATAAAACTGCGACAGTATGACCCTTATGAGAGCAAATCCCAGACCTAACCTAGACCTGACATGCGTTGTCCTCTAAAATATTGATGGAAACCAGGTTTAATTTACTGTTTCAGTGTTGTACTTCATTACTACGTGTTGCAATCCAGAAAAAGCCCAGGATCTAGCCATCAAGTATGACAAATATCCGAAAGAATGAGCCTGATGGGAGCAAATCCCAGACCTAACCTAGACCTAACATGAATTATTCTCTAAAATATTGATCGAAACCAGGTTTAATTGACTGTTTCAGTGTTGTACTTCATTGCTACGTGATGCAATTCAGAAAAAGCCCAGGATCTAGCCATCAAGTATGAGAAATATGCGAAAGAATAAGCCTGATGTGGGCAAATCCTAGACCTAACCCAGACCTAACATGCGTTATCCTCTAAAATATTGATCGCAACCAGGTTTAATGGACTGTTTCAGTGTGGTACCACACTACTACGTGATCCAAACCAGAAAAAACCCAGGATCTGTTCAACAAGTAAGTGAAAAATGCGAAAGTATGAGTCTGATGAGGTCAAATCCCAGACCTATCCCAGACTTAACTTGCGTTATCCTCTAAAATATTGACCGAAACCAGGTTTAATCGACTGTTTCAGCGTGGTACCACATTACTATGTGATACAATCCAGAAACAACCCAGGATCTAGCCATGAAGTGTGAGAGATATGCGAAAGTATGAGCCTGATGAGGGCAAATCCTAGACCTAACCCAAACGTAACATGCGTTATCCTCTAAAATATTTATCAAGACCAGGTTTAATTGAATGTTTCAGTGTGGTACCACATTACTACGTGAACCAAGCCAGAAAAAACCCAGGATCCGTTCAACAAGCAAGTTAAAACTGCGACAGTATGACCCCTATGAGAGCAAATCCCAGACCTAACCTAGACCTGACATGCGTTGTCCTCTAAAATATTGATGGAAACCAGGTTTAATTGACTGTTTCAGTGTTGTACTTCATTACTACGTGTTGCAATCCAGAAAAAGCCCAGCATCTAGCCATCAAGTATGAGAAATATGCGAAAGAATGAGCCTGATGAGAGCAAATCCCTGACCTAACCTAGACCTAACATGAATTATTCTCTAAAATATTGATCAAAACCAGGTTTAATTGACTGTTTCAGTGTGGTACCACATTACTATGTGATCCAATCCAGAAATAGCCCAGGATCCAGCCATGAAGTATGAGAAATATGCGAAAGGAGGAGCCTGATGTGGGCAAATCCTAGACCTAACCCAGACCTAACATGCGTTATCCTCTAAAATATTTATCAAGACCAGGTTTAATTGAATGTTTCAGTGTGGTACCACATTACTATGTGATCCAAACCAGAAAATAACCCAGGATCTGTTCAACGAGTATGTGAATTGTGCGAAAGTTTGAGTCTGATGAGGGCATATCCCAGACCTAACCTAGACCTAACTTGCGTTATCCTCTAAAATATTTATCAAGCCCAGGTTTAATTGAATGTTTCAGTGTGGTACCACATTACTACGTGTACCAAACCGGAAAAAACCCAGGATCCGTTGAACAAGTATGTGAAGAATGCGAAAGTATGAGTCTGAAGAGTGAAAATCCCAGGCCTAACCTAGACCTAACATGCGTTACCCTCTAAAATATTGATCGATACCAGGTTTAATGGACTGTTTCAGTGTGGTACCACTTTACTACGTGATCCAAAGCAGAAAAAACCCTCGATCAGGTCAACATGTATGTTAAAACTGCGAAAGTATGGCCCTGATGAGAGCAAATCCCAGGCCTATCCTAGACCTAACATGCGTTGTCCTCTAAAATATTGATGGAAACCAGGTTTAATTGACTGTTTCAGTGTTGTACTTCATTACTACGTGATGCAATCCAGAGAAAGCCCAGGATCTAGCCGTCAAGTATGAAAAATATGCGAAAGAATGAGCCTGATGAGAGCGAATCCCAGACCTAACCTTGACCTAACATGAATTATTCTCTAAAATATTCATCAAAACCAGGTTTAATTGACTGTTTCAGTGTGGTACCACATTACTACGTGATCCAAACCAGAAAAAAGCCAGGATCTGTTCAACAAGTATGTGAAAAACGCGAAAGTATGAGTCTGATGAGGTCAAATCCCAGACCTATCCCAGACTTAACTTGCGTTATCCACTAAAATATTGATCGAAACCAGGTTTAATCGACTGTTTCAGCGTGGTACCACATTACTACGTGATACAATCCAGAAACAGCCCAGGATCTAGCCATGAAGTATGAGAAATATGCGAAAGTATGAGCCTGATGAGGGCAAATCCTAGACCTAACCCAAACCTAACATGCGTTATCCTCTAAAATATTTATCAAGACCAGGTTTAATTGAATGTTTCAGTGTGGTACCACATTACTACGTGAACCAAACCAGAAAAAACCCAGGATTCGTTCAACAAGTATGTTAAAACTGCGACAGTATGACCCTGATGAGGGCAAATCCCAGGCCTAACCTAGACCTAACATGCGTTGTCCTCTAAAATATTGATGGAAACCAGGTTTAATTGACTGTTTCAGTGTTGTACTTCATTACTACGTGATGCAATCCAGAAAAAGCCCAGGATCTAGCCATCAAGTATGAGAAATATGCGAAAGAATGAGCCTGATGAGAGCAAATCCCAGACCTAACCTAGACCTAACATGAATTATTCTCTAAAATATTGATCGAAAACAGGTTTAATTGACTGTTTCACTGTTGTACCACATTACTATGTGATCCAAACCAGAAAATAACCCAGGATCTGTTCAACGAGTATGTGAAGTGTGCGAAAGTATGAGCCTGATGAGTGAAAATCCCAGGGCTAACCTAGACCTAACATGCGTTATCCTCTGTAATATTGATCCAAACCCGGTTTAATGGACTGTTTCAGTGTGGTACCACACTACAACGTGATCCAAACCAGAAAAAACCCAGGATCCGTTCAACAAGTATGTGAAGAATGCGAAAGTATGAGCCTGATGAGGTCAAATCCCAGACCTATCCCAGACCTATCTTGCGTGATCCTCTAAAATATTGATCGAAACCAGGTTCAATCGACTGTTTCTGTGTGGTACCACATTACTATGTGATCCAAACCAGAAAATAACCCAGGATCTGTTCAACGAGTATGTGAAGTGTGCGAAAGTATCAGTCTGATGAGGGCAAATCCCCGACCTATCCCAGACCTAACCCAGACCTAACATGCGTTATCCTCTAAAATATTTATCAAGACCAGGTTTAATTGATTGTTTCAGTGTAGTTCCACATTACTACGTGATCCAAACCAGTAAAAACCCAGGATCTGTTCAACGAGTATGTGAAGTGTGCGAAAGTATGAGTCTGATGAGTGAAAATCCCAGACCTAACCTAGACCTAACATGCGTTATCCTCTAAAATATTGATCCAAACCAGGTTTAATGGACTGTTTCAGTGAGCTACCACACTACTACGTGATCCAAACCAGAAACCCAGGATCTGTTCAAAAAGTATGTGAAAAACGCGAAAGTATGAGCCTGATGAGGGCAAATCCAAGACCTATCCCAGACCTAACTTGCGTTGTCCTCTAAGATATTGATGGAAACCAGGTTTAATTGACTGTTTCAGTGTGGTACCACTTTGCTACGTGATCTAATCCAGAAATAGCCCAGGATCTAGCCATGAAGTATGAGAAATATGCGAAAGTATGAGCCTGACGAGGGCAAATCCTAGACCTAACCCAGACCTAACCCAGACCTAACATGCGTTATCCTCTAAAATATTTATCAAGACCAGGTTTAATTGATTGTTTCAGTGTAGTTCCACATTACTACGTGATCCAAACCAGTAAAAACCCAGGATCTGTTCAACGAGTATGTGAAGTGTGCGAAAGTATGAGTCTGATGAGGGCAAATCCCCGACTTATCCCAGACCTAACATGCGTTATCCTCTAAAATATTTATCAAGACCAGGTTTAATTGATTGTTTCAGTGTGGTCCCACATTACTACGTGATCCAAACCAGAAAAAACCCATGATCCGTTCAACAAGTATGTGAAGAATGCGAAAGTATGAGTCTGATGAGTGAAAATCCCAGACCCAACCAAGACCTAACATGCGTTATCCTCAAAAATATTGATCGAAGCCAGGTTTAATCGACTGTTTCAGTGTGGTACCACATTACTATGTGATCCAAACCAGAAAATAACCCAGGATCTGTTCAACGAGTATGTGAAGTGTGCGAAAGTATGAGTCTGATGAGGTCAAATCCCAGACCAATCCCAGACTTAACTTGCGTTATCCTCTAAAATATTGATCGAAACCAGGTTTAATCGACTGTTTCAGTGTGGTACCACATTACTACGTGATCCAAACCAGAAAAAACCCAGGATCAGTTCAACAAGTATGTGAAGAATGGGAAAGTATGAGTCTGATGAGTGAAAATCCCAGGGCTAACCTAGACGTAACATGCGTTATCCTCTAAAATATTGATCGAAACCAGGTTTAATCAACTGTTTCAGTGTGGTATCACACTACTACGTGACCCAAACCAGAAAAAACCCATGATCTGTTCAACAAGTATGTGAAAAACGCGAAAGTATGAGCCTGATGAGGGCAAATCCCAGACCTATCCCTGACCTAACATGCGTTATCCTCTAAAATATTGAGCGAAACCAGGTTTAGTGAACTGTTTCAGTGTGGTCCCACATTACTACGTGCTCCAAACCAGAAAAAACCCAGGGTCCGTTCAACAAGTATGTGAAGAATGCGAAAGTATGAGTCTGATGAGTGAAAATCCCAGACCTAGCCTAGACCTAACATGCGTTATCCTCTAAAATATTGATCCAAACCAGGTATAATGGACTGTTTCAGTGTGGTACCACATTACTATGTGATCCAATCCAGAAAATAACCCAGGATCTGTTCAACGAGTATGTGAAGTGTGCGAAAGTATGAGCCTGATGAGGGCAAATCCCAGACCTATCCCAGATCTAACTTGCGTTGTCCTCTAAAATATTGATGGAAACCAGGTTTAATTGACTGTTTCAGTGTTGTACTACATTACTACGTGATGCAATCCAGAAAAAGCCCAGGATCTAGCCATCAAGTATGAGAAATATGCGAAAGAATGAGCCTGATGAGAGCAAATCCCAGACCTAACCTAGACCTAACATGAATTATTCTCTAAAATATTGATCGAAAACAGGTTTAATTGACTGTTTCAGTGTTATACCACATTACTATGTGATCCAAGCCAGAAAATAACCCAGGATCTGTTCAACGAGTATGTGAAGTGTGCGAAAGTATGAGTCTGATGAGGTCAAATCCCAGACCTAACCTAGACCTAACATGAATTATTCTCTAAAATATTTATCAAGACCAGGTTTAATTGAATGTCTCAGTGTGGTACCACATTACTACGTGATCCAAACCAGAAAAAAGCCAGGATCTGTTCAACAAGTATGTGAAAAACGCGAAAGTATGAGTCTGATGAGGTCAAATCCCAGACCTATCCCAGACTTAACTTGCGTTATCCACTAAAATATTGATCGAAACCAGGTTTAATCGACTGTTTCAGCGTGGTACCACATTACTACGTGATACAATCCAGAAACAGCCCAGGATCTAGCCATGAAGTATGAGAAATATGCGAAAGTATGAGCCTGATGAGGGCAAATCCTAGACCTAACCCAAACCTAACATGCGTTATCCTCTAAAATATTTATCAAGACCAGGTTTAATTGAATGTTTCAGTGTGGCACCACATTACTACGTGAACCAAACCAGAAAAAACCCAGGATCCGTTCAACAAGTATGTTAAAACTGCGACAGTATGACCCTGATGAGGGCAAATCCCAGGCCTAACCTAGACCTAACATGCGTTGTCCTCTAAAATATTGATGGAAACCAGGTTTAATTGACTGTTTCAGTGTTGTACTTCATTACTACGTGATGCAATCCAGAAAAAGCCCAGGATCTAGCCATCAAGTATGAGAAATATGCGAAAGAATGAGCCTGATGAGGTCAAATCCCAGACCTATCCCAGACCTAACTTGCGTGATCCTCTAAAATATTGATCGAAAACAGGTTCAATCGACTGTTTCTGTGTGGTACCACATTACTATGTGATCCAAACCAGAAAATAACCCAGGATCTGTTCAACGAGTATGTGAAGTGTGCGAAAGTATCAGTCTGATGAGGGCAAATCCCCGACCTATCCCAGACCTAACATGCGTTGTCCTCTAAAATATTTATCAAGACCAGGTTTAATTGATTGTTTCAGTGTGGTCCTACATTGCTATGTGATCCAAACCGGAAAATAACCCAGGATCTGTTCAACAAGTATGTGAAGAATGCGAAAGTATGAGTCTGATGAGTGAAAATCCCAGGCCTAACCTAGAGCTAACATGCGTTATCCTCAAAAATATTGATCGAAACTTGGTTTAATCGACTGTTTCAGTGTGGCACCACATTACTATGCGATCCAAACCAGAAAATAATCCAGGATCCGTTCAACAAGTATGTGAAGAATGCGAAAGTATGAGTCTGATGAGTGAAAATCCCAGACCTAACCAAGACCTAACATGCGTTATCCTCAAAAATATTGATCGAAACCTGGTTTAATCGACTGTTTCAGTGTGGTACCACATTACTATGTGATCCAAACCAGAAAAAACCCAGGATCTGTTCAACAAGTATGTGAAAAACGCGAAAGTATGAGTCTGATGAGGGCAAATCCGAGACCTAACCTAGACCTAACATGCGTTATCCTCTAAAATATAGATCCAAACCAGGTTTAATGGACTGTTTCAGTGTGGTACCACACTACTACGTGATCCAAACCAGAAACAGCCCAGGATCTAGCCATCAAGTATGAGAAATATGCGAAAGAATGAGCCTGATGAGAGCAAATCCCAGACATAACCTAGACCTAACATGAATTATTCTCTAAAATATAGATCGAAGCCAGGTTTAATTGACTGTTTCAGCGTGGTACCACATTACTACGTGATACAACCCAGAAACAGCCCAGGATCTAGCCATGAAGTATGAGAAATATGCGAAAGTATGAGCCTGATGAGGGCAAATCCTAGACTTAACCCAAACTTAACATGCGTTGTCCTCTAAAATATTTATCAAGATCAGGTTTAATTGAATGTTTCAGTGTGGTACCACATTACTACGTGAACCAAACCAGAAAAAACCCAGGATCCGTTCAGCAAGTAAGATAAAACTGCGACAGTTTGACCCTTATGAGAGCAAATCCCAGACCTAACCTAGACCTGACATGCGTTGTCCTCTAAAATATTGATGGAAACCAGGTTTAATTGACTGTTTCAGTGTTGTACTTCATTACTACGTGTTGCAATCCAGAGAAAGCCCAGGATCTAGCCGTCAAGTATGAGAAATATGCGAAAGAATGAGCCTGATGAGAGCGAATCCCAGACCTAACCCAGACCTAACATGAATTATTCTCTAAAATATTCATCAAAACCAGGTTTAATTGACTGTTTCAGTGTGGTACCACATTACTACGTGATAGAATCCAGAAATAGCCCAGGATCTAGCCATGAAGTATGAGAAATATGCGAAAGTATGAGCCTGACGAGGGCAAATCCTAGACCTAACCCAGACCTAACATGCGTTAGCCTCTAAAATATTTATCAAGACCAGGTTTAATTGATTGTTTCTGTGTGGTCCCACATTACAACGTGATCCAAACCAGAAAAAACCCAGGATCCGTTCAACATGTATCAGAAGAATGTGAAAGTATGAGTCTGACGAGTGAAAATCCCGGGCCTCACCTAGACCTAACATGCGTTATACTCAAAAATATTGATCGAAACCTGGTTTAATCGACTGTTTCAGTGTGGTACCACATTACTATGTGATCCAAACCAGAAAATAACCCAGGATCTGTTCAACGAGTATGTGAAGTGTGCGAAAGTATGAGTCTGATGAGGGTAAATACCAGACCTATCCCAGACCTAACATGCGTTATCCTCTAAAATATATATCAAGACCAGGTTCAATTGATTGTTTCGGTGTGGCCCCACATTACTACGTGATCCGAACCAGAAAAAACCCAGGATCCGTTCAACAAGTATGTGAAGAATGCGAAAGTATGAGTCTGATGAGTGAAAATCCCAGACCTAACATGCGTTATCCTCTAAAATATTGATCGAAACCAGGTTTAATAGACTGTTTCAGTGTGGTACCACATTACTACGTGATCCAAACCAGAAAAAACCCAGGATCAGTTCAACAAGTATGTGGAAAACGCGATAGTATGAGCCTGATGAGGGCGAATCCCAGGCCTATCTCAGACCTAACTTGCGCTATCCTCTAAAATATTGGTCGAAACCAGGTTTAATTGACTGTTTCAGCGTGGTACCACATTACTACGTGATCCAAACCAGAAAAAAACCCAGGATCTGTTCAACGAGTATGTGAAGTGTGCGAAAGTATGAGTCTGATGAGGCCAAATCTCAGACCTATCCCGGACCTAACTTGCGTTATCCTCTAAAATATTGATCGAAACCAGGTTTAATTGACTGTTTCAGTGTGGTACCACTTTCCTACGTGATCCAAAGCAGAAAGAACCCACGATCAGGTCAACATGCATGTTAAGACTGCAAAAGTATGACCCTGATGAGGGCAAATCCCAGGCCTAACCTAGACCTAACATGCGTTATCTTCTAAAATATTGAGCGAAACCGGTTTAATGGACTGTTTCAGTTTGGTACCACAGCACTTCGTGATCCAAACCAGAAAAAACCCAGGATCTGTTCAACAAGTATGTGAAAAACACGAAACTGTGAGCCTGATGAGGGCAAATCTTAGACCTAACCCAGACCTAAGATGCGTTATCCTCTAAAATATATATCCAGACCAGGTTTTATTGAATGTTTCAGTGTGGTACCACTTTACTACGTGATCCAATCCAGAAATAGCCCAGGATCCAGCCATGAAGTATGAGAAATATGCGAAAGTATGAGCCTGATGAGAGCAAATCCCAGACCTAACCCAGACCTAACATGCGTTATCCTCTAAAATATTGATCGAAACCAGGTTTAATGGACAGTTTCAGTGTGGTACCACACTACTACGTAATCCAAACCAGAAAAAAACCCAGGATCTGTTCAACAAGTATGTGAAAAACGCGAAAGGATGAGTCCGATGAGTGAAAATCCCAGGACTAACCTAGACCTAACATGCGTTATCCTCAAAAATATTGATCGAAACCTGGTTTAATTGATTGTTTCGATGTGGTCCCACATTACTACGTGATCCAAACCAGAAAAAACCCAGGATCCGTTCAACAAGTATGTGAAGAATGCGAAAGTATGAGTCTGATGAGTGAAAATCCCAGACCTAACCTAGGCCTAACATGCGTTATCCTCTATAATATTGATCCAAACCAGGTTTAATCGACTGTTTCAGTGTGGTACCACATTACTATGTGATCCAAACCAGAAAATAACCCAGGATCTGTTCAACGAGTATGTGAAGTGTGCGAAAGTATGAGCCTGATGAGGGCAAGTCCCAGACCTATACCAGACCTAACTTGCGTTATCCTCTAAAATATTGATCGGAACCAGGTTTAATTGATTGTTTCAGTGTGGTCCCACATTACTACGTGATCCAAACCAGAAAAAACCCAGGGTCCGTTCAACAAGTATGTGAAGAATGCGAAAGTATGAGTCTGATGAGTGAAAATCCCAGACCTAACCTAGACCTAACATGCGTTATCCTCTAGAATATTGATCGATACCAGGTTTAATGGACTGTTTCAGTATGGCACCACTTTGCTACGTGATCCAAAGCAGAAAAAACCCTCGATCAGGTCAACATGTATGTTAAAACTGCGAAAGTATGACCCTCATGTGGGCAAATCCCAGGGCTAACCTAGACCTAACATGCGTTGTCCTCTACAATATTGATGGAAACCAGGTTTAATTGACTGTTTCAGTGTCGTACATCATTACTACGTGAAGCAATCCAGAAAAAGCCCCGGATCTAGCCATCAAGTATGAGAAATGTGGGAAAGAATGAGCCTGATGAGAGCAAATCCCAGACCTATACCAGACATAACTTGCGTTATCTTCTAAAATATTGATCGAAACCAGGTTTAATTGACTGTTTCGGTGTGGTACAACATTACTACGTGATCCAATCCAGAAATAGCCCAGGATCTATACATGAAGTATAAGAAATATGCGAAAGTATGAGCCTGATGAGGGCAAATCCTAGACCTAACCCAGTCCTAACATGCGTTATCCTCTAAAATATTGATCGAAACCAGGTTAAATGGACAGTTTCAGTGTGGTACCACACTACTACGTGATCCAAACCAGAAAAAAACCCAGGATCTGTTCAACAAGTATGTGAAAAACGCGAAAGTATTAGTCTGATGAGTGAAAATCCCAGGCCTAACCTAGACCTAACATGCGTTATCCTCAAAAATATTGATCGAAACCTGGTTTAATCGACTGTTTCAGTGTGGTACCACATTACTATGCGTTCCAAACCAGAAAATAACCCAGGATCTGACAAACGAGTATGTGAAGTGTGCGAAAGTATGAGCCTGATGAGAGCAAATCCCAGACCTAACCTAGACCTAACATGAATTATTCTCTAAAATATAGATCGAAACCAGGTTTAATTGACTGTTTCAGTGTGGTACCACATTACTACGTGATCCAAACCAGAAAAAGCCCAGGATCAGTTCAACAAGTATGTGAAAAACGCGAAAGTATGAGCCTGATGATGTCGAATCCCAGACCAATGCCAGACCTAACTTGCGTTATCCTCTAAAATATTGATCGAAACCGGGTTCAATTGACTGTTTCTGCGTGGTACCACGTCGCTACGTGATACAATCCAGAAGCAGCCCAGGATCTAGCCATGAAGTATGAGAAATATGCGAAAGTATGAGCCTGATGAGGGCAAATCCTAGACTTAACCCAGCCCTAAAACATGCGTTATCCTCAAAAATATTTATCAAGACCAGGTTTAACTGAATGTTTCAGTGTGGTACCACATTACTACGTTATCCATACAAGAAAAAACCCAGGATCTGTTCAACAAGTATGTGAAAAATGCGAAAGCATGAGTCTGATGAGGGCAAATCCCAGGCCTAACCTAGACATAACTTTCGTTACCCTCTAAAATATTGATCGAAACCAGGTTTAGTGGGCTGTTTCAGTGTGGTACCATATTACTGCGCGATCCAAACCAGAAAAAACCCAGGATCTGTTCATCAAGTATGTGAAAAATGCGAAAGTATGACCCTGATGTGGGCAAATCCCAGAACTAACCCAGACCTAACATGAATTATTCTCTAAAATATTGATCGAAACCAGGTTTAATTGACTGTTTCAGTGTGGTACCACATTACTACGTGATCCAATCCAGTAATAGCCCAGGATCCAGCCATGAAGTATGAGAAATATACGAAAGCATGAGCCTGATGTGGGCAAATCCTAGACCTAACCCAGACCTAACATGCGTTATCCTCTAAAATATTTATCAACACCAGGTTTAATTGATTGTTTCAGTGTGGTACCACATTACTACGTGATCCACACCAGAGAAAACCCAAGATCCGTTCAAAAAGTATGTGAAGAATGCGAAAGTATGAGTGTGATGAGTGAAAATCCCAGGCCTAACCTAGACCTAACGTGCGTTATCCTCTAAAATATTGATCGAAACCAGGTTTAATCGTCTGTTTCAGCGTGGTACCACATTACTATGTGATACAATCCAGAAACAGCCCAGGATCTAGCCATGAAGTAGGAGAAATATGCGAAAGTGTGAGCCTGATGAGGGCAAATCCTAGATCTAACCCGGACCTAACATGCGTTATCCTCTAAAATATTTATCAACCAGGTTTAATTGAATGTTACAGCGTGGTACCACATTACTACGTGAACCAAACCAGAAAAAACCCAGAATCCGTTCAAAAAGTAAGTTAAAGCTGCGACAGTATGACCCTGATGAGAGCAAATTCCAGACCTAACGTAGACCTGACATGCGTTGTCCTCTGAAATATTGATGGAAACCAGGTTTAATTGACTGTTTCAGTGTTGCACTTCATTACTACGTGATGCAATCCAGAAAAAGCCCAGGATCTAGCCATCAAGTATGAGAAATATGCGAAAGAAAGAGCCTGATGAGAGCAAATCCCAGACCTAACCTAGACCAAACATGAATTATTCTCTAAAATATTGATCAAAACCAGGTTTAATTGACTGTTTCAGCGTGGTACCACATTACTACGTGATCCACTCCAGAAAAAACTCAGGATCTAGCCGTCAAGTATGAGATATATGCGAAAGAATGAGCCTGATGAGAGCAAATCCCGGACCAAACCTAAACCTAACATGAATTATTCTCTAAAATATTCATCAAAACCAGGTTTAATTGACCGTTTCAGTGTGGTACCACATTACTACGTGATGCAATCCAGAAATAGCCCAGGATCCGTTCAACAAGTATGAGAAGTATGCGGAAGTATGAGTCTGATGAGTGAAAATCCCCGGCCTAACCTAGACCTAACATGCGTTATCCTCAAAAATATTGATCGAAACCTGGTTTAATCGACAGTTTCAGTGTGGTACCACATTACTACGTGACCGAAACCAGAAAAAACCCAGGACCTGTTCAACGAGTATGTGAAGTGTGCGAAAGTATGAGTCTGATGAGGGCAAATCCCAGACCTATCCCAGACCTAACATGCGTTATCCTCGAAAATATTTATCAAGACCAGGTTTAACTGAATGTTTCAGTGTGGTCCCACATTACTACGTGATCCATACCAGAAAAAACCCAGGATCTGTTCAACAAGTATGTGAAAAATGCGAAAGCATGAGTCTGATGAGGGCAAATCCCAGGCCTAACCTAGACAAAACTTTCGTTATCCTCTATAATATTGATCGAAACCAGGTTTAGTGGGCTGTTTCAGTGTGGCACCACACTACTGCGCGATCCAAACCAGAAAAAACCCAGGATCTGTTCAACAAGTATGTGAAAAATGCGAAAGTATGACCCTGATGTGGGCAAATCCCAGACCTATCCCAGACCTAACATGCGTTATCCTCTAAAATATTTATCAAGACCAGGTTTAATTGATTGTTTCAGTTTGGTCCCACATTACTACGTGATCCAAACCAGAAAAAACCCAGGATCCGTTCAACAAGTATGTGAAGAATGCGAAAGAATGAGTCTGATGAGTGAAAATCCCAGGCCTAACCTAGACCTAACATGCGTTATCCGCAAAAATATTGATCGAAACCTGGTTTAATCGACTGTTTCATTGTGGTACCACATTACCATGTGATCCAAACCAGAAAATAGCCCAGGATCTATCCATGAAGTATAAGAAATATGCGAAAGTATGACCCTGATGAGGGCAAATCCCAGGACTAACCCAGACCTAACATGCATTATCCTCTAAGATATTGATGGAAACCAGGTTTAATTGACTGTTTCAGTGTTGTACTTCATTACTACGTGATGCGATCCAGAAAAAGCCCAGGATCTAGCCATCAAGTTTGAGAAATATGCGAAAGTATGAGCCTGACGAGAGCAAATCCTAGACCTAACCCAGACCTAACATGCGTTATCCTCTAAAATATTTATCAAGACCAGGTTTAATTGATTGTTTCAGTGTAGTCCCACATTACTACGTGATCCAAACCAGAAAAAACCCAGGATCCGTTCAACAGGTATGTGAAGAATGCGAAAGAATGAGTCTGATGAGTGAAAATCCCAGGCCTTACCTAGACCTAACATGCGTTATCCTCAAGAATATTGATCGAAACCAGGTTTAGTGGGCTGTTTCAGTGTGGTACCACATTACTGCCCGATCCAAACCAGAAAAAACCCAGGATCTCTACAACAAGTATGTGAAAAACGCGAAAGTATGAGCCTGATGAGGGCGAATCCCAGACCTATCCCAGACCTAACATGCGTTATCCTCTCAAAAATTTATCAAGACCAGGTTTAATTGATTGTTTCAGTGTGGTCCCACATTACTACGTGATCCAAACCAGAAAAAACCCAGGATCCGCCCAACAAGTATGTGAAGAATGCGAAAGAATGAGTCTAATGAGTGAAAATCCCAGGCCTAACCTTGACCTAACATGCGTTATCCGCAAAAATATTGATCGAAACCTGGTTTAATCGACTGTTTCATTGTGGTACCACATTACTATGTGATCCAAACCAGAAAAAACCCAGGATCTGTTCAACAAGTATGTGAAAAATGCGAAAGCATGAGTCTGATGAGGGCAAATCCCAGGCCTAACCTAGACATAACTTTCGTTATCCTCTAAAATATTGATCGAAACCAGGTTTAGTGGGCTGTTTCAGTGTGGTACCATATTACTGCGCGATCCAAACCAGAAAAAACCCAGGATCTGTTCAACAAGTATGTGAAAAATGCGAAAGTATGAGTCTGATGAGTGAAAATCTCAGGGCTAACCTAGACCTAACATGCATTATCCTCTAAAATATTGATCCAAACCAGGTTTAGTGGGCTGTTTCAGTGTGGTACCACTTTACTACGTGATCCAAAGCAGAAAAAACCCTCGATCAGGACAACATGTATGTTAGAACTGCCAAAGTATGACCCTGATGAGGGCAAATCCCAGGCCTAACCCAGACCTAATATGCGTTATCCTCAAAAATATTTATCAAGACCTGGTTTAACTGAATGTTTCAGTATGGTACCACATTACTACGTGAACCATACCAGAAAAAACCCAGGATCCGTTCAACAGGTATCTGAAGAATGCGAAAGTATGAGTCTGATGAGTGAAAATCTCAGGGCTAACCTAGACCTAACATGCATTATCCTCTAAAATATTGATCCAAACCAGGTTTAGTGGACTGTTTCAGTGTCGTACCACTTTACTACGTGATCCAAAGCAGAAAAAACCCTCGATCAGGTCAACATGTATGTTAGAACTGCGAAAGTATGACCCTGATGAGGGCAAATCCCAGGCCTAACCCAGACCTAACATGCGTTATCCTCTAAAATATTTATCAAGACCAGGTTTAATTGATTGTTTCAGTGTGGTCCCACATTACTACGTGATCCAAACCAGAAAAAACCAGGATCCGTTCAACAGGTATGTGAAGAATGCGAAAGAATGAGCCTGACGAGGGCAAATCCTAGACCTAACCCAGACCTAACATGCGTTATCCTCAAAAATATTTATCAAGACCAGGTTTAACTCAATGTTTCAGTATGGTACCACATTACTACGTGATTCATACCAGAAAAAACCCAGGATCTGTTCAACAAGTATGTGAAAAATGCGAAAGCATGAGTCTGATGGGGGCAAATCCCAGACCTATCCCAGACCTAACTTGCGTTATCCTCTAAAATATTGATCGAAACAAGGTTTAATTGACTGATTCAGCGTGGTACCATATTACTACGTGATACAATCCAGAAACAGCCCAGGATCTAGCCATGAAGTATGAGAAATATGCGAACGTATGAGCCTGATGTGGGCAAATCCTAGACCTAACCCAAACCTAACATGCGTTATCCTCTAAAATATTTATCAAGACCAGGTTTATTTGAATGTTTCAGTGTGGTACCACATTACTACGTGATCCAAACTAGAAAAAACCCAGGTTCCGTTCAACAAGTATGTGAAAAACGAAACGTATGAGTCTGATGAGGGCAAATCCCAGACCTATCCCAGACCTAACTTGCGTTGTCCTCTAAGATATTGATGGAAACCAGGTTTAATTGACTGATTCAGCGTGGTACCACATTACTACGTGATACAATCCAGAAACAGCGCAGGATCTAGCCATGAAGTATGAGAAATATGCGAAAGTATGAGCCTGACGAGAGCAAATCCTAGACCTAACCCAGACCTAACATGCGTTATCCTCTAAAATATTTATCAAGACCAGGTTTAATTGATTGTTTCTGCGTGGTCCCACATTACTACGTGATCCAAACCAGAAAAAACCCAGGATCCGTTCAACAAGTATGTGAAGAATGCGAAAGTATGAGTCTGATGAGTGAAAATCCCCGGCCTAACCTAGACCTAACATGCGTTATCCTCAAAAATATTGATCCAAACCAGGTTTAATGGACTGTTTCAGTGTGGTACCACTTTACTACGTGATCCAAAGCAGAAAAAACCCTCGATCAGGTCAACATGTATGTTAAAACTGCGAAAGCATGACCCTGATGAGAGCAAATCCCAGGCCTAACCTAGACCTAACATGCGTTGTCCTCTAAAATATTGATGGAAACCTGGTTTAATTGACTGTTTCTGTGTTGTACTTCATTACTACGTGATGCAATCCAGAGAAAGCCCAGGATCTAGCTATCAAGTATGAGAAATATGCGAAAGAATGAGCCTGATGAGAGCAAATCCCAGACCTAACCTAGACCTAACATGAATTATTCTTTAAAATATTGATCGAAACCAGGTTTAATTGACTGCTTCAGTGTTGTACTTCATTACTACGTGATGCAATCCAGAAAAAGCCCAGGATCTAGCCATGAAGTATGAGAAATATGCGAAAGTGTGAGCCTGACGAGGGCAAATCCTAGACCTAACCCAGAGCTAACATGCGTTATCCTCTAAAATATTTATCAAGACCAGGTTTAATTGATTGTTTCTGCGTGGTCCCACATTACTACGTGATCCAAACCAGAAAAAACCCAGGATCCGTTCAACAAGTATGTGAAGAATGCGAAAGTATGAGTCTGATGAGTGAAAATCCCAGACCTAACATGCGTTATCCTCTAAAATATTGATCGAAACCTGGTTTAATCGACTGTTTCAGTGTGGTACCACATTACTATGTGATCCAAACCAGAAAATAACCCAGGATCTGTTCAACGAGTATGTGAAGTGTGCGGAAGTATGAGTCTGATGAGGGCAAATCCCAGACCTATCCCAGACCTAACATGCGTTATCCTCTAAAATATATATCAAGACCAGGTTCAATTGATTGCTTCGGTGTGGCCCCACATTACTACGTGATCCAAACCAGAAAAAACCCAGGATCCGTTCAACAAGTATGTGAAGAATGCGAAAGTATGAGTCTGATGAGTGAAAATCCCAGACCTAACATGCGTTATCCTCTAAAATATTGATCCAAATCAGGTTTAATGGACTGTCTCAGTGTGGTACCACACTACTACGTGATCAAAACCAGAAAAAACCCAGGATCTGTTCAACAAGTATGTGGAAAACGCGAAAGTATGAGCCTGATGTGGGCAAATCCCAGACCTATCCCAGACCTAACTTGCGTTGTCCTCTAAGATATTGATGGAAACCAGGTTGAGTTGACTGTTTCAGTGTTGTACTTCATTACTACGTGATGCAATCCAGAAAAAGCCCAGGATCTAGCCATCAAGTATGAGAAATATGCGAAAGAATGAGCCAGAAGAGAGCAAATCCCAGACCTAACCTAGACCTAACATGCGTTATCCTCAAAAATATTGATCGAAAGCTGGTTTAATCGACTGTTTCAGTGTGGTACCACATTACTATGTGATCCAAACCAGAAAATAACCCAGGATCTGTTCAACGAGTATGTGAATTGTGCGAAAGTTTGAGTCTGATGAGGGCATATCCCAGACCTAACCTAGACCTAACTTGCGTTATCCTCTAAAATATTGATCGAAACCAGGTTTAATAGACTGTTTCAGTGTGGTACCACATTACTACGTGATCCAAACCAGAAAAAACCCAGGATCAGTTCAACATGTATGTGGAAAACGCGATAGTATGAGCCTGATGAGGGCGAATCCCAGGCTTATCTCAGACCTAACTTGCGCTATCCTCTAAAATATTGATCGAAACCAGGTTTAATTGACTGTTTCAGCGTGGTACCACATTACTACGTGATCCAAACCAGAAAAAACCCAGGATCCGTTCAACAAGTAAGTTAAAACTGCGACAGTATGACCCTGATGAGAGCAAATTCCAGACCTAACCTAGACCTGACATGCGTTGTCCTCTAAAATATTGATGGAAACCAGGTTTAATTGACTGTTTCAGTGTTGCACTTCATTACTACGTGATGCAATCCAGAAAAAGCCCAGGATCTAGCCATCAAGTATGAGAAATATGCGAACGAATGAGCCTGATGAGAGGAAATCCCAGACCTAACCTAGACCAAACATGAATTATTCTCTAAAATATTGATCAAAACCAGGTTTAATTGACTGTTTCAGTGTGGTACCACATTACTACGTGATCCAAACCAGAAATAGCCCAGGATCCAGCCATGAAGTATGAGAAGTATGCGAAAGTGGAGCCTGATGAGGGCAAATCCTAGATCTAACCCAAACCTAACATGCGTTATCCTCTAAAATATTTATCAAGACCAGGTTTAATTGAGTGTTTCAGTGTTGTACTTCATTACTACGTGATGCAATCCAGAGAAAGCCCAGGATCCGTTCAACAGGTATGTGAAGAATGCGAAAGAATGAGTCTGATGAGTGAAAATCCCAGGCCTTCCCTAGACCTAACATGCGTTATCCTCAAGAATATTGATCGAAACCTGGTTTAATCGACTGTTTCAGTGTGGTACCACATTACTGTATGATCCAAACCAGAAAATAGCCCAGGATCTATCCATGAAGTATAAGAAATATGCGAAAGTATGAGCCTGATGAGGGCAAATCCTAGACCTAACCCAGACCTAACATGCGTTATCCTCTAAAATATTTATCAAGACCAGGTTTAACTGAATGTTTCAGTGTGGTACCACGTTACTACGTGATCCATACCAGAAAAAACCCAGGATCTGTTCAACAAGTATGTGAAAAATGCGACAGCACGAGTCTGATGAGAGCAAATCCCAGGCGTAACCTAGACATAACTTTCGCTATCCTCTAAAATATTGATCGAAACCAGGTTTAGTGGGCTGTTTCAGTGTGGTACCACATTTCTGCCCGATCCAAACCAGAAAAAACCCAGGATCTGTTCAACAAGTATGTGAAAAATGCGAAAGTATGACCCTGATGTGGGCAAATCCCAGACCTATCCCAGACCTAACTTGCATTGACCTCTAACATATTGATCGAAACCAGGTTTAATTGACTGTTTCAGTGTGGTACCACATTACTACGTGATGCAATCCAGAAATAGCCCAGGATCTAGCCATGAAGTATGAGAAATATGAGAAAGTATGAGCCTGATGAGGGCAAATCCTAGACCTAACCCAGACCTAACCAGCGTTATCATCTAAAATATTTATCAAGACCTGGTTTAATTGATTGTTTCAGTGTGGTACCACATTACTACGTGCACCATACCGGAAAAAACCCAGGATCCGTTCAACAGGTATCTGTAGAATGCGAAAGTATGAGTCTGATGAGTGAAAATCTCAGGGCTAACCTAGACCTAACATACATTATCCTCTAAAATATTGATCCAAACCAGGTTTAGTGGACTGTTTTAGTGTGGTACCACACTACTACGTGATCCAATCCAGAAATAGCCCAGGATCTAGCCATGAGGTATGAGAAATATGCGAAAGTATGAGCCTGACGAGAGCAAATCCTAGACCTAACCCAGACCTAACATGCGTTATCCTCTAAAATATTTATCAAGACCAGGTTTAACTGAATGTTTCAGTGTGGTCCCACATTACTACGTGATCCATACCAGAAAAAACCCAGGATCTGTTCATCAAGTATGTGAAAAATGCGAAAGCATGAGTCTGATGAGGACAAATCCCAGGCCTAACCTAGACATAACTTTCGTTATCCTCTAAAATATTGATCGAAACCAGGTTTAGTGGGCTGTTTCAGTGTGGTACCACATTACTGCGCGATCCAAACCAGAAAAAACCCAGGATCTGTTCAACAAGTATGTGAAAAATGCGAAAGTATGACCCTGATGTGGGCAAATCCCAGACCTATCCCAGACCTAACTTGCATTGTCCTCTAAAATATTGATCGAAACCAGGTTTAATTGACTGTTTCAGTGTGGTACCACATTACTACGTGATCCAATCCAGAAATAGCCCAGGATCTAGCCATGAAGTATGAGAAATATGCGAAAGTATGAGCCTGATGAGGGCAAATCCTAGACCTAACCCAGACCTAACCTGCGTTATCATCTAAAATATTTATCAAGACCTGGTTTAATTGATTGTTTCAGTGTGGTACCACATTACTACGTGAACCATACCGGAAAAACCCCAGGATCCGTTCGACAGGTATCTGTAGAATGCGAAAGTATGAGTCTGATGAGTGAAAATCTCAGGGCTAACCTAGACCTAACATACATTATCCTCTAAAATATTGATCCAAACCAGGTTTAGTGGACTGTTTTAGTGTGGTACCACATTACTACGTGATCCAATCCAGAAATAGCCCAGGATCTAGCCATGAAGTATGAGAAATATGCGAAAGTATGAGCCTGATGAGGGCAAATCCTAGACCTAACCCAGACCTAACATGCGTTATCATCTAAAATATTTATCAAGACCTGGTTTAATTGATTGTTTCAGTGTGGTACCACATTACTACGTGAACCATACCAGAAAAAACCCAGGATCCGTTCAACAGGTATCTGTAGAATGCGAAAGTATGAGTCTGATGAGTGAAAATCTCAGGGCTAACCTAGACCTAACATGCATTATCCTCTAAAATATTGATCGAAACAAGGTTCAATTGACTGATCCGGCGTGGTACCACATTACTACGTGATACAATCCAGAAACAGCCCAGGATCTAGCCATGAAGTATGAGAAATATGCGAAAGTATGAGCCTTATGTGGGCAAATCCTAGACCTAACCCAAACCTAACATGCGTTATCCCCTAAAATATTTATCAAGACCAGGTTTATTTGAATGTTTCAGTGTGGTACCACATTACTACGTGATCCAAACCAGAAAAAACCCAGGATCCGTTCAACAAGTATGTGAAGAATGCGAAAGTATGAGTCTGATGAGTGAAAATCCTCGGCCCAACCTAGACCTAACATGCGTTATCCTCAAAAATATTGATCGAAACCAGGTTTAATGGACAGTTTCAGTGTGGTACCACACTACTACGTGATCCAAACCAGAAAAAAACCCAGGATCAGCTCAACAAGTATGTGAAGAATGCGAAAGTATGACCCTGATGTGGGCAAATCCCAGACCTATCCCAGACCTAACTTGCATTGTCCTCTAAAATATTGATCGAAATCAGGTTTAATTGACTGTTTCAGTGTGGTTCCACATTACTACGTGATCCAATCCAGAAATAGCCCAGGATCTAGCCATGAAGTATGAGAAATATGCGAAAGTATGAGCCTGATGAGGGCAAATCCTAAACCTAACCCAGACCTAACATGCGTTATCATCTAAAATATTTATCAAGACCTGGTTTAATTGATTGTTTCAGTGTGGTACCACATTACTACGTGAACCATACCAGAAAAAAACCAGGATCCGTTCAACAGGTATCTGTAGAATGCGAAAGTATGAGTCTGATGAGTGAAAATCTCAGGGCTAACCTAGACCTAACATGCACTATCCTCTAAAATATTGATCCAAACCAGGTTTAGTGGACTGTTTCAGTGTGGTACCACATTACTACGTGATCCAATCCAGAAATAGCCCAGGATCTAGCCATGAGGTATGAGAAATATGCGGAAGTATGAGCCTGACGAGAGCAAATCCTAGACCTAACCCAGACCTAACATGCGTCATCCTCTAAAATATTTATCAAGACCAGGTTTAATTGATTGTTTCAGTGTGGTCCCACATTACTACGTGATCCAAACCAAAAAAAGCCCAGGATCCGTTCAACAAGTATGTGAAAAACGCGAACGTATGAGTCTGATGAGGGCAAATCCCAGGCCTAACCTAGACATAACTTTCGTTATCCTCTAAAATATTGATCGAAACCAGGTTTAATTGACTGTTTCAGTGTGGTACCACATTACTACGTGATCCAATCCAGAAATAGCCCAGGATCTAGCCATGAAGTATGAGAAATATGCGAAAGTATGAGCCTGATGAGGGCAAATCCTAGACCTAACCCAGACCTAACATGCGTTATCATCTAAAATATTTATCAAGACCTGGTTTAATTGATTGTTTCAGTGTGGTACCACATTACTACGTGAACCATACCAGAAAAAACCCAGGATCCGTTCAACAGGTATGTTAAAACTGCGAAAGCATGACCCTGATGAGAGCAAATCCCAGGCCTAACCTAGACCTAACATGCGTTGTCCTCTAAAATATTGATGGAAACCTGGTTTAATTGACTGTTTCTGTGTTGTACTTCATTACTACGTGATGCAATCCAGAGAAAGCCCAGGATCTAGCTATCAAGTATGAGAAATATGCGAAAGAATGAGCCTGATGAGAGCAAATCCCAGACCTAACCTAGACCTAACATGCGTTATCCTCAAAAATATTTATCAAGACCAGGTTTAACTGAATGTTTCAGTGTGGTACCACATTACTACGTGATCCATACCAGAAAAAACCCAGGATCTGTTCAACAAGTATGTGAAAAATGCGAAAGCATGAGTCTGATGAGAGCAAATCCCAGGCCTAACCTAGACATAACTTTCGTTATCCTCTAAAATATTGATCGAAACCAGGTTTAATTGACTGTTTCAGTGTGGTACCACATTACTACGTGATCCAATCCAGAAATTGCCCAGGATCTAGCCATGAAGTATGAGAAATATGCGAAAGTATGAGCCTGATGAGGGCAAATCCTAGACCTAACCCAGACCTAACATGCGTTATCATCTAAAATATTTATCAAGACCTGGTTTAATTGATTGTTTCAGTGTGGTACCACATTACTACCTGAAACATACCAGAAAAAAACCCAGGATCCGTTCAACAAGTATCTGAAGAATGCGAAAGTATGAGTCTGATGAGTGAAAATCTCAGGGCTAACCTAGACCTAACATGCATTATCCTCTAAAATATTGATCCAAACCAGGTTTAGTGTACTGTTTCAGTGTGGTACCACATTACTACGTGATCCAATCCAGAAATAGCCCAGGATCTAGCCATGAAGTATGAGAAATATGCGAAAGTATGAGACTGATGAGGGCAAATCCTAGACCTAACCCAGACCTAACATGCGTTATCATCTAAAATATTTATCAAGACCTGGCTTAATTGATTGTTTCAGTGAGGTACCACATTACTATGTGAACCATACCAGAAAAAACCCAGGATCCGTTCAACAAGTATCTGAAGAATGCGAAAGTATGAGTCTGATGAGTGAAAATCTCAGGGCTAACCTAGACCTAACATGCATTATCCTCTGAAATATTGATCCAAACCAGGTTTAGTGTACTGTTTCAGTGTGGTACCACTTTACTACGTGATCCAAAGCAGAAAAAACCATCGATCAGGTCAACACATATGTTAGAACTGCGATAGTATGATCCTGATGAGGGCAAATCCCAGGCCTAACCTAGACCTAACATGAATTATTCTCTAAAATATTTATCGAAACCTGGTTTAATTGACTGTTGCAGTGTTGTACTTCATTACTACGTGATGCAATCCAGATAAAGCCCAGGTTCTAGCCATGAAGTATGAGAAATATGCGAAAGTATGAACCTGATGAGGGCAAATCCCAGACCTATCCCAGACCAAACTTGCGTTATCCTCTAAAATATTGATCGAAACCAGGTTTAATCGACTGTTTCAGTCTTGTACCAAATTGCTACGTGATCCAAACCAGAAAAAACCCAGGATCAGTTCAACAAGTATGTGAAAAACGCGAAAGTATGAGCCTGATGAGGGCGAATCCCAGACCTATCCCAGACCTAACTTGCGTTATCCTCTAAAATATTGATCGAAACCAGGTTTAATTGACTGTTTCAGTGTGGTACCACATTACTACGTGATCCAATCCAGAAATTGCCCAGGATCTAGCCATGAAGTATGGGAAATATGCGAAAGTATGAGCCTGATGAGGGCAAATCCTAGACCTAACCCAGACCTAACTTGCGTTATCCTCTAAAATATTGATCCAAACCAGGTTTAGTGTACTGTTTCAATGTGGTACCACTTTACTACGTGATCCAAAGCAGAAAAAACCCTCGATCAGGTCAACACGTATGTAAGAACTGCGAAAGTATGACCCTGATGAGGGCAAATCCCAGGCCTAACCTAGACCTAACATGAATTATTCTCTAAAATATTTATCGAAACCAGGTTTAATTGACTGTTTCAGTGTTGTACTTCATTTCTACGTGATGCAATCCAGAAAAAGCCCAGGACCCGTTCAACAAGTATGTGAAGAATGCGAAAGTGTGAGTCTGATGAGTGAAAATCCCAGGCCTAACCTGGACCTAACATGCGTTATCCTCAAAAATATTGATCGAAACCTGGTTTAATCGACTCTTTCAGTGTGGTACCACATTACTACGTGACTCAAACCAGAAAAAACCCAGGATCTGTTCAACAAGTATGTGAAAAACGCGAAAGTATGAGCCTGATGAGGGCGAATCCCAGACCTATCCCAGACCTAACTTGCGTTATCCTCTAAAATATTGATCGAAACCAGGTTTAATTGACTGTTTCAGCGTGGTACCACATTACTACGTGATACAATCCAGAAACAGCCCAGGATCTTGCCATGAAGTATGCGAAATATGCGAAAGTATGAGCCTGATGTGGGCAAATCCTAGACCTAACCCAAACCTAACATGCGTTATCCTCTAAAATATTGATCAAGACCAGGTTTAACTGAATGTTTCAGTGTGGTACCACATTACTACGTGATACAATCCAGAAACAGCCGAGGATCTAGCCATGAAGTATGGGAAATATGCGAAAGTATGAGTCTGATGAGTGAAAATCCCAGGCCTAACCTAGACCTAACATGAATTATTCTCTAAAATATTTATCGAAACCTGGTTTAATTGACTGTTGCAGTGTTGTACTTCATTACTACGTGATGCAATCCAGAAAAAGCCCAGGATCTAGCCATGAAGTATGAGAAATATGCGAAAGTATGAGCCTGATGAGGGCAAATCCTAGACCTAACCCAGACCTAACATGCGATATCCTCTAAAATATTTATCAAGACCAGGTTTAATTGAATGTTTCAGTATGGTACCACATTACTACGTGATCCATACCAGAAAAAACCCAGGATTTGTTCAACAAGTATGTGAAAAATGCGAAAGTATGAGCCTGATGAGGGCAAATCCTAGACCTAACCCAAACCTAACATGCGTTATCCTCTAAAATATTGATCAAGACCAGGTTTAACTGAATGTTTCAGTGTGGTACCACATTACTACGTGATACAATCCAGAAACAGCCGAGGATCTAGCCATGAAGTATGAGAAATATGCGAAAGTATGAGCCTGATGTGGGCAAATCCTAGACCTAACCCAAACCTAACATGCGTTATCCTCTAAAATATATATCAAGACCAGGTTTATTTGAATGTTTCAGTATGGTACCACATTACTACGTGATCCATACCAGAAACAACCCAGGATCTGTTCAACAAGTATGTGAAAAATGCGAAAGCATGAGTCTGATGAAGGCAAATCCCAGGCCTAACCTAGACATAACTTTCGTTATCCTCTAAAATATTGATCGAAACCAGGTTTAGTGGGCTGTTTCAGTGTGGTACCACATTACTGCGCGATCCAAACCAGAAAAAGCCAGGATCTGTTCAACAAGTATGCGAAAAATGCGAAAGTATGAGCCTGATGAGGGCAAATACTAGACCTAACCCAAACCTAACATGCGTTATCCTCTAAAATATTGATCAAGACCAGGTTTAATTGACTGTTTCAGTGTGGTACCACATTACTACGTGATCCATACCAGAAACAACCCAGGATCTGTTCAACAAGTATGTGAAAAATGCGAAAGCATGAGTCTGATGAGGGCAAATCCCAGGCCTAACCTATACATAACTTTCGTTATCCTCTAAAATATTGATCGAAACCAGGTTTAGTGTACTGTTTCAGTGTGGTACCACTTTACTACGTGATCCAAAGCAGAAAAAACCCTCGATCAGGTCAACACGTATGTTAGAACTGCGAAAGTATGACCCTGATGAGGGCAAATCCCAGGCCTAACCTAGACCTAACATGAATTATTCTGTAAAATATTTATCGAAACCAGGTTTAATTGACTGTTTCAGTGTTGTACTTCATTACTACGTGATGCAATCCAGAAAAAGCCCAGGATCTAGACATCAAGTATGAGAAATATGCGAAAGAATGAGCCTGATGAGAGCAAATCCCAGACCTAACCTAGACCTAACATGTATTATTCTCTAAAATATTGATCGAAACCAGGTTTAATTGACTGTTTCAGTGTGGTACCACATTACTACGTGATCCAAACCAGTAAAAACCCAGGATCCGTTCAACAAGTATGTGAAGAATGCGAAAGTATGAGTCTGATGAGTGAAAATCCTCGGCCTAACCTAGACCTAACATGCGTTATCCTCAAAAATATTGATCGAAACCAGGTTTAATCGACTGTTTCGGTGTGGTACCACATTACTACGTGATCCAAACCAGAAAAAAACCCAGGATCTATCCATGAAGTATAAGAAATATGCGAAAGTATGAGCCTGATTAGGGCAAATCCTAGACCTAACCCAGACCTAACATGCGTTATCCTCAAAAATATTTATCAAGACCAGGTTTAACTGAATGTTTCAGTGTGGTACCACATTACTGCGTGATCCATACCAGAAAAAACCCAGGATCTGTTCAACAAGTATGTGAAAAATGCGAAAGTATGACCCTGATGTGGGCAAATCCCAGACCTATCCCAGACCTAACTTGCATTGTCCTCTAAAATATTGATCGAAACCAGGTTTAATTGACTGTTTCAGTGTGGTACCACATTACTACGTGATCCAATCCAGAAATAGCCCAGGATCTAGCCATGAAGTATGAGAAATATGCGAAAGTATGAGCCTGATGTGGGCAAATCCTAGACCTAACCCAGACCTAACATGCGTTATCATCTGAAATATTTATCAAGACCTGGTTTATTTGAATGTTTCAGTGTGGTACCACATTACTACGTGATCCAAACCAGAAAAAACCCAGGATCCGTTCAACAAGTATGTGAAAAACGCGAACGTATGAGTCTCATGAGGGCAAATCCCAGACCTAACCCGGACCTAACATGCGTTATCCTCAAAAATATTTATCAAGACCAGGTTTAACTGAATGTTTCAGTGTGGTACCACATTACTATGTGATCCATACCAGAAAAAACCCAGGATCTGTTCAACAAGTATGTGAAAAATGCGAAAGCATGAGTCTGATGAGAGCAAATCCCAGGCCTAACCTAAACATAACTTTCGTTATCCTCAAAAATATAGATCGAAACCAGGTTTAATTGACTGTTTCAGTGTGGTACCACATTACTACGTGATCCAATCCAGAAATTGCCCAGGATCTAGCCATGAAGTATGAGAAATATGCGAAAGTATGAGCCTGATGAGGGCAAATCCTAGACCTAACCCAGACCTAACATGCGTTATCATCTAAAATATTTATCAAGACCTGGTTAAATTGATTGTTTCAGTGTGGTACCACATTACTAAGTGAACCATACCAGAAAAAAACCCAGGATCCGTTCAACAAGTATCTGAAGAATGCGAAAGTATGAGTCTGATGAGTGAAAATCTCAGGGCTAACCTAGACCTAACATGCATTATCCTCTAAAATAGTGATCCAAACTAGGTTTAGTGAACTGTTTCAGTGTGGTACCACTTTACTACGTGATCCAAAGCAGAAAAAACCCTCGATCAGGTCAACACGTATGTAAGAACTGCGAAAGTATGACCCTGATGAGGGCAAATCCCAGGCCTAACCTAGACCTAACATGAATTATTTTCTAAAATATTTATCGAAACCAGGTTTAATTGACTGTTTCAGTGTTGTACTTCATTACTACGTGATGCAATCCAGAAAAAGCCCAGGATCCGTTCAACAAGTATGTGAAGAATGCGAAAGTATGAGTCTGATGAGTGAAAATCCCAGGCCTAACCTGGACCTAACATGCGTTATCCTAAAAAATATTGATCGAAACCTGGTTTAATCGACTCTTTCAGTGTGGTACCACATTACTACGTGACTCAAACCAGAAAAAACCCAGGATCTGTTCAACAAGTATGTGAAAAACGCGAAAGTATGAGCCTGATGGGGGCAAATCCCAGACCTATCCCAGACCAAACTTGCGTTAACCTCTAAAATATTGATCGAAACCAGGTTTAATCGACTGTTTCAGTGTTGTACCAAATTGCTACGTGATCCAAACCAGAAAAATCCCAGGATCAGTTCAACAAGTATGTGAAAAACGCGAAAGTATGAGCCTGATGAGGGCGAATCCCAGACCTATCCCAGACCTAACTTGCGTTATCCTCTAAAATATTGATCGAAACCAGGTTTAATTGACTGTTTCAGCGTGGTACCACATTACTACGTGATACAAACCAGAAACAGCCGAGGATCTAGCCATGAAGTATGAGAAATATGCGAAAGTATGAGCCTGATGTGGGCAAATCCTAGACCTAACCCAAACCTAACATGCGTTATCCTCTAAAATATTTATCAAGACCAGGTTTATTTGAATGTTTCAGTATGGTACCACATTACTACGTGATCCATACCAGAAACAACCCAGGATCTGTTCAACAAGTATGTGAAAAATGCGAAAGCATGAGTCTGATGAGCGCAAATCCCAGGCCTAACCTAGACATAACTTTCGTTATCCTCTAAAATATTGATCGAAACCAGGTTTAGTGTACAGTTTCAGTGTGGTACCACTTTACTACGTGATCCAAAGCAGAAAAAACCCTCGATCATGTCAACACGTATGTTAGAACTGCGAAAGTATGACCCTGATGAGGGCAAATCCCAGGCCTAACCTAGACCTAACATGAATTATTCTGTAAAATATTTATCGAAACCAGGTTTAATTGACTGTTTCAGTGTTGTACTTCATTACTACGTGATGCAATCCAGAAAAAGCCCAGGATCTAGCCATGAAGTATGAGAAATATGCGAAAGTATGTGCCTGATGAAGGCAAATCCTAGACCAAACCCAGACCTAACATGCGATATCCTCTAAAATATTTATCAAGACCAGGTTTAATTGAATGTTTCAGTATGGCACCACATTACTACGTGATCCATACCAGAAAAAACCCAGGATCTGTTCAACAAGTATGTGATAAATGTGGAAGCATGAGTCTGATGAGGGCAAATCCCAGGCCTAACCTAGACATAACTTTCGTTATCCTCTAAAATATTGATCGAAACCAGGTTTAGTGGGCTGTTTCAGTGTGGTACCACATTACTGCGCGATCCATACCAGAAAAAGCCAGGATCTGTTCAACAAGTATGCGAAAAATGCGAAAGTATGAGCCAGATGAGGGCAAATCCTAGACCTAACCCAAACCTAACATGCGTTATCCTCTAAAATATTGATCAAGACCAGGTTTAACTGAATGTTTCAGTGTGGTACCACATTACTACGTGAACCAAACCAGAAAAAACCCAGGATCTGTTCAACAAGTATGTGAAAAATGCGAAAGCATGAGTCTGATGAGAGCAAATCCCAGGCCTAACCTAGACCTAACATGAATAATTCTCTAAAATATTTATCGAAACCAGGTTTAATTGACTGTTTCAGTGTTGTACTTCATTTCTACGTGATGCAATCCAGAAAAAGCCCAGGATCCGTTCAACAAGTATGTGAAGAATGCGAAAGTATGAGTCTGATGAGTGAAAATCCCAGGCCTAACCTGGACCTAACATGCGTTATCCTCAAAAATATTGATCGAAACCTGGTTTAATCGACTCATTCAGTGCGGTACCACATTACTACGTGACTCAAACCAGAAAAAACCCAGGATCTGTTCAACAAGTATGTGAAAAACGCGAAAGTATGAACCTGATGAGGGCAAATCCCAGACCTATCCCAGACCAAACTTGCGTTATCCTCTAAAATATTGATCCAAACCAGGTTTAATCGACTGTTTCAGTCTTGTACCAAATTGCTACGTGATCCCAACCAGAAAAAACCCAGGTTCAGTTCAACAAGTATGTGAAAAACGCGAAAGTATGAGCCTGATGAGGGCGAATCCCAGACCTATCCCAGACCTAACTTGCGTTATCCTCTAAAATATTGATCGAAACCAGGTTTAATTGACTGTTTCAGTGTGGTACCACATTACTACGTGATCCAATCCAGAAATTGCCCAGGATCTAGCCATGAAGTATGGGAAATATGCGAAAGTATGAGCCTGATGAGGGCAAATCCTAGACCTAACCCAGACCTAACATGCGTTATCATCTAAAATATTTATCAAGACCTGGTTTAATTGATTGTTTCAGTGTGGTACCACATTACTACGTGAAACATACCAGAAAAAAACCCAGGATCCGTTCAACAAGTATCTGAAGAATGCGAAAGTATGAGTCTGATGAGTGAAAATCTCAGGGCTAACCTAGACCTAACATGCATTATCCTCTAAAATATTGATCCAAACCAGGTTTAGTGTACTGTTTCAGTGTGGTACCACTTTACTACGTGATCCAAAGCAGAAAAAACCCTCGATCAGGTCAACACGTATGTAAGAACTGCGAAAGTATGACCCTGATGAGGGCAAATCCCAGGCCTAACCTAGACCTAACATGAATTATTCTCTAAAATATTTATCGAAACCAGGTTTAATTGACTGTTCCAGTGTTGTACTTCATTTCTACGTGATGCAATCCAGAAAAATCCCAGGACCCGTTCAACAAGTATGTGAAGAATGCGAAAGTGTGAGTCTGATGAGTGAAAATCCCAGGCCTAACCTGGACCTAACATGCGTTATCCTCAAAAATATTGATCGAAACCTGGTTTAATCGACTCTTTCAGTGTGGTACCACATTACTACGTGACTCAAACCAGAAAAAACCCAGGATCTGTTCAACAAGTATGTGAAAAACGCGAAAGTATGAGACTGATGAGGGCAAATCCCAGACCTATCCCAGACCAAACTTGCGTTATCCTCTAAAATATTGATCGAAACCAGGTTTAATCGACTGTTTCAGTGTTGTACCAAATTGCTACGTGATCCAAACCAGAGAAAACCCAGGATCAGTTCAACAAGTATGTGAAAAACGCGAAAGTATGAGCCTGATGAGGGCGAATCCCAGACCTATCCCAGACCTAACTTGCGTTATCCTCTAAAATATTGATCGAAACCAGGTTTAATTGACTGTTTCAGCGTGGTACCACATTACTACGTGATACAATCCAGAAACAGCCCAGGATCTAGCCATGAAGTATGAGAAATATGCGAAAGTATGAGCCTGATGTGGGCAAATCCTAGACCTAACTCAAACCTAACATGCGTTATCCTCTAAAATATTTATCAAGACCAGGTTTATTTGAATGTTTCAGTATGGTACCACATTACTACGTGATCCATACCAGAAACAACCCAGGATCAGTTCAACAAGTATGTGAAAAACGCGAAAGTATGAGCCTGATGAGGGCGAATCCCAGACCTATCCCAGACCTAACTTGCGTTATCCTCTAAAATATTGATCGAAACCAGGTTTAATTGACTGTTCCAGTGTTGTACTTCATTTCTACGTGATGCAATCCAGAAAAATCCCAGGACCCGTTCAACAAGTATGTGAAGAATGCGAAAGTGTGAGTCTGATGAGTGAAAATCCCAGGCCTAACCTGGACCTAACATGCGTTATCCTCAAAAATATTGATCGAAACCTGGTTTAATCGACTCTTTCAGTGTGGTACCACATTACTACGTGACTCAAACCAGAAAAAACCCAGGATCTGTTCAACAAGTATGTGAAAAACGCGAAAGTATGAGACTGATGAGGGCAAATCCCAGACCTATCCCAGACCAAACTTGCGTTATCCTCTAAAATATTGATCGAAACCAGGTTTAATCGACTGTTTCAGTGTTGTACCAAATTGCTACGTGATCCAAACCAGAGAAAACCCAGGATCAGTTCAACAAGTATGTGAAAAACGCGAAAGTATGAGCCTGATGAGGGCGAATCCCAGACCTATCCCAGACCTAACTTGCGTTATCCTCTAAAATATTGATCGAAACCAGGTTTAATTGACTGTTTCAGCGTGGTACCACATTACTACGTGATACAATCCAGAAACAGCCCAGGATCTAGCCATGAAGTATGAGAAATATGCGAAAGTATGAGCCTGATGTGGGCAAATCCTAGACCTAACTCAAACCTAACATGCGTTATCCTCTAAAATATTTATCAAGACCAGGTTTATTTGAATGTTTCAGTATGGTACCACATTACTACGTGATCCATACCAGAAACAACCCAGGATCAGTTCAACAAGTATGTGAAAAACGCGAAAGTATGAGCCTGATGAGGGCGAATCCCAGACCTATCCCAGACCTAACTTGCGTTATCCTCTAAAATATTGATCGAAACCAGGTTTAGTGTACTGTTTCAGTGTGGTACCACTTTACTACGAGATCCAAAGCAGAAAAAACCCTCGATCATGTCAACACGTATGTTAGAACTGCGAAAGTATGACCCTGATGAGGGCAAATCCCAGGCCTAACCTAGACCTAACATGAATTATTCTGTAAGATATTTATCGAAACCAGGTTTAATTGACTGTTTCAGTGTTGTACTTCATTACTACGTGATGCAATCCAGAAAAAGCCCAGGATCTAGCCATGAAGTATGAGAAATATGCGAAAGCATGAGTCTGATGAGGGCAAATCCCAGGCCTAACCTAGACATAACTTTCGTTATCCTCTAAAATATTGTTCGAAACCAGGTTTAGTGGGCTGTTTCAGTGTGGTACCACATTACTGCGCGATCCAAACCAGAAAAAGCCAGGATCTGTTCAACAAGTATGCGAAAAATGCGAAAGTATGAGCCTGATGAGGGCAAATCCTAGACCTAACCCAAACCTAACATGCGTTATCCTCTAAAATATTGATCAAGACCAGGTTTAACTGAATGTTTCAGTGTGGTACCACATTACTACGTGAACCAAACCAGAAAAAACCCAGGATCTGTTCAACAAGTATGTGAAAAATGCGAAAGCATGAGTCTGATGAGAGCAAATCCCAGGCCTAACCTAGACATAACTTTCGTTATCCTCTAAAATATTGATCGAAACCAGGTTTAATTGACTGCTTCAGTGTGGTACCACATTACTACGTGATCCAATCCAGAAATTGCCCAGGATCTAGCCATGAAGTATGGGAAATATGCGAAAGTATGAGCGTGATGAGGGCAAATCCTAGACCTAACCCAGACCTAACATGCGTTATCATCTAAAATATTTATCAAGACCTGGTTTAATTGATTGTTTCAGTGTGGTACCACATTACTACGTGAAACATACCAGAAAAAAACCCAGGATCCGTTCAACAAGTATCTGAAGAATGCGAAAGTATGAGTCTGATGAGTGAAAATCTCAGGGCTAACCTTGACCTAACATGCATTATCCTCTAAAATATTGATCCAAACCAGGTTTAGTGTACTGTTTCAGTGTGGTACCACTTTACTACGTGATCCAAAGCAGAAAAAACCCTCGATCAGGTCAACACGTATGTAAGAACTGCGAAAGTATGACCCTGATGAGGGCAAATCCCAGGCCTAACCTAGACCTAACATGAATTATTCTCTAAAATATTTATCGAAACCAGGTTTAATTGACTGTTTCAGTGTTGTACTTCATTTCTACGTGATGCAATCCAGAAAAAGCCCAGGACCCGTTCAACAAGTATGTGAAGAATGCGAAAGTATGAGCCTGATGAGGGCAAATCCCAGACCTATCCCAGACCAAACTTGCGTTATCCTCTAAAATATTGATCGAAACCAGGTTTAATCGACTGTTTCAGTGTTGTACCAAATTGCTACGTGATCCAAACCAGAAATAACCCAGGATCAGTTCAACATGTATGCGAAATATGCGAAAGTATGAGCCTGATGTGGGCAAATCCTAGACCTAACCCAAACCTAACATGCGTTATCCTCTAAAATATTGATCAAGACCAGGTTTAACTGAATGTTTCAGTGTGGTACCACATTACTACGTGATACAATCCAGAAACAGCCGAGGATCTAGCCATGAAGTATGGGAAATATGCGAAAGTATGAGTCTGATGAGTGAAAATCCCAGGCCTAACCTAGACCTAACATGAATTATTCTCTAAAATATTTATCGAAACCTGGTTTAATTGACTGTTGCAGTGTTGTACTTCATTACTACGTGATGCAATCCAGAAAAAGCCCAGGATCTAGCCATGAAGTATGAGAAATATGCGAAAGTATGAGCCTGATGAGGGCAAATCCTAGACCTAACCCAGACCTAACATGCGATATCCTCTAAAATATTTATCAAGACCAGGTTTAATTGAATGTTTCAGTATGGTACCACATTACTACGTGATCCATACCAGAAAAAACCCAGGATTTGTTCAACAAGTATGTGAAAAATGCGAAAGTATGAGCCTGATGAGGGCAAATCCTAGACCTAACCCAAACCTAACATGCGTTATCCTCTAAAATATTGATCAAGACCAGGTTTAACTGAATGTTTCAGTGTGGTACCACATTACTACGTGATACAATCCAGAAACAGCCGAGGATCTAGCCATGAAGTATGAGAAATATGCGAAAGTATGAGCCTGATGTGGGCAAATCCTAGACCTAACCCAAACCTAACATGCGTTATCCTCTAAAATATATATCAAGACCAGGTTTATTTGAATGTTTCAGTATGGTACCACATTACTACGTGATCCATACCAGAAACAACCCAGGATCTGTTCAACAAGTATGTGAAAAATGCGAAAGCATGAGTCTGATGAAGGCAAATCCCAGGCCTAACCTAGACATAACTTTCGTTATCCTCTAAAATATTGATCGAAACCAGGTTTAGTGGGCTGTTTCAGTGTGGTACCACATTACTGCGCGATCCAAACCAGAAAAAGCCAGGATCTGTTCAACAAGTATGCGAAAAATGCGAAAGTATGAGCCTGATGAGGGCAAATACTAGACCTAACCCAAACCTAACATGCGTTATCCTCTAAAATATTGATCAAGACCAGGTTTAATTGACTGTTTCAGTGTGGTACCACATTACTACGTGATCCATACCAGAAACAACCCAGGATCTGTTCAACAAGTATGTGAAAAATGCGAAAGCATGAGTCTGATGAGGGCAAATCCCAGGCCTAACCTATACATAACTTTCGTTATCCTCTAAAATATTGATCGAAACCAGGTTTAGTGTACTGTTTCAGTGTGGTACCACTTTACTACGTGATCCAAAGCAGAAAAAACCCTCGATCAGGTCAACACGTATGTTAGAACTGCGAAAGTATGACCCTGATGAGGGCAAATCCCAGGCCTAACCTAGACCTAACATGAATTATTCTGTAAAATATTTATCGAAACCAGGTTTAATTGACTGTTTCAGTGTTGTACTTCATTACTACGTGATGCAATCCAGAAAAAGCCCAGGATCTAGACATCAAGTATGAGAAATATGCGAAAGAATGAGCCTGATGAGAGCAAATCCCAGACCTAACCTAGACCTAACATGTATTATTCTCTAAAATATTGATCGAAACCAGGTTTAATTGACTGTTTCAGTGTGGTACCACATTACTACGTGATCCAAACCAGTAAAAACCCAGGATCCGTTCAACAAGTATGTGAAGAATGCGAAAGTATGAGTCTGATGAGTGAAAATCCTCGGCCTAACCTAGACCTAACATGCGTTATCCTCAAAAATATTGATCGAAACCAGGTTTAATCGACTGTTTCGGTGTGGTACCACATTACTACGTGATCCAAACCAGAAAAAAACCCAGGATCTATCCATGAAGTATAAGAAATATGCGAAAGTATGAGCCTGATTAGGGCAAATCCTAGACCTAACCCAGACCTAACATGCGTTATCCTCAAAAATATTTATCAAGACCAGGTTTAACTGAATGTTTCAGTGTGGTACCACATTACTGCGTGATCCATACCAGAAAAAACCCAGGATCTGTTCAACAAGTATGTGAAAAATGCGAAAGTATGACCCTGATGTGGGCAAATCCCAGACCTATCCCAGACCTAACTTGCATTGTCCTCTAAAATATTGATCGAAACCAGGTTTAATTGACTGTTTCAGTGTGGTACCACATTACTACGTGATCCAATCCAGAAATAGCCCAGGATCTAGCCATGAAGTATGAGAAATATGCGAAAGTATGAGCCTGATGTGGGCAAATCCTAGACCTAACCCAGACCTAACATGCGTTATCATCTGAAATATTTATCAAGACCTGGTTTATTTGAATGTTTCAGTGTGGTACCACATTACTACGTGATCCAAACCAGAAAAAACCCAGGATCCGTTCAACAAGTATGTGAAAAACGCGAACGTATGAGTCTCATGAGGGCAAATCCCAGACCTAACCCGGACCTAACATGCGTTATCCTCAAAAATATTTATCAAGACCAGGTTTAACTGAATGTTTCAGTGTGGTACCACATTACTATGTGATCCATACCAGAAAAAACCCAGGATCTGTTCAACAAGTATGTGAAAAATGCGAAAGCATGAGTCTGATGAGAGCAAATCCCAGGCCTAACCTAAACATAACTTTCGTTATCCTCAAAAATATAGATCGAAACCAGGTTTAATTGACTGTTTCAGTGTGGTACCACATTACTACGTGATCCAATCCAGAAATTGCCCAGGATCTAGCCATGAAGTATGAGAAATATGCGAAAGTATGAGCCTGATGAGGGCAAATCCTAGACCTAACCCAGACCTAACATGCGTTATCATCTAAAATATTTATCAAGACCTGGTTAAATTGATTGTTTCAGTGTGGTACCACATTACTAAGTGAACCATACCAGAAAAAAACCCAGGATCCGTTCAACAAGTATCTGAAGAATGCGAAAGTATGAGTCTGATGAGTGAAAATCTCAGGGCTAACCTAGACCTAACATGCATTATCCTCTAAAATAGTGATCCAAACTAGGTTTAGTGAACTGTTTCAGTGTGGTACCACTTTACTACGTGATCCAAAGCAGAAAAAACCCTCGATCAGGTCAACACGTATGTAAGAACTGCGAAAGTATGACCCTGATGAGGGCAAATCCCAGGCCTAACCTAGACCTAACATGAATTATTTTCTAAAATATTTATCGAAACCAGGTTTAATTGACTGTTTCAGTGTTGTACTTCATTACTACGTGATGCAATCCAGAAAAAGCCCAGGATCCGTTCAACAAGTATGTGAAGAATGCGAAAGTATGAGTCTGATGAGTGAAAATCCCAGGCCTAACCTGGACCTAACATGCGTTATCCTAAAAAATATTGATCGAAACCTGGTTTAATCGACTCTTTCAGTGTGGTACCACATTACTACGTGACTCAAACCAGAAAAAACCCAGGATCTGTTCAACAAGTATGTGAAAAACGCGAAAGTATGAGCCTGATGGGGGCAAATCCCAGACCTATCCCAGACCAAACTTGCGTTAACCTCTAAAATATTGATCGAAACCAGGTTTAATCGACTGTTTCAGTGTTGTACCAAATTGCTACGTGATCCAAACCAGAAAAATCCCAGGATCAGTTCAACAAGTATGTGAAAAACGCGAAAGTATGAGCCTGATGAGGGCGAATCCCAGACCTATCCCAGACCTAACTTGCGTTATCCTCTAAAATATTGATCGAAACCAGGTTTAATTGACTGTTTCAGCGTGGTACCACATTACTACGTGATACAAACCAGAAACAGCCGAGGATCTAGCCATGAAGTATGAGAAATATGCGAAAGTATGAGCCTGATGTGGGCAAATCCTAGACCTAACCCAAACCTAACATGCGTTATCCTCTAAAATATTTATCAAGACCAGGTTTATTTGAATGTTTCAGTATGGTACCACATTACTACGTGATCCATACCAGAAACAACCCAGGATCTGTTCAACAAGTATGTGAAAAATGCGAAAGCATGAGTCTGATGAGCGCAAATCCCAGGCCTAACCTAGACATAACTTTCGTTATCCTCTAAAATATTGATCGAAACCAGGTTTAGTGTACAGTTTCAGTGTGGTACCACTTTACTACGTGATCCAAAGCAGAAAAAACCCTCGATCATGTCAACACGTATGTTAGAACTGCGAAAGTATGACCCTGATGAGGGCAAATCCCAGGCCTAACCTAGACCTAACATGAATTATTCTGTAAAATATTTATCGAAACCAGGTTTAATTGACTGTTTCAGTGTTGTACTTCATTACTACGTGATGCAATCCAGAAAAAGCCCAGGATCTAGCCATGAAGTATGAGAAATATGCGAAAGTATGTGCCTGATGAAGGCAAATCCTAGACCAAACCCAGACCTAACATGCGATATCCTCTAAAATATTTATCAAGACCAGGTTTAATTGAATGTTTCAGTATGGCACCACATTACTACGTGATCCATACCAGAAAAAACCCAGGATCTGTTCAACAAGTATGTGATAAATGTGGAAGCATGAGTCTGATGAGGGCAAATCCCAGGCCTAACCTAGACATAACTTTCGTTATCCTCTAAAATATTGATCGAAACCAGGTTTAGTGGGCTGTTTCAGTGTGGTACCACATTACTGCGCGATCCATACCAGAAAAAGCCAGGATCTGTTCAACAAGTATGCGAAAAATGCGAAAGTATGAGCCAGATGAGGGCAAATCCTAGACCTAACCCAAACCTAACATGCGTTATCCTCTAAAATATTGATCAAGACCAGGTTTAACTGAATGTTTCAGTGTGGTACCACATTACTACGTGAACCAAACCAGAAAAAACCCAGGATCTGTTCAACAAGTATGTGAAAAATGCGAAAGCATGAGTCTGATGAGAGCAAATCCCAGGCCTAACCTAGACCTAACATGAATAATTCTCTAAAATATTTATCGAAACCAGGTTTAATTGACTGTTTCAGTGTTGTACTTCATTTCTACGTGATGCAATCCAGAAAAAGCCCAGGATCCGTTCAACAAGTATGTGAAGAATGCGAAAGTATGAGTCTGATGAGTGAAAATCCCAGGCCTAACCTGGACCTAACATGCGTTATCCTCAAAAATATTGATCGAAACCTGGTTTAATCGACTCATTCAGTGCGGTACCACATTACTACGTGACTCAAACCAGAAAAAACCCAGGATCTGTTCAACAAGTATGTGAAAAACGCGAAAGTATGAACCTGATGAGGGCAAATCCCAGACCTATCCCAGACCAAACTTGCGTTATCCTCTAAAATATTGATCCAAACCAGGTTTAATCGACTGTTTCAGTCTTGTACCAAATTGCTACGTGATCCCAACCAGAAAAAACCCAGGTTCAGTTCAACAAGTATGTGAAAAACGCGAAAGTATGAGCCTGATGAGGGCGAATCCCAGACCTATCCCAGACCTAACTTGCGTTATCCTCTAAAATATTGATCGAAACCAGGTTTAATTGACTGTTTCAGTGTGGTACCACATTACTACGTGATCCAATCCAGAAATTGCCCAGGATCTAGCCATGAAGTATGGGAAATATGCGAAAGTATGAGCCTGATGAGGGCAAATCCTAGACCTAACCCAGACCTAACATGCGTTATCATCTAAAATATTTATCAAGACCTGGTTTAATTGATTGTTTCAGTGTGGTACCACATTACTACGTGAAACATACCAGAAAAAAACCCAGGATCCGTTCAACAAGTATCTGAAGAATGCGAAAGTATGAGTCTGATGAGTGAAAATCTCAGGGCTAACCTAGACCTAACATGCATTATCCTCTAAAATATTGATCCAAACCAGGTTTAGTGTACTGTTTCAGTGTGGTACCACTTTACTACGTGATCCAAAGCAGAAAAAACCCTCGATCAGGTCAACACGTATGTAAGAACTGCGAAAGTATGACCCTGATGAGGGCAAATCCCAGGCCTAACCTAGACCTAACATGAATTATTCTCTAAAATATTTATCGAAACCAGGTTTAATTGACTGTTCCAGTGTTGTACTTCATTTCTACGTGATGCAATCCAGAAAAATCCCAGGACCCGTTCAACAAGTATGTGAAGAATGCGAAAGTGTGAGTCTGATGAGTGAAAATCCCAGGCCTAACCTGGACCTAACATGCGTTATCCTCAAAAATATTGATCGAAACCTGGTTTAATCGACTCTTTCAGTGTGGTACCACATTACTACGTGACTCAAACCAGAAAAAACCCAGGATCTGTTCAACAAGTATGTGAAAAACGCGAAAGTATGAGACTGATGAGGGCAAATCCCAGACCTATCCCAGACCAAACTTGCGTTATCCTCTAAAATATTGATCGAAACCAGGTTTAATCGACTGTTTCAGTGTTGTACCAAATTGCTACGTGATCCAAACCAGAGAAAACCCAGGATCAGTTCAACAAGTATGTGAAAAACGCGAAAGTATGAGCCTGATGAGGGCGAATCCCAGACCTATCCCAGACCTAACTTGCGTTATCCTCTAAAATATTGATCGAAACCAGGTTTAATTGACTGTTTCAGCGTGGTACCACATTACTACGTGATACAATCCAGAAACAGCCCAGGATCTAGCCATGAAGTATGAGAAATATGCGAAAGTATGAGCCTGATGTGGGCAAATCCTAGACCTAACTCAAACCTAACATGCGTTATCCTCTAAAATATTTATCAAGACCAGGTTTATTTGAATGTTTCAGTATGGTACCACATTACTACGTGATCCATACCAGAAACAACCCAGGATCAGTTCAACAAGTATGTGAAAAACGCGAAAGTATGAGCCTGATGAGGGCGAATCCCAGACCTATCCCAGACCTAACTTGCGTTATCCTCTAAAATATTGATCGAAACCAGGTTTAGTGTACTGTTTCAGTGTGGTACCACTTTACTACGAGATCCAAAGCAGAAAAAACCCTCGATCATGTCAACACGTATGTTAGAACTGCGAAAGTATGACCCTGATGAGGGCAAATCCCAGGCCTAACCTAGACCTAACATGAATTATTCTGTAAGATATTTATCGAAACCAGGTTTAATTGACTGTTTCAGTGTTGTACTTCATTACTACGTGATGCAATCCAGAAAAAGCCCAGGATCTAGCCATGAAGTATGAGAAATATGCGAAAGCATGAGTCTGATGAGGGCAAATCCCAGGCCTAACCTAGACATAACTTTCGTTATCCTCTAAAATATTGTTCGAAACCAGGTTTAGTGGGCTGTTTCAGTGTGGTACCACATTACTGCGCGATCCAAACCAGAAAAAGCCAGGATCTGTTCAACAAGTATGCGAAAAATGCGAAAGTATGAGCCTGATGAGGGCAAATCCTAGACCTAACCCAAACCTAACATGCGTTATCCTCTAAAATATTGATCAAGACCAGGTTTAACTGAATGTTTCAGTGTGGTACCACATTACTACGTGAACCAAACCAGAAAAAACCCAGGATCTGTTCAACAAGTATGTGAAAAATGCGAAAGCATGAGTCTGATGAGAGCAAATCCCAGGCCTAACCTAGACATAACTTTCGTTATCCTCTAAAATATTGATCGAAACCAGGTTTAATTGACTGCTTCAGTGTGGTACCACATTACTACGTGATCCAATCCAGAAATTGCCCAGGATCTAGCCATGAAGTATGGGAAATATGCGAAAGTATGAGCGTGATGAGGGCAAATCCTAGACCTAACCCAGACCTAACATGCGTTATCATCTAAAATATTTATCAAGACCTGGTTTAATTGATTGTTTCAGTGTGGTACCACATTACTACGTGAAACATACCAGAAAAAAACCCAGGATCCGTTCAACAAGTATCTGAAGAATGCGAAAGTATGAGTCTGATGAGTGAAAATCTCAGGGCTAACCTTGACCTAACATGCATTATCCTCTAAAATATTGATCCAAACCAGGTTTAGTGTACTGTTTCAGTGTGGTACCACTTTACTACGTGATCCAAAGCAGAAAAAACCCTCGATCAGGTCAACACGTATGTAAGAACTGCGAAAGTATGACCCTGATGAGGGCAAATCCCAGGCCTAACCTAGACCTAACATGAATTATTCTCTAAAATATTTATCGAAACCAGGTTTAATTGACTGTTTCAGTGTTGTACTTCATTTCTACGTGATGCAATCCAGAAAAAGCCCAGGACCCGTTCAACAAGTATGTGAAGAATGCGAAAGTATGAGCCTGATGAGGGCAAATCCCAGACCTATCCCAGACCAAACTTGCGTTATCCTCTAAAATATTGATCGAAACCAGGTTTAATCGACTGTTTCAGTGTTGTACCAAATTGCTACGTGATCCAAACCAGAAATAACCCAGGATCAGTTCAACATGTATGTGAAAAACGCGAAAGTATGAGCCTGATGAGGGCGAATCCCAGACCTATCCCAGACCTAACTTGCGTTATCCTCTAAAATATTGATCGAAACCAGGTTTAATTGACTGTTTCAGCGTGGTACCACATTACTACGTGATACAATCCAGAAACAGCCCAGGATCTAGCCATGAAGTATGAGAAATATGCGAAAGTATGAGCCTGATGTGGGCAAATCCTAGACCTAACCCAAACCTAACATGCGTTATCCTCTAAAATATTTATCAAGACCAGGTTTATTTGAATGTTTCAGTATGGTACCACATTACTACGTGATCCATACCAGAAACAACCCAGGATCAGTTCAACAAGTATGTGAAAAACGCGAAAGTATGAGCCTGATGAGGGCGAATCCCAGACCTATCCCAGACCTAACTTGCGTTATCCTCTAAAATATTGATCGAAACCAGGTTTACTGTACTGTTTCAGTGTGGTACCACTTTACTACGTGATCCAAAGCAGAAAAAACCCTCGATCATGTCAACACGTATGTTAGAACTGCGAAAGTATGACCCTGATGAGGGCAAATCCCAGGCCTAACCTAGACCTAACATGAATTATTCTGTAAGGTATATATCGAAACCAGGTTTAATTGACTGTTTCAGTGTTGTACTTCATTACTACGTGATGCAATCCAGAAAAAGCCCAGGATCTAGCCATGAAGTATGAGAAATATGCGAAAGCATGAGTCTGATGAGGGCAAATCCCAGGCCTAACCTAGACATAACTTTCGTTATCCTCTAAAATATTGATTGAAACCAGGTTTAGTGGGCTGTTTCAGTGTGGTACCACATTACTGCGCGATCCAAATCAGAAAAAGCCAGGATCTGTTCAACAAGTATGCGAAAAATGCGAAAGTATGAGCCTGATGAGGGCAAATCCTAGACCTAACCCAAACCTAACATGCGTTATCCTCTAAAATATTGATCAAGACCAGGTTTAACTGAATGTTTCAGTGTGGTACCACATTACAACGTGAACCAAACCAGAAAAAACCCAGGATCTGTTCAACAAGTATGTGAAAAATGCGAAAGCATGAGTCTGATGAGAGCAAATCCCAGGCCTAACCTAGACATAACTTTCGTTATCCTCTAAAATATTGATCGAAACCAGGTTTAATTGACTGTTTCAGTGTGGTACCACATTACTACGTGATCCAATCCAGAAATTGCCCAGGATCTAGCCATGAAGTATGGGAAATATGCGAAAGTATGAGTCTGATGAGGGCAAATCCTAGACCTAACCCAGACCTAACATGCGTTATCATCTAAAATATTTATCAAGACCTGGTTTAATTGATTGTTTCAGTGTGGTACCACATTACTACGTGAAACATACCAGAAAAAAACCCAGGATCCGTTCAACAAGTATCTGAAGAATGCGAAAGTATGAGTCTGATGAGTGAAAATCTCAGGGCTAACCTAGACCTAACATGCATTATCCTCTAAAATATTGATCCAAACCAGGTTTAGTGTACTGTTTCAGTGTGGTACCACTTTACTACGTGATCCAAAGCAGAAAAAACCCTCGATCAGGTAAACACGTATGTAAGAACTGCGAAAGTATGACCCTGATGAGGGCAAATCCCAGGCCTAACCTAGACCTAACATGAATTATTCTCTAAAATATTTATCTAAACCAGGTTTAATTGACTGTTTCAGTGTTGTACCACATTACTACGTGATACAATCCAGAAACAGCCCAGGATCTAGCCATGAAGTATGAGAAATATGCGAAAGTATGAGCCTGATGTGGGCAAATCCTAGACCTAACCCAAACCTAACATGCGTTATCCTCTAAAATATTTATCAAGACCAGGTTTATTTGAATGTTTCAGTATGGTACCACATTACTACGTGATCCATACCAGAAACAACCCAGGATCAGTTCAACAAGTATGTGAAAAACGCGAAAGTATGAGCCTGATGAGGGCGAATCCCTGACCTATCCCAGACCTAACTTGCGTTATCCTCTAAAATATTGATCGAAACCAGGTTTAGTGTACTGTTTCAGTGTGGTACCACTTTACTACGTGATCCAAAGCAGAAAAAACCCTCGATCATGTCAACACGTATGTTAGAACTGCGAAAGTATGACCCTGATGAGGGCAAATCCCAGGCCTAACCTAGACCTAACATGAATTATTCTGTAAGATATTTATCGAAACCAGGTTTAATTGACTGTTTCAGTGTTGTACTTCATTACTACGTGATGCAATCCAGAAAAAGCCCAGGATCTAGCCATGAAGTATGAGAAATATGCGAAAGTATGAGCCTGATGAGGGCAAATCCTAGACCTAACCCAGACCTAACATGCGATATCCTCTAAAATATTTATCAAGACCAGGTTTAATTGAATGTTTCAGTATGGTACCACATTACTGCGCGATCCAAATCAGAAAAAGCCAGGATCTGTTCAACAAGTATGCGAAAAATGCGAAAGTATGAGCCTGATGAGGGCAAATCCTAGACCTAACCCAAACCTAACATGCGTTATCCTCTAAAATATTGATCAAGACCAGGTTTAACTGAATGTTTCAGTGTGGTACCACATTACTACGTGAACCAAACCAGAAAAAACCCAGGATCTGTTCAACAAGTATGTGAAAAATGCGAAAGCATGAGTCTGATGAGAGCAAATCCCAGGCCTAACCTAGACATAACTTTCGTTATCCTCTAAAATATTGATCGAAACCAGGTTTAATTGACTGTTTCAGTGTGGTACCACATTACTACGTGAACCATACTAGAAAAAACCCAGGATCCGTTCAACAAGTATCTGAAGAATGCGAAAGTATGAGTCTGATGAGTGAAAATCTCAGGGCTAACCTAGACCTAACATGCATTATCCTCTAAAATATTGATCCAAACCAGGTTTAGTGTACTGTTTCAGTGTGGTACCACTTTACTACGTGATCCAAAACAGAAAAAACCCTCGATCAGGTCAACACGTATGTAAGAACTGCGAAAGTATGACCCTGGTGAGGGCAAATCCCAGGCCTAACCTAGACCTAACATGAATTATTCTCTAAAATATTTATCGAAACCAGGTTTAATTGACTGTTTCAGTGTTGTACTTCATTACTACGTGATGCAATCCAGAAAAAGCCCAGGATCCGTTCAACAGGTATGTGAAGAATGCGAAAGTATGAGTCTGATGAGTGAAAATCCCAGGCCTAACCTGGACCTAACATGCGTTATCCTCAAAAATATTGATCGAAACCTGGTTTAATCGACTCTTTCAGTGTGGTACCACATTACTACGTGATACAATCCAGAAACAGCCCAGGATCTAGCCATGAAGTATGAGAAATATGCGAAAATATGAGCCTGATGTGGGCAAATCCCAGACCTAACCCAAACCTAACATGCGTTATCCTCTAAAATATTGATCGAAACCAGGTTTAATCGACTGTTTCAGTGTTGTACCAAATTGCTACGTGATCCAAACCAGAAAAAACCCAGGATCAGTTCAACAAGTATGTGAAAAACGCGAAAGTATGAGCCTGATGAGGGCGAATCCCAGACCTATCCCAGACCTAACTTGCGTTATCCTCTAAAATATTGATCGAAACCAGGTTTAATTGACTGTTTCAGCGTGGTACCACATTACTACGTGATACAATCCAGAAACAGCCCAGGATCTAGCCATGAAGTATGAGAAATATGCGAAAATATGAGCCTGATGTGGGCAAATCCCAGACCTAACCCAAACCTAACATGCGTTATCCTCTAAAATATTTATCAAGACCAGGTTTATTTGAATGTTTCAGTATGGTACCACATTACTACGTGATCCATACCAGAAACAACCCAGGATCTGTTCAACAAGTATGTGAAAAATGCGAAAGCATGAGTCTGATGAGGGCAAATCCCAGGCCTAACCTATACATAACTTTCGTTATCCTCTAAAATATTGATCGAAACCAGGTTTAGTGTACTGTTTCAGTGTGGTACCACTTTACTACGTGATCCAAAGCAGAAAAAACCCTCGATCAGGTCAACACGTATGTTAGAACTGCGAAAGTATGACCCTGATGAGGGCAAATCCCAGGCCTAACCTAGACCTAACATGAATTATTCTGTAAAATATTTATCGAAACCAGGTTTAATTGACCGTTTCAGTGTTGTACTTCATTACTACGTGATGCAATCCAGAAAAAGCCCAGGATCTAGCCATGAAGTATGAGAAATATGCGAAAGTATGAGCCTGATGAGGGCAAATCCTAGACCTAACCCAGACCTAACATGCGATATCCTCTAAAATATTTATCAAGACCAGGTTTAATTGATTGTTTCAGTGTGGTCCCACATTACTACGTGATCCAAACCAGAAAACACCCAGGATCCGCTCAACAAGTATGTGAAAAACGCGAACGTATGAGTCTGATGAGGGCAAATCCCAGACCTATCCCAGACCTAACTTGCGTTGTCCTCTAAGATATTGATGGAAACCAGGTTTAATTGACTGTTTCAGTGCTGTACTTCATTACTACGTGATGCAATCCAGAAAAAGCCCAGGATCTAGACATCAAGTATGAGAAATATGCGAAAGAATGAGCCTGATGAGAGCAAATCCCAGACCTAACCTAGACCTAACATGTATTATTCTCTAAAATATTGATCGAAACCAGGTTTAATTGACTGTTTCAGTGTGGTACCACATTACTACGTGATCCAAACCAGTAAAAACCCAGGATCCGTTCAACAAGTATGTGAAGAATGCGAAAGTATGAGTCTGATGAGTGAAAATCCTCGGCCTAACCTAGACCTAACATGCGTTATCCTCAAAAATATTGATCGAAACCAGGTTTAATCGACTGTTTCAGTGTGGTACCACATTACTACGTGATCCAAACCTGAAACAAACCCAGGATCTATCCATGAAGTATAAGAAATATGCGAAAGTATGAGCCTGATTAGGGCAAATCCTAGACCTAACCCAGACCTAACATGCGTTATCCTCAAAAATATTTATCAAGACCAGGTTTAACAGAATGTTTCAGTGTGGTACCACATTACTGCGTGATCCATACCAGAAAAAACCCAGGATCCGTTCAACAAGTATGTGAAAAACGCGAACGTATGAGTCTCATGAGGGCAAATCCCAGACCTATCCCAGACCTAACTTGCGTTGTCCTCTAAGATATTGATGGAAACCAGGTTTAGTTGATTGTTTCAGTGTTGTACTTCATTACTACGTGATGCAATCCAGAAAAAGCCCAGGATCTAGCCATCAAGTATGAGAAATATGCGAAAGTATGAGCCAGATGAGGGCAAATCCTAGACCTAACCCAGACCTAACATGCGATATCCTCTAAAATATTTATCAAGACAAGGTTTAATTGATTGTTTCAGTGTGGTCCCACATTACTACGTGATCCAAACCAGAAAAAACCCAGGATCCGTTCAACAAGTATGTGAAGAATGCGAAAGAATGAGTCTGATGAGTGAAAATCCCAGGCCTAACCTAGACCTAACATGCGTTATCCTCAAAAATATTGATCGAAACCTGGTTTAATCGACTGTTTCAGTGTGGTACCACATTACTATGTGATCCAAACCAGAAAATAGCCCAGGATCTATCCATGAAGTATAAGAAATATGCGAAAGTATGAGCCTGATGAGGGCAAATCCTAGACCTAACCCAGACGTAACATGCGTTATCCTCAAAAATATTTATCAAGACCAGGTTTAACTGAATGTTTCAGTATGGTACCACATTACTACGTGATCCATACCAGAAAAAACCCAGGATCTGTTCAACAAGTATGTGAAAAATGCGAAAGCATGAGTCTGATGCGGGCAAATCCCAGGCCTAACCTAGACATAACTTTCGTTATCCTCTAAAATATTGATCGGAACCAGGTTTAGTGGGCTGTTTCAGTGTGGTACCACATTACTGCGCGATCCAAACCAGAAAAAGCCAGGATCTGTTCAACAAGTATGTGAAAAATGCGAAAGTATGAGCCTGATGAGGGCAAATCCTAGACCTAACCCAAACCTAACATGCGTTATCCTCTAAAATATTGATCAAGACCAGGTTTAACTGAATGTTTCAGTGTGGTACCACATTACTACGTGAACCAAACCAGAAAAAACCCAGGATCTGTTAATCGAGTCTGTGAAGTGTGCGAAAGTATGAGCCTGATGAGGGCGAATCCCAGACCTATCCCAGACCTAACATGCGTTATCATCTAAAATATTTATCAAGACCTGGTTTATTTGAATGTTTCGGTGTGGTACCACATTACTACGTGATCCAAACCAGAAAAAACCCAGGATCCGTTCAACAAGTATGTGAAAAACGCGAACGTATGAGTCTGATGAGGGCAAATCCCAAGCCTAACCTAGACATAACTTTCGTTATCCTCTAAAATATTGATCGAAACCAGGTTTAGTGGGCTGTTTCAGTGTGGTACCACATTACTGCGCGATCCAGACCAGAAAAAGCCAGGATCTGTTCAACAAGTATGTGAAAAATGCGAAAGTATGAGCCTGATGAGGGCAAATCCTAGACCTAACCCAAACCTAACATGCGTTATACCCTAAAATATTCATCAAGACCAGGTTTAACTGAATGTTTCAGTGTGGTACCACATTACTACGTGAACCAAACCAGAAAAGACCCAGGATCTGTTAAACGAGTCTGTGAAAAATGCGAAAGCATGAGTCTGATGAGGGCAAATCCCAGGCCTAACCTAGACCTAACATGAATTATTCTCTAAAATATTTATCGAAACCAGGTTTAATTGACTGTTTCAGTGTTGTACTTCATTACTACGTGATGCAATCCAGAAAAAGCCCAGGATCCGTTCAACAAGTATGTGAAGAATGCGAAAGTATGAGTCTGATGAGTGAAAATCCTTGGCCTAACCTGGACCTAACATGCGTTATCCTCAAAAATATTGATCGAAACCTGGTTTAATCGACTCTTTCAGTGTGGTACCACATTACTACGTGACTCAAACCAGAAAAAACCCAGGCTCTGTTCAACAAGTATGTGAAAAACGCGAAAGTATGAGCCTGATGAGGTCAAATCCCAGACCTATCCCAGACCAAACTTGCGTTATCCTCTAAAATATTGATCGAAACCAGGTTTAATCGACTGTTTCAGTGTTGTACCAAATTGCTACGTGATCCAAACCAGAAAAAACCCAGGATCAGTTCAACAAGTATGTGAAAAACGCGAAAGTATGAGCCTGATGAGGGCGAATCCCAGACCTATCCCAGACCTAACTTGCGTTATCCTCTAAAATATTGATCCAAACCAGGTTTAATTGACTGTTTCAGCGTGGTACCACATTACTACGTGATACAATCCAGAAACAGCCCAGGATCTAGCCATGAAGTATGAGAAATATGCGAAAATATGAGCCTGATGTGGGCAAATCCCAGACCTAACCCAAACCTAACATGCGTTATCCTCTAAAATATTTATCAAGACCAGGTTTATTTGAATGTTTCAGTATGGTACCACATTACTACGTGATCCATACCAGAAACAACCCAGGATCTGTTCAACAAGTATGTGAAAAATGCGAAAGCATGAGTCTGATGAGGGCAAATCCCAGGCCTAACCTATACATAACTTTCGTTATCCTCTAAAATATTGATCGAAACCAGGTTTAGTGTACTGTTTCAGTGTGGTACCACTTTACTACGTGATCCAAAGCAGAAAGAACCCTCGATCAGGTCAACACGTATGTTAGAACTGCGAAAGTATGACCCTGATGAGGGCAAATCCCAGGCCTAACCTAGACCTAACATGAATTATTCTGTAAAATATTTATCGAAACCAGGTTTAATTGACTGTTTCAGTGTTGTACTTCATTACTACGTGATGCAATCCAGAAAAAGCCCAGGATCTAGCCATGAAGTATGAGAAATATGCGAAAGTATGAGCCTGATGAGGGCAAATCCTAGACCTAACCCAGACCTAACATGCGATATCCTCTAAAATATTTATCAAGACCAGGTTTAATTGATTGTTTCAGTGTGGTCCCACATTACTACGTGATCCAAACCAGAAAAAACCCAGGATCCGCTCAACAAGTATGTGAAGAATGCGAAAGAATGTGTCTGATGAGGGCAAATCCCAGGCCTAACCTAGACATAACTTTCGTTATCCTCTAAAATATTGATCGGAACCAGGTTTAGTGGGCTGTTTCAGTGTGGTACCACATTACTGCCCGATCCAAACCAGAAAAAGCCAGGATCTGTTCAACAAGTATGCGAAAATTGCGAAAGTATGAGCCTGATGAGGGCAAATCCTAGACCTATCCCAGACCTAACATGCGTTATCATCTAAAATATTTATCAAGACCTGGTTTATTTGAATGATTCAGTGTGGTACCACATTGCTATGTGATCCAAACCAGAAAAAACCCAGGATGCGTTCAACAAGTATGTGAAAAACGCGAACGCATGAGTCTGATGAGGGCAAATCCCAGGCCTAACCTAGACATGACTTTCGTTATCCTCTAAAATATTGATCGAAACCAGGTTTTGTGGGCTGTTTCAGTGTGGTACCACATTACTGCGCGATCCAAACCAGAAGAAGCCAGGATCTGTTCAACAAGTATGTGAAAAATGCGAAAGTATGAGCCTGATGAGGGCAAATCCTAGACCTAACCCAAACCTAACATGCGTTATCCTCTAAAATATTGATCAAGACCAGGTTTAACTGAATGTTTCAGTGTGATACCACATTACTACGTGAACCAAACCAGAAAAAACCCAGGATCTGTTTAACGAGTCTGTGAAGTGTGCGAAAGTATGAGCCTGATGAGGGCGAATCCCAGACCTATCCCAGACCTAACATGCGTTATCCTCAAAAATATTTATCAAGACCAGGTTTAACTGAATGTTTCAGTATGGTACCACATTACTACGTGATCCATACCAGAAAAAACCCAGGATCTGTTCAACAAGTATGTGAAAAATGCGAAAGCATGAGCCTGATGAGGGCAAATCCTAGACCTAACCCAAACCTAACATGCGTTATCCTCTAAAACATTGATCAAGACCAGGTTAAACTGAATGTTCCAGTGTGGTACCACATTACTGTGTGATCCAAACCAGAAAATAGTCCAGGATCTATCCATGAAGTATAAGAAGTGTGCGCAAGTATGAGCCTGATGAGGGCAAATCCTAGACCTATCCCAGACCTAACTTGCGTTATCCTCTAAAATATTGATCGAAACAAGGTTTAATTGACTGTTTCAGCGTGGTACCACATTACTACGTGATACAATCCAGAAACAGCCCAGGATCTAGCCATGAAGTATGAGAAATATGCGAAAGTATGAGCCTGATGTGGGCAAATCCTAGACCTAACCCAAACCTAACATGCGTTATCCTCTAAAATATTTATCAAGACCTGGTTTATTTGAATGTTTCAGTGTGGTACCACATTACTACGTGATCCAAACCAGAAAAAACCCGGGATCCGTTCAACAAGTATGTGAAAAACGCGAACGTATGAGTCTGATGAGGGCAAATCCCAGACCTATCCCAGACCTAACTTGCGTTGTCCTCTAAGATATTGATGGAAACCAGGTTTAATTGACTGTTTCAGTGTTGTACTTCATTACTACGTGATGCAATCCAGAAAAAGCCCAGGATCTAGACATCAAGTATGAGAAATATGCGAAAGAATGAGCCTGATGAGAGCAAATCCCAGACCTAACCTAGACCTAACATGTATTATTCTCTAAAATATTGATCGAAACCAGGTTTAATTGACTGTTTCAGTGTGGTACCACATTACTACGTGATCCAAACCAGTAAAAACCCAGGATCCGTTCAACAAGTATGTGAAGAATGCGAAAGTATGAGTCTGATGAATGAAAAACCTCGGCCTAACCTAGACCTAACATGCGTTATCCTCAAAAATATTGATCGAAACCAGGTTTAATCGACTGTTTCACTGTGGTACCACATTACTACGTGATCCAAACCAGAAAATAGCCCAGGATCTATCCATGAAGTATCAGAAATATGCGAAAGTATGAGCCTGATTAGGGCAAATCCTAGACCTAACCCAGACCTAACATGCGTTATCCTCAAAAATATTTATCAAGACCAGGTTTAACTGAATGTTTCAGTGTGGTACCACATTACTGCGTGATCCATACCAGAAAAAACCCAGGATCTGTTCAACAAGTATGTGAAAAATGCGAAAGTATGACCCTGATGTGGGCAAATCCCAGACCTATCCCAGACCTAACTTGCATTGTCCTCTAAAATATTGATCGAAACCAGGTTTAATTGACTGTTTCAGTGTGGTACCACATTACTACGTGATCCAATCCAGAAATAGCCCAGGATCTAGCCATGAAGTATGAGAAATATGCGAAAGTATGAGCCTGATGAGGGCAAATCCTAGACCTAACCCAGACCTAACATGCGTTATCATCTGAAATATTTATCAAGACCTGGTTTATTTGAATGTTTCAGTGTGGTACCACATTACTACGAGATCCAAACCAGAAAAAACCCAGGATCCGTTCAACAAGTATGTGAAAAACGCGAACGTATGAGTCTCATGAGGGCAAATCCCAGACCTATCCCAGACCTAACTTGCGTTGTCCTCCAAGATATTGATGGAAAGCAGGTTTAATCAACTGTTTCAGTGTGGTACCACATTACTATGTGATCCAAACCAGAAAATAGCCCAGGATCTATCCATGAAGAATAAGAAATATGCGAAAGTATGAGCCTGAAGAGGGCAAATCCTAGACCTAACCCAGACCTAACATGCGTTATCCTCAAAAATATTTATCAAGACCAGGTTTAACTGAATGTTTCAGTATAGTACCACATTACTACGTGATCCATACCAGAAAAAACCCAGGATCTGTTCAACAAGTATGTGAAAAATGCGAAAGCATGAGTCTGATGCGGGCAAATCCCAGGCCTAACCTAGACATAACTTTCGTTATCCTCTAAAATATTGATCGAAACCCGGTTTAGTGGGCTGTTTCAGTGTGGTACCACATTACTGCGCGATCCAAACCAGAAAAAGCCAGGGTCTGTTCAACAAGTATGTGAAAAATGCGAAAGTATGAGGCAGATGAGGGCAAATCCTAGACCTAACCCAAACCTAACATGCGTTATCCTCTAAAATATTGATCAAGACCAGGTTTAACTGAATGTTTCAGTGTGGTACCACATTACTACGTGAACCAAACCAGAAAAAACCCAGGATCTGTTAATCGAGTCTGTGAAGTGTGCGAAAGTATGAGCCTGATGAGGGCGAATCCCAGACCTATCCCAGACCTAACATGCGTTATCCTCAAAAATATTTATCAAGACCAGGTTTAACTGAATGTTTCAGTGTGGTACCACATTACTACGTGAACCAAACCAGAAAAGACCCAGGATCTGATAAGCAAGTCTGTGAACTGTGCGAAAGTATGAGCCTGATGAGGGCGAATCCCAGACCTATCCCAGACCTAACTTGCGTTATCCTCTAAAATATTGATCGAAACAAGGTATAATTGACTGTTTCAGCGTGGTACCACATTACTACGTGATACAATCCAGAAACAGCCCCGGATCTAGCCATGAAGTATGAGAAATATGCGAAAGTATGAGCCTGATGAGGGCAAATCCTAGACCTAACCCAGACCTAACATGCGTTATCATCTAAAATATTTATCAAGACCTGGTTTATTTGAATGTTTCAGTGTGGTACCACATTACTGCGTGATCCAAACCAGAAAAAACCCAGGATCCGTTCAACAAGTATGTGAAAAACGCGAACGTATGAGTCTGATGAGGGCAAATCCCAGACCTATCCCAGACCTAACTTGCGTTGTCCTCTAAGATATTGATGGAAACCAGGTTTAATTGACTGTTTCAGTGTTGTACTTCATTACTACGAGATGCTATCTAGAAAAAGCCCAGGATCTAGCCATCAAGTATGAGAAATATTCGAAAGTATGAGCCTGACGAGAGCAAATCCTAGACCTAACCCAGACCTAACATGCGTTATCCTCTAAAATATTTATCAAGACCAGGTTTAATTGATTGTTTCAGTGCGGTCCCACATTACTACGTGATCCAAACCAGAAAAAACCCAGGATCCGTTCAACACGTATGTGAAGAATGCGAAAGAATGAGTCTGATGAGTGAAAATCCCAGGCCTTACCTAGACCTAACATGCGTTATCCTCAAGAATATTGATCGAAACCTGGTTTAATCGACTGTTTCAGTGTGGTACCAAATTACTATGTGATCCAAACCAGAAAATAGCCCAGGATCTATCCATGAAGTATCAGAAATATGCGAAAGTATGAGCCTGATGAGGGCAAATCCTAGACCTAACCCAGACCTAGCATGCGTTATCCTCAAAAATATTTATCGAGACCAGGTTTAACTGAATGTTTCAGTGTCGTACCACATTACTGCGTGATCCATACCAGAAAAAACCCAGGATCTGTTCAACAAGTATGTGAAAAATGCGAAAGTATGACCCTGATGTGGGCAAATCCCAGACCTATCCCAGACCTAACTTGCATTGTCCTCTAAAATATTGATCGAAACCAGGTTTAAGTGACTGTTTCAGTGTGGTACCACATTACTACGTGATCCAATCCAGAAATAGCCCAGGATCTAGCCATGAAGTATGAGAAATATGCGAAAGTATGAGCCTGATGAGGGCAAATCCTAGACCTAACCCAGACCTAACATGCGTTATCATCTAAAATATTTATCGAGACCTGGTTTATTTGAATGTTTCAGTGTGGTACCACATTACTGCGTGATCCAAACCAGAAAAAACCCAGGATCCGTTCGACAAGTATGTGAAAAACGCGAACGTATGAGTCTGATGAGGGCAAATCCCAGACCTATCCCAGACCCAACCTGCGTTGTCCTCTAAGATATTGATGGAAACCAGGTTTAATTGATTGTTTCAGTGTTGTACTTCATTACTACGTGATGCAATCCAGAAAAAGCCCAGGATCTAGCCATCAAGTACGAGAAATATGCGAAAGAATGAGCCTGATGAGAGCAAATCCCAGACCTAACCCAGACCTAACATGAATTATTCTCTAAAATATTGATTGAAACCTGGTTTAATTGACTGTTTCAGTGTGGTACCACATTACTACGTGATCCAAACCAGTAATAGCCCAGGATCCAGCCATGAAGTATGAGAAATATGCGAAAGTATGAGCCTGATGAGGGTAAATCCTAGACCTAACCGAGACCTAACATGCGTTATCCTCTAAAATATTTATCAAGACCAGGTTTAATTGATTGTATCAGTGTGGTACCACATTACTACGTGATCCACACCAGAAAAAACCCAAGATCCGTTCAACAAGTATGTGAAGAATGCGAAAGTATGAGTCTGATGAGGGCAAATCCCAGACCTATCCCAGACCTAACTTGCGTTGTCCTCTAAGATATTGATGGAAACCAGGTTTAATTGACTGTTTCAGTGTTGTACTTCATTACTACGTGATGCAATCCAGAAAAAGCCCAGGATCCGTTCAACAAGTATGTGAAGAATGCGAAAGTATGAGTCTGATGAGTGAAAATCCTAGACCTAACCCACACCTAACATGCGTTATCCTCTAAAATATTGATCAAGACCAGGTTTAACTGAATGTTTCAGTGCGGTACCACATTACTACGTGATCCAAACCAGAAAAAACCCAGGATCCGTTCAACAGGTATGTGAAGAATGCGAAAGAATGAGTCTGATGTGTGAAAATCCCAGGCCTTACCTAGACCTAACATGCGTTATCCTCAAGAATATTGATCGAAACCAGGTTTAGTGGGCTGTTTCAGTGTGATACCACATTACTGCGCGATCCAAACCAGAAAAAGCCAGGATCTGTTCAACAAGTATGTGAAAAATGCGAAAGTATGAGCCTGATGAGGGCAAATCCTAGACCTAACCCAAACCTAACATGCGTTATCCTCTAAAATATTGATCAAGACCAGGTTTAACTGAATGTTTCAGTGTGGTACCACATTACTATGTGATCAAAACCAGAAAAAACCCAGGATCTGTTAAACGATTCTGTGAAGCGTGCGAAAGTATGAGCCTGATGAGGGCGAATCCCAGACCTATCTCAGACCTAACTTGCGTTGTCCTCAAAAATATTTATTAAGACCAGGTTTAACTGAATGTTTCAGTGTGGTACCACATTACTGCGTGATCCAAACCAGAAAAAACCCAGGATCCGTTCAACAAGTATGTGAAAAACGCGAACGTATGAGTCTGATGAGGGCAAATCCCAGACCTATCCCAGACCAAACTTGCGTTGTCCTCTAAGATATTGATGGAAACCAGGTTTAATTGACTGTTTCAGTGTTGTACTTCATTACTGCGTGATGCAATCCAGAAAAAGCCCAGGATCAGTTCAACAAGTATGTGAAAAACGCGAAAGTATGAGCCTGATGAGGGCGAATCCCAGACCTATCCCAGACCTAACTTGCGTTATCCTCTAAAATATTGATCGAAACCAGGTTTAATTGACTGTTTCAGCGTGGTACCACATTACTACGTGATACAATCCAGAAAAAGCCCAGGATCTAGCCATGAAGTATGAGAAATATGCGAAAGTATGAGCCTGATGTGGGCAAATCCTAGACCTAACCCAAACCTAACATGCGTTATCCTCTAAAATATTGATCCAAACCGGGTTTAGTGGACTGCTTCAGTGTGGTACCACTTTACTACGTGATCCAAGGCGGAAAAAACCCTCGATCAGGTCAACATGTATGTTAAAACTGCGAAAGTATGACTCTGATGAGGGCAAATCCCAGGCCTAACCTAGACCTAACATGCGTTGTCCTCTAAAATATTGATGGAAACCAGGTTTAATTGACTGTTCCAGTGTTGTACTTCATTACTACGTGATGCAATCCAGAAAAAGCCCAGGATCTAGCCATGAAGTATGAGAAATATGCGAAACTATGAGCATGATGAGGGCAAATCCTAGACCTAACCCAAACCTAACATGCGTTATCCTCTAAAATATTGATCCAAACCGGGTTTAATGGACTGCTTCAGTGTGGTACCACTTTACTACGTGATCCAAAGCGGACAAAACCCTCGATCAGGTCAACATGTATGTTAAAACTGCGAAAGTATAACCCTGATGAGGGCAAATGCCAGGCCTAACCTAGACCTAGCATGCGTTGTCCTGTAAAATATTGATCGAAACCAGGTTTAATCGTCTGTTTCAGTGTGGTACCACATTACTACGTGATCCAAACCAGAAAAAAACCCAGGATCTGTTCAACAAGTATGTGAAGTATGCGAAAGTATGAGTGTGATGAGGGCAAATCCCAGGCCTAAACTAGACATAACTTTCGTTATCCTCTCAAATATTGATCGAAACCAGGTTTAATTGACTGTTTTGGTTGCGGCACAACTTTATTACGTGATCCAAAGTTGAAAAAACCCCCGAACAGGTCAACATGCATGTTAAAACTGCGAAAGTATGAGCCTGATGTGGGCAAATCCTAGACCTAACCCAAACCTAACATGCGTTATCCTCTAAAATATTTATCAAGACCTGGTTTATTTGAATGTTTCAGTGTGGTACCACATTACTACGTGATCCATACCAGAAAAAACCCAGGATCTGTTCTACAAGTATGTGAAAAATGCGAAAGTATGACCCTGATGTGGGCAAATCCCAGACCTATCCCAGACCTAACTTCCATTATCCTCTAAAATATTGATCGAAACCAGGTTTAATTGACTGTTTCAGTGTGGTACCACATTACTACGTGATCCAATCAAGAAATAGCCCAGGATCTAGCCATCAAGTATGAGAAATATGCGAAAGTATGAGCCTGATAAGGGCAAATCCTAGACCTAACCCAGACCTAACATGCGTTATCATCTAAAATATTTATCAAGACCTGGTTTATTTGAATGTTTCTGTATGGTACCACATTACTACGTGATCCAAACCAGAAAAAACCCAGGATCCGTTCAACAAGTATGTGAAAAACGCGAACGTATGAGTCTGATGAGGGCAAATCCCAGACCTATCCCAGACCTAACTTGCGTTGTCCTCTAAGATATTGATGGAAACCAGGTTTAATTGATTGTTTCAGTGTTGTACTTCATTACTACGTGATGCAATCCAGAAAAAGCCAAGGATCTAGCCATCAAGTATGAGAAATATGCGAAAGTATGAGCCTGACGAGAGCAAATCCTAGACCTAACCCAGACCTAACATGCGTTATCCTCTAAAATATTTATCAAGACCAGGTTTAATTGATTGCTTCAGTGTGGTCCCACATTACTACGTGATCCAAACCAGAAAAAACCCAGGAACCGTTCAACAGGTATGTGAAGAATGCGAAAGAATGAGTCTGATGAGTGAAAATCCCAGGACTTACCTAGACCTAACATGCGTTATCCTCAAGAATGTTGATCGAAACCTGGTTTAATCGACTGTGTCAGTGTGGTACCACATTACTATGTGGTCCAAACCAGAAAATAGCCCCGGATCTATCCATGAAGTATAAGAAATGTGCGAAAGTATGAGCCTGATGAGGCCAAATCCTAGACCTAACCCAGACGTAACATGCGTTATCATCTAAAATATTTATCAAGACCTGGTTTAATTGTTTGTCTCAGTGTGGTACCACATTACTACGTGAACCATACCAGAAAAAACCCAGGATCCGTTCAACAAGTATCTGAAGAATGCGAAAGCATGAGTCTGATGAGGGCAAATCCCAGACCTATCCCAGACCAAACTTGCGTTATCCTCTAAAATATTGATCCAAACCAGGTTTAGAGGACTGTTTCAGTGTGGTACCACTTTACTACGTGATCCAAAGCAGAAAAAACCCTCGATCATGTCAACATGTATGTTAGAACTGCGAAAGTATGACCCTGATGAGGGCAAATCCCAGGCCTAACCTAGACCTAGCATGAATTATTCTCTAAAATATTTATCGAAACCAGGTTTAATTGACTGTTTCAGTGTTGTACTTCATTCCTACGTGATGCGATCCAGAAAAAGCCCAGGATCTAGCCATGAAGTATGAGAAATATGCGAAAGTATGAGCCTGATGAGGGCAAATCCTAGACATAACCCAAACCTAACATGCGTTATCCTCTAAAATATTGATCCAAACCGGGTTTAATGGACTGTTTCCGTGTGGTACCACTTTACTACGTGATCCAAAGCGGAAAAAACCCTCGATCAGGTCAACATGTATGTTAAAACTGCGAAAGTATGACCCTGATGAGGGCAAATCCCAGGCCTAACCTAGACCTAACATGCGGTGTCCTGTAAAATATTGATGGAAACCAGGCTTAATTGACTGTCTCAGTGTTGTACTTCATTACTACGTGATGCAATCCAGAAAAAGTCCAGGATCTAGACATCAAGTATGAGAAATATGCGAAAGAATGAGCCTGATGAGAGCAAATCCCAGACCTAACCTAGACCTAACATGAATTATTCTCTAAAATATTGATCGAAACCAGGTTTAATTGACTGTTTCAGTGTGGTACCACATTACTACGTGATCCAAACCAGTAAAAACCCAGGATCCGTTCAACAAGTATGTGAAGAATGCGAAGGTATGAGTCTGATGAGTGAAAATCCTCGGCCTAACCTAGACCCAACATGCGTTATCCTCAAAAATATAGATCGAAACCAGGTTTAATCGACTGTTTCAGTGTGGTACCACATTACTACGTGATCCAAACCAGAAAAAAACCCAGGATCTGTTCAACAAGTATGTGAAATATGCGAAAGTATGAGTCTGATGAGGGCAAATCCCAGGCCTAAACTAGACATAACTTTCGTTATCCTCTAAAATATTGATCGAAACCAGGTTTAATTGACTGTTTTAGTGAGGTACCACTTTGCTACGTGATCCAAAGCAGAAAAAACCCTCGATCAGGTCAACATGCATGTTAAAACTGCGAAAGTATGAGCCTGATGAGGGCAAATCCCTGATCTATCCCAGACCTAACATGCGCTACCCTCAAAAATATTAATCGAAACCAGGTTTAATCGACTGTTTCACTGTGGTCCCACATTACTACGTGATCCAAACCAGAAAAAACCCAGGATCCGTTCAACAAGTATGTGAAGAATGCGAAAGTGTGAGGCTGATGCGTGAAAATCCCAGGCCTAACCTAGACCTGACATGCGTTATCCTCTAAAATATTGATCGAAACCAGGTTTAATTGACTGTTTCAGCGTGGTACCACATTACTACGTGATACAATCCAGAAAAAGCCCAGGATCTAGCCATGAAGTATGAGAAATATGCGAAAGTATGAGCCTGATGAGGGCAAATCCTAGACCTAACCCAGACCTAACATGCGTTGTCCTCTAAAATATTTATCAAGACCAGGTTTAATCGCCTGTTTCAGTGTGGTCCCACATTACTACGTGATCCAAACCAGAAAAAACCCAGGATCCGTTCAACAAGTATGTGAAGGATGCGAAAGTATGAGTCTGATGCGTGAAAATCCCAGGCCTAACCTAGACCTAACATGCGTTATCCTCAAAAATATTGATCGAAACCTGGTTTAATCGACTGTTTCAGTGTGGTACCACATTTCTACGTGACCCAAACCAGAAAAAACCCGGGATCCGTTCTACATGTATGTGAAAAACGCGAACGTATGAGTCTGATGAGGGCAAATCCCAGACCTATCCCAGACCAAACTTGCGTTGTCCTCAAAAATATTTATCAAGACCAGGTTTAACTGAATGTTTCAGTGTGGTACCACATTACTGCGTGATCCAAACCAGAAAAAACCCAGGATCCGTTCAACAAGTATGTGAAAAACGCGAACGTATGAGTCTGATGAGGGCAAATCCCAGACCTATCCCAGACCAAACTTGCGTTGTCCTCTAAGATATTAATGGAAACCAGGTTTAATTGACTGTTTCAGTGTTGCACTCCATTACTGCGTGATGCAATCCAGAAAAAGCCCAGGATCAGTTCAACAAGTATGTGAAAAACGCGAAAGTATGAGCCTGATGAGGGCGAATCCCAGACCTATCCCAGACCTAACTTGCGTTATCCTCTAAAATATTGATCGAAACCAGGTTTAATTGACTGTTTCAGCGTGGTACCACATTACTACGTGATACAATCCAGAAAAAGCCCAGGATCTAGCCATGAAGTATGAGAAATATGCGAAAGTATGAGCCTGATGTGGGCAAATCCTAGACCTAACCCAAACCTAACATGCGTTATCCTCTAAAATATTGATCCAAACCGGGTTTAATGGACTGCTTCAGTGTGGTACCACTTTACTACGTGATCCAAAGCGGACAAAACCCTCGATCAGGTCAACATGTATGTTAAAACTGCGAAAGTATAACCCTGATGAGGGCAAATGCCAGGCCTAACCTAGACCTAGCATGCGTTGTCCTGTAAAATATTGATCGAAACCAGGTTTAATCGTCTGTTTCAGTGTGGTACCACATTACTACGTGATCCAAACCAGAAAAAAACCCAGGATCTGTTCAACAAGTATGTGAAGTATGCGAAAGTATGAGTGTGATGAGGGCAAATCCCAGGCCTAAACTAGACATAACTTTCGTTATCCTCTCAAATATTGATCGAAACCAGGTTTAATTGACTGTTTTGGTTGCGGCACAACTTTATTACGTGATCCAAAGTTGAAAAAACCCCCGATCAGGTCAACATGCATGTTAAAACTGCGAAAGTATGACCCTGATGAGGGCAAATCCCAGGGCTAACCTAGACCTAGCATGAATTATTCTCTAAAATATTTATCGAAACCAGGTTTAATTGACTGTTTCAGTGTTGTACTTCATTCCTACGTGATGCAATCCAGAAAAAGCCCAGGATCTAGCCATGAAGTATGAGAAATATGCGAAAGTATGAGCCTGATGAGGGCAAATCCTAGACATAACCCAAACCTAACATGCGTTATCCTCTAAAATATTGATCCAAACCGGGTTTAATGGACTGCTTCCGTGTGGTACCACTTTACTACGTGATCCAAAGCGGAAAAAACCCTCGATCAGGTCAACATGTATGTTAAAACTGCGAAAGTATGACCCTGATGAGGGCAAATCCCAGGCCTAACCTAGACCTAACATGCGGTGTCCTGTAAAATATTGATGGAAACCAGGCTTAATTGACTGTCTCAGTGTTGTACTTCATTACTACGTGATGCAATCCAGAAAAAGTCCAGGATCTAGACATCAAGTATGAGAAATATGCGAAAGAATGAGCCTGATGAGAGCAAATCCCAGACCTAACCTAGACCTAACATGAATTATTCTCTAAAATATTGATCGAAACCAGGTTTAATTGACTGTTTCAGTGTGGTACCACATTACTACGTGATCCAAACCAGTAAAAACCCAGGATCCGTTCAACAAGTATGTGAAGAATGCGAAGGTATGAGTCTGATGAGTGAAAATCCTCGGCCTAACCTAGACCTAACATGCGTTATCCTCAAAAATATAGATCGAAACCTGGTTTAATCGACTGTTTCAGTGTGGTACCACATTACTACGTGATCCAAACCAGAAAAAAACCCAGGATCTGTTCAACAAGTATGTGAAATATGCGAAAGTATGAGTCTGATGAGGGCAAATCCCAGGCCTAAACTAGACATAACTTTCGTTATCCTCTAAAATATTGATCGAAACCAGGTTTAATTGACTGTTTTAGTGTGGTACCACTTTGCTACGTGATCCAAAGCAGAAAAAACCCTCGATCAGGTCAACATGCATGTTAAAACTGCGAAAGTATGAGCCTGATGAGGGCAAATCCCTGATCTATCCCAGACCTAACATGCGCTACCCTCAAAAATATTAATCGAAACCAGGTTTAATCGACTGTTTCAGTGTGGTCCCACATTACTACGTGATCCAAACCAGAAAAAACCCAGGATCCGTTCAACAAGTATGCGAAGAATGCGAAGGTATGAGCCTGATGCGTGAAAATCCCAGGCCTAACCTAGACCTAACATGCGATATCCTCAAAGATATTGATCGAAACCTGGTTTAATCGACTGTTTGAGTGTGGTACCACATTACTACGTGACCCAAACCAGAAAAAACCCAGGATCTGTTCAACAAGTATGTGAGAAACGCGAAAGTATGAGCCTGATGAGGGCAAATCCCAGACCTATCCCAGGCCAAACTTGCGCTATCCTCTAAAATATTGATCGAAACCAGGTTTAATCGACTGTTTCACTGTGGTCCCACATTACTACGTGATCCAAACCAGAAAAAACCCAGGATCCGTTCAACAAGTATGTGAAGAATGCGAAAGTGTGAGGCTGATGCGTGAAAATCCCAGGCCTAACCTAGACCTGACATGCGTTATCCTCTAAAATATTGATCGAAACCAGGTTTAATTGACTGTTTCAGCGTGGTACCACATTACTACGTGATACAATACAGAAAAAGCCCAGGATCTAGCCATGAAGTATGAGAAATATGCGAAAGTATGAGCCTGATGAGGGCAAATCCTAGACCTAACCCAGACCTAACATGCGTTGTCCTCTAAAATATTTATCAAGACCAGGTTTAATCGGCTGTTTCAGTGTGGTCCCACATTACTACGTGATCCAAACCAGAAAAAACCCAGGATCCGTTCAACAAGTATGTGAAGGATGCGAAAGTATGAGTCTGATGCGTGAAAATCCCAGGCCTAACCTAGACCTAACATGCGTTATCCTCAAAAATATTGATCGAAACCTGGTTTAATCGACTGTTTCAGTGTGGTACCACATTCCTACGTGACCCAAACCAGAAAAAACCCAGGATCCGTTCTACATGTATGTGAAAAACGCGAACGTATGAGTCTGATGAGGGCAAATCCCAGACCTATCCCAGACCAAACTTGCGTTGTCCTCAAAAATATTTATCAAGACCAGGTTTAACTGAATGTTTCAGTGTGGTACCACATTACTGCGTGATCCAAACCAGAAAAAACCCAGGATCCGTTCAACAAGTATGTGAAAAACGCGAACGTATGAGTCTGATGAGGGCAAATCCCAGACCTATCCCAGACCAAACTTGCGTTGTCCTCTAAGATATTAATGGAAACCAGGTTTAATTGACTGTTTCAGTGTTGCACTCCATTACTGCGTGATGCAATCCAGAAAAAGCCCAGGATCAGTTCAACAAGTATGTGAAAAACGCGAAAGTATGAGCCTGATGAGGGCGAATCCCAGACCTATCCCAGACCTAACTTGCGTTATCCTCTAAAATATTGATCGAAACCAGGTTTAATTGACTGTTTCAGCGTGGTACCACATTACTACGTGATACAATCCAGAAAAAGCCCAGGATCTAGCCATGAAGTATGAGAAATATGCGAAAGTATGAGCCTGATGTGGGCAAATCCTAGACCTAACCCAAACCTAACATGCGTTATCCTCTAAAATATTGATCCAAACCGGGTTTAATGGACTGCTTCAGTGTGGTACCACTTTACTACGTGATCCAAAGCGGACAAAACCCTCGATCAGGTCAACATGTATGTTAAAACTGCGAAAGTATAACCCTGATGAGGGCAAATGCCAGGCCTAACCTAGACCTAGCATGCGTTGTCCTGTAAAATATTGATCGAAACCAGGTTTAATCGTCTGTTTCAGTGAGGTACCACATTACTACGTGATCCAAACCAGAAAAAAACCCAGGATCTGTTCAACAAGTATGTGAAGTATGCGAAAGTATGAGTGTGATGAGGGCAAATCCCAGGCCTAAACTAGACATAACTTTCGTTATCCTCTCAAATATTGATCGAAACCAGGTTTAATTGACTGTTTTGGTTGCGGCACAACTTTATTACGTGATCCAAAGTTGAAAAAACCCCCGATCAGGTCAACATGCATGTTAAAACTGCGAAAGTATGACCCTGATGAGGGCAAATCCCAGGGCTAACCTAGACCTAGCATGAATTATTCTCTAAAATATTTATCGAAACCAGGTTTAATTGACTGTTTCAGTGTTGTACTTCATTCCTACGTGATGCAATCCAGAAAAAGCCCAGGATCTAGCCATGAAGTATGAGAAATATGCGAAAGTATGAGCCTGATGAGGGCAAATCCTAGACATAACCCAAACCTAACATGCGTTATCCTCTAAAATATTGATCCAAACCGGGTTTAATGGACTGCTTCCGTGTGGTACCACTTTACTACGTGATCCAAAGCGGAAAAAACCCTCGATCAGGTCAACATGTATGTTAAAACTGCGAAAGTATGACCCTGATGAGGGCAAATCCCAGGCCTAACCTAGACCTAACATGCGGTGTCCTGTAAAATATTGATGGAAACCAGGCTTAATTGACTGTCTCAGTGTTGTACTTCATTACTACGTGATGCAATCCAGAAAAAGTCCAGGATCTAGACATCAAGTATGAGAAATATGCGAAAGAATGAGCCTGATGAGAGCAAATCCCAGACCTAACCTAGACCTAACATGAATTATTCTCTAAAATATTGATCGAAACCAGGTTTAATTGACTGTTTCAGTGTGGTACCACATTACTACGTGATCCAAACCAGTAAAAACCCAGGATCCGTTCAACAAGTATGTGAAGAATGCGAAGGTATGAGTCTGATGAGTGAAAATCCTCGGCCTAACCTAGACCTAACATGCGTTATCCTCAAAAATATAGATCGAAACCAGGTTTAATCGACTGTTTCAGTGTGGTACCACATTACTACGTGATCCAAACCAGAAAAAAACCCAGGATCTGTTCAACAAGTATGTGAAATATGCGAAAGGATGAGTCTGATGAGGGCAAATCCCAGGCCTAAACTAGACATAACTTTCGTTATCCTCTAAAATATTGATCGAAACCAGGTTTAATTGACTGTTTTAGTGTGGTACCACTTTGCTACGTGATCCAAAGCAGAAAAAACCCTCGATCAGGTCAACATGCATGTTAAAACTGCGAAAGTATGAGCCTGATGAGGGCAAATCCCTGATCTATCCCAGACCTAACATGCGCTACCCTCAAAAATATTAATCGAAACCAGGTTTAATCGACTGTTTCAGTGTGGTCCCACATTACTACGTGATCCAAACCAGAAAAAACCCAGGATCCGTTCAACAAGTATGCGAAGAATGCGAAGGTATGAGCCTGATGCGTGAAAATCCCAGGCCTAACCTAGACCTAACATGCGATATCCTCAAAAATATTGATCGAAACCTGGTTTAATCGACTGTTTGAGTGTGGTACCACATTACTACGTGACCCAAACCAGAAAAAACCCAGGATCTGTTCAACAAGTATGTGAGAAACGCGAAAGTATGAGCCTGATGAGGGCAAATCCCAGACCTATCCCAGACCAAACTTGCGTTATCCTCTAAAATATTGATCGAAACCAGGTTTAATCGACTGTTTCACTGTGGTCCCACATTACTACGTGATCCAAACCAGAAAAAACCCAGGATCCGTTCAACAAGTATGTGAAGAATGCGAAAGTGTGAGGCTGATGCGTGAAAATCCCAGGCCTAACCTAGACCTGACATGCGTTATCCTCTAAAATATTGATCGAAACCAGGTTTAATTGACTGTTTCAGCGTGGTACCACATTACTACGTGATACAATCCAGAAAAAGCCCAGGATCTAGCCATGAAGTATGAGAAATATGCGAAAGTATGAGCCTGATGAGGGCAAATCCTAGACCTAACCCAGACCTAACATGCGTTGTCCTCTAAAATATTTATCAAGACCAGGTTTAATCGGCTGTTTCAGTGTGGTCCCACATTACTACGTGATCCAAACCAGAAAAAACCCAGGATCCGTTCAACAAGTATGTGAAGGATGCGAAAGTATGAGTCTGATGCGTGAAAATCCCAGGCCTAACCTAGACCTAACATGCGTTATCCTCAAAAATATTGATCGAAACCTGGTTTAATCGACTGTTTCAGTGTGGTACCACATTCCTACGTGACCCAAACCAGAAAAAACCCAGGATCCGTTCTACATGTATGTGAAAAACGCGAACGTATGAGTCTGATGAGGGCAAATCCCAGACCTATCCCAGACCAAACTTGCGTTGTCCTCAAAAATATTTATCAAGACCAGGTTTAACTGAATGGTTCAGTGTGGTACCACATTACTGCGTGATCCAAACCAGAAAAAACCCAGGATCCGTTCAACAAGTATGTGAAAAACGCGAACGTATGAGTCTGATGAGGGCAAATCCCAGACCTATCCCAGACCAAACTTGCGTTGTCCTCTAAGATATTAATGGAAACCAGGTTTAATTGACTGTTTCAGTGTTGCACTCCATTACTGCGTGATGCAATCCAGAAAAAGCCCAGGATCAGTTCAACAAGTATGTGAAAAACGCGAAAGTATGAGCCTGATGAGGGCGAATCCCAGACCTATCCCAGACCTAACTTGCGTTATCCTCTAAAATATTGATCGAAACCAGGTTTAATTGACTGTTTCAGCGTGGTACCACATTACTACGTGATACAATCCAGAAAAAGCCCAGGATCTAGCCATGAAGTATGAGAAATATGCGAAAGTATGAGCCTGATGTGGGCAAATCCTAGACCTAACCCAAACCTAACATGCGTTATCCTCTAAAATATTGATCCAAACCGGGTTTAATGGACTGCTTCAGTGTGGTACCACTTTACTACGTGATCCAAAGCGGACAAAACCCTCGATCAGGTCAACATGTATGTTAAAACTGCGAAAGTATAACCCTGATGAGGGCAAATGCCAGGCCTAACCTAGACCTAGCATGCGTTGTCCTGTAAAATATTGATCGAAACCAGGTTTAATCGTCTGTTTCAGTGTGGTACCACATTACTACGTGATCCAAACCAGAAAAAAACCCAGGATCTGTTCAACAAGTATGTGAAGTATGCGAAAGTATGAGTGTGATGAGGGCAAATCCCAGGCCTAAACTAGACATAACTTTCGTTATCCTCTCAAATATTGATCGAAACCAGGTTTAATTGACTGTTTTGGTTGCGGCACAACTTTATTACGTGATCCAAAGTTGAAAAAACCCCCGATCAGGTCAACATGCATGTTAAAACTGCGAAAGTATGACCCTGATGAGGGCAAATCCCAGGGCTAACCTAGACCTAGCATGAATTATTCTCTAAAATATTTATCGAAACCAGGTTTAATTGACTGTTTCAGTGTTGTACTTCATTCCTACGTGATGCAATCCAGAAAAAGCCCAGGATCTAGCCATGAAGTATGAGAAATATGCGAAAGTATGAGCCTGATGAGGGCAAATCCTAGACATAACCCAAACCTAACATGCGTTATCCTCTAAAATATTGATCCAAACCGGGTTTAATGGACTGCTTCCGTGTGGTACCACTTTACTACGTGATCCAAAGCGGAAAAAACCCTCGATCAGGTCAACATGTATGTTAAAACTGCGAAAGTATGACCCTGATGAGGGCAAATCCCAGGCCTAACCTAGACCTAACATGCGGTGTCCTGTAAAATATTGATGGAAACCAGGCTTAATTGACTGACTCAGTGTTGTACTTCATTACTACGTGATGCAATCCAGAAAAAGTCCAGGATCTAGACATCAAGTATGAGAAATATGCGAAAGAATGAGCCTGATGAGAGCAAATCCCAGACCTAACCTAGACCTAACATGAATTATTCTCTAAAATATTGATCGAAACCAGGTTTAATTGACTGTTTCAGTGTGGTACCACATTACTACGTGATCCAAACCAGTAAAAACCCAGGATCCGTTCAACAAGTATGTGAAGAATGCGAAGGTATGAGTCTGATGAGTGAAAATCCTCGGCCTAACCTAGACCTAACATGCGTTATCCTCAAAAATATAGATCGAAACCAGGTTTAATCGACTGTTTCAGTGTGGTACCACATTACTACGTGATCCAAACCAGAAAAAAACCCAGGATCTGTTCAACAAGTATGTGAAATATGCGAAAGTATGAGTCTGATGAGGGCAAATCCCAGGCCTAAACTAGACATAACTTTCGTTATCCTCTAAAATATTGATCGAAACCAGGTTTAATTGACTGTTTTAGTGTGGTACCACTTTGCTACGTGATCCAAAGCAGAAAAAACCCTCGATCAGGTCAACATGCATGTTAAAACTGCGAAAGTATGAGCCTGATGAGGGCAAATCCCTGATCCATCCCAGACCTAACATGCGCTACCCTCAAAAATATTAATCGAAACCAGGTTTAATCGACTGTTTCAGTGTGGTCCCACATTACTACGTGATCCAAACCAGAAAAAACCCAGGATCCGTTCAACAAGTATGCGAAGAATGCGAAGGTATGAGCCTGATGCGTGAAAATCCCAGGCCTAACCTAGACCTAACATGCGATATCCTCAAAAATATTGATCGAAACCTGGTTTAATCGACTGTTTGAGTGTGGTACCACATTACTACGTGACCCAAACCAGAAAAAACCCAGGATCTGTTCAACAAGTATGTGAGAAACGCGAAAGTATGAGCCTGATGAGGGCAAATCCCAGACCTATCCCAGACCAAACTTGCGTTATCCTCTAAAATATTGATCGAAACCAGGTTTAATCGACTGTTTCACTGTGGTCCCACATTACTACGTGATCCAAACCAGAAAAAACCCAGGATCCGTTCAACAAGTATGTGAAGAATGCGAAAGTGTGAGGCTGATGCGTGAAAATCCCAGGCCTAACCTAGACCTGACATGCGTTATCCTCTAAAATATTGATCGAAACCAGGTTTAATTGACTGTTTCAGCGTGGTACCACATTACTACGTGATACAATCCAGAAAAAGCCCAGGATCTAGCCATGAAGTATGAGAAATATGCGAAAGTATGAGCCTGATGAGGGCAAATCCTCGACCTAACCCAGACCTAACATGCGTTGTCCTCTAAAATATTTATCAAGACCAGGTTTAATCGGCTGTTTCAGTGTGGTCCCACATTACTACGTGATCCAAACCAGAAAAAACCCAGGATCCGTTCAACAAGTATGTGAAGGATGCGAAAGTATGAGTCTGATGCGTGAAAATCCCAGGCCTAACCTAGACCTAACATGCGTTATCCTCAAAAATATTGATCGAAACCTGGTTTAATCGACTGTTTCAGTGTGGTACCACATTACTACGTGACCCAAACCAGAAAAAACCCAGGATCCGTTCTACATGTATGTGAAAAACGCGAACGTATGAGTCTGATGAGTGAAAATCCCAGGCCTAACCTAGACCTAACATGCGTTATCCTCAAAAATATTGATCGAAACCTGGTTTAATCTACTGTTTCAGTGTGGTACCACATTACTATGTGATCCAAACCAGAAAATAATCCAGGATCTGTTCAACGAGTATGTGAAGTGTGCGAAAGTGTGAGACTGATGAGATCAAATCCCAGACCTATCCCAGACTTAACTTGCGTTATCCTCTAAAATATTGATCGAATCCGGGTTTAGTCGACTGTTTCAGTGTGGTACCACATTACTACGTGATCCAAACCAGAAAAAACCCAGGATCAGTTCAACAAGTTTGTGAAAAACGTGAAAGTATGAGCCAGATGAGGGCGAATCCCAGACCTATCCCAGACCTAACTTGCGTCATCTAAAATATTGATCGAAACCAGGTTTAATTGACTGCTTCAGCGTGGTACCACATTACACCGTGATACAATCCAGAAACAGCCCAGGATCTAGCCATGAAGTATGAGAAATATGCGAATGTATGAGCCTGATGAGGGCAAATCCTAGACCTAACCCAAACCTAACATGCGTTATCCTCTAAAATATTTATCAAGACCAGGTTTAATGGACTGTTCCAGTGTGGTACCACTTTACTACGTGAGCCAAAGCATTAAGAACCCTCGATCAGGTCAACATGTATGTTAAAACCGCGAAAGTATGGGTCTGATGCGTGAAAATCCCAGGCCTAACCTAGACCTAACATGCGTTATCCTCAAAAATATTGATCGAAACCTGGTTTAATCGACTGTTTCAGTGTGGTACCACATTACTACGTGACCCAAAGCAGAAAAAACCCAGGATCTGTTCAACAAGTATGTGAAGAATGCGAAAGTATGAGTCTGATGCGTGAAAATCCCAGGACTAACCTAGACCTAACATGCGTTATCCTCAAAAATAATGATCGAAACCTGGTTTAATCGACTGTTTCAGTGTTGTACCACATTACTACGTGACCCAAACCAGAAAAAACCCAGGATCTGTTCAACAAGTATGTGAAGAATGCGAAAGTATGAGTCTGATGAGGGCAAATCCCAGACCTATCCCAGAACAAACTTGCGTTATCCTCTAAAATATTGATCGAAACCAGGTTTAATCGACTGTTTCAGTGTGGTCCCACATTACTACGTGTTCCAAACCAGAAAAAACACAGGATCCGTTCAGCAAGTATGTGAAGAATGCGAAAGTATGAGTCTGATGAGGGCTAATCCCAGACCTATCCCAGACCTAACTTGCGTTATCCTCTAAAATAATGATCGAAACCAGGTTTAATTGACTGTTTTAGTTGCGGTACCACTTTACTACGTGATCCAAAGCAGAAAAAACCCTCGATGAGGTCAAAATGCATGTTAAAACTGCGAAAGTATGACCCTGATGAGGTCAAATCCCAGACCCATCCCAGACCTGACATGCGTTATCCTCTAAAATATTTATCAAGACCAGGTTTAATTGATTGTTTCGGTGTGGTCCCACATTACTACGTGATCCAAACCAGAAAAAACACAGGATCCGTTCAACAAGTATGTGATGAATGCGAAAGTATGAGTCTGGTGAGTGAAAATCCCAGACCTAACCTAGACCTAACATGCGTTATCCTCTAAAATATTGATCCAAACCAGGTTTAATGGACTGTTTCAGTGTGGTACCACTTTACAACGTGATCCAAAGCAGAAAAAACACTCGATCAGGTCAACATGTATGTGAGAACTGCGAAAGTTTGACCCTGATGAGGGCAAATCCCAGACCTATCCCAGACCTAACATGCGTTGTGCTCGATGATATTGATGGAAACCAGGTTTAATTGACTGTTTCAGTGTTGTACTTCATTACTACGTGATGCAATCCAGAAAAAGCCCAGGATCTAGCCATCAAGTATGAGAAATATGCGAAAGAATGAGCCTGATGAGAGCAAATCCCAGGCCTAACCTAGACGAAACATGAATTATTCTCTAAAATATTGATCGAAACCAGGTTTAATCGACTGTTTTAGTTGTGGTACCACTTCACTACGTGATCCAAAGCAGAAAAAACCCTCGATGAGGTCAACATGCATGTTAAAACTGCGAAAGTATGACCCTGATGAGGTCAAATCCAAGACCCATCCCAGACCTGACATGCGTTATCCTCTTAAATATTTATCAAGACCAGGTTTAATTGATTGTTTCGGTGTGGCCCCACATTACTACGTGATCCAAACCAGAAAAAACCCAGGATCCGTTCAACAAGTATGTGAAGAATGCGAAAGTATGAGTCTGATGAGTGAAAATCCCAGGCCTAACCTAGACCTAACATGCGTTATCCTCAAAAATATTGATCGGAACCAGGTTTAATTGACTGTTTCAGCGTGGTACCACATTACTACGTGATACAATCCAGAAACAGCCCAGGATCTAGCCATGAAGTATGAGAAATATGCGAATGTATGAGCCTGATGAGGGCAAATCCTAGACCTAACCCAAACCTAACATGCGTTATCCTCTAAAATATTTATCAAGACCAGGTTTAATTGAATGTTTCAGGGTGGTACCACATTACTATGTGATCCAAACCAGTAAATACCCAGGATCCGTTCAACAAGTATGTGAAGAATGCGAAAGTACGAGTCTGCTGAGTGAAAATCCCCGGCCTAACCTAGACCTAACATGCGTTATCCTCAAAGATATTGATCGAAACCAGGTTTAATCGACTGTTTCAGTGTGGTACCACATTACTACGTGATCCAATCCAGAAATAGCCGAGGATCTAGCCATGAAGTATGAGAAATATGCGAAAGTATGATCCTGACGAGGGCAAATCGTAGACCTAACCCAGACCTAACATGCGCTATCCTCTAAAATATTTATCATGACCAGGTTTAATTGATTGTTTCAGTTTGGTCCCACACTACTACGTGACCCTACCCGGAAAAACCCAGGATCTGTTAAACAAGTATGTGAAAAACGCGAAAGTATGAGCCTGACGAGGGCAAATCCCAGACCTATCCCAGACCTAACTTGCGTTATCCTTAAAAATATTGATCGAAACCTGGTTTAATCGAGTGTTTCAGTATGGTACCACATTACTACGTGATCCAATCCAGAAATAGCCCAGGATCTAGCCATGAAGTATGAGAAATATGCGAAAGTATGAGCCTGACGAGGGCAAATCCTAGACCTAACGCAGACCTAACATGCGTTATTCTCCAAAATATTTATCAAGACCAGGTTTATTTGATTGTTTCAGTGTGGTCCCTCATTACTACGTAATCCAAACCAGAAAAAACCCAGGATCCGTTCAACAAGTATGTGAAGAATACGAAAGTATGAGTCTGATGAGTGAAAATCCCAGGCCTAACCTAGACCTAACATGCGTTATCCTCAAAAATATTGATCGAAACCTGGTTTAATCGACTGTTTCAGTGTGGTACCACACTACTACGTGACCCAAACCGGAAAAACCCAGGATCCGATCAACAAGTATGTGAAAAACGCGAAAGTATGAGCCTGATGAGGGCAAATCCCAGACCTATCCCAGACCAAACTTGCGTTATCCTCTAAAATATATGATCGAAACCAGGTTTAATCGACTGTTTCAGTGTGGTACCACATTTCAACGTGATCCAAACCAGTAAAAACCCGGGATCCGTTCAACAAGTATGTGAAGAATGCGAAAGTATGAGTCTGCTGAGTGAAAATCCCAGGGCTAACCTAGACCTAACATGCGTTATCCTCAAAAATATTGATCGAAACCAGGTTTAATCAGCTGTTTCAGTCTGGTACCACACTACTACTTGACCCAAACCGGAAAAAACCCAGGATCTGTTCAACAAGTATGTGAAAAACGCGAAAGTATGAGCCTGATGAGGGCAAATCCCAGACCTATCCCAGACCTAACTTGCGTTATCCTCAAAAATATTGATCGAAACCTGGTTTAATCGACTGTTTCAGTGTGGTATCACCTTACTACGTGATCCAATCCAGAAATAGCCCAGGATCTAGCCATGAAGTATGAGAAATATGCGAAAGTATGAGCCTGACGAGGGCAAATCCTAGACCTAACGCAGACCTAACATGCGTTATCCTGTAAAATATTTATCAAGACCAGGTTTATCTGATTGTTTCAGTGTGGTCCCACATTAATACGTAATCCAAACCAGAAAAAACCCAGGATCCGTTCAACAAGTATGTCAAGTGTGCGAAAGTATGAGTCTGATGAGTGAAAATCCCAGGCCTAACCTAGACCTAACATGCGTTATCCTCAAAAATATTGATCGCAACCTGGTTTAATCGACTGTTTCAGTGTGGTACCACATTACTATGTGATCCAAACCAGAAAATAACACAGGATCTGTTCAACGAGTACGTGAAGTGTGCGAAAGTATGAGTCTGATGAGGGCAAATCCCAGACCTATCCCAGACCTAACATGCGTTATCCTCAAAAATATTGATCGAAACCTGGTTTAATGGTCTGTTTCAGTGTGGTACCACACTACTACGTGATCCAAACCAGAAAAAACCCAGGATCTGTTCAACAAGCATGTGAAAAACGCGAAAGTATGAGCCTGATGAGGGCAAATCCCAGACCTATCCCAGACCTAACTTGCGTTATCCTCTAAAATATTGAACGAAACCAGGTTTAATTGACTGTTTCAGCGTGGTACCACATTACTACGTGATACAATCCAGAAACAGCCCAGGATCTAGCCATGAAATATGAGAAATATGCGAAAGTATGAGCCTGATGAGGGCAAATCCTAGACCTAACCCAAACCTAACATGCGTTATCCTCTAAAATATTTATCAAGACCAGGTTTAATCGACTGTTTCATTGTGGTCCCACATTACTACGTGACCCAAACCAGAAAAAACCCAGGATCCGTTCAACAAGTATGTGAAAAACGCGAAAGTATGAGCCTGATGAGGGCAAATCCCAGACCTATCCCAGACCAAACTTGCGTTATCCTCTAAAATATATGATCGAAACCAGGTTTAATCGACTGTTTCAGTGTGGTACCACATTACAACGTGATCCAAACCAGTAAAAACCCGGGATCCGTTCAACAAGTATGTGAAGAATGCGAAAGTATGAGTCTGCTGAGTGAAAATCCCAGGGCTAACCTAGACCTAACATGCGTTATCCTCAAAAATATTGATCGAAACCAGGTTTAATCAGCTGTTTCAGTCTGGTACCACACTACTACTTGACCCAAACCGGAAAAAACCCAGGATCTGTTCAACAAGTATGTGAAAAACGCGAAAGTATGAGCCTGATGAGGGCAAATCCCAGACCTATCCCAGACCTAACTTGCGTTATCCTCAAAAATATTGATCGAAACCTGGTTTAATCGACTGTTTCAGTGTGGTATCACCTTACTACGTGATCCAATCCAGAAATAGCCCAGGATCTAGCCATGAAGTATGAGAAATATGCGAAAGTATGAGCCTGACGAGGGCAAATACTAGACCTAACGCAGACCTAACATGCGTTATCCTCTAAAATATTTATCAAGACCAGGTTTATCTGATTGTTTCAGTGTGGTCCCACATTAATACGTAATCCAAACCAGAAAAAACCCAGGATCCGTTCAACAAGTATGTCAAGTGTGCGAAAGTATGAGTCTGATGAGTGAAAATCCCAGGCCTAACCTAGACCTAACATGCGTTATCCTCAAAAATATTGATCGCAACCTGGTTTAATCGACTGTTTCAGTGTGGTACCACATTACTATGTGATCCAAACCAGAAAATAACACAGGATCTGTTCAACGAGTACGTGAAGTGTGCGAAAGTATGAGTCTGATGAGGGCAAATCCCAGACCTAACCTAGACCTAACATGCGATATCCTCAAAAATATTGATCGAAACCTGGTTTAATCGACTGTTTGAGTGTGGTACCACATTACTACGTGACCCAAACCAGAAAAAACCCAGGATCTGTTCAACAAGTATGTGAGAAACGCGAAAGTATGAGCCTGATGAGGGCAAATCCCAGACCTATCCCAGACCAAACTTGCGTTATCCTCTAAAATATTGATCGAAACCAGGTTTAATCGACTGTTTCACTGTGGTCCCACATTACTACGTGATCCAAACCAGAAAAAAACCCAGGATCTGTTCAACAAGTATGTGAAGTATGCGAAAGTATGAGTGTGATGAGGGCAAATCCCAGGCCTAAACTAGACATAACTTTCGTTATCCTCTCAAATATTGATCGAAACCAGGTTTAATTGACTGTTTTGGTTGCGGCACAACTTTATTACGTGATCCAAAGTTGAAAAAACCCCCGATCAGGTCAACATGCATGTTAAAACTGCGAAAGTATGACCCTGATGAGGGCAAATCCCAGGGCTAACCTAGACCTAGCATGAATTATTCTCTAAAATATTTATCGAAACCAGGTTTAATTGACTGTTTCAGTGTTGTACTTCATTCCTACGTGATGCAATCCAGAAAAAGCCCAGGATCTAGCCATGAAGTATGAGAAATATGCGAAAGTATGAGCCTGATGAGGGCAAATCCTAGACATAACCCAAACCTAACATGCGTTATCCTCTAAAATATTGATCCAAACCGGGTTTAATGGACTGCTTCCGTGTGGTACCACTTTACTACGTGATCCAAAGCGGAAAAAACCCTCGATCAGGTCAACATGTATGTTAAAACTGCGAAAGTATGACCCTGATGAGGGCAAATCCCAGGCCTAACCTAGACCTAACATGCGGTGTCCTGTAAAATATTGATGGAAACCAGGCTTAATTGACTGACTCAGTGTTGTACTTCATTACTACGTGATGCAATCCAGAAAAAGTCCAGGATCTAGACATCAAGTATGAGAAATATGCGAAAGAATGAGCCTGATGAGAGCAAATCCCAGACCTAACCTAGACCTAACATGAATTATTCTCTAAAATATTGATCGAAACCAGGTTTAATTGACTGTTTCAGTGTGGTACCACATTACTACGTGATCCAAACCAGTAAAAACCCAGGATCCGTTCAACAAGTATGTGAAGAATGCGAAGGTATGAGTCTGATGAGTGAAAATCCTCGGCCTAACCTAGACCTAACATGCGTTATCCTCAAAAATATAGATCGAAACCAGGTTTAATCGACTGTTTCAGTGTGGTACCACATTACTACGTGATCCAAACCAGAAAAAAACCCAGGATCTGTTCAACAAGTATGTGAAATATGCGAAAGTATGAGTCTGATGAGGGCAAATCCCAGGCCTAAACTAGACATAACTTTCGTTATCCTCTAAAATATTGATCGAAACCAGGTTTAATTGACTGTTTTAGTGTGGTACCACTTTGCTACGTGATCCAAAGCAGAAAAAACCCTCGATCAGGTCAACATGCATGTTAAAACTGCGAAAGTATGAGCCTGATGAGGGCAAATCCCTGATCCATCCCAGACCTAACATGCGCTACCCTCAAAAATATTAATCGAAACCAGGTTTAATCGACTGTTTCAGTGTGGTCCCACATTACTACGTGATCCAAACCAGAAAAAACCCAGGATCCGTTCAACAAGTATGCGAAGAATGCGAAGGTATGAGCCTGATGCGTGAAAATCCCAGGCCTAACCTAGACCTAACATGCGATATCCTCAAAAATATTGATCGAAACCTGGTTTAATCGACTGTTTGAGTGTGGTACCACATTACTACGTGACCCAAACCAGAAAAAACCCAGGATCTGTTCAACAAGTATGTGAGAAACGCGAAAGTATGAGCCTGATGAGGGCAAATCCCAGACCTATCCCAGACCAAACTTGCGTTATCCTCTAAAATATTGATCGAAACCAGGTTTAATCGACTGTTTCACTGTGGTCCCACATTACTACGTGATCCAAACCAGAAAAAACCCAGGATCCGTTCAACAAGTATGTGAAGAATGCGAAAGTGTGAGGCTGATGCGTGAAAATCCCAGGCCTAACCTAGACCTGACATGCGTTATCCTCTAAAATATTGATCGAAACCAGGTTTAATTGACTGTTTCAGCGTGGTACCACATTACTACGTGATACAATCCAGAAAAAGCCCAGGATCTAGCCATGAAGTATGAGAAATATGCGAAAGTATGAGCCTGATGAGGGCAAATCCTCGACCTAACCCAGACCTAACATGCGTTGTCCTCTAAAATATTTATCAAGACCAGGTTTAATCGGCTGTTTCAGTGTGGTCCCACATTACTACGTGATCCAAACCAGAAAAAACCCAGGATCCGTTCAACAAGTATGTGAAGGATGCGAAAGTATGAGTCTGATGCGTGAAAATCCCAGGCCTAACCTAGACCTAACATGCGTTATCCTCAAAAATATTGATCGAAACCTGGTTTAATCGACTGTTTCAGTGTGGTACCACATTACTACGTGACCCAAACCAGAAAAAACCCAGGATCCGTTCTACATGTATGTGAAAAACGCGAACGTATGAGTCTGATGAGTGAAAATCCCAGGCCTAACCTAGACCTAACATGCGTTATCCTCAAAAATATTGATCGAAACCTGGTTTAATCTACTGTTTCAGTGTGGTACCACATTACTATGTGATCCAAACCAGAAAATAATCCAGGATCTGTTCAACGAGTATGTGAAGTGTGCGAAAGTGTGAGACTGATGAGATCAAATCCCAGACCTATCCCAGACTTAACTTGCGTTATCCTCTAAAATATTGATCGAATCCGGGTTTAGTCGACTGTTTCAGTGTGGTACCACATTACTACGTGATCCAAACCAGAAAAAACCCAGGATCAGTTCAACAAGTTTGTGAAAAACGTGAAAGTATGAGCCAGATGAGGGCGAATCCCAGACCTATCCCAGACCTAACTTGCGTCATCTAAAATATTGATCGAAACCAGGTTTAATTGACTGCTTCAGCGTGGTACCACATTACACCGTGATACAATCCAGAAACAGCCCAGGATCTAGCCATGAAGTATGAGAAATATGCGAATGTATGAGCCTGATGAGGGCAAATCCTAGACCTAACCCAAACCTAACATGCGTTATCCTCTAAAATATTTATCAAGACCAGGTTTAATGGACTGTTCCAGTGTGGTACCACTTTACTACGTGAGCCAAAGCATTAAGAACCCTCGATCAGGTCAACATGTATGTTAAAACCGCGAAAGTATGGGTCTGATGCGTGAAAATCCCAGGCCTAACCTAGACCTAACATGCGTTATCCTCAAAAATATTGATCGAAACCTGGTTTAATCGACTGTTTCAGTGTGGTACCACATTACTACGTGACCCAAAGCAGAAAAAACCCAGGATCTGTTCAACAAGTATGTGAAGAATGCGAAAGTATGAGTCTGATGCGTGAAAATCCCAGGACTAACCTAGACCTAACATGCGTTATCCTCAAAAATAATGATCGAAACCTGGTTTAATCGACTGTTTCAGTGTTGTACCACATTACTACGTGACCCAAACCAGAAAAAACCCAGGATCTGTTCAACAAGTATGTGAAGAATGCGAAAGTATGAGTCTGATGAGGGCAAATCCCAGACCTATCCCAGAACAAACTTGCGTTATCCTCTAAAATATTGATCGAAACCAGGTTTAATCGACTGTTTCAGTGTGGTCCCACATTACTACGTGTTCCAAACCAGAAAAAACACAGGATCCGTTCAGCAAGTATGTGAAGAATGCGAAAGTATGAGTCTGATGAGGGCTAATCCCAGACCTATCCCAGACCTAACTTGCGTTATCCTCTAAAATAATGATCGAAACCAGGTTTAATTGACTGTTTTAGTTGCGGTACCACTTTACTACGTGATCCAAAGCAGAAAAAACCCTCGATGAGGTCAAAATGCATGTTAAAACTGCGAAAGTATGACCCTGATGAGGTCAAATCCCAGACCCATCCCAGACCTGACATGCGTTATCCTCTAAAATATTTATCAAGACCAGGTTTAATTGATTGTTTCGGTGTGGTCCCACATTACTACGTGATCCAAACCAGAAAAAACACAGGATCCGTTCAACAAGTATGTGATGAATGCGAAAGTATGAGTCTGGTGAGTGAAAATCCCAGACCTAACCTAGACCTAACATGCGTTATCCTCTAAAATATTGATCCAAACCAGGTTTAATGGACTGTTTCAGTGTGGTACCACTTTACAACGTGATCCAAAGCAGAAAAAACACTCGATCAGGTCAACATGTATGTGAGAACTGCGAAAGTTTGACCCTGATGAGGGCAAATCCCAGACCTATCCCAGACCTAACATGCGTTGTGCTCGATGATATTGATGGAAACCAGGTTTAATTGACTGTTTCAGTGTTGTACTTCATTACTACGTGATGCAATCCAGAAAAAGCCCAGGATCTAGCCATCAAGTATGAGAAATATGCGAAAGAATGAGCCTGATGAGAGCAAATCCCAGGCCTAACCTAGACGAAACATGAATTATTCTCTAAAATATTGATCGAAACCAGGTTTAATCGACTGTTTTAGTTGTGGTACCACTTCACTACGTGATCCAAAGCAGAAAAAACCCTCGATGAGGTCAACATGCATGTTAAAACTGCGAAAGTATGACCCTGATGAGGTCAAATCCAAGACCCATCCCAGACCTGACATGCGTTATCCTCTTAAATATTTATCAAGACCAGGTTTAATTGATTGTTTCGGTGTGGCCCCACATTACTACGTGATCCAAACCAGAAAAAACCCAGGATCCGTTCAACAAGTATGTGAAGAATGCGAAAGTATGAGTCTGATGAGTGAAAATCCCAGGCCTAACCTAGACCTAACATGCGTTATCCTCAAAAATATTGATCGGAACCAGGTTTAATTGACTGTTTCAGCGTGGTACCACATTACTACGTGATACAATCCAGAAACAGCCCAGGATCTAGCCATGAAGTATGAGAAATATGCGAATGTATGAGCCTGATGAGGGCAAATCCTAGACCTAACCCAAACCTAACATGCGTTATCCTCTAAAATATTTATCAAGACCAGGTTTAATTGAATGTTTCAGGGTGGTACCACATTACTATGTGATCCAAACCAGTAAATACCCAGGATCCGTTCAACAAGTATGTGAAGAATGCGAAAGTACGAGTCTGCTGAGTGAAAATCCCCGGCCTAACCTAGACCTAACATGCGTTATCCTCAAAGATATTGATCGAAACCAGGTTTAATCGACTGTTTCAGTGTGGTACCACATTACTACGTGATCCAATCCAGAAATAGCCGAGGATCTAGCCATGAAGTATGAGAAATATGCGAAAGTATGATCCTGACGAGGGCAAATCGTAGACCTAACCCAGACCTAACATGCGTTATCCTCTAAAATATTTATCATGACCAGGTTTAATTGATTGTTTCAGTTTGGTCCCACACTACTACGTGACCCTACCCGGAAAAACCCAGGATCTGTTAAACAAGTATGTGAAAAACGCGAAAGTATGAGCCTGACGAGGGCAAATCCCAGACCTATCCCAGACCTAACTTGCGTTATCCTTAAAAATATTGATCGAAACCTGGTTTAATCGAGTGTTTCAGTATGGTACCACATTACTACGTGATCCAATCCAGAAATAGCCCAGGATCTAGCCATGAAGTATGAGAAATATGCGAAAGTATGAGCCTGACGAGGGCAAATCCTAGACCTAACGCAGACCTAACATGCGTTATTCTCCAAAATATTTATCAAGACCAGGTTTATTTGATTGTTTCAGTGTGGTCCCTCATTACTACGTAATCCAAACCAGAAAAAACCCAGGATCCGTTCAACAAGTATGTGAAGAATACGAAAGTATGAGTCTGATGAGTGAAAATCCCAGGCCTAACCTAGACCTAACATGCGTTATCCTCAAAAATATTGATCGAAACCTGGTTTAATCGACTGTTTCAGTGTGGTACCACACTACTACGTGACCCAAACCGGAAAAACCCAGGATCCGATCAACAAGTATGTGAAAAACGCGAAAGTATGAGCCTGATGAGGGCAAATCCCAGACCTATCCCAGACCAAACTTGCGTTATCCTCTAAAATATATGATCGAAACCAGGTTTAATCGACTGTTTCAGTGTGGTACCACATTTCAACGTGATCCAAACCAGTAAAAACCCGGGATCCGTTCAACAAGTATGTGAAGAATGCGAAAGTATGAGTCTGCTGAGTGAAAATCCCAGGGCTAACCTAGACCTAACATGCGTTATCCTCAAAAATATTGATCGAAACCAGGTTTAATCAGCTGTTTCAGTCTGGTACCACACTACTACTTGACCCAAACCGGAAAAAACCCAGGATCTGTTCAACAAGTATGTGAAAAACGCGAAAGTATGAGCCTGATGAGGGCAAATCCCAGACCTATCCCAGACCTAACTTGCGTTATCCTCAAAAATATTGATCGAAACCTGGTTTAATCGACTGTTTCAGTGTGGTATCACCTTACTACGTGATCCAATCCAGAAATAGCCCAGGATCTAGCCATGAAGTATGAGAAATATGCGAAAGTATGAGCCTGACGAGGGCAAATCCTAGACCTAACGCAGACCTAACATGCGTTATCCTCTAAAATATTTATCAAGACCAGGTTTATCTGATTGTTTCAGTGTGGTCCCACATTAATACGTAATCCAAACCAGAAAAAACCCAGGATCCGTTCAACAAGTATGTCAAGTGTGCGAAAGTATGAGTCTGATGAGTGAAAATCCCAGGCCTAACCTAGACCTAACATGCGTTATCCTCAAAAATATTGATCGCAACCTGGTTTAATCGACTGTTTCAGTGTGGTACCACATTACTATGTGATCCAAACCAGAAAATAACACAGGATCTGTTCAACGAGTACGTGAAGTGTGCGAAAGTATGAGTCTGATGAGGGCAAATCCCAGACCTATCCCAGACCTAACATGCGTTATCCTCAAAAATATTGATCGAAACCTGGTTTAATGGTCTGTTTCAGTGTGGTACCACACTACTACGTGATCCAAACCAGAAAAAACCCAGGATCTGTTCAACAAGCATGTGAAAAACGCGAAAGTATGAGCCTGATGAGGGCAAATCCCAGACCTATCCCAGACCTAACTTGCGTTATCCTCTAAAATATTGAACGAAACCAGGTTTAATTGACTGTTTCAGCGTGGTACCACATTACTACGTGATACAATCCAGAAACAGCCCAGGATCTAGCCATGAAATATGAGAAATATGCGAAAGTATGAGCCTGATGAGGGCAAATCCTAGACCTAACCCAAACCTAACATGCGTTATCCTCTAAAATATTTATCAAGACCAGGTTTAATCGACTGTTTCATTGTGGTCCCACATTACTACGTGACCCAAACCAGAAAAAACCCAGGATCCGTTCAACAAGTATGTGAAAAACGCGAAAGTATGAGCCTGATGAGGGCAAATCCCAGACCTATCCCAGACCAAACTTGCGTTATCCTCTAAAATATATGATCGAAACCAGGTTTAATCGACTGTTTCAGTGTGGTACCACATTACAACGTGATCCAAACCAGTAAAAACCCGGGATCCGTTCAACAAGTATGTGAAGAATGCGAAAGTATGAGTCTGCTGAGTGAAAATCCCAGGGCTAACCTAGACCTAACATGCGTTATCCTCAAAAATATTGATCGAAACCAGGTTTAATCAGCTGTTTCAGTCTGGTACCACACTACTACTTGACCCAAACCGGAAAAAACCCAGGATCTGTTCAACAAGTATGTGAAAAACGCGAAAGTATGAGCCTGATGAGGGCAAATCCCAGACCTATCCCAGACCTAACTTGCGTTATCCTCAAAAATATTGATCGAAACCTGGTTTAATCGACTGTTTCAGTGTGGTATCACCTTACTACGTGATCCAATCCAGAAATAGCCCAGGATCTAGCCATGAAGTATGAGAAATATGCGAAAGTATGAGCCTGACGAGGGCAAATACTAGACCTAACGCAGACCTAACATGCGTTATCCTCTAAAATATTTATCAAGACCAGGTTTATCTGATTGTTTCAGTGTGGTCCCACATTAATACGTAATCCAAACCAGAAAAAACCCAGGATCCGTTCAACAAGTATGTCAAGTGTGCGAAAGTATGAGTCTGATGAGTGAAAATCCCAGGCCTAACCTAGACCTAACATGCGTTATCCTCAAAAATATTGATCGCAACCTGGTTTAATCGACTGTTTCAGTGTGGTACCACATTACTATGTGATCCAAACCAGAAAATAACACAGGATCTGTTCAACGAGTACGTGAAGTGTGCGAAAGTATGAGTCTGATGAGGGCAAATCCCAGACCTAACCTAGACCTAACATGCGATATCCTCAAAAATATTGATCGAAACCTGGTTTAATCGACTGTTTGAGTGTGGTACCACATTACTACGTGACCCAAACCAGAAAAAACCCAGGATCTGTTCAACAAGTATGTGAGAAACGCGAAAGTATGAGCCTGATGAGGGCAAATCCCAGACCTATCCCAGACCAAACTTGCGTTATCCTCTAAAATATTGATCGAAACCAGGTTTAATCGACTGTTTCACTGTGGTCCCACATTACTACGTGATCCAAACCAGAAAAAACCCAGGATCCGTTCAACAAGTATGTGAAGAATGCGAAAGTGTGAGGCTGATGCGTGAAAATCCCAGGCCTAACCTAGACCTGACATGCGTTATCCTCTAAAATATTGATCGAAACCAGGTTTAATTGACTGTTTCAGCGTGGTACCACATTACTACGTGATACAATCCAGAAAAAGCCCAGGATCTAGCCATGAAGTATGAGAAATATGCGAAAGTATGAGCCTGATGAGGGCAAATCCTAGACCTAACCCAGACCTAACATGCGTTGTCCTCTAAAATATTTATCAAGACCAGGTTTAATCGGCTGTTTCAGTGTGGTCCCACATTACTACGTGATCCAAACCAGAAAAAACCCAGGATCCGTTCAACAAGTATGTGAAGGATGCGAAAGTATGAGTCTGATGCGTGAAAATCCCAGGCCTAACCTAGACCTAACATGCGTTATCCTCAAAAATATTGATCGAAACCTGGTTTAATCGACTGTTTCAGTGTGGTACCACATTACTACGTGACCCAAACCAGAAAAAACCCAGGATCCGTTCTACATGTATGTGAAAAACGCGAACGTATGAGTCTGATGAGTGAAAATCCCAGGCCTAACCTAGACCTAACATGCGTTATCCTCAAAAATATTGATCGAAACCTGGTTTAATCTACTGTTTCAGTGTGGTACCACATTACTATGTGATCCAAACCAGAAAATAACCCAGGATCTGTTCAACGAGTATGTGAAGTGTGCGAAAGTGTGAGACTGATGAGATCAAATCCCAGACCTATCCCAGACTTAACTTGCGTTATCCTCTAAAATATTGATCGAATCCGGGTTTAGTCGACTGTTTCAGTGTGGTACCACATTACTACGTGATCCAAACCAGAAAAAACCCAGGATCAGTTCAACAAGTTTGTGAAAAACGTGAAAGTATGAGCCAGATGAGGGCGAATCCCAGACCTATCCCAGACCTAACTTGCGTCATCTAAAATATTGATCGAAACCAGGTTTAATTGACTGCTTCAGCGTGGTACCACATTACAGCGTGATACAATCCAGAAACAGCCCAGGATCTAGCCATGAAGTATGAGAAATATGCGAATGTATGAGCCTGATGAGGGCAAATCCTAGACCTAACCCAAACCTAACATGCGTTATCCTCTAAAATATTTATCAAGACCAGGTTTAATGGACTGTTCCAGTGTGGTACCACTTTACTACGTGAGCCAAAGCATTAAGAACCCTCGATCAGGTCAACATGTATGTTAAAACCGCGAAAGTATGGGTCTGATGCGTGAAAATCCCAGGCCTAACCTAGACCTAACATGCGTTATCCTCAAAAATATTGATCGAAACCTGGTTTAATCGACTGTTTCAGTGTGGTACCACATTACTACGTGACCCAAAGCAGAAAAAACCCAGGATCTGTTCAACAAGTATGTGAAGAATGCGAAAGTATGAGTCTGATGCGTGAAAATCCCAGGACTAACCTAGACCTAACATGCGTTATCCTCAAAAATAATGATCGAAACCTGGTTTAATCGACTGTTTCAGTGTTGTACCACATTACTACGTGACCCAAACCAGAAAAAACCCAGGATCTGTTCAACAAGTATGTGAAGAATGCGAAAGTATGAGTCTGATGAGGGCAAATCCCAGACCTATCCCAGAACAAACTTGCGTTATCCTCTAAAATATTGATCGAAACCAGGTTTAATCGACTGTTTCAGTGTGGTCCCACATTACTACGTGTTCCAAACCAGAAAAAACACAGGATCCGTTCAGCAAGTATGTGAAGAATGCGAAAGTATGAGTCTGATGAGGGCTAATCCCAGACCTATCCCAGACCTAACTTGCGTTATCCTCTAAAATAATGATCGAAACCAGGTTTAATTGACTGTTTTAGTTGCGGTACCACTTTACTACGTGATCCAAAGCAGAAAAAACCCTCGATGAGGTCAAAATGCATGTTAAAACTGCGAAAGTATGACCCTGATGAGGTCAAATCCCAGACCCATCCCAGACCTGACATGCGTTATCCTCTAAAATATTTATCAAGACCAGGTTTAATTGATTGTTTCGGTGTGGTCCCACATTACTACGTGATCCAAACCAGAAAAAACACAGGATCCGTTCAACAAGTATGTGATGAATGCGAAAGTATGAGTCTGGTGAGTGAAAATCCCAGACCTAACCTAGACCTAACATGCGTTATCCTCTAAAATATTGATCCAAACCAGGTTTAATGGACTGTTTCAGTGTGGTACCACTTTACAACGTGATCCAAAGCAGAAAAAACACTCGATCAGGTCAACATGTATGTGAGAACTGCGAAAGTTTGACCCTGATGAGGGCAAATCCCAGACCTATCCCAGACCTAACTTGCGTTGTCCTCTATGATATTGATGGAAACCAGGTTTAATTGACTGTTTCAGTGTTGTACTTCATTACTACGTGATGCAATCCAGAAAAAGCCCAGGATCTAGCCATCAAGTATGAGAAATATGCGAAAGAATGAGCCTGATGAGAGCAAATCCCAGACCTAACCTAGACGAAACATGAATTATTCTCTAAAATATTGATCGAAACCAGGTTTAATCGACTGTTTTAGTTGTGGTACCACTTCACTACGTGATCCAAAGCAGAAAAAACCCTCGATGAGGTCAACATGCATGTTAAAACTGCGAAAGTATGACCCTGATGAGGTCAAATCCAAGACCCATCCCAGACCTGACATGCGTTATCCTCTTAAATATTTATCAAGACCAGGTTTAATTGATTGTTTCGGTGTGGCCCCACATTACTACGTGATCCAAACCAGAAAAAACCCAGGATCCGTTCAACAAGTATGTGAAGAATGCGAAAGTATGAGTCTGATGAGTGAAAATCCCAGGCCTAACCTAGACCTAACATGCGTTATCCTCAAAAATATTGATCGGAACCAGGTTTAATTGACTGTTTCAGCGTGGTACCACATTACTACGTGATACAATCCAGAAACAGCCCAGGATCTAGCCATGAAGTATGAGAAATATGCGAATGTATGAGCCTGATGAGGGCAAATCCTAGACCTAACCCAAACCTAACATGCGTTATCCTCTAAAATATTTATCAAGACCAGGTTTAATTGAATGTTTCAGGGTGGTACCACATTACTATGTGATCCAAACCAGTAAATACCCAGGATCCGTTCAACAAGTATGTGAAGAATGCGAAAGTACGAGTCTGCTGAGTGAAAATCCCCGGCCTAACCTAGACCTAACATGCGTTATCCTCAAAGATATTGATCGAAACCAGGTTTAATCGACTGTTTCAGTGTGGTACCACATTACTATGTGATCCAAACCAGAAAATAACCCAGGATCTGTTCAACGAGTATGTGAAGTGTGCGAAAGTATGAGTCTGATGAGGGCAAATGTCAGACCTATCCCAGACCTAACATGCGTTATCCTCTAAAATGTTGATCCAAACCAGGTTTAATCGACTGTTTCAGTGTGGTACCACATTACTACGTGATCCAATCCAGAAATAGCCGAGGATCTAGCCATGAAGTATGAGAAATATGCGAAAGTATGATCCTGACGAGGGCAAATCGTAGACCTAACCCAGACCTAACATGCGTTATCCTCTAAAATATTTATCATGACCAGGTTTAATTGATTGTTTCAGTTTGGTCCCACACTACTACGTGACCCTACCCGGAAAAACCCAGGATCTGTTAAACAAGTATGTGAAAAACGCGAAAGTATGAGCCTGACGAGGGCAAATCCCAGACCTATCCCAGACCTAACTTGCGTTATCCTTAAAAATATTGATCGAAACCTGGTTTAATCGAGTGTTTCAGTATGGTACCACATTACTACGTGATCCAATCCAGAAATAGCCCAGGATCTAGCCATGAAGTATGAGAAATATGCGAAAGTATGAGCCTGACGAGGGCAAATCCTAGACCTAACGCAGACCTAACATGCGTTATTCTCCAAAATATTTATCAAGACCAGGTTTATTTGATTGTTTCAGTGTGGTCCCTCATTACTACGTAATCCAAACCAGAAAAAACCCAGGATCCGTTCAACAAGTATGTGAAGAATACGAAAGTATGAGTCTGATGAGTGAAAATCCCAGGCCTAACCTAGACCTAACATGCGTTATCCTCAAAAATATTGATCGAAACCTGGTTTAATCGACTGTTTCAGTGTGGTACCACACTACTACGTGACCCAAACCGGAAAAACCCAGGATCCGATCAACAAGTATGTGAAAAACGCGAAAGTATGAGCCTGATGAGGGCAAATCCCAGACCTATCCCAGACCAAACTTGCGTTATCCTCTAAAATATATGATCGAAACCAGGTTTAATCGACTGTTTCAGTGTGGTACCACATTTCAACGTGATCCAAACCAGTAAAAACCCGGGATCCGTTCAACAAGTATGTGAAGAATGCGAAAGTATGAGTCTGCTGAGTGAAAATCCCAGGGCTAACCTAGACCTAACATGCGTTATCCTCAAAAATATTGATCGAAACCAGGTTTAATCAGCTGTTTCAGTCTGGTACCACACTACTACTTGACCCAAACCGGAAAAAACCCAGGATCTGTTCAACAAGTATGTGAAAAACGCGAAAGTATGAGCCTGATGAGGGCAAATCCCAGACCTATCCCAGACCTAACTTGCGTTATCCTCAAAAATATTGATCGAAACCTGGTTTAATCGACTGTTTCAGTGTGGTATCACCTTACTACGTGATCCAATCCAGAAATAGCCCAGGATCTAGCCATGAAGTATGAGAAATATGCGAAAGTATGAGCCTGACGAGGGCAAATCCTAGACCTAACGCAGACCTAACATGCGTTATCCTCTAAAATATTTATCAAGACCAGGTTTATCTGATTGTTTCAGTGTGGTCCCACATTAATACGTTATCCAAACCAGAAAAAACCCAGGATCCGTTCAACAAGTATGTCAAGTGTGCGAAAGTATGAGTCTGATGAGTGAAAATCCCAGGCCTAACCTAGACCTAACATGCGTTATCCTCAAAAATATTGATCGCAACCTGGTTTAATCGACTGTTTCAGTGTGGTACCACATTACTATGTGATCCAAACCAGAAAATAACACAGGATCTGTTCAACGAGTACGTGAAGTGTGCGAAAGTATGAGTCTGATGAGGGCAAATCCCAGACCTAACCTAGACCTAACATGCGATATCCTCAAAAATATTGATCGAAACCTGGTTTAATCGACTGTTTGAGTGTGGTACCACATTACTACGTGACCCAAACCAGAAAAAACCCAGGATCTGTTCAACAAGTATGTGAGAAACGCGAAAGTATGAGCCTGATGAGGGCAAATCCCAGACCTATCCCAGACCAAACTTGCGTTATCCTCTAAAATATTGATCGAAACCAGGTTTAATTGACTGTTTCAGCGTGGTACCACATTACTACGTGATACAATCCAGAAACAGCCCAGGATCTAGCCATGAAATATGAGAAATATGCGAAAGTATGAGCCTGATGAGGGCAAATCCCAGACCTATCCCAGACCTAACATGCGTTATCCTCAAAAATATTGATCGAAACCTGGTTTAATGGTCTGTTTCAGTGTGGTACCACACTACTACGTGATCCAAACCAGAAAAAACCCAGGATCTGTTCAACAAGCATGTGAAAAACGCGAAAGTATGAGCCTGATGAGGGCAAATCCCAGACCTATCCCAGACCTAACTTGCGTTATCCTCTAAAATATTGAACGAAACCAGGTTTAATTGACTGTTTCAGCGTGGTACCACATTACTACGTGATACAATCCAGAAACAGCCCAGGATCTAGCCATGAAATATGAGAAATATGCGAAAGTATGAGCCTGATGAGGGCAAATCCTAGACCTAACCCAAACCTAACATGCGTTATCCTCTAAAATATTTATCAAGACCAGGTTTAATAGAATGTTCCAGTGTGGTACCACATTACTACGTGAACCAAACCAGAAAAAACCCAGGATCCGTTCAACAAGTATGTGAAGAATGCAAAAGTATGAGTCTGATGAGTGAAAATCCCAGGGCTAACCTAGACCTAACATGCGTTATCCTCTAAAATATTGATCCAAACCAGGTTTAATGGACTGTTTCAGTGTGGTACCACTTTACTACGTGATCCAAAGCAGAGGAAACCCTCGATCACGTCAACATGTATGTTAAAACTGCGAAAGTATGACCCTGATGAGGGCAAATCCCAGGCCTAACCTAGACCTAACAAGCGTTGTCCTCTAAAATATTGATGGAAACCAGGCTTAATTGACTGTTTCAGTGTTGTACTTCATTACTACGTGATGCAATCCGGAAAAAGCCCAGGATCTAGCCATCAAGTATGAGAAATATGCGAAAGAATGAGCCCGACGAGAGCAAATCCCAGACCTAACCTGGACCTAACATGAATTATTCTCTAAAATATTGATCAAAACCAGGCTTAATTGACTGTTTCAGTGTGGTACCACATTACTACGTGATACAATCCAGAAACAGCCCAGGATCTAGCCATGAAGTATGAGAAATATGCGAAAGTATGAGCCTGATGACGGCAAATCCCAGACCTATCCCAGACCTAACATGCGTTATCCTCTAAAATATTTATCAAGACCAGGTTTAATTGAATGTTTCAGTGTGGTACCACATTACTATGTGATCCAAACCAGTAAATACCCAGGATCCGTTCAACAAGTATGTGAAGAATGCGAAAGTACGAGTCTGCTGAGTGAAAATCCCCGGCCTAACCAAGACCTAACATGCGTTATCCTCAAAAATATTGATCGAAACCAGGTTTAATGGACTGTTTCAGTGTGGTACCACATTGCTACGTGATACAATCCAGAAACAGCCCAGGATCTAGCCATGAAGTATGAGAAATATGCGAAAGTATGAGCCTGATGAGGGCAAATCCTAGACCAAACCCAAACCTAACATGCGTTATCCTCTAAAATATTTATCAAGACCAGGTTTAATAGAATGTTCCAGTGTGGTATCACATTACTACGTGAACCAAACCAGAAGAAACCCAGGATCCGTTCAACAAGTATGTGAAGAATGCGAAAGTATGAGTCTGATGAGTGAAAATCCCAGGGCTAACTTAGACCTAACATGCGTTATCCTCTAAAATATTGATCCACCCCAGGTTTAATGGACTGTTTCAGTGTGGTACCTTTTTACTACGTGATACAAAGCAGAAAAAACCCTCGAACACGTCAACATGTATGTTAAAACTGCGAAAGTATGACCCTGATGAGGGCAAATCCCAGGCCTAACCTAGACCTAACAAGCGTTGTCCTCTAAAATATTGATGGAAACCAGGCTTAATTGACTGTTTCAGTGTTGTACTTCATTACTACGTGATGCAATCCGGAAAAAGCCCAGGATCTAGCCATCAAGTATGAGAAATATGCGAAAGAATGAGCCCGACGAGAGCAAATCCCAGACCTAACCTGGACCTAACATGAATTATTCTCTAAAATATTGATCAAAACCAGGCTTAATTGACTGTTTCAGTGTGTTACCACATTACTACGTGATACAATCCAGAAACAGCCCAGGATCTAGCCATGAAGTATGAGAAATATGCGAAAGTATGAGCCTGATGAGGGCAAATCACAGACCTATCCCAGACCTAACATGCGTTATCCTCTAAAATATTTATCAAGACCAGGTTTAATTGAATGTTTCAGTGTGGTACCACATTACTACGTGATCCAAACCAGTAAAAACCCAGGATCCGTTCAACAAGTATGTGAAGAATGCGAAAGTATGAGTTTGATGTGTGAAAATCCCCGGCCTAACCTAGACCTAACATGCGTTATCCTAAAAAATATTGTTCGAAACCAGGTTTAATCGACTGTTTCAGTGTGGTACCACACTACTACGTGACCCAAACCGGAAAAAACCCAGGATCTAGCCATCAAGTATGAGAAATATGCGAAAGTATGAGCCTGATGAGGGCGAATCCCAGACCTATCCCAGACCTAACTTACGTTATCCTCTAAAATATTGATCGAAATCAGGTTTAATTGACTGTTTCAGCGTGGTACCACATTACTACGTGATACAATCCAGAAACAGCCCAGGGTCTAGCCATGAAGTATGAGAGATATGCGAAAGTATGAGACTGATGAGGGCAAATCCAAGACCTAACCCAAACCTAACATGCGTTAACCTCTAAAATATTTATCAAGACCAGGTTTAATTGAATGTTTCAGTGTGGTACCACATTACTACGTGATCCAAACCAGAAAAAAACCCAGGATCTTGTCAACGAGTATGTGAAGTGTGCGAAAGTATGAGTCTGATGAGTGAAAATCCCAGGCCTAACCTAGACCTAACATGCGTTATCCTCTAAAATATTAATCGAAACCAGGTTTAATCGACAGTTTCAGTGTGTTACCACATTACTACGTGAACCAAACCAGAAAAAACCCTGTATCTGTTCAACAAGTATGTGAAGAATGCGAAAGTATGAGTCTGATGAGTGAAAATCCCAGGGCTAACCTAGACCTATCATGCGCTATCCTCAAAAATATTGATCCAAACCAGGTTTAATGGACTGTTTCAGTGTGGTACCACTTTACTGCGTTATCCAAAGCAGAAAAAACCCTCGATCAGGTCAACATGTATGTTAAAACTGCGAAAGTATGACCCTGATGTGGGCAAATCCGAGGCCTAACCTAGACCTAACATGCGTTGTCCTCTAAACTATTGATGGAAACCAGGTTTAATTGACTGTTTCAGTGTTGCACTTCATTACTACGTGATCCAAGGTAGAAAAAACCCTCGATCAGGTCAACATGCATGTTAAAACTGCGAAAGTATGAGTCTGATGAGTGAAAACCCCAGGCCTAACCTAGACCTAACATGCGTTATCCTCTAAAATATTGATCCAAACCAGGTTTAATGGACTGTTTCAGTGTGGTACCACACTACTGCGTGATCCAAACCAGAAAAAACCGAGGATCTGTTCAACAAGTATGTGAAGAATGCGAAAGTATGAGTCTGATGAGTGAAAATCCCAGGCCTAACCTAGACCTAACATGCGTTATCCTCAAAAATATTGATCCAAACAAGGTTTAATGGACTGTTTCAGTATGGTACCACTTTACAACGTGATCCAAAGCAGAAAAAACCCTCGATCACGTCAACATGTATGTTAAAACTGCGAAAGTATGACCCTGATGAGGGCAAATCCCAGGCCTAACCTAGACCTAACATGCGTTGTCCTCTAAAATATTGATGGAAACCAGGTTTAATTGACTGTTTCAGTGTTGTACTTCATTACTACGTGATGCAATCCAGAAAAAGCCCAGGATATAGACATCAAGTATGAGAAATATGCGAAAGTATGAGTCTGATGAGGGCTAATCCCAGACCTATCCCAGACCTAACTTGCGTTATCCTCTAAAATAGTGATCGAAACCAGGTTTAGTTGACTGTTTTAGTTGTGGTACCACTTTACTACGTGATCCAAAGCAGAAAAAACACTCGATCAGGTCAACATGCATGTTAAAACTGCGAAAGTATGACCCTGATGAGGGCAAATCCTAGGCCTAACCTAGGCCTAACATGCGTTATCTTCTAAAATATTGAGCGAAACCAGGTTTAATTGACTGTTTCAGTGTAGTACCACATTACTACGTGATCCAATCCAGAAAAAAACCCAGGATCTGTTCAACGAATATGTGAAGTGTGCGAAAGTATGAGTCTGATGAGGGCTAATCCCAGACCTACCCCAGACCTAACTTGCTTTATCCTCTAAGATATTTATCCAGACCTGGTTTCATTGAACGTTTCAGTGTGGTACCACATTACTACGTGATACAATCCAGAAACAGCCCAGGATCTAGCCATGAAGTATGAGAAATATGCGAAAGTATGAGCCTGATGACGGCAAATCCCAGACCTATCCCAGACCTAACATGCGTTATCCTCTAAAATATTTATCAAGACCAGGTTTAATTGAATGTTTCAGTGTGGTACCACATTACTATGTGATCCAAACCAGTAAATACCCAGGATCCGTTCAACAAGTATGTGAAGAATGCGAAAGTACGAGTCTGCTGAGTGAAAATCCCCGGCCTAACCAAGACCTAACATGCGTTATCCTCAAAAATATTGATCGAAACCAGGTTTAATGGACTGTTTCAGTGTGGTACCACATTGCTACGTGATACAATCCAGAAACAGCCCAGGATCTAGCCATGAAGTATGAGAAATATGCGAAAGTATGAGCCTGATGAGGGCAAATCCTAGACCAAACCCAAACCTAACATGCGTTATCCTCTAAAATATTTATCAAGACCAGGTTTAATAGAATGTTCCAGTGTGGTATCACATTACTACGTGAACCAAACCAGAAGAAACCCAGGATCCGTTCAACAAGTATGTGAAGAATGCGAAAGTATGAGTCTGATGAGTGAAAATCCCAGGGCTAACTTAGACCTAACATGCGTTATCCTCTAAAATATTGATCCACCCCAGGTTTAATGGACTGTTTCAGTGTGGTACCTTTTTACTACGTGATACAAAGCAGAAAAAACCCTCGAACACGTCAACATGTATGTTAAAACTGCGAAAGTATGACCCTGATGAGGGCAAATCCCAGGCCTAACCTAGACCTAACAAGCGTTGTCCTCTAAAATATTGATGGAAACCAGGCTTAATTGACTGTTTCAGTGTTGTACTTCATTACTACGTGATGCAATCCGGAAAAAGCCCAGGATCTAGCCATCAAGTATGAGAAATATGCGAAAGAATGAGCCCGACGAGAGCAAATCCCAGACCTAACCTGGACCTAACATGAATTATTCTCTAAAATATTGATCAAAACCAGGCTTAATTGACTGTTTCAGTGTGTTACCACATTACTACGTGATACAATCCAGAAACAGCCCAGGATCTAGCCATGAAGTATGAGAAATATGCGAAAGTATGAGCCTGATGAGGGCAAATCACAGACCTATCCCAGACCTAACATGCGTTATCCTCTAAAATATTTATCAAGACCAGGTTTAATTGAATGTTTCAGTGTGGTACCACATTACTACGTGATCCAAACCAGTAAAAACCCAGGATCCGTTCAACAAGTATGTGAAGAATGCGAAAGTATGAGTTTGATGAGTGAAAATCCCCGGCCTAACCTAGACCTAACATGCGTTATCCTAAAAAATATTGTTCGAAACCAGGTTTAATCGACTGTTTCAGTGTGGTACCACACTACTACGTGACCCAAACCGGAAAAAACCCAGGATCTAGCCATCAAGTATGAGAAATATGCGAAAGTATGAGCCTGATGAGGGCGAATCCCAGACCTATCCCAGACCTAACTTACGTTATCCTCTAAAATATTGATCGAAATCAGGTTTAATTGACTGTTTCAGCGTGGTACCACATTACTACGTGATACAATCCAGAAACAGCCCAGGGTCTAGCCATGAAGTATGAGAGATATGCGAAAGTATGAGACTGATGAGGGCAAATCCAAGACCTAACCCAAACCTAACATGCGTTAACCTCTAAAATATTTATCAAGACCAGGTTTAATTGAATGTTTCAGTGTGGTACCACATTACTACGTGATCCAAACCAGAAAAAAACCCAGGATCTTGTCAACGAGTATGTGAAGTGTGCGAAAGTATGAGTCTGATGAGTGAAAATCCCAGGCCTAACCTAGACCTAACATGCGTTATCCTCTAAAATATTAATCGAAACCAGGTTTAATCGACAGTTTCAGTGTGTTACCACATTACTACGTGAACCAAACCAGAAAAAACCCTGTATCTGTTCAACAAGTATGTGAAGAATGCGAAAGTATGAGTCTGATGAGTGAAAATCCCAGGGCTAACCTAGACCTATCATGCGCTATCCTCAAAAATATTGATCCAAACCAGGTTTAATGGACTGTTTCAGTGTGGTACCACTTTACTGCGTTATCCAAAGCAGAAAAAACCCTCGATCAGGTCAACATGTATGTTAAAACTGCGAAAGTATGACCCTGATGTGGGCAAATCCGAGGCCTAACCTAGACCTAACATGCGTTGTCCTCTAAACTATTGATGGAAACCAGGTTTAATTGACTGTTTCAGTGTTGCACTTCATTACTACGTGATCCAAGGTAGAAAAAACCCTCGATCAGGTCAACATGCATGTTAAAACTGCGAAAGTATGAGTCTGATGAGTGAAAACCCCAGGCCTAACCTAGACCTAACATGCGTTATCCTCTAAAATATTGATCCAAACCAGGTTTAATGGACTGTTTCAGTGTGGTACCACACTACTGCGTGATCCAAACCAGAAAAAACCGAGGATCTGTTCAACAAGTATGTGAAGAATGCGAAAGTATGAGTCTGATGAGTGAAAATCCCAGGCCTAACCTAGACCTAACATGCGTTATCCTCAAAAATATTGATCCAAACAAGGTTTAATGGACTGTTTCAGTATGGTACCACTTTACAACGTGATCCAAAGCAGAAAAAACCCTCGATCACGTCAACATGTATGTTAAAACTGCGAAAGTATGACCCTGATGAGGGCAAATCCCAGGCCTAACCTAGACCTAACATGCGTTGTCCTCTAAAATATTGATGGAAACCAGGTTTAATTGACTGTTTCAGTGTTGTACTTCATTACTACGTGATGCAATCCAGAAAAAGCCCAGGATATAGACATCAAGTATGAGAAATATGCGAAAGTATGAGTCTGATGAGGGCTAATCCCAGACCTATCCCAGACCTAACTTGCGTTATCCTCTAAAATAGTGATCGAAACCAGGTTTAGTTGACTGTTTTAGTTGTGGTACCACTTTACTACGTGATCCAAAGCAGAAAAAACACTCGATCAGGTCAACATGCATGTTAAAACTGCGAAAGTATGACCCTGATGAGGGCAAATCCTAGGCCTAACCTAGGCCTAACATGCGTTATCTTCTAAAATATTGAGCGAAACCAGGTTTAATTGACTGTTTCAGTGTAGTACCACATTACTACGTGATCCAATCCAGAAAAAAACCCAGGATCTGTTCAACGAATATGTGAAGTGTGCGAAAGTATGAGTCTGATGAGGGCTAATCCCAGACCTACCCCAGACCTAACTTGCTTTATCCTCTAAGATATTTATCCAGACCTGGTTTCATTGAACGTTTCAGTGTGGTACCACATTACTACGTGATCCAAACCAGAAAAAAACCCAGGATCTGATCAACGAGTATGTCAAGTGTGCGAAAGTATGAGTCTGATGAGGGCAAATCCCAGAACTATCCCAGACCAAACTTGCGATATCCTCTAAAATATTGATCGAAACCTGGTTTAATGGACTGTTTCAGTGTGGTACCACATTACTATGTGATCCAAACCAGAAAATAACACAGGATCTGTTCAACGAGTATGTGAAGAAAGCGAACGTATGAGTCTGATGAGGGCTAATCCCAGACCTATCCCAGACCTAGCTTGCGTTATCCTCTAAAATATTTATCCAGACCTGGTTTCATTGAATGTTTCAGTGTGGTACCACATTACTACGTGATCCATACCAGAAAAAAACCCAGGATCTGATCAACGAGTATTGCAAGTGTGCGAAAGTGTGAGTCTGATGAGTGCAAATCCCAGAACTATCCCAGACCTAACTTGCGATATCCTCTAAAATATTGATCGAAACCTGGTTTAATTGACTGTTTTATTGTGGTACCACACTACTACGGGATCCAAACCAGAAAAAACCCAGGATCTGTTCAACAAGTATGTGAAAAACGCGAAAGTATGAGCCTGATGAGGGCAAATCCCAGACCTATCCCAGACCTAACTTGCGTTGTCATCTAAAATATTGATGGAAACCAGGTTTAATTGATTGTTTCAGTGTGGTCCCACATTACTACGTGATCCAAACCAGAAAAAACCCAGGATCTGTTCAACATGTATGAGAAATATGCGAAAGAATGAGCCTGACGAGAGCAAATCCCAGACCTAACCTAGACCTAACATGAATTATTCTCTACAATATTGATCGAAACCAGGTTTAATTGACTGTTTCAGTGTGGTCTCACATTACTACGTGATCCAAACCTGAAAAAACCCAGGATCCGTACAACAAGTATGTGAAGAATGCGAAAGTATGAGTCTGATGAGTGAAAATCCCAGGCCTAACCTAGACCTAACATGCGTTATCCTCTAAAATATTGATCGAAACCTGGTTTAATCGACTGTTTCAGTGTGGTACCACATTACTATGTGATCCAAACCAGAAAATAACCCAGGATCTGTTCAAGGAGTATGTGAAGTGTGCGAAAGTATGAGTCTGATGAGGTCAAATCCCAGACCATTCCCAGACTTAACTTGCGTTATCCTCTAAGATATTGATCGAAACCAGGTTTAATCGTCTGTTTCAGTGTGGTACCACATTACTACGTGATACAATCCAGAAATAGCCCAGGATCTAGCCATGAAGTATGAGAGATATGCGAAAGTATGAGCCTGCTGAGGGCAAATCCTAGACCTAACCCAAACCTAACATGCGTTATCCTCTAAAATATTTCTCAAGACCAGGTTTAATTGATTGTTTCAGTGTGGTCCCACATTACAACGTGATCCAAACCAGAAAAAACCCAGCATCCGTTCAACAAGTATGTGAAGAATGCGAAAGCATGAGTCTGATGAGTGAAAATCCCAGGCCTAACCTAGACCTAACATGCGTTATCCTCAAAAATATTGTTCGAAACCTGGTTTAATCGACTGTTTCAGTGTGGTACCACATTACTATGTGATCCAAACCAGAAAATAACCCAGGATCTGTTCAACGAGTATGTGAAGTGTGCGAAAGTTTGAGTCTGATGAGGGCAATTCCCATACCTATCCCAGACCTAACATGCGTTATCCTCAAAACAATTGATCCAAACCAGGTTTAATGGACTGTTTCAGTGTGGTACCACACTACTACGTGATACAAACCAGAAAAAACCCACGATCTGTTCAACAAGTATGTGAAAAACGCGAAAGTATGGGCCTGATGAGGGCGAATCCCAGACCTATGCCAGACCTAACTTGCGTTGTCCTCTAAAATATTGATCGAAACCAGGTTTAATTGACTGTTTCAGCGTGGTACCACATTACTACGTGATACAAACCAGAAACAGCCCAGGATCTAGCCATGAAGTATGAGAAATATGCGAAGGTATGAGCCTGCTGAGGGCAATTCCTAGACCTAAGCCAAACCTAACATGCGTTATCCTCTGAAATAGTTATCAAGACCAGGTTTAATTGAATGTTTCAGTGTGGTACCACATTACTACATGAACCAAACCAGAAAAAACCCAGGATCCGTTCAACAAGTATGTGAAGAATGCGAAAGTATGAGTCTCATGAGCGAAAATCCCAGACCTGACCTAGACCTAACATGCGTTATCCTCTAAATTATTGATCCAAACCAGGTTTAATGGACTGTTTCAGTGTGGTACCACTTTACTGCGTGATCCAAAGCAGAAAGAACCCTCGATCAGGTCAACATGTATGTTAAAACTGCGAAAGTATGACCCTGATCAGGGCAAATCCCAGGCCTAACCTAGACCTAACATGCGCTGTCCTCTAAAATATTGATGGAAACCAGGTTTAATTGACTGTTTCAGTGTTGTACTTCATTACTACGTGATCCAATCCAGAAAAAGCTCAGGATCTAGCCATCAAGTATGAGAAACATGCGAAAGAATGAGCCTGATGAGAGAAAATCCCAGGACTGACCTAGACCTAACATGCGTTATCCTCTAAAATATTGAGCGAAACCAGGTTTAATGGAGTGTTTCAGTGTGGTACCACACTACTACGTGATCCAAACCAGAAAAAACCCAGGATCCGTTCAACAAGTATGTGAAAAACGCGAAAGTATGAGCCTGACGAGGGCAAATCCCAGACCTATCCCAGACCTAACTTGCGTTATCCTTAAAAATATTGATCGAAACCTGGTTTAATCGAGTGTTTCAGTGTGGTACCACATTACTACGTGATCCAATCCAGAAATAGCCCAGGATCTAGCCATCAAGTATGAGAAATATGCGAAAGTATGAGCCTGACGAGGGCAAATCCTAGACCTAACGCAGACCTAACATGCGTTATTCTCCAAAATATTTATCAAGACCAGGTTTATTTGATTGTTTCAGTGTGGTCCCTCATTACTACGTAATCCAAACCAGAAAAAACCCAGGATCCGTTCAACAAGTATGTGAAGAATACGAAAGCATGAGTCTGATGAGTGAAAATCCCAGGCCTAACCTAGACCTAACATGCGTTATCCTCAAAAATATAGATCGAAACCTGGTTTAATCGACTGTTTCAGTGTGGTACCACGTTACTATGTGATCCAAACCAGAAAATAACCCAGGATCTGTTCAACGAGTATGTGAAGTGTGCGAAAGTATGAGTCTGATGAGGGCAAATGCCAGACCTATCCCAGACCTAACATGCGTTATCCTCTAAACAATTGATCCAAACCAGGTTTAATCGACTGTTTCAGTGTGGTACCACATTACTACGTGATCCAATCCAGAAATAGCCGAGGATCTAGCCATGAAGTATGAGAAATATGCGAAAGTATGATCCTGACGAGGGCAAATCCTAGACCCAACGCAGACCTAACATGCGTTATCCTCTAAAATATTTATCAAGACCAGGTTTATTTGATTGTTTCAGTGTGGTCCCTCATTACTACGTAATCCAAACCAGAAAAAACCCAGGATCCGTTCAACAAGTATGTGAAGAATACGAAAGTATGAGTCTGATGAGTGAAAATCCCCGGCGTAACCTAGACCTAACATGCGTTATCCTCAAAAATATTGATCCAAACCAGGTTTAATCGACTGTTTCAGTGTGGTACCACACTACTACGTGACCCAAACCGGAAAAACCCAGGATCTGTTAAACAAGTATGTGAAAAACGCGAAAGAATGGGCCTGACGAGGGCAAATCCCAGACCTATCCCAGACCTAACTTGCGTTATCCTCAAAAATATTGATCGAAACCTGGTTTAAGCGACTGTTTCAGTGTGGTACCTCATTACTACGTGATCCAATCCAGAAATAGCCCAGGATCTAGCCATGAAGTATGAGAAATATGCGAAAGTATGAGCCTGACGAGGGCAAATCCTAGAACTAACGCAGACCTAACATGCGTTATCCTCTAAAATATTTATCAAGACCAGGTTTATTTGATTGTTTCAGTGTGGTACCACATTACTACGTGATCCAAACCAGAAAAAAACCCAGGATCTGATCAACGAGTATTGCAAGTGTGCGAAAGTGTGAGTCTGATGAGGGCAAATCCCAGAACTATCCCAGACCTAACTTGCGATATCCTCTAAAATATTGATCGAAACCAGGTTTAATTGACTGTTTTATTGTGGTATCACACTACAACGGGATCCAAACCAGAAAAAACCCAGGATCTGTTCAACAAGTATGTGAAAAACGCGAAAGTATGAGTCTGATGAGTGAAAATCCCAGGCTTAACCTAGACCTAACATGCGTTATCCTTTAAAATATTGATCGAAACCTGGTTTAATCGACTGTTTCAGTGTGGTACGACATTACTATGTGATCCAAACCAGAAAATAACCCAGGATCTGTTCAACGAGTATGTGAAGTGTGCGAAAGTATGAGTCTGATGAGGTCAAATCCCAGACCATTCCCAGACTTAACTTGCGTTATCCTCTAAGATATTGATCGAAACCAGGTTTAATCGTCTGTTTCAGTGTGGTACCACATTACTACGTGATCCAAACCAGGAAAAACCCAGGATCAGTTCAACAAGTATGAGAAGAATGCGAAAGTATGAGTCTGATGAGTGGAAATCCCAGGGCTAACCTAGACCTTACATGCGTTATCCTCTAAAATATTCATCCAAACCAGGTTTAATGGACTGTTTTGAGTGTGGTACCACACTACTACGTGATACAAACCAGAAAAAACCCAGGATCTGTTCTACAAGTATGTGAAAAACGCGAAAGAATGAGCCTGATGAGGGCGAATCCCAGACCTATGCCAGACCTAACTTGCGTTATCCTCTAAAATATTGATCGAAACCAGGTTTAATTGACTGTATCAGCGTGGTACCACATTACTACGTGATACAATCCAGAAATAGCCCAGGATCTAGCCATGAAGTATGAGAGATATGCGAAAGTATGAGCCTGCTGAGGGCAAATCCTAGACCTAACCCAAGCCTAACATGCGTTATCCTCTAAAATATTTATCAAGACCAGGTTTAATTGATTGTTTCAGTGTGGTCCCACATTACAACGTGATCCAAACCAGAAAAAACCCAGCATCCGTTCAACAAGTATGTGAAGAATGCGAAAGTATGAGTCTGATGAGTGAAAATCCCAGGCCTAACCTAGACCTAACATGCGTTATCCTCAAAAATATTGTTCGAAACCTGGTTTAATCGACTGTTTCAGTGTGGTACCACATTACTATGTGATCCAAACCAGAAAATAACCCAGGATCTGTTCAACGAGTATGTGAAGTGTGCGAAAGTATGAGTCTGATGAGGGCAAATCCCATACCTATCCCAGACCTAACATGCGTTATCCTCTAAACAATTGATCCAAACCAGGTTTAATGGACTGTTTCAGTGTGGTACCACACTACTACGTGATACAAACCAGAAAAAACCCACGATCTGTTCAACAAGTATGTGAAAAACGCGAAAGTATGAGCCTGATGAGGGCGAATCCCAGACCTATGCCAGACCTAACTTGCGTTGTCCTCTAAAATATTGATCGAAACCAGGTTTAATTGACTGTTTCAGCGTGGTACCACATTACTACGTGATACAAACCAGAAACAGCCCAGGATCTAGCCATGAAGTATGAGAAATATGCGCAAGTATGAGCCTGATGAGAGAAAATCCCAGGACTGACCTAGACCTAACATGCGTTTGCTCTAAAATATTGAGCGAACCAGGTTTAATGGAGTGTTTCAGTGTGGTACCACACTACTACGTGATCCAAACCAGAAAAAACCCAGGATCCGTTCAACAAGTATGTGAAGTGTGCGAAAGTATGAGCCTGATGAGAGCAAATCCCAGACCTAACCTAGACCTAACATGAATTATTCTCTAAAATATTGGTCGAAACCAGGTTTAATTGACTGTTTCAGTGTGGTCCCACATTACTACGCGACCCAAACCAGAAAAAACCCAGGATCCGTTCGACAAGTATGTGAAGAATACGAAAGCATGAGTCTGATGAGTGAAAATCCCAGGCCTAACCTAGACCTAACATGCGTTATCCTCAAAAATATAGATCGAAACCTGGTTTAATCGACTGTTTCAGTGTGGTACCACATTACTATGTGATCCAAACCAGAAAATAACCCAGGATCTGTTCAACGAGTATGTGGAGTGTGCGAAAGTATGAGTCTGATGAGGGCAAATGCCAGACCTATCCCAGACCTAACATGCGTTATCCTCTAAAATATTGATCCAAACCAGGTTTAATCGACTGTTTCAGTGTGGTACCACATTACTACGTGATCCAATCCAGAAATAGCCGAGGATCTAGCCATGAAGTATGAGAAATATGCGAAAGTATGATCCTGACGAGGGCAAATCCTAGACCCAACGCAGACCTAACATGCGTTATCCTCTAAAATATTTATCAAGACCAGGTTTATTTGATTGTTTCAGTGTGGTCCCTCATTACTACGTAATCCAAACCAGAAAAAACCCAGGATCCGTTCAACAAGTATGTGAAGAATACGAAAGTATGAGTCTGATGAGTGAAAATCCCCGGCGTAACCTAGACCTAACATGCGTTATCCTCTAAAATATTTATCAAGACCAGGTTTATTTGATTGTTTCAGTGTGGTACCACATTACTACGTGATCCAAACCAGAAAAAAACCCAGGATCTGTTCAACGAGTATTGCAAGTGTGCGAAAGTGTGAGTCTGATGAGGGCAAATCCCAGAACTATCCCAGACCTAACTTGCGATATCCTCTAAAATATTGATCGAAACCAGGTTTAATTGACTGTTTTATTGTGGTATCACACTACTACGGGATCCAAACCAGAAAAAACCCAGGATCTGTTCAACAAGTATGTGAAAAACGCGAAAGTATGAGCCTGATGAGGGCAAATCCCAGACCTATCCCAGACCTAACTTGCGTTGTCATCTAAAATATTGATGGAAACCAGGTTTAATTGATTGTTTCAGTGTGGTCCCACATTACTACGTGATCCAAACCAGAAAAAACCCAGGATCTGTTCAACATGTATGAGAAATATGCGAAAGAATGAGCCTGACGAGAGCAAATCCCAGACCTAACCTAGACCTAACATGAATTATTCTCTACAATATTGATCGAAACCAGGTTTAATTGACTGTTTCAGTGTGGTCCCACATTACTACGTGATCCAAACCAGAAAAAACCCAGGATCCGTACAACAAGTATGTGAAGAATGCGAAAGTATGAGTCTGATGAGTGAAAATCCCAGGCTTAACCTAGACCTAACATGCGTTATCCTTTAAAATATTGATCGAAACCTGGTTTAATCGAATGTTTCAGTGTGGTACGACATTACTATGTGATCCAAACCAGAAAATAACCCAGGATCTGTTCAACGAGTATGTGAAGTGTGCGAAAGTATGTGTCTGATGAGGTCAAATCCCAGACCATTCCCAGACTTAACTTGCGTTATCCTCTAAGATATTGATCGAAACCAGGTTTAATCGTCTGTTTCAGTGTGGTACCACATTACTACGTGATCCAAACCAGGAAAAACCCAGGATCAGTTCAACAAGTATGAGAAGAATGCGAAAGTATGAGTCTGATGAGTGGAAAACCCAGGGCTAACCTAGACCTTACATGCGTTATCCTCTAAAATATTCATCCAAACCAGGTTTAATGGACTGTTTTGAGTGTGGTACCACACTACTACGTGATACAAACCAGAAAAAACCCAGGATCTGTTCTACAAGTATGTGAAAAACGCGAAAGAATGAGCCTGATGAGGGCGAATCCCAGACCTATGCCAGACCTAACTTGCGTTATCCTCTAAAATATTGATCGAAACCAGGTTTAATTGACTGTATCAGCGTGGTACCACATTACTACGTGATACAATCCAGAAATAGCCCAGGATCTAGCCATGAAGTATGAGAGATATGCGAAAGTATGAGCCTGCTGAGGGCAAATCCTAGACCTAACCCAAGCCTAACATGCGTTATCCTCTAAAATATTTATCAAGACCAGGTTTAATTGATTGTTTCAGTGTGGTCCCACATTACAACGTGATCCAAACCAGAAAAAACCCAGCATCCGTTCAACAAGTATGTGAAGAATGCGAAAGTATGAGTCTGATGAGTGAAAATCCCAGGCCTAACCTAGACCTAACATGCGTTATCCTCAAAAATTTTGTTCGAAACCTGGTTTAATCGACTGTTTCAGTGTGGTACCACATTACTATGTGATCCAAACCAGAAAATAACCCAGGATCTGTTCAACGAGTATGTGAAGTGTGCGAAAGTATGAGTCTGATGAGGGCAAATCCCATACCTATCCCAGACCTAACATGCGTTATCCTCTAAACAATTGATCCAAACCAGGTTTAATGGACTGTTTCAGTGTGGTACCACACTACTACGTGATACAAACCAGAAAAAACCCACGATCTGTTCAACAAGTATGTGAAAAACGCGAAAGTATGAGCCTGATGAGGGCGAATCCCAGACCTATGCCAGACCTAACTTGCGTTGTCCTCTAAAATATTGATCGAAACCAGGTTTAATTGACTGTTTCAGCGTGGTACCACATTACTACGTGATACAAACCAGAAACAGCCCAGGATCTAGCCATGAAGTATGAGAAATATGCGCAAGTATGAGCCTGATGAGAGAAAATCCCAGGACTGACCTAGACCTAACATGCGTTTGCTCTAAAATATTGAGCGAACCAGGTTTAATGGAGTGTTTCAGTGTGGTACCACACTACTACGTGATCCAAACCAGAAAAAACCCAGGATCCGTTCAACAAGTATGTGAAGTGTGCGAAAGTATGAGCCTGATGAGAGCAAATCCCAGACCTAACCTAGACCTAACATGAATTATTCTCTAAAATATTGGTCGAAACCAGGTTTAATTGACTGTTTCAGTGTGGTCCCACATTACTACGCGACCCAAACCAGAAAAAACCCAGGATCCGTTCAACAAGTACGTGAAAAACGCGAAAGTATGAGCCTGATGAGGGCAAATCCCAGACCTATCCCAGACCTAACTTGCGTTATCCTCTAAAATATTGATCGAAGCCAAGTCTAATCGACTGTTTCAGTGTGGAACCACATTACTACGTGATCCAAGCCAGAAAAAAACCCAGGATCTTGTCAACGAGTATGTGAAGTGTGCGAAAGTATGAGCATGATGAGGGCAAATTCTAAACCTAACCCAGACCTAACATGCGTTATCCTCTAAAATATTTATCAAGACCAGGTTCAATTGGCTGTTTCAGTGTGGTCCCACATTACTACGTGATCCTAACCAGAAAAAACCCAGGATCCGTTCTACAAGTATGTGAAGAATGCGAAAGTATGAGTCTGATGAGTGAAAATCCCAGGCCTAACCTAGACCTAACATGCGTTATCCTCAAAAATATTGATCGAAACCTGGTTTAATCGACTGTCTCGGTGTGGTACCACATTACTATGTGCTCCAAACCAGAAAGTAACCCAGGATCTGTTCAACGAGTATGTGAAGTGTGCGAAAGTATGAGTCTGATGAGGTCAAATCCCAGACCAATCCCAGACTTAACTTGCGTTATCCTCTAAAATATTGATCGAAGCCAAGTCTAATCGACGGTTTCAGTGTGGTACCACATTACTACGTGATCCAAGCCAGAAAAAAACCCAGGATCTTGTCAACGAGTATGTGAAGTGTGCGAAAGTATGAGCATGATGAGGGCAAATTCTAGACCTAACCCAGACCTAACATGCGTTATCCTCTAAAATATTTATCAAGACCAGGTTTAATTGACTGATTCTGTGTGGGCCCACATTACTACGTGATCCAAACCAGAAAAAACCCAGGATCCGTTCAACAAGTATGTGAAGAATGCGAAAGCATGAGTCTGATGAGTGAAAATCCCAGGCCTAACTTAGACCTAACATGCGTTATCCTCAAAAATATTGATCGAAACGTGGTTTAATCGACTGTTTCAGTGTGGTGCCACATTACTACGTGATCCAAACCAGAAAAAACCCAGGATCAGTTTAGCAAATATAAGAAGAATGCGAAAGTATGAGTCTGATGAGTGAAAATCCCAGGACTGACCTAGACCTAACATGCGTTATCGTCTAAAATATTGAGCGAAACCAGGTTTAATGGACTGTTTCAGTGTGGTACCACACTACTACGTGATCCAAACCAGAAAAAACCCAGGATCCGTTCAACAAGTATGTGAAGTGTGCGAAAGTATGAGCCTGATGAGAGCAAATCCCAGACCTAACCTAGACCTAACATGAATTATTCTCTAAAATATTGGTCGAAACCAGGTTTAATTGACTGTTTCAGTGTGGTCCCACATTACTACGTGACCCAAACCAGAAAAAACCCAGGATCCGTTCAACAAGTATGTGAAAAACGCGAAAGTATGAGCCTGATGAGGGCAAATCCCAGACCTATCCCAGACCTAACTTGCGTTATCCTCTAAAATATTGATCGAAGCCAAGTTTAATCGACTGTTTCAGTGTGGAACCACATTACTACGTGATCCAAGCCAGAAAAAAACCCAGAATCTTGTCAACGAGTATGTGAAGTGTGCGAAAGTATGAGTCTGATGAGGGCTAATCCCAGACCTATCCCAGACCTAGCTTGCGTGATCCTCTAAAATATTGATCGAAACCAGGTTTAATTGACCGTTTTAGTGTGGTACCACATTACTACGTGATCCAAACCAGAAAAAACACAGGATCTGTTTAACAAGTATGTGAAAAACGCGAAACTGTGAGCCTGATGAGGGCAAATCTTAGACCTAACCCAGACCTAAGATGCGTTATCCGCTGAAATATTTATCCAGAACAGGTTTCATTGAATGTTTCAGTGTGGTACCACTTTACTACGTGATCCAATCCAGAAATAGCCCAGGATCTAGCCATGAAGTATGAGAAATATGCGATAGTAAGAGCCTGATGAGGGCAAATCCTAGACCTATCCCAGACCTAACTTGCGTTATCCTCTAAAATATTGATCGAAACCAGGTTTAATTGACTGTTTCAGCGTGGTACCACATTACTACGTGATACAATGCAGAAACAGCCCAGGATCTAGCCATGAAGTATGAGAAATATGCGAAAGTATGAGCCTGATGAGGGCAAATCCTAGACGTAACCCAGACCTAACATGCGTTATCCTCTAAAATATTTATCAAGACCAGGATTAATTGAATGTTTCAGTGTGGTATCACATTACTACGTGATCCAAACCAGAAAAAACCCAGGATCCGTTCAACAAGTATGTGAAGAATGCGATTGTATGAGTCTGATCAGTGAAAATCTCAGGCCTTACCTAGACCTAACTTGCGTTGTCCTCTAAAATATTGATGGAAACCAGGTTTCATTGACTGTTTCAGTGTGGTACTACATTACTACGTGATGCAATCCAGAAAAAGCCCAGGATCCGTTCAACAAGTATGTGAAGAAAGCGAAAGTATGAGTCTGATGAGGGCTAATCCCAGACCTAACATGCGTTATCCTCAAAAATATTGAACGAAACCGGGTTTAATCGACTGTTTCAGTGTGGTACCACATTACTGCGTGATCGAAACTAGAAAAAAACCCAGGATCTCGTCAACGAGTATGTGAAGTGTGCGAAAGTATGAGTCTGATGAGGGCTAATCCCAGACCTATCCCAGACCTAACATGCGTTATCCTCTAAAATATTTATCAAGACCAGGTTTAATTGAATGTTTCAGTGTGGTGCCACATTACTACGTGATCCAAACCACAAAAAACCCAGGATCTGTTCGACAAGTATGTGAAAAACGCGAAACTGTGAGCCTGATGAGGGCAAATCTTAGACCTAACCTTGACCTAACATGCGTTATCCACTAGAATTTTTATCCAGACCAGGTTTCATTGAATGTTTCAGTGTGGTATCACTTTTCTACGTGATCCAATCCAGAAATAGCCCAGGATCTAGCCATGAAGTACGAGAAATATGCGAAAGTATGAGCCTGATGAGGGCAAATCCTAGACCTAACCCAGACCTAACATGCGTTATTCTCTAAAATATTTATCAAGACCAGGTTTAATTGACTGTTTCAGTGTGGTTCCACATTACTACGTGACCCAATTCAGAAAAAACCCAGGATCCGTTCAACAAGTACGTGAAAAACGCGAAAGTATGAGCCTGATGAGGGCAAATCTCAGACCTATCCCAGACCTACCTTGCGTTATCCTCTAAAATATTGATCGAAGCCAAGTTTAATCGACTGTTTCAGTGTGGAACCACATTACTACGTGATCCAAGCCAGAAAAAAACCCAGAATCTTGTCAACGAGTATGTGAAGTGTGCGAAAGTATGAGTCTGATGAGGGCTAATCCCAGACCTATCCCAGACCTAGCTTGCGTGATCCTCTAAAATATTGATCGAAACCAGGTTTAATTGACTGTTTTAGTGTGGTACCACATTACTACGTGACCCAAACCAGAAAAAACACAGGATCTGTTTAACAAGTATGTGAAAAACGCGAAACTGTGAGCCTGATGAGGGCAAATCTTAGAACTAACCCAGACCTAAGATGCGTTATCCTCTAAAATATTTATCCAGAACAGGTTTCATTGAATGTTTCAGTGTGGTACCACTTTACTACGTGATCCAATCCAGAAATAGCCCAGGATCTAGCCATGAAGTATGAGAAATATGCGATAGTAAGAGCCTGATGAGGGCAAATCCTAGACCTATCCCAGACCTAACTTGCGTTATCCTCTAAAATATTGATCGAAACCAGGTTTAATTGACTGTTTCAGCGTGGTACCACATTACTACGTGATACAATGCAGAAACAGCCCAGGATCTAGCCATGAAGTATGAGAAATATGCGAAAGTATGAGCCTGATGAGGGCAAATCCTAGACGTAACCCAGACCTAACATGCGTTATCCTCTAAAATATTTATCAAGACCAGGATTAATTGAATGTTTCAGTGTGGTACCACATTACTACGTGATCCAAACCAGAAAAAGCCCAGAATCCGTTCAACAAGTATGTGAAGAAAGCGAAAACATGAGTCTGATGAGGGCTAATCCCAGACCTATCCCAGACCTAACATGCGTTATCCTCAAAAATATTGATCGAAACCAGGTTTAATCGACTGTTTCAGTGTGGTACTACATTACTACGTGATGCAATCCAGAAAAAGCCCAGGATCCGTTCAACAAGTATGTGAAGAAAGCGAAAGTATGAGTCTGATGAGGGCTAATCCCAGACCTATCCCAGACCTAACATGCGTTATCCTCAAAAATATTGATCGAAACCAGGTTTAATCGACTGTTTCAGTGTGGTACCACATTACTGCGTGATCCAAACTAGAAAAAAACCCAGGATCTCGTCAACGAGTATGTGAAGTGTGCGAAAGTATGAGTCTGATCAGGGCTAATCCCAGACCTATCCCAGACCTAACATGCGTTATCCTCTAAAATATTTATCAAGACCAGGTTTAATTGAATGTTTCAGTGTGGTACCACATTACTACGTGATCCATACCACAAAAAACCCAGGATCTGTTCGACAAGTATGTGAAAAACGCGAAACTGTGAGCCTGATGAGGGCAAATCTTAGACCTAACCTTGACCTAACATGCGTTATCCTCTAGAATTTTTATCCAGACCAGGTTTCATTGAATGTTTCAGTGTGGTACCACTTTACTACGTGATCCAATCCAGAAATAGCCCAGGATCTAGCCATGAAGTACGAGAAATATGCGAAAGTATGAGCCTGATGAGGGCAAATCCTAGACCTAACCCAGACCTAACATGCGTTATTCTCTAAAATATTTACCAAGACCAGGTTTAATTGACTGTTTCAGTGTGGTCCCACATTACTACGTGACCCAATCCAGAAAAAACCCAGGATCCGTTCAACAAGTACGTGAAAAACGCGAAAGTATGAGCCTGATGAGGGCAAATCCCAGACCTATCCCAGACCTAATTTGCGTTATCCTCTGAAATATTGATCGAAGCCAAGTTTAATCGACTGTTTCAGTGTGGAACCACATTACTACGTGAACCAAGCCAGAAAAAAACCCAGGATCTTGTCAACGAGTATGTGAAAAACGCGAAACTGTGAGCCTGATGAGGGCAAATCTTAGACCTAACCCAGACCTAAGATGCGTTATCCTCTAAAATATTTATCCAGAACAGGTTTCATTGAATGTTTCAGTGTGGTACCACTTTACTACGTGATCCAACCCACAAATAGCCCAGGATCTAGCCATGAAGTATGAGAAATATGCGATAGTAAGAGTCTGATGAGTGAAAATCCTTGACCTAACCCAAACCTAACATGCGTTATCCTCTAAAATATTTATCAAGACCAGGTTTAATTGAATGTTTCAGTGTGGTACCACTTTACTACGTGATCCAAAGCAGAAAAAACCCTCGATCAGGTCAACATGTATGTTAAAACTGCGAAAGTATGACCCTGATGAGGGCAAATCCCAGGCCTAACCTAGACCTAACTTGCGTTATCCTCTAAAATATTGATCGAAACCAGGTTAAATTCGCTGTTTCAGCGTGGTACCACATTACTACGTCATACAATCCAGAAACAGCCCAGGATCTAGCCATCAAGTATGAGAAATATGCGAAAGAATGAGCCTGATGAGAGCAAATCCCAGACCTAACCTAGACCTAACATGAATTATTCTCTAAAATATTGATCGAAACCAGGTTTAATCGACTGTTTCAGTGTGGTACCACACTACTACGTGATCCAAACAAGAAAAAACCCAGGATCTGTTCAACAAGTATGTAAAAAACGCGAAAGTATGAGCCTGATGAGGGCAAATCCCGGACCAATCCCAGACCTAACTTGCGTTGTCCTCTAAGATAATGATGGAAACCAGGTTTAATTGACTGTTTCAGTGTTGTACTTCATTACTACGTGATGCAATCCAGAAAAAGCCCAGGATCTAGCCATCAAGTATGAGATGAATGCGAAAGTATGAGTCTGATGAGTGAAAATCCCAGACCTAACCTAGACCTAACATGCGTTATCCTCTAAAATATTGATCGAAACCAGGTTTAATTGACTGTTTCAGCGTGGTACCACATTACTACGTGATACAATCCAGAAACAGCCCAGGATCTAGCCATGAAGTATGAGAGATATGCGAAAGCATGAGCCTGCTGAGGGCAAATCCTAGACCTAACCCAAACCTAACATGCGTTATCCTCTAAAATATTTATCAAGACCAGGTTTAATTGCTTGTTTCAGTGTGGTCCCACACTACAACGTGATCCAAACCAGAAAAAACCCAGGATCCGTTCAACAAGTATTTGAAGAATGCGAAACTATGAGTCTGAGAAAATCCCAGGCCTTACCTAGACCTAACATGCGTTATCCTCAAAAATATTGATCGAAACCTGGTTTAATCGACTGTTTCAGTGTGGTACCACTTTACTACGTGATCCAATCCAGAAATAGCCCAGGATCTAGCCATGAAGTACGAGAAATATGCGAAAGTATGAGCCTGATGAGGGCAAATCCTAGACCTAACCCAGACCTAACATGCGTTATTCTCTAAAATATTTACCAAGACCAGGTTTAATTGACTGTTTCAGTGTGGTCCCACATTACTACGTGACCCAATCCAGAAAAAACCCAGGATCCGTTCAACAAGTACGTGAAAAACGCGAAAGTATGAGCCTGATGAGGGCAAATCCCAGACCTATCCCAGACCTAATTTGCGTTATCCTCTGAAATATTGATCGAAGCCAAGTTTAATCGACTGTTTCAGTGTGGAACCACATTACTACGTGAACCAAGCCAGAAAAAAACCCAGGATCTTGTCAACGAGTATGTGAAGTGTGTGAAAGTATGAGTCTGATGAGGGCTAATCCCAGACCTATCCCAGACCTAACATGCGTGATCCTCTAATATATTGATCGAAACCAGGTTTAATTGACTGTTTTAGTGTGGTACCACATTACTACGTGATCCAAACCAGAAAAAACCCAGGATCTGTTTAACAAGTATGTGAAAAACGCGAAACTGTGAGCCTGATGAGGGCAAATCTTAGACCTAACCTTGACCTAACATGCGTTATCCTCTAAAATTTTTATCCAGACCAGGTTTCATTGGATGTTTCAGTGTGGTACCACTTTACTACGTGACCCAATCCAGAAATAGCCCAGGATCTAGCCATGAAGTATGAGAGATATGCGAAAGTATGAGCCTGATGAGGGCAAATCCTAGACCTAACCCAGACCTAACATGCGTTATTCTCTAAAATATTTATCAAGACCAGGTTTAATTGAATGTTTCAGTGTGGTACCACATTACTACGTGTTCCAAACCAGAAAAAACCCAGGATCCGTTCAACGAGTATGTGAAGTGTGCGAAAGTATGAGTCTGATGAGGGCAAATCCCAGACCTATCCCAGACCTAACTAGCGTTATCCTCTAAAATATTGATCGAAGCCAAGTTTAGTCGACTGTTTCAGTGTGGAACCACATTACTACGTGATCCAAGCCAGAAAAAAACCCAGAATCTTGTCAACGAGTATGTGAAGTGTGCGAAAGTATGAGTCTGATGAGGGCTAATCCCAGACCTATCCCAGACCTAGCTGGCGTGATCCTCTAAAATATTGATCGAAACCAGGTTTAATTGACTGTTTTAGTGTGGTACCACATTACTACGTGATCCAAACCAGAAAAAACACAGGATCTTGTCAACGAGTATGTGAAGTGTGTGAAAGAATGAGTCTGATGAGGGCTAATCCCAGACCTATCCCAGACCTAACATGCGTGATCCTCTAATATATTGATCGAAACCAGGTTTAATTGACTGTTTTAGTGTGGTACCACATTACTACGTGATCCAAACCAGAAAAAACCCAGGATCTGTTTAACAAGTATGTGAAAAACGCGAAACTGTGAGCCTGATGAGGGCAAATCTTAGACCTAACCTTGACCTAACATGCGTTATCCTCTAAAATTTTTATCCAGACCAGGTTTCATTGGATGTTTCAGTGTGGTACCACTTTACTACGTGACCCAATCCAGAAATAGCCCAGGATCTAGCCATGAAGTATGAGAGATATGCGAAAGTATGAGCCTGATGAGGGCAAATCCTAGACCTAACCCAGACCTAACATGCGTTATTCTCTAAAATATTTACCAAGACCAGGTTTAATTGACTGTTTCAGTGTGGTCCCACATTACTACGTGACCCAATCCAGAAAAAACCCAGGATCCGTTCAACAAGTACGTGAAAAACGCGAAAGTATGAGCCTGATGAGGGCAAATCCCAGACCTATCCCAGACCTAATTTGCGTTATCCTCTGAAATATTGATCGAAGCCAATTTTAATCGACTGTTTCAGTGTGGAACCACATTACTACGTGATCCAAGCCAGAAAAAAACCCAGAATCTTGTCAACGAGTATGTGAAGTGTGCGAAAGTATGAGTCTGATGAGGGCTAATCCCAGACCTATCCCAGACCTAGCTGGCGTGATCCTCTAAAATATTGATCGAAACCAGGTTTAATTGACTGTTTTAGTGTGGTACCACATTACTACGTGATCCAAACCAGAAAAAACACAGGATCTGTTTAACAAGTATGTGAAAAACGCGAAACTGTGAGCCTGATGAGGGCAAATCTTAGACCTAACCCAGACCTAAGACGCGTTATCCTCTAAAATTTTTATCCAGACCAGGTTTCATTGGATGTTTCAGTGTGGTACCACTTTACTACGTGACCCAATCCAGAAATAGCCCAGGATCTAGCCATGAAGTATGAGAAATATGCGATAGTAAGAGCCTGATGAGGGCAATTCCTAGACCTATCCCAGACCTAACTTGCGTTATCCTCTAAAATATTGATCGAAACCAGGTTTAATTGACTGTTTCACCGTGGTACCACATTACTACGTGATACAATGCAGAAACAGCCCAGGATCTAGCCATGAAGTATGAGAAATATGCGAAAGTATGAGCCTGATGAGGGCAAATCCTAGACGTAACCCAGACCTAACACGCGTTATCCTCTAAAATATTTATCAAGACCAGGATTAATTGAATGTTTCAGTGTGGTACCACATTACTACGTGATCCAAACCAGAAAAAGCCCAGGATCCGTTCAACAAGTATGTGAAGAAAGCGAAAGTATGAGTCTGATGAGGGCTAATCCCAGACCTATCCCAGACCTAACATGCGTGATCCTCTAAAATATTGATCGAAACCAGGTTTAATTGACTGTTTTAGTGTGGTACCATATTACTACGTGATCCAAACCAGAAAAAACCCAGGATCATTTTAACAAGTATGTGAAAAACGCGAAACTGTGAGCCTGATGAGGGCAAATCTTAGACCTAACCCAGACCTAAGATGCGTTATCCTCTAAAATATTTATCCAGAACAGGTTTCATTGAATGTTTCAGTGTGGTACCACTTTACTACGTGATCCAACCCACAAATAGCCCAGGATCTAGCCATGAAGTATGAGAAATATGCGATAGTAAGAGTCTGATGAGTGAAAATCCTTGACCTAACCCAAACCTAACATGCGTTATCCTCTAAAATATTTATCAAGACCAGGTTTAATTGAATGTTTCAGTGTGGTACCACTTTACTACGTGATCCAAAGCAGAAAAAACCCTCGATCAGGTCAACATGTATGTTAAAACTGCGAAAGTATGACCCTGATGAGGGCAAATCCCAGGCCTAACCTAGACCTAACTTGCGTTATCCTCTAAAATATTGATCGAAACCAGGTTAAATTCGCTGTTTCAGCGTGGTACCACATTACTACGTCATACAATCCAGAAACAGCCCAGGATCTAGCCATCAAGTATGAGAAATATGCGAAAGAATGAGCCTGATGAGAGCAAATCCCAGACCTAACCTAGACCTAACATGAATTATTCTCTAAAATATTGATCGAAACCAGGTTTAATCGACTGTTTCAGTGTGGTACCACACTACTACGTGATCCAAACAAGAAAAAACCCAGGATCTGTTCAACAAGTATGTAAAAAACGCGAAAGTATGAGCCTGATGAGGGCAAATCCCGGACCAATCCCAGACCTAACTTGCGTTGTCCTCTAAGATAATGATGGAAACCAGGTTTAATTGACTGTTTCAGTGTTGTACTTCATTACTACGTGATGCAATCCAGAAAAAGCCCAGGATCTAGCCATCAAGTATGAGATGAATGCGAAAGTATGAGTCTGATGAGTGAAAATCCCAGACCTAACCTAGACCTAACATGCGTTATCCTCTAAAATATTGATCGAAACCAGGTTTAATTGACTGTTTCAGCGTGGTACCACATTACTACGTGATACAATCCAGAAACAGCCCAGGATCTAGCCATGAAGTATGAGAGATATGCGAAAGCATGAGCCTGCTGAGGGCAAATCCTAGACCTAACCCAAACCTAACATGCGTTATCCTCTAAAATATTTATCAAGACCAGGTTTAATTGCTTGTTTCAGTGTGGTCCCACACTACAACGTGATCCAAACCAGAAAAAACCCAGGATCCGTTCAACAAGTATTTGAAGAATGCGAAACTATGAGTCTGAGAAAATCCCAGGCCTTACCTAGACCTAACATGCGTTATCCTCAAAAATATTGATCGAAACCTGGTTTAATCGACTGTTTCAGTGTGGTACCACATTACTACGTGATCCAAACCAGAAAAAACGCAGGATCCGTTCAACAAGTATGTGAAGAATGCGAAAGTATGAGTCTGATGAGTGAAAATCCCAGGCCTGACCTAGACCTAACATGCGTTATCCTCTAAAATATTGAGCGAAACCAGGTTTAATGGACTGTTTCAGTGTGGTACCACACTACTACGGGATCCAAACCAGAAAAAACTCAGGATCTGTTCAACAGGTATGTGAAGTGTGCGAAAGTATCAGTCTGATGATGTCAAATCCCCGACCAATCCCAGACTTAACTTGCGTTATCCTCCAAAATATTGATCGGAACCAGGTTTAATCGACTGTTTCAACGTGGTACCACATTACTACGTGATACAATCCAGAAATAGCCCAGGATCTAGCCATGATGTATGAGAAAGATGCGAAAGTATGAGCATGATGAGAGCAAATTCTAGACCTGACCCAGACCTAACATGCGTTATCCTCTAAAATATAGATCGAAACCAGGTTTAATTGACTGTTTCAGCGTGGTACCACATTACTACGTGATACAATCCAGAAACAGTCCAGGATCTAGCCATGAAGTATGAGAAATATGCGAAAGTATGACCCTGATGATGGCAAATCCCAGGCCTAACCTAGACCTAACTTGCGTTATCCTCTAAAATATTGATCGAAACCAGGTTTAATTCGCTGTTTCAGCGTGGTACCACATTACTACGTCATACAATCCAGGAACAGCCCAGGAACTAGCCATCAAGTATGAGAAATATGCGAAAGAATGAGCCTGATGAGAGCAAATCCCAGACCTAACCTAGACCTAACATGAATTATTCTCTAATATATTGATCGAAACCAGGTTTAATCGACTGCTTCAGTGTGGTACCACATTACTATGTGATCCAAACCAGAAAATAACCCAGGATCTGTTCAACGAGTATGTGAAGTGTGCGAAAGTATGAGTCTGATGAGGTCAAATCCCAGACCAATCCCAAACCTAACTATGCGTTATCCTCTAAAATATTGATCAAAACCAGGTTTAATCGACTGTTTCAGTGTGGTACCACATTACTACGTGATCCAAACCAGAAAAAACCCAGGATCCGTTCAACAAGTATGTGAAGAATGCGAAAGTATGAATCTGAAGAGTGAAAATTCCAGACCTAACCTAGACCTAACATGCGTTATCCTCTAAAATATTGATCCAAACCAGGTTTAATGGACTGTTTCAGTGTGGTACCACACTACTACGTGATCCAAACCAGAGAAAAGCCAGGATCTGTTCAACAAGTATGTGAAAAACGCGAAAGTATGAGCCTGATGAGGGCAAATCCCAGACCTATCCCAGACCTAAATTACGTTGTCCTCTAAGATATTGATGGAAACCAGGTTTAATTGACTGTTTCAGTGTTGTACTTCATTACTACGTGATGCAATCCAGAAAAAGCCCGGGATGTAGCAATCAAGTATGAGAAATATGCGAAAGAACGAGCCTGATGAGAGCAAATCCCAGACCTAACCTAGACCTAACATGAATTATCCTCAAAAATATTGATCGAAACCAGGTTTAATTGACTGTTTCAGTGTGGTACCACATTACTACGTGATCCAAACCAGAAAAAACCCAGGATCCGTTCAACGAGAATGTGAAGTGTGCGAAAGTATGAGTCTGATGAGATCAAATCCCAGACCTATCCCAAACCTAACTATGCGTTATCCTCTAAAATATTGATCAAAACCAGGTTTTATCGACTGTTTCAGTGTGGCCCCACATTACTACGTGATCCAAACCAGAAAAAACCCAGGATCCGTTCTACAAGTATGTGAAGAATGCGAAAGTAAGAGTCTGATGAGTGAAAATCCCAGGCCTAACCTAGACCTAACATGCGTTATCCTCAAAAATATTCATCGAAACCTGGTTTAATCGACTGTTTCAGTGTGGTACCACATTACTATGTGATACAAACCAGAAAGTAACCCAGGATCTGTTCAACGAGAATGTGAAGTGTGCGAAAGTATGAGTCTGATGAGATCAAATCCCAGGCCTATCCCAAACCTAACTATGCGTTATCCTCTAAAATATTGATCGAAACCAGGTTTAATTGACTGTTTCAGTGTGGTACCACATTACTACGTGATCCAAACCAGAAAAAACCCAGGATCCGTTCAACAAGTATGTGAAGAATGCGAAAGTATGAGGCTGATGAGTGAAAATCCCAGGCCTAACCTAGAGCTAACATGAATTATTCTCTAAAATATTGATCGAAACCAGGTTTAATTGACTGTTTCAGTGTGGTACCACATTACTACGTGATCCAAACCAGAAAAAACCCAGGATCTGTTCAACAAGTATGTGAAAAACGCGAAAGTGTGAGCCTGATGAGGGCAAATCCCAGACCAATCCCAGACCTAACTTGCGTTGCCCTCTAAGATATTGATGGAAACCAGGTTTAATTGACTGTTTCAGTGTTGTACTTCATTACTACGTGGTGCGATCCAGAAAAAGCCCAGGATCTAGCCATCAAGTATGAGAAGAATGCGAAAGTATGAGTCTGATGAGTGAAAGTCCCAGGGCTAACCTAGACCTTACATGCGTTATCCTCTAAAATATTCATCCAAACCAGGTTTAATGGACTGTTTCAGTGTGGTACCACACTACTGCGTGATGCAAACCAGAAAAAACCCAGGATCTGTTCAACAAGTATGTGAAAAACTCGAAACTGTGAGCCTGATGAGGGCAAATCTTAGACCTAACCTTGACCTAACATGCGTTATCCTCTAAAATATTGAGCGAAACCAGGTTTGATGGACTGTTTCAGTGTGGTACCACACTACTACGGGATCCAAACCAGAAAAAACCCAGGATCTGTTCAACAAGTATGTGAAAAACGCGAAAGTATGAGCCTGATGAGGTCAAATCCCAGACCAATCCCAGACTTAACTTTCGTTATCCTCTAAAATATTGATCGAAACCAGGTTTAATTGACTGTTTCAGTGTGGTACCACATTACTACGTGATCCAAACCAGAAGAAACGCAGGATCAGTTCAACAAGTATGAGAAGAATGCGAAAGTTTGAGTCTGATGAGTGAAAATCCCAGGGCTAACCTAGACCTTACATGCGTTATCCTCTAAAATATTCATCCAAACCAGGTTTAATGGACAGTTTCAGTGTGGTACCACACTACTGCGTGATACAAACCAGAAAAAACCCAGGATCTGTTCAACAAGTATGTGAAAAACGCGAAAGTATGAGCCTGATGAGGTTGAATCCCTGACCTATGCCAGACCTAACTTGCGTTATCCTCTAAAATATTGATCGAAACCAGGTTTAATTGACTGTTTCAGCGTGGTACCACATTACTATGTGATCCAAACCAGAAAATAACCCAGGATCTGTTAAACGAGTATGTGAAGTGTGCGAAAGTATGAGTCTGATGAGGTCAAATCCCAGACCTATCCCAGACCTAACTTGCGTTGTCCTCTAAGATATTGATGGAAACCATGTTTAATTGACTGTTTCAGTGTTGTACTTCATTACTACGTGATGCAATCCAGAAATAGCCCAGGATCTAGCCATCAAGTATGAGAAATATGCGAAAGAACGAGCCTGATGAGAGCAAATCCCAGACCTACCCTAGACCTAACATGAATTATTCTTTAAAATATTGATCGAAACCAGGTTTAATCGACTGTTTCAGTGTGGTACCACATTACTATGTGATCCAAACCAGAAAATAACCCAGGATCTGTTCAACGAGTATGTGAAGTGTGCGGAAGTGTGAGTCTGATGAGGTCAAATACCAGACCTATCCCAAACCTAACTATGCGTTATCCTCTAAAATATTGATCATAACCAGGTTTAATGGACTGTTTCAGTGTGGTACCACACTACTACGTGATACAAACCTGAAAAAACCCACGATCTGTTCAACAAGTATGTGAAAAACGCGAAAGTATGAGCCTGATGAGGGCGAATCCCAGACCTATGCCAGACCTAACTTGCGTTATCCTCTAAAATATTGATCGAAACCAGGTTTAATTGACTGTTTCAGCGTGGTACCACATTACTACGTGATACAAACCAGAAACAGCCCAGGATCTAGCCATGAAGTATGAGAAATATGCGAAAGTATGAGCCTGCTGAGGGCTAATCCCAGACCTATCCCAGACCTAACATGCGTTATCCTCTAAAATATTTATCAAGACCAGGTTTAATTGAATGTTTCAGTGTGGTACCACATTATTACGTGATCCAAACCACAAAAAACCCAGGATCTGTTCGACAAGTATGTGAAAAACGCGAAACTGTGAGCCTGATGAGGGCAAATCTTAGACCTAACCTTGACCTAACATGCGTTATCCTCTAAAATTTTTATCCAGACCAGGTTTCATTGAATGTTTCAGTGTGGTACCACTTTACTACGTGATCCAATCCAGAAATAGCCCTGGATCTAGCCATGATGTATGTGAAGAATGCGAAAGTATGAGGCTGATGAGTGAAAATCCCAGGCCTAACCTAGACCTAACATGCGTTATCCTCAATAATATTGATCGAAACCTGGTTTAATCGACTGTTTCAGTGTGGTACCACATTACTATGTGATCCAAACCAGAAAGTAACCCAGGATCTGTTCAACAAGTATGTGAAAAACGCGAAAGTATGAGCCTGATGAGGGCAAATCCCAGACCTATCCCAGACCTAACTTGCGTTGTCCCCTAAGATATTGATGGAAACCAGGTTTAATTGACTGTTTCAGTGTTGTACTTCATTAGTACGTGATGCAATCCAGAAAAAGCCCAGGATCTAGCCATCAAGTATGAGAAATATGCGAAAGAACGAGCCTGATGAGAGCAAATCCCAGACCAAACCTAGACCTAACATGAATTATTCTCTAAAATATTGATCGAAACCAGGTTTAATTGACTGTTTCAGTGTGGTACCACATTACTATGTGATACCAACCAGAAACAGCCCATGATCTAGCCATGAAGTATGACAAATATGCGATAGTATGAGCCTGCTGAGGGCAAATCCTAGACCTAACCCAAACCTAACATGCGCTATCCTCTAAAATATTTATCAAGACCAGGTTTAATTGAATGTTTCAGTGTGGTACCACATTACTACCTGAACCAAACCAGAAAAAACCCAGGATCCGTTCAACAAGTATGTGAAGAATGCGAAAGTATGAGTCTCATGAGCGAAAATCCTAGACCTAACCTAGACCTAACATGCGTTATCCTCTAAAATATTGATCCAAACCAGGTTTAATGGACTGTTTCAGTGTGGTACCACACTACTACGTGATCCAAACAAGAAAAAACCCAGGATCTGTTCAACAAGTATGTGAAAAACGCGAAAGTATGAGCCTGATGAGGGCAAATCCCAGACCAATCCCAGACCTAACTTGCGTTGTCCTCTAAGATATTGATGGAAACCAGGTTTAATTGACTGTTTCAGTGTTGTACTTCATTACTACGTGATGCAATCCAGGAAAAGCCCAGGATCTAGCCATCAAGTATGAGAAGAATGCGAAAGTATGAGTCTGATGAGTGAAAGTCCCAGGGCTAACCTAGACCTTACATGCGTTATCCTCTAAACAATTGAGCCAAACCAGGTTTAATGGACTGTTTCAGTGTGGTACCACAATATTACGTGATACAAACCAGAAAAAACCCAGGATCTGTTCAACAAGTATGTGAAAAACGCGAAAGTATGAGCCTGATGAGGGCGAATCCCAGACCTATGCCAGACCTAACTTGCGTTATCCTCTAAGATATTGATCGAAACCAGGTTTAATCGTCTGTTTCAGTGTGGTACCACATTACTACGTGATCCAAGCCAGAAGAAAGCCAGGATCAGTTCAACAAGTATGAGAAGAATGCGAAAGTATGAGTCTGATGAGTGAAAATCCCAGGGCTAACCTAGACCTAACTTGCGTTATCCTCTAAAATATTGATCGAAACCAGGTTTAATTGACTGTTTCAGCGTGGTACCACATTACTACGTGATACAATCCAGAAACAGCCCAGGATCTAGCCATGAAGTATGAGAGATATGCGAAAGTATGTGCCAGCTGAGGGCAAATCCTAGACCTAACCCAAACCTAACATGCGTAATCCTCTAAAATATTTATCAAGACCAGGTTTAATTGATTGTTTCAGTGTGGTCCCACACTACAACGTGATCCAAACCAGAAAAAACCCAGGATCCGTTCAACAAGTATGTGAAGAATGCGAAAGTATGAGTCTGATGAGTGAAAATCCCAGGGCTAACCTAGACCTAACATGCGTTATCCTCAAAAATATTGATCGAAACCTGGTTTAATCGACTGTTTCAGTGTGGTACCACATTACTATGTGATCCAAACCAGAAAATAACCCAGGATCTGTTCAACGTGTATGTGAAGTGTGCGAAAGTATGAGTCTGATGAGGGCAAATCCCATATCTATCCCAGACCTAACATGCGTTATCCTCTAGAATATTTATCAAGACCAGGTTTAATTGATTGTTTCAGTGTGGACCCACATTACTACGTGATCCAAACCAGAAAAAACCCAGGATCCGTTCAACAAGTATGTGAAGAATGCGAAAGTATGAGTCTGATGAGTGAAAATCCCAGGCCTGACCTGGACCTAACATGCGTTATTCTCTAAAATATAGAGCGAAACCAGGTTTAATGGACTGTTTCAGTGTGGTACCACACTACTACGACATCCAAACCAGAAAAAACCCAGGATCTGTTCAACAAGAATGTGAAGTGTGCGAAAGTATGAGTCTGATGAGGTCAAATCCCAGACCAATCCCAGACTTAACTTGCGTTATCCTCTAAAATATTGATCGGAACCAGGTTTAATCGACAGTTTCAGCGTGGTACCACATTACTACGTGATACAATCCAGATATAGCCCAGGATCTAGCCATGATGTATGAGAAAGATGCGAAAGTATGAGCATGATGAGGGCAAATTCTAGACCTGACCCAGACCTAACATGCGTTATCCTCTAAAATATTTATCAAGACCAGGTTTAATTGACTGTTTCAGTGTGGCCCCACATTACTACGTGATCCAAACCAGAAAAAACCCAGGATCCGTTCAACAAGTATGTGAAGAATGCGAAAGTATGAGTCTGATGAGTGAAAATCCCAGGCCTAACCTAGACCTAACATGCGTTATCCTCAAAAATATTGATCGAAACCTGGTTTAATCGACTGTTTCAGTGTGGTACCACATTACTATGTGATCCAAACCAGAAAGTAACCCAGGATCTGTTCAACAAGTATGAGAAGAATTGGTTGCGGCTCTGGGCCGGATCCTGCCCAACCTGGGGGGCCCGGCGGGCCGAGTTCGTCGCCTCTATGTGGCAATGGTCCAGTCGGTGGCCCTATACGGGGCCCCCGTCTGGGCGGACGACCTGGCTGCCTCCCGGCGCAGCATGACTATGCTGCGTCGGGTGCAGAGGCGCATGGCGCTCAGGGTCGTCTGCGGGTATCGGACCATGTCACATGAGGCGGCGACGGTTCTAGCTGGGATGCCGCCCATGGACCTGCTCGCGCGATCGCACGCGGTGATGTACCGGCACCGCGTCGACCGTCGCGCGGGGGTGGGGGCGGTCCCGGGCGGGCAGGAACCTGCTTGGGGCGATTTGAAGCGCCAGGCCCGGCAGTCCGTGTTGCTCGCGTGGCAGGAGCGGCTGGCTCTGCCAACCGCGGGTCACCGGACTGTCGGGGCTGTTCGGCCACTCCTGAAGGAGTGGCTGGACAGAGGCCATGGCAGCCTCACCTACCGGCTGGCACAGGTATTTTCCGGGCATGGCAGCTTCGGAAGATACCTGTGCCGGATAGGGAAGGAGCCGACGGCGCGTTGCTGCCACTGCGACGCTGAGCAGGACACGGCGGATCATACCCTGGAGGTATGCCCCGCGTGGGAGGGGGAGCGCCGTGTCCTGGTCGGCGTCGTCGGGCGGGATGTCTCGCTGCCGGGCGTGGTGCGCGCCATGCTCGGCAGCGAGGAGAAGTGGAGGGCCGTGGCCTCCTTCTGCGAGAACGTAATGTTGCAGAAGGAGGCCGCGGAGAGGGAGCGCGAGCTTCAGCGGCGTGCTGAAGCGCGCGCTCATGCGGTGGCCCGAGGTCGTCGCCCGGTCGCGAGGCGTCGCGGGCGGCCGCCTCGGCGTGGCGGATGACCTAGGCTGGGAGGGGGGTCCTGAGGGGACCCTCCTCCCGCCAGGCGGCGCCGGGTCGGACCGGTTGGGGGTAGGAGTGCCTCCCCCTACCGGTCCGACGCAAGGGGAGGCACCCTCGGCGGTCTGGTGCGGCCATGAACGCCCGGCCGCCGAGGGGTGGAAACGGGGTCGCGGGCGGTTGCGAGTTGGGGCTCGCAGCCGCCACTAAACGCGGCCCCGGGACGGATAGCGGCGGGATGGAGTGGCCCCGTCCCGCCGCTATGAGGCAGTGTGTCTACTGGGGGGACCGATTGTCCCCCCGGGGGATGGGCGCGAAAGCGCGGGCACGGGGAGGATACCGGAAGAATGCTTCGAGCGATTCCCGGGATACTCCCAAAGCGTGCCGAAGGGTCACCGTGGGGTTTTTAGTGGGTAGGTCCCGCGCCTGTCGTTGTACGGGCGCGGGGAATCCCACACACCCCTCCCACCTCTCCCCAAGGAGGTGGGAGGGAGTCTTTCGAAGATTTTCCCCACGACAAAAAAAAAAAAAAAAAAAAAAAAGTATGAGCCTGATGAGGGCAAATCCCAGACCTATCCCAGACCTAACCTGCGTTGTCCTCTAAGATATTGATGGAAACCAGGTTTAGTTGACTGTTTCAGTGTTGTACTTCATTACTACGTGATGCAATCCAGAAAAAGCCCAGGATCTAGCCATCAAGTATGAGAAATATGCGAAAGAACGAGCCTGATGAGAGCAAATCCCAGACCTAACCTAGACCTAACATGAATTATTCTCTGAAATATTGATCGAAACCAGGTTTAATTGACTGTTTCAGTGTGGTACCACATTACTATGTGATCCAAACCAGAAAATAACCCAGAATCTGTTCAGCGAGTATGTGAAGTGTGCGAAAGTATGAGTCTGATGAGATCAAATCCCAGACCTATCCCAAACCTAACTATGCGTTATCCTCTAAAATATTGATCAAAACCAGGTTTAATCGACTGTTTCAGTGTGGTACCACATTACTACGTGATCCAAACCAGAAAAAACCCAGGATCCGTTCAACAAGTATGTGAAGAATGCGAAAGTATGAGGCTGATGAGTGAAAATCCCAGGCCTAACCTAGAGCTAACATGAATTATTCTCTAAAATATTGATCGAAACCAGGTTTAATTGACTGTTTCAGTGTGGTACCACATTACTACGTGATCCAAACCGGAAAAAACCCAGGATCCGTTCAACAAGTATGTGAAGAATGCGAAAATATGAGGCTGATGAGTGAAAATCCCAGGCCTAACCTAGACCTAACATGCGTTATCCTCAAAAATATTGATCGAAACCTGGTTTAATCGACTGTTTCAGTGTGGTACCACATTACTATGTGATCCAAACCAGAAAATAACCCAGGATCTGTTCAACGAGTATGTGAAGTGTGCAAAAGTATGAGTCTGATGAGGTCAAATCCCAGAACAATCCCAGACTTAACTTGCGTTATCCTCTAAGATATTGATCGAAACCAGGTTTAATCGACTGTTTCAGCGTGGTACCACATTACAACGTGATACAAACAAGAAAAAACCCAGGATCTGTTCAACAAGTATGTGTAAAACGCGAAAGTATGAGCCTGATGAGGGCAAATCCCAGACCAATCCCAGACCTAACTTGCGTTGTCCTCTAAGATATTGATGGAATCCAGGTTTAATTGACTGTTTCAGTGTTGTACTTCATTACTACGTGATGCAATCCAGAAAAAGCCCAGGATCTAGCCATGAAGTAAGAGAAATATGCGAAAGTACGAGCCTGCTGAGGGCAAATCCTAGATCTAACCCAAACCTCACATGCGTTATCCTCTAAAATATTTATCAAGACCAGGTTTAATTGAATGTTTCAGTGTGGTACCACATTACTACCTGAACCAAACCAGAAAGTAACCCAGGATCTGTTCAACAAGTATGAGAAGAATGCGAAAGTATGAGTCTGATGAGTGAAAATTCCAGACCTAACCTAGACCTAACATGCGTTATCCTCTAAAATATTGATCCAAACCAGGTTTAATGGACTGTTTCAGTGTGGTACCACACTACTACGTGATCCAAACAAGAAAAAACCCAGGATCTGTTCAACAAGTATGTGTAAAACGCGAAAGTATGAGCCTGATGAGGGCAAATCCCAGACCAATCCCAGACCTAACTTGCGTTGTCCTCTAAGATATTGATGGAATCCAGGTTTAATTGACTGTTTCAGTGTTGTACTTCATTACTACGTGATGCAATCCAGAAAAAGCCCAGGATCTAGCCATCAAGTATGAGAAGAATACGAAAGTATGAGTCTGATGAGTGAAAGTCCCAGGGCTAACCTAGACCTTACATGCGTTATCCACTAAAATTTTCATCCAAACCAGGTTTAATGGACTGTTTCAGTGTGGTACCACACTACTGCGTGATACAAACCAGAAAAAACCCAGGATCTGTTCAACAAGTATGTGAAAAACGCGAAAGTATGAGCCTGATGAGGTCAAATCCCAGACCAATCCCAGACTTAACTTTCGTTATCCTCTAAGATATTGATCGAAACCAGGTTTAACCGTCTGATTCAGTGTGGTACCACATTACTACGTGATCCAAACCAGAAGAAACCCAGGATAAGTTCAACAAGTATGAGAAGAATGCGAAAGTATGAGTCTGATGAGTGAAAATCCCAGGGCTAACCTAGACCTTACATGCGTTATCCTCTAAAATATTCATCCAAACCAGGCTTAATGGACTGTTTCAGTGTGGTACCACACTACTGCGTGATACAAACCAGAAAAAATCCAGGATCTGTTCTACAAGTATGTGAAAAACGCGAAAGTATGAGCCTGATGAGGGCGAATCCCAGACCTATGCCAGACCTAACTTGCGTTATCCTCTAAAATATTGATCGAAACCAGGTTTAATTGACTGTTTCAGCGTGGTACCACATTACTACGTGATACAATCCAGAAACAGCCCAGGATCTAGCCATGAAGTATGAGAGATATGCGAAAGTATGAGCCTGCTGAGGGCAAATCCTAGACCTAACCCAAACCTAACATGCGTTATCCTCTAAAATATTGATCCAAACCAGGTTTAATGGACTGTTTCAGTGTTGTACTTCATTACTACGTGATGCAATCCAGAAAAAGCCCAGGATCTAGCCACCAAGTATGAGAAATATGCGAAAAAACGAGCCTGATGAGAGCAAATCCCAGACCTAACCTAGACCTACCATGAATTATTCTCGAAAATATTGATCGAAACCAGGTTTAATTGACTGTTTCAGTGTGGTACCACATTACTATGTGATCCAAACCAGAAAATAACCCAGGATCTGTTCAACGAGCATGTGAAGTGTGCGAAAGTATGAGTCTGATGAGATCAAATCCCAGACCTATCCCAATCCTAACTATGCGTTATCCTCTAAAATATTGATCAAAACCAGGTTTAATCGACTGTTTCAGTGTGGTACCACATTACTACGTGAACCAAACCAGAAAAAACCCAGGATCCGTTCAACAAGTATGTGAAGAATGCGAAAGTATGAGGCTGATGAGTGAAAATCCCAGGCCTAACCTAGACCTAACATGCGTTATCCTCAATAATATTGATCGAAACCTGGTTTAATCGACTGTTTCAGTGTGGTACCACATTACTATGTGATCCAAACCAGAAAGTAACCCAGGATCTGTTCAACAAGTATGAGAAGAATGCGAAAGTATGAGTCTGATGAGTGAAAATTCCAGACCTAACCTAGACCTAACATGCGTTATCCTCAAAAATATTTATCCAAACCAGGTTTAATGGACTGTTTCAGTGTGGTACCACACTACTACGTGATCCAACCAGAGAAAACCCAGGATCTGTTCAACAAGTATGTGAAAAACGCGAAAGTATGAGCCTGATGAGGGCAAATCCCAGACCTATCCCAGACCTAACCTGCGTTGTCCTCTAAGATATTGATGGAAACCAGGTTTAATTGACTGTTTCAGTGTTGTACTTCATTACTACGTGATGGAATCCAGAAAAAGCCCAGGATCTAGCCATCAAGTATGAGAAATATGCGAAAGAACGAGCCTGATGAGAGCAAATCCCAGACCTAACCTAGACCTAACATGAATTATTCTCTAAAATATTGATCGAAACCAGGTTTAATTGACTGTTTCAGTGTGGTACCACATTACTACGTGATCCAAACCGGAAAAAACCCAGGATCCGTTCAACAAGTATGTGAAGAATGCGAAAATATGAGGCTGATGAGTGAAAATCCCAGGCCTAACCTAGACCTAACATGCGTTATCCTCAAAAATATTGATCGAAACCAGGTTTAACCGTCTGTTTCAGTGTGGTACCACACTACTACGTGATCCAACCAGAGAAAACCCAGGATCAGTTCAACAAGTGTGAGAAGAATGCGAAAGTATGAGTCTGATGAGTGAAAATCCCAGGGCTAACCTAGACCTAACATGCGTTATCCTCTAAACAATTGATCGAAACCAGGTTTAATGGACTGTTTCAGTGTGGTACCACACTACTACGTGATACAAACCGGAAAAAACCCAGGATCTGTTCAACAAGTATGTGAAAAACGCGAAAGTATGAGCCTGATGAGGGCGCATCCCAGACCTATGCCAGACCTAACTTGCGTTATCCTCTAAAATATTGATCGAAACCAGGTTTAATTGACTGTTTCAGCGTGGTACCACATTACAACGTGATACAAACCAGTAACAGCCCAGGATCTAGCCATGAAGTATGAGAAATATGCGAAAGTACGAGCCTGCTGAGGGCAAATCCTAGACCTAACCCAAACCTCACATGCGTTATCCTCTAAAATATTTATCAAGACCAGGTTTAATTGAATGTTTCAGTGTGGTACCACATTACTACCTGAACCAAACCAGAAAGTAACCCAGGATCTGTTCAACAAGTATGAGAAGAATGCGAAAGTATGAGTCTGATGAGTGAAAATTCTATACCTAACCTAGACCTAACATGCGTTATCCTCTAAAATATTGATCGAAACCAGGTTTAATTGACTGTTTCAGCGTGGTACCACATTACTACGTGATACAATCCAGAAACAGCCCAGGATCTAGCCATGAAGTATGAGAGATATGCGAAAGTATGAGCCTGCTGAGGGCAAATCCTAGACCTAACCCAAACCTAACATGCGTTATCCTCTAAAATATTGATCCAAACCAGGTTTAATGGACTGTTTCAGTGTTGTACTTCATTACTACGTGATGCAATCCAGAAAAAGCCCAGGATCTAGCCATCAAGTATGAGAAATATGCGAAAGAACGAGCCTGATGAGAGCAAATCCCAGACCTAACATGAATTATTCTCTAAAATATTGATCGAATCCAGGTTTAATTGACTGTTTCAGTGTGGTACCACATTACTATGTGATCCAAACCAGAAAATAACCCAGGATCTGTTCAACGAGTATGTGAAGTGTGCGAAAGTATGAGTCTGATGAGATCTAATCCCAGACCTATCCCAATCCTAACTATGCGTTATCCTCTAAAATATTGATCAAAACCAGGTTTAATCGACTGTTTCAGTGTGGTACCACATTACTACGTGATCCAAACCAGAAAAAACCCAGGATCCGTTCAACAAGTATGTGAAGAATGCGAAAGTATGAGGCTGATGAGTGAAATTCCCAGGCCTAACCTAGACCTAACATGCGCTATCCTCAAAAATATTGATGGAAACCTGGTTTAATCGACTGTTTCAGTGTGGTACCACATTACTATGTGATCCAAACCAGAAAATAACCCAGGATCTGTTCAACGAGTATGTGAAGTGTGCGAAAGTATGAGTCTGATGAGGTCAAATCACAGACCAATCCCAGACTTAACTTGCGTTATCCTCTAAGATATTGATCGAAACCAGGTTTAATCGACTGTTTCAGTGTGGTACCACATTACGACGTGATCCCAACCAGAAAAAACCCAGGATCAGTTCAACAAGTATGAGAAGAATGCGAAAGTATGAGTCTGATGAGTGAAAATCCCAGGGCTAACCTAGACCTAACATGCGTTATCCTCTAAACAACTGATCCAAACCAGGTTTAATGGACTGTTTCAGTGTGGTACCACACTACTACGTGATACAAACCAGAAAAAACCAAGGTTCTGTTCAACAAGTATGTGAAAAACGCGAAAGTATGAGCCTGATGAGGGCGAATCCCAGACCTATGCCAGACCTAACTTGCGTTATCCTCTAAAATATTGATCGAAACCAGGTTTAATTGACTGTTTCAGCGTGGTACCACATTACTACGTGATACAATCCAGAAACAGCCCAGGATCTAGCCATGAAGTATGAGAAATATGCGAAAGTACGAGCCTGCTGAGGGCAAATCCTAGACCTAACCCAAACCTCACATGCGTTATCCTCTAAAATATTTATCAAGACCAGGTTTAATCGACTGTTTCAGTGTGGTACCACATTACGACGTGATCCCAACCAGAAAAAACCCAGGATCAGTTCAACAAGTATGAGAAGAATGCGAAAGTATGAGTCTGATGAGTGAAAATCCCAGGGCTAACCTAGACCTTACATGCGTTATCCTCTAAAATATTCATCCAAACCAGGTTTAATGGACTGTTTCAGTGTGGTACCACAATACTGCGTGATACAAACCAGAAAAAACCCAGGATCTGTTCAACAAGTATGTGAAAAACGCGAAAGTATGAGCCTGATGAGGGCGAATCCCAGACCTATGCCAGACCTAACTTGCGTTATCCTCTAAAATATTGGTCGAAACCAGGTTTAATTGACTGTTTCAGCGTGGTACCACATTACTACGTGATACAATCCAGAAACAGCCCAGGATCTAGCCATGAAGTATGAGAGATATGCGAAAGTATGAGCCTGCTGAGGGCAAATCCTAGACCTAACCCAAACCTAACATGGGCTATCCTCCAAAATATTAATCAAGACCAGGTTTAATTGATTGTTTCAGTGTGGTCCCACACTACAACGTGATCCAAACCAGAAAAAACCCAGGATCCGTTCAACAAGTATGTGAAGAATGCGAAAGTATGAGTCTGATGAGTGAAAATCCCAGGCCTGACCTAGACCTAACATGCGTTATTCTCTAAAATATTGAGCGAAACCAGGTTTAATGGACTGTTTCAGTGTGGTACCACACTACTACGGGATCCAAACCAGAAAAAACCCAGGATCTGTTCAACAAGAATGTGAAGTGTGCGAAAGTATGAGTCTGATGAGGTCAAATCCCAGACCAATCCCAGACTTAACTTGCGTCATCCTCTAAAATATTGATCGGAACCAGGTTTAATCGACTGTTTCAGCGTGGTACCACATTACTACGCGATACAATCCAGAAATAGCCCAGGATCTAGCCATGATGTATGAGAAAGATGCGAAAGTATGAGTCTGATGAGTGAAAATCCCAGGCCTAACCTAGACCTAACATGCGTTATCCTCTAAAATATTGATCGAAACCTGGTTTAATCGACTGTTTCAGTGTGGTACCACATTACTATGTGATCCAAACCAGAAAGTAACCCAGGATCTGTTCAACGAGTATGTGAAGTGTGCGAAAGTATGAGTCTGATGAGGTCAAATCCCAGACCAATCCCAGACTTAACTTGCGTTATCCTCTAAAATATTTATCGAAACCAGGTTTAATCGACTGTTTCAGCGTGGTACCACATTACTACGTGATCCAAACCAGAAAAAACCCAGGATCAGTTCAACAAGTATGAGAAGAATGCGAAAGTATGAGTCTGATGAGTGAAAATCCCAGGGCTAACCTAGACCTAACATGCGTTATCCTCTAAAATATTGATCCAAACCAGGTTTAGTGGACTGTTTCAGTGTGGTACCACACTACTACGTGATACAAACCAGAAAAAACCCAGGATCTGTTCAACAAGTATGTGAAAAACGTGAAAGTATGAGCCTGATGAGGGCGAATCCCAGACCTATGCCAGACCTAACTTGCGTTATCCTCTAAAATATTGATGGAAACCAGGTTTAATTGACTGTTTCAGTGTTGTACTTCATTACTACGTGATGCAATCCAGAAAAAGCCCAGGATCTGGCCATCAAGTATGAGAAGAATGCGAAAGTATGAGTCTGATGAGTGAAAATCCCAGGGCTAACCTAGACCTTACATGCGTTATCCTCTAAAATATTCATCCAAACCAGGTTTAGTGGACTGTTTCAGTGTGGTACCACACTACTGCGTGATACAAACCAGAAAAAACCCAGGATCTGTTCAACAACTATGTGAAAAACTCGAAACTGTGAGTCTGATGAGTGAAAATCCCAGGGCTAACCTTGACCTAACATGCGTTATCCTCTAAAATATTGAGCGAAACCAGGTTTGATGGACTGTTTCAGTGTGGTACCACACTACTACGGGATCCAAACCAGAAGAAACCCAGGATCTGTTCAACAAGTATGTGAAAAACGCGAAAGTATGAGGCTGATGAGTGAAAATCCCAGGCCTAACCTAGACCTAACATGCGTTATCCTCAAAAATATTGATCGAAACCTGGTTTAATCGACTGTTTCAGTGTGGTACCACATTACTATGTGATCCAAACCAGAAAATAACCCAGGAACTGTTCAACGAGTATGTGAAGTGTGCGAAAGTATGAGTCTGATGAGGTCAAATCCCAGACCAATCCCAGACTTAACTTGCGTTATCCTCTAAAATATTGATGGAAACCAGGTTTAATCGACTGTTTCAGTGTGGTACCACATTACTACGTGATCCAAACCAGAAAAAGCCCAGGATCTGGCCATCAAGTATGAGAAGAATGCGAAAGTATGAGTCTGATGAGTGAAAATCCCAGGGCTAACCTAGACCTTACATGCGTTATCCTCTAAAATATTCATCCAAACCAGGTTTAATGGACTGTTTCAGTGTGGTACCACACTACTGCGTGATACAAACCAGAAAAAACCCAGGATCTGTTCAACAACTATGTGAAAAACTCGAAACTGTGAGTCTGATGAGTGAAAATCCCAGGGCTAACCTTGACCTAACATGCGTTATCCTCTAAAATATTGAGCGAAACCAGGTTTGATGGACTGTTTCAGCGTGGTACCACATTACTACGTGATACAAACCAGAAACAGCCCAGGATCTAGCCATGAAGTATGAGAAATATGCGAAAGTATGAGCCTGCTGAGGGCAAATCCTAGACCTAACCCAAACCTAACATGCGTTATCCTCTAAAATATTTATCAAGACCTGGTTTAATCGACTGTTTCAGTGTGGTACCACATTACTATGTGATCCAAACCAGAAAATAACCCAGGAACTGTTCAACGAGTATGTGAAGTGTGCGAAAGTATGAGTCTGATGAGGTCAAATCCCAGACCAATCCCAGACTTAACTTGCGTTATCCTCTAAGATATTGATCGAAACCAGGTTTAATCGACTGTTTCAGTGTGGTACCACATTACTACGTGATCCAAACCAGAAAAAACCCAGGATCAGTTCAACAAGTATGAGAAGAATGCGAAAGTATGAGCCTGATGAGTGAAAATCCCATGGCTAACCTAGACCTAACATGCGTTATCCTCTAAACAATTGATCCAAACCAGGTTTAATGGACTGTTTCAGTGTGGTACCACACTACTACGTGATACAAACCAGAAAAAACCCAGGATCTGTTCAACAAGTATGTGAAAAACGCGAAAGTATGAGCCTGATGAGGGAGAATCCCAGACCTATGCCAGACCTAACTTGCGTTATCCTCTAAAATATTGATCGAAACCAGGTTTAATTGACTGTTTCAGCGTGGTACCACATTACTACGTGATACAAACCAGAAACAGCCCAGGATCTAGCCATGAAGTATGAGAAATATGCGAAAGTATGAGCCTGCTGAGGGCAAATCCTAGACCTAACCCAAACCTAACATGCGTTATCCTCTAAAATATTTATCAAGACCAGGTTTAAATGAATGTTTCAGTGTGGTACCACATTACTACCTGAACCAAACCAGAAAAAACCCAGGATCCGTTCAACAAGTATGCGAAGAATGCGAAAGTATGAGTCTCATGAGCGAAAATCCCAGACCTAACCTAGACCTAACATGCGTTATCCTCTAAAATATTGATTCAAACCAGGTTTAATGGACTGTTTCAGTGTGGTACCACACTACTACGTGATCCAAACAAGAAAAAACCCAGGATCTGTTCAACAAGTATGTGAAAAACGCGAAAGTATGAGCCTGATGAGGGCAAATCCCAGACCAATCCCAGACCTAACTTGCGTTGTCCTCTAAGATATTGATGGAAACCAGGTTTAATTGACTGTTTCAGTGTTGTACTTCATTACTACGTGATGCAATCCAGAAAAAGCCCAGGATCTGGCCATCAAGTATGAGAAGAATGCGAAAGTATGAGTCTGATGAGTGAAAATCCCAGGGCTAACCTAGACCTTACATGCGTTATCCTCTAAAATATTCATCCAAACCAGGTTTAATGGACTGTTTCAGTGTGGTACCACACTACTGCGTGATACAAACCAGAAACAGCCCAGGATCTAGCCATCAAGTATGAGAAATCTGCGAAAGAATGTGCCTGATGAGGGCAAATCTTAGACCTAACCTTGACCTAACATGCGTTATCCTCTAAAATTTTTATCCAGACCAGGTTTCATTGAATGTTTCAGTGTGGTACCACTTTACTACGTGATCCAATCCAGAAATAGCCCAGGATCTAGCCATGAAGTATGAGAAATATGCGAAAGTATGAGCCTGATGAGGGCAAATCCTAGACCTAACCCAGACCTAACATGCGTTATTCTCTAAAATATTTATCAAGACCAGGTTTAATTGAATGTTTCAGTGTGGTACCACATTACTACGTGTTCCAAACCAGAAAAAACCCAGGTTCCGTTCAACAAGTATGTGAAGAAGGCGAAATTATGAGTCTGATCAGCGAAAATCTCAGGCCTTACCTAGACCTAACTTGCGTTGTCCTCTAAAATATTGATGGAAACCAGGTTTCATTGACTGTTTCAGTGTGGTACTACATTACTACGTGATGCAATCCAGAAAAAGCCCATGATCTAGCCATCAAGTATGAGAAATATGCGAAAGAATGAGCCTAATGAGAGCAAATCCCAGACCTAACCTAGACCTAACATGCGTTATCCTCTAAAATATTGAGCGAAACCAGGTTTAATGGACTGTTTCAGTGTGGTACCACACTACTTCGTGATGCAAACCAGAAAAAACCCAGGATCTGTTTAACAGGTATGTGAAAAACTCGAAACTGTGAGCCTGATGAGGGCAAATCTTAGACCTAACCTTGACCTAACATGCGTTATCCTCTAAAATATTGAGCGAAACCAGGTTTGATGGACTGTTTCAGTGTGGTACCACACTACTACGGGATCCAAACCAGAAAAAACCCAGGATCTGTTCAACAAGTATGTGAAAAACGCGAAAGTATGAGCCTGATGAGGTCAAATCCCAGACCAATCCCAGACTTAACTTGCGTTATCCTCTAAAATATTGATCGAAACCAGGTTTAATCGACTGTTTCAGTGTGGTACCACATTACTACGTGATCCAAACCAGAAAAAACCCAGGACCCGTTCAACAAGTATGTGAAGAATGCGAAAGTATGAGTCTGAAGAGTGAAAATCCCAGACCTAACCTAGACCTAACATGCGTTATCCTCAAAAATATTGATCGAAACCTGGTTTAATCGACTGTTTCAGTGTGGTACCACATTACTATGTGATCGAAACCAGAAAGTAACCCAGGATCTGTTCAACGAGTATGTGAAGTGTGCGAAAGTATGAGTCTGATGAGGTCAAATCCCAGACCAATCCCAGACTTAACTTGCGTTATCCTCTAAAATATTGATCGAAACCAGGTTTAATCGACTGTTTTAGTGTGGTACCACATTACTACGTGATCCAAACCAGAAAAAACCCAGGATCAGTTCAACAAGTATGAGAAGAATGCGAAAGTACGAGTCTGATGAGTGAAAATCCCAGGGCTAACCTAGACATAACATGCGTTATCCTCTAAGATATTGATCCAAACCAGGTTTAATGGACTGTTTCAGTGTGGTACCACACTACTACGTGATACAAACCAGAAAAAACCCAGGATCTGGTCAACAAATATGTGAAAAACGCGAAAGTATGAGCCCGATGAGGGCGAATCCCAGACTTATGCCAGACCTAACTTGCGTTGTCCTCTAAGATATTGATGGAAACCAGGTTTAATTGACTGTTTCAGTGTTGTACTTCATTACCACGTGATGCAATCCAGAAAAAGCCCAGGATATAGCCATCAAGTATGAGAAATATGCGAAAGAATGAGCCTGATGAGAGCAAATCCCAGACCTAACCTAGACCTAACATGCGTTATCCTCTAAAATATTTATCAAGACCAGGTTTAATTGAATGTTTCAGTGTGGTACCACTTTACTACGTGATCCAAACCAGAAAAAACCCTCGATCAGGCCAACATGTATGTTAAAACTGCGAAAGTACGACCCTGATGAGGGCAAATCCCTGGCCTAACCTAGACCTAACTTGCGTTATCCTCTAAAATATTGATCGAAACCAGGTTTAATTCGCTGTTTCAGCGTGGTACCACATTACTACGTCATACAATCCAGAAACAGCCCAGGATCTAGCCATCAAGTATGAGAAATATGCGAAAGAATGAGCCTGATGAGAGCAAATCCCAGACCTAACCTAGACCTAACATGAATTATTCTCTAAAATATTGATCGAAACCAGGTTTAATCGACTGTTTCAGTGTGGTACCACATTACTATGTGATCCAAACCAGAAAATAACCCAGGATCTGTTCAACGAGTATGTGAAGTGTGCGAAGTATGAGTCTGATGAGGTCAAATCCCAGACCTATCCCAAACCTAACTATGCGTTATCCTCTAAAATATTGATCAAAACCAGGTTTAATCGACTGTTTCAGTGTGGTACCACATTACTACGTGATCCAAACCAGAAAAAACCCAGGACCCGTTCAACAAGTATGTGAAGAATGCGAAAGTATGAGTCTGAAGAGTGAAAATCCCAGACCTAACCTAGACCTAACATGCGTTATCCTCTAAAATATTGATCCAAACCAGGTTTAATGGACTGCTTCAGTGTGGTACCACACTACTACGTGATCCAAACCAGAGAAAACCCAGGATCTGTTCAACAAGTATGTGAAAAACGCGAAAGTATGAGCCTGATGAGGGCAAATCCCAGACCTATCCCAGACCTAACTTGCGTTGTCCTCTAAGATATTGATGGAAACCAGGTTTAATTGACTGTTTCAGTGTTGTACTTCATTACTACGTGATGCAATCCAGAAAAAGCCCAGGATCTAGCCATCAAGTATGAGAAATATGCGAAAGAACGAGCCTGATGAGAGCAAATGCCAGACCTAACCTAGACCTAACATGAATTATTCTCTAAAATATTGATCGAAACCAGGTTTAATTCGCTGTTTCAGCGTGGTACCACATTACTACGTCATACAATCCAGAAACAGCCCAGGATCTAGCCATCAAGTATGAGAAATATGCGAAAGAATGAGCCTGATGAGAGCAAATCCCAGACCTAACCTAGACCTAACATGAATTATTCTCTAAAATATTGATCGAAACCAGGTTTAATCGACTGTTTCAGTGTGGTACCACATTACTATGTGATCCAAACCAGAAAATAACCCAGGATCTGTTCAACGAGTATGTGAAGTGTGCGAAGTATGAGTCTGATGAGGTCAAATCCCAGACCTATCCCAAACCTAACTATGCGTTATCCTCTAAAATATTGATCAAAACCAGGTTTAATCGACTGTTTCAGTGTGGTACCACATTACTACGTGATCCAAACCAGAAAAAAACCCAGGACCCGTTCAACATGTATGTGAAGAATGCGAAAGTATGAGTCTGAAGAGTGAAAATCCCAGACCTAACCTAGACCTAACATGCGTTATCCTCTAAAATATTGATCCAAACCAGGTTTAATGGACTGCTTCAGTGTGGTACCACACTACTACGTGATCCAAACCAGAGAAAACCCAGGATCTGTTCAACAAGTATGTGAAAAACGCGAAAGTATGAGCCTGATGAGGGCAAATCCCAGACCTATCCCAGACCTAACTTGCGTTGTCCTCTAAGATATTGATGGAAACCAGGTTTAATTGACTGTTTCAGTGTTGTACTTCATTACTACGTGATGCAATCCAGAAAAAGCCCAGGATCTAGCCATCAAGTATGAGAAATATGCGAAAGAACGAGCCTGATGAGAGCAAATGCCAGACCTAACCTAGACCTAACATGAATTATTCTCTAAAATATTGATCGAAACCAGGTTTAATCGACTGTTTCAGTGTGGTACCACATTACTATGTGATCCAAACCAGAAAATAACCCAGGATCTGTTCAACGAGTATGTGAAGTGTGCGAAAGTATGAGTCTCATGAGGGCAAATCCCAGACCTATCCCAGACCTAACATGCGTTATCCTCTAATATATTTATCAAGACCAGGTTTAATTGACTGTTTCAGTGTGGCCCCACATTACTACGTGATCCAAACCAGAAAAAACCCAGGATCTGTTCTACAAGTATGTGAAGAATGCGCAAGTATGAGTCTGATGAGGTCAAATCCCAGACCAATCCCAGACTTAACTTGCGTTATCCTCTAAAATATTGATCCAAACCAGGTTTAATCGACTGTTTCAGTGTGGTACCACATTACTACGTGATCCAAACCAGAAAAAACCCAGGATCTAGCCATGAAGTATGAGAAATATGCGATAGTAAGAGCCTGATGAGGGCAAATCCTAGTCCTATCCCAGACCTAACTTGCGTTATCCTCTAAAATATTGATCGAAACCAGGTTTAATTGACTGTTTCAGCGTGGTACCACATTACTACGTGATACAATGCAGAAACAGCCTAGGATCTAGCCATGAAGTATGAGAAATATGCGAAAGTATGAGCCTGATGAGGGCAAATCCTAGACGTAACCCAGACCTAACATGCGTTATCCTCTAAAATATTTATCAAGACCAGGTTTAATAGAATGTTTCAGTGTGGTACCACATTACTACGTGATCCAAACCAGAAAAAACCCAGGATCCGTTCAACAAGTATGTGAAGAATGCGAATGTATGAGTCTGATCAGTGAAAATCTCTGGCCTTACCAAGACCTAACTTGCGTTCTCCTCTGAAATATTGATGGAAACCAGGTTTCATTGACTGTTTCAGTGTGGTACTACATTACTACGTGATGCAATCCAGAAAAAGCCCAGGATCTAGCCATCAAGTATGAGAAATATGCGAATGAATGAGCCTGATGAGAGCAAATCCCAGACCTAACCTAGACCTAACATGCGTTATCCTCTAAAATATTGAGCGAAACCAAGTTTAATGGACTATTTCAGTGTGGTACCACACTACTTCGTGATCCAAACCAGAAAAAACCCAGGATCTGTTCAACAAGTATGTGAAAAACGCGAAACTGTGAGCCTGATGAGGGCAAATCTTAGACCTAACCCAGACCTAAGATGCGTTATCCTCTAAAATATTTATCCAGACCAGGTTTCATTGAATGTTTCAGTGTGGTACCACCTTACTACGTGATCCAATCCAGAAATAGCCCAGGATCCGTTCAACAAGTATGTGAAGAATGCGAAAGTATGAGTCTGATGAGTGAAAATCCCATGCGTAACCTAGACTTAACATGCGTTACCCTCAAAAATATTGATCGAAACCTGGTTTAATCGACTGTTTCAGTGTGGTACCACATTACTATGTGATCCAAACCAGACAATAACCCAGGATCAGTTCAACGAGTATGTGAAGTGTGCGAAAGTATGCGTCTGATGAGGGCAAATCCCAGACCTATCCCAGACCTAACATGCGTTATCCTCTAAAATATTTATCAAGACCAGGTTTAGTTGATTGTATCAGTGTGGACCCATATTACTACGTGATCCAAACCAGAAAAAACACAGGATCCGTTCAAGAAGTATGTGAAGAATGCGAAAGTATGAGTCTGATGAGTGAAAAAACCAGGCCTGACCTAGACCTAACATGCGTTATCCTCTAAAATATTGAGCGAAACCAGGTTTAATTGACTGTTTCAGTGTTGTACTTCATTACTACGTGATGCAATCCAGAAAAAGCCCAGGATCTAGCCATCAAGTATGAGAAATATGCGAAAGAATGAGCCTGATGAGAGCAAATCCCAGACCTAACCTAGACCTAACATGAATTATTCTCTAAAATATTGGTCGAAACCAGGTTTAATTGACTGTTTCAGTGTGGTCCCACATTACTACGTGATCCAAACCAGAAAAAACCCAGGATCCGTTCAACAAGTATGTGAAGAATGCGAAAGTATGAGTCTGATGAGTGAAAATCCCAGGCCTAACCTAGACCTAACATGCGTTATCCTCAAAGATATTGATCGAAACCTGGTTTAATTGAATGTTTCAGTGTGGTACCACATTACTACGTGATCCAAACCAGAAAAAACCCAGGATCCGTTCAAGAAGTATGTGAAGAATACGAAAGTATGAGTCCGATGAGTGAAAATCCCAGGCCTGACCTAGACCTAACATGCGTTATCCTCGAAAATATTGAGCGAAACCAGGTTTAATCGACTGTTTCAGTGTGGTACCACATTACTATGTGATCCAAACCAGAAAATAACCCAGGATCTGTTCAACGAGTATGTGAAGTGTGCGAAAGTATGAGTCTCATGAGGGCAAATCCCAGACCTATCCCAGACCTAACATGCGTTATCCTCTAATATATTTATCAAGACCAGGTTTAATTGACAGTTTTAGTGTGGTACCACATTACTACGTGATCCAAACCAGAAAAAACCCAGGATCCGTTCAACAAGTATGTGAAGAATGCGAAAGTATGAGTGCGATGAGTGAAAATCCCAGGCCTGCCCTAGACCTAACATGCGTTATCCTCTAAAATATTGAGCGAAACCAGGTTTAATGGATTGTTTCAGTATGGTACAACACTACTACGGGATACAAACCAGAAAAAACCCAGGATCTGTTCAACAAGTATGTGAAAAACGCGAAAGTATGAGCCTGATGAGGGCAAATCCCAGACCTATCCCAGACCTAACTTGCGTTGTCCTCTAAAGTATTCATGGAAACCAGGTTTAATTGACTGTTTCAGTGTTGTACTTCATTACTACGTGATGCAATCCAGAAAAAGCCCAGGATCTAGCCATCAAGTATGAGAAATATGCGAAAGAATGAGCCTGATGAGGGCAAATCCCAGACCTATCCCAGACCTAACTTGCGTTGTCCTCTAAAATATTGATCGGAACCAGGTTTAATCGACTGTTTCAGCGTGGTACCACATTACTACGTGATACAATCCAGAAATAGCCCAGGATCTAGCCATGATGTATGAGAAAGATGCGAAAGTATGAGCATGATGAGCGCAAATTCTAGACCTGACCCAGACCTAACATGCGTTATCCTCTAAAATATTTATCGAGACCAGGTTTAATTGACTGTTTCAGTGTGGCCCCACATTACTACGTGATCCAAACCAGAAAAAACCCAGGATCCGTTCTACAAGTATGTGAAGAATGCGCAAGTATGAGTCTGATGAGGTCAAATCCCAGACCAATCCCAGACTTAACTTGCGTTATCCTCTAAAATATTGATCGAAACCAGGTTTAATCGACTGTTTCAGTGTGGTACCACATTACTACGTGATCCAAACCAGGAAAAACCCAGGATCTAGCCATGAAGTATGAGAAATATGCGATAGTAAGAGCCTGATGAGGGCAAATCCTAGACCTATCCCAGACCTAACTTGCGTTATCCTCTAAAATATTGATCGAAACCAGGTTTAATTGACTGTTTCAGCGTGGTACCACATTACTACGTGATACAATGCAGAAACAGCCTAGGATCTAGCCATGAAGTATGAGAAATATGCGAAAGTATGAGCCTGTTGAGGGCAAATCCTAGACGTAACCCAGACCTAACATGCGTTATCCTCTAAAATATTTATCAAGACCAGGTTTAATAGAATGTTTCAGTGTGGTACCATATTACTACGTGATCCAAACCAGAAAAAACCCAGGATCCGTTCAACAAGTATGTGAAGAATGCGAATGTATGAGTCTGATCAGTGAAAATCTCTGGCCTTACCAAGACCTAACTTGCGTTCTCCTCTGAAATATTGATGGAAACCAGGTTTCATTGACTGTTTCAGTGTGGTACTACATTACTACGTGATGCAATCCAGAAAAAGCCCAGGATCTAGCCATCAAGTATGAGAAATATGCGAATGAATGAGCCTGATGAGAGCAAATCTCAGACCTAACCTAGACCTAACATGCGTTATCCTCTAAAATATTGAGCGAAACCAAGTTTAATGGACTATTTCAGTGTGGTACCACACTACTTCGTGATCCAAACCAGAAAAAACCCAGGATCTGTTCAACAAGTATGTGAAAAACGCGAAACTGTGAGCCTGATGAGGGCAAATCTTAGACCTAACCCAGACCTAAGATGCGTTATCCTCTAAAATATTTATCCAGACCAGGTTTCATTGAATGTTTCAGTGTGGTACCACCTTACTACGTGATCCAATCCAGAAATAGCCCAGGATCCGTTCAACAAGTATGTGAAGAATGCGAAAGTATGAGTCTGATGAGTGAAAATCCCATGCGTAATCTAGACTTAACATGCGTTACCCTCAAAAATATTGATCGAAACCTGGTTTAATCGACTGCTTCAGTGTGGTACCACATTACTATGTGATCCAAACCAGACAATAACCCAGGATCTGTTCAACGAGTATGTGAAGTGTGCGAAAGTATGCGTCTGATGAGGGCAAATCCCAGACCTATCCCAGACCTAACATGCGTTATCCTCTAAAATATTTATCAAGACCAGGTTTAGTTGATTGTATCAGTGTGGACCCATATTACTACGTGATCCAAACCAGAAAAAACACAGGATCCGTTCAAGAAGTATGTGAAGAATGCGAAAGTATGAGTCTGATGAGTGAAAAAACCAGGCCTGACCTAGACCTAACATGCGTTATCCTCTAAAATATTGAGCGAAACCAGGTTTAATTGACTGTTTCAGTGTTGTACCTCATTACTACGTGATGCAATCCAGAAAAAGCCCAGGATCTAGCCATCAAGTATGAGAAATATGCGAAAGAATGAGCCTGATGAGAGCAAATCCCAGACCTAACCTAGACCTAACATGAATTATTCTCTAAAATATTGGTCGAAACCAGGTTTAATTGACTGTTTCAGTGTGGTCCCACATTACTACGTGATCCAAACCAGAAAAAACCCAGGATCCGTTCAACAAGTATGTGAAGAATGCGAAAGTATGAGTCTGATGAGTGAAAATCCCAGGCCTAACCTAGACCTGACATGCGTTATCCTCAAAAATATTGATCGAAACCTGGTTTAATTGAATGTTTCAGTGTGGTACCACATTACTACGTGATCCAAACCAGAAAAAACCCAGGATCCGTTCAAGAAGTATGTGAAGAATGCGAAAGTATGAGTCCGATGAGTGAAAATCCCAGGCCTGACCTAGACCTAACATGCGTTATCCTCGAAAATATTGAGCGAAACCAGGTTTAATCGACTGTTTCAGTGTGGTACCACATTACTATGTGATCCAAACCAGAAAATAACCCAGGATCTGTTCAACGAGTATGTGAAGTGTGCGAAAGTATGAGTCTCATGAGGGCAAATCCCAGACCTATCCCAGACCTAACATGCGTTATCCTCTAATATATTTATCAAGACCAGGTTTAATTGACAGTTTTAGTGTGGTACCACATTACTACGTGATCCAAACCAGAAAAAACCCAGGATCCGTTCAACAAGTATGTGAAGAATGCGAAAGTATGAGTGCGATGAGTGAAAATCCCAGGCCTGCCCTAGACCTAACATGCGTTATCCTCTAAAATATTGAGCGAAACCAGGTTTAATGGACTGTTTCAGTATGGTACAACACTACTACGGGATACAAACCAGAAAAAACCCAGGATCTGTTCAACAAGTATGTGAAAAACGCGAAACTATGAGCCTGATGAGGGCAAATCCCAGACCTATCCCAGACCTAACTTGCGTTGTCCTCTAAAGTATTCATGGAAACCAGGTTTAATTGACTGTTTCAGTGTTGTACTTCATTACTACGTGATGCAATCCAGAAAAAGCCCAGGATCTAGCCATCAAGTATGAGAAATATGCGAAAGAATGAGCCTGATGAGAGCAAATCCCAGACCTAACCTAGACCTAACATGAATTATGCTCTAAAATATTGGTCGAAACTAGGTTTAATTGACTGTTTCAATGTGGTCCCACATTACTACGTGATCCAAACCAGAAAAAACGCAGGATCCGTTCAACAAGTATGTGAAGAATGCGAAAGTATGAGTCTGATGAGTGAAAATCCCAGGCCTAACCTAGACCTAACATGCGTTATCCTCAAAAATATTGATCGAAACCTGGTTTAATCGACTGCTTCAGTGTGGAACCACATTACTACGCGTTCCAAACCAGAAAAAACCCAGGATCAATTCAACAAGTATGTGAAAAACGCGAAAGTATTAGCCTGATGAGGGCAAATCCTAAACGTAACCCAGACCTAACATACGTTATCCTCTAAAATATTTATCAAGACCAGGTTTAATTGAATGTTTCAGCGTGGTACCACATTACTACGTGATACAATCCAAAAATAGCCCAGGATCTAGCCATGAAGTATGAGAAATATGCGAAAGTATGAGCCTGATGAGGGCAAATCCTAGACGTAACCCAGACCTAACATGCGTTATCCTCTAAAATATTGATCGCAACCAGGTTTAATGGACTGTCTCTGTGTGGTGCCACACAACTACGTGATCCAAACCAGAAAAAACCCAGGATCTGTTCAACAAGTATGTGAAAAACGCGAAAGTATGAGCCTGATGAGGGCAAATCCCAGACCTATCCCAGACCTAACTTGCGTTATCCTCTAAAATATTGATCGAAGCCAGGTTTAATTGACAGTTTCAGTGTGGTACCACATTACTACGTGATCCAATCCAGAAATAGCCCAGGATCTAGCCATGAAGTATGAGAAATATGCGAAATTATGAGCCTGACGAGGGCAAATCCTAGACCTAACCCAGACCTAACATGCGTTTTCCTCTAAAATATTGATCGAAACCTGGTTTAATCGACTGTTTCAGTGTGGTACCACATTACTATGTGATCCAAACCAGAAAATAACCCAGGATCTGTTCAAAGAGTATGTGAAGTGTGCGAAAGTATGAGTCAGATGAGGGCAAATCCCAGACCTAACCTAGACCTAACATGTGTTATCCTTTAAAATATTGATCCAAACCAGGTTTAATTGATTGTTTCAGTGTGGACCCACATTACTACGTGATCCAAACCAGAAAAAACCCAGGATCCGTTCAACAAGTATGTGAAGAATGCGAAAGTATGAGTCTGATGAGTGAAAAAACCAGGCCTGACCTAGACCTAACATGCGTTATCCTCTAAAATATTGAGCGAAACCAGGTTTAATGGACTGTTTCAGTGTGGTACCACACTACTACGGGATCCAAACCAGAAAAAACCCAGGATCTGTTCAACTAGTATGTGAAAAACGCGAAAGTATGAGCCTGATGAGGGCAAATCCCAGACCTATCCCAGACCTAACTTGCGTTATCCTCTAAAATATTGATCGACACCAGGTTAAATCGACTGTTTCAGTGTGGAACCACATTACTACGTGATCCAAACCAGAAAAAAACCCAGGATCTTGTCAACGAGTATGTGAAGTGTGCGAAAGTATGAGTCTGTTGAGGGCTAATCCCAGACCTATCCCAGACCTAGCTTGCGTTATTCTCTAAAATATTGATCGAAACCAGGTTTAATGGACTGTTTCAGTGTGGTACCACACTACTACGGGATCCAAACCAGAAAAAACCCAGGATCTGTTCAACTAGTATGTGAAAAACGCGAAAGTATGAGCCTGATGAGGGCAAATCCCAGACCTATCCCAGACCTAACTTGCGTTATCCTCTAAAATATTGATCGAAACCAGGTTTAATCGACTGTTTCAGTGTGGAACCACATTACTACGTGATCCAAACCAGAAAAAACCCGGGATCTGTTTAACAAGTAGGTGAAAAACGCGAAACTGCGAACCTGATGAGGGCAAATCTTAGACCTAACCCAGACCTAAGATGCGTTATCCTCTAAAATATTCATCCGAAACAGGTTTAATGGACTGTTTCTGTGTGGTGCCACACAACTACGTGATCCAAACCAGAAAAAACCCAGGATCCGTTCAACAAGTATGTGAAGAATGCGAAAGTACGAGTCTGATGGGTGAAAATCCCAGGCCTAACCTAGACCTAACTTGCGTTGTCCTCTAAAGTATTGATGGAAACCAGGTTTAATTGACTGTTTCAGTGTTGTACTTCATTACTACGTGATGCAATCCAGAAAAAGCCCAGGTTCTAGCCATCAAGTATGAGAAATATGCGAAAGAATGAGCCTGATGAGAGCAAATCCCAGACCTAACCTAGACCTAAAATGAATTATGCTCTAAAATATTGGTCGAAACCAGGTTTAATTGACTGTTTCAATGTGGTCCCACATTACTACGTGATCCAAACCTGAAAAAACGCAGGATCCGTTCAACAAGTATGTGAAGAATGCGAAAGTATGAGTCTGATGGGTGAAAATCCCAGGCCTAACCTAGACCTAACATGCGTTATCCTCAAAAATATTGATCGAAACCTGGTTTAATCGACTGCTTCAGTGTGGAACCACATTACTACGCGATCCAAACCAGAAAAAACCCAGGATCAATTCAACAAGTATGTGAAAAACGCGAAAGTATTAGCCTGATGAGGGCAAATCCTAAACGTAACCCAGACCTAACATACGTTATCCTCTAAAATATTTATCAAGACCAGGTTTAATTGAATGTTTCAGCGTGGTACCACATTACTACGTGATACAATCCAAAAATAGCCCAGGATCCAGCCATGAAGTATGAGAAATATGCGAAAGTATGAGCCTGATGAGGGCAAATCCTAGACCTAACCCAGACCTAACATGCGTTATCCTCTAAAATATTTATCAAGACCAGGTTTAATTGAATGTTTCAGTGTGGTACCACATTACTACGTGAACCAAACCAGAAAAAAACCCTGGATCTGATCAACGAGTATGTGAAGTGTGCGAAAGTATGAGTCTGATGAGGGCAAATCCCAGACCTATCCCAGACCTAACTTGCGATATCCTCTAAAATATTGATCGAAACCAGGTTTAATTGACAGTTTTAGTGTGGTACCACTTTACTACGTGATCCAAAGCAGAAAAAACCCTCGATCAGGTCAGCATGCATGTTAAAACTTGCGAAAGTATGAGCCTGATGAGGGCAAATCCCAGACCTATCCCAGACCTAACATGCGTTATCCTCTAAAATACTTATCAAGACCAGGTTTAATTGACAGTTTCAGTGTGGTACCACATTACTACGTGATCCAATCCAGAAATAGCCCAGGATCTAGCCATGAAGTATGAGAAATATGCGAAATTATGAGCCTGACGAGGGCAAATCCTAGACCTAACCCAGACCTAACATGCGTTTTCCTCTAAAATATTGATCGAACCCTGGTTTAATCGACTGTTTCAGTGTGGTACCACATTACTATGTGATCCAAACCAGAAAATAACCCAGGATCTGTTCAAAGAGTATGTGAAGTGTGCGAAAGTATGAGTCAGATGAGGGCAAATCCCAGACCTAACCAAGACCTAACATGTGTTATCCTCTAAAATATTGATCCAAACCAGGTTTAATGGAATGTTTCAGTGTGGTACCACATAACTATGTGATCCAAACCAGAAAATAACGCAGGATCTGTTCAACGAGTATGTGAAGTGTGCGAAAGTATGATGAAATATGCCTGATGAGGGCAAATCCCAGACCTATCCCAGACCTAACATGCGATATCCTCTAAAATATTTATCAAGACCAGGTTTAATTGATTGTTTCAGTGTGGACCCACATTACTACGTGATCCAAACCAGAAAAAACCCAGGATCCGTTCAACAAGTATGTGAAGAATGCGAAAGTATGAGTCTGATGAGTGAAAAAACCAGGCCTGACCTAGACCTAACATGCGTTATCCTCTAAAATATTGAGCGAAACCAGGTTTAATGGACTGTCTCAGTGTGGTACCACACTACTACGGGATCCAAACCAGAAAAAACCCAGGATCTGTTCAACTAGTATGTGAAAAACGCGAAAGTATGAGCCTGATGAGGGCAAATCCCAGACCTATCCCAGACCTAACTTGCGTTATCCTCTAAAATATTGATCGAAACCAGGTTTAATCGACTGTTTCAGTGTGGAACCACATTACTACGTGATCCAATCCAGAAAAAAACCCAGGATCTTGTCAACGAGTATGTGAAGTGTGCGAAAGTATGAGTCTGTTGAGGGCTAATCCCAGACCTATCCCAGACCTAGCCTGCGTTATCCTCTAAAATATTGATCGAAACCAGGTTTAATGGACTGTTTCAGTGTGGTACCACACTACTACGGGATCCAAACCAGAAAAAACCCAGGATCTGTTCAACTAGTATGTGAAAAACGCGAAAGTATGAGCCTGATGAGGGCAAATCCCAGACCTATCCCAGACCTAACTTGCGTTATCCTCTAAAATATTGATCGAAACCAGGTTTAATTGACAGTTTTAGTGTGGTACCACTTTACTACGTGATCCAAAGCAGAAAAAACCCTCGATCAGGTCAGCATGCATGTTAAAACTTGCGAAAGTATGAGCCTGATGAGGGCAAATCCCAGACCTATCCCAGACCTAACATGCGTTATCCTCTAAAATACTTATCAAGACCAGGTTTAATTGACAGTTTCAGTGTGGTACCACATTACTACGTGATCCAATCCAGAAATAGCCCAGGATCTAGCCATGAAGTATGAGAAATATGCGAAATTATGAGCCTGACGAGGGCAAATCCTAGACCTAACCCAGACCTAACATGCGTTTTCCTCTAAAATATTGATCGAACCCTGGTTTAATCGACTGTTTCAGTGTGGTACCACATTACTATGTGATCCAAACCAGAAAATAACCCAGGATCTGTTCAAAGAGTATGTGAAGTGTGCGAAAGTATGAGTCAGATGAGGGCAAATCCCAGACCTAACCAAGACCTAACATGTGTTATCCTCTAAAATATTGATCCAAACCAGGTTTAATGGAATGTTTCAGTGTGGTACCACATAACTATGTGATCCAAACCAGAAAATAACGCAGGATCTGTTCAACGAGTATGTGAAGTGTGCGAAAGTATGATGAAATATGCCTGATGAGGGCAAATCCCAGACCTATCCCAGACCTAACATGCGATATCCTCTAAAATATTTATCAAGACCAGGTTTAATTGATTGTTTCAGTGTGGACCCACATTACTACGTGATCCAAACCAGAAAAAACCCAGGATCCGTTCAACAAGTATGTGAAGAATGCGAAAGTATGAGTCTGATGAGTGAAAAAACCAGGCCTGACCTAGACCTAACATGCGTTATCCTCTAAAATATTGAGCGAAACCAGGTTTAATGGACTGTCTCAGTGTGGTACCACACTACTACGGGATCCAAACCAGAAAAAACCCAGGATCTGTTCAACTAGTATGTGAAAAACGCGAAAGTATGAGCCTGATGAGGGCAAATCCCAGACCTATCCCAGACCTAACTTGCGTTATCCTCTAAAATATTGATCGAAACCAGGTTTAATCGACTGTTTCAGTGTGGAACCACATTACTACGTGATCCAATCCAGAAAAAAACCCAGGATCTTGTCAACGAGTATGTGAAGTGTGCGAAAGTATGAGTCTGTTGAGGGCTAATCCCAGACCTATCCCAGACCTAGCCTGCGTTATCCTCTAAAATATTGATCGAAACCAGGTTTAATGGACTGTTTCAGTGTGGTACCACACTACTACGGGATCCAAACCAGAAAAAACCCAGGATCTGTTCAACTAGTATGTGAAAAACGCGAAAGTATGAGCCTGATGAGGGCAAATCCCAGACCTATCCCAGACCTAACTTGCGTTATCCTCTAAAATATTGATCGAAACCAGGTTTAATCGACTGTTTCAGTGTGGAACCACATTACTACGTGATCCAAACCAGAAAAAACCCAGGATCTGTTTAACACGTAGGTGAAAAACGCGAAACTGCGAGCCTGATGAGGTCAAATCTTAGACCTAACCCAGACCTAAGATGCGTTATCCTCTAAAATATTTATCCAAAACAGGTTTCATTGAATGTTTCAGTGTGGTACCACTTCACTACGTGATCCAATCCAGAAATAGCCCAGGATCTAGCCATGAAGTATGAGAAATATGCGATAGTAAGAGCCTGATGAGGGCAAATCCTAGACCTATCCCAGACCTAACTTGCGTTATCCTCTAAAATATTGATCGAAACCAGGTTTAATAGAATGTTTCAGTGTGGTACCACATTACTACGTGATCCAAACCAGAAAAAACCCAGGATCCGTTCAACAAGTATGTGAAGTGTGCGAAAGTATGAGTCTGATGGGTGAAAATCCCAGGCCTAACCTAGACCTAACATGCGTTATCCTCAAAAATATTGATCGAAACCTGGTTTAATCGACTGTTTCAGTGTGGAACCACATTACTACGCGATCCAAACCAGAAAAAACCCAGGATCAATTCAACAAGTATGTGAAAAACGCGAAAGTATTAGCCTGATGAGGGCAAATCCTAAACGTAACCCAGACCTAACATACGTTATCCTCTAAAATATTTATCAAGACCAGGTTTAATTGAATGTTTCAGCGTGGTACCACATTACTACGTGATACAATCCAAAAATAGCCCAGGATCCAGCCATGAAGTATGAGAAATATGCGAAAGTATGAGCCTGATGAGGGCAAATCCTAGACCTAACCCAGACCTAACATGCGTTATCCTCTAAAATATTTATCAAGACCAGGTTTAATTGAATGTTTCAGTGTGGTACCACATTACTACGTGAACCAAACCAGAAAAAAACCCAGGATCTGATCAACGAGTATGTGAAGTGTGCGAAAGTATGAGTCTGATGAGGGCAAATCCCAGACCTATCCCAGACCTAACTTGCGATATCCTCTAAAATATTGATCGAAACCAGGTTTAATTGACAGTTTTAGTGTGGTACCACTTTACTACGTGATCCAAAGCAGAAAAAACCCTCGATCAGGTCAGCATGCATGTTAAAACTTGCGAAAGTATGAGCCTGATGAGGGCAAATCCCAGACCTATCCCAGACCTAACATGCGTTATCCTCTAAAATACTTATCAAGACCAGGTTTAATTGACAGTTTCAGTGTGGTACCACATTACTACGTGATCCAATCCAGAAATAGCCCAGGATCTAGCCATGAAGTATGAGAAATATGCGAAATTATGAGCCTGGCGAGGGCAAATCCTAGACCTAACCCAGACCTAACATGCGTTTTCCTCTAAAATATTGATCGAACCCTGGTTTAATCGACTGTTTCAGTGTGGTACCACATTACTATGTGATCCAAACCAGAAAATAACCCAGGATCTGTTCAAAGAGTATGTGAAGTGTGCGAAAGTATGAGTCAGATGAGGGCAAATCCCAGACCTAACCTAGACCTAACATGTGTTATCCTCTAAAATATTGATCCAAACCAGGTTTAATGGAATGTTTCAGTGTGGTACCACATAACTATGTGATCCAAACCAGAAAATAACGCAGGATCTGTTCAACGAGTATGTGAAGTGTGCGAAAGTATGATGAAATATGCCTGATGAGGGCAAATCCCAGACCTATCCCAGACCTAACATGCGTTATCCTCTAAAATATTTATCAAGACCAGGTTTAATTGATTGTTTCAGTGTGGACCCACATTACTACGTGATCCAAACCAGAAAAAACCCAGGATCCGTTCAACAAGTATGTGAAGAATGCGAAAGTATGAGTCTGATGAGTGAAAAAACCAGGCCTGACCTAGACCTAACATGCGTTATCCTCTAAAATATTGAGCGAAACCAGGTTTAATGGACTGTCTCAGTGTGGTACCACACTACTACGGGATCCAAACCAGAAAAAACCCAGGATCTGTTCAACTAGTATGTGAAAAACGCGAAAGTATGAGCCTGATGAGGGCAAATCCCAGACCTATCCCAGACCTAACTTGCGTTATCCTCTAAAATATTGATCGAAACCAGGTTTAATCGACTGTTTCAGTGTGGAACCACATTACTACGTGATCCAATCCAGAAAAAAACCCAGGATCTTGTCAACGAGTATGTGAAGTGTGCGAAAGTATGAGTCTGTTGAGGGCTAATCCCAGACCTATCCCAGACCTAGCCTGCGTTATCCTCTAAAATATTGATCGAAACCAGGTTTAATGGACTGTTTCAGTGTGGTACCACACTACTACGGGATCCAAACCAGAAAAAACCCAGGATCTGTTCAACTAGTATGTGAAAAACGCGAAAGTATGAGCCTGATGAGGGCAAATCCCAGACCTATCCCAGACCTAACTTGCGTTATCCTCTAAAATATTGATCGAAACCAGGTTTAATCGACTGTTTCAGTGTGGAACCACATTACTACGTGATCCAAACCAGAAAAAACACAGGATCTGTTTAACACGTAGGTGAAAAACGCGAAACTGCGAGCCTGATGAGGTCAAATCTTAGACCTAACCCAGACCTAAGATGCGTTATCCTCTAAAATATTTATCCAAAACAGGTTTCATTGAATGTTTCAGTGTGGTACCACTTCACTACGTGATCCAATCCAGAAATAGCCCAGGATAGCCATGAAGTATGAGAAATATGCGATAGTAAGAGCCTGATGAGGGCAAATCCTAGACCTATCCCAGACCTAACTTGCGTTATCCTCTAAAATATTGATCGAAACCAGGTTTAATTGACTGTTTCAGCGTGGTACCACATTACTACGTGATACAATACAGAAACAGCCCAGGATCTAGCCATGAAGTATGAGAAATATGCGAAAGTATGAGCCTGATGAGGGCAAATCCTAGACGTAACCCAGACCTAACATGCGTTATCCTCTAAAATATTTATCAAGACCAGGTTTAATAGAATGTTTCAGTGTGGTACCACATTACTACGTGATCCAAACCAGAAAAAACCCAGGATCCGTTCAACAAGTATGTGAAGAATGCGAATGTATGAGTCTGATCAGTGAAAATCTTTGGCCTTACCAAGACCTAACTTGCGTTATCCTCTAAAATATTGATCGAAACCAGGTTTAATTGACTGTTTCAGCGTGGTACCACATTACTACGTGATACAATACAGAAACAGCCCAGGATCTAGCCATGAAGTATGAGAAATATGCGAAAGTATGAGCCTGATGAGGGCAAATCCTAGACGTAACCCAGACCTAACTTGCGTTATCCTCTAAAATATTGATCAAGACCAGGTTTAATTGACTGTTTCAGTGTTGTACTTCATTACTACGTGATGCAATCCAGAAATAGCCCATGATCTAGCCATGAAGTATGAGAAATATGCGAAATTATGAGCCTGACGAGGGCAAATCCTAGACCTAACCCAGACCTAACATGCGTTTTCCTCTAAAATATTGACCGAAACCTGGTTTAATCGACTGTTTCAGTGTGGTACCACATTACTATGTGATCCAAACCAGAAAATAACCCAGGATCTGTTCAAAGAGTATGTGAAGTGTGCGAAAGTATGAGTCAGATGAGGGCAAATCCCAGACCTAACTTAGACCTAACATGTGTTATCCTCTAAAATATTGATCCAAACCAGGTTTAATGGAATGTTTCAGTGTGGTACCACATAACTATGTGATCCAAACCAGAAAATAACGCTGGATCTGTTCAACGAGTATGTGAAGTGTGCGAAAGTATGATGAAATATGCCTGATGAGGGCAAATCCCAGACCTATCCCAGACCTAACATGCGTTATCCTCTAAAATATTTATCAAGACCAGGTTTAATGGACTGTTTCAGTGTGGTACCACACTACTACGTGATCCAAACCAGAAAAAACCCAGGATCCGTTCAACAAGTATGTGAAGTGTGCGAAAGTATGAGCCTGATGAGGGCAAATCCTAGACCTAACCCAGACCTAACATGTGTTATCCTCTAAAATATTTATCAAGACCAGGTTTAATTGAATGTTTCAGTGTGGTCCCACATTAGTACGTGATCCAAACCAGAAAAAACCCAGGATCCGTTCAACAAGTATGTGAACAATGCGAAAGTATGAGTGCGATGAGTGAAAATCCCAGACCTAACCCAGACCTAAGATGCGTTTTCCTCTAAAATATTTATCCAAAACAGGTTTCATTGAATGTTTCAGTGTGGTACCACTTTACTACGTGATCCAATCCAGAAATAGCCCAGGATCTAGCCATGAAGTATGAGAAATATGCGATAGTAAGAGCCTGATGAGGGCAAATCCTAGACCTATCCCAGACCTAACTTGCGTTATCCTCTAAAATATTGAGCGACACCAGGTTTAATCGACTGTTTCAGTGTGGTACCACATTACTATGTGATCCAAACCAGAAAATAACCCAGGATCTGTTCAACGAGTATGTGAAGTGTGCGAAAGTATGAGTCTGATGAGTGAAAATCCCAGGCCTAACCTAGACCTAACATGCGTTATCCTCAAAAATATTGATCGAAACCTGGTTTAATCGACTGTTTCAGTGTGGTACCACTTAACTACGTGATCCAATCCAGAAATAGCCAAGGATCTAGCCATGAAGTATGAGAAATATGCGAAAGTATGAGCCTGATGAGGGCAAATCCTAGACCTAACCCAGACCTAACATGTGTTATCCTCTAAAATATTTATCAAGACCAGGTTTAATTGAATGTTTCAGTGTGGTACCACATTACTACGTGATCCAAACCAGAAAAAACCCAGGATCCGTTCAAGAAGTATGTGAAGAATGCGAAAGTATGAGTGCGATGAGTGAAAATCCCAGGCCTGACCTAGACCTAACATGCGTTATCCTCTAAAATATTGAGCGAAACCAGATTTAATCGACTGTTTCAGTGTGGTACCACATTACTATGTGATCCAAACCAGAAAATAACCCAGGATCTGTTCAACGAGTATGTGAAGTGTGCGAAAGTATGAGTCTCATGAGGGCAAATCCCAGACCTATCCCAGACCTAACATGCGTTATCCTCTAATATATTTATCAAGACCAGGTTTAATTGACAGTTTTAGTGTGGTACCACATTACTACGTGATCCAAACCAGAAAAAACCCAGGATCCGTGCAACAAGTATGTGAAGAATGCGAAAGTATGAGTGCGATGAGTGAAAATCCCAGGCCTGCCCTAGACCTAACATGCGTTATCCTCTAAAATATTGAGCGAAACCAGGTTTAATGGACTGTTTCAGTATGGTACAACACTACTACGGGATCCAAACCAGAAAAAACCCAGGATCTGTTCAACAAGTATGTGAAAAACGCGAAAGTATGAGCCTGATGAGGGCAAATCCCAGACCTATCCCAGACCTAACTTGCGTTGTCCCCTAAAGTATTGATGGAAACCAGGTTTAATTGACTGTTTCAGTGTTGTACTTCATTACTACGTGATGCAATCCAGAAAAAGCCCAGGATCTAGCCATCAAGTATGAGAAATATGCGAAAGAATGAGCCTGATGAGAGCAAATCCCAGACCTAACCTAGACCTAACATGAATTATGCTCTAAAATATTGGTCGAAACCAGGTTTAATTGACTGTTTCAATGTGGTCCCACATTACTACGTGATCCAAACCAGAAAAAACGCAGGATCCGTTCAACAAGTATGTGAAGAATGCGAAAGTATGAGTCTGATGAGTGAAAATCCCAGGCCTAACCTATACCTAACATGCGTTATCCTCAAAAATATTGATCGAAACCTGGTTTAATCGACTGTTTCAGTGTGGAACCACATTACTACGTGATCCAAACCAGAAAAAACCCAGGATCAGTTCAACAAGTATGTGAAAAACGCGAAAGTATTAGCCTGATGAGGGCAAATCCTAAACGTAACCCAGTCCTAACATACGTTATCCTCTAAAATATTTATCAAGACCAGGTTTAATTGAATGTTTCAGCGTGGTACCACATTACTACGTGATACAATCCAAAAATAGCCCAGGATCTAGCCATGAAGTATGAGAAATATGCGAAAGTATGAGCCTGATGAGGGCAAATCCTAGACCTAACCCAGACCTAACATGCGTTATCCTCTAAAATATTTATCAAGACCAGGTTTAATTGAATGTTTCAGTGTGGTACCACATTACTACGTGAACCAAACCAGAAAAAAACCCAGGATCTGATCAACGAGTATGTGAAGTGTGCGAAAGTATGAGTCTGATGAGGGCAAATCCCAGACCTATCCCAGACCTAACTTGCGATATCCTCTAAAATATTGATCGAAACCAGGTTTAATTGACAGTTTTAGTGTGGTACCACATTACTACGTGATCCAAAGCAGAAAAAACACTCGATCAGGTCAGCATGCATGTTAAAACTTGCGAAAGTATGAGCCTGATGAGGGCAAATCCCAGACCTAACCCAGACCTAACATGCGTTATCCTCTAAAATATTGAGCGAAACCATGTTTAATGGACTGTTTCAGTGTGGTACCACACTACTACGGGATCCAAACCAGAAAAAACCCAGGATCTGTTCAACAAGTATGTGAAAAACGCGAAAGTATGAGCCTGATGAGGGCAAATCCCAGACCTATCCCAGACCTAACTTGCGTTGTCCTCTAAAGTATTGATGGAAACCAGGTTTAATTGACTGTTTCAGTGTTGTACTTCATTACTACGTGATGCAATCCAGAAAAAGCCCAGGATCTAGCCATCAAGTATGAGAAATATGCGAAAGAATGAGCCTGATGAGAGCAAATCCCAGACCTAACCTAGACCTAACATGCGTTATCCTCTAAAATATTGATCGCAACCAGGTTTAATGGACTGTTTCTGTGTGGTACCACACTACTACGTGATCCAAACCAGAAAAAACCCAGGATCTGTTCAACAAGTATGTGAAAAACGTGAAAATATGAGCCTGATGAGGGCAAATCCCAGACCTATCCCAGACCTAACTTGCGTTATCCTCTAAAATATTGATCGAAACCAGGTTTAATTGACTGTTTCAGTGTGGTCCCACATTACTACGTGATGCAAACCAGAAAAAACCCAGGATCCGTTCAACAAGTATGTGAAGAATGCGAAGGTATGAGTTTGATGAGTGAAAATCCCAGGCCTAACCTAGACCTAACATGCGTTATCCTCAAAAATATTGATCGAAACCTGGTTTAATCGACTGTTTCAGTTTGGTACCACATTACTATGTGATCCAAACCAGAAAATAACCCAGGATCTGTTCAACGAGTATGTGAAGTGTGCGTAAGTATGAGTCTGATGAGGGCAAATCCCAGACCTATCCCAGACCTAACTTGCGTTATCCTCTATAATATTTATCAAGACCAGGTTTAATTGAAAGTTTCAGCGTGGTACCACATTACTACGTGATACAATCCAGAAATAGCCCAGGATCTAGCCATGAAGTATGAGAAATATGCGTGTTAGGGGGAGGATGTTTGAAAATATCGAGGGGCAATCAACTCGAATTAAACTCTGTCGTGGTAAACCTTCACGCACAAGAGTGTTCACTCTTTTCCCGTTCCAATCAGCCTCGTTTCGATCCGGCTCGAAGGACCTTATGTTAGGGGGAGGAGGTTTGAAAATACCTCGCCTAACGGGGGTCCGGATCTCGAGGGAAGGAACAGACGGAGAATAAGCGAGACAATTATAATTTTGTTTTCGCCGGATCGCCTTATGCGGCCGAGCCGTTTATTTGGTCGGTGTAGGTTTTTTGACAATCGGCCGTCTGCCAGACGATCTGTGTTGCGGCCCGTGTTGTTACCCTGAAACAGAAAGAGATACGACTAGGCGTTAAATACCTGTCGACGTGAGTCACGTCGCTTGTCTTTCTCTCTTTGGTACGCTCCTGGTCGGTGCTTGTCGCACCTAGGAGCGGGAATCTCTGCCGCCGCGATACGCAGCTAAGCTAGTGGACTGTACGTGTGTGAGCGTTCCCTTTAAACCGGGAATCGCTCGCTTTCTTCCAATTAGGGAATTTCCTCTCGGTTTTCTGTTCGACTGCAACACTTGATTGTCGCAGGAGAGGCTGCCTAGAGGGAGGTTGTAAGGCTCCAACCGTCACCCGGTCCTCGGCCCCTTACCGTCTTCGTATGCGTGTGTACGGAACACGATGCGGTGCAGTCTTTCAATGGCGTATAGGACGTCTTACTATTGAGACTGGCACCACGACGCCTTGTGAGTCGCGTTCTACGCGCAGTGACCGTACAAGACTGGCGATCAGAGAACAACGCTCTGGCATTCGCCGGAAGCTGGGCTTAGAATAACTCGTCCCACGCTCCGACTGGAAGGCGGCATGTCCACCCAAGGTATTTACGCCAATAAGGCTCCTTTAGGTGGTTGTAAGACCGTTCGATTGAATCAAGGGAGGATCGAGTCTTAATCTCGATACCTCTCGCACGACCGCTGTTTGCAGCGATACGCGGAAAATTCGGGAACTCGATGATACCAAAGAGTTTCCCGCAGTCTTTAATCGGGTCGTACTCACGACCGAATCGATTAACTGGTTTGATTCGACAACCGGAATTACACGCAGTTTACTGGGGGCAGTTTGCTTACGCAAGCTAATCCCGTAAAGCTGCGGCTATACGTCGGTTGCCCGTTTTGTGAAAGTTCGAATAACTCGAACTTTCAACGTCGCGTGGGAATCAACCGCTAGAACCCGAGAATTTTCTTTATGCCTTTTTTTTCGTAATTTTTTCGAATGCTCGAATAACTCGAAGCAATTCGAATATTGTGAGGGCCTGTTGAATTTCAACGAATGCTCGAATAACTCGAAGCAATTCGGAATATTTTAAATTAGGTAAAGCGTGATCGTTTATCGATTCGCGCTTGGCAGGCTCTCGTTTGCAAGTGACGGACGAGCACGAGCTGCCGAAAAGTACGCGTAAGAGAGGGGGAATCCTCCGACGCGCGGCGCTGTCGCCGTGGCTCTCGTCCGTCTTTTTCTAACATGTAATTATCGCACCTTCTCTATGGTCGAGCGTTTAACCGAAAAGTTCGAAATCGAACGTTACTGTACTGCTCGCGTGACTTACAGAAAAACTCAAGGAGCGAGAGTTTTTCTGCTGCCTTCTGTTTCGAGTCGCGGACGCGTCGACCTAAAATGTTCTGGTCGGTCGCGTATATTGAAAACAAAGCGGATTAACGGCTAATTACGGGTTTAAATAAATCCAATTAACTCGATCTTTAAACAATGCGAAAGTATGAGCCCGATGAGGGCAAATCCTAGACCTAACCCAGACCTAACATGCGTTATCCTCTAAAATATTTATCAAGACCAGGTTTAATTGAATGTTTCAGTGTGGTACCACATTACTACGTGAACCAAACCAGAAAAAAACCCAGGATCTGATCAACGAGTATGTGAAGTGTGCGAAAGTATGAGTCTGATGAGGGCAAATCACAGACCTATCCCAGACCTAACTTGCGATATCCTCTAAAATATTGATCGAAACCAGGTTTAATTGACAGTTTTAGTGTGGTACCACTTTACTACGTGATCCAAAGCAGAAAAAACCCTCGATCAGGTCAGCATGCATGTTAAAACTGCGAAAGTATGAGCCTGATGATGGCAAATCCCACACCTATCCCAGACCTAACATGCGTTATCCTCTAAAATATTTATCAAGACCAGGTTTAATTGAATGTTTCAGTGCGGAACCACATTACTACGTGATGCAATCCAGAAAAAGCCTAGGATCTAGCCATCAAGTATAAGAAATATGCGAAAGAATGAGCCTGATGAGGGCAAATCCTAGACCTAACGCAGACCTAACATGCGTTATCCTCTAAAATATTGAGCGAAACCAGGTTTAATGGACTGTTTCTGTGTGGTACCACACTACTACGTGATCCAAACCAGAAAAAACCCAGGATCTGTTCAACAAGTATGTGGAAAACGCGAAAGTATGAGCCTGATGAGGGCAAATCCCAGACCTATCCCAGACCTAACTTGCGTTATCCTCTAAAATATTGATCGAAACCAGGTTTAATTGACTGTTTCAGTGTGGTCCCACATTACTACGTGATGCAAACCAGAAAAAACCCAGGATCCGTTCAACAAGTATGTGAAGAATGCGAAAGTATGAGTTTGATGAGTGAAAATCCCAGGCCTAACCTAGACCTAACATGCGTTATCCTAAAAAATATTGATCGAAACCTGGTTTAATCGACTGTTTCAGTGTGGTACCACATTACTATGTGATCCAAACCAGAAAATAACCCAGGATCTGTTCAACGAGTATGTGAAGTGTGCGAAAGTATGAGTCTGATGAGGGCAAATCCCAGACCTATCCCAGACCTAACATGCGCTATCCTCTAAAATATTTATCAAGACCAGGTTTAGTTGATTGTTTCAGTGTGGTCCCACATTACTTCGCGATCCAAACCAGAAAAAACCCAGGATCCGTTCAACAAGTATGTGAAAAACGGGAAAGTATGAGCCTGATGAGGGCAAATCCCAGACCTATCCCAGACCTAACTTGCGTTATCCTCTAAAATATTTATCAAGACCAGGTTTAATTGATTGTTTCAGTGTGGTCCCACATTACTACGTGATCCAAACCAGAAAAAACCCAGGATCCGTTCAACAAGTATGTGAAGAATGCGAAAGTATGAGTCTGATGAGTGAAAATCCCAGGCCTGACCTAGACCTAACATGCGTTATCCTCTAAAATATTGAGCGAAACCAGGTTTAATGGACTGTTTCAGTGTGGTACCACACTACTACGTAATCCAAACCAGAAATAGCCCAGGATCTAGCCATGAAGTATGAGAAATATGCGAAAGTATGAGCCTGATGAGGGCAAATCCTAGACCTATCCCAGACCTAACTTGCGTTGTCCTCTAAAATATTGATGGAAACCAGGTTTAATTGACTGTTTCAGTGTTGTACTTCATTACTACGTGATGCAATCCAGAAAAAGCCCAGGATCTAGCCATCAAGTATGAGAAATATGCGAAAGAATGAGCCTGATGAGAGCAAATCCCAGACCTAACCTAGACCTAACAAGAATTATTCTCTAAAATATTGGTCGAAACCAGGTTTAATTGACTGTTTCAGTGTGGTCCCACATTACTACGTGATCCAAACCAGAAAAAACCCAGGATCCGTTCAACAAGTATGTGAAGAATGCGAAAGTATGAGTTTGATGAGGGAAAATCCCAGGCCTAACCTGGACCTAACATGCGTTATCCTCAAAAATATTGATCGAAACCTGGTTTAATCGACTGTTTCAGTGTGGTACCACATTACTATGTGATCCAAACCAGAAAATAACCCAGGATCTGTTCAACGAGTATGTGAAGAATGCGAAAGTATGGGTCTGATGAGTGAAAATCCCAGACCTAACCTAGACCTAACATGCGTTATCCTCTAAAATATTGGTCCAAACCAGGTTTAATGGACTGTTTCAGTGTGGAACCACACTACTACGTGATCCAAACCAGAAAAAACCCAGGATCTGTTCAACAAGTATGTGAAAAACGCGAAAGTATGAGCCTGATGAGGGCAAATCCCAGACCTATCCCAGACCTAACTTGCGTTGTCCTCTAAGATATTGATGGAAACCAGGTTTAATTGACTGTTTCAGTGTTGTACTTCATTACTACGTGATGCAATCCAGAAAAAGCCCAGGATCTAGCCATCAAGTTTGAGAAATATGCGAAAGAATGAGCCTGATGAGAGCAAATCCCAGACCTAAACTAGACCTAACATGAATTATTCTCTAAAATATTCATCGAAACCAGGTGTAATTGATTGTTTCAGTGTGGTCCCACATTACTACGTGATCCAAACCAGAAAAAACCCAGGATCCGTTCAACAAGTATGTGAAGAATGCGAAAGTATGAGTCTGATGAGGGCAAATCCCATACCTATCCCAGACCTAATTTGCGTTGTCCTCTAAAATATTGTTCGAAACCAGGTTTAATCGACTGTTTCAGTGTGGTACCTCATTACTACGTGATCCAAACCAGAAGAAACCCAGGATCAGTTCAACAAGTATGTGAAAAACGCGAATGTATGAGCCTGATGAGGGCCAATCCCAGACCTATCCCAGACCTAACTTTTTTTTTTTCTTTTTTTTTTTTGTCGTGGGGAAAATCTTCGAAAGACTCACTCCCGCCTCTTTGGGGAGAGGCGGGGGGGTTGTGTGGGATTCCCAGCGCCCGTAGAATGACGGGCACGGGACCTACCCACTAAAAACCCCACGGTGACCCTTCCGCACGATTTGGGAGGATACCGGGAATCGCTCGAAGCATTCTTCCGGTATCCTTCCCGTGCCCGCGCTTTGCGCCCATCCCCGGGGGGGGGGGGGGACAAACGGTCCACCCGGTAGACACTCTGTCTCATAGCGGCAGGACGGGGCCACTCCATCCCACCGCGATCCGTCCCGGGGCCGCATTTAGTGGCGGGCTGCGAGCCCCAACTCGCAACCGCCTGCGACCCCGTTTCTACCCCTCGGCGGCCGGGAGCTCATGGCCGCTCCAGGCCACCGAGGGTGCCTCCCCGTGGGCCGAACCCACCCGGTCCGACCCATCGCCGCCTGGCGGGAGGAGGCTCCCCTCAGGGCCCCCCTCCCAGCCAGGGTCATCCGCCGCGCAAAGGCCGTCGCCCGCGACGCCTGGCGCCCGGGCGACGCCCTCGCGCCACCATACGAGCGCGAGCCTCAGCGCGCCGCTGAAGCTTGCGCTCCCTTCCCGCGGCCTCCTTCTGCAGCATTACGGTCTCGCAGAAGGAGGCCACGGCCCTCCACTTCCTCTCGCTGCCGAGCATGGCGCGCACCACACCCGACAGCGAGACATCCCGCCCTATGACGCCGACCAGGACACGGCGCTCCCCCTCCCACGCTGGGCATACCTGGAGGGTATGATCAGCCGTGTCCTGCTCGGCGTCACAATGGCAGCAACGCGCCGTCGGCTCCTTCCCTATCCGGCTCAGGTACCTTCCGAAGCTTCCATGCCCGGAAAATACCTGTGCCATCCGGTAAGTAAGGCTTCCATGGCCTCTGTCCAGCCACTCACACAGCAGTGGCCGAACAGCCCCGACTGTCCGGTGCCCCGCAGTTGGCACGGCCAACCGCTCCTGCCACGCGAGCACCACGAACTGCCGGGCCTGGCGCTTCAAATCGCCCCAAGCAGGTTCCTGCTCTCCCGGGACCGCCCCCACTCCCGCGCGACGGTCGACACGATGGCGATACATCATCGCGTGCGACCGCGCGAGGAGATCCATGGGCGGCATCCCTGCAAGGACCGTCGCCGCCTCATGCGACACGGTCCGGTAGCCGCGGACGACCCTCAGCGCCATCCGCCTCTGCACCCGACGCAGCATCGTCATGCTGCGCCGGGAGGCCGCCAGGTCGTCCGCCCAGACGGCGGCCCCGTATAGGGCCACCGACTGAACCATTGCCACATAGAGGCGGCGAACTCGTCCCGCCGGGCCCCCCAGGTTGGGGAGGATCCGGCCTAAAGCCGAGACCATCCTGTCCAACCGGGGAACCAGGCAGCGGAAATGCTCCTCGAAGCGCCAGTGGCTATCGAGGATCAACCCCAGATACCTCATCCGGGGCTTCACCTCGATATCAGCCCCACCCACCCGGATCAGAGGGGGTGGCGGATCCTGCCGAGGTGAGTGGAACGCTATCACCTCGGTCTTATGGACCGCCACCGTCATCCCCATCCCCCTGATCCGGTCGACGACGCGTTGAGCCCCCTCCTCGGCGAGGGCTTGGCCCTCCCCCACTGAGCCCCGACGGCCAGCACCAGTGTGTCATCTGCGTAACACACGGCACTGACGCCGTCGGGGAGGTCGGCCCGCAACACCGCGTCGTACGCGATGTTCCACAGGAGTGGCCCAAGGACCGACCCCTGCGGAACCCCGCAGTAGACCTCCCTTCGCATATCACCATTCCGGCCCGGATACTCGATCCACCTGCCGCGGAGATAATCCCCGACGACTGCCCTGAGACACGGGGGTACCCGATGATATTCGAGCCCCCTCCGTATCTCCCCCCAGGGAAGGGTGTTAAACGCGTTGGCAATATCCAGCGATACCGCCAATGCCACCCCTCCCCGGGAGACGGCCGACTCCAAGAGGACCCTGACCCGACTGATCGCGTCGACCGTCGACCGGACCCCCCGGAAACCGTACTGGCAGTCGGCCAGGCCCGGAGCACCCCGTGACAGGTGCTCGACGAGGCGGGCAGCAATCACTCGCTCGAAGAGCTTGCCCACCTCGTCGAGGGGACAGATGGGCCGGTATGCGGATGGAGACTCCGCGGGCCGACCCTCCTTCCGGAGGAGGACCATCCTCGCCACCTTCCAACTGGGGCGGAATCGCCCGTCCCTCAGGCATCGGTTAAACAACCGCCTGAGGTCGGCCCCAAGGACGCCGTGGGTTAAGACCCAAACCCGGCCAGGCACACCATCCGGACCCGGGGCCGTGTTACGCGCCCCGAGCCGTATGATTGCTGCGGCCAGCTCCCCCTGCGTGACCCCCGGCTCGGCCACCCACTCCAACGGGGCCGTCGCCTCTGCCGGAGGACGTGGTCCCATCTCCCCAATTGGGAAGAGAGTATTGACCACGCCCTCCAGCAGCCGGGGGTCAAGACCCTCGGTGACGGGGGGCGCCCACGGGCGGAGCTTGTTCAGCACCACCTCATAAGGGCGCCCCAAAGGGTCGTCATCAAGGGTCTCGAGGAGCTCCTTCCATGCCCGGGTCTTGGCCCGTTTGATGGCGAGCTGCAGAGCCATCCGCGACATGCGGTATGCCTCATACAGGTCATCTGTCCTCGCTCGCGCCACGCTATCGTCTCTCCGTAGACGACGGCGCGCGCGGGTGTACTGGCGTCGGGCGCGGACACTCGCGTCTCGCATTTCTGCGATCGCGGCCGACCACCAGTACACCGCCCGGCGAGGTGAAGCCCGCCCGATCCGGGGCATCGCCGCGTCACATATGTTCGCGACCATCCCCCCGAGCCGGGCGACCTCCTCCTCTATACTCGGCAACTCGGCCGCCCTCTGCGGCCAAGTTGCAGCGAGGGCAGCTGCCATCAGGGCATCCTTGTTCAGGCGCCGAAGCGCCCAGCGGCGCGGTGGGTAACCACCCGGACGGTGGTGTCGGGATGCATCCCCCGCGGCGGCAGAGACCTCCATCCGGATATACCGGTGATCCGAGAGTGTCTCTGCCCCCGCGACCACGTGCCATCCCGACACCATGTGCACGGCGTTGGGGGTCGCGAATCCAACATCCACGATAGACCCCCCATATCGCCGCACACACGTGTGCTCCGACCCCCGGTTTAGTAACCGAAGGTCGAGTCCGGCCGCCCAGTCGCCCAGGATCCCGCCGCGAACGGAAGTCCTGGGGGACCCCCACGCCACCGACTTGGCGTTGAAGTCTCCCAGGACCAGCACCGGCCGGGCCGCGCAGCGCTGCACGCATGCCGCGACCTCGGCTAGGTACTGCTCGAACGCGACGTGACCGCTGCGAGGCGATATGTAGCACCCCACCACGGCGACTCCCCCCCAGTCCACGGCGACGAATCCTCGACCGCGTTCCAGCATGGAGAACGGCGGGGACCCGTCGCCACCTCCCCATACCGTCGCCACCAAGCCGTCCGCGTCGCCCACCCAATGAGGGTGATCAGGGACGCGGTACGGCTCGGCGGCGACAGCCAGGCCAACCCCCACTCCGCGAGGACTTGGGACATCATATCCTGTGCCGCGCGGCAGTGGTTGAGGTTGGCCTGGAGGAGGAGGCGGGGCGCCATTAATTACCGACCGCCCCAGCCTCCTCCCGGCTGTCCGTACCCGTGGCACCGTCCACCTCCATGGTGGACGATGCCACCGCCCGCGGCGCCGGAGTCAGGACGGCCCGCCTCTTCCTCTCCTTCCGGGAGGGGGGAGAGCACTTCCTGCTCCCCACTCTGTGGTCGGCTGGCATCCCCCTGTCCGCACATAGCGGGCAGTGGAGGGCCGCCGAGCACTGGCTCGCGCGGTGGTCCTCTGCCCCGCAACGGTAACATTGACCGCTGCGGTCCACCGACGAGGTGCACCACTGCCTCACACGCCCCAATTCGAGGCAGCGGTGACACTGGAGCGGGCGCGGCGCGAGTATCTCCATTCGCGCCGAAACCCACCCCACCAAAACCCTCCCGGATTCCGCCAATTTATGGGCAACGGGGAGGGGGCAGCGGGCCCACACGGACCCCAGGCCGGAAGGAGATCTGCGGATCTCCCCGACCCGCAAATCCCCCTCAGGGCTTTCCCCCGCCCTTGCTAGGGCACGCGCCACGTCCTCCGCGGTGGCCGAGTCGTCCAGCCCACACACGCGCATCTCCGTGCGCTTCGTGGGCCGGGTGACCCGGACACCCCGCTCGCCCAGCTGCTCCCGGAGCCTCTGGGCGAGTCGGTCGGCCTTCACGCCGCCGTCTGGACCGGGGATCTCCAGCAGGAGACCCCCAGTCACGGCCCGCTTCGCCCTGACGGAAGCGATGCCAAGCTCTTCAGGGACACATAGTCCCTGGCGAGCCGCATCGCCTCCGCGAGGGTCAGGTCGCCCCCCTGCGCAGCGGTCAGCGCTACCGTTGCCGTTTTAGGGGGGCGGTCTAGTCGCGCCTTCGCGGCCTTTCCTTTGGCCGCGGGTGGCGGGGGCTGAGGCAGCGCCTGCGAGGCCTTCCTCGACGCCCTCCTCGCCCTTCGCCCCACCACCTCGCTCCACGACACCCCCCCTTGGGGCGGTGCCGCGGAGGATGCGGGAACCGGGACCACGGGTACGCTTCCCCCCTTGGGGGTCACGATCCGAGGCCCCGGAGCCGCCACGGTGGGCGGAGCCATCGCTCCCCCCACCTTCGCCTTCCCCGGCCGTGCTGGCACTGGTCGGGGTGGCACCACCCTCCCACCGACCGCTCTTCCGGGGAGGAGCTCCTCCCGGAAGGCGGCCAGCTTCTTCTCAATCATGTCCCCTATCTTCCTCAGGAGATCGTCCTCTGAGGAGGACGGGGACCTCTGCGCGGGCGGAGTGCGTGTGGAAGGGCCCGTGGAGGCCCGCACCACCTCTGCCGCACTCCGCTTTCTAACGGCCGCAGGAGGGCGCGGCGTAGGAGGAGGGAGGACAGGAGGGAGGGCCGCGCTGTTCCAGCGCGCCTCTGCCCTCATCCTCCCACGTCGCTCCTCCTCCAACAGGAGCTGCAGACGGGCGTTCCGCCCGCTTAGCTGCCGCGCCGCGTCCCTCATCATTTGGGCAGCCTCCCTCAGAGTCTCTGCCCCGCCGCTGTTCTGCCCCTTAAAAGAGCAGGCAGCGGCCACTTTCTCCACTCGTCTCAGGGACGAGGATATCCTCTCCGATATCTCCTCGGTCACCTCGTCCCTGAGGCAGCTCATCCGGACAACCGGGCTAATCGCCCTGCCCACTTCAATGACGGCCTGCCCCGTCATCTTTCTCTTGGAGCCTATAAGGCTCCTGGTGGAGGAGAAGGACGAGACTGACGCAGTCTCGTCGTCCGCCTCCACCCTCCACGAAGCCGGGCCAGGCGCTGGAGGCGGCGCGAGCGCCGTCACTCCAGTCCCAACACCGCTTTCCTCCTCCCCCTCTGACTTACCCCGTCCCATCCCCGTTTTAATTTTATACTCCATATTATTATCCCAGACCTAACTTGCGTTATCCTCTAAAATATTGATCGAAACCTGGTTTAATCGACTGTTTCAGTGTGGTACCACATTACTAAGTGATCCAAACCAGAAAAAACCCAGGATCCGTTCAACAAGTATGTGAAAAACGCGAAAGAATGAGCCTGATGAGAGCAAATCCCAGACCTAACCTAGACCTTACATGCGTTATCCTCTAAAATATTGAGCGAAACCAGGTTTAATGGACTGTTTCAGTGTGGTACCACACTACTTCGTAATCCAAACCAGAAAAAACGCAGGATCTGCTCAACAAGTATGTGAAAAACGCTAAACTGTGAACCTGATGAGGGCAAATCTTAGACCTAACCCAGACCTAAGATGCGTTAACCTCTAAAATATTTATCCAGACCAGGTTTCATTGAATGTTTCAGTGTGGTACCACTTTACTACGTGATCCAATCCAGAAATAGCACAGGATCTAGCCATGAAGTATGAGAAATATGCGAAAGTAAGAGCCTGATGAGGGCAAATCCTAGACCTATCCCAGACCTAACTTGCGTTATCCTCTAAAATATTGATCGAAACCAGGTTTAATTGACTGTTTCAGCGTGGTACCACATTACTACGTGATACAATCCAGAAACAGCCGAGGATCTAGCCTTGAAGTATGAGAAATATGCGAAAGTATGAGCCTGATGAGGGCAAATCCTAGACCTAACCCAGACCTAACATGCGTTATCCTCTAAAATATTTATCCAGACCAGGTTTCATTGAATGTATCAGTGTGGTACCACTTTACTACGTGATCCAATCCAGAAACAGCCCAGGATCTAGCCTTGAAGTATGAGAAACATGCGAAAGAATGAGCCAGATGAGAGCAAATCCCAGACCTAACCTAGACCTAACATGAATTATTCTGTAATATATTGATCGAAACCAGGTTTAATTGACTGTTTCAGTGTGGTCCCACATTACTGCGTGATCCAAACGAGAAAAAACCCAGGATCCGTTCAACAAGAATGTGAAGAATGCGAAAGTATGAGTCTGATTAGTGAAAATCTCAGGCCTAACCTAGACCTAACATGCGTTATCCTCTAAAATATTGATCGAAACATGGTTTAATCGACTGTTTCAGTGTGGTACCACATTACTACGTGATCCAATCCAGAAATAGCACAGGATCTAGCCATGAAGTATGAAAAATATGCGAAAGTATGACCCTGATGAGGGCAAATCATAGACCTATCCCAGACCTAACTTGCGTTATCCTCTAAAATATTGATCGAAACCAGGTTTAATTGACTGTTTCAGCGTGGTACCACATTACTACGTGATACAATCCAGAAGCAGCCCAGGATCTAGCCTTGAAGTATGAGAAATATGCGAAAGTATGAGCCTGATGAGGGCAAATCCTAGACCTAACCCAGACCTAACATGCGTTATCCTCTAAAATATGTATCAAGACCAGGTTTAATTGATTGTTTCAGTGTGGTCCCACATTACTACGTGATCCAAACCAGAAAAAACCCAGGATCTGTTCAACATGTATGAGAAATATGCGAAAGAATGAGCCTGATGAGAGCAAATCCCAGACCTAACATAGACCTAACATGAATTATTCTCTAAAATATTGATCGAAATCAGGTTTAATTGACTGTTTCAGTGTGGTCCCACATTACTACGTGATCTAAACCAGAAATAACCCAGGATCCGTTCAACAAGTATGTGAAGAATGCGAAAGTATGAGTCTGATGAGTGAAAATCCCAGGCCTAACCTAGACCTAACATGCGTTATCCTCTAAAATATTGATCCAAACCAGGTTTAATGGACTGTTTCAGCGTGGTACCACGCTACTACGTGATCCAAACCAGAAAAAACCCAGGATCTGTTCAACAAGTATGTGAAAAACGCGAAAGTATGAGCCTGATGAGGGCAAATCCCAGACATATCCCAGACCTAACTTGCGTTGTCCTCTAAGATATTGAGGGAAACCAGGTTTCATTGACTGTTTCAGTGTTGTACTTCATTACTACGTGATGCAATCTAGAAAAAGCCCAGGATCTAGCCATCAAGTATGAGAAATATGCGAAAGAATGAGCCTGATGAGAGCAAATCCCAGACCTAACCTAGACCTAACATGAATTATTCTCTAAAATATTGATCGAAGCCAGGTTTACTTGACTGTTTCGGTGTGGTCCCACATTACTACGTGATCCAAACCAGAAAAAAACGAGGATCCGTTCAACAAGTATGTGAAGAATGCGAAAGTATGAGTCCGATGAGTGAAAATCCCAGGCCTAACCTAGACCTAACATGCGGTATCCTCTAAAATATTTATCCAGAGCAGGTTTCATTGAATGTTTCAGTGTGGTACCACTTTACTACGTGATCCAATCCAGAAACAGCCCAGGATCTAGCCATGAAGTATGAGAAACATGCGAAAGAATGAGCCAGATGAGAGCAAATCCCAGACCTAACCTAGACCTAACATGAATTATTCTGTAATATATTGATCGAAACCAGGTTTAATTGACTGTTTCAGTGTGGTCCCACATTACTACGTGATCCAAACGAGAAAAAACCCGGGATCCGTTCAACAAGAATGTGAAGAATGCGAAAGTATGAGTCTGATCCCCTCAGGGGCTGCCAGCCTTTCAGCTGCAGTACGGGCTTAACGAACCCGGGGTACCCGAGTCATACACACACCGTAAGCCTCCTGTTGGTCGTCACAACGACCCATTCACAATTCCCTATTGGTTTTGAGAATGGTACGTGACGGCAGGAGGAACGGGGGTCTTGGCTTAACCGCCTGGGCCACGAGTATGGCGACTCTATAAAATCGCCCTCCAATCCTAAGCTATGGTGCGCGGCGATGGGATGCATGGTTGGGGGAGAAGGCCCAATCCCAAGCGACCACCTCCGGGGAACCTGCCGAACCCCCGGAGTATATAGGCTTACCCGGGTAAGGCGGCTCTGCCCGGGCGGACCTTTTCTCCCGACCTGCTCGTGGGAATATTATGGAGTTCAATATTAAAACGGGGATGGGACGGGGTAAGTCAGAGGGGGAGGACGAAGGCGGTGTTGGGACTGGAGTGACGGCGCTCGCGCCGCCTCCAGCGCCTGGCCCGGCTTCGTGGAAGGTGGAGGAGGACGACGAGACTGCGTCAGTCTCGTCCTTCTCCTCCACCAGGAGCCTCAGAGGCTCTAAGAGGAAGAGGGCGGGGCAGGCCGTCGTCGAGGTGGGCGGGGCGATGAGCCCGTCGGTGAGGCTGAGTTGCCTCAGGGACGAGGTGACCGAGGAGATATCGGAGAGGATCTCCTCGTCCCTGAGGCGGCTGGAGAAAGTCGCCGCTGCCTGCGCCTTTAAGGGGCAGAAAAGCGGTGGCGCGGAGGCCCTGAAGGCCGCGGCGGAGGAAATGAGGGAGGCGGCGCGGGAGCTCAGAGGGCGGAACGCCCGTCTACAGCTCCTGTTGGTTTAACTCCGCCGAGGGACGCGGCGGTGGAGGAGCGACAGGGGAGGAGGAGGGCAGAGGCGCTGTGGAACAGCGCGGCCCTCCCTCCCATCCTCCCTCCTCCTCCACCGCCGCGTCCCTCGGCGGAGTTAAACAAGCGGAGTGCGGCGGCAGTGGTGCGGGGCACCGCGGGCCCCTCTACCCGCACTCCGCCCGTGAAGAAGTCCCCGTCCTCCTCAGAAGACGATCTTCTCAGGAGGATTGGGGACATGATTGATGGCAAGCTGGCCGCCTTCCGGGAGGAGCTCCTCGCCGGAAGAGCGGTCAGCTGGAAGGCGGTGCCTCCCCGACCTGTTCCGGTACAGTCGGGGAAGGCAAAGAAGGGCGGAGTGAAGGCTCCGCCCAGCGTTGCGGCACCAGGGCCCCGGGTCGCGACCCCCAAGCGGGGTGGTGTACCCGTGGTCGCGGTGGTCGCGTCCTCCACAGCACCCTCCCAAGGGGGGGTGGCGTGGAGTGAGGTGGTGGGGCGGAAGGCGAAGCGGGCGGCGAGGAAGGCCTCGCAACCGCAGCCTCCGCCTCCGCCGGCGGCGGCCAAGGTAAAGGCCGCGAAGGTCGGGAAGGCACGACCAGGTCGTCCCCCGAAAACGGCAGCGGTGACGCTGACCGTTGCGCAGGGGGGCGACCTGACCCTCGCGGAGGCGATGCGGCTTGCCAGGGAGAATATCTCCCTGGAAGAGCTGGGCATCGCCTCCGTGAGGGCGAAGAGGGCCGTGACCGGGGGTCTCTTGCTGGAGATCCCCGGTGCAGAAGGCGGCGCGAAGGCGGATCGTCTCGCCCAGAGGCTCCGGGAGCAGTTGGGCGAGCGAGGTGTCCGGGTCGCCCGGCCCACGAAGCGCACGGAGATGCGCGTTTGTGGGCTGGACGACTCGGTCAGCGCACAGGATGTGTCCCGTGCCCTTGCGAGGGCGGGGGACTGTCCTGTGGAGGACCTGCGGATCGGAGAGATCCGCAGGTCGCCCTTCGGCCTCGGGTCGGTGTGGGCCCGGTGCCCCCTCTCCGCCGCCCGTAAGGTGGCGGAATCCGGGAGGGTGATGGTGGGGTGGGTTTCGGCGCGAGTGGAAATCCTCGCGCCGCGCCCGCTCCAGTGTCACCGCTGCCTCGAATTGGGGCACGTGAGGCAGTGGTGCACCTCGCCGGTGGACCGCAGCGGTCAGTGTTACCGCTGCGGTGCCAAAGAGCACCGTGCGAGCCAGTGCTCGGCGGCCCCCCACTGCCCGCTGTGTGCGGACATGGGGAGGCCAGCCGATCACAGGGTGGGGAGCAAGAAGTGCTCCCCCCCCTCCCGGAAGGAGAGGAAGAGGCGGGCTGCACCGGCTCCGGTGCCGAGGGCGGTGGCATCGTCCTCCATGGAGGTGGACGGTGCTACGGGGACGGACGGCCGGGAGGAGGCTGGCGCGGCCATTAATTAATGCCGCCCCGCCTCCTCCTCCAGGCCAACCTCAACCACTGCCGCGCGGCACAGGACTTGATGTCCCAAGTCCTCGCGGGGTGGGGGGTTGGCCTGGCGGTCGCCGCCGAGCCGTACCGCGTCCCTGATCACCCTCATTGGGTGGGCGACGCGGACGGCTTGGTGGCGACGGTATGGGGAGGGGGCGACGGGTCCCCACCGTTCTCCTTGTTGGAGCGCGGTCGGGGATTCGTCGCCGTGGACTGGGGGGGAGTCGCTGTGGTGGGGTGCTACATTTCGCCCCGTAGCGGTCACGCTGCGTTTGAGCTGTACTTGGCCGAGGTCGCGGCATGCGTGCAGCGCTGCGCGGCTCGGCCGGTGCTGGTCCTGGGGGATTTTAATGCCAAGTCGGTGGCTTGGGGATCCCCCAGGACCTCCGTTCGCGGCGGGATCCTGGGCGATTGGGCGGCGGGGCTCGACCTCCGGGTATTGAACCGGGGGTCGGAGCACACATGCGTGCGGCGATATGGGGGGTCCATCGTGGATGTTGGATTCGCGACCCCCAACGCTGTGCGCATGGTGTCGGGTTGGCACGTGGTCGCGGGGGCAGAGACACTCTCCGATCACCGGTACATCCGGATGGAGGTCTCTGCCGCCGCGAGTGCATCCCGACACGGCCGCCTGCGTGGCACCCCACCACGCCGCTGGGCGCTTCGGCGCCTGGACAAGGACGCCCTGATGGCAGCTGCCCTCGCTGCAACTTGGCCGCAGGGAGCGGCCGAGTTGCCGAGCATAGAGGGGGAGGTCGCCCGGCTCGGAGCATTGGTCGCGGGTATTTGCGACGCGGCGATGCCTCGGGTCGGGCGGGCTTCTCCTCGCCGGGCGGTGTACTGGTGGTCGGACGCGATCGCGGAGTTGCGAGTCGCGACTGTCCGCGCCCGACGCCAGTACACCCGCGCGCGCCGTCGTCAACGTACAGGCGACGGCGTGGCGCGAGCGAGGGCAGCTGATGACCTGTATGGAGCATACCGCGTGGCGCGGGTTGCTCTGCAGGTCGCCATCAAACGGGCCAAGACCCGGGCATGGAAGGAGCTCCTCCAGACCCTTGATGACGATCCATGGGGGCGCCCTTATGAGGTGGTGCTGAACAAGCTCCGCCCGTGGGCGCCCCCCGTCACCGAGGGTCTTGACCCCCGGCTGCTGGAGGACGTGGTCAATACACTCTTCCCAATTGGGGAGAGGGGACCGCGTCCTCCGGCGGTGGCGGCTGTCCCAGTGGAGTGGACGGCCGAGCTGGGGGTCACGCAGGAGGAGCTGGCAGCGGCCATCAGACGGCTCGGGGTTCGTAACACGGCCCCGGGTCCGGATGGTGTGCCCGGCCGGGTTTGGGTCTTGACCCAGGGCGTCCTTGGGGCCGACCTCAGGCGGTTGTTCGACCGCTGCCTGAGGGACGGGCGATTCCCCCCCAGTTGGAAGGTGGCGAGGATGGTCCTCCTCCGGAAGGAGGGTCGGCCCGCGGAGTCTCCCTCCGCATACCGGCCCATTTGTCTCCTCGACGAGGTGGGCAAGCTCTTCGAGCGGGTGATTGCTGCCCGCCTGGTCGAGCACCTGTCGCGGGGTGATCCCGGTCTTGCCGACTGCCAGTTCGGTTTCCGGGGGGGCCGATCGACTATCGACGCGATAGGTCGTGTGAGGGCCCTCTCGGGGGCGGCCGTCTCCCGGGGAGGGGTGGCATTGGCAATATCCTTGGATATTGCCAATGCCTTTAACACCCTCCCCTGGGAAGAGATAAGGAGGGGACTCGAATATCATCGGGTCCCCCCTTGTCTCAGGGCGGTCGTCGGGGATTATCTCCGCGGCAGGTGGATCGAGTATCCGGGCCGGGATGGTGATATGCGGAGGGAGGTGTACTGCGGTGTTCCGCAGGGGTCGGTCCTCGGGCCACTCCTGTGGAACATCGCGTACGACTCGGTGTTGCGGGCCGGCCTCCCCGACGGCGTCAGCACGGTGTGTTATGCGGATGACACACTGGTGCTGGCCGTCGGGGCGCACTGGGGGAGGGCCATGCGTCGCGCGGAGGAGGGGTCGCAACGCGTCGTCGACCGGATCAGGGGGATGGGGATGACGGTGGCGGTCCATAAGACCGAGGTGATTGCGTTTCATTCACCTCGGCAGGATCCGCCACCCCCTCTGATCCGGGTGGGTGGGGCTGACATCGAGGTGAAGCCCCAGATCAGGTATCTAGGGCTGATCCTCGATAGCCACTGGCGTTTCGAGGAGCATTTCCGCTGCCTGGTGCCCCGGTTGGAAAGGATGGTTGCGGCTCTGGGCCGGATCCTGCCCAACCTGGGGGGCCCGGCGGGCCGAGTTCGTCGCCTCTATGTGGCAATGGTCCAGTCGGTGGCCCTATACGGGGCCCCCGTCTGGGCGGACGACCTGGCTGCCTCCCGGCGCAGCATGACTATGCTGCGTCGGGTGCAGAGGCGCATGGCGCTCAGGGTCGTCCGCGGGTATCGGACCATGTCACATGAGGCGGCGACGGTTCTAGCGGGGATGCCGCCCATGGACCTGCTCGCGCGGTCGCACGCGGTGATGTACCGGCACCGCGTCGACCGTCGCGCGGGGGTGGGGGCGGTCCCGGGCGGGCAGGAACCTGCTTGGGGCGATTTGAAGCGCCAGGCCCGGCAGTCCGTGTTGCTCGCGTGGCAGGAGCGGCTGGCTCTGCCAACCGCGGGGCACCGGACTGTCGGGGCGGTTCGGCCACTCCTGAAGGAGTGGCTGGACAGAGGCCATGGCAGCCTCACCTACCGGATGGCACAGGTATTTTCCGGGCATGGCAGCTTCGGAAGATACCTGTGCCGGATAGGGAAGGAGCCGACGGCGCGTTGCTGCCACTGCGACGCTGAGCAGGACACGGCGGATCATACCCTGGTGGTATGCCCCGCGTGGGAGGGGGAGCGCCGTGTCCTGGTCGGCGTCGTCGGGCGGGATGTCTCGCTGCCGGGCGTGGTGCGCGCCATGCTCGGCAGCGAGGAGAAGTGGAGGGCCGTGGCCTCCTTCTGCGAGAACGTAATGTTGCAGAAGGAGGCCGCGGGGAGGGAGCGCGAGCTTCAGCGGCGCGCTGAAGCTCGCGCTCGTGCGGTGGCCCGAGGTCGTCGCCCGGTCGCGAGGCGTCGCGGGCGGCCGCCTCGGCGTGGCGGATGACCTAGGCTGGGAGGGGGGTCCTGAGGGGACCCTCCTCCCGCCAGGCGGCGCCGGGTCGGACCGGTTGGGGGTAGGAGTGCCTCCCCCTACCGGTCCGACGCAAGGGGAGGCACCCTCGGCGGTCTGGTGCGGCCATGAACGCCCGGCCGACGAGGGGTGGAAACGGGGTCGCGGGCGGTTGCGAGTTGGGGCTCGCAGCCGCCACTAAACGCGGCCCCGGGACGGATAGCGGCGGGATGGAGTGGCCCCGTCCCGCCGCTATGAGGCAGTGTGTCTACTGGGGGGACCGATTGTCCCCCCGGGGGATGGGCGCGAAAGCGCGGGCACGGGGAGGATACCGGACGAATGCTTCGAGCGATTCCCGGTATCCTCCCAAAGCGTGCCGAAGGGTCACCGTGGGGTTTTTAGTGCGTAGGTCCCGCGCCTGTCGTTGTACTGGCGCGGGGAATCCCACACACCCCTCCCACCTCTCCCCAAGGAGAAGGGAGGGAGTCTTTCGAAGATTTTCCCCACGACAAAAAAAAAAAAAAAAAAAAAAACAAAAAAGTATGAGTCTGATGAGTGAAAATCTCAGGCCTAACCTAGACCTAACATGCGTTATCCTCTAAAATATTGATCGAAACCTGGTTTAATCGACTGTTTCATTGTGGTACCACATTACTATGTTATCCAAACCAGAAAATAACCCAGGATCTGTTCAAGGAGTATGTGAAGTGTTGCGAAAGTATGAGTCTGATGAGGTCAAATCCGAGACCTAACCCAGACCTAACATGCGTTAGCCTCTAAAATATTTATCAAGACCTGGTTTAATTGAAAGTTTCAGTGTGGTACCACATCACTACGTGATGCAATCCAGAAAAAGCCCAGGATCTAGCCATCAAGTTTGAGAAATATGCGAAAGAATGTGCCTGATGAGAGCAAATCGCAGACCTAACCTAGACCTAACATGAAATATTCTCTAAAATATTGACCGAAACCAGGTTTAATTGACTGTTTCAGTGTGGTCCCACATTACTACGTGATCCAAACCAGAAAAAAACCAGGATCCGTTCAACAAGTATGTGAAGAATGCGAAAGTATGAGTCCGATGAGTGAAAATCCCAGGCCTAACCTAGACCTAACATGCGTTATCCACAAAAATATTGATCGAAACCTGGTTTAATCTACTGTTTCAGTGTGGTACCACATTACTATGTGATCCAAACCAGAAAATAACCCAGGATCTGTTCAACAAGTATGTGAAAAACGCGAAAGTATGAGTCTGATGAGGTCAAATCCCAGACCAATCCCAGACTTAAATTGCGTTATCCTCTAAAATATTGATCGAAACCAGGTTTAATCGACTGTTTCAGTGTGGTACCACACTACTACGTGATCCAAACCATAAAAAACCCAGGATCTAGCCATCAAGTATGAGAAATATGCGAAAGAATGAGCCTGATGAGAGCAAATCCCAGACCTAACCTAGACCTTACATGCGTTATCCTCTAAAATATTGAGCGAAACCAGGTTTAATGGACTGTTTCAGTGTGGTACCACACTACTTCGTGATCCAAACCAGAAAAAACCCAGGATCTGTTCAACAAGTATGTGAAAAACGCTAAACTGTGAGCCTGATGAGGGCAAATCTTAGACCTAACCCAGACCTAAGATGCGTTAACCTCTAAAATATTTATCCAGACCAGGTTTCATTGAATGTTTCAGTGTGGTACCACTTTACTACGTGATCCAATCCAGAAATAGCAGAGGATCTAGCCATGAAGTATGAGAAATATGCGAAAGTAAGAGCCTGATGAGGGCAAATCCTAGACCTATCCCAGACCTAACTTGCATTATCCTCTAAAATATTGATCGAAACCAGGTTTAATTGACTGTTTCAGCGTGGTACCACATTACTACGTGATACAATCCAGAAACAGCCGAGGATCTAGCCTTGAAGTATGAGAAATATGCGAAAGTATGAGCCTGATAAGGGCAAATCCTAGACCTAACCCAGACCTAACATGCGTTATCCTCTAAAATATTTATCAAGACCAGGTTTAATTGATTGTTTCAGTGTGGTCCCACATTACTACGTGATCCAAACCAGAAAAAACCCAGGATCTGTTCAACATGTATGGGAAATATGCGAAAGTATGAGCCTGATGAGAGCAAATCCCAGACCTAACATAGACCTAACATGAATTATTCTCTAAAATATTGATCAAAACCAGGTTTAATTGACTGTTTCAGTGTGGTCCCACATTACTACGTGATCTAAACCAGAAATAACCCAGGATCCGTTCAACAAGTATGTGAAGAATGCGAAAGTATGAGTCTGATGAGTGAAAATCCCAGGCCTAACCTAGACCTAACATGCGTTATCCTCTAAAATATTGATCCAAACCAGGTTTAATGGACTGTTTCAGCGTGGTACCACACTACTACGTGATCCAAACCAGAAAAAACCCAGGATCTGTTCAACAAGTATGTGAAAAACGCGAAAGTATGAGCCTGATGAGGGCAAATCCCAGACATATCCCAGACCTAACTTGCGTTGTCCGTTAAGATATTGATGGAAACCAGGTTTCATTGACTGTTTCAGTGTTGTACTTCATTACTACGTGATGCAATCTAGAAAAAGCCCAGGATCTAGCCATCAAGTATGAGAAATATGCGAAAGAATGAGCCTGATGAGAGCAAATCCCAGACCTAACCTAGACCTAACATGAATAATTCTCTAAAATATTGATCGAAGCCAGGTTTAATTGACTGTTTCAGTGTGGTCCCACATTACTACGTGATCCAAACCAGAAAAAAACCAGGATCCGTTCAACAAGTATGTGAAGAATGCGAAAGTATGAGTCCGATGAGTGAAAATCCCAGGCCTAACCTAGACCTAACATGCGTTATCCTCAAAAATATTGATCGAAACCTGGTTTAATCAACTGTTTCAGTGTGGTACCACATTACTATGTGATCCAAACCAGAGAATAACCCAGGATCTGTTCAACAAGTATGTGAAAAACGCGAAAGTATGAGCCTGATGAGGGCAAATCATAGACCTAACCCAAACCTAACATGCGTTATCCTCTAAAATATTTATCAAGACCAGGTTTAATTGAATGTTTCAGTGTGGTGCCACATTACTACGAGAACCAAACCAGAAAAAACCCAGGATCCGTTCAACAAGTATGTGAAGAATGCGAAAGTATGAGTCTGATCAGTGAAAATCTCAGGCCTTTTTTTTTTTTTTTTTTTTTTTTTTTTGTCGTGGGGAAAATCTTCGAAAGACTCCCTCCCACCTCCTTGGGGAGAGGTGGGAGGGGTGTGTGGGATTCCCCGCGCCCGTACAACGACAGGCGCGGGACCTACCCACTAAAAACCCCACGGTGACCCTTCGGCACGCTTTGGGAGGATACCGGGAATCGCTCGAAGCATTCTTCCGGTATCCTCCCCGTGCCCGCGCTTTCGCGCCCATCCCCCGGGGGGACAATCGGTCCCCCCAGTAGACACACTGCCTCATAGCGGCGGGACGGGGCCACTCCATCCCGCCGCTATCCGTCCCGGGGCCGCGTTTAGTGGCGGCTGCGAGCCCCAACTCGCAACCGCCCGCGACCCCGTTTCCACCCCTCGGCGGCCGGGCGTTCATGGCCGCACCAGACCGCCGAGGGTGCCTCCCCTTGCGTCGGACCGGTAGGGGGAGGCACTCCTACCCCCAACCGGTCCGACCCGGCGCCGCCTGGCGGGAGGAGGGTCCCCTCAGGACCCCCCTCCCAGCCTAGGTCATCCGCCACGCCGAGGCGGCCGCCCGCGACGCCTCGCGACCGGGCGACGACCTCGGGCCACCGCACGAGCGCGAGCTTCAGCGCGCCGCTGAAGCTCGCGCTCCCTCCCCGCGGCCTCCTTCTGCAACATTACGTTCTCGCAGAAGGAGGCCACGGCCCTCCACTTCTCCTCGCTGCCGAGCATGGCGCGCACCACGCCCGGCAGCGAGACATCCCGCCCGACGACGCCGACCAGGACACGGCGCTCCCCCTCCCACGCGGGGCATACCTCCAGGGTATGATCCGCCGTGTCCTGCTCAGCGTCGCAGTGGCAGCAACGCGCCGTCGGCTCCTTCCCTATCCGGCACAGGTATCTTCCGAAGCTGCCATGCCCGGAAAATACCTGTGCCAGCCGGTAGGTGAGGCTGCCATGGCCTCTGTCCAGCCACTCCTTCAGGAGTGGCCGAACAGCCCCGACAGTCCGGTGCCCCGCGGTTGGCAGAACCAGCCGCTCCTGCCACGCGAGCAACACGGACTGCCGGGCCTGGCGCTTCAAATCGCCCCAAGCAGGTTCCTGCCCGCCCGGGACCGCCCCCACCCCCGCGCGACGGTCGACGCGGTGCCGGTACATCACCGCGTGCGACCGCGCGAGCAGGTCCATGGGCGGCATCCCCGCTAGAACCGTCGCCGCCTCATGTGACATGGTCCGATACCCGCGGACGACCCTGAGCGCCATGCGCCTCTGCACCCGACGCAGCATAGTCATGCTGCGCCGGGAGGCAGCCAGGTCGTCCGCCCAGACGGGGGCCCCGTATAGGGCCACCGACTGGACCATTGCCACATAGAGGCGACGAACTCGGCCCGCCGGGCCCCCCAGGTTGGGCAGGATCCGTCCCAGAGCCGCAACCATCCTTTCCAACCGGGGGACCAGGCAGCGGAAATGCTTCTCGAAACGCCAGTGGCTATCGAGGATCAGCCCCAGATACCTGATCTGGGGCTTCACCTCGATGTCAGCCCCACCCACCCGAATCAGAGGGGGTGGCGGATCCTGCCGAGGTGAATGAAACGCAATCACCTCGGTCTTATGGACCGCCACCGTCATCCCCATCCCCCTGATCCGGTCGACGACACGTTGCGACCCCTCCTCCGCGCGACGCATGGCCCTCCCCCAGTGCGCCCCGACGGCCAGCACCAGTGTGTCATCCGCATAACACACCGTGCTGACGCCGTCGGGGAGGCCGGCCCGCAACACCGAGTCGTACGCGATGTTCCACAGGAGTGGCCCGAGGACCGACCCCTGCGGAACACCGCAGTACACCTCCCTCCGCATATCACCATCCCGGCCCGGATACTCGATCCACCTGCCGCGGAGATAATCCCCGACGACCGCCCTGAGACAAGAGGGGACTCGATGATATTCGAGTCCCCTCCTTATCCCTTCCCAGGGGAGGGTGTTAAAGGCATTGGCAATATCCAAGGATATTGCCAATGCCACCCCACCCCTGGAGACGGCCGCCTCCGAGAGGGCCCTCACACGACCTATCGCGTCGATAGTCGATCGGCCCCCCCGGAAACCGAACTGGCAATCGGCCAGACCGGGATCACCCCGCGACAGGTGCTCGACGAGGCGGGCAGCAAACACACGCTCGAAGAGCTTGCCCACCTCGTCGAGGAGACAAATGGGCCGGTATGCGGAGGGAGACTCCGCGGGCCGACCCTCCTTCCGGAGGAGGACCATCCTCGCCACCTTCCAACTGGGGGGGAATCGCCCGTCCCTCAGGCAGCGGTCGAACAACCGCCTGAGGTCGGCCCCAAGGACGCCCTGGGTCAAGACCCAAACCCGGCCGGGCACACCATCCGGACCCGGGGCCGTGTTACGAACCCCGAGCCGTCTGATGGCCGCTTCCAGCTCCTCCTGCGTGACCCCCAGCTCGGCCGTCCACTCCACTGGGACAGCCGCCGCCGCCGGAGGACGCGGTCCCCTCTCCCCAATTGGGAAGAGTGTATTGACCACGTCCTCCAGCAGCCGGGGGTCAAGACCCTCGGTGACGGGGGGCGCCCACGGGCGGAGCTTATTCAGCACCACCTTATATGGGCGCCCCCATGGATCGTCATCAAGGGTCTGGAGGAGCTCCTTCCATGCCTGGGTCTTGGCCCGTTTGATGGCGACCTGCAGAGCAACCCGCGCCACGCGGTATGCTCCATACAGGTCATCAGCTGCCCTCGCTCGCGCCACGCCGTCGCCTGTACGTTGACGACGGCGCGCGCGGGTGTACTGGCGTCGGGCGCGGACAGTCGCGACTCGCAACTCCGCGATCGCGTCCGACCACCAGTACACCGCCCGGCGAGGAGAAGCCCGCCCGACCCGTGGCATCGCCACGTCGCAAATACCCGCGACCAATGCCCCGAGCCGGGCGACCTCCTCCTCTATGCTCGGCAACTCGGCCGCTCCCTGCGGCCAAGTTGCAGCGAGGGCAGCTGCCATCAGGGCGTCCTTGTCCAGGCGCCGAAGCGCCCAGCGGCGTGGTGGGGTGCCACGCAGGCGGCCGTGTCGGGATGCACTCGCGGCGGCAGAGACCTCCATCCGGATGTACCGGTGATCGGAGAGTGTCTCTGCCCCCGCGACCACGTGCCTACCCGACACCATGCGCACGGCGTTGGGGGTCGCGAATCCAACATCCACGATGGACCCCCCATATCGCCGCACGCATGTGTGCTCCGACCCCCGGTTCAATACCCGGAGGTCGAGCCCCGCCGCCCAATCGCCCAGGATCCCGCCGCGAACGGAGGTCCTGGAGGATCCCCAAGCCACCGACTTGGCATTAAAATCCCCCAGGACCAGCACCGGCCGGGCCGCGTAGCGCTGCACGCACGCCGCGACCTCGGCCAAGTACAGCTCGAACGCAGCGTGACCGCTACGGGGCGAAATGTAGCACCCCACCAAAGCGACTCCCCCCAGTCCACGGCGACGAATCCCCGACCGCGCTCCAACAAGGAGAACGGTGGGGACCCGTCGCCCCCTCCCCATACCGTCGCCACCAAGCCGTCCGCGTCGCCCACCCAATGAGGGTGATCAGGGACGCGGTACGGCTCGGCGGCGACCGCCAGGCCAACCCCCCACTCCGCGAGGACTTGGGACATCAAGTCCTGTGCCGCGCGGCAGTGGTTGAGGTTGGCCTGGAGGAGGAGGCGGGGCGGCATTAATTAATGGCCGCGCCAGCCTCCTCCCGGCCGTCCGTCCCCGTAGCACCGTCCACCTCCATGGAGGACGATGCCACCGCCCTCGGCACCGGAGCCGGTGCAGCCCGCCTCTTCCTCTCCTTCCGGGAGGGGGGGGAGCACTTCTTGCTCCCCACCCTGTGATCGGCTGGCCTCCCCATGTCCGCACACAGCGGGCAGTGGGGGGCCGCCGAGCACTGGCTCGCACGGTGCTCTTTGGCACCGCAGCGATAACACTGACCGCTGCGGTCCACCGGCGAGGTGCACCACTGCCTCACGTGCCCCAATTCGAGGCAGCGGTGACACTGGAGCGGGCGCGGCGCGAGGATTTCCACTCGCGCCGAAACCCACCCCACCAACACCCTCCCGGATTCCGCCACCTTACGGGCGGCGGAGAGGGTGCACCGGGCCCACACCGACCCGAGGCCGGAGGGCGACCTGCGGATCTCTCCGATCCTTATGTCCTCCACAGGACAGTCCCCCGCCCTCGCAAGGGCACGGGACACATCCTGTGCGCTGACCGAGTCGTCCAGGCCACAAACGCGCATCTCCGTGCGCTTCGTGGGCCGGGCGACCCGGACACCTCGCTCGCCCAGCTGCTCCCGGAGCCTCTGGGCGAGACGATCCGCCTTCGCGCCGCCTTCTGCACCGGGGATCTCCAGCAAGAGACCCCCGGTCACGGCCCTCTTCGCCCTCACGGAGGCGATGCCCAGCTCTTCCAGGGAGATATTCTCCCTGGCAAGCCGCATCGCCTCCGCGAGGGTCAGGTCGCCCCCCTGCGCAACGGTCAGCGTCACCGCTGCCGTTTTTGGGGGACGACCTGGTCGTGCCTTCCCGACCTTCGCGGCCTTTACCTTGGCCGGCGGCGGCGGAGGCGGAGGCTGCGGTTGCGAGGCCTTCCTCGCCGCCCGCTTCGCCTTCCGCCCCACCACCTCACTCCACGCCACCCCCCCTTGGGAGGGTGCTGTGGAGGACGCGACCACCGCGACCACGGGTACACCACCCCCCTTGGGGGTCGCGACCCGGGGCCCTGGTGCCGTAACGCTGGGCGGAGCCTTCACTCCGCCCTTCTTTGCCTTCCCCGACTGTACCGGAACAGGTCGGGGAGGCACCGCCTTCCTGCTGACCGCTCTTCCGGTGAGGAGCTCCTCCCGGAAGGCGGCCAGCTTGCCATCAATCATGTCCCCAATCCTCCTCAGAAGATCGTCTTCTGAGGAGGACGGGGACTTCTTCACGGGCGGAGTGCGGGTGGAGGGGCCCGCGGTGCCCCGCACCACTGCCGCCGCACTCCGCTTATTTACCTCCGCCGAGGGACGCGGCGGTGGAGGAGGAGGGAGGATGGGAGGGACGGCCGCGCTGTTCCACAGCGCCTCTGCCCTCCTCCTCCCCTGTCGCTCCTCCTCCAACAGGAGCAGCAGGCGGGCGTTCCGCCCTCTGAGCTCCCGCGCCGCCTCCCTCATTTCCTCCGCCGCGGCCTTCAGGGCCTCCGCGCCACCGCTTTTCTGCCCCTTAAAGGCGCAGGCAGCGGCGACTTTCTCCACCCGCCTCAGGGACGAGGAGATCCTCTCCGATATCTCCTCGGTCACCTCGTCCCTGAGGCAACTCAGCCTCACCGACGGGCTCATCGCCCCGCCCACCTCGACGACGGCCTGCCCCGTCCTCTTCCTCTTAGAGCCTATGTGGCTCGTGCTGGAGGAGAAGGACGAGACCGACGCCGTCTCGTCGTCCTCCTCCACCCTCCACGAAGCCGGACCTGGCGCTGAGTGGGGCGCGAGCGCCGCCACCCTAACCCCAACCCCGTCTCCGTCCTCCCCAACCGACAAAACCCGCCCCATCCCCATCTTATTTTCTGTGTCCATAATAGTCCCACGAGATGGTCGGAAATAAAGGTCCACCCGGGCAGAGCCGCCTTACCCGGGTAAGCCTAATACTCCGGGGGTTCGGCAGGTTCCCCGGAGGTGGTCGCTTGGGATTGGGCCTTCTCCCCCAACCATGCATCCCATCGCCGCGCACCATAGCTTAGGATTGGAGGGCGATTTTATAGAGTCGCCATACTCGTGGCCCAGGCGGTTAAGCCAAGACCCCCGATCCTCCTGCCGTCACGTACCATTCACAAAACCAATAGGGAATTGTGAATGGGTCGTTGTGACGACCAACAGGAGGCTTACGGTGTGTGTATGACTCGGGTACCCCGGGTTCGTTAAGCCCGTACTGCAGCTGAAGGGCTGGCAGCCCCTGAGGGGAAATCTCAGGCCTTACCTAGACCTAACTTGCGTTGTCCTCTAAAATATTGATGGAAACCAGGTTTCATTGACTGTTTCAGTGTGGTACTACATTACTACGTGATGCAATCCAGAAAAAGCCCAGGATCTAGCCATCAAGTATGAGAAATATGCGAAAGAATGAGCCTGATGAGAGCAAATCCCAGACCTAACCTAGACCTAACATGCGTTATCCTCTAAAATATTGAGCGAAACCAGGTTTAATGGACTGTTTCAATGTGGTACCACACTACATCGTGATCCAAACCAGAAAAAACCGAGGATCTGTTCAACAAGTATGTGAAAAACGCTAAACTGTGAGCCTGATGAGGGCAAATCTTAGACCTAACCGAGACCTAAGATGCGGTATCCTCTAAAATATTTATCCAGACCAGGTTTCATTGAATGTTTCAGTGTGGTACCACTTTACTACGTGATCCAATCCAGAAACAGCCCAGGATCTAGCCATGAAGTATGAGAAACATGCGAAAGAATGAGCCAGATGAGTGCAAATCCCAGACCTAACCTAGACCTAACATGAATTATTCTGTAATATATTGATCGAAACCAGGTTTAATTGACTGTTTCAGTGTGGTCCCACATTACTACGTGATCCAAACGAGAAAAAACCCAGGATCTGTTCAACAAGTATGTGAAAGACGCTAAACTGCGAGCCTGATGAGGGCAAATCGTAGACCTAATCCAGACCTAAGATGCGTTAACCGCTAAAATATTTATCCAGACCAGGTTTCATTGAATGTTTCAGTGTGGTACCACTTTACTACGTGATGCAATCCAGGAAAAGCCCAGGATCTAGCCATGAAGTATGAGAAATATGCAAAAGTATGAGCCTGATGAGGGCACATCCTAGACCTAACCCAGACCTAACATGCGTTAGCCTCTAAAATTTTTATCAAGACCTGGTTTAATTGAAAGTTTCAGTGTGGTACCACATTACTACGTGATGCAATCCAGAAAAAGCCCAGGATCTAGCCATCAAGTTTGAGAAATATGCGAAAGAATGTGCCTGATGAGAGCAAATCGCAGACCTAACCTAGACCTAACATGAATTATTCTCTAAAATATTGATCCAAACCAGGTTTAATGGACTGTTTCAGCGTGGTGCCACACTACTACGTGATCCAAACCAGAAAAAACCCAGGATCTGTTCAACAAGTATGTGAAAAACGCGAAAGTATGAGCCTGATGAGGGCAAATCCCAGACATATCCCAGACCTAACTTGCGTTGTCCTCTAAGATATTGATGGAAACCAGGTTTCATTGACTGTTTCAGTGTTGTCCTTCATTACTACGTGATGCAATCTAGAAAAAGCCCAGGATCTAGCCATCAAGTATGAGAAATATGCGAAAGAATGAGCCTGATGAGAGCAAATCCCAGACCTAACCTAGACCTAACATGAATTATTCTCTAAAATATTGATCGAAGCCAGGTTTAATTGACTGTTTCAGTGTGGTCCCACATTACTACGTGATCCAAACCAGAAAAAAACGAGGATCCGTTCAACAAGTATGTGAAGAATGCGAAAGTATGAGTCTGATCAGTGAAAATCTCAGGCCTTACCTAGACCTAACTTGCGTTGTCTCTAAAATATTGATGGAAACCAGGTTTCATTGACTGTTTCAGTGTGGTACTACATTACTACGTGATGCAATCCAGAAAAAGCCCAGGATCTAGCCATCAAGTATGAGAAATATGCGAAAGAATGAGCCTGATGAGAGCAAATCCCAGACCTAACCTAGACCGTACATGCGTTATCCTCTAAAATATTGAGCGAAACCAGGTTTAATGGACTGTTTCAGTGTGGTACCACACTACTTCGTGATCCAAACCAGAAAAAACCCAGGATCTGTTCAACAAGTATGTGAAAAACGCTAAACTGTGAGCCTGATGAGGGCAAATCTCAGACCTAACCCAGACATAAGATGCGTTATCCTCTAAAATATTTATCCAGACCAGGATTCATTGAATGTTTCAGTGTGGTACCACTTTACTACGTGATCCAATCCAGAAACAGCCCAGGATCTAGCCATGAAGTATGAGAAATATGCGAAAGTAAGAGCCTGATGAGGGCAAATCCTAGACCTATCCCAGACCTAACTTGCGTTATCCTCTAAAATATTGATCGAAACCAGGTTTAATTGACTGTTTCAGCGTGGTACCACATTACTACGTGATACAATCCAGAAACAGCCCAGGATCTAGCCATGAAGTATGAGAAATATGCGAAAGTATGAGCCTGATGAGGGCAAATCCTAGACCTAACCCGGACCTAACATGCGTTATCCTCTAAAATATTTATCAAGATCAGGTTTAATTGATTGTTTCAGTGTGGTCCCACATTACTACGTGATCCAAACCAGAAAAAACCCAGGATCTGTTCAACGTGTATGAGAAATATGCGAAAGAATGAGCCTGATGAGAGCAAATCCCAGACCTAACCTAGACCTAACATGAATTATTCTCTAAAATATTGATCGAAACCAGGTTTACTTGACTGTTTCAGTGTGGTACCACACTACTACGTGATCCAAACCATAAAAAACCCAGGATCTAGCCATCAAGTATGACAAATATGCGAAAGAATGAGCCTGATGAGAGCAAATCCCAGACCTAACCTAGACCTTACATGCGTTATCCTCTAAAATATTGAGCGAAACCAGGTTTAATGGACTGTTTCAGTGTGGTACCACACTACTTCGTGATCCAAACCAGAAAAAACCCAGGATCTGTTCAACAAGTATGTGAAAAACGCTAAACTGTGAGCCTGATGAGGGCAAATCTTAGACCTAACCCAGACCTAAGATGCGTTAACCTCTAAAATATTTATCCAGACCAGGTTTCATTGAATGTTTCAGTGTGGTACCGCTTTACTACGTGATCCAATACCAGAAAAAACCCAGGATCTGTTCAACATGTATGGGAAATATGCGAAAGAATGAGCCTGATGAGAGCAAATCCCAGACCTAACATAGACCTAACATGAATTATTCTCTAAAATATTGATCGAAACCAGGTTTAATTGACTGTTTCAGTGTGGTCCCACATTACTACGTGATCTAAACCAGAAATAACCCAGGATCCGTTCAACAAGTATGTGAAGAATGCGAAAGTATGAGTCTGATGAGTGAAAATCCCAGGCCTAACCTAGACCTAACATGCGTTATCCTCTAAAATATTGATCCAAACCAGGTTTAATGGACTGTTTCAGCGTGGTACCACACTACTACGTGATCCAAACCAGAAAAAACCCAGGATCTGTTCAACAAGTATGTGAAAAACGCGAAAGTATGAGCCTGATGAGGGCAAATCCCAGACATATCCCAGACCTAACTTGCGTTGTCCTCTAAGATATTGATGGAAACCAGGTTTCATTGACTGTTTCAGTGTTGTACTTCATTACTACGTGATGCAATCTAGAAAAAGCCCAGGATCTAGCCATCAAGTATGAGAAATATGCGAAAGAATGAGCCTGATGAGAGCAAATCCCAGACCTAACCTAGACCTAACATGAATTATTCTCTAAAATATTGATCGAAGCCAGGTTTACTTGACTGTTTCGGTGTGGTCCCACATTACTACGTGATCCAAACCAGAAAAAATCGAGGATCCGTTCAACAAGTATGTGAAGAATGCGAAAGTATGAGTCCGATGAGTGAAAATCCCAGGCCTAACCTAGACCAAACATGCGTTATCCTCAAAAATATTGATCGAAACCTGGTTTAATCAACTCTTTCAGTGTGGTACCACATTACTATGTGATCCAAACCAGAAAATAACCCAGGATCTGTTCAACAAGTATGTGAAAAACGCGAAAGTATGAGCCTGATGAGGGCAAATCCTAGACCTAACCCAAACCTAACATGCGTTATCCTCTAAAATATTTATCAAGACCAGGTTTAATCAACTCTTTCAGTGTGGTACTACATTACTACGTGATGCAATCCAGAAAAAGCCCAGGATCTAGTCATCAAGTATGAGAAATATGCGAAAGAATGAGCCTGATGAGAGCAAATCCCAGACCTAACCTAGACCTTACATGCGTTATCCTCTAAAATATTGAGCGAAACCAGGTTTAATGGACTGTTTCAGTGTGGTACCACACTACTTCGTGATCCAAACCAGAAAAAACCCAGGATCTGTTCAACAAGTATGTGAAGAATGCGAGAGTATGAGTCTGATCAGTGAAAATCTCAGGCCTTACCTAGACCTAACTTGCGTTGTCCTCTAAAATATTGATGGAAACCAGGTTTCATTGACTGTTTCAGTGTGGTACTGCATTACTACGTGATGCAATCCAGAAAAAGCCCAGGATCTAGTCATCAAGTATGAGAAATATGCGAAAGTATGAGCCTGATGAGGGCAAATCCTAGACCTAACCCGGACCTAACATGCGTTATCCACTAAAATATTTATCAAGATCAGGTTTAATTGATTGTTTCAGTGTGGTCCCACATTACTACGTGATCGAAACCAGAAAAAACCCAGGATCTGTTCAACGTGTATGAGAAATATGCGAAAGAATGAGCCTGATGAGAGCAAATCCCAGACCTAACCTAGACCTAACATGAATTATTCTCTAAAATATTGATCGAAACCAGGTTTACTTGACTGTTTCTGTGTGGTACCACACTACTACGTGATCCAAACCATAAAATACCCAGGATCTAGCCATCAAGTATGAGAAATATGCGAAAGAATGAGCCTGATGAGAGCAAATCCCAGACCTAACCTAGACCTTACATGCGTTATCCTCTAAAATATTGATCGAAACCAGGTTTAATTGACTGTTTCAGTGTGGTCCCACATTACTACGTGATCCAAACGAGAAAAAACCCAGGATCTGTTCAACAAGTATGTGAAAGACGCTAAACTGCGAGCCTGATGAGGGCAAATCGTAGACCTAATCCAGACCTAAGATGCGTTAACCGCTAAAATATTTATCCAGACCAGGTTTCATTGAATGTTTCAGTGTGGTACCACTTTACTACGTGATGCAATCCAGGAAAAGCCCAGGATCTAGCCATGAAGTATGAGAAATATGCAAAAGTATGAGCCTGATGAGGGCACATCCTAGACCTAACCCAGACCTAACATGCGTTAGCCTCTAAAATTTTTATCAAGACCTGGTTTAATTGAAAGTTTCAGTGTGGTACCACATTACTACGTGATGCAATCCAGAAAAAGCCCAGGATCTAGCCATCAAGTTTGAGAAATATGCGAAAGAATGTGCCTGATGAGAGCAAATCGCAGACCTAACCTAGACCTAACATGAATTATTCTCTAAAATATTGACCGAAACCAGGTTTAATTGACTGTTTCAGTGTGGTCCCACATTACTACGTGATCCAAACCAGAAAAAAACCAGGATCCGTTCAACAAGTATGTGAAGAATGCGAAAGCATGAGTCCGATGAGTGAAAATCCCAGGCCTAACCTAGACCTAACATGCGTTATCCTCAAAAATATTGATCGAAACCTGGTTTAATCTACTGTTTCAGTGTGGTACCACATTACTATGTGATCCAAACCAGAAAATAACCCAGGATCTGTTCAACAAGTATCTGAAAATCGCGAAAGTATGAGTCTGATGAGGTCAAATCCCAGACCAATCCCAGACTTAAATTGTGTTATCCTCTAAAATATTGATCGAAACCAGGTTTAATCGACTGTTTCGGTGTGGTACCACACTACTACGTGATCCAAACCATAAAAAACCCAGGATCTAGCCATCAAGTATGAGAAATATGCGAAAGAATGAGCCTGATGAGAGCAAATCCCAGACCTAACCTAGACCATACATGCGTTATCCTCTAAAATATTGAGCGAAACCAGGTTTAATGGACTGTTTCAGTGTGGTACCACACTACTTCGTGATCCAAACCAGAAAAAACCCAGGATCTGTTCAACAAGTATGTGAAAAACGCTAAACTGTGAGCCTGATGAGAGCAAATCCCAGACCTAACATAGACCTAACATGAATTATTCTCTAAAATATTGATCGAAACCAGGTTTAATTGACTGTTTCAGTGTGGTCCCACATTACTACGTGATCTAAACCAGAAATAACCCAGGATCCGTTCAACAAGTATGTGAAGAATGCGAAAGTATGAGTCTAATGAGTGAAAATCCCAGGCCTAACCTAGACCTAACATGCGTTATCCTCTAAAATATTGATCCAAACCAGGTTTAATGGACTGTTTCAGCGTGGTGCCACACTACTACGTGATCCAAACCAGAAAAAACCCAGGATCTGTTCAACAAGTATGTGAAAAACGCGAAAGTATGAGCCTGATGAGGGCAAATCCCAGACATATCCCAGACCTAACTTGCGTTGTCCTCTAAGATATTGATGGAAACCAGGTTTCATTGACTGTTTCAGTGTTGTACTTCATTACTACGTGATGCAATCTAGAAAAAGCCCAGGATCTAGCCATCAAGTATGAGAAATATGCGAAAGAATGAGCCTGATGAGAGCAAATCCCAGACCTAACCTAGACCTAACATGAATTATTCTCTAAAATATTGATCGAAGCCAGGTTTAATTGACTGTTTCAGTGTGGTCCCACATTACTACGTGATCCAAACCAGAAAAAAACGAGGATCCGTTCAACAAGTATGTGAAGAATGCGAAAGTATGAGTCTGATCAGTGAAAATCTCAGGCCTTACCTAGACCTAACTTGCGTTGTCCTCTAAAATATTGATGGAAACCAGGTTTCATTGACTGTTTCAGTGTGGTACTACATTACTACGTGATGCAATCCAGAAAAAGCCCAGGATCTAGTCATCAAGTATGAGAAATATGCGAAAGAATGAGCCTGATGAGAGCAAATCCCAGACCTAACCTAGACCTTACATGCGTTATCCTCTAAAATATTGAGCGAAACCAGGTTTAATGGACTGTTTCAGTGTGGTACCACACTACTTCGTGATCCAAACCAGAAAAAACCCAGGATCTGTTCAACAAGTATGTGAAAAACGCTAAACTGTGAGCCTGATGAGGGCAAATCTCAGACCTAACCCAGACATAAGATGCGTTATCCTCTAAAATATTTATCCAGACCAGGATTCATTGAATGTTTCAGTGTGGTACCACTTTACTACGTGATCCAATCCAGAAACAGCCCAGGATCTAGCCATGAAGTATGAGAAATATGCGAAAGTAAGAGCCTGATGAGGGCAAATCCTAGACCTATCCCAGACCTAACTTGCGTTATCCTCTAAAATATTGATCGAAACCAGGTTTAATTGACTGTTTCAGCGTGGTACCACATTACTACGTGATACAATCCAGAAACAGCCCAGGATCTAGCCATGAAGTATGAGAAATATGCGAAAGTATGAGCCTGATGAGGGCAAATCCTAGACCTAACCCGGACCTAACATGCGTTATCCTCTAAAATATTTATCAAGATCAGGTTTAATTGATTGTTTCAGTGTGGTCCCACATTACTACGTGATCCAAACCAGAAAAAACCCAGGATCTGTTCAACGTGTATGAGAAATATGCGAAAGAATGAGCCTGATGAGAGCAAATGCCAGACCTAACCTAGACCTAACATGAATTATTCTCTAAAATATTGATCGAAACCAGGTTTACTTGACTGTTTCAGTGTGGTACCACACTACTACGTGATCCAAACCATAAAAAACCCAGGATCTAGCCAACAAGTATGAGAAATATGCGAAAGAATGAGCCTGATGAGAGCAAATCCCAGACCTATCCTAGACCTTACATGCGTTATCCTCTAAAATATTGAGCGAAACCAGGTTTAATGGACTGTTTCAGTGTGGTACCACACTACTTCGTGATCCAAACCAGAAAAAACCCAGGATCTGTTCAACAAGTATGTGAAAAACGCTAAACTGTGAGCCTGATGAGGGCAAATCTTAGACCTAACCCAGACCTAAGATGCGTTAACCTCTAAAATATTTATCCAGACCAGGTTTCATTGAATGTTTCAGTGTGGTACCGCTTTACTACGTGATCCAATCCAGAAATAGCACAGGATCTAGCCATGAAGTATGAGAAATATGCGAATGTAAGAGCCTGATGAGGGCAAATCCTAGACCTATCCCAGACCTAACTTGCGTTATCCTCTAAAATATTGATCGAAACCAGGTTTAATTGACTGTTTCAGCGTGGTACCACATTACTACGTGATACAATCCAGAAACAGCCGAGGATCTAGCCTTGAAGTATGAGAAATATGCGAAAGTATGAGCCTGATGAGGGCAAATCCTAGACCTAACCCAGACCTAACATGCGTTATCCTCTAAAATATTTATCAAGACCAGGTTTAATTGATTGTTTCAGTGTGGTCCCACATTACTACGTGATCCAAACCAGAAAAAACCCAGGATCTGTTCAACATGTATGGGAAATATGCGAAAGAATGAGCCTGATGAGAGCAAATCCCAGACCTAACATAGACCTAACATGAATTATTCTCTAAAATATTGATCGAAACCAGGTTTAATTGACTGTTTCAGTGTGGTCCCACATTACTACGTGATCTAAACCAGAAATAACCCAGGATCCGTTCAACAAGTATGTGAAGAATGCGAAAGTATGAGTCTGATGAGTGAAAATCCCAGGCCTAACCTAGACCTAACATGCGTTATCCTCTAAAATATTGATCCAAACCAGGTTTAATGGACTGTTTCAGCGTGGTACCACACTACTACGTGATCCAAACCAGAAAAAACCCTGGATCTGTTCAACAAGTATGTGAAAAACGCGAAAGTATGAGCCTGATGAGGGCAAATCCCAGACATATCCCAGACCTAACTTGCGTTGTCCTCTAAGATATTGATGGAAACCAGGTTTCATTGACTGTTTCAGTGTTGTACTTCATTACTACGTGATGCAATCTAGAAAAAGCCCAGGATCTAGCCATCAAGTATGAGAAATATGCGAAAGAATGAGCCTGATGAGAGCAAATCCCAGACCTAACCTAGACCTAACATGAATTATTCTCTAAAATATTGATCGAAGCCAGGTTTACTTGACTGTTTCGGTGTGGTCCCACATTACTACGTGATCCAAACCAGAAAAAAACGAGGATCCGTTTAACAAGTATGTGAAGAATGCGAAAGTATGAGTCCGATGAGTGAAAATCCCAGGCCTAACCTAGACCAAACATGCGTTATCCTCAAAAATATTGATCGAAACCTGGTTTAATCAACTCTTTCAGTGTGGTACCACATTACTATGTGATCCAAACCAGAAAATAACCCAGGATCTGTTCAACAAGTATGTGAAAAACGCGAAAGTATGAGCCTGATGAGGGCAAATCCTAGACCTAACCCAAACCTAACATGCGTTATCCTCTAAAATATTTATCAAGACCAGGTTTAATTGAATGTTTCAGTGTGGTGCCACATTACTACGAGAACCAAACTAGAAAAAACCCAGGATCCGTTCAACAAGTATGTGAAGAATGCGAGAGTATGAGTCTGATCAGTGAAAATCTCAGGCCTTACCTAGACCTAACTTGCGTTGTCCTCTAAAATATTGATGGAAACCAGGTTTCATTGACTGTTTCAGTGTGGTACTACATTACTACGTGATGCAATCCAGAAAAAGCCCAGGATCTAGCCATCAAGTATGAGAAATATGCGAAAGAATGAGCCTGATGAGAGCAAATCCCAGACCTAACCTAGACCTTACATGCGTTATCCTCTAAAATATTGAGCGAAACCAGGTTTAATGGACTGTTTCAGTGTGGTACCACACTACTTCGTGATCCAAACCAGAAAAAACCCAGGATCTGTTCAACAAGTATGTGAAAAACGCTAAACTGTGAGCCTGATGAGGGCAAATCTCAGACCTAACCCAGACATAAGATGCGTTATCCTCTAAAATATTTATCCAGACCAGGATTCATTGAATGTTTCAGTGTGGTACCACTTTACTACGTGATCCAATCCAGAAACAGCCCAGGATCTAGCCATGAAGTATGAGAAATATGCGAAAGTAAGAGCCTGATGAGGGCAAATCCTAGACCTATCCCAGACCTAACTTGCGTTATCCTCTAAAATATTGAGCGAAACCAGGTTTAATGTACTGTTTCAGTGTGGTACCACACTACTTCGTGATCCAAACCAGAAAAAACCCAGGATCTGTTCAACAAGTATGTGAAAAACGCTAAACTGTGAGCCTGATGAGGGCAAATCTTAGACCTAACCCAGACCTAAGATGCGTTAACCTCTAAAATATTTATCCAGACCAGGTTTCATTGAATGTTTCAGTGTGGTACCACTTTACTACGTGATCCAATCCAGAAATAGCACAGGATCTAGCCATGAAGTATGAGAAATATGCGAATGTAAGAGCCTGATGAGGGCAAATCCTAGACCTATCCCAGACCTAACTTGCGTTATCCTCTAAAATATTGATCGAAACCAGGTTTAATTGACTGTTTCAGCGTGGTACCACATTACTACGTGATACAATCCAGAAACAGCCCAGGATCTAGCCATGAAGTATGAGAAATATGCGAAAGTATGAGCCTGATGAGGGCAAATCCTAGACCTAACCCGGACCTAACATGCGTTATCCTCTAAAATATTTATCAAGATCAGGTTTAATTGATTGTTTCAGTGTGGTCCCACATTACTACGTGATCGAAACCAGAAAAAACCCAGGATCTGTTCAACGTGTATGAGAAATATGCGAAAGAATGAGCCTGATGAGAGCAAATCCCAGACCTAACCTAGACCTAACATGCGTTATCCTCTAAAATATTTATCAAGATCAGGTTTAATTGATTGTTTCAGTGTGGTCCCACATTACTACGTGATCCAAACCAGAAAAAACCCAGGATCTGTTCAACGTGTATGAGAAATATGCGAAAGAATGAGCCTGATGAGAGCAAATCCCAGACCTAACCTAGACCTAACATGAATTATTCTCTAAAATATTGATCGAAACCAGGTTTACTTGACTGTTTCAGTGTGGTACCACACTACTACGTGATCCAAACCATAAAAAACCCAGGATCTAGCCATCAAGTATGACAAATATGCGAAAGAATGAGCCTGATGAGAGCAAATCCCAGACCTAACCTAGACCTTACATGCGTTATCCTCTAAAATATTGAGCGAAACCAGGTTTAATGGACTGTTTCAGTGTGGTACCACACTACTTCGTGATCCAAACCAGAAAAAACCCAGGATCTGTTCAACAAGTATGTGAAAAACGCTAAACTGTGAGCCTGATGAGGGCAAATCTTAGACCTAACCCAGACCTAAGATGCGTTAACCTCTAAAATATTTATCCAGACCAGGTTTCATTGAATGTTTCAGTGTGGTACCGCTTTACTACGTGATCCAATACCAGAAAAAACCCAGGATCTGTTCAACATGTATGGGAAATATGCGAAAGAATGAGCCTGATGAGAGCAAATCCCAGACCTAACATAGACCTAACATGAATTATTCTCTAAAATATTGATCGAAACCAGGTTTAATTGACTGTTTCAGTGTGGTCCCACATTACTACGTGATCTAAACCAGAAATAACCCAGGATCCGTTCAACAAGTATGTGAAGAATGCGAAAGTATGAGTCTGATGAGTGAAAATCCCAGGCCTAACCTAGACCTAACATGCGTTATCCTCTAAAATATTGATCCAAACCAGGTTTAATGGACTGTTTCAGCGTGGTACCACACTACTACGTGATCCAAACCAGAAAAAACCCAGGATCTGTTCAACAAGTATGTGAAAAACGCGAAAGTATGAGCCTGATGAGGGCAAATCCCAGACATATCCCAGACCTAACTTGCGTTGTCCTCTAAGATATTGATGGAAACCAGGTTTCATTGACTGTTTCAGTGTTGTACTTCATTACTACGTGATGCAATCTAGAAAAAGCCCAGGATCTAGCCATCAAGTATGAGAAATATGCGAAAGAATGAGCCTGATGAGAGCAAATCCCAGACCTAACCTAGACCTAACATGAATTATTCTCTAAAATATTGATCGAAGCCAGGTTTACTTGACTGTTTCGGTGTGGTCCCACATTACTACGTGATCCAAACCAGAAAAAATCGAGGATCCGTTCAACAAGTATGTGAAGAATGCGAAAGTATGAGTCCGATGAGTGAAAATCCCAGGCCTAACCTAGACCAAACATGCGTTATCCTCAAAAATATTGATCGAAACCTGGTTTAATCAACTCTTTCAGTGTGGTACCACATTACTATGTGATCCAAACCAGAAAATAACCCAGGATCTGTTCAACAAGTATGTGAAAAACGCGAAAGTATGAGCCTGATGAGGGCAAATCCTAGACCTAACCCAAACCTAACATGCGTTATCCTCTAAAATATTTATCAAGACCAGGTTTAATCAACTCTTTCAGTGTGGTACTACATTACTACGTGATGCAATCCAGAAAAAGCCCAGGATCTAGTCATCAAGTATGAGAAATATGCGAAAGAATGAGCCTGATGAGAGCAAATCCCAGACCTAACCTAGACCTTACATGCGTTATCCTCTAAAATATTGAGCGAAACCAGGTTTAATGGACTGTTTCAGTGTGGTACCACACTACTTCGTGATCCAAACCAGAAAAAACCCAGGATCTGTTCAACAAGTATGTGAAGAATGCGAGAGTATGAGTCTGATCAGTGAAAATCTCAGGCCTTACCTAGACCTAACTTGCGTTGTCCTCTAAAATATTGATGGAAACCAGGTTTCATTGACTGTTTCAGTGTGGTACTGCATTACTACGTGATGCAATCCAGAAAAAGCCCAGGATCTAGTCATCAAGTATGAGAAATATGCGAAAGTATGAGCCTGATGAGGGCAAATCCTAGACCTAACCCGGACCTAACATGCGTTATCCACTAAAATATTTATCAAGATCAGGTTTAATTGATTGTTTCAGTGTGGTCCCACATTACTACGTGATCGAAACCAGAAAAAACCCAGGATCTGTTCAACGTGTATGAGAAATATGCGAAAGAATGAGCCTGATGAGAGCAAATCCCAGACCTAACCTAGACCTAACATGAATTATTCTCTAAAATATTGATCGAAACCAGGTTTACTTGACTGTTTCTGTGTGGTACCACACTACTACGTGATCCAAACCATAAAATACCCAGGATCTAGCCATCAAGTATGAGAAATATGCGAAAGAATGAGCCTGATGAGAGCAAATCCCAGACCTAACCTAGACCTTACATGCGTTATCCTCTAAAATATTGATCGAAACCAGGTTTAATTGACTGTTTCAGTGTGGTCCCACATTACTACGTGATCCAAACGAGAAAAAACCCAGGATCTGTTCAACAAGTATGTGAAAGACGCTAAACTGCGAGCCTGATGAGGGCAAATCGTAGACCTAATCCAGACCTAAGATGCGTTAACCGCTAAAATATTTATCCAGACCAGGTTTCATTGAATGTTTCAGTGTGGTACCACTTTACTACGTGATGCAATCCAGGAAAAGCCCAGGATCTAGCCATGAAGTATGAGAAATATGCAAAAGTATGAGCCTGATGAGGGCACATCCTAGACCTAACCCAGACCTAACATGCGTTAGCCTCTAAAATTTTTATCAAGACCTGGTTTAATTGAAAGTTTCAGTGTGGTACCACATTACTACGTGATGCAATCCAGAAAAAGCCCAGGATCTAGCCATCAAGTTTGAGAAATATGCGAAAGAATGTGCCTGATGAGAGCAAATCGCAGACCTAACCTAGACCTAACATGAATTATTCTCTAAAATATTGACCGAAACCAGGTTTAATTGACTGTTTCAGTGTGGTCCCACATTACTACGTGATCCAAACCAGAAAAAAACCAGGATCCGTTCAACAAGTATGTGAAGAATGCGAAAGCATGAGTCCGATGAGTGAAAATCCCAGGCCTAACCTAGACCTAACATGCGTTATCCTCAAAAATATTGATCGAAACCTGGTTTAATCTACTGTTTCAGTGTGGTACCACATTACTATGTGATCCAAACCAGAAAATAACCCAGGATCTGTTCAACAAGTATCTGAAAATCGCGAAAGTATGAGTCTGATGAGGTCAAATCCCAGACCAATCCCAGACTTAAATTGTGTTATCCTCTAAAATATTGATCGAAACCAGGTTTAATCGACTGTTTCGGTGTGGTACCACACTACTACGTGATCCAAACCATAAAAAACCCAGGATCTAGCCATCAAGTATGAGAAATATGCGAAAGAATGAGCCTGATGAGAGCAAATCCCAGACCTAACCTAGACCATACATGCGTTATCCTCTAAAATATTGAGCGAAACCAGGTTTAATGGACTGTTTCAGTGTGGTACCACACTACTTCGTGATCCAAACCAGAAAAAACCCAGGATCTGTTCAACAAGTATGTGAAAAACGCTAAACTGTGAGCCTGATGAGAGCAAATCCCAGACCTAACATAGACCTAACATGAATTATTCTCTAAAATATTGATCGAAACCAGGTTTAATTGACTGTTTCAGTGTGGTCCCACATTACTACGTGATCTAAACCAGAAATAACCCAGGATCCGTTCAACAAGTATGTGAAGAATGCGAAAGTATGAGTCTAATGAGTGAAAATCCCAGGCCTAACCTAGACCTAACATGCGTTATCCTCTAAAATATTGATCCAAACCAGGTTTAATGGACTGTTTCAGCGTGGTGCCACACTACTACGTGATCCAAACCAGAAAAAACCCAGGATCTGTTCAACAAGTATGTGAAAAACGCGAAAGTATGAGCCTGATGAGGGCAAATCCCAGACATATCCCAGACCTAACTTGCGTTGTCCTCTAAGATATTGATGGAAACCAGGTTTCATTGACTGTTTCAGTGTTGTACTTCATTACTACGTGATGCAATCTAGAAAAAGCCCAGGATCTAGCCATCAAGTATGAGAAATATGCGAAAGAATGAGCCTGATGAGAGCAAATCCCAGACCTAACCTAGACCTAACATGAATTATTCTCTAAAATATTGATCGAAGCCAGGTTTAATTGACTGTTTCAGTGTGGTCCCACATTACTACGTGATCCAAACCAGAAAAAAACGAGGATCCGTTCAACAAGTATGTGAAGAATGCGAAAGTATGAGTCTGATCAGTGAAAATCTCAGGCCTTACCTAGACCTAACTTGCGTTGTCCTCTAAAATATTGATGGAAACCAGGTTTCATTGACTGTTTCAGTGTGGTACTACATTACTACGTGATGCAATCCAGAAAAAGCCCAGGATCTAGTCATCAAGTATGAGAAATATGCGAAAGAATGAGCCTGATGAGAGCAAATCCCAGACCTAACCTAGACCTTACATGCGTTATCCTCTAAAATATTGAGCGAAACCAGGTTTAATGGACTGTTTCAGTGTGGTACCACACTACTTCGTGATCCAAACCAGAAAAAACCCAGGATCTGTTCAACAAGTATGTGAAAAACGCTAAACTGTGAGCCTGATGAGGGCAAATCTCAGACCTAACCCAGACATAAGATGCGTTATCCTCTAAAATATTTATCCAGACCAGGATTCATTGAATGTTTCAGTGTGGTACCACTTTACTACGTGATCCAATCCAGAAACAGCCCAGGATCTAGCCATGAAGTATGAGAAATATGCGAAAGTAAGAGCCTGATGAGGGCAAATCCTAGACCTATCCCAGACCTAACTTGCGTTATCCTCTAAAATATTGATCGAAACCAGGTTTAATTGACTGTTTCAGCGTGGTACCACATTACTACGTGATACAATCCAGAAACAGCCCAGGATCTAGCCATGAAGTATGAGAAATATGCGAAAGTATGAGCCTGATGAGGGCAAATCCTAGACCTAACCCGGACCTAACATGCGTTATCCTCTAAAATATTTATCAAGATCAGGTTTAATTGATTGTTTCAGTGTGGTCCCACATTACTACGTGATCCAAACCAGAAAAAACCCAGGATCTGTTCAACGTGTATGAGAAATATGCGAAAGAATGAGCCTGATGAGAGCAAATGCCAGACCTAACCTAGACCTAACATGAATTATTCTCTAAAATATTGATCGAAACCAGGTTTACTTGACTGTTTCAGTGTGGTACCACACTACTACGTGATCCAAACCATAAAAAACCCAGGATCTAGCCAACAAGTATGAGAAATATGCGAAAGAATGAGCCTGATGAGAGCAAATCCCAGACCTATCCTAGACCTTACATGCGTTATCCTCTAAAATATTGAGCGAAACCAGGTTTAATGGACTGTTTCAGTGTGGTACCACACTACTTCGTGATCCAAACCAGAAAAAACCCAGGATCTGTTCAACAAGTATGTGAAAAACGCTAAACTGTGAGCCTGATGAGGGCAAATCTTAGACCTAACCCAGACCTAAGATGCGTTAACCTCTAAAATATTTATCCAGACCAGGTTTCATTGAATGTTTCAGTGTGGTACCGCTTTACTACGTGATCCAATCCAGAAATAGCACAGGATCTAGCCATGAAGTATGAGAAATATGCGAATGTAAGAGCCTGATGAGGGCAAATCCTAGACCTATCCCAGACCTAACTTGCGTTATCCTCTAAAATATTGATCGAAACCAGGTTTAATTGACTGTTTCAGCGTGGTACCACATTACTACGTGATACAATCCAGAAACAGCCGAGGATCTAGCCTTGAAGTATGAGAAATATGCGAAAGTATGAGCCTGATGAGGGCAAATCCTAGACCTAACCCAGACCTAACATGCGTTATCCTCTAAAATATTTATCAAGACCAGGTTTAATTGATTGTTTCAGTGTGGTCCCACATTACTACGTGATCCAAACCAGAAAAAACCCAGGATCTGTTCAACATGTATGGGAAATATGCGAAAGAATGAGCCTGATGAGAGCAAATCCCAGACCTAACATAGACCTAACATGAATTATTCTCTAAAATATTGATCGAAACCAGGTTTAATTGACTGTTTCAGTGTGGTCCCACATTACTACGTGATCTAAACCAGAAATAACCCAGGATCCGTTCAACAAGTATGTGAAGAATGCGAAAGTATGAGTCTGATGAGTGAAAATCCCAGGCCTAACCTAGACCTAACATGCGTTATCCTCTAAAATATTGATCCAAACCAGGTTTAATGGACTGTTTCAGCGTGGTACCACACTACTACGTGATCCAAACCAGAAAAAACCCTGGATCTGTTCAACAAGTATGTGAAAAACGCGAAAGTATGAGCCTGATGAGGGCAAATCCCAGACATATCCCAGACCTAACTTGCGTTGTCCTCTAAGATATTGATGGAAACCAGGTTTCATTGACTGTTTCAGTGTTGTACTTCATTACTACGTGATGCAATCTAGAAAAAGCCCAGGATCTAGCCATCAAGTATGAGAAATATGCGAAAGAATGAGCCTGATGAGAGCAAATCCCAGACCTAACCTAGACCTAACATGAATTATTCTCTAAAATATTGATCGAAGCCAGGTTTACTTGACTGTTTCGGTGTGGTCCCACATTACTACGTGATCCAAACCAGAAAAAAACGAGGATCCGTTTAACAAGTATGTGAAGAATGCGAAAGTATGAGTCCGATGAGTGAAAATCCCAGGCCTAACCTAGACCAAACATGCGTTATCCTCAAAAATATTGATCGAAACCTGGTTTAATCAACTCTTTCAGTGTGGTACCACATTACTATGTGATCCAAACCAGAAAATAACCCAGGATCTGTTCAACAAGTATGTGAAAAACGCGAAAGTATGAGCCTGATGAGGGCAAATCCTAGACCTAACCCAAACCTAACATGCGTTATCCTCTAAAATATTTATCAAGACCAGGTTTAATTGAATGTTTCAGTGTGGTGCCACATTACTACGAGAACCAAACTAGAAAAAACCCAGGATCCGTTCAACAAGTATGTGAAGAATGCGAGAGTATGAGTCTGATCAGTGAAAATCTCAGGCCTTACCTAGACCTAACTTGCGTTGTCCTCTAAAATATTGATGGAAACCAGGTTTCATTGACTGTTTCAGTGTGGTACTACATTACTACGTGATGCAATCCAGAAAAAGCCCAGGATCTAGCCATCAAGTATGAGAAATATGCGAAAGAATGAGCCTGATGAGAGCAAATCCCAGACCTAACCTAGACCTTACATGCGTTATCCTCTAAAATATTGAGCGAAACCAGGTTTAATGGACTGTTTCAGTGTGGTACCACACTACTTCGTGATCCAAACCAGAAAAAACCCAGGATCTGTTCAACAAGTATGTGAAAAACGCTAAACTGTGAGCCTGATGAGGGCAAATCTCAGACCTAACCCAGACATAAGATGCGTTATCCTCTAAAATATTTATCCAGACCAGGATTCATTGAATGTTTCAGTGTGGTACCACTTTACTACGTGATCCAATCCAGAAACAGCCCAGGATCTAGCCATGAAGTATGAGAAATATGCGAAAGTAAGAGCCTGATGAGGGCAAATCCTAGACCTATCCCAGACCTAACTTGCGTTATCCTCTAAAATATTGAGCGAAACCAGGTTTAATGTACTGTTTCAGTGTGGTACCACACTACTTCGTGATCCAAACCAGAAAAAACCCAGGATCTGTTCAACAAGTATGTGAAAAACGCTAAACTGTGAGCCTGATGAGGGCAAATCTTAGACCTAACCCAGACCTAAGATGCGTTAACCTCTAAAATATTTATCCAGACCAGGTTTCATTGAATGTTTCAGTGTGGTACCACTTTACTACGTGATCCAATCCAGAAATAGCACAGGATCTAGCCATGAAGTATGAGAAATATGCGAATGTAAGAGCCTGATGAGGGCAAATCCTAGACCTATCCCAGACCTAACTTGCGTTATCCTCTAAAATATTGATCGAAACCAGGTTTAATTGACTGTTTCAGCGTGGTACCACATTACTACGTGATACAATCCAGAAACAGCCCAGGATCTAGCCATGAAGTATGAGAAATATGCGAAAGTATGAGCCTGATGAGGGCAAATCCTAGACCTAACCCGGACCTAACATGCGTTATCCTCTAAAATATTTATCAAGATCAGGTTTAATTGATTGTTTCAGTGTGGTCCCACATTACTACGTGATCGAAACCAGAAAAAACCCAGGATCTGTTCAACGTGTATGAGAAATATGCGAAAGAATGAGCCTGATGAGAGCAAATCCCAGACCTAACCTAGACCTAACATGAATTATTCTCTAAAATATTGATCGAAACCAGGTTTACTTGACTGTTTCTGTGTGGTACCACACTACTACGTGATCCAAACCATAAAAAACCCAGGATCTAGCCATCAAGTATGAGAAATATGCGAAAGAATGAGCCTGATGAGAGCAAATCCCAGACCTAACCTAGACCTTACATGCGTTATCCTCTAAAATATTGAGCGAAACCAGGTTTAATGGACTCTTTCAGTGTGGTACCACATTACTATGTGATCCAAACCAGAAAATAACCCAGGATCTGTTCAACAAGTATGTGAAAAACGCGAAAGTATGAGCCTGATGAGGGCAAATCCTAGACCTAACCCAAACCTAACATGCGTTATCCTCTAAAATATTTATCAAGACCAGGTTTAATTGAATGTTTCAGTGTGGTGCCACATTACTACGAGAACCAAACTAGAAAAAACCCAGGATCCGTTCAACATGTATGTGAAGAATGCGAGAGTATGAGTCTGATCAGTGAAAATCTCAGGCCTTACCTAGACCTAACTTGCGTTGTCCTCTAAAATATTGATGGAAACCAGGTTTCATTGACTGTTTCAGTGTGGTACTACATTACTACGTGATGCAATCCAGAAAAAGCCCAGGATCTAGCCATCAAGTATGAGAAATATGCGAAAGAATGAGCCTGATGAGAGCAAATCCCAGACCTAACCTAGACCTTACATGCGTTATCCTCTAAAATATTGAGCGAAACCAGGTTTAATGGACTGTTTCAGTGTGGTACCACACTACTTCGTGATCCAAACCAGAAAAAACCCAGGATCTGTTCAACAAGTATGTGAAAAACGCTAAACTGTGAGCCTGATGAGGGCAAATCTCAGACCTAACCCAGACATAAGATGCGTTATCCTCTAAAATATTTATCCAGACCAGGATTCATTGAATGTTTCAGTGTGGTACCACTTTACTACGTGATCCAATCCAGAAACAGCCCAGGATCTAGCCATGAAGTATGAGAAATATGCGAAAGTAAGAGCCTGATGAGGGCAAATCCTAGACCTATCCCAGACCTAACTTGCGTTATCCTCTAAAATATTGAGCGAAACCAGGTTTAATGTACTGTTTCAGTGTGGTACCACACTACTTCGTGATCCAAACCAGAAAAAACCCAGGATCTGTTCAACAAGTATGTGAAAAACGCTAAACTGTGAGCCTGATGAGGGCAAATCTTAGACCTAACCCAGACCTAAGATGCGTTAACCTCTAAAATATTTATCCAGACCAGGTTTCATTGAATGTTTCAGTGTGGTACCACTTTACTACGTGATCCAATCCAGAAATAGCACAGGATCTAGCCATGAAGTATGAGAAATATGCGAATGTAAGAGCCTGATGAGGGCAAATCCTAGACCTATCCCAGACCTAACTTGCGTTATCCTCTAAAATATTGATCGAAACCAGGTTTAATTGACTGTTTCAGCGTGGTACCACATTACTACGTGATACAATCCAGAAACAGCCCAGGATCTAGCCATGAAGTATGAGAAATATGCGAAAGTATGAGCCTGATGAGGGCAAATCCTAGACCTAACCCGGACCTAACTTGCGTTATCCTCTAAAATATTGATCGAAACCAGGTTTAATTGACTGTTTCAGCGTGGTACCACATTACTACGTGATACAATCCAGAAACAGCCCAGGATCTAGCCATGAAGTATGAGAAATATGCGAAAGTATGAGCCTGATGAGAGCAAATCCCAGACCTAACCTAGACCTAACATGAATTATTCTCTAAAATATTGATCGAAACCAGGTTTACTTGACTGTTTCTGTGTGGTACCACACTACTACGTGATCCAAACCATAAAAAACCCAGGATCTAGCCATCAAGTATGAGAAATATGCGAAAGAATGAGCCTGATGAGAGCAAATCCCAGACCTAACCTAGACCTTACATGCGTTATCCTCTAAAATATTGAGCGAAACCAGGTTTAATGGACTGTTTCAGTGTGGTACCACACTACTTCATGATCCAAACCAGAAAAAACCCAGGATCTGTTCAACAAGTATGTGAAAAACGCTAAACTGTGAGCCTGATGAGGGCAAATCTTAGACCTAACCCAGACCTAAGATGCGTTAACCTCTAAAATATTTATCCAGACCAGGTTTCATTGAATGTTTCAGTGTGGTACCACTTTACTACGTGATCCAATCCAGAAATAGCACAGGATCAAGCCATGAAGTATGAGAAATATGCGAAAGTATGAGCCTGATGAGGGCAAATCCTAGACCTAACCCAGACCTAACATGCGTTATCCTCTAAAATATTTATCAAGACCAGGTTTAATTGATTGTTTCAGTGTGGTCCCACATTACTACGTGATCCAAACCAGAAAAAACCCAGGATCTGTTCAACATGTATGGGAAATATGCGAAAGAATGAGCCTGATGAGAGCAAATCCCAGACCTAACATAGACCTAACATGAATTATTCTCTAAAATATTGATCGAAACCAGGTTTAATTGACTGTTTCAGTGTGGTCCCACATTACTACGTGATCTAAACCAGAAATAACCCAGGATCCGTTCAACAAGTATGTGAAGAATGCGAAAGTATGAGTCTGATGAGTGAAAATCCCAGGCCTAACCTAGACCTAACATGCGTTATCCTCTAAAATATTGATCCAAACCAGGTTTAATGGACTGTTTCAGCGTGGTACCACACTACTACGTGATCCAAACCAGAAAAAACCCAGGATCTGTTCAACAAGTATGTGAAAAACGCGAAAGTATGAGCCTGATGAGGGCAAATCCCAGACATATCCCAGACCTAACTTGCGTTGTCCTCTAAGATATTGATGGAAACCAGGTTTCATTGACTGTTTCAGTGTTGTACTTCATTACTACGTGATGCAATCTAGAAAAAGCCCAGGATCTAGCCATCAAGTATGAGAAATATGCGAAAGAATGAGCCTGATGAGAGCAAATCCCAGACCTAACCTAGACCTAACATGAATTATTCTCTAAAATATTGATCGAAGCCAGGTTTACTTGACTGTTTCGGTGTGGTCCCACATTACTACGTGATCCAAACCAGAAAAAAACGAGGATCCGTTCAACAAGTATGTGAAGAATGCGAAAGTATGAGTCCGATGAGTGAAAATCCCAGGCCTAACCTAGACCAAACATGCGTTATCCTCAAAAATATTGATCGAAACCTGGTTTAATCAACTCTTTCAGTGTGGTACCACATTACTATGTGATCCAGACCAGAAAATAACCCAGGATCTGTTCAACAAGTATGTGAAAAACGCGAAAGTATGCGCCTGATGAGGGCAAATCCTAGACCTAACCCAAACCTAACATGCGTTATCCTCTAAAATATTTATCAAGACCAGGTTTAATTGAATGTTTCAGTGTGGTGCCACATTACTACGAGAACCAAACCAGGAAAAACCCAGGATCCGTTCAACAAGTATGTGAAGAATGCGAGAGTATGAGTCTGATCAGTGAAAATCTCAGGCCTTACCTAGACCTAACTTGCGTTGTCCTCTAAAATATTGATGGAAACCAGGTTTCATTGACTGTTTCAGTGTGGTACTACATTACCACGTGATGCAATCCAGAAAAAGCCCAGGATCTAGCCATCAAGTATGAGAAAGATGCGAAAGAATGAGCCTGATGAGAGCAAATCCCAGACCTAACCTAGACCTTACATGCGTTATCCTCTAAAATATTGAGCGAAACCAGGTTTAATGGACTGTTTCAGTGTGGTACCACACTACTTCGTGATCCAAACCAGAAAAAACCCAGGATCTGTTCAACAAGTATGTGAAAAACGCTAAACTGTGAGCCTGATGAGGGCAAATCTCAGACCTAACCCAGACATAAGATGCGTTATCCTCTAAAATATTTATCCAGACCAGGATTCATTGAATGTTTCAGTGTGGTACCACTTTACTACGTGATCCAATCCAGAAACAGCCCAGGATCTAGCCATGAAGTATGAGAAATATGCGAAAGTAAGAGCCTGATGAGGGCAAATCCTAGACCTATCCCAGACCTAACTTGCGTTATCCTCTAAAATATTTATCAAGACCAGGTTTAATTGAATGTTTCAGTGTGGTGCCACATTACTACGAGAACCAAACCAGAAAAAACCCAGGATCCGTTCAACAAGTATGTGAAGAATGCGAGAGTATGAGTCTGATCAGTGAAAATCTCAGGCCTTACCTAGACCTAACTTGCGTTGTCCTCTAAAATATTGATGGAAACCAGGTTTCATTGACTGTTTCAGTGTGGTACTACATTACTACGTGATGCAATCCAGAAAAAGCCCAGGATCTAGCCATCAAGTATGAGAAATATGCGAAAGAATGAGCCTGATGAGAGCAAATCCCAGACCTAACCTAGACCTTACATGCGTTATCCTCTAAAATATTGAGCGAAACCAGGTTTAATGGACTGTTTCAGTGTGGTACCATACTACTTCGTTATCCAAACCAGAAAAAACCCAGGATCTGTTCAACAAGTATGTGAAAAACGCTAAACTGTGAGCCTGATGAGGGCAAATCTCAGACCTAACCCAGACATAAGATGCGTTATCCTCTAAAATATTTATCCAGACCAGGATTCATTGAATGTTTCAGTGTGGTACCACTTTACTTCGTGATCCAATCCAGAAACAGCCCAGGATCTAGCCATGAAGTATGAGAAATATGCGAAAGTAAGAGCCTGATGAGGGCAAATCCTAGACCTATCCCAGACCTAACTTGCATTATCCTCTAAAATATTGATCGAAACCAGGTTTAATTGACTGTTTCAGCGTGGTACCACATTACTACGTGATACAATCCAGAAACAGCCCAGGATCTAGCCATGAAGTATGAGAAATATGCGAAAGTATGAGCCTGATGAGGGCAAATCCTAGACCTAACCCGGACCTAACATGCGTTATCCTCTAAAATATTTATCAAGATCAGGTTTAATTGATTGTTTCAGTGTGGTCCCACATTACTACGTGATCGAAACCAGAAAAAACCCAGGATCTGTTCAACGTGTATGAGAAATATGCGAAAGAATGAGCCTGATGAGAGCAAATCCCAGACCTAACCTAGACCTAACATGAATTATTCTCTAAAATATTGATCGAAACCAGGTTTACTTGACTGTTTCTGTGTGGTACCACACTACTACGTGATCCAAACCATAAAAAACCCAGGATCTAGCCATCAAGTATGAGAAATATGCGAAAGAATGAGCCTGATGAGAGCAAATCCCAGACCTAACCTAGACCTTACATGCGTTATCCTCTAAAATATTGAGCGAAACCAGGTTTAATGGACTGTTTCAGTGTGGTACCACACTACTTCGTGATCCAAACCAGAAAAAACCCAGGATCTGTTCAACAAGTATGTGAAGAATGCGAAAGTATGAGTCTGATGAGTGAAAATCCCAGGCCTAACCTAGACCTAACATGCGTTATCCTCTAAAATATTGATCCAAACCAGGTTTAATGGACTGTTTCAGCGTGGTACCACACTACTACGTGATCCAAACCAGAAAAAACCCAGGATCTGTTCAACAAGTATGTGAAAAACGCGAAAGTATGAGCCTGATGAGGGCAAATCCCAGACATATCCCGGACCTAACTTGCGTTGTCCTCTAAGATATTGATGGAAACCAGGTTTCATTGACTGTTTCAGTGTTGTACTTCATTACTACGTGATGCAATCTAGAAAAAGCCCAGGATCTAGCCATCAAGTATGAGAAATATGCGAAAGTATGAGCCTGATGAGAGCAAATCCCAGACCTAACCTAGACCTAACATGAATTATTCTCTAAAATATTGATCGAAGCCAGGTTTACTTGACTGTTTCGGTGTGGTCCCACATTACTACGTGATCCAAACCAGAAAAAAACGAGGATCCGTTCAACAAGTATGTGAAGAATGCGAAAGTATGAGTCCGATGAGTGAAAATCCCAGGCCTAACCTAGACCAAACATGCGTTATCCTCAAAAATATTGATCGAAACCTGGTTTAATCAACTCTTTCAGTGTGGTACCACATTACTATGTGATCCAAACCAGAAAATAACCCAGGATCTGTTCAACAAGTATGTGAAAAACGCGAAAGTATGAGCCTGATGAGGGCAAATCCTAGACCTAACCCAAACCTAACATGCGTTATCCTCTAAAATATTTATCAAGACCAGGTTTAATTGAATGTTTCAGTGTGGTGCCACATTACTACGAGAACCAAACCAGAAAAAACCCAGGATCCGTTCAACAAGTATGTGAAGAATGCGAGAGTATGAGTCTGATCAGTGAAAATCTCAGGCCTTACCTAGACCTAACTTGCGTTGTCCTCTAAAATATTGATGGAAACCAGGTTTCATTGACTGTTTCAATGTGGTACTACATTACTACGTGATGCAATCCAGAAAAAGCCCAGGATCTAGCCATCAAGTATGAGAAATATGCGAAAGAATGAGCCTGATGAGAGCAAATCCCAGACCTGACCTAGACCTTACATGCGTTATCCTCCAAAATATTGAGCGAAACCACGTTTAATGGACTGTTTCAGTGTGGTACCACACTACTTCGTGATCCAAACCAGAAAAAACCCAGGATCTGTTCAACAAGTATGTGAAAAACGCTAAACTGTGAGCCTGATGAGGGCAAATCTCAGACCTAACCCAGACATAAGATGCGTTATCCTCTAAAATATTTATCCAGACCAGGATTCATTGAATGTTTCAGTGTGGTACCACTTTACTACGTGATCCAATTCAGAATCAGCCCAGGATCTAGCCATGAAGTATGAGAAATATGCGAAAGTAAGAGCCTGATGAGGGCAAATCCTAGACCTATCCCAGACCTAACTTGCGTTATCCTCTAAAATATTGATCGAAACCAGGTTTAATGGACCGTTTCAGTGTGGTACCACACTACTTCGTGATCCAAACCAGAAAAAAACCAGGATCCGATCAACAAGTATGTGAAGAATGCGAAAGTATGAGTCCGATGAGTGAAAATCCCAGACCTAACACAAACCTAACATGCGTTATCCTCTAAAATATTTATCAAGACCAGGTTTAATTGAATGTTTCAGTGTGGTGCCACATTACTACGAGAACCAAACCAGAAAAAACCCAGGATCCGTTCAACAAGTATGTGAAGAATGCGAGAGTATGAGTCTGATCAGTGAAAATCTCAGGCCTTACCTAGACCTAACTTGCGTTGTCCTCTAAAATATTGATGGAAACCAGGTTACATTGACTGTTTCAGTGTGGTACTACATTACTACGTGATGCAATCCAGAAAAAGCCCAGGATCTAGCCATCAAGTATGAGAAATATGCGAAAGAATGAGCCTGATGAGAGCAAATCCCAGACCTAACCTAGACCTTACATGCGTTATCCTCTAAAATATTGAGCGAAACCAGGTTTAATGGACTGTTTCAGGGTGGTACCACACTACTTCGTGATCCAAACCAGAAAAAACCCAGGATCTGTTCAACAAGTATGTGAAAAACGTTAAACTGTGGGCCTGATGAGGGCAAATCTCAGACCTAACCCAGACATAAGATGCGTTATCCTCTAAAATATTTATCCAGACCAGGATTCATTGAATGTTTCAGTGTGGTACCACTTTACTACGTGATCCAATCCAGAAACAGCCCAGGATCTAGCCATGAAGTATGAGAAATATGCGAAAGTAAGAGCCTGATGAGGGCAAATCCTAGACCTATCCCAGACCTAACTTGCGTTATCCTCTAAAATATTGATCGAAACCAGGTTTAATTGACTGTTTCAGCGTGGTACCACGTTACTAAGTGATACAATCCAGAAACAGCCCAGGATCTAGCCATGAAGTATGAGAAATATGCGAAAGTATGAGCCTGATGAGGGCAAATCCTAGACCTAACCCGGACCTAACATGCGTTATCCTCTAAAATATTTATCAAGATCAGGTTTAATTGATTGTTTCAGTGTGGTCCCACATTACTACGTGATCCAAACCAGAAAAAACCCAGGATCTGTTCAACATGTATGGGAAATATGCGAATGAATGAGCCTGATGAGAGCAAATCCCAGACCTAACCTAGACCTAACATGAATTATTCTCTAAAATATTGATCGAAACCAGGTTTACTTGACTGTTTCTGTGTGGTACCACACTACTACGTGATCCAAACCATAAAAAACCCAGGATCTAGCCATCAAGTATGAGAAATATGCGAAAGAATGAGCCTGATGAGAGCAAATCCCAGACCTAACCTAGACCTTACATGCGTTGTCCTCTAAAATATTGAGCGAAACCAGGTTTAATGGACTGTTTCAGTGTGGTACCACACTACTTCGTGATCCAAACCAGAAAAAACCCAGGATCTGTTCAACAAGTATGTGAAAAACGCTAAACTGTGAGCCTGATGAGGGCAAATCTTAGACCTAACCCAGACCTAAGATGCGTTAACCTCTAAAATATTTATCCAGACCAGGTTTCATTGAATGTTTCAGTGTGGTACCACTTTACTACGTGATCCAATCCAGAAATAGCACAGGATCTAGCCATGAAGTATGAGAAATATGCGAATGTAAGAGCCTGATGAGGGCAAATCCTAGACCTATCCCAGACCTAACTTGCGTTATCCTCTAAAATATTGATCGAAACCAGGTTTAATTGACTGTTTCAGCGTGGTACCACATTACTACGTGATACAATCCAGAAACAGCCGAGGATCTAGCCTTGAAGTATGAGAAATATGCGAAAGTATGAGCCTGATGAGGGCAAATCCTAGACCTAACCCAGACCTAACATGCGTTATCCTCTAAAATATTTATCAAGACCAGGTTTAATTGATTGTTTCAGTGTGGTCCCACATTACTACGTGATCCAAACCAGAAAAAACCCAGGATCTGTTCAACATGTATGGGAAATATGCGAATGAATGAGCCTGATGAGAGCAAATCCCAGACCTAACATAGACCTAACATGAATTATTCTCTAAAATATTGATCGAAACCAGGTTTAATTGACTGTTTCAGTGTGGTCCCACATTACTACGTGATCTAAACCAGAAATAACCCAGGATCCGTTCAACAAGTATGTGAAGAATGCGAAAGTATGAGTCTGATGAGTGAAAATCCCAGGCCTAACCTAGACCTAACATGCGTTATCCTCTAAAATATTGATCCAAACCAGGTTTAATGGACTGTTTCAGCGTGGTACCACACTACTACGTGATCCAAACCAGAAAAAAACTCAGGATCTGTTCAACAAGTATGTGAAAAACGCGAAAGTATGAGCCTGATGAGGGCAAATCCCAGACATATCCTAGACCTAACTTGCGTTGTCCTCTAAGATATTGATGGAAACCAGGTTTCATTGACTGTTTCAGTGTTGTACTTCATTACTACGTGATGCAATCTAGAAAAAGCCCAGGATCTAGCCATCAAGTATGAGAAATATGCGAAAGAATGAGCCTGATGAGAGCAAATCCCAGGCCTAACCTAGACCAACATGCGTTATCCTCAAAAATATTGATCGAAACCTGGTTTAATCAACTCTTTCAGTGTGGTACCACATTACTATGTGATCCAAACCAGAAAATAACCCAGGATCTGTTCAACAAGTATGTGAAAAACGCGAAAGTATGAGCCTGATGAGGGCAAATCCTAGACCTAACCCAAACCTAACATGCGTTATCCTCTAAAATATTTATCAAGACCAGGTTTAATTGAATGTTTCAGTGTGGTGCCACATTACTACGAGAACCAAACCAGAAAAAACCCAGGATCCGTTCAACAAGTATGTGAAGAATGCGAAAGTATGAGTCTGATCAGTGAAAATCTCAGGCCTTACCTAGACCTAACTTGCGTTGTCCTCTAAAATATTGATGGAAACCAGGTTTCATTGACTGTTTCAGTGTGGTACTACATTACTACGTGATGCAATCCAGAAAAAGCCCAGGATCTAGCCATCAAGTATGAGAAATATGCGAAAGAATGAGCCTGATGAGAGCAAATCCCAGACCTAACCTAGACCTAACATGCGTTATCCTCTAAAATATTGAGCGAAACCAGGTTTAATGGACTGTTTCATTGAGGTACCACACTACTTCGTGATCCAAACCAGAAAAAGCCCAGGATCTGTTCAACAAGTATGTGAAAAACGCTAAACTGTGAGCCTGATGAGGGCAAATCTTAGACCTAACCCAGACATAAGATGCGTTATCCTCTAAAATATTTATCCAGACCAGGATTCATTGAATGTTTCAGTGTGGTACCACTTTACTACGTGATCCAATCCAGTAATAGCCCAGGATCTAGCCATGAAGTATGAGAAATATGCGAAAGTAGGAGCCTGATGAGGGCAAATCCTAGACCTATCCCAGACCTAACTTGCGTTATCCTCTAAAATATTGATCGAAACCAGGTTTAATTGACTGTTTCAGCGTGGTACCACATTACTACGTGATACAATCCAGAAACAGCCCAGGATCTAGCCATGAAGTATGAGAAATATGCGAAAGTATGAGCCTGATGAGGGCAAATCCTAGACCTAACCCGGACCTAACATGCGTTATCCTCTAAAATATTTATCAAGATCAGGTTTAATTGATTGTTTCAGTGTGGTCCCACATTACTACGTGATCCAAACCAGAAAAAACCCAGGATCTGTTCAACGTGTATGAGAAATATGCGAATGAATGAGCCTGATGAGAGCAAATCCCAGACCTAACCTAGACCTAACATGAATTATTCTCTAAAATATTGATCGAAACCAGGATTACTTGACTGTTTCAGTGTGGTACCACACTACTACGTGATCCGAACCATAAAAAACCCAGGATCTAGCCATCAAGTATGAGAAATATGCGAAAGAATGAGCCTGATGAGAGCAAATCCCAGACCTAACCTAGACCTTACATGCGTTATCCTCTAAAATATTGAGCGAAATCAGGTTTAATGGACTGTTTCAGTGTGGTACCACACTACTTCGTGATCCAAACCAGAAAAAACCCAGGATCTGTTCAACAAGTATGTGAAAAACGCTAAACTGTGAGCCTGATGAGGGCAAATCTTAGACCTAACCCAGACCTAAGATGCGTTTACCTCTAAAATATTTATCCAGACCAGGTTTCATTGAATGTTTCAGTGTGGTACCACTTTACTACGTGATCCAATCCAGAAATAGCACAGGATCCAGCCATGAAGTATGAGAAATATGCGAATGTAAGAGCCTGATGAGGGCAAATCCTAGACCTATCCCAGACCTAACTTGCGTTATCCTCTAAAATATTGATCGAAACCAGGTTTAATTGACTGTTTCAGCGTGGTACCACATTACTACGTGATACAATCCAGAAACAGCCGAGGATCTAGCCTTGAAGTATGAGAAATATGCGAAAGTATGAGCCTGATGAGGGCAAATCCTAGACCTAACCCAGACCTAACATGCGTTATCCTCTAAAATATTTATCAAGACCAGGTTTAATTGATTGTTTCAGTGTGGTCCCACATTACTACGTGATCCAAACCAGAAAAAACCCAGGATCTGTTCAACATGTATGGGAAATATGCGAAAGAATGAGCCTGATGAGAGCAAATCCCAGACCTAACATAGACCTAACATGAATTATTCTCTAAAATATTGATCGAAACCAGGTTTAATTGACTGTTTCAGTGTGGTCCCACATTACTACCTGATCTAAACCAGAAATAACCCAGGATCCGTTCAACAAGTATGTGAAGAATGCGAAAGTATGAGTCTGATGAGTGAAAATCCCAGGCCTAACCTAGACCTAACATGTGTTATCCTCTAAAATATTGATCCAAACCAGGTTTAATGGACTGTTTCAGCGTGGTACCACACTACTACGTGATCCAAACCAGAAAAAACCCAGGATCTGTTCAACAAGTATGTGAAAAACGCGAAAGTATGAGCCTGATGAGGGCAAATCCCAGACATATCCCAGACCTAACTTGCGTTGTCCTCTAAGATATTGATGGAAACCAGGTTTCATTGACTGTTTCAGTGTTGTACTTCATTACTACGTGATGCAATCTAGAAAAAGCCCAGGATCTAGCCATCAAGTATGAGAAATATGCGAAAGAATGAGCCTGATGAGAGCAAATCCCAGACCTAACCTAGACCTAACATGAATTATTCTCTAAAATATTGATCGAAGCCAGGTTTAATTGACTGTTTCAGTGTGGTCCCACATTACTACGTGATCCAAACCAGAAAAAAACCAGGATCCGTTCAACAAGTATGTGAAGAATGCGAAAGTATGAGTCCGATGAGTGAAAATCCCAGGCCTAACCTAGACCAAACATGCGTTATCCTCAAAAATATTGATCGAAACCTGGTTTAAACAACTCTTTCAGTGTGGTACCACATTACTATGTGATCCAAACCAGAAAATAACCCAGGATCTGTTCAACAAGTATGTGAAAAACGCGAAAGTATGAGCCTGATGATGGCAAATCCCAGACCTAACCCAAACCTAACATGCGTTATCCTCTAAAATATTTATCAAGACCAGGTTTAATTGAATGTTTCAGTGTGGTGCCACATTACTACGAGAACCAAACCAGAAAAAACCCAGGATCCGTTCAACAAGTATGTGAAGAATGCGAAAGTATGATTCTGATCAGTGAAAATCTCAGGCCTTACCTAGACCTAACTTGCGTTGTCCTCTAAAATATTGATGGAAACCAGGTTTCATTGACTGTTTCAGTGTGGTACTACATTACTACGTGATGCAATCCAGAAAAAGCCCAGGATCTAGCCATCAAGTATGAGAAATATGCGAAAGAATGAGCCTGATGAGAGCAAATCCCAGACCTAACCTAGACCTAACATGCGTTATCCTCTAAAATATTGATCGAAACCAGGTTTAATGGACTGTTTCAGTGAGGTACCACACTACTTCGTGATCCAAACCAGAAAAAGCCCAGGATCTGTTCAACAAGTATGTGAAAAACGCTAAACTGTGAGCCTGATGAGGGCAAATCTTAGACCTAACCCAGACATAAGATGCGTTATCCTCTAAAATATTTATCCAGACCAGGATTCATTGAATGTTTCAGTGTGGTACCACTTTACTACGTGATCCAATCCAGAAATAGCCCAGGATCTAGCCATGAAGTATGAGAAATATGCGAAAGTAAGAGCCTGATGAGGGCAAATCCTAGACCTATCCCAGACCTAACTTGCGTTATCCTCTAAAATATTGATCGAAACCAGGTTTAATTGACTGTTTCAGCGTGGTACCACATTACTACGTGATACAATCCAGAAACAGCCCAGGATCTAGCCATGAAGTATCAGAAATATCCGAAAGTATGAGCCTGATGAGGGCAAATCCTAGACCTAACCCGGACCTAACAGGCGTTATCCTCTAAAATATTTATCAAGATCAGGTTTAATTGATTGTTTCAGTGTGGTCCCACATTACTACGTGATCCAAACCAGAAAAAACCCAGGATCTGATCAACGTGTATGAGAAATATGCGAAAGAATGAGCCTGATGAGAGCAAATCCCAGACCTAACCTAGACCTAACATGAATTATTCTCTAAAATATTGATCGAAACCAGGTTTACTTGACTGTTTCAGTGTGGTACCACATTACTACGTGAACCAAACCAGAAAAAACCCAGGATCTGTTCAACAAGTATGTGAAAAACGCGAAAGTATGAGTCTGATGAGGTCAAATCCCAGACCTATCCCAGACTTAACTTGCGTTATCCTCTAAAATATTGATCGAAACCAGGTTTAATCGACTGTTTCAGCGTGGTGCCACATTACTACGTGATACAATCCAGAAACAGCCCAGGATCTAGCCATGAAGTATGAGAAATATGCGAAAGTATGAGCCTGATGAGGGCAAATCCTAGACCTAACCCAAACCTAACATGCGTTATCCTCTAAAATATTTATCAAGACCTGGTTTAATTGAATGTTTCAGTGTGAAACCACATTACTACGTGAACCAAACCAGAAAAAACCCAGGATCCGTTCAACAAGTATGTTAAAACTGCGACAGTATGACCCTGATAAGGGCAAATCCCAGGCCTAGCCTAGACCTAACATGCGTTGTCCTCAAGAATATTGATGGAAACCAGGTTTAATTGACTGTTTCAGTGTTGTACTTCATTACTACGTGATGCAATCCAGAAAAAGCCCAGGATCTAGCCATCAAGTATGAGAAATATGCGAAAGAATGAACCTGCTGAGAGCAAATCCCAGACCTAACCTAGACATAACATGAATTATTCTCTAAAATATTGATCGAAACCAGGTTTAATTGACTGTTTCAGTGTTGTACTTCATTACTACGTGATGCAATCCAGAAAAAGCCCAGGATCTAGCCATCAAGAATGAGAAATATGCGAAAGAATGAGTCCGATGGGAGCAAATCCCTGACCTAACCTAGACCTAACATGAATTATTCTCTAAAATATTGATCAAAACCAGGTTTATTTGACTGTTTCAGTGTGGTACCACATTACTACGTGATCCAATCCAGAAATAGCCCAGGATCTAGCCATGAAGTATGAGAAATATGCGAAAGCATGAGCCTGATAAGGGCAAATCCTAGACCTAACCCAGACCTAAGATGCGTTATCCTCTAAAATATTTATCAAGACTAGGTTTAATTGAATGTTTCAGTGTGGTACCACATTACTACGTGATCAAAACCAGAAAAAAACCCAGGATCCGTTCAACAAGTATGTGAAGAATGCGAAAGTATGAGTCTGATGAGGTCAAATCCCAGACCTATCCCAGACTTAACTTGCGTTGTCCTCTAAAATATTTATCAAGATCAGGTTTAATTGATTGTTTCAGTGTGCTCCCACATTACTACGTGATCCAAACCAGAAGAAACCCAGTATCTGTTCAACATGTATGAGAAATATGCGAAAGAATGAGCCTGATGAGAGCAAATCCCAGACCTAACCTAGACCTAACATGCGTTATCCTCTAAAATATTTATCAAGATCAGGTTTCATTGAATGTTTCAGTGTGCTCCCACATTACTACGTGAACCAAACCAGAAAAAACCCAGGATCCGTTCAACAAGTATGTTATAACTGCGACAGTATGACCCTGATGAGGGTAAATCCCAGGCCTAACCTAGACCTAACATGCGTTGTCCTCTAAAATATTGAGGGAAAACAGGTTTAATTGACTGTTTCAGTGTTGTACTTCATTACTACGTGATGCAATCCAGAAAAAGCCCAGGATCTAGCCATCAAGTATGAGAAATATGCGAAAGAATGAGCCTGATGAGTGCAAATCCCAGACCTAACCTAGACCTAACATGAATTATTCTCTAAAATATTGATCGAAACCAGGTTTAATTGACTGTTTCAGTGTTGTACTTCATTAATACGTGATGCAATCCAGAAAAAGCCCAGGATCTAGCCATCAAGTATGAGAAATATGCGAAAGAATGAGCCTGATGAGAGCAAATCCCTGACCTAACCTAGACCTAACATGAATTATTCTCTAAAATATTGATCAAAACCAGGTTTGATTGACTGTTTCAGTGTGGTACCACATTACTACGTGATCCAATCCAGAAATAGCCCAGGATCTAGCCATGAAGTATGAGAAATATGCGAAAGTATGAGCCTGATGAGGACAAATCCTAGACCTAACCCAGACCTAACATGCGTTATTCTCTAAAATATTTATCAAGACCAGGTTTAATTGAATGTTTCAGTGTGGTACCACATTACTACGTGATCAAAACCAGAAAAAACCCAGGATCCGTTCAACAAGTATGTGAAGAATGCGAAAGTATGAGTTTGATCAGTGAAAATCTCAGGCCTCACCTAGACCTAACTTGCGTTGTCCTCTACAATATTGACGGAAACCAGGTTTCATTGACTGTTTCAGTGTGGTACTACATTACTACGTGATGCAATCCAGAAAAAGCCCAGGATCTAGCCATCAAGTATGAGAAATATGCGAAAGAATGAGCCTGATGAGAGCAAATCCCAGACCTAACCTAGACCTAACATGCGTTATCCTCTAAAATATTTAGCGAAACCAGGTTTAATGGACTGTTTCAGTGTGGTACCACTCTACGTCGTGATCCAAACCAGCGAAAGCCCAGGATCTGTTCAAGTATGTGAAAAACGCTAAACTGTGAGCCTGATGAGGGCAAATCTTAGACCTAACCCAGACCTAACATGAATTATTCTGTAATATATTGATCGAAACCAGGTTTAATTGACTGTTTCAGTGTGGTCCCACATTACTACGTGATCCAAACGAGAAAAAACCCGGGATCCGTTCAACAAGAATGTGAAGAATGCGAAAGTATGAGTCTGATGAGTGAAAATCTCAGGCCTAACCTAGACCTAACATGCGTTATCCTCTAAAATATTGATCGAAACCTGGTTTAATCGACTGTTTCAGTGTGGTACCACATTACTGTGTTATCCAAGCCAGAAAATAACCCAGGATCTGTTCAAGGAGTATGTGAAGTGTTGCGAAAGTATGAGTCTGATGAGGTCAAATCCGAGACCTAACCCAGACCTAACATGCGTTAGCCTCTAAAATATTTATCAAGACCTGGTTTAATTGAAAGTTTCAGTGTGGTACCACATTACTACGTGATGCAATCCAGAAAAAACCCAGGATCTAGCCATCAAGTTTGAGAAATATGCGAAAGAATGTGCCTGATGAGAGCAAATCCCAGACCTAACCTAGACCTAACATGAATTATTCTCTAAAATATTGACCGAAACCAGGTTTAATTGACTGTTTCAGTGTGGTCCCACATTACTACGTGATCCAAACCAGAAAAAAACCAGGATCCGTTCAACAAGTATGTGAAGAATGCGAAAGTATGAGTCCGATGAGTGAAAATCCCAGGCCTAACCTAGACCTAACATGCGTTATCCTCAAAAATATTGATCGAAACCTGGTTTAATCTACTGTTTCAGTGTGGTACCACATTACTATGTGATCCAAACCAGAAAATAACCCAGGATCTGTTCAACAAGTATGTGAATACGCGAAAGTATGAGTCTGATGAGGTCAAATCCCAGACCAATCCCAGACTTAAATTGCGTTATCCTCTAAAATATTGATCGGAACCAGGTTTAATCGACTGTTTCAGTGTGGTACCACACTACTACGTGATCCAAACCATAAAAAACCCAGGATCTAGCCATCAAGTATGAGAAATATGCGAAAGAATGAGCCTGATGAGAGCAAATCCCAGACCTAACCTAGACCTTAGATGCGTTATCCTCTAAAATATTGAGCGAAACCAGGTTTAATGGACTGTTTCAGTGTGGTACCACACTACTTCGTGATCCAAACCAGAAAAAACCCAGGATCTGTTCAACAAGTATGTGAAAAACGCTAAACTGTGAGCCTGATGAGGGCAAATCTTAGACCTAACCCAGACCTAAGATGCGTTAACCTCTAAAATATTTATCAAGACCAGGTTTAATTGACTGTTTCAGCGTGGTACCACATTACTACGTGATACAATCCAGAAACAGCCGAGGATCTAGCCATCAAGTATGAGAAATATGCGAAAGTATGAGCCTGATGAGGGCAAATCCTAGACCTAACCCGGACCTAACATGCGTTATCCTCTAAAATATTTATCAAGATCAGGTTTAATTGATTGTTTCAGTGTGCTCCCACATTACTACGTGATCCAAACCAGAAAAAACCCAGTATCTGTTCAACATGTATGAGAAATATGCGAAAGAATGAGCCTGATGAGAGCAAATCCCAGACCTAACCTAGACCTAACATGCGTTATCCTCTAAAATATTTATCAAGATCAGGTTTCATTGAATGTTTCAGTGTGCTCCCACATTACTACGTGATCCAAACCAGAAAAGACCCAGTATCTGTTCAACATGTATGAGAAATATGCGAAAGAATGAGCCTGATGAGAGCAAATCCCTGACCTAACCAAGACCTAACATGAATTATTCTCTAAAATATTGATCAAAACCAGGTTTAATTGACTGTTTCAGCGTGGTACCACATTACTACGTGATACAATCCAAAAACAGCCCAGGATCTAGCCATGAAGTATGAGAAATATGCGTAAGTATGAGCCTGATCAGAGCAAATCCTAGACCTAACCCAGACCTAACATGCGTTATCCTCTAAAATATTTATCAAGATCAGGTTTAATTGATTGTTTCAGTGTGCTCCCACATTACTACGTGATCCAAACCAGAAAAAACCCAGTATCTGTTCAACATGTATGAGAAATATGCGAAAGAATGAGCCTGATGAGAGCAAATCCCAGACCTAACCTAGACCTAACATGAATTATTCTCTAAAATATTGATCGAAACCAGGTTTACTTGACTGCTTCAGTGTGGTCCCACAATACTACGTGATCCAAACCAGAAAAGCCCAGGATCCGTTCAACAAGTATGTGAAGAATGCGGAAGTATGAGTCTGATGAGGGAAAATCCCAGGCCTAACCTAGACCTAACATGCGTTATCCTCTAAAATATTGATCGAAACCAGGTTTAATCGACTGTTTCAGCGTGGTACCACATTACTACGTGATCCAATCCAGAAATAGCCCAGGATCTAGCCATGAAGTATGAGAAATATGCGAAAGTATGAGCCTGATGAGGACAAATCCTAGACCTAACCCAGACCTAACATGCGTTATTCTCTAAAATATTTATCAAGACCAGGTTTAATTGAATGTTTCAGTGTGGTACCACATTACTACGTGATCAAAACCAGAAAAAACCCAGGATCCGTTCAACAAGCATGTGAAGAATGCGAAAGTATGAGTTTGATCAGTGAAAATCTCAGGCCTCACCTAGACCTAACTTGCGTTGTCCTCTAAAATATTGATGGAAACCAGGTTTCATTGACTGTTTCAGTGTGGTACTACATTACTACGTGATGCAATCCAGAAAAAGCCCAGGATCTAGCCATCAAGTATGAGAAATATGCGAAAGAATGAGCCTGATGAGAGCAAATCCCAGACCTAACCTAGACCTAACATGCGTTATCCTCTAAAATATTTATCTAGACCAGGTTTAATTGAATGTTTCAGTGTGGTACCACATAACTACGTGAACCAAACCAGAAAAAACCCAGGATCCGTTCAACAAGTATGTTAAAACTGCGACAGTATGACCCTGATGAGGGCAAATCCCAGGCCTAACCTAGACCTAACATGCGTTGTCCTATAAAATATTGATGAAAGCCAGGTTTAATTGACTGTTTCAGTGTTGTACTTCATTACTACGTGATGCAATCCAGAAAAAGCCCAGGATCCAGCCATCAAGTATGAGAAATATGCGAAAGAATGAGCCTAATGAGAGCAAAGCCCTGACCTAACCTAGACCTAACATGAATTATTCTCTAAAATATTGGTCAAAACCAGGTTTAATTGACTGTTTCAGTGTGGTACCACATTACTACGTGATCCAATCCAGAAATAGCCCAGGATCTAGCCATGAAGTATGAGAAATATGCGAAAGTATGAGCCTGATGAGGGCAAATCCTAGACCTAACCCAGACCTAACATGCGTTATTCTGTAAAATTTTTATCAAGACTAGGTTTAATTGAATGTTTCATTGTGGTACCTCATTACTACGTGATCAAAACCAGAAAAAACCCAGTATCCGTTCAACAAGTATGTGAAGAATGCGAAAGTATGAGTCTGATCAGTGAAAATCTCAGACCTTACCTAGACCTAACTTGCGTTGTCCTCTAAAATATTGATGGAAATCAGGTTTCATTGACTGTTTCAGTGTGGTACCACACTATTTCGTGATCCAAACCAGAAAAAACCCAGGATCTGTTCAACAAGTATGTGAAAAACGCTAAACTGTGAGCCTGATGAGGGCAAATCTTAGACCTAACCCAGACCTAAGATGCGTTATCCTCTAAAATATTTATCCAGACCAGGTTTCATTGAATGTTTCAGTGTGGTACCACTTTACTACGTGATCCAATCCAGAAATAGCCCAGGATCTAGCCATGAAGAAATATGCGAAAGTATGAGCCTGATGAGGGCAAATCTCAGACCTATCCCAGACCTAACTTGCGTTGTCCTCTATGATATTGATGGAAACCAGGTTTAATTGACTGTTTCAGTGTTGTACTTCATTACTACGTGATCCATACCCGAAAAAACCCAGGATCTGTTCAACATGTATGAGAAATATGCGAAAGAATGAGCCTGATGAGAGCAAATCCCAGACCTAACCTAGACCTAACATGAATTATTGTCTAAAATATTGATCGAAAACAGGTTTACTTGACAGTTTCAGTGTGGTCCCACATTACTACGTGATCCAAACCAGAAAAAAACCAGGATCCGTTCAACAAGTATGTGAAGAATGCGAAAGTATGAGTCTGATGAGTGAAAATCCCAGGCCTAACCTAGACCTAACATGCGTTATCCTCAAAAATATTGATCGAAACCTGGTTTAATCTACTGTTTCAGTGTGGTACCACATTACTATGTGATCCAAACCAGAAAATAACCCAGGATCTGTTCAACAAGTATGTGAATACGCGAAAGTATGAGTCTGATGAGGTCAAATCCCAGACCAATCCCAGACTTAAATTGCGTTATCCTCTAAAATATTGATCGGAACCAGGTTTAATCGACTGTTTCAGTGTGGTACCACACTACTACGTGATCCAAACCATAAAAAACCCAGGATCTAGCCATCAAGTATGAGAAATATGCGAAAGAATGAGCCTGATGAGAGCAAATCCCAGACCTAACCTAGACCTTAGATGCGTTATCCTCTAAAATATTGAGCGAAACCAGGTTTAATGGACTGTTTCAGTGTGGTACCACACTACTTCGTGATCCAAACCAGAAAAAACCCAGGATCTGTTCAACAAGTATGTGAAAAACGCTAAACTGTGAGCCTGATGAGGGCAAATCTTAGACCTAACCCAGACCTAAGATGCGTTAACCTCTAAAATATTTATCAAGACCAGGTTTAATTGACTGTTTCAGCGTGGTACCACATTACTACGTGATACAATCCAGAAACAGCCGAGGATCTAGCCATCAAGTATGAGAAATATGCGAAAGTATGAGCCTGATGAGGGCAAATCCTAGACCTAACCCGGACCTAACATGCGTTATCCTCTAAAATATTTATCAAGATCAGGTTTAATTGATTGTTTCAGTGTGCTCCCACATTACTACGTGATCCAAACCAGAAAAAACCCAGTATCTGTTCAACATGTATGAGAAATATGCGAAAGAATGAGCCTGATGAGAGCAAATCCCAGACCTAACCTAGACCTAACATGCGTTATCCTCTAAAATATTTATCAAGATCAGGTTTCATTGAATGTTTCAGTGTGCTCCCACATTACTACGTGATCCAAACCAGAAAAGACCCAGTATCTGTTCAACATGTATGAGAAATATGCGAAAGAATGAGCCTGATGAGAGCAAATCCCTGACCTAACCAAGACCTAACATGAATTATTCTCTAAAATATTGATCAAAACCAGGTTTAATTGACTGTTTCAGCGTGGTACCACATTACTACGTGATACAATCCAAAAACAGCCCAGGATCTAGCCATGAAGTATGAGAAATATGCGTAAGTATGAGCCTGATCAGAGCAAATCCTAGACCTAACCCAGACCTAACATGCGTTATCCTCTAAAATATTTATCAAGATCAGGTTTAATTGATTGTTTCAGTGTGCTCCCACATTACTACGTGATCCAAACCAGAAAAAACCCAGTATCTGTTCAACATGTATGAGAAATATGCGAAAGAATGAGCCTGATGAGAGCAAATCCCAGACCTAACCTAGACCTAACATGAATTATTCTCTAAAATATTGATCGAAACCAGGTTTACTTGACTGCTTCAGTGTGGTCCCACAATACTACGTGATCCAAACCAGAAAAAACCCAGGATCCGTTCAACAAGTATGTGAAGAATGCGGAAGTATGAGTCTGATGAGGGAAAATCCCAGGCCTAACCTAGACCTAACATGCGTTATCCTCTAAAATATTGATCGAAACCAGGTTTAATCGACTGTTTCAGCGTGGTACCACATTACTACGTGATCCAATCCAGAAATAGCCCAGGATCTAGCCATGAAGTATGAGAAATATGCGAAAGTATGAGCCTGATGAGGGCAAATCCTAGACCTAACCCAGACCTAACATGCGTTATTCTGTAAAATTTTTATCAAGACTAGGTTTAATTGAATGTTTCATTGTGGTACCTCATTACTACGTGATCAAAACCAGAAAAAACCCAGTATCCGTTCAACAAGTATGTGAAGAATGCGAAAGTATGAGTCTGATCAGTGAAAATCTCAGACCTTACCTAGACCTAACTTGCGTTGTCCTCTAAAATATTGATGGAAATCAGGTTTCATTGACTGTTTCAGTGTGGTACCACACTATTTCGTGATCCAAACCAGAAAAAACCCAGGATCTGTTCAACAAGTATGTGAAAAACGCTAAACTGTGAGCCTGATGAGGGCAAATCTTAGACCTAACCCAGACCTAAGATGCGTTATCCTCTAAAATATTTATCCAGACCAGGTTTCATTGAATGTTTCAGTGTGGTACCACTTTACTACGTGATCCAATCCAGAAATAGCCCAGGATCTAGCCATGAAGAAATATGCGAAAGTATGAGCCTGATGAGGGCAAATCTCAGACCTATCCCAGACCTAACTTGCGTTGTCCTCTATGATATTGATGGAAACCAGGTTTAATTGACTGTTTCAGTGTTGTACTTCATTACTACGTGATCCATACCCGAAAAAACCCAGGATCTGTTCAACATGTATGAGAAATATGCGAAAGAATGAGCCTGATGAGAGCAAATCCCAGACCTAACCTAGACCTAACATGAATTATTGTCTAAAATATTGATCGAAAACAGGTTTACTTGACAGTTTCAGTGTGGTCCCACATTACTACGTGATCCAAACCAGAAAAAAACCAGGATCCGTTCAACAAGTATGTGAAGAATGCGAAAGTATGAGTCTGATGAGTGAAAATCCCAGGCCTAACCTAGACCTAACATGCGTTATCCTCAAAAATATTGATCGAAACCTGGTTTAATCTACTGTTTCAGTGTGGTACCACATTACTATGTGATCCAAACCAGAAAATAACCCAGGATCTGTTCAACAAGTATGTGAATACGCGAAAGTATGAGTCTGATGAGGTCAAATCCCAGACCAATCCCAGACTTAAATTGCGTTATCCTCTAAAATATTGATCGGAACCAGGTTTAATCGACTGTTTCAGTGTGGTACCACACTACTACGTGATCCAAACCATAAAAAACCCAGGATCTAGCCATCAAGTATGAGAAATATGCGAAAGAATGAGCCTGATGAGAGCAAATCCCAGACCTAACCTAGACCTTAGATGCGTTATCCTCTAAAATATTGAGCGAAACCAGGTTTAATGGACTGTTTCAGTGTGGTACCACACTACTTCGTGATCCAAACCAGAAAAAACCCAGGATCTGTTCAACAAGTATGTGAAAAACGCTAAACTGTGAGCCTGATGAGGGCAAATCTTAGACCTAACCCAGACCTAAGATGCGTTAACCTCTAAAATATTTATCAAGACCAGGTTTAATTGACTGTTTCAGCGTGGTACCACATTACTACGTGATACAATCCAGAAACAGCCGAGGATCTAGCCATCAAGTATGAGAAATATGCGAAAGTATGAGCCTGATGAGGGCAAATCCTAGACCTAACCCGGACCTAACATGCGTTATCCTCTAAAATATTTATCAAGATCAGGTTTAATTGATTGTTTCAGTGTGCTCCCACATTACTACGTGATCCAAACCAGAAAAAACCCAGTATCTGTTCAACATGTATGAGAAATATGCGAAAGAATGAGCCTGATGAGAGCAAATCCCAGACCTAACCTAGACCTAACATGCGTTATCCTCTAAAATATTTATCAAGATCAGGTTTCATTGAATGTTTCAGTGTGCTCCCACATTACTACGTGATCCAAACCAGAAAAGACCCAGTATCTGTTCAACATGTATGAGAAATATGCGAAAGAATGAGCCTGATGAGAGCAAATCCCTGACCTAACCAAGACCTAACATGAATTATTCTCTAAAATATTGATCAAAACCAGGTTTAATTGACTGTTTCAGCGTGGTACCACATTACTACGTGATACAATCCAAAAACAGCCCAGGATCTAGCCATGAAGTATGAGAAATATGCGTAAGTATGAGCCTGATCAGAGCAAATCCTAGACCTAACCCAGACCTAACATGCGTTATCCTCTAAAATATTTATCAAGATCAGGTTTAATTGATTGTTTCAGTGTGCTCCCACATTACTACGTGATCCAAACCAGAAAAAACCCAGTATCTGTTCAACATGTATGAGAAATATGCGAAAGAATGAGCCTGATGAGAGCAAATCCCAGACCTAACCTAGACCTAACATGAATTATTCTCTAAAATATTGATCGAAACCAGGTTTACTTGACTGCTTCAGTGTGGTCCCACAATACTACGTGATCCAAACCAGAAAAAACCCAGGATCCGTTCAACAAGTATGTGAAGAATGCGGAAGTATGAGTCTGATGAGGGAAAATCCCAGGCCTAACCTAGACCTAACATGCGTTATCCTCTAAAATATTGATCGAAACCAGGTTTAATCGACTGTTTCAGCGTGGTACCACATTACTACGTGATCCAATCCAGAAATAGCCCAGGATCTAGCCATGAAGTATGAGAAATATGCGAAAGTATGAGCCTGATGAGGACAAATCCTAGACCTAACCCAGACCTAACATGCGTTATTCTCTAAAATATTTATCAAGACCAGGTTTAATTGAATGTTTCAGTGTGGTACCACATTACTACGTGATCAAAACCAGAAAAAACCCAGGATCCGTTCAACAAGCATGTGAAGAATGCGAAAGTATGAGTTTGATCAGTGAAAATCTCAGGCCTCACCTAGACCTAACTTGCGTTGTCCTCTAAAATATTGATGGAAACCAGGTTTCATTGACTGTTTCAGTGTGGTACTACATTACTACGTGATGCAATCCAGAAAAAGCCCAGGATCTAGCCATCAAGTATGAGAAATATGCGAAAGAATGAGCCTGATGAGAGCAAATCCCAGACCTAACCTAGACCTAACATGCGTTATCCTCTAAAATATTTATCAAGACCAGGTTTAATTGAATGTTTCAGTGTGGTACCACATAACTACGTGAACCAAACCAGAAAAAACCCAGGATCCGTTCAACAAGTATGTTAAAACTGCGACAGTATGACCCTGATGAGGGCAAATCCCAGGCCTAACCTAGACCTAACATGCGTTGTCCTCTAAAATATTGATGAAAGCCAGGTTTAATTGACTGTTTCAGTGTTGTACTTCATTACTACGTGATGCAATCCAGAAAAAGCCCAGGATCCAGCCATCAAGTATGAGAAATATGCGAAAGAATGAGCCTAATGAGAGCAAAGCCCTGACCTAACCTAGACCTAACATGAATTATTCTCTAAAATATTGGTCAAAACCAGGTTTAATTGACTGTTTCAGTGTGGTACCACATTACTACGTGATCCAATCCAGAAATAGCCCAGGATCTAGCCATGAAGTATGAGAAATATGCGAAAGTATGAGCCTGATGAGGGCAAATCCTAGACCTAACCCAGACCTAACATGCGTTATTCTGTGAAATTTTTATCAAGACTAGGTTTAATTGAATGTTTCATTGTGGTACCTCATTACTACGTGATCAAAACCAGAAAAAACCCAGTATCCGTTCAACAAGTATGTGAAGAATGCGAAAGTATGAGTCTGATCAGTGAAAATCTCAGACCTTACCTAGACCTAACTTGCGTTGTCCTCTAAAATATTGATGGAAATCAGGTTTCATTGACTGTTTCAGTGTGGTACCACACTATTTCGTGATCCAAACCAGAAAAAACCCAGGATCTGTTCAACAAGTATGTGAAAAACGCTAAACTGTGAGCCTGATGAGGGCAAATCTTAGACCTAACCCAGACCTAAGATGCGTTATCCTCTAAAATATTTATCCAGACCAGGTTTCATTGAATGTTTCAGTGTGGTACCACTTTACTACGTGATCCAATCCAGAAATAGCCCAGGATCTAGCCATGAAGAAATATGCGAAAGTATGAGCCTGATGAGGGCAAATCTCAGACCTATCCCAGACCTAACTTGCGTTGTCCTCTATGATATTGATGGAAACCAGGTTTAATTGACTGTTTCAGTGTTGTACTTCATTACTACGTGATCCATACCCGAAAAAACCCAGGATCTGTTCAACATGTATGAGAAATATGCGAAAGAATGAGCCTGATGAGAGCAAATCCCAGGCCTATCCTAGACCTAACATGAATTATTGTCTAAAATATTGATCGAAAACAGGTTTACTTGACAGTTTCAGTGTGGTCCCACATTACTACGTGATCCAAACCAGAAAAAACCCAGGATCCGTTCAACAAGTATGTGAAGAATGCGAAAGTATGAGTCTGATGGGTGAAAATCCCAGGCCTAACCTAGACCTAACATGCGTTATCCTCTAAGATATTGATCGAAACCTGGTTTAATCGACTGTTTCAGTGTGGTACCACATTACTATGTGATCCAAACCAGAAAATAACCCAGGATCTGTTCAAGGAGTATGTGAAGTGTGCGAAAGTATGAGTCTGATGAGGTCAAATCCCAGACCTATCCCAGACCTAACTTGCGTTGTCCCCTAAGATATTGATGGATACCAGGTTTAATTGACTGTTTCAGTGTTGTACTCCATTACTACGTGATGCAATCCAGAAAAAGCCCAGGAGCTAGCCATCAAGTATGAGAAATATGCGAAAGAATGAGCCTGATGAGAGCAAATCCCAGGCCTAACCTAGACCTAACATGAATTACTCTCTAAAATATTGATCGAAACCAGGTTTAATTGACTGTTTCAGTGTGGTCCCACATTACTACGTGATCCAAACCAGAAAAAACCCAGGACCCGTTCAACAAGTTTGTGAAGAATGCGAAAGTATGAGTCTGATGAGGTCAAATCCCAGACCATTCCCAGACTTAACTTGCGTTATCCTCTAAAATATTGATCGAAACCAGGTTTGATCGACTGTTTCAGCGTGGTACCACATTACTACGTGATCCAAACCAGAAACAGCCCAGGATCTAGCCATCAAGTATGAGAAATATGCGAAAGAATGAGCCTGATGAGAGCAAATCCCAGACCTAACCTAGACCTAACATGAATTATTCTCTAAAATATTGATCGAAACCAGGTTTAATTGACTGTTTCAGTGTGGTCCCACATTACTACGTGATCCAAACCAGAAAAAAACCTGGATCCGTTCAACAAGTATGTGAAGAATGCGAAAGTATGAGTCCGATGAGCGAAAATCCCAGGCCTAACCTAGACCTAACATGCGTTATCCTCAAAAATATTGACCGAAACCTGGTTTAATCGACTGTTTCAATGTGGTACCACATTACTATGTGATCCGAACCAGAAAATAACCCAGGATCTGTCAACAAGTATGTGATAAACGCGAAAGTATGAGTCTGATGAGGTCAAATCCCAGACCTATCCCAGACTTAACTTGTGTTATTCTCTAAAATATTGATCGAAACCAGGTTTAATCGACTGTTTCAGCGTGGTACCACATTACTAAGTGATACAATCCAGAAACAGCCCAGGATCTAGCCATGAAGTATGTGAAATATGCGAAAGTATGAGCCTGATGAGGGCAAATCCTAGACCTAACCCAAACCTAACATGCGTTATCCTCTAAAATATTTATCAAGACCAGGTTTAATTGAATGTTTCAGTGTGGTGCCACATTACTACGTGATCCAATCCAGAAATAGCCCAGGATCTAGCCATGAAGAAATATGCGAAAGTATGAGCCTGATGAGGGCAAATCCCAGACCTATCCCAGACCTAACTTGCGTTGTCCTCTAAGATATTGATGGAAACCAGGTTTAATGGACTGTTTCAGTGTTGTACTTCATTACTACGTGATGCAATCCAGAAAAAGCCCAGGATCTAGCCATCAAGAATGAGAAATATGCGAAAGAATGAGTCCGATGGGAGCAAATCCCTGACCTAACCTAGACCTAACATGAATTATTCTCTAAAATATTGATCAAAACCAGGTTTATTTGACTGTTTCAGTGTGGTACCACATTACTACGTGATCCAATCCAGAAATAGCCCAGGATCTAGCCATGAAGTATGAGAAATTTGCGAAAGCATGAGCCTGATAAGGGCAAATCCTAGACCTAACCCAGACCTAAGATGCGTTATCCTCTAAAATATTTATCAAGACTAGGTTTAATTGAATGTTTCAGTGTGGTACCACATTACTACGTGATCAAAACCAGAAAAAAACCCAGGATCCGTTCAACAAGTATGTGAAAAACGCTAAACTGTGAGCCTGATGAGGGCAAATCTTAGACCTAACCCAGACCTAAGATGCGTTAACCTCTAAAATATTTATCCAGACCAGGTTTCATTGAATGTTTCAGTGTGGTACCACTTTACTACGTGATCCAATCCAGAAATAGCACAGGATCTAGCCATGAAGTATGAGAAATATGCGAATGTAAGAGCCTGATGAGGGCAAATCCTAGACCTATCCCAGACCTAACTTGCGTTATCCTCTAAAATATTGATCGAAACCAGGTTTAATTGACTGTTTCAGCGTGGTACCACATTACTACGTGATACAATCCAGAAACAGCCGAGGATCTAGCCTTGAAATATGAGAAATATGCGAAAGTATGAGCCTGATGAGGGCAAATCCTAGACCTAACCCAGACCTAACATGCGTTATCCTCTAAAATATTTATCAAGACCAGCTTTAATTGATTGTTTCAGTGTGGCCCCACATTACTACGTGATCCAAACCAGAAAAAACCCAGGATCTGTTCAACATGTATGGGACATATGCGAAAGAATGAGCCTGATGAGAGCAAATCCCAGACCTAACATAGACCTAACATGAATTATTCTCTAAAATATTGATCGAAACCAGGTTTAATTGACTGTTTCAGTGTGGTCCCACATTACTACGTGATCTAAACCAGAAATAACCCAGGATCCGTTCAACAAGTATGTGAAGAATGCGAAAGTATGAGTCTGATGAGTGAAAATCCCAGGCCTAACCTAGACCTAACATGCGTTATCCTATAAAATATTGATCCAAACCAGGTTTAATGGACTGTTTCAGCGTGGTACCACACTACTACGTGATCCAAACCAGAAAAAACCCAGGATCTGTTCAACAAGTATGTGAAAAACGCGAAAGTATGAGCCTGATGAGGGCAAATCCCAGACATATCCCAGACCTAACTTGCGTTGTCCTCTAAGATATTGATGGAAACCAGGTTTCATTGACTGTTTCAGTGTTGTACTTCATTACTACGTGATGCAATCTAGAAAAAGCCCAGGATCTAGCCATCAAGTATGAGAAATATGCGAAAGAATGAGCCTGATGAGAGCAAATCCCAGACCTAACCTAGACCTAACATGAATTATTCTCTAAAATATTGATCGAAGCCAGGTTTAATTGACTGTTTCAGTGTGGTCCCACATTACTACGTGATCCAAACCAGAAAAAAACCAGGATCCGTTCAACAAGTATGTGAAGAATGCGAAAGTATGAGTCCGATGAGTGAAAATCCCAGGCCTAACCTAGACCAAACATGCGTTATCCTCAAAAATATTGATCGAAACCTGGTTTAATCAACTCTTTCAGCGTGGTACCACATTACTATGTGATCCAAACCAGAAAATAACCCAGGATCTGTTCAACAAGTATGTGAAAAACGCGAAAGTATGAGCCTGATGAGGGCAAATCCCAGACCTAACCCAAACCTAACATGCGTTATCCTCTAAAATATTTATCAAGACCAGGTTTAATTGAATGTTTCAGTGTGGTGCCACATTACTACGAGAACCAAACCAGAAAAAACCCAGGATCCGTTCAACAAGTATGTGAAGAATGCGACAGTATGAGTCTGATCAGTGAAAATCTCAGGCCTTACCTAGACCTAACTTGCGTTGTCCTCTAAAATATTGATGGAAACCAGGTTTCATTGACTGTTTCAGTGTGGTACTACATTACTACGTGATGCAATCCAGAAAAAGCCCAGGATCTAGCCATCAAGTATGAGAAATATGCGAAAGAATGAGCCTGATGAGAGCAAATCCCAGACCTAACCTAGACCTAACAGGCGTTATCCTCTAAAATATTGATCGAAACCAGGTTTAATGGACTGTTTCAGTGAGGTACCACCCTACTTCGTGATCCAAACCAGAAAAAGCCCAGGATCTGTTCAACAAGTATGTGAAAAACGCTAAACTGTGAGCCTGATGAGGGCAAATCTTAGACCTAACCCAGACATAAGATGCGTTATCCTCTAAAATATTTATCCAGACCAGGATTCATTGAATGTTTCAGTGTGGTACCACTTTACTACTTGATCCAATCCAGAAATAGCCCAGGATCTAGCCATGAAGTATGAGAAATATGCGAAAGTAAGAGCCTGATAAGGGCAAATCCTAGACCTATCCCAGACCTAACTTGCGTTATCCTCTAAAATATTGATCGAAACCAGGTTTAATTGACTGTTTCAGCGTGGTACCACATTACTACGTGATACAATCCAGAAACAGCCCAGGATCTAGCCATGAAGTATCAGAAATATGCGAAAGTATGAGCCTGATGAGGGCAAATCCTAGACCTAACCCGGACCTAACATGCGTTATCCTCTAAAATATTTATCAAGATCAGGTTTAATTGATTGTTTCAGTGTGGTCCCACATTACTACGTGATCCAAACCAGAAAAAACCCAGGATCTGTTCAACGTGTATGAGAAATATGCGAAAGAATGAGCCTGATGAGAGCAAATCCCAGACCTAACTTAGACCTAACATGAATTATTCTCTAAAATATTGATCGAAACCAGGTTTACTTGACTGTTTCAGTGTGGTACCACATTACTACGTGATCCAAACCAGAAAAAACCCAGGATCTGTTCAACAAGTATGTGAAAAACGCGAAAGTATGAGTCTGATGAGGTCAAATCCCAGACCTATCCCAGACTTAACTTGCGTTATCCTCTAAAATATTGATCGAAACCAGGTTTAATCGACTGTTTCAGCGTGGTGCCACATTACTACGTGATACAATCCAGAAACAGCCCAGGATCTAGCCATGAAGTATGAGAAATATGCGAAAGTATGAGCCTGATGAGGGCAAATCCTAGACCTAACCCAAACCTAACATGCGTTATCCTCTAAAATATTTATCAAGACCTGGTTTAATTGAATGTTTCAGTGTGAAACCACATTACTACGTGAACCAAACCAGAAAAAACCCAGGATCCGTTCAACAAGTATGTTAAAACTGCGACAGTATGACCCTGATAAGGGCAAATCCCAGGCCTAGCCTAGACCTAACATGCGTTGTCCTCAAGAATATTGATGGAAACCAGGTTTAATTGACTGTTTCAGTGTTGTACTTCATTACTACGTGATGCAATCCAGAAAAAGCCCAGGATCTAGCCATCAAGTATGAGAAATATGCGAAAGAATGAACCTGCTGAGAGCAAATCCCGGACCTAACCTAGACATAACATGAATTATTCTCTAAAATATTGATCGAAACCAGGTTTAATTGACTGTTTCAGTGTTGTACTTCATTACTACGTGATGCAATCCAGAAAAAGCCCAGGATCTAGCCATCAAGAATGAGAAATATGCGAAAGAATGAGTCCGATGGGAGCAAATCCCTGACCTAACCTAGACCTAACATGAATTATTCTCTAAAATATTGATCAAAACCAGGTTTATTTGACTGTTTCAGTGTGGTACCACATTACTACGTGATCCAATCCAGAAATAGCCCAGGATCTAGCCATGAAGTATGAGAAATATGCGAAAGTATGAGCCTGATAAGGGCAAATCCTAGACCTAACCCAGACCTAAGATGCGTTATCCTCTAAAATATTTATCAAGACTAGGTTTAATTGAATGTTTCAGTGTGGTACCACATTACTACGTGATCAAAACCAGAAAAAAACCCAGGATCCGTTCAACAAGTATGTGAAGAATGCGAAAGCATGAGTCTGATGAGGTCAAATCCCAGACCTATCCCAGACTTAACTTGCGTTGTCCTCTAAAATATTTATCAAGATCAGGTTTAATGGACTGTTTCAGCGTGGTACCACACTACTACGTGATCCAAACCAGAAAAAACCCAGGATCTGTTCAACAAGTATGTGAAAAACGCGAAAGTATGAGCCTGATGAGGGCAAATCCCAGACATATCCCAGACCTAACTTGCGTTGTCCTCTAAGATATTGATGGAAACCAGGTTTCATTGACTGTTTCAGTGTTGTACTTCATTACTTCGTGATGCAATCTAGAAAAAGCCCAGGATCTAGCCATCAAGTATGAGAAATATGCGAAAGAATGAGCCTGATGAGAGCAAATCCCAGACCTAACCTAGACCTAACATGAATTATTCTCTAAAATATTGATCGAAGCCAGGTTTAATTGACTGTTTCAGTGTGGTCCCACATTACTACGTGATCCAAACCAGAAAAAAACCAGGATCCGTTCAACAAGTATGTGAAGAATGCGAAAGTATGAGTCCGATGAGTGAAAATCCCAGGCCTAACCTAGACCAAACATGCGTTATCCTCAAAAATATTGATCGAAACCTGGTTTAATCAACTCTTTCAGCGTGGTACCACATTACTATGTGATCCAAACCAGAAAATAACCCAGGATCTGTTCAACAAGTATGTGAAAAACGCGAAAGTATGAGCCTGATGAGGGCAAATCCCAGACCTAACCCAAACCTAACATGCGTTATCCTCTAAAATATTTATCAAGACCAGGTTTAATTGAATGTTTCAGTGTGGTGCCACATTACTACGAGAACCAAACCAGAAAAAACCCAGGATCCGTTCAACAAGTATGTGAAGAATGCGACAGTATGAGTCTGATCAGTGAAAATCTCAGGCCTTACCTAGACCTAACTTGCGTTGTCCTCTAAAATATTGGTGGAAACCAGGTTTCATTGACTGTTTCAGTGTGGTACTACATTACTACGTGATGCAATCCAGAAAAAGCCCAGGATCTAGCCATCAAGTATGAGAAATATGCGAAAGAATGAGCCTGATGAGAGCAAATCCCAGACCTAACCTAGACCTAACATGCGTTATCCTCTAAAATATTGATCGAAACCAGGTTTAATGGACTGTTTCAGTGAGGTACCACACTACTTCGTGATCCAAACCAGAAAAAGCCCAGGATCTGTTCAACAAGTATGTGAAAAACGCTAAACTGTGAGCCTGATGAGGGCAAATCTTAGACCTAACCCAGACATAAGATGCGTTATCCTCTAAAATATTTATCCAGACCAGGATTCATTGAATGTTTCAGTGTGGTACCACTTTACTACGTGATCCAATCCAGAAATAGCCCAGGATCTAGCCATGAAGTATGAGAAATATGCGAAAGTAAGAGCCTGATGAGGGCAAATCCTAGACCTATCCCAGACCTAACTTGCGTTATCCTCTAAAATATTGATCGAAACCAGGTTTAATTGACTGTTTCAGCGTGGTACCACATTACTACGTGATACAATCCAGAAACAGCCCAGGATCTAGCCATGAAGTATCAGAAATATGCGAAAGTATGAGCCTGATGAGGGCAAATCCTAGACCTAACCCGGACCTAACATGCGTTATCCTCTAAAATATTTATCAAGATCAGGTTTAATTGATTGTTTCAGTGTGGTCCCACATTACAACGTGATCCAAACCAGAAAAAACCCAGGATCTGTTCAACGTGTATGAGAAATATGCGAAAGAATGAGCCTGATGAGAGCAAATCCCAGACCTAACCTAGACCTAACATGAATTATTCTCTAAAATATTGATCGAACCCAGGTTTACTTGACTGTTTCAGTGTGGTACCACATTACTACGTGATCCAAACCAGAAAAAACCCAGGATCTGTTCAACAAGTATGTGAAAAACGCGAAAGTATGAGTCTGATGAGGTCAAATCCCAGACCTATCCCAGACTTAACTTGCGTTATCCTCTAAAATATTGATCGAAACCAGGTTTAATCGACTGTTTCAGCGTGGTGCCACATTACTACGTGATACAATCCAGAAACAGCCCAGGATCTAGCCATGAAGTACGAGAAATATGCGAAAGTATGAGCCTGATGAGGGCAAATCCTAGACCTAACCCAAACCTAACATGCGTTATCCTCTAAAATATTTATCAAGACCTGGTTTAATTGAATGTTTCAGTGTGAAACCACATTACTACGTGAACCAAACCAGAAAAAACCCAGGATCCGTTCAACAAGTATGTTAAAACTGCGACAGTATGACCCTGATAAGGGCAAATCCCAGGCCTAGCCTAGACCTAACATGCGTTGTCCTCAAGAATATTGATGGAAACCAGGTTTAATTGACTGTTTCAGTGTTGTACTTCATTACTACGTGATGCAATCCAGAAAAAGCCCAGGATCTAGCCATCAAGTATGAGAAATATGCGAAAGAATGAACCTGCTGAGAGCAAATCCCAGACCTAACCTAGACATAACATGAATTATTCTCTAAAATATTGATCGAAACCAGGTTTAATTGACTGTTTCAGTGTTGTACTTCATTACTACGTGATGCAATCCAGAAAAAGCCCAGGATCTAGCCATCAAGAATGAGAAATATGCGAAAGAATGAGTCCGATGGGAGCAAATCCCTGACCTAACCTAGACCTAACATGAATTATTCTCTAAAATATTGATCAAAACCAGGTTTATTTGACTGTTTCAGTGTGGTACCACATTACTACGTGATCCAATCCAGAAATAGCCCAGGATCTAGCCATGAAGTATGAGAAATATGCGAAAGCATGAGCCTGATAAGGGCAAATCCTAGACCTAACCCAGACCTAAGATGCGTTATCCTCTAAAATATTTATCAAGACTAGGTTTAATTGAATGTTTCAGTGTGGTACCACATTACTACGTGATCAAAACCAGAAAAAAACCCAGGATCCGTTCAACAAGTATGTGAAGAATGCGAAAGTATGAGTCTGATGAGGTCAAATCCCAGACCTATCCCAGACTTAACTTGCGTTGTCCTCTAAAATATTTATCAAGATCAGGTTTAATTGATTGTTTCAGTGTGCTCCCACATTACTACGTGATCCAAACCAGAAAAAACCCAGTATCTGTTCAACATGTATGAGAAATATGCGAAAGAATGAGCCTGATGAGAGCAAATCCCAGACCTAACCTAGACCTAACATGCGTTATCCTCTAAAATATTTATCAAGACCAGGTTTCATTGAATGTTTCAGTGTGCTCCCACATTACTACGTGAACCAAACCAGAAAAAACCCAGGATCCGTTCAACAAGTATGTTAAAACTGCGACAGTATGACCCTGATGAGGGTAAATCCCAGTCCTAACCTAGACCTAACATGCGTTGTCCTCTAAAATATTGATGGAAACCAGGTTTCATTGACTGTTTCAGTGTTGTACTTCATTACTACGTGATGCAATCCAGAAAAAGCCCAGGATCTAGCCATCAAGTTTGAGAAATATGCGAAAGAATGAGGGTGATGAGTGCAAATCCCAGACCTAACCTAGACCTAACATGAATTATTCTCTAAAATATTGATCGAAACCAGGTTTAATTGACTGTTTCAGTGTTGTACTTCATTAATACGTGATGCAATCCAGAAAAAGCCCAGGATCTAGCCATCAAGTAAGAGAAATATGCGAAAGAATGAGCCTGATGAGAGCAAATCCCTGACCTAACCTAGACCTAACATGAATTATTCTCTAAAATATTGATCAAAACCAGGTTTGATTGACTGTTTCAGTGTGGTGCCACATTACTACGTGATCCAATCCAGAAATAGCCCAGGATCTAGCCATGAAGTATGAGAAATATGTGAAAGTATGAGCCTGATGAGGACAAATCCTAGACCTAACCCAGACCTAACATGCGTTATTCTCTAAAATATTTATCAAGACCAGGTTTAATTGAATGTTTCAGTGTGGTACCACATTACTACGTGATCAAAACCAGAAAAAACCCAAGATCCGTTCAACAAGTATGTGAAGAATGCGAAAGTATGAGTTTGATCAGTGAAAATCTCAGGCCTCACCTAGACCTAACTTGCGTTGTCCTCTAAAATATTGATGGAAACCAGGTTTCATTGACTGTTTCAGTGTGGTACTACATTACTACGTGATGCAATCCAGAAAAAGCCCAGGATCTAGCCATCAAGTATGAGAAATATGCGAAAGAATGAGCCTGATGAGAGCAAATCCCAGACCTAACCTAGACCTAACATGCGTTATCCTCTAAAATATTTAGCGAAACCAGGTTTAATGGACTGTTTCAGTGTGGTACCACACTACGTCGTGATCCAAACCAGCGAAAGCCAGGATCTGTTCAAGAAGTATGTGAAAAACGCTAATCTGTGAGCCTGATGAGGGCAAATCTTAGACCTAACCCAGACCTAAGATGCGTTATCCTCTAAAATATTTATCCAGACCAGGTTTCATTGAATGTTTCTGTGTGGTACCACTTTACTACGTGATCCAATCCAGAAACAGCCCAGGATCTAGCCATGAAGAAATATGCGAAAGTATGAGCCTGATGAGGGCAAATCTCAGACCTATCCCAGACCTAACTTGCGTTGTCCTCTAAGATATTGATGGAAACCAGGTTTAATTGACTGTTTCAGTGTTGTACTTCATTACTACGTAATCCATACCCGAAAAAACCCAGGGTCTGTTCAACATGTATGAGAAATATGCGTAAGAATGAGCCTGATGAGAGCAAATCCCAGACCTATCCTAGACCTAACATGAATTATTGTCTAAAATATTGATCGAAAACAGGTTTACTTGACAGTTTCAGTGTGGAACCACATTACTACGTGACCCAAACCAGAAAAAACCCAGGATCTGTTCAACAAGTGTGTGAAAAACGCGAAAGTATGAGCCTGATGAGGGCAAATCCCAGACATATCCCAGACCTAACTTGCGTTGTCCCCTAAGATATTGATGGATACCAGGTTTAATTGACAGTTTCAGTGTGGTCCCACATTACTACGTGATCCAAACCAGAAAAAACCCAGGATCTGTTCAACAAGTGTGTGAAAAACGCGAAAGTATGAGCCTGATGAGGGCAAATCCCAGACATATCCCAGACCTAACTTGCGTTGTCCCCTAAGATATTGATGGATACCAGGTTTAATTGACAGTTTCAGTGTGGTCCCACATTACTACGTGATCCAAACCAGAAAAAACCCAGGATCCGTTCAACAAGTATGTGAAGAATGCGATAGTATGAGTCTGTCGAGTGAAAATCCCAGACCTAACCTAGACCTAACATGCGTTATCCTCTAAAATATTGATCCAAACCAGGTTTAATGGACTGTTTCAGCGTGGTACCACACTACTACGTGATCCAAACCAGAAAAAACCCAGGATCTGTTCAACAAGTGTGTGAAAAACGCGAAAGTATGAGCCTGATGAGGGCAAATCCCAGACATATCCCAGACCTAACTTGCGTTGTCCCCTAAGATATTGATGGATACCAGGTTTAATTGACTGTTTCAGTGTTGTACTCCATTACTACGTGATGCAAACCAGAAACAGCCCAGGATCTAGCCATCAAGTATGAGAAATATGCGAAAGAATGAGCCTGATGAGAGCAAATCCCAGACCTAACCTAGACCCAACATGAATTATTCTCTAAAATATTGATCGAAACCAGGTTTAATTGACTGTTTCAGTGTGGTCCCACATTACTACGTGATCCAAACCAGAAAAAACCCAGGACCCGTTCAACAAGTTTGTGAAGAATGCGAAAGTATGAGTCTGATGAGGTCAAATCCCAGACCATTCCCAGACTTAACTTGCGTTATCCTCTAAAATATTGATCGAAACCAGGTTTGATCGACTGTTTCAGCGTGGTACCACATTACTACGTGATCCAAACCAGAAACAGCCCAGGATCTAGCCATCAAGTATGAGAAATATGCGAAGAATGAGCCTGATGAGAGCAAATCCTAGACCTAACCCAAACCTAACATGCGTTATCCTCTAAAATATTTATCAAGACCAGGTTTAATTGAATGTTTCAGTGTGGTGCCACATTACTACGTGATCCAATCCAGAAAAAATCCTGGATCCGTTCAACAAGTATGTGAAGAATGCGAAAGTATGAGTCCGATGAGCGAAAATCCCAGGCCTAACCTAGACCTAACATGCGTTATCCTCAAAAATATTGACCGAAACCTGGTTTAATCGACTGTTTCAGTGTGGTACCACATTACTATGTGATCCGAACCAGAAAATAACCCAGGATCTGTCAACAAGTATGTGATAAACGCGAAAGTATGAGTCTGATGAGGTCAAATCCCAGACCTATCCCAGACTTAACTTGTGTTATCCTCTAAAATATTGATCGAAACCAGGTTTAATCGACTGTTTCAGCGTGGTACCACATTACTAAGTGATACAATCCAGAAACAGCCCAGGATCTAGCCATGAAGTATGTGAAATATGCGAAAGTATGAGCCTGATGAGGGCAAATCCTAGACCTAACCCAAACCTAACATGCGTTATCCTCTAAAATATTTATCAAGACCAGGTTTAATTGAATGTTTCAGTGTGGTGCCACATTACTACGTGATCCAATCCAGAAATAGCCCAGGATCTAGCCATGAAGAAATATGCGAAAGTATGAGCCTGATGAGGGCAAATCCCAGACATATCCCAGACCTAACTTGCGTTGTCCCCTAAGATATTGATGGATACCAGGTTTAATTGACTGTTTCAGTGTTGTACTCCATTACTACGTGATGCAAACCAGAAACAGCCCAGGATCTAGCCATCAAGTATGAGAAATATGCGAAAGAATGAGCCTGATGAGAGCAAATCCCAGACCTAACCTAGACCCAACATGAATTATTCTCTAAAATATTGATCGAAACCAGGTTTAATTGACTGTTTCAGTGTGGTCCCACATTACTACGTGATCCAAACCAGAAAAAACCCAGGACCCGTTCAACAAGTTTGTGAAGAATGCGAAAGTATGAGTCTGATGAGGTCAAATCCCAGACCATTCCCAGACTTAACTTGCGTTATCCTCTAAAATATTGATCGAAACCAGGTTTGATCGACTGTTTCAGCGTGGTACCACATTACTACGTGATCCAAACCAGAAACAGCCCAGGATCTAGCCATCAAGTATGAGAAATATGCGAAGAATGAGCCTGATGAGAGCAAATCCTAGACCTAACCCAAACCTAACATGCGTTATCCTCTAAAATATTTATCAAGACCAGGTTTAATTGAATGTTTCAGTGTGGTGCCACATTACTACGTGATCCAATCCAGAAAAAAACCTGGATCCGTTCAACAAGTATGTGAAGAATGCGAAAGTATGAGTCCGATGAGCGAAAATCCCAGGCCTAACCTAGACCTAACATGCGTTATCCTCAAAAATATTGACCGAAACCTGGTTTAATCGACTGTTTCAGTGTGGTACCACATTACTATGTGATCCGAACCAGAAAATAACCCAGGATCTGTCAACAAGTATGTGATAAACGCGAAAGTATGAGTCTGATGAGGTCAAATCCCTGACCTATCCCAGACTTAACTTGTGTTATCCTCTAAAATATTGATCGAAACCAGGTTTAATCGACTGTTTCAGCGTGGTACCACATTACTAAGTGATACAATCCAGAAACAGCCCAGGATCTAGCCATGAAGTATGTGAAATATGCGAAAGTATGAGCCTGATGAGGGCAAATCCTAGACCTAACCCAAACCTAACATGCGTTATCCTCTAAAATATTTATCAAGACCAGGTTTAATTGAATGTTTCAGTGTGGTGCCACATTACTACGTGATCCAATCCAGAAATAGCCCAGGATCTAGCCATGAAGAAATATGCGAAAGTATGAGCCTGATGAGGGCAAATCCCAGACCTATCCCAGACCTAACTTGCGTTGTCCTCTAAGATATTGATGGAAACCAGGTTTAATGGACTGTTTCAGTGTTGTACTTCATTACTACGTGATCCAAACCCGAAAAAACCCAGGATCTGTTCAACATGTATGAGAAATATGCGAAAGAATGAGCCTGATGAGAGCAAATCCCAGACCTATCCTAGACCTAACATGAATTATTCTCTAAAATATTGATCGAAAACAGGTTTACTTGACTGTTTCAGTGTGGTCCCACATTACTACGTGATCCAAACCAGAAAAAACCCAGGATCCGTTCAACAAGTATGTGAAGAATGCGATAGTATGAGTCTGATGAGTGAAAATCCCAGACCTAACCTAGACCTAACATGCGTTATCCTCTAAAATATTGATCCAAACCAGGTTTAATGGACTGTTTCAGCATGGTACCACACTACTACGTGATCCAAAGCAGAAAAAACCCAGGATCTGTTCAACAAGTGTGTGAACAACGCGAAAGTATGAGCCTGATGAGGGCAAATCCCAGGCCTAACCTAGACCTAACATGCGTTATCCTCTAAAATATTGATCGAAACCAGGTTTAATCGACTGTTTCAGCGTGGTACCACATTACTACGTGATACAATCCAGAGACAGCCCAGGATCTAGCCATGAAGTATGAGAAATATGCGAAAGTATGAGCCTGGTGAGGGCAAATCCTAGACCTAACCCAAACCTAACATGCGTTATCGTCTAAAATATTTATCAAGACCAGGTTTAATTGAATGTTACAGTGTGGTACCACATTACTACGTGAACCAAACCAGAAAAAACCCAGGATCCGATCAACAAGTATGGTAAAACTGCGACAGTATGACCCTGATGAGGGTAAATCCCAGGCCTAACCTAGACCTAACATGCGTTGTCCTCTAAGATATTGACGGAAACCAGGTTTAATTGACTGTTTCAGTGTTGTACTTCATTACTACGTGATGCAATCCAGAAAAAGCCCAGGATCTAGCCATCCAGTATGAGAAATATGCGAAAGAATGAGCCTGGTGAGAGCAAATCCCAGACCTAACCTAGACCTAACATGAATTATTCTCTAAAATATTGATCGAAACCAGGTTTAATTGACTGTTTCAGTGTTGTACTTCATTACTACGTGATGCAATCCAGAAAAAGCCCAGGATCTAGCCATCAAGTATGAGAAATATGCGAAAGAATGAGCCTGATGAGAGCAAATCTCTGACCTAACCTAGACCTAACATGAATTATTTTCTAAAATATTGATCAAAACCAGGTTTCATTGAATGTTTCAGTGTGGTACCACTTTACTACGGGATCCAATCCAGAAATAGTACAGGATCTAGCCATGAAGTATGAGAAATATGCGAAAGTATGAGCCTGATGGGGGCAAATCCTAGACCTAACCCAGACCTAACATGCGTTATCCTCTAAAATATTTATCAAGACCAGGTTTAATTGATTGTTTCAGTTTGGTCCCACATTAGTTCGTGATCCAAACCAGAAAAAACCCAGGATCTGTTCCAAACGTATGAGAAATATGCGAAAGAATGAGCCTGATGAGAGCAAATCCCAGATCTAACATGGACCTAACATGAATTATTCTCTAAAATATTGATCGAAACCAGGTTTAATTGACTGTTTCAGTGTGGTCCCACATTACTACGTGATCTAAACCAGAAATAACCCTGGATCCGTTCAACAAGTATGTGAAGAATGCGAAAGTATGAGTCTGATGAGTGAAAATCCCAGGCCTAACCTAGACCTAACATGCGTTACCCTCTAAAATATTGATCCAAACCAGGTTTAATGGACTGTTTCGGCGTGGTACCACACTACTACGTGATCCAAACCAGAAAAAACCCAGGATCTGTTCAACAAGTATGTGAAAAACGCGAAAGTATGAGCCTGATGAGGGCAAATCCCAGACATATCCCAGACCTAACTTGCGTTGTCCTCTAAGATATTGATGGAAACCAGGTTTCATTGACTGTTTCAGTGTTGTACTTCATTACTACGTGATGCAATCTAGAAAAAGCCCGGGATCTAGCCATCAAGTATGAGAAATATGCGAAAGAATGAGCCTGATGAGAGCAAATCCCAGACCTAACCTAGACCTAACATGAATTATTCTCTAAAATATTGATCGAAGCCTGGTTTAATTGACTGTTTCAGTGTGGTCCCACATTACTACGTGATCCAAACCAGAAAAAAACCAGGATCCGTTCAACAAGTATGTGAAGAATGCGAAAGTATGAGTCTGATGAGTGAAAATCCCAGGCCTAACCTAGACCTAACATGCGTTATCCTCAAAAATATTGATCGAAACCTGGTTTAATCAACTGTTTCAGTGTGGTACCACATTACTATGTGATCCAAACCAGAAAATAACCCAGGATCTGTTCAACAAGTATGTGAAAAACGCGAAAGTATGAGCCTGATGAGGGCAAATCCTAGACCTACCCCAAACCTAACATGCGTTATCCTCTAAAATATTTATCAAGACCAGGTTTAATTGAATGTTTCAGTGTGGTGCCACATTACTACGAGAACCAAACCAGAAAAAACCCAGGATCCGTTCAACAAGTATGTGAAGAGTGCGAAAGTATGAGTCTGATCAGTGAAAATCTCAGGCCTTACCTAGACCTAACTTGCGTTGTCCTCTAAAATATTGATGGAAACCAGGTTTCATTGACTGTTTCAGTGTGGTACTACATTACTACGTGATGCAATCCAGAAAAAGCCCAGGAACTAGCCATCAAGTATGAGAAATATGCGAAAGAATGAGCCTGATGAGAGCAAATCCCAGACCTATCCTAGACCTAACATGCGTTATCCTCTAAAATATTGAGCGAAACCAGGTTTAATGGACTGTTTCAATGTGGTACCACACTACATCGTGATCCAAACCAGAAAAAACCGAGGATCTGTTCAACAAGTATGTGAAAAACGCTAAACTGTGAGCCTGATGAGGGCAAATCTTAGACCTAACCCAGACCTAAGATGCGTTAACCTCTAAAATATTTATCCAGACCAGGTTTCATTGAATGTTTCAGTGTGGTACCACACTACTACGTGATCCAATCCAGAAATAGCCCAGGATCTAGCCATGAAGTATGAGAAATATGCGAAAGTATGAGCCTGATGAGGACAAATCCTAGACCTAACCCAGACCTAACATGCGTTAGCCTCTAAAATATTGACCGAAACCAGGTTTAATTGACTGTTTCAGTGTGGTCCCACATTACTACGTGATCCAAACCAGAAAAAAACCAGGATCCGTTCAACAAGTATGTGAAGAATGCGAAAGTATGAGTCCGATGAGTGAAAATCCCAGGCCTAACCTAGACCTAACATTCGTTATCCTCAAAAATATTGATCGAAACCTGGTTTAATCTACTGTTTCAGTGTGGTACCACATTACTATGTGATCCAAACCAGAGAATAACCCAGGATCTGTTCAACAAGTATGTGAAAAACGCGAAAGTATGAGTCTGATGAGGTCAAATCCCAGACCAATCCCAGACTTAAATTGCGTTATCCTCTAAAATATTGATCGAAACCAGGTTTAATCGACTGTTTCAGTGTGGTACCACACTACTACGTGATCCAAACCAGAAAAAACCCAGGATCTAGCCATCAAGTATGAGAAATATGTGAAAGAATGAGCCTGATGAGAGCAAATCCCAGACCTAACCTAGACCTTACATGCGTTATCCTCTAAAATATTGAGCGAAACCAGGTTTAATGGACTGTTTCAGTGTGGTACCACACTACTTCGTGATCCAAACCAGAAAAAACCCAGGATCTGTTCAACAAGTATGTGAAAAACGCTAAACTGTGAGCCTGATGAGGGCAAATCTTAGACCTAACCCAGACCTAAGATGCGTTAACCTCTAAAATATTTATCCAGACCAGGTTTCATTGAATGTTTCAGTGTGGTACCACACTACTACGTGATCCAATCCAGAAATAGCCCAGGATCTAGCCATGAAGTATGAGAAATATGCGAAAGTATGAGCCTGATGAGGACAAATCCTAGACCTAACCCAGACCTAACATGCGTTATTCTCTAAAATATTTATCAGGACCAGGTTTAATTGAATGTTTCAGTGTGGTACCACATTACTACGTGATCAAAACCAGAAAAAACCCAGGATCCGTTCAACAAGTATGTGAAGAATGCGAAAGTATGAGTTTGATCAGTGAAAATCTCAGGCCTCACCTAGACCTAACTTGCGTTGTCCTCTAAAATATTGATGGAAACCAGGTTTCATTGACTGTTTCAGTGTGGTACTACATTACTACGTGATGCAATCCAGAAAAAGCCCAGGATCTAGCCATCAAGTATGAGAAATATGCGAAAGAATGAGCCTGATGAGAGCAAATCCCAGACCTAACCTAGACCTAACATGCGTTATCCTCTAAAATATTTATCAAGACCAGGTTTAATTGAATGCTTCAGTGTGGTACCACATAACTACGTGAACCAAACCAGAAAAAACCCAGGATCCGTTCAACAAGTATGTTAAAACTGCGACAGTATGACCCTGATGAGGGCAAATCCCAGGCCTAACCTAGACCTAACATGCGTTGTCCTCTAAAATATTGATGAAAGCCAGGTTTAATTGACTGTTTCAGTGTTGTACTTCATTACTACGTGATGCAATCCAGAAAAAGCCCAGGATCCAGCCATCAAGTATGAGAAATATGTGAAAGAATGAGCCTGATGAGAGCAAAGCCCTGACCTAACCTAGACCTAACATGAATTATTCTCTAAAATATTGGTCAAAACCAGGTTTAATTGACTGTTTCAGTGTGGTACCACATTACTACGTGATCCAATCCAGAAATAGCCCAGGATCTAGCCATGAAGTATGAGAAATATGCGAAAGTATGAGCCTGATGAGGGCAAATCCTAGACCTAACCCAGACCTAACATGCGTTATTCTGTAAAATTTTTATCAAGACTAGGTTTAATTGAATGTTTCATTGTGGTACCTCATTACTACGTGATCAAAACCAGAAAAAACCCAGGATCCGTTCAACAAGTATGTGAAGAATGCGAAAGTATGAGTCTGATCAGTGAAAATCTCAGACTTTACCTAGACCTAACTTGCGTTGTCCTCTAAAATATTAATGGAAATCAGGTTTCATTGACTGTTTCAGTGTGGTACTACTTTACTACGTGATGCAATCCAGAAAACGCCCAGGATCTAGCCATCAAGTATGAGAAATATGTGAAAGAATGAGCCTGATGAGAGCAAATCCCAGACCTAACCTAGACCTTACATGCGTTATCCTCTAAAATATTGAGCGAAACCAGGTTTAATGGACTGTTTCAGTGTGGTACCACACTACTTCGTGATCCAAACCAGAAAAAACCCAGGATCTGTTCAACAAGTATGTGAAAAACGCTAAACTGTGAGCCTGATGAGGGCAAATCTTAGACCTAACCCAGACCTAAGATGCGTTATCCTCTAAAATATTTATCCAGACCAGGTTTCATTGAATGTTTCAGTGTGGTACCACTTTACTACGTGATCCAATCCAGAAATAGCCCAGGATCTGTTCAACAAGTGTGTGAAAAACGCGAAAGTATGAGCCTGATGAGGGCAAATCCCAGACATATCCCAGACCTAACTTGCGTTGTCCCCTAAGATATTGATGGATACCAGGTTTAATTGACAGTTTCAGTGTGGTCCCACATTACTACGTGATCCAAACCAGAAAAAACCCAGGATCCGTTCAACAAGTATGTGAAGAATGCGATAGTATGAGTCTGTCGAGTGAAAATCCCAGACCTAACCTAGACCTAACATGCGTTATCCTCTAAAATATTGATCCAAACCAGGTTTAATGGACTGTTTCAGCGTGGTACCACACTACTACGTGATCCAAACCAGAAAAAACCCAGGATCTGTTCAACAAGTGTGTGAAAAACGCGAAAGTATGAGCCTGATGAGGGCAAATCCCAGACATATCCCAGACCTAACTTGCGTTGTCCTCTAAGATATTGATGGAAACCAGGTTTCATTGACTGTTTCAGTGTTGTACTTCATTACTACGTGATGCAATCTAGAAAAAGCCCAGGATCTAGCCATCAAGTATGAGAAATATGCGAAAGAATGAGCCTGATGAGAGCAAATCCCAGACCTAACCTAGTCCTAACATGAATTATTCTCTAAAATATTGATCGAAGCCTGGTTTAATTGACTGTTTCAGTGTGGTCCCACATTACTATGTGATCCAAACCAGAAAAAAACCAGGATCCGTTCAACAAGTATGTGAAGAATGCGAAAGTATGAGTCTGATGAGTGAAAATCCCAGGCCTAACCTAGACCTAACATGCGTTATCCTCAAAAATATTGATCGAAACCTGGTTTAATCAACTGTTTCAGTGTGGTACCACATTACTATGTGATCCAAACCAGAAAATAACCCAGGATCTGTTCAACAAGTATGTGAAAAACGCGAAAGTATGAGCCTGATGAGGGCAAATCCTAGACCTAACCCAAACCTAACATGCGTTATCCTCTAAAATATTTATCAAGACCAGGTTTAATTGAATGTTTCAGTGTGGTGCCACATTACTACGAGAACCAAACCAGAAAAAACCCAGGATCCGTTCAACAAGTATGTGAAGAGTGCGAAAGTATGAGTCTGATCAGTGAAAATCTCAGGCCTTACCTAGACCTAACTTGCGTTGTCCTCTAAAATATTGATGGAAACCAGGTTTCATTGACTGTTTCAGTGTGGTACTACATTACTACGTGATGCAATCCAGAAAAAGCCCAGGATCTAGCCATCAAGTATGAGAAATATGCGAAAGAATGAGCCTGATGAGAGCAAATCCCAGACCTAACCTAGACCTAACATGCGTTATCCTCTAAAATATTGAGCGAAACCAGGTTTAATGGACTGTTTCAATGTGGTACCACACTACATCGTGATCCAAACCAGAAAAAACCGAGGATCTGTTCAACAAGTATGTGAAAAACGCTAAACTGTGAGCCTGATGAGGGCAAATCTTAGACCTAACCGAGACCTAAGATGCGGTATCCTCTAAAATATTTATCCAGACCAGGTTTCATTGAATGTTTCAGTGTGGTACCACTTTACTACGTGATCCAATCCAGAAACAGCCCAGGATCTAGCCATGAAGTATGAGAAACATGCGAAAGAATGAGCCAGATGAGAGCAAATGCCAGACCTAACCTAGACCTAACATGAATTATTCTGTAATATATTGATCGAAACCAGGTTTAATTGACTGTTTCAGTGTGGTCCCACATTACTACGTGATCCAAACGAGAAAAAACCCAGGATCTGTTCAACAAGTATGTGAAAAACGCTAAACTGCGAGCCTGATGAGGGCAAATCGTAGACCTAATCCAGACCTAAGATGCGTTAACCTCTAAAATATTTATCCAGACCAGGTTTCATTGAATGTTTCAGTGTGGTACCACTTTACTACGTGATGCAATCCAGGAAAAGCCCAGGATCTAGCCATGAAGTATGAGAAATATGCGAAAGTATGAGCCTGATGAGGGCACATCCTAGACCTAACCCAGACCTAACATGCGTTAGCCTCTAAAATATTGACCGAAACCAGGTTTAATTGACTGTTTCAGTGTGGTCCCACATTACTACGTGATCCAAACCAGAAAAAAACCAGGATCCGTTCAACAAGTATGTGAAGAATGCGAAAGTATGAGTCCGATGAGTGAAAATCCCAGGCCTAACCTAGACCTAACATGCGTTATCCTCAAAAATATTGATCGAAACCTGGTTTAATCTACTGTTTCAGTGTGGTACCACATTACTATGTGATCCAAACCAGAAAATAACCCAGGATCTGTTCAACAAGTATGTGAAAAACGCGAAAGTATGAGTCTGATGAGGTCAAATCCCAGACCAATCCCAGACTTAAATTGCGTTATCCTCCAAAATATTGATCGAAACCAGGTTTAATCGACTGTTTCAGTGTGGTACCACACTACTACGTGATCCAAACCAGAAAAAACCCAGGATCTAGCCATCAAGTATGAGAAATATGCGAAAGAATGAGCCTGATGAGAGCAAATCCCAGACCTAACCTAGACCTTACATGCGTTATCCTCTAAAATATTGAGCGAAACCAGGTTTAATGGACTGTTTCAGTGTGGTACCACACTACTTCGTGATCCAAACCAGAAAAAACCCAGGATCTGTTCAACAAGTATGTGAAAAACGCTAAACTGTGAGCCTGATGAGGGCAAATCTTAGACCTAACCCAGACCTAAGATGCGTTAACCTCTAAAATATTTATCCAGACCAGGTTTAATTGACTGTTTCAGCGTGGTACCACATTACTACGTGATACAATCCAGAAACAGCCGAGGATCTAGCCTTGAAGTATGAGAAATATGCGAAAGTATGAGCCTGATGAGGGCAAATCCTAGACCTAACCCAGACCTAACATGCGTTATCCTCTAAAATGTTTATCAAGACCAGGTTTAATTGATTGTTTCAGTGTGGTCCCACATTACTACGTGATCCAAACCAGAAAAAACCCAGGATCTGTTCAACATGTATGGGAAATATGCGAAAGAATGAGCCTGATGAGAGCAAATCCCAGACCTAACATAGACCTTACATGAATTATTCTCTAAAATATTGATCGAAACCAGGTTTAATTGACTGTTTCAGTGTGGTCCCACATTACTACGTGATCTAAACCAGAAATAACCCAGGATCCGTTCAACAAGTATGTGAAGAATGCGAAAGTATGAGTCTGATGTGTGAAAATCCCAGGCCTAACCTAGACCTAACATGCATTATCCTCTAAAATATTGATCCAAACCAGGTTTAATGGACTGTTTCAGCGTGGTACCACACTACTACGTGATCCAAACCAGAAAAAACCGAGGATCTGTTCAACAAGTATGTGAAAAACGCGAAAGTATGAGCCTGATGAGGGCAAATCCCAGACGTATCCCAGACCTAACTTGCGTTGTCCTCTAAGATATTGATGGAAACCAGGTTTCATTGACTGTTTCAGTGTTGTACTTCATTACTACGTGATGCAATCTAGAAAAAGCCCAGGATCTAGCCATCAAGTATGAGAAATATGCGAAAGAATGAGCCTGATGAGAGCAAATCCCAGACCTAACCTAGACCTAACATGAATTATTCTCTAAAATATTGATCGAAGCCAGGTTTAATTGACTGTTTCAGTGTGGTCCCACATTACTACGTGATCCAAACCAGAAAAAAACCAGGATCCGTTCAACAAGTATGTGAAGAATGCGAAAGTATGAGTCCGATGAGTGAAAATCCCAGGCCTAACCTAGACCAAACATGCGTTATCCTCAAAAATATTGATCGAAACCTGGTTTAATCAACTCTTTCAGTGTGGTACCACATTACTATGTGATCCAAACCAGAAAATAACCCAGGATCTGTTCAACAAGTATGTGAAAAACGCGAAAGTATGAGCCTGATGAGGGCAAATCCTAGACCTAACCCAAACCTAACATGCGTTATCCTCTAAAATATTTATCAAGACCAGGATTAATTGAATGCTCCAGTGTGGTGCCACATTACCACGAGAACCAAACCAGAAAAAACCCAGGATCCGTTCAACAAGTATGTGAAGAATGCGAAAGTATGAGTCTGATCAGTGAAAATCTCAGGCCTTACCTAGACCTAACTTGCGTTGTCCTCTAAAATATTGATGGAAACCAGGTTTCATTGACTGTTTCAGTGTGGTACTACATTACTACGTGATGCAATCCAGAAAAAGCCCAGGATCTAGCCATCAAGTATGAGAAATATGCGAAAGAATGAGCCTGATGAGAGCAAATCCCAGACCTAACCTAGACCTAACATGCGTTATCCTCTAAAATATTGAGCGAAACCAGGTTTAATGGACTGTTTCAGTGAGGTACCACACTACTTCGTGATCCAAACCAGAAAAAGCCCAGGATCTGTTCAACAAGTATGTGAAAAACGCTAAACTGTGAGCCTGATGAGGGCAAATCTTAGACCTAACCCAGACCTAACTTGCGTTGTCCTCTAAGATATTGATGGAAACCAGGTTTCATTGACTGTTTCAGTGTTGTACTTCATTACTACGTGATGCAATCCAGAAAAAGCCCAGGATCTAGCCATGAAGTATGAGAAATATGCGAAAGTAAGAGCCTGATGAGGGCAAATCCTAGACCTATCCCAGACCTAACTTGCGTTATCCTCTAAAATATTGATCGAAACCAGGTTTAATTGACTGTTTCAGCGTGGTACCACATTACTACGTGATCCAATCCAGAAACAGCCCAGGATCTAGCCATGAAGTATGAGAAATATGCGAAAGTATGAGCCTGATGAGGGCAAATCCTAGACCTAACCCGGACCTAACATGCGTTATCCTCTAAAATATTTATCAAGATCAGGTTTAATTGATTGTTTCAGTGTGGTCCCACATTACTACGTGATCCAAACCAGAAAAAACCCAGGATCTGTTCAACGTGTATGAGAAATATGCGAAAGAATGAGACTGATGAGAGCAAATCCCAGACCTAACCTAGACCTAACATGAATTATTCTCTAAAATATTGATCGAAACCAGGTTTACTTGACTGTTTCAGTGTGGTACCACATTACTACGTGATCCAAACCAGAAAAAACCCAGGATCTGTTCAACAAGTATGTGAAAAACGCGAAAGTATGAGTCTGATGAGGTCAAATCCCAGACCAATCCCAGACTTAAATTGCGTTATCCTCCAAAATATTGATCGAAACCAGGTTTAATCGACTGTTTCAGTGTGGTACCACACTACTACGTGATCCAAACCAGAAAAAACCCAGGATCTAGCCATCAAGTATGAGAAATATGCGAAAGAATGAGCCTGATGAGAGCAAATCCCAGACCTAACCTAGACCTAAGATGCGTTAACCTCTAAAATATTTATCCAGACCAGGTTTAATTGACTGTTTCAGCGTGGTACCACATTACTACGTGATACAATCCAGAAACAGCCGAGGATCTAGCCTTGAAGTATGAGAAATATGCGAAAGTATGAGCCTGATGAGGGCAAATCCTAGACCTAACCCAGACCTAACATGCGTTATCCTCTAAAATGTTTATCAAGACCAGGTTTAATTGATTGTTTCAGTGTGGTCCCACATTACTACGTGATCCAAACCAGAAAAAACCCAGGATCTGTTCAACATGTATGGGAAATATGCGAAAGAATGAGCCTGATGAGAGCAAATCCCAGACCTAACATAGACCTAACATGAATTATTCTCTAAAATATTGATCGAAACCAGGTTTAATTGACTGTTTCAGTGTGGTCCCACATTACTACGTGATCTAAACCAGAAATAACCCAGGATCCGTTCAACAAGTATGTGAAGAATGCGAAAGTATGAGTCTGATGAGTGAAAATCCCAGGCCTAACCTAGACCTAACATGCATTATCCTCTAAAATATTGATCCAAACCAGGTTTAATGGACTGTTTCAGCGTGGTACCACACTACTACGTGATCCAAACCAGAAAAAACCGAGGATCTGTTCAACAAGTATGTGAAAAACGCGAAAGTATGAGCCTGATGAGGGCAAATCCCAGACATATCCCAGACCTAACTTGCGTTGTCCTCTAAGATATCGATGGAAACCAGGTTTCATTGACTGTTTCAGTGTTGTACTTCATTACTACGTGATGCAATCTAGAAAAAGCCCAGGATCTAGCCATCAAGTATGAGAAATATGCGAAAGAATGAGCCTGATGAGAGCAAATCCCAGACCTAACCTAGACCTAACATGAATTATTCTCTAAAATATTGATCGAAGCCAGGTTTAATAGACTGTTTCAGTGTGGTCCCACATTACTACGTGATCCAAACCAGAAAAAAACCAGGATCCGTTCAACAAGTATGTGAAGAATGCGAAAGTATGAGTCCGATGAGTGAAAATCCCAGGCCTAACCTAGACCAAACATGCGTTATCCTCAAAAATATTGATCGAAACCTGGTTTAATCAACTCTTTCAGTGTGGTACCACATTACTATGTGATCCAAACCAGAAAATAACCCAGGATCTGTTCAACAAGTATGTGAAAAACGCGAAAGTATGAGCCTGATGAGGGCAAATCCTAGACCTAACCCAAACCTAACATGCGTTATCCTCTAAAATATTTATCAAGACCAGGATTAATTGAATGCTCCAGTGTGGTGCCATATTACTACGAGAACCAAACCAGAAAAAACCCAGGATCCGTTCAACAAGTATGTGAAGAATGCGAAAGTATGAGTCTGATCAGTGAAAATCTTAGACCTAACCCAGACCTAACTGGCGTTGTCCTCTAAGATATTGATGGAAACCAGGTTTCATTGACTGTTTCAGTGTTGTACTTCATTACTACGTGATGCAATCCAGAAAAAGCCCAGGATCTAGCCATGAAGTATGAGAAATATGCGAAAGTAAGAGCCTGATGAGGGCAAATCCTAGACCTATCCCAGACCTAACTTGCGTTATCCTCTAAAATATTGATCGAAACCAGGTTTAATTGACTGTTTCAGCGTGGTACCACATTACTACGTGATCCAATCCAGAAACAGCCCAGGATCTAGCCATGAAGTATGAGAAATATGCGAAAGTATGAGCCTGATGAGGGCAAATCCTAGACCTAACCCGGACCTCACATGCGTTATCCTCTAAAATATTTATCAAGATCAGGTTTAATTGATTGTTTCAGTGTGGTCCCACATTACTACGTGATCCAAACCAGAAAAAACCCAGGATCTGTTCAACGTGTATGAGAAATATGCGAAAGAATGAGACTGATGAGAGCAAATCCCAGACCTAACCTAGACCTAACATGAATTATTCTCTAAAATATTGATCGAAACCAGGTTTACTTGACTGTTTCAGTGTGGTACCACATTACTACGTGATCCAAACCAGAAAAAACCCAGGATCTGTTCAACAAGTATGTGAAAAACGCGAAAGTATGAGTCTGATGAGGTCAAATCCCAGACCAATCCCAGACTTAAATTGCGTTATCCTCCAAAATATTGATCGAAACCAGGTTTAATCGACTGTTTCAGTGTGGTACCACACTACTACGTGATCCAAACCAGAAAAAACCCAGGATCTAGCCATCAAGTATGAGAAATATGCGAAAGAATGAGCCTGATGAGAGCAAATCCCAGACCTAACCTAGACCTTACATGCGTTATCCTCTAAAATATTGAGCGAAACCAGGTTTAATGGACTGTTTCAGTGTGGTACCACACTACTTCGTGATCCAAACCAGAAAAAACCCAGGATCTGTTCAACAAGTATGTGAAAAACGCTAAACTGTGAGCCTGATGAGGGCAAATCTTAGACCTAACCCAGACCTAAGATGCGTTAACCTCTAAAATATTTATCCAGACCAGGTTTAATTGACTGTTTCAGCGTGGTACCACATTACTACGTGATACAATCCAGAAACAGCCGAGGATCTAGCCTTGAAGTATGAGAAATATGCGAAAGTATGAGCCTGATGAGGGCAAGTCCTAGACCTAACCCAGACCTAACATGCGTTATCCTCTAAAATGTTTATCAAGACCAGGTTTAATTGATTGTTTCAGTGTGGTCCCACATTACTACGTGATCCAAACCAGAAAAAACCCAGGATCTGTTCAACATGTATGGGAAATATGCGAAAGAATGAGCCTGATGAGAGCAAATCCCAGACCTAACATAGACCTAACATGAATTATTCTCTAAAATATTGATCGAAACCAGGTTTAATTGACTGTTTCAGTGTGGTCCCACGTTACTACGTGATCTAAACCAGAAATAACCCAGGATCCGTTCAACAAGTATGTGAAGAATGCGAAAGTATGAGTCTGATGAGTGAAAATCCCAGGCCTAACCTAGACCTAACATGCATTATCCTCTAAAATATTGATCCAAACCAGGTTTAATGGACTGTTTCAGCGTGGTACCACACTACTACGTGATCCAAACCAGAAAAAACCGAGGATCTGTTCAACAAGTATGTGAAAAACGCGAAAGTATGAGCCTGATGAGGGCAAATCCCAGACATATCCCAGACCTAACTTGCGTTGTCCTCTAAGATATTGATGGAAACCAGGTTTCATTGACTGTTTCAGTGTTGTACTTCATTACTACGTGATGCAATCTAGAAAAAGCCCAGGATCTAGCCATCAAGTATGAGAAATATGCGAAAGAATGAGCCTGATGAGAGCAAATCCCAGACCTAACCTAGACCTAACATGAATTATTCTCTAAAATATTGATCGAAGCCAGGTTTAATTGACTGTTTCAGTGTGGTCCCACATTACTACGTGATCCAAACCAGAAAAAAACCAGGATCCGTTCAACAAGTATGTGAAGAATGCGAAAGTATGAGTCCGATGAGTGAAAATCCCAGGCCTAACCTAGACCAAACATGCGTTATCCTCAAAAATATTGATCGAAACCTGGTTTAATCAACTCTTTCAGTGTGGTACCACATTACTATGTGATCCAAACCAGAAAATAACCCAGGATCTGTTCAACAAGTATGTGAAAAACGCGAAAGTATGAGCCTGATGAGGGCAAATCCTAGACCTAACCCAAACCTAACATGCGTTATCCTCTAAAATATTTATCAAGACCAGGATTAATTGAATGCTCCAGTGTGGTGCCACATTACTACGAGAACCAAACCAGAAAAAACCCAGGATCCGTTCAACAAGTATGTGAAGAATGCGAAAGTATGAGTCTGATCAGTGAAAATCTCAGGCCTTACCTAGACCTAACTTGCGTTGTCCTCTAAAATATTGATGGAAACCAGGTTTCATTGACTGTTTCAGTGTGGTACTACATTACTACGTGATGCAATCCAGAAAAAGCCCAGGATCTAGCCATCAAGTATGAGAAATATGCGAAAGAATGAGCCTGATGAGAGCAAATCCCAGACCTAACCTAGACCTAACATGCGTTATCCTCTAAAATATTGAGCGAAACCAGGTTTAATGGACTGTTTCAGTGAGGTACCACACTACTTCGTGATCCAAACCAGAAAAAGCCCAGGATCTGTTCAACAAGTATGTGAAAAACGCTAAACTGTGAGCCTGATGAGGGCAAATCTTAGACCTAACCCAGACCCAGCTTGCGTTGTCCTCTAAGATATTGATGGAAACCAGGTTTCATTGACTGTTTCAGTGTTGTACTTCATTACTACGTGATGCAATCCAGAAAAAGCCCAGGATCTAGCCATGAAGTATGAGAAATATGCGAAAGTAAGAGCCTGATGAGGGCAAATCCTAGACCTATCCCAGACCTAACTTGCGTTATCCTCTAAAATATTGATCGAAACCAGGTTTAATTGACTGTTTCAGCGTGGTACCACATTACTACGTGATCCAATCCAGAAACAGCCCAGGATCTAGCCATGAAGTATGAGAAATATGCGAAAGTATGAGCCTGATGAGGGCAAATCCTAGACCTAACCCGGACCTAACATGCGTTATCCTCTAAAATATTTATCAAGATCAGGTTTAATTGATTGTTTCAGTGTGGTCCCACATTACTACGTGATCCAAACCAGAAAAAACCCAGGATCTGTTCAACGTGTATGAGAAATATGCGAAAGAATGAGACTGATGAGAGCAAATCCCAGACCTAACCTAGACCTAACATGAATTATTCTCTAAAATATTGATCGAAACCAGGTTTACTTGACTGTTTCAGTGTGGTACCACATTACTACGTGATCCAAACCAGAAAAAACCCAGGATCTGTTCAACAAGTATGTGAAAAACGCGAAAGTATGAGTCTGATGAGGTCAAATCCCAGACCAATCCCAGACTTAAATTGCGTTATCCTCCAAAATATTGATCGAAACCAGGTTTTATCGACTGTTTCAGTGTGGTACCACACTACTACGTGATCCAAACCAGAAAAAACCCAGGATCTAGCCATCAAGTATGAGAAATATGCGAAAGAATGAGCCTGATGAGAGCAAATCCCAGACCTAACCTAGGCCTAAGATGCGTTAACCTCTAAAATATTTATCCAGACCAGGTTTAATTGACTGTTTCAGCGTGGTACCACATTACTACGTGATACAATCCAGAAACAGCCGAGGATCTAGCCTTGAAGTATGAGAAATATGCGAAAGTATGAGCCTGATGAGGGCAAATCCTAGACCTAACCCAGACCTAACATGCGTTATCCTCTAAAATGTTTATCAAGACCAGGTTTAATTGATTGTTTCAGTGTGGTCCCACATTACTACGTGATCCAAACCAGAAAAAACCCAGGATCTGTTCAACATGTATGGGAAATATGCGAAAGAATGAGCCTGATGAGAGCAAATCCCAGACCTAACATAGACCTAACATGAATTATTCTCTAAAATATTGATCGAAACCAGGTTTAATTGACTGTTTCAGTGTGGTCCCACATTACTACGTGATCTAAACCAGAAATAACCCAGGATCCGTTCAACAAGTATGTGAAGAATGCGAAAGTATGAGTCTGATGAGTGAAAATCCCAGGCCTAACCTAGACCTAACATGCATTATCCTCTAAAATATTGATCCAAACCAGGTTTAATGGACTGTTTCAGCGTGGTACCACACTACTACGTGATCGAAACCAGAAAAAACCGAGGATCTGTTCAACAAGTATGTGAAAAACGCGAAAGTATGAGCCTGATGAGGGCAAATCCCAGACATATCCCAGACCTAACTTGCGTTGTCCTCTAAGATATCGATGGAAACCAGGTTTCATTGACTGTTTCAGTGTTGTACTTCATTACTACGTGATGCAATCTAGAAAAAGCCCAGGATCTAGCCATCAAGTATGAGAAATATGCGAAAGAATGAGCCTGATGAGAGCAAATCCCAGACCTAACCTAGACCTAACATGAATTATTCTCTAAAATATTGATCGAAGCCAGGTTTAATAGACTGTTTCAGTGTGGTCCCACATTACTACGTGATCCAAACCAGAAAAAAACCAGGATCCGTTCAACAAGTATGTGAAGAATGCGAAAGTATGAGTCCGATGAGTGAAAATCCCAGGCCTAACCTAGACCAAACATGCGTTATCCTCAAAAATATTGATCGAAACCTGGTTTAATCAACTCTTTCAGTGTGGTACCACATTACTATGTGATCCAAACCAGAAAATAACCCAGGATCTGTTCAACAAGTATGTGAAAAACGCGAAAGTATGAGCCTGATGAGGGCAAATCCTAGACCTAACCCAAACCTAACATGCGTTATCCTCTAAAATATTTATCAAGACCAGGATTAATTGAATGCTCCAGTGTGGTGCCACATTACTACGAGAACCAAACCAGAAAAAACCCAGGATCCGTTCAACAAGTATGTGAAGAATGCGAAAGTATGAGTCTGATCAGTGAAAATCTTAGACCTAACCCAGACCTAACTGGCGTTGTCCTCTAAGATATTGATGGAAACCAGGTTTCATTGACTGTTTCAGTGTTGTACTTCATTACTACGTGATGCAATCCAGAAAAAGCCCAGGATCTAGCCATGAAGTATGAGAAATATGCGAAAGTAAGAGCCTGATGAGGGCAAATCCTAGACCTATCCCAGACCTAACTTGCGTTATCCTCTAAAATATTGATCGAAACCAGGTTTAATTGACTGTTTCAGCGTGGTACCACATTACTACGTGATCCAATCCAGAAACAGCCCAGGATCTAGCCATGAAGTATGAGAAATATGCGAAAGTATGAGCCTGATGAGGGCAAATCCTAGACCTAACCCGGACCTCACATGCGTTATCCTCTAAAATATTTATCAAGATCAGGTTTAATTGATTGTTTCAGTGTGGTCCCACATTACTACGTGATCCAAACCAGAAAAAACCCAGGATCTGTTCAACGTGTATGAGAAATATGCGAAAGAATGAGACTGATGAGAGCAAATCCCAGACCTAACCTAGACCTAACATGAATTATTCTCTAAAATATTGATCGAAACCAGGTTTACTTGACTGTTTCAGTGTGGTACCACATTACTACGTGATCCAAACCAGAAAAAACCCAGGATCTGTTCAACAAGTATGTGAAAAACGCGAAAGTATGAGTCTGATGAGGTCAAATCCCAGACCAATCCCAGACTTAAATTGCGTTATCCTCCAAAATATTGATCGAAACCAGGTTTAATCGACTGTTTCAGTGTGGTACCACACTACTACGTGATCCAAACCAGAAAAAACCCAGGATCTAGCCATCAAGTATGAGAAATATGCGAAAGAATGAGCCTGATGAGAGCAAATCCCAGACCTAACCTAGACCTTACATGCGTTATCCTCTAAAATATTGAGCGAAACCAGGTTTAATGGACTGTTTCAGTGTGGTACCACACTACTTCGTGATCCAAACCAGAAAAAACCCAGGATCTGTTCAACAAGTATGTGAAAAACGCTAAACTGTGAGCCTGATGAGGGCAAATCTTAGACCTAACCCAGACCTAAGATGCGTTAACCTCTAAAATATTTATCCAGACCAGGTTTAATTGACTGTTTCAGCGTGGTACCACATTACTACGTGATACAATCCAGAAACAGCCGAGGATCTAGCCTTGAAGTATGAGAAATATGCGAAAGTATGAGCCTGATGAGGGCAAGTCCTAGACCTAACCCAGACCTAACATGCGTTATCCTCTAAAATGTTTATCAAGACCAGGTTTAATTGATTGTTTCAGTGTGGTCCCACATTACTACGTGATCCAAACCAGAAAAAACCCAGGATCTGTTCAACATGTATGGGAAATATGCGAAAGAATGAGCCTGATGAGAGCAAATCCCAGACCTAACATAGACCTAACATGAATTATTCTCTAAAATATTGATCGAAACCAGGTTTAATTGACTGTTTCAGTGTGGTCCCACGTTACTACGTGATCTAAACCAGAAATAACCCAGGATCCGTTCAACAAGTATGTGAAGAATGCGAAAGTATGAGTCTGATGAGTGAAAATCCCAGGCCTAACCTAGACCTAACATGCATTATCCTCTAAAATATTGATCCAAACCAGGTTTAATGGACTGTTTCAGCGTGGTACCACACTACTACGTGATCCAAACCAGAAAAAACCGAGGATCTGTTCAACAAGTATGTGAAAAACGCGAAAGTATGAGCCTGATGAGGGCAAATCCCAGACATATCCCAGACCTAACTTGCGTTGTCCTCTAAGATATTGATGGAAACCAGGTTTCATTGACTGTTTCAGTGTTGTACTTCATTACTACGTGATGCAATCTAGAAAAAGCCCAGGATCTAGCCATCAAGTATGAGAAATATGCGAAAGAATGAGCCTGATGAGAGCAAATCCCAGACCTAACCTAGACCTAACATGAATTATTCTCTAAAATATTGATCGAAGCCAGGTTTAATTGACTGTTTCAGTGTGGTCCCACATTACTACGTGATCCAAACCAGAAAAAAACCAGGATCCGTTCAACAAGTATGTGAAGAATGCGAAAGTATGAGTCCGATGAGTGAAAATCCCAGGCCTAACCTAGACCAAACATGCGTTATCCTCAAAAATATTGATCGAAACCTGGTTTAATCAACTCTTTCAGTGTGGTACCACATTACTATGTGATCCAAACCAGAAAATAACCCAGGATCTGTTCAACAAGTATGTGAAAAACGCGAAAGTATGAGCCTGATGAGGGCAAATCCTAGACCTAACCCAAACCTAACATGCGTTATCCTCTAAAATATTTATCAAGACCAGGATTAATTGAATGCTCCAGTGTGGTGCCACATTACTACGAGAACCAAACCAGAAAAAACCCAGGATCCGTTCAACAAGTATGTGAAGAATGCGAAAGTATGAGTCTGATCAGTGAAAATCTCAGGCCTTACCTAGACCTAACTTGCGTTGTCCTCTAAAATATTGATGGAAACCAGGTTTCATTGACTGTTTCAGTGTGGTACTACATTACTACGTGATGCAATCCAGAAAAAGCCCAGGATCTAGCCATCAAGTATGAGAAATATGCGAAAGAATGAGCCTGATGAGAGCAAATCCCAGACCTAACCTAGACCTAACATGCGTTATCCTCTAAAATATTGAGCGAAACCAGGTTTAATGGACTGTTTCAGTGAGGTACCACACTACTTCGTGATCCAAACCAGAAAAAGCCCAGGATCTGTTCAACAAGTATGTGAAAAACGCTAAACTGTGAGCCTGATGAGGGCAAATCTTAGACCTAACCCAGACCTAACTTGCGTTGTCCTCTAAGATATTGATGGAAACCAGGTTTCATTGACTGTTTCAGTGTTGTACTTCATTACTACGTGATGCAATCCAGAAAAAGCCCAGGATCTAGCCATGAAGTATGAGAAATATGCGAAAGTAAGAGCCTGATGAGGGCAAATCCTAGACCTATCCCAGACCTAACTTGCGTTATCCTCTAAAATATTGATCGAAACCAGGTTTAATTGACTGTTTCAGCGTGGTACCACATTACTACGTGATCCAATCCAGAAACAGCCCAGGATCTAGCCATGAAGTATGAGAAATATGCGAAAGTATGAGCCTGATGAGGGCAAATCCTAGACCTAACCCGGACCTAACATGCGTTATCCTCTAAAATATTTATCAAGATCAGGTTTAATTGATTGTTTCAGTGTGGTCCCACATTACTACGTGATCCAAACCAGAAAAAACCCAGGATCTGTTCAACGTGTATGAGAAATATGCGAAAGAATGAGACTGATGAGAGCAAATCCCAGACCTAACCTAGACCTAACATGAATTATTCTCTAAAATATTGATCGAAACCAGGTTTACTTGACTGTTTCAGTGTGGTACCACATTACTACGTGATCCAAACCAGAAAAAACCCAGGATCTGTTCAACAAGTATGTGAAAAACGCGAAAGTATGAGTCTGATGAGGTCAAATCCCAGACCAATCCCAGACTTAAATTGCGTTATCCTCCAAAATATTGATCGAAACCAGGTTTAATCGACTGTTTCAGTGTGGTACCACACTACTACGTGATCCAAACCAGAAAAAACCCAGGATCTAGCCATCAAGTATGAGAAATATGCGAAAGAATGAGCCTGATGAGAGCAAATCCCAGACCTAACCTAGACCTAAGATGCGTTAACCTCTAAAATATTTATCCAGACCAGGTTTAATTGACTGTTTCAGCGTGGTACCACATTACTACGTGATACAATCCAGAAACAGCCGAGGATCTAGCCTTGAAGTATGAGAAATATGCGAAAGTATGAGCCTGATGAGGGCAAATCCTAGACCTAACCCAGACCTAACATGCGTTATCCTCTAAAATGTTTATCAAGACCAGGTTTAATTGATTGTTTCAGTGTGGTCCCACATTACTACGTGATCCAAACCAGAAAAAACCCAGGATCTGTTCAACATGTATGGGAAATATGCGAAGGAATGAGCCTGATGAGAGCAAATCCCAGACCTAAGATAGACCTAACATGAATTATTCTCTAAAATATTGATCGAAACCAGGTTTAATTGACTGTTTCAGTGTGGTCCCACATTACTACGTGATCTAAACCAGAAATAACCCAGGATCCGTTCAACAAGTATGTGAAGAATGCGAAAGTATGAGTCTGATGAGTGAAAATCCCAGGCCTAACCTAGACCTAACATGCATTATCCTCTAAAATATTGATCCAAACCAGGTTTAATGGACTGTTTCAGCGTGGTACCACACTACTACGTGATCCAAACCAGAAAAAACCGAGGATCTGTTCAACAAGTATGTGAAAAACGCGAAAGTATGAGCCTGATGAGGGCAAATCCCAGACATATCCCAGACCTAACTTGCGTTGTCCTCTAAGATATCGATGGAAACCAGGTTTCATTGACTGTTTCAGTGTTGTACTTCATTACTACGTGATGCAATCTAGAAAAAGCCCAGGATCTAGCCATCAAGTATGAGAAATATGCGAAAGAATGAGCCTGATGAGAGCAAATCCCAGACCTAACCTAGACCTAACATGAATTATTCTCTAAAATATTGATCGAAGCCAGGTTTAATAGACTGTTTCAGTGTGGTCCCACATTACTACGTGATCCAAACCAGAAAAAAACCAGGATCCGTTCAACAAGTATGTGAAGAATGCGAAAGTATGAGTCCGATGAGTGAAAATCCCAGGCCTAACCTAGACCAAACATGCGTTATCCTCAAAAATATTGATCGAAACCTGGTTTAATCAACTCTTTCAGTGTGGTACCACATTACTATGTGATCCAAACCAGAAAATAACCCAGGATCTGTTCAACAAGTATGTGAAAAACGCGAAAGTATGAGCCTGATGAGGGCAAATCCTAGACCTAACCCAAACCTAACATGCGTTATCCTCTAAAATATTTATCAAGACCAGGATTAATTGAATGCTCCAGTGTGGTGCCACATTACTACGAGAACCAAACCAGAAAAAACCCAGGATCCGTTCAACAAGTATGTGAAGAATGCGAAAGTATGAGTCTGATCAGTGAAAATCTTAGACCTAACCCAGACCTAACTGGCGTTGTCCTCTAAGATATTGATGGAAACCAGGTTTCATTGACTGTTTCAGTGTTGTACTTCATTACTACGTGATGCAATCCAGAAAAAGCCCAGGATCTAGCCATGAAGTATGAGAAATATGCGAAAGTAAGAGCCTGATGAGGGCAAATCCTAGACCTATCCCAGACCTAACTTGCGTTATCCTCTAAAATATTGATCGAAACCAGGTTTAATTGACTGTTTCAGCGTGGTACCACATTACTACGTGATCCAATCCAGAAACAGCCCAGGATCTAGCCATGAAGTATGAGAAATATGCGAAAGTATGAGCCTGATGAGGGCAAATCCTAGACCTAACCCGGACCTCACATGCGTTATCCTCTAAAATATTTATCAAGATCAGGTTTAATTGATTGTTTCAGTGTGGTCCCACATTACTACGTGATCCAAACCAGAAAAAACCCAGGATCTGTTCAACGTGTATGAGAAATATGCGAAAGAATGAGACTGATGAGAGCAAATCCCAGACCTAACCTAGACCTAACATGAATTATTCTCTAAAATATTGATCGAAACCAGGTTTACTTGACTGTTTCAGTGTGGTACCACATTACTACGTGATCCAAACCAGAAAAAACCCAGGATCTGTTCAACAAGTATGTGAAAAACGCGAAAGTATGAGTCTGATGAGGTCAAATCCCAGACCAATCCCAGACTTAAATTGCGTTATCCTCCAAAATATTGATCGAAACCAGGTTTAATCGACTGTTTCAGTGTGGTACCACACTACTACGTGATCCAAACCAGAAAAAACCCAGGATCTAGCCATCAAGTATGAGAAATATGCGAAAGAATGAGCCTGATGAGAGCAAATCCCAGACCTAACCTAGACCTTACATGCGTTATCCTCTAAAATATTGAGCGAAACCAGGTTTAATGGACTGTTTCAGTGTGGTACCACACTACTTCGTGATCCAAACCAGAAAAAACCCAGGATCTGTTCAACAAGTATGTGAAAAACGCTAAACTGTGAGCCTGATGAGGGCAAATCTTAGACCTAACCCAGACCTAAGATGCGTTAACCTCTAAAATATTTATCCAGACCAGGTTTAATTGACTGTTTCAGCGTGGTACCACATTACTACGTGATACAATCCAGAAACAGCCGAGGATCTAGCCTTGAAGTATGAGAAATATGCGAAAGTATGAGCCTGATGAGGGCAAGTCCTAGACCTAACCCAGACCTAACATGCGTTATCCTCTAAAATGTTTATCAAGACCAGGTTTAATTGATTGTTTCAGTGTGGTCCCACATTACTACGTGATCCAAACCAGAAAAAACCCAGGATCTGTTCAACATGTATGGGAAATATGCGAAAGAATGAGCCTGATGAGAGCAAATCCCAGACCTAACATAGACCTAACATGAATTATTCTCTAAAATATTGATCGAAACCAGGTTTAATTGACTGTTTCAGTGTGGTCCCACGTTACTACGTGATCTAAACCAGAAATAACCCAGGATCCGTTCAACAAGTATGTGAAGAATGCGAAAGTATGAGTCTGATGAGTGAAAATCCCAGGCCTAACCTAGACCTAACATGCATTATCCTCTAAAATATTGATCCAAACCAGGTTTAATGGACTGTTTCAGCGTGGTACCACACTACTACGTGATCCAAACCAGAAAAAACCGAGGATCTGTTCAACAAGTATGTGAAAAACGCGAAAGTATGAGCCTGATGAGGGCAAATCCCAGACATATCCCAGACCTAACTTGCGTTGTCCTCTAAGATATTGATGGAAACCAGGTTTCATTGACTGTTTCAGTGTTGTACTTCATTACTACGTGATGCAATCTAGAAAAAGCCCAGGATCTAGCCATCAAGTATGAGAAATATGCGAAAGAATGAGCCTGATGAGAGCAAATCCCAGACCTAACCTAGACCTAACATGAATTATTCTCTAAAATATTGATCGAAGCCAGGTTTAATTGACTGTTTCAGTGTGGTCCCACATTACTACGTGATCCAAACCAGAAAAAAACCAGGATCCGTTCAACAAGTATGTGAAGAATGCGAAAGTATGAGTCCGATGAGTGAAAATCCCAGGCCTAACCTAGACCAAACATGCGTTATCCTCAAAAATATTGATCGAAACCTGGTTTAATCAACTCTTTCAGTGTGGTACCACATTACTATGTGATCCAAACCAGAAAATAACCCAGGATCTGTTCAACAAGTATGTGAAAAACGCGAAAGTATGAGCCTGATGAGGGCAAATCCTAGACCTAACCCAAACCTAACATGCGTTATCCTCTAAAATATTTATCAAGACCAGGATTAATTGAATGCTCCAGTGTGGTGCCACATTACTACGAGAACCAAACCAGAAAAAACCCAGGATCCGTTCAACAAGTATGTGAAGAATGCGAAAGTATGAGTCTGATCAGTGAAAATCTCAGGCCTTACCTAGACCTAACTTGCGTTGTCCTCTAAAATATTGATGGAAACCAGGTTTCATTGACTGTTTCAGTGTGGTACTACATTACTACGTGATGCAATCCAGAAAAAGCCCAGGATCTAGCCATCAAGTATGAGAAATATGCGAAAGAATGAGCCTGATGAGAGCAAATCCCAGACCTAACCTAGACCTAACATGCGTTATCCTCTAAAATATTGAGCGAAACCAGGTTTAATGGACTGTTTCAGTGAGGTACCACACTACTTCGTGATCCAAACCAGAAAAAGCCCAGGATCTGTTCAACAAGTATGTGAAAAACGCTAAACTGTGAGCCTGATGAGGGCAAATCTTAGACCTAACCCAGACCTAACTTGCGTTGTCCTCTAAGATATTGATGGAAACCAGGTTTCATTGACTGTTTCAGTGTTGTACTTCATTACTACGTGATGCAATCCAGAAAAAGCCCAGGATCTAGCCATGAAGTATGAGAAATATGCGAAAGTAAGAGCCTGATGAGGGCAAATCCTAGACCTATCCCAGACCTAACTTGCGTTATCCTCTAAAATATTGATCGAAACCAGGTTTAATTGACTGTTTCAGCGTGGTACCACATTACTACGTGATCCAATCCAGAAACAGCCCAGGATCTAGCCATGAAGTATGAGAAATATGCGAAAGTATGAGCCTGATGAGGGCAAATCCTAGACCTAACCCGGACCTAACATGCGTTATCCTCTAAAATATTTATCAAGATCAGGTTTAATTGATTGTTTCAGTGTGGTCCCACATTACTACGTGATCCAAACCAGAAAAAACCCAGGATCTGTTCAACGTGTATGAGAAATATGCGAAAGAATGAGACTGATGAGAGCAAATCCCAGACCTAACCTAGACCTAACATGAATTATTCTCTAAAATATTGATCGAAACCAGGTTTACTTGACTGTTTCAGTGTGGTACCACATTACTACGTGATCCAAACCAGAAAAAACCCAGGATCTGTTCAACAAGTATGTGAAAAACGCGAAAGTATGAGTCTGATGAGGTCAAATCCCAGACCAATCCCAGACTTAAATTGCGTTATCCTCCAAAATATTGATCGAAACCAGGTTTAATCGACTGTTTCAGTGTGGTACCACACTACTACGTGATCCAAACCAGAAAAAACCCAGGATCTAGCCATCAAGTATGAGAAATATGCGAAAGAATGAGCCTGATGAGAGCAAATCCCAGACCTAACCTAGACCTAAGATGCGTTAACCTCTAAAATATTTATCCAGACCAGGTTTAATTGACTGTTTCAGCGTGGTACCACATTACTACGTGATACAATCCAGAAACAGCCGAGGATCTAGCCTTGAAGTATGAGAAATATGCGAAAGTATGAGCCTGATGAGGGCAAATCCTAGACCTAACCCAGACCTAACATGCGTTATCCTCTAAAATGTTTATCAAGACCAGGTTTAATTGATTGTTTCAGTGTGGTCCCACATTACTACGTGATCCAAACCAGAAAAAACCCAGGATCTGTTCAACATGTATGGGAAATATGCGAAAGAATGAGCCTGATGAGAGCAAATCCCAGACCTAACATAGACCTAACATGAATTATTCTCTAAAATATTGATCGAAACCAGGTTTAATTGACTGTTTCAGTGTGGTCCCACATTACTACGTGATCTAAACCAGAAATAACCCAGGATCCGTTCAACAAGTATGTGAAGAATGCGAAAGTATGAGTCCGATGAGTGAAAATCCCAGGCCTAACCTAGACCAAACATGCGTTATCCTCAAAAATATTGATCGAAACCTGGTTTAATCAACTCTTTCAGTGTGGTACCACATTACTATGTGATCCAAACCAGAAAATAACCCAGGATCTGTTCAACAAGTATGTGAAAAACGCGAAAGTATGAGCCTGATGAGGGCAAATCCTAGACCTAACCCAAACCTAACATGCGTTATCCTCTAAAATATTTATCAAGACCAGGATTAATTGAATGCTCCAGTGTGGTGCCACATTACTACGAGAACCAAACCAGAAAAAACCCAGGATCCGTTCAACAAGTATGTGAAGAATGCGAAAGTATGAGTCTGATCAGTGAAAATCTTAGACCTAACCCAGACCTAACTGGCGTTGTCCTCTAAGATATTGATGGAAACCAGGTTTCATTGACTGTTTCAGTGTTGTACTTCATTACTACGTGATGCAATCCAGAAAAAGCCCAGGATCTAGCCATGAAGTATGAGAAATATGCGAAAGTAAGAGCCTGATGAGGGCAAATCCTAGACCTATCCCAGACCTAACTTGCGTTATCCTCTAAAATATTGATCGAAACCAGGTTTAATTGACTGTTTCAGCGTGGTACCACATTACTACGTGATCCAATCCAGAAACAGCCCAGGATCTAGCCATGAAGTATGAGAAATATGCGAAAGTATGAGCCTGATGAGGGCAAATCCTAGACCTAACCCGGACCTCACATGCGTTATCCTCTAAAATATTTATCAAGATCAGGTTTAATTGATTGTTTCAGTGTGGTCCCACATTACTACGTGATCCAAACCAGAAAAAACCCAGGATCTGTTCAACGTGTATGAGAAATATGCGAAAGAATGAGACTGATGAGAGCAAATCCCAGACCTAACCTAGACCTAACATGAATTATTCTCTAAAATATTGATCGAAACCAGGTTTACTTGACTGTTTCAGTGTGGTACCACATTACTACGTGATCCAAACCAGAAAAAACCTAGGATCTGTTCAACAAGTATGTGAAAAACGCGAAAGTATGAGTCTGATGAGGTCAAATCCCAGACCAATCCCAGACTTAAATTGCGTTATCCTCCAAAATATTGATCGAAACCAGGTTTAATCGACTGTTTCAGTGTGGTACCACACTACTACGTGATCCAAACCAGAAAAAACCCAGGATCTAGCCATCAAGTATGAGAAATATGCGAAAGAATGAGCCTGATGAGAGCAAATCCCAGACCTAACCTAGACCTTACATGCGTTATCCTCTAAAATATTGAGCGAAACCAGGTTTAATGGACTGTTTCAGTGTGGTACCACACTACTTCGTGATCCAAACCAGAAAAAACCCAGGATCTGTTCAACAAGTATGTGAAAAACGCTAAACTGTGAGCCTGATGAGGGCAAATCTTAGACCTAACCCAGACCTAAGATGCGTTAACCTCTAAAATATTTATCCAGACCAGGTTTAATTGACTGTTTCAGCGTGGTACCACATTACTACGTGATACAATCCAGAAACAGCCGAGGATCTAGCCTTGAAGTATGAGAAATATGCGAAAGTATGAGCCTGATGAGGGCAAGTCCTAGACCTAACCCAGACCTAACATGCGTTATCCTCTAAAATGTTTATCAAGACCAGGTTTAATTGATTGTTTCAGTGTGGTCCCACATTACTACGTGATCCAAACCAGAAAAAACCCAGGATCTGTTCAACATGTATGGGAAATATGCGAAAGAATGAGCCTGACGAGAGCAAATCCCAGACCTAACATAGACCTAACATGAATTATTCTCTAAAATATTGATCGAAACCAGGTTTAATTGACTGTTTCAGTGTGGTCCCACGTTACTACGTGATCTAAACCAGAAATAACCCAGGATCCGTTCAACAAGTATGTGAAGAATGCGAAAGTATGAGTCTGATGAGTGAAAATCCCAGGCCTAACCTAGACCTAACATGCATTATCCTCTAAAATATTGATCCAAACCAGGTTTAATGGACTGTTTCAGCGTGGTACCACACTACTACGTGATCCAAACCAGAAAAAACCGAGGATCTGTTCAACAAGTATGTGAAAAACGCGAAAGTATGAGCCTGATGAGGGCAAATCCCAGACATATCCCAGACCTAACTTGCGTTGTCCTCTAAGATATTGATGGAAACCAGGTTTCATTGACTGTTTCAGTGTTGTACTTCATTACTACGTGATGCAATCTAGAAAAAGCCCAGGATCTAGCCATCAAGTATGAGAAATATGCGAAAGAATGAGCCTGATGAGAGCAAATCCCAGACCTAACCTAGACCTAACATGAATTATTCTCTAAAATATTGATCGAAGCCAGGTTTAATTGACTGTTTCAGTGTGGTCCCACATTACTACGTGATCCAAACCAGAAAAAAACCAGGATCCGTTCAACAAGTATGTGAAGAATGCGAAAGTATGAGTCCGATGAGTGAAAATCCCAGGCCTAACCTAGACCAAACATGCGTTATCCTCAAAAATATTGATCGAAACCTGGTTTAATCAACTCTTTCAGTGTGGTACCACATTACTATGTGATCCAAACCAGAAAATAACCCAGGATCTGTTCAACAAGTATGTGAAAAACGCGAAAGTATGAGCCTGATGAGGGCAAATCCTAGACCTAACCCAAACCTAACATGCGTTATCCTCTAAAATATTTATCAAGACCAGGATTAATTGAATGCTCCAGTGTGGTGCCACATTACTACGAGAACCAAACCAGAAAAAACCCAGGATCCGTTCAACAAGTATGTGAAGAATGCGAAAGTATGAGTCTGATCAGTGAAAATCTCAGGCCTTACCTAGACCTAACTTGCGTTGTCCTCTAAAATATTGATGGAAACCAGGTTTCATTGACTGTTTCAGTGTGGTACTACATTACTACGTGATGCAATCCAGAAAAAGCCCAGGATCTAGCCATCAAGTATGAGAAATATGCGAAAGAATGAGCCTGATGAGAGCAAATCCCAGACCTAACCTAGACCTAACATGCGTTATCCTCTAAAATATTGAGCGAAACCAGGTTTAATGGACTGTTTCAGTGAGGTACCACACTACTTCGTGATCCAAACCAGAAAAAGCCCAGGATCTGTTCAACAAGTATGTGAAAAACGCTAAACTGTGAGCCTGATGAGGGCAAATCTTAGACCTAACCCAGACCTAACTTGCGTTGTCCTCTAAGATATTGATGGAAACCAGGTTTCATTGACTGTTTCAGTGTTGTACTTCATTACTACGTGATGCAATCCAGAAAAAGCCCAGGATCTAGCCATGAAGTATGAGAAATATGCGAAAGTAAGAGCCTGATGAGGGCAAATCCTAGACCTATCCCAGACCTAACTTGCGTTATCCTCTAAAATATTGATCGAAACCAGGTTTAATTGACTGTTTCAGCGTGGTACCACATTACTACGTGATCCAATCCAGAAACAGCCCAGGATCTAGCCATGAAGTATGAGAAATATGCGAAAGTATGAGCCTGATGAGGGCAAATCCTAGACCTAACCCGGACCTAACATGCGTTATCCTCTAAAATATTTATCAAGATCAGGTTTAATTGATTGTTTCAGTGTGGTCCCACATTACTACGTGATCCAAACCAGAAAAAACCCAGGATCTGTTCAACGTGTATGAGAAATATGCGAAAGAATGAGACTGATGAGAGCAAATCCCAGACCTAACCTAGACCTAACATGAATTATTCTCTAAAATATTGATCGAAACCAGGTTTACTTGACTGTTTCAGTGTGGTACCACATTACTACGTGATCCAAACCAGAAAAAACCCAGGATCTGTTCAACAAGTATGTGAAAAACGCGAAAGTATGAGTCTGATGAGGTCAAATCCCAGACCTATCCCAGACTTAACTTGCGTTATCCTCTAAAATATTGATCGAAACCAGGTTTAATAGACTGTTTCAGCGTGGTACCACATTACTACGTGATACAATCCAAAAACAGCCCAGGATCTAGCCATGAAGTATGAGAAATATGCGAAAGTATGAGCCTGATGAGAGCAAATCCTAGACCTAACCCTGACCTAACATGCGTTGTCCTCTAAAATATTTATCAAGATCAGGTTTAATTGATTGCTTCAGTGTGGTCCCACATTACTACGTGATCCAAACCAGAAAAAACCCAGGATCTGTTCAACGTGTATGAGAAATATGCGAAAGAATGAGACTGATGAGAGCAAATCCCAGACCTAACCCGGACCTAACATGCGTTATCCTCTAAAATATTTATCAAGACCTGGTTTAATTGAATGTTTCAGTGTGAAACCACATTACTACGTGAACCAAACCAGAAAAAACCCAGGATCCGTTCAACAAGTATGTTAAAACTGCAACAGTATGACCCTGATAAGGGCAAATCCCAGGCCTAGCCTAGACCTAACATGCGTTGTCCTCAAGAATATTGATGGAAACCTGGTTTAATTGACTGTTTCAGTGTTGTACTTCATTACTACGTGATGCAATCCAGAAAAAGCCCAGGATCTAGCCATCAAGTATGAGAAATATGCGAAAGAATGAACCTGCTGAGAGCAAATCCCAGACCTAACCTAGACATAACATGAATTATTCTCTAAAATATTGATCGAAACCATGTTTAATTGACTGTTTCAGTGTTGTACTTCATTACTACGTGATGCAATCCAGAAAAAGCCCAGGATCTAGCCATCAAGAATGAGAAATATGCGAAAGAATGAGTCCGATGGGAGCAAATCCCTGACCTAACCTAGACCTAACATGAATTATTCTCTAAAATATTGATCAAAACCAGGTTTATTTGACTGTTTCAGTGTGGTACCACATTACTACGTGATCCAATCCAGAAATAGCCCAGGATCTAGCCATGAAGTATGAGAAATATGCGAAAGTATGAGCCTGATGAGGGCAAATCCTAGACCTAACCCAGACCTAAGATGCGTTATCCTCTAAAATATATATCCAGACCAGGTTTCATTGAATGTTTCAGTGTGGTACCACATTACTACGTGAACCAAACCAGAAAAAACCCAGGATCCGTTCAACAAGTATGTTAAAACTGCGACAGTATGACCCTGATGAGGGTAAATCCCAGGCCTAACCTAGACCTAACATGCGTTGTCCTCTAAAATATTGATGGAAACCAGGTTTAATTGACTGTTTCAGTGTAGTACTTCATTACTACGTGATGCAATCCAGAAAAAGGCCAGGATCTAGCCATCAAGTATGAGAAATATGCGAAAGAATGAGCCTGATGAGAGCAAATCCCAGACCTAGCCTAGACCTAACATGAATTATTCTCTAAAATATTGATCGAAACCAGGTTTAATTGACTGTTTCAGTGTTGTACTTCATTACTACGTGATGCAATCCAGAAAAAGCCCAGGATCTAGCCATCAAGTATGAGAAATATGCGAAAGAATGAGCCTGATGAGAGCAAATCCCTGACCTAACCTAGACCTAACATGAATTATTCTCTAAAATGTTGATCAAAACCAGGTTTAATTGACTGTTTCAGTGTGGTACCACATTACTACGTGAACCAAACCAGAAAAAACCCAGGTTCCGTTCAACATGTATGAGAAATATGCGAAAGAATGAGCCTGATGAGAGCAAATCCCAGACCTAACCTAGACCTAACATGAATTATTCTCTAAAATATTGATCGAAACCAGGTTTACTTGACTGCTTCAGTGTGGTCCCACAATACTACGTGATCCAAACCAAAAAAAACCCAGGATCCGTTCAACAAGTATGTGAAGAATGCGAAAGTATGAGTCTGATGAGGGAAAATCCCAGGCCTAACCTAGACCTAACATGCGTAATCCTCTAAAATATTGATCGAAACCAGGTTTAGTCGACTGTTTCAGAGTGGTCCCAGATTACTACGTGATCCAAACCAGAAAAAACCCAGGATCCGTTCAACAACTATGTGAAGAATGCGAAAGTATGAGTCTGATGAGGTCAAATCCCAGACCTATCCCAGACTTAACTTGCGTTGTCCTCTAAAATATTGATCGAAACCTGGTTTAATCGACTGTTTCAGCGTGGTACCACATTACTACGTTATACAATCCAGAAACAGCCGAGGATCTAGCCATGAAGTATGAGAAATATGCGAAAGTATGAGCCTGATGAGGGCAAATCCTAGACCTAACCCAAACCTAACATGCGTTATCCTCTAAAATATTTATCAAGACCAGGATTAATTGAATGTTTCAGTGTGGTACCACATTACTACGTGAACCAAACCAGAAAAAACCCAGGATCCGTTCAACAAGTATGTTAAAACTGCGACAGTATGACCCTGATGAGGGTAAATCCCAGGCCTAACCTAGACCTAACATGCGTTGTCCTCTAAAATATTGATGGAAACCAGGTTTAATTGACTGTTTCAGTGTAGTACTTCATTACTACGTGATGCAATCCAGAAAAAGGCCAGGATCTAGCCATCAAGTATCAGAAATATGCGAAAGAATGAGCCTGATGAGAGCAAATCCCAGACCTAGCCTAGACCTAACATGAATTATTCTCTAAAATGTTGATCAAAACCAGGTTTAATTGACTGTTTCAGTGTTGTACTTCATTACTACGTGATGCAATCCAGAAAAAGCCCAGGATCTAGCCATCAAGTATGAGAAATATGCGAAAGAATGAGCCTTATGAGAGCAAATCCCTGACCTAACCTAGACCTAACATGAATTATTCTCTAAAATGTTGATCAAAACCAGGTTTAATTGACTGTTTCAGTGTGGTGCCACATTACTACGAGAACCAAACCAGAAAAAACCCAGGATCCGTTCAACAAGTATGTGAAGAATGCGAAAGTATGAGTCTGATCAGTGAAAATCTCAGGCCTTACCTAGACCAAACTTGCGTTGTCCTCTAAAATATTGATGGAAACCAGGTTTCATTGACTGTTTCAGTGTGGTACTACATTACTACGTGATGCAATCCAGAAAAAGCCCAGCATCTAGCCATCAAGTATGAGAAATATGCGAAAGAATGAGCCTGATGAGAGCAAATCCCAGACCTAACCTAGAGCTAACATGCGTTATCCTCTTAAATATTGAGCGAAACCAGGTTTAATGGACTGTTTCAGTGTGGTACCACACTACATCGTGATCCAAACCAGAAAAAGCCCAGGATCTGTTCAACAAGTATGTGAAAAACGCTAAACTGTGAGCCTGATGAGGGCAAATCTTAGACCTAACCCAGACCTAACTTGCGTTGTCCTCTAAGATATTGATGGAAACCAGGTTTCATTGACTGTTTCAGTGTTGTACTTCATTACTACGTGATGCAATCCAGAAAAAGCCCAGGATCTAGCCATGAAGTATGAGAAATATGCGAAAGTAAGAGCCTGATGAGGGCAAATCCTAGACCTATCCCAGACCTAACTTGCGTTATCCTCTAAAATATTGATCGAAACCAGGTTTAATTGACTGTTTCAGCGTGGTACCACATTACTACGTGATCCAATCCAGAAACAGCCCAGGATCTAGCCATGAAGTATGAGAAATATGCGAAAGTATGAGCCTGATGAGGGCAAATCCTAGACCTAACCCGGACCTAACATGCGTTATCCTCTAAAATATTTATCAAGATCAGGTTTAATTGATTGTTTCAGTGTGGTCCCACATTACTACGTGATCCAAACCAGAAAAAACCCAGGATCTGTTCAACGTGTATGAGAAATATGCGAAAGAATGAGACTGATGAGAGCAAATCCCAGACCTAACCTAGACCTAACATGAATTATTCTCTAAAATATTGATCGAAACCAGGTTTACTTGACTGTTTCAGTGTGGTACCACATTACTACGTGATCCAAACCAGAAAAAACCCAGGATCTGTTCAACAAGTATGTGAAAAACGCGAAAGTATGAGTCTGATGAGGTCAAATCCCAGACCAATCCCAGACTTAAATTGCGTTATCCTCCAAAATATTGATCGAAACCAGGTTTAATCGACTGTTTCAGTGTGGTACCACACTACTACGTGATCCAAACCAGAAAAAACCCAGGATCTAGCCATCAAGTATGAGAAATATGCGAAAGAATGAGCCTGATGAGAGCAAATCCCAGACCTAACCTAGACCTAAGATGCGTTAACCTCTAAAATATTTATCCAGACCAGGTTTAATTGACTGTTTCAGCGTGGTACCACATTACTACGTGATACAATCCAGAAACAGCCGAGGATCTTGCCTTGAAGTATGAGAAATATGCGAAAGTATGAGCCTGATGAGGGCAAATCCTAGACCTAACCCAGACCTAACATGCGTTATCCTCTAAAATGTTTATCAAGACCAGGTTTAATTGATTGTTTCAGTGTGGTCCCACATTACTACGTGATCCAAACCAGAAAAAACCCAGGATCTGTTCAACATGTATGGGAAATATGCGAAAGAATGAGCCTGATGAGAGCAAATCCCAGACCTAACATAGACCTAACATGAATTATTCTCTAAAATATTGATCGAAACCAGGTTTAATTGACTGTTTCAGTGTGGTCCCACATTACTACGTGATCTAAACCAGAAATAACCCAGGATCCGTTCAACAAGTATGTGAAGAATGCGAAAGTATGAGTCTGATGAGTGAAAATCCCAGGCCTAACCTAGACCTAACATGCATTATCCTCTAAAATATTGATCCAAACCAGGTTTAATGGACTGTTTCAGCGTGGTACCACACTACTACGTGATCCAAACCAGAAAAAACCGAGGATCTGTTCAACAAGTATGTGAAAAACGCGAAAGTATGAGCCTGATGAGGGCAAATCCCAGACATATCCCAGACCTAACTTGCGTTGTCCTCTAAGATATCGATGGAAACCAGGTTTCATTGACTGTTTCAGTGTTGTACTTCATTACTACGTGATGCAATCTAGAAAAAGCCCAGGATCTAGCCATCAAGTATGAGAAATATGCGAAAGAATGAGCCTGATGAGAGCAAATCCCAGACCTAACCTAGACCTAACATGAATTATTCTCTAAAATATTGATCGAAGCCAGGTTTAATAGACTGTTTCAGTGTGGTCCCACATTACTACGTGATCCAAACCAGAAAAAAACCAGGATCCGTTCAACAAGTATGTGAAGAATGCGAAAGTATGAGTCCGATGAGTGAAAATCCCAGGCCTAACCTAGACCAAACATGCGTTATCCTCAAAAATATTGATCGAAACCTGGTTTAATCAACTCTTTCAGTGTGGTACCACATTACTATGTGATCCAAACCAGAAAATAACCCAGGATCTGTTCAACAAGTATGTGAAAAACGCGAAAGTATGAGCCTGATGAGGGCAAATCCTAGACCTAACCCAAACCTAACATGCGTTATCCTCTAAAATATTTATCAAGACCAGGATTAATTGAATGCTCCAGTGTGGTGCCACATTACTACGAGAACCAAACCAGAAAAAACCCAGGATCCGTTCAACAAGTATGTGAAGAATGCGAAAGTATGAGTCTGATCAGTGAAAATCTTAGACCTAACCCAGACCTAACTGGCGTTGTCCTCTAAGATATTGATGGAAACCAGGTTTCATTGACTGTTTCAGTGTTGTACTTCATTACTACGTGATGCAATCCAGAAAAAGCCCAGGATCTAGCCATGAAGTATGAGAAATATGCGAAAGTAAGAGCCTGATGAGGGCAAATCCTAGACCTATCCCAGACCTAACTTGCGTTATCCTCTAAAATATTGATCGAAACCAGGTTTAATTGACTGTTTCAGCGTGGTACCACATTACTACGTGATCCAATCCAGAAACAGCCCAGGATCTAGCCATGAAGTATGAGAAATATGCGAAAGTATGAGCCTGATGAGGGCAAATCCTAGACCTAACCCGGACCTCACATGCGTTATCCTCTAAAATATTTATCAAGATCAGGTTTAATTGATTGTTTCAGTGTGGTCCCACATTACTACGTGATCCAAACCAGAAAAAACCCAGGATCTGTTCAACGTGTATGAGAAATATGCGAAAGAATGAGACTGATGAGAGCAAATCCCAGACCTAACCTAGACCTAACATGAATTATTCTCTAAAATATTGATCGAAACCAGGTTTACTTGACTGTTTCAGTGTGGTACCACATTACTACGTGATCCAAACCAGAAAAAACCCAGGATCTGTTCAACAAGTATGTGAAAAACGCGAAAGTATGAGTCTGATGAGGTCAAATCCCAGACCAATCCCAGACTTAAATTGCGTTATCCTCCAAAATATTGATCGAAACCAGGTTTAATCGACTGTTTCAGTGTGGTACCACACTACTACGTGATCCAAACCAGAAAAAACCCAGGATCTAGCCATCAAGTATGAGAAATATGCGAAAGAATGAGCCTGATGAGAGCAAATCCCAGACCTAACCTAGACCTTACATGCGTTATCCTCTAAAATATTGAGCGAAACCAGGTTTAATGGACTGTTTCAGTGTGGTACCACACTACTTCGTGATCCAAACCAGAAAAAACCCAGGATCTGTTCAACAAGTATGTGAAAAACGCTAAACTGTGAGCCTGATGAGGGCAAATCTTAGACCTAACCCAGACCTAAGATGCGTTAACCTCTAAAATATTTATCCAGACCAGGTTTAATTGACTGTTTCAGCGTGGTACCACATTACTACGTGATACAATCCAGAAACAGCCGAGGATCTAGCCTTGAAGTATGAGAAATATGCGAAAGTATGAGCCTGATGAGGGCAAGTCCTAGACCTAACCCAGACCTAACATGCGTTATCCTCTAAAATGTTTATCAAGACCAGGTTTAATTGATTGTTTCAGTGTGGTCCCACATTACTACGTGATCCAAACCAGAAAAAACCCACGATCTGTTCAACATGTATGGGAAATATGCGAAAGAATGAGCCTGATGAGAGCAAATCCCAGACCTAACATAGACCTAACATGAATTATTCTCTAAAATATTGATCGAAACCAGGTTTAATTGACTGTTTCAGTGTGGTCCCACGTTACTACGTGATCTAAACCAGAAATAACCCAGGATCCGTTCAACAAGTATGTGAAGAATGCGAAAGTATGAGTCTGATGAGTGAAAATCCCAGGCCTAACCTAGACCTAACATGCATTATCCTCTAAAATATTGATCCAAACCAGGTTTAATGGACTGTTTCAGCGTGGTACCACACTACTACGTGATCCAAACCAGAAAAAACCGAGGATCTGTTCAACAAGTATGTGAAAAACGCGAAAGTATGAGCCTGATGAGGGCAAATCCCAGACATATCCCAGACCTAACTTGCGTTGTCCTCTAAGATATTGATGGAAACCAGGTTTCATTGACTGTTTCAGTGTTGTACTTCATTACTACGTGATGCAATCTAGAAAAAGCCCAGGATCTAGCCATCAAGTATGAGAAATATGCGAAAGAATGAGCCTGATGAGAGCAAATCCCAGACCTAACCTAGACCTAACATGAATTATTCTCTAAAATATTGATCGAAGCCAGGTTTAATTGACTGTTTCAGTGTGGTCCCACATTACTACGTGATCCAAACCAGAAAAAAACCAGGATCCGTTCAACAAGTATGTGAAGAATGCGAAAGTATGAGTCCGATGAGTGAAAATCCCAGGCCTAACCTAGACCAAACATGCGTTATCCTCAAAAATATTGATCGAAACCTGGTTTAATCAACTCTTTCAGTGTGGTACCACATTACTATGTGATCCAAACCAGAAAATAACCCAGGATCTGTTCAACAAGTATGTGAAAAACGCGAAAGTATGAGCCTGATGAGGGCAAATCCTAGACCTAACCCAAACCTAACATGCGTTATCCTCTAAAATATTTATCAAGACCAGGATTAATTGAATGCTCCAGTGTGGTGCCACATTACTACGAGAACCAAACCAGAAAAAACCCAGGATCCGTTCAACAAGTATGTGAAGAATGCGAAAGTATGAGTCTGATCAGTGAAAATCTCAGGCCTTACCTAGACCTAACTTGCGTTGTCCTCTAAAATATTGATGGAAACCAGGTTTCATTGACTGTTTCAGTGTGGTACTACATTACTACGTGATGCAATCCAGAAAAAGCCCAGGATCTAGCCATCAAGTATGAGAAATATGCGAAAGAATGAGCCTGATGAGAGCAAATCCCAGACCTAACCTAGACCTAACATGCGTTATCCTCTAAAATATTGAGCGAAACCAGGTTTAATGGACTGTTTCAGTGAGGTACCACACTACTTCGTGATCCAAACCAGAAAAAGCCCAGGATCTGTTCAACAAGTATGTGAAAAACGCTAAACTGTGAGCCTGATGAGGGCAAATCTTAGACCTAACCCAGACCTAACTTGCGTTGTCCTCTAAGATATTGATGGAAACCAGGTTTCATTGACTGTTTCAGTGTTGTACTTCATTACTACGTGATGCAATCCAGAAAAAGCCCAGGATCTAGCCATGAAGTATGAGAAATATGCGAAAGTAAGAGCCTGATGAGGGCAAATCCTAGACCTATCCCAGACCTAACTTGCGTTATCCTCTAAAATATTGATCGAAACCAGGTTTAATTGACTGTTTCAGCGTGGTACCACATTACTACGTGATCCAATCCAGAAACAGCCCAGGATCTAGCCATGAAGTATGAGAAATATGCGAAAGTATGAGCCTGATGAGGGCAAATCCTAGACCTAACCCGGACCTAACATGCGTTATCCTCTAAAATATTTATCAAGATCAGGTTTAATTGATTGTTTCAGTGTGGTCCCACATTACTACGTGATCCAAACCAGAAAAAACCCAGGATCTGTTCAACGTGTATGAGAAATATGCGAAAGAATGAGACTGATGAGAGCAAATCCCAGACCTAACCTAGACCTAACATGAATTATTCTCTAAAATATTGATCGAAACCAGGTTTACTTGACTGTTTCAGTGTGGTACCACATTACTACGTGATCCAAACCAGAAAAAACCCAGGATCTGTTCAACAAGTATGTGAAAAACGCGAAAGTATGAGTCTGATGAGGTCAAATCCCAGACCTATCCCAGACTTAACTTGCGTTATCCTCTAAAATATTGATCGAAACCAGGTTTAATAGACTGTTTCAGCGTGGTACCACATTACTACGTGATACAATCCAAAAACAGCCCAGGATCTAGCCATGAAGTATGAGAAATATGCGAAAGTATGAGCCTGATGAGAGCAAATCCTAGACCTAACCCTGACCTAACATGCGTTGTCCTCTAAAATATTTATCAAGATCAGGTTTAATTGATTGCTTCAGTGTGGTCCCACATTACTACGTGATCCAAACCAGAAAAAACCCAGGATCTGTTCAACGTGTATGAGAAATATGCGAAAGAATGAGACTGATGAGAGCAAATCCCAGACCTAACCCGGACCTAACATGCGTTATCCTCTAAAATATTTATCAAGACCTGGTTTAATTGAATGTTTCAGTGTGAAACCACATTACTACGTGAACCAAACCAGAAAAAACCCAGGATCCGTTCAACAAGTATGTTAAAACTGCAACAGTATGACCCTGATAAGGGCAAATCCCAGGCCTAGCCTAGACCTAACATGCGTTGTCCTCAAGAATATTGATGGAAACCTGGTTTAATTGACTGTTTCAGTGTTGTACTTCATTACTACGTGATGCAATCCAGAAAAAGCCCAGGATCTAGCCATCAAGTATGAGAAATATGCGAAAGAATGAACCTGCTGAGAGCAAATCCCAGACCTAACCTAGACATAACATGAATTATTCTCTAAAATGTTGATCGAAACCATGTTTAATTGACTGTTTCAGTGTTGTACTTCATTACTACGTGATGCAATCCAGAAAAAGCCCAGGATCTAGCCATCAAGAATGAGAAATATGCGAAAGAATGAGTCCGATGGGAGCAAATCCCTGACCTAACCTAGACCTAACATGAATTATTCTCTAAAATATTGATCAAAACCAGGTTTATTTGACTGTTTCAGTGTGGTACCACATTACTACGTGATCCAATCCAGAAATAGCCCAGGATCTAGCCATGAAGTATGAGAAATATGCGAAAGTATGAGCCTGATGAGGGCAAATCCTAGACCTAACCCAGACCTAAGATGCGTTATCCTCTAAAATATATATCCAGACCAGGTTTCATTGAATGTTTCAGTGTGGTACCACATTACTACGTGAACCAAACCAGAAAAAACCCAGGATCCGTTCAACAAGTATGTTAAAACTGCGACAGTATGACCCTGATGAGGGTAAATCCCAGGCCTAACCTAGACCTAACATGCGTTGTCCTCTAAAATATTGATGGAAACCAGGTTTAATTGACTGTTTCAGTGTAGTACTTCATTACTACGTGATGCAATCCAGAAAAAGGCCAGGATCTAGCCATCAAGTATGAGAAATATGCGAAAGAATGAGCCTGATGAGAGCAAATCCCAGACCTAGCCTAGACCTAACATGAATTATTCTCTAAAATATTGATCGAAACCAGGTTTAATTGACTGTTTCAGTGTTGTACTTCATTACTACGTGATGCAATCCAGAAAAAGCCCAGGATCTAGCCATCAAGTATGAGAAATATGCGAAAGAATGAGCCTGATGAGAGCAAATCCCTGACCTAACCTAGACCTAACATGAATTATTCTCTAAAATGTTGATCAAAACCAGGTTTAATTGACTGTTTCAGTGTGGTACCACATTACTACGTGAACCAAACCAGAAAAAACCCAGGTTCCGTTCAACATGTATGAGAAATATGCGAAAGAATGAGCCTGATGAGAGCAAATCCCAGACCTAACCTAGACCTAACATGAATTATTCTCTAAAATATTGATCGAAACCAGGTTTAGTCGACTGTTTCAGAGTGGTCCCAGATTACTACGTGATCCAAACCAGAAAAAACCCAGGATCCGTTCAACAACTATGTGAAGAATGCGAAAGTATGAGTCTGATGAGGTCAAATCCCAGACCTATCCCAGACTTAACTTGCGTTGTCCTCTAAAATATTGATCGAAACCTGGTTTAATCGACTGTTTCAGCGTGGTACCACATTACTACGTTATACAATCCAGAAACAGCCCAGGATCTAGCCATGAAGTATGAGAAATATGCGAAAGTATGAGCCTGATGAGGGCAAATCCTAGACCTAACCCAAACCTAACATGCGTTATCCTCTAAAATATTTATCAAGACCAGGTTTAATTGAATGTTTCAGTGTGGTACCACATTACTACGTGAACCAAACCAGAAAAAACCCAGGATCCGTTCAACAAGTATGTTAAAACTGCGACAGTATGACCCTGATGAGGGTAAATCCCAGGCCTAACCTAGACCTAACATGCGTTGTCCTCTAAAATATTGATGGAAACCAGGTTTAATTGACTGTTTCAGTGTAGTACTTCATTACTACGTGATGCAATCCAGAAAAAGGCCAGGATCTAGCCATCAAGTATGAGAAATATGCGAAAGAATGAGCCTGATGAGAGCAAATCCCAGACCTAGCCTAGACCTAACATGAATTATTCTCTAAAATGTTGATCAAAACCAGGTTTAATTGACTGTTTCAGTGTTGTACTTCATTACTACGTGATGCAATCCAGAAAAAGCCCAGGATCTAGCCATCAAGTATGAGAAATATGCGAAAGAATGAGCCTTATGAGAGCAAATCCCTGACCTAACCTAGACCTAACATGAATTATTCTCTAAAATGTTGATCAAAACCAGGTTTAATTGACTGTTTCAGTGTGGTACCACATTACTACGTGATCAAAACCAGTAAAAAACCAGGATCCGTTCAAGAAATATGTGAAGAATGCGAAAGTATGAGTCTGATCAGTGAAAATCTCAGGCCTTACCTAGACCTAACTTGCGTTGTCCTCTAAAATATTGATGGAAACCAGGTTTCATTGACTGTTTCAGTGTGGTACTACATTACTACGTGATGCAATCCAGAAAAAGCCCAGGATCTAGCCATCAAGTATGAGAAATATGCGAAAGAATGAGCCTGATGAGAGCAAATCCCAGACCTAACCTAGAGCTAACATGCGTTATCCTCTTAAATATTGAGCGAAACCAGGTTTAATGGACTGTTTCAGTGTGGTACCACACTACATCGTGATCCAAACCAGAAAAAGCCCAGGATCTGTTTTAGAAGTATGTGAAAAACGCTAAACTGTGAGCCTGACGAGGGCAAATCTTAGACCTAACCCAGACCTAAGATGCGTTATCCTCTAAAATATTTATCCAGACCAGGTTTCATTGAATGTTTCAGTGTGGTACCACTTTACTACGTGATCCAATCCAGAATTAGCCCAGGATCTAGCCATGAAGTATGAGAAATATGCGAAAGTAAGAGCCTGATGAGGGCAAATCCTAGACCTATCCCAGACCTAACTTGCGTTATCCTCTAAAATATTGATCGAAACCAGGTTTAATAGACTGTTTCAGCGTGGTACCACATTACTACGTGATACAATCCAAAAACAGCCCAGGATCTAGCCATGAAGTATGAGAAATATGCGAAAGTATGAGCCTGATGAGAGCAAATCCTAGACCTAACCCTGACCTAACATGCGTTGTCCTCTAAAATATTTATCAAGATCAGGTTTAATTCAATGTTTCAGTGTGGTACCACATTACTACGTGAACCAAACCAGAAAAAACCCAGGATCCGTTCAACAAGTATGTTAAAACTGCGACAGTATGACCCTGATGAGGGTAAATCCCAGGCCTAACCTAGACCTAACATGCGTTGTCCTCTAAAATATTGATGGAAACCAGGTTTAATGGACTGTTTCAGTGTGCTCCCACATTACTACGTGATCCAAACCAGAAAAAACCCAGTATCTGTTCAACATGTATGAGAAATATGCGAAAGAATGAGCCTGATGAGAGCAAATCCCAGACCTAACCTAGACCTAACATGAATTATTCTCTAAAATATTGATCGAAACCAGGTTTACTTGACTGCTTCTGTGTGGTCCCACATTACTACGTGATCCAAACCAGAAAAAACCCAGGATCCGTTCATCAAGTATGTGAAGAATGCGAAAGGATGAGTGTGATGAGGTCAAATCCCAGACCTATCCCAGACTTAACTTGCGTTATCCTCTAAAATATTGATCGAAACCAGGTTTAATCGACTGTTTCAGCGTGGTACCACATTACTACGTGATACAATCCAGAAACAGCCCAGGATCTAGCCATGAAGTATGAGAAATATGCGAAAGTATGAGCCTGATGAGGGCAAATCCTAGACCTAACCCAAACCTAACATGCGTTATCCTCTAAAATATTTATCAAGACCAGGTTTAATTGAATGTTTCAGTGTGGTACCACATTACTACGTGAACCAAACCAGAAAAAACCCAGGATCCGTTCAACAAGTATGTTACAACTGCGACAGTATGACCCTGATGAGGGCAAATCCCAGGCCTAACCTAGACCTAACATGCGTTGTCCTCTAAAATATTGATGGAAACCAGGTTTAATTGACTGTTTCAGTGTTGTACTTCATTACTACGTGATGCAATCCAGAAAAAGCCCAGGATCTAGCCATCAAGTATGAGAAATATGCGAAAGAATGAGCCTGATAAGAGCAAATCCCAGACCTATCCTAGACCTAACATGAATTATTCTCTAAAATATTGATCGAAACCAGGTTTAATTGACTGTTTCAGTGTTCTACTTCATTAATACGTGATGCAATCCAGGAAAAGCCCAGGATCTAGCCATCAAGTATGAGAATTATGCGAAAGAATGAGCCTGATGAGGGCAAATCCCTGACCTAACCTAGACCTAACATGAATTATTCTCTAAGATATTGATCAAAACCAGGTTTGATTGACTGTTTCAGTGTGGTACCACATTACTACGTGATCCAATCCAGAAATAGCCCAGGATCTAGCCATGAAGTATGAGAAATATGCGAAAGTATGAGCCTGATGAGGACAAATCCTAGACCTAACCCAGACCTAACATGCGTTATTCTCTAAAATATTTATCAAGACCAGGTTTAATTGACTGTTTCAGCGTGGTACCACATTACTACGTGATACAATCCAGAAACAGCCCAGGATCTAGCCATGAAGTATGAGAAATATGCGAAAGTATGAGCCTGATGAGAGCAAATCCTAGACTTAACCCAGACCTAACATGCGTTATCCTCTAAAATATTTATCAAGATCAGGTTTAATTGATTGTTTCAGTGTGGTCCCACATTACTACGTGATCCAAACCAGAAAAAACCCAGTATCTGTTCAACATGTATGAGAAATATGCGAAAGAATGAGCCTGATGAGAGCAAATCCCAGACCTAACCTAGACCTAACATGAATTATTCTCTAAAATATTGATCGAAACCAGGTTTACTTGACTGCTTCTGTGTGGTCCCAATTACTACGTGATCCAAACCAGAAAAAACCCAGGATCCGTTCATCAAGTATGTGAAGAATGCGAAAGGATGAGTGTGATGAGGTCAAATCCCAGACCTATCCCAGGCTTAACTTGCGTTATCCTCCAAAAAAAATGATCGAAACCAGGTTTAATCGACTGTTTCAGCGTGGTACCACATTACTACGTGACACAATCCAGAAACAGCCCAGGATCTAGCCATGAAGTATGAGAAATATGCGAAAGTATGAGCCTGATGAGGGCAAATCCTAGACCTAACCCAAACCTAACATGCGTTATCCTCTAAAATATTTATCAAGACCAGGTTTAATTGAATGTTTCAGTGTGGTACCACATTACTACGTGAACCAAACCAGAAAAAACCCAGGATCCGTTCAACAAGTATGTTAAAACTGCGACAGTGTGACCCTGATGAGGGCAAATCCCAGGCCTAACCTAGACCTAACATGCGTTGTCCTCTAAAATATTGATGGAAACCAGGTTTCATTGACTGTTTCAGTGTGGTACTACATTACTACGTGATGCAATCCAGAAAAAGCGCAGGATCTAGCCATCAAGTATGAGAAATATGCGAAAGAATGAGCCTGATGAGAGCAAATCCCTGACCTAACCTAGAGCTAACATGCGTTATCCTCTAAAATATTGAGCGAAACCAGGTTTAATGGACTGTTTCAGTGTGGTACCACACTACATCGTGATCCAAACCAGAAAAAGCCCAGGATCTGTTTTAGAAGTATGTGAAAAACGCTAAACTGTGAGCCTGACGAGGGCAAATCTTAGACCTAACCCAGACCTAAGATGCGTTATCCTCTAAAATATTTATCCAGACCAAGTTTCATTGAATGTTTCAGTGTGGTACCACTTTACTACGTGATCCAATCCAGAAATAGCCCAGGATCTAGCCATGAAGTATGAGATATATGCGAAAGTAAGAGCCTGATGAGGGCAAATCCTAGACCTATCCCAGACCTAACTTGCGTCATCCTCTAAAATATTGATCGAAACCAGGTTTAATAGACTGTTTCAGCGTGGTACCACATTACTACGTGATACAATCCAAAAACAGCCCAGGATCTAGCCATGAAGTATGAGAAATATGCGAAAGTATGAGCCTGATGAGAGCAAATCCTAGACCTAACCCTGACCTAACATGCGTTGTCCTCTAAAATATTTATCAAGATCAGGTTTAATTGAATGTTTCAGTGTGGTACCACATTACTACGTGAACCAAACCAGAAAAAACCCAGGATCCGTTCAACAAGTATGTTAAAACTGCGACAGTATGACCCTGATGAGGGTAAATCCCAGGCCTAACCTAGACCTAACATGCGTTGTCCTCTAAAATATTGATGGAAACCAGGTTTAATTGACTGTTTCAGTGTTGTACTTCATTACTACGTGATGCAATCCAGAAAAAGCCCAGGATCTAGCCATCAAGTATGAGAAATATGCGAAAGAATGAGCCTGATAAGAGCAAATCCCAGACCTAACCTAGACCTAACATGCGTTGTCCTCTAAAATATTTATCCAGACCAGGTTTCATTGAATGTTTCAGTGTGGTACCACTTTACTACGTGATCCAATCCAGAAATAGCCCAGGATCTAGCCATGAAAAAATATGCGAAAGTATGATCCTGATGAGGGCAAATCCCAGACCTATCCCAGACCTAACTTGCGTTGTCCTCTAAGATATTGATGGAAACCAGGTTTAATTGACTGTTTCAGTGTTGCACTTCATTACTACGTGATCCAAACCCGAAAAAACCCAGGATCTGTTCAACATGTATGAGAAATATGCGAAAGAATGAGCCTGATGAGAGCAAATCCCAGACCTATCCTAGACCTAACATGAATTATTCTCTAAAATATTGATCGAAAACAGGTTTACTTGACAGTTTCAGTGTGGTCCCACATTACTACGTGATCCAAACCAGAAAATAATCCAGGATCTGTTCAAGGAGTATGTGAAGTGTGCGAAAGTATGAGTCTGATGAGGTCAAATCCCAGACCTATCCCAGACCTAACTTGCGTTATCCTCTAAAATATTGATCGAAACCAGGTTTAATCGACTGCTTCAGTGTGGTACCACATTACTACGTGATCCAAACCAGAAAAAACCCAGGATCCGTTCAACAAGTATGTGAAGAATGCGATAGTATGAGTCTGATGAGTGAAAATCCCAGACCTAACCTAGACCTAACATGCGTTATCCTCTAAAATATTGATCCAAACCAGGTTTAGTGGACTGTTTCAGCGTGGTACCACACTACTACGTGATCCAAACCAGAAAAAACCCAGGATCTGTTCAACAAGTGTGTGAAAAACGCGAAAGTATGAGCCTGATGAGGGCAAATCCCAGACATATCCCAGACCTAACTTGCGTTGTCCCCTAAGATATTGATGGAAACCAGGTTTAATTGACTGTTTCAGTGTTGTACTCCATTACTACGTGATGCAATCCAGAAAACGCCCAGGAGCTAGCCATCAAGTATGAGAAATATGCGAAAGAATGAGCCTGATGAGAGCAAATCCCAGGCCTAACCTAGACCTAACATGAATTATTCTCTAAAATATTGATCGAAACCAGGTTTAATTGACTGTTTCAGTGTGGTCCCACATTACTACGTGATCCAAACCAGAAAAAACCCAGGATCCGTTCGACAAGTTTGTGAAGAATGCGAAAGTATGAGTCTGATGAGGTCAAATCCCAGACCATTCCCAGACTTAACTTGCGTTATCCTCTAAAATATTGATCGAAACCAGGTTTAATCGACTGTTTCAGTGTAGTACCACATTACTACGTGATCCAAACCAGAAAAAACCCAAGATCTAGCCATCAAGTATGAGAAATATGCGAAAGAATGAGCCTGACGAGAGCAAATCCCAGACCTAACCTAGACCTCACATGCGGTATCCTCTAAAATATTGATCGAAACCAGGTTTATTCGACTGTTTCAGTGTGGTACCACATTACTACGTGATCCAAACCAGAAAAAACCCAGGATCTAGCCATCAAGCATGAGAAATATGCGAAAGAATGAGCCTGATGAGAGCAAATCCCAGACCTAACATAGACCTAACATGAATTATTCTCTAAAATATTGATCGAAACCAGGCTTAATTTACTGTTTCAGTGTGGTCCCACATTACTACGTGATCCAAACCAGAAATAACCCAGGATCCGTTCAACAAGTATGTGAAGAATGCGAAAGTATGAGTCTGATGAGTGAAAATCCCAGGCCTAACCTAGACCTAACATGCGTTATCCTCTAAAATATTGATCCAAACCAGGTTTAATGGACTGTTTCAGCGTGGTACCACACTACTACGTGATCCAAACCAGAAAAAACCCAGGATCTGTTCAACAAGTGTGTGAAAAACGCGAAAGTATGAGCCTGATGAGGGCAAATCCCAGACATATCCCAGACCTAACTTGCGTTGTCCTCTAAGATATTGATGGAAACCAGGTTTCATTGACTGTTTCAGTGTTGTACTTCATTACTACGTGATGCAATCTAGAAAAAGCCCAGGATCTAGCCATCAAGTATGCGAAATATGCGAAAGAATGAGCCTGATGAGAGCAAATCCCAGACCTAACCTAGACCTAACATGAATTACTCTCTAAAATATTGATCGAAGCCAGGTTTAATTGACTGTTTCAGTGTGGTCCCACATTACTACATGATCCAAACCAGAAAAAAACCAGGATCCGTTCAACAAGTATGTGAAGAATGCGAAAGTATGAGTCCGATGTGCGAAAATCCCAGGCCTAACCTAGACCTAACATGCGTTATCCTCAAAAATATTGATCGAAACCTGGTTTAATCGACTGTTTCAGTGTGGTACCACATTACTATGTGATCCAAACCAGAAAATAACCCAGGATCTGTCAACAAGTATGTGAAAAACGCGAAAGTATGAGTCTGATGAGGTCAAATCCCAGACCTATCCCAGACTTAACTTGTGTTATCCTCTAAAATATTGATCGAAACCAGGTTTAATCGACTGTTTCAGCGAGGTACCACATTACTAAGTGATACAATCCAGAAACAGCCCAGGATCTAGCCATGAAGTATGTGAAATATGCGAAAGTATGAGCCTGATGAGGGCAAATCCTAGACCTAACCCAAACCTAACATGCGTTATCCTCTAAAATATTTATCAAGACCAGGTTTAATTGAATGTTTCAGTGTGGTGCCACATTACTACGTGATCCAATCCAGAAATAGCCCAGGATCTAGCCATCAAGTTTGAGCAATATGCGAAAGAATGAGCCTGATGAGAGCAAATCCCAGACCTAACCTAGACCTTACATGCGTTATCCTCTAAAATATTGATCGAAACCAGGTTTAATCGACTGTTTCAGTGTGGTACCACATTACTATGTGATACAAACCAGAAAAAACCCAGGATCTAGCCATCAAGTATGAGAAATGTGCGAAAGAATGAGCCTGATGAGAGCAAATCCCAGACCTAACATAGACCTAACATGAATTATTCTCTAAAATATTGATCGAAACCAGGTTTAATTGACTGTTTCAGTGTGGTCCCACATTACTACGTGATCCAAACCAGAAAAAAACCAGGATCCGTTCAACAAGTATGTGAAGAATGCGAAAGTATGAGTCCGATGTGCGAAAATCCCAGGCCTAACCTAGACCTAACATGCGTTATCCTCAAAAATATTGATCGAAACCTGGTTTAATCGACTGTTTCAGTGTGGTACCACATTACTATGTGATCCAAACCAGAAAATAACCCAGGATCTGTCAACAAGTATGTGAAAAACGCGAAAGTATGAGTCTGATGAGGTCAAATCCCAGACCTATCCCAGACTTAACTTGTGTTATCCTCTAAAATATTGATCGAAACCAGGTTTAATCGACTGTTTCAGCGAGGTACCACATTACTAAGTGATACAATCCAGAAACAGCCCAGGATCTAGCCATGAAGTATGTGAAATATGCGAAAGTATGAGCCTGATGAGGGCAAATCCTAGACCTAACCCAAACCTAACATGCGTTATCCTCTAAAATATTTATCAAGACCAGGTTTAATTGAATGTTTCAGTGTGGTGCCACATTACTACGTGATCCAAACCAGAAAAAAACCAGGATCCGTTCAACGAGTATGTGAAGAATGCGAAAGTATGAGTCTGATGAGGGAAAATCCCAGGCCTAACCTAGACCTAACATGCGTTATCCTCTAAAATATTGATCGAAACCAGGTTTAGTCGACTGTTTCAGAGTGGTCCCAGATTACTACGTGATCCAAACCAGAAAAAACCCAGGATCCGTTCAACAAGTATGTAAAGAATGCGAAAGTATGAGTCTGATGAGGTCAAATCCCAGACCTATCCCAGACTTAACTTGCGTTGTCCTCTAAAATATTGATCGAAACCAGGTTTAATCGACTGTTTCAGCGTGGTACCACATTACTACGTGATACAATCCAGAAACAGCCCAGGATCTAGCCATGAAGTATGAGAAATATGCGAAAGAATGAGCCTGATGAGAGCAAATCCCAGACCTAACCTAGACCTAACATGAATTATTCTCTAAAATATTGATCGAAACCAGGTTTAATTGACTGTTTCAGTGTTGTACTTCATTACTACGTGATGCAATCCAGAAAAAGCCCAGGATCTAGCCATCAAGTATGAGAAATATGCGAAAGAATGAGCCTGATGAGAGCAAATCCCTGACCTAACCTAGACCTAACATGAATTATTCTCTAAAATATTGATCAAAACCAGGTTTAATTGACTGTTTCAGTGTGGTACCACATTACTACGTGATCCAATCCAGAAATAGCCCAGGATCTAGCCATGAAGTATGAGAAATATGCGAAAGTATGAGCCTGATGGGGGCAAATCCTAGACCAAACCCAGACCTAACATGCGTTATTCTGTAAAATTCTTATCAAGACCAGGTTTAATTGAATGTTTCATTGTGGTACCTCATTACTACGTGATCAAAACCAGAAAAAACCCAGGATCCGTTCAACAAGTATGTGAAGAATGCGAAAGTATGAGTCTGATGAGTGAAAATCCCAGGCCTAACATAGACCTAACATGCGTTATCCTCTAAAATATTGATCGAAACCAGGTTCCATTGAATGTTTCAGTGTGGTACCACACTACTTCGTGATCCAAACCAGAGAATGCCCAGGATCTGATCAAGAAGTATGTGAAAAACGCTAAACTGTGAGACTGATGAGGGCAAATCTTAGACCTAACCCAGACCTAAGATGCGTTATCCTCTAAATTATTTATCCAGACCAGGTTTCATTGAATGTTTCAGTGTGGTACTACTTTACTACCTGATACAATCCAGAAACAGCCCAGTATCTAGCCATGAAGTATGAGAAATATGCGAAAGTATGAGCCTGATGAGAGCAAATCCTAGACCTAACCCAAACCTAACATGCGTTATCCTCTAAAATATTTATCAAGACCAGGTTTAATTGAATGTTTCAGTGTGGTACCACATTACTACGTGAACCGAACCAGAAAAAACCCAGGATCCGTTCAACAAGTATGTTAAAACTGCGACAGTATGACCCTGATGAGGGTAAATCCCAGGCCTAACCTAGACCTAACATGCGTTGTCCTCTAAAATATTGATGGAAACCAGGTTTAATTGACTGTTTCAGTGTTGTACTTCATTACTACGTGATGCAATCCAGAAAAAGCCCAGGATCTAGCCATCAAGTATGAGAAATATGCGAAAGAATGAGCCTGATAAGAGCAAATCCCAGACCTAACCTAGACCTAACATGAATTATTCTCTAAAATATTGATCGAAACCAGGTTTAATTGCTTGTTTCAGTGTTCTACTTCATTAATACGTGATGCAATCCAGGAAAAGCCCAGGATCTAGCCATCAAGTATGAGAAATATGCGAAAGAATGAGCCTGATGAGAGCAAATCCCTGACCTAACCTAGACCTAACATGAATTATTCTCTAAGATAATGATCAAAACCAGGTTTGATTGACTGTTTCAGTGTGGTACCACATTACTACGTGATCCAATCCAGAAATAGCCCAGGATCTAGCCATGAAGTATGAGAAATATGCGAAAGTATGAGCCTGATGAGGACAAATCCTAGACCTAACCCAGACCTAACATGCGTTATTCTCTAAAATATTTATCAAGACCAGGTTTAATTGACTGTTTCAGCGTGGTACCACATTACTACGTGATACAATCCAGAAACAGCCCAGGATCTAGCCATGAAGTATGAGAAATATGCGAAAGTATGAGCCTGATGAGAGCAAATCCTAGACTTAACCCAGACCTAACATGCGTTATCCTCTAAAATATTTATCAAGATCAGGTTTAATTGATTGTTACAGAGTGGTCCCACATTACTACGTGATCCAAACCAGAAAAAACCCAGTATCTGTTCAACATGTATGAGAAATATGCGAAAGAATGAGCCTGATGAGAGCAAATCCCAGACCTAACCTAGACCTAACATGAATTATTCTCTAAAATATTGATCGAAACCAGGTTTACTTGACTGCTTCTGTGTGGTCCCACATTACTACGTGATGCAATCCAGAAAAAACCCAGGATCCAGCCATCAAGTATGAGAAATATGCGAAAGAATGAGCCTGATGAGAGCAAATCCCAGACCTAACCTAGACCTAACATGCGTTGTCCTCTAAAATATTTATCCAGACCAGGTTTCATTGAATGTTTCAGTGTGGTACCACTTTACTACGTGATCCAATCCAGAAATAGCCCAGGATCTAGCCATGAAAAAATATGCGAAAGTATGATCCTGATGAGGGCAAATCCCAGACCTATCCCAGACCTAACTTGCGTTGTCCTCTAAGATATTGATGGAAACCAGGTTTAATTGACTGTTTCAGTGTTGCACTTCATTACTACGTGATCCATACCCGAAAAAACCCAGGATCTGTTCAACATGTATGAGAAATATGCGAAAGAATGAGCCTGATGAGAGCAAATCCCAGACCTATCCTAGACCTAACATGAATTATTCTCTAAAATATTGATAGAAAACAGGTTTACTTGACAGTTTCAGTGTGGTCCCACATTACTACGTGATCCAAACCAGAAAATAATCCAGGATCTGTTCAAGGAGTATGTGAAGTGTGCGAAAGTATGAGTCTGATGAGGTCAAATCCCAGACCTATCCCAGACCTAACTTGCGTTATCCTCTAAAATATTGATCGAAACCAGGTTTAATCGACTGCTTCAGTGTGGTACCACATTACTACGTGATCCAAACCAGAAAAAACCCAGGATCCGTTCAACAAGTATGTGAAGAATGCGATAGTATGAGTCTGATGAGTGAAAATCCCAGACCTAACCTAGACCTAACATGCGTCATCCTCTAAAATATTGATCCAAACCAGGTTTAGTGGACTGTTTCAGCGTGGTACCACACTACTACGTGATCCAAACCAGAAAAAACCCAGGATCTGTTCAACAAGTGTGTGAAAAACGCGAAAGTATGAGCCTGATGAGGGCAAATCCCAGACATATCCCAGACCTAACTTGCGTTGTCCCCTAAGATATTGATGGAAACCAGGTTTAATTGACTGTTTCAGTGTTGTACTCCATTACTACGTGATGCAATCCAGAAAAAGCCCAGGAGCTAGCCATCAAGTATGAGAAATATGCGAAAGAATGAGCCTGATGAGAGCAAATCCCAGGCCTAACCTAGACCTAACATGAATTATTCTCTAAAATATTGATCGAAACCAGGTTTAATTGACTGTTTCAGTGTGGTCCCACATTACTACGTGATCCAAACCAGAAAAAACACAGGATCCGTTCGACAAGTTTGTGAAGAATGCGAAAGTATGAGTCTGATGAGGTCAAATCCCAGACCATTCCCAGACTTAACTTGCGTTATCCTCTAAAATATTGATCGAAACCAGGTTTAATCGACTGTTTCAGTGTAGTACCACATTACTACGTGATCCAAACCAGAGAAAACCCAAGATCTAGCCATCAAGTATGAGAAATATGCGAAAGAATGAGCCTGACGAGAGCAAATCCCAGACCTAACCTAGACCTTACATGCGGTATCCTCTAAAATATTGATCGAAACCAGGTTTATTCGACTGTTTCAGTGTGGTACCACATTACTACGTGATCCAAACCAGAAAAAACCCAGGATCTAGCCATCAAGTATGAGAAATATGCGAAAGAATGAGCCTGATGAGAGCAAATCCCAGACCTAACATAGACCTAACATGAATTATTCTCTAAAATATTGATCGAAACCAGGCTTAATTTACTGTTTCAGTGTGGTCCCACATTACTACGTGATCCAAACCAGAAATAACCCAGGATCCGTTCAACAAGTATGTGAAGAATGCGAAAGTATGAGTCTGATGAGTGAAAATCCCAGGCCTAACCTAGACCTAACATGCGTTATCCTCTAAAATATTGATCCAAACCAGGTTTAATGGACTGTTTCAGCGTGGTACCACACTACTACGTGATCCAAACCAGAAAAAACCCAGGATCTGTTCAACAAGTGTGTGAAAAACGCGAAAGTATGAGCCTGATGAGGGCAAATCCCAGACATATCCCAGACCTAACTTGCGTTGTCCTCTAAGATATTGATGGAAACCAGGTTTCATTGACTGTTTCAGTGTTGTACTTCATTACTACGTGATGCAATCTAGAAAAAGCCCAGGATCTAGCCATCAAGTATGAGAAATATGCGAAAGAATGAGCCTGATGAGAGCAAATCCCAGACCTAACCTAGACCTAACATGAATTACTCTCTAAAATATTGATCGAAGCCAGGTTTAATTGACTGTTTCAGTGTGGTCCCACATTACTACATGATCCAAACCAGAAAAAAACCAGGATCCGTTCAACAAGTATGTGAAGAATGCGAAAGTATGAGTCCGATGTGCGAAAATCCCAGGCCTAACCTAGACCTAACATGCGTTATCCTCAAAAATATTGATCGAAACCTGGTTTAATCGACTGTTTCAGTGTGGTACCACATTACTATGTGATCCAAACCAGAAAATAACCCAGGATCTGTCAACAAGTATGTGAAAAACGCGAAGGTGTGAGTCTGATGAGGTCAAATCCCAGACCTATCCCAGACTTAACTTGTGTTATCCTCTAAAATATTGATCGAAACCAGGTTTAATCGACTGTTTCAGCGAGGTACCACATTACTAAGTGATACAATCCAGAAACAGCCCAGGATCTAGCCATGAAGTATGTGAAATATGCGAAAGTATGAGCCTGATGAGGGCAAATCCTAGACCTAACCCAAACCTAACATGCGTTATCCTCTAAAATATTTATCAAGACCAGGTTTAATTGAATGTTTCAGTGTGGTGCCACATTACTACGTGGTCCAATCCAGAAATAGCCCAGGATCTAGCCATGAAGAAATATGCGAAAGTATGAGCCTGATGAGGGCAAATCCCAGACCTATCCCAGACCTAACATGAATTATTCTCTAAAATATTGATCGAAACCAGGCTTAATTTACTGTTTCAGTGTGGTCCCACATTACTACGTGATCCAAACCAGAAATAACCCAGGATCCGTTCAACAAGTATGTGAAGAATGCGAAAGTATGAGTCCGATGAGCGAAAATCCCAGACCTATCCCAGACTTAACTTGTGTTATCCTCTAAAATATTGATCGAAACCAGGTTTAATCGACTGTTTCAGCGTGGTACCACATTACTAAGTGATACAATCCAGAAACAGCCCAGGATCTAGCCATGAAGTATGTGAAATATGCGAAAGTATGAGCCTGATGAGGGCAAATCCTAGACCTAACCCAAACCTAACATGCGTTATCCTCTAAAATATTTATCAAGACCAGGTTTAATTGAATGTTTCAGTGTGGTGCCACATTACTACGTGATCCAATCCAGAAATAGCCCAGGATCTAGCCATCAAGTTTGAGCAATATGCGAAAGAATGAGCCTGATGAGAGCAAATCCCAGACCTAACCTAGACCTTACATGCGTTATCCTCTAAAATATTGATCGAAACCAGGTTTAATCGACTGTTTCAGTGTGGTACCACATTACTACGTGATACAAACCAGAAAAAACCCAGGATCTAACCATCAAGTATGAGAAATATGCGAAAGAATGAGCCTGATGAGAGCAAATCCCAGACCTAACATAGACCTAACATGAATTATTCTCTAAAATATTGATCGAAACCAGGTTTAATTGACTGTTTCAGTGTTGTCCCACATTACTACGTGATCCAAACCAGAAAAAACCCAGGATCTGTTCAACAAGTGTGTGAAAAACGCGAAAGTATGAGCCTGATGAGGGCAAATCCCAGACATATCCCAGACCTAACTTGCGTTGTCCTCTAAGATATTGATGGAAACCAGGTTTCATTGACTGTTTCAGTGTTGTACTTCATTACTACGTGATGCAATCTAGAAAAAGCCCAGGATCTAGCCATCAAGTATGAGAAATATGCGAAAGAATGAGCCTGATGAGAGCAAATCCCAGACCTAACCTAGACCTAACATGAATTACTCTCTAAAATATTGATCGAAGCCAGGTTTAATTGACTGTTTCAGTGTGGTCCCACATTACTACATGATCCACACCAGAAAAAAACCAGGATCCGTTCAACAAGTATGTGAAGAATGCGAAAGTATGAGTCCGATGTGCGAAAATCCCAGGCCTAACCTAGACCTAACATGCGTTATCCTCAAAAATATTGATCGAAACCTGGTTTAATCGACTGTTTCAGTGTGGTACCACATTACTATGTGATCCAAACCAGAAAATAACCCAGGATCTGTCAACAAGTATGTGAAAAACGCGAAAGTATGAGTCTGATGAGGTCAAATCCCAGACCTATCCCAGACTTACCTTGTGTTATCCTCTAAAATATTGATCGAAACCAGGTTTAATCGACTGTTTCAGCGAGGTACCACATTACTAAGTGATACAATCCAGAAACAGCCCAGGATCTAGCCATGAAGTATGTGAAATATGCGAAAGTATGAGCCTGATGAGGGCAAATCCTAGACCTAACCCAAACCTAACATGCGTTATCCTCTAAAATATTTATCAAGACCAGGTTTAATTGAATGTTTCAGTGTGGTGCCACATTACTACGTGGTCCAATCCAGAAATAGCCCAGGATCTAGCCATGAAGAAATATGCGAAAGTATGAGCCTGATGAGGGCAAATCCCAGACCTATCCCAGACCTAACATGAATTATTCTCTAAAATATTGATCGAAACCAGGCTTAATTTACTGTTTCAGTGTGGTCCCACATTACTACGTGATCCAAACCAGAAATAACCCAGGATCCGTTCAACAAGTATGTGAAGAATGCGAAAGTATGAGTCCGATGAGCGAAAATCCCAGACCTATCCCAGACGTAACTTGTGTTATCCTCTAAAATATTGATCGAAACCAGGTTTAATCGACTGTTTCAGCGTGGTACCACATTACTAAGTGATACAATCCAGAAACAGCCCAGGATCTAGCCATGAAGTATGTGAAATATGCGAAAGTATGAGCCTGATGAGGGCAAATCCTAGACCTAACCCAAACCTAACATGCGTTATCCTCTAAAATATTTATCAAGACCAGGTTTAATTGAATGTTTCAGTGTGGTGCCACATTACTACGTGATCCAATCCAGAAATAGCCCAGGATCTAGCCATCAAGTTTGAGCAATATGCGAAAGAATGAGCCTGATGAGAGCAAATCCCAGACCTAACCTAGACCTTACATGCGTTATCCTCTAAAATATTGATCGAAACCAGGTTTAATCGACTGTTTCAGTGTGGTACCACATTACTACGTGATACAAACCAGAAAAAACCCAGGATCTAACCATCAAGTATGAGAAATATGCGAAAGAATGAGCCTGATGAGAGCAAATCCCAGACCTAACATAGACCTAACATGAATTATTCTCTAAAATATTGATCGAAACCAGGTTTAATTGACTGTTTCAGTGTGGTCCCACATTACTACGTGATCCAAACCAGAAAAAACCCAGGATCTGTTCAACAAGTGTGTGAAAAACGCGAAAGTATGAGCCTGATGAGGGCAAATCCCAGACATATCCCAGACCTAACTTGCGTTGTCCTCTAAGATATTGATGGAAACCAGGTTTCATTGACTGTTTCAGTGTTGTACTTCATTACTACGTGATGCAATCTAGAAAAAGCCCAGGATCTAGCCATCAAGTATGAGAAATATGCGAAAGAATGAGCCTGATGAGAGCAAATCCCAGACCTAACCTAGACCTAACATGAATTACTCTCTAAAATATTGATCGAAGCCAGGTTTAATTGACTGTTTCAGTGTGGTACCACATTACTATGTGATCCAAACCAGAAAATAACCCAGGATCTGTCAACAAGTATGTGAAAAACGCGAAAGTATGAGTCTGATGAGGTCAAATCCCAGACCTATCCCAGACTTACCTTGTGTTATCCTCTAAAATATTGATCGAAACCAGGTTTAATCGACTGTTTCAGCGAGGTACCACATTACTAAGTGATCCAAACCAGAAAAAACCCAGGATCCGTTCAACAAGTATGTAAAGAATGCGAAAGTATGAGTCTGATGAGGTCAAATCCCAGACCTATCCCAGACTTAACTTGCGTTGTCCTCTAAAATATTGATCGAAACCAGGTTTAATCGACTGTTTCAGCGTGGTACCACATTACTACGTGATACAATCCAGAAACAGCCCAGGATCTAGCCATGAAGTATGAGAAATATGCGAAAGTATGAGCCTGATGAGGGCAAATCCTAGACCTAACCCAAACCTAACATGCGTTATCGTCTAAAATATTTATCAAGACCAGGTTTAATTGAATGTTACAGTGTGGTACCACATTACTACGTGAACCAAACCAGAAAAAACCCAGGATCCGATCAACAAGTATGTCAAAACTGCGACAGTATGACCCTGATGTGGGTAAATCCCAGGGCTAACCTAGACCTAACATGCGTTGTCCTCTAAAATATTGACGGAAACCAGGTTTAATTGACTGTTTCAGTGTTGTACTTCATTACTACCTGAACCAAACCAGAAAAAACCCAGGATCCGATCAACAAGTATGTGAAGAATGCGAAAGTATGAGTCTGATGAGTGAAAATCCCAGGCCTAACATAGACCTAACATGCGTTTTCCTCTAAAATATTCATCGAAACCAGGTTTCATTGAATGTTTCAGTGTGGTACCACACTACTTCGTGATCCAAACCAGAGAAAGCCCAGGATCTGTTCAGGAAGTATGTGAAAAACGCTAAACTGTGAGCCTGATGAGGGCAAATCCCAGACATATCCCAGACCTAACTTGCGTTGTCCTCTCAGATATTGATGGAAACCAGGTTTCATTGACTGTTTCAGTGTTGTACTTCATTACTACGTGATGCAATCTAGAAAAAGCCCAGGATCTAGCCATGAAGTATGAGAAATATGCGAAAGAATGAGCCTGATGAGAGCAAATCCCAGACCTAACCTAGACCTAACATGAATTATTCTCTAAAATATTGATCGAAACCAGGTTTAATTGACTGTTTCAGTGTTGTACTTCATTACTACGTGATGCAATCCAGAAAAAGCCCAGGATCTAGCCATCAAGTATGAGAAATATGCGAAAGAATGAGCCTGATGAGAGCAAATCCCTGACCTAACCTAGACCTAACATGAATTATTCTCTAAAATATTGATCAAAACCAGGTTTAATTGACTGTTTCAGTGTTGTACTTCATTAGTACGTGATGCAATCCAGAAAAAGCCCAGGATCTAGCCATGAAGTATGAGAAATATGCGAAAGTATGAGCCAGATGAGAGCAAATCCTAGACCTAACCCAGACCTAAGATGCGTTATCCTCTAAATTATTTATCCAGACCAGGTTTCATTGAATGTTTCAGAGTGGTACTACTTTACTACCTGATACAATCCAGAAACAGCCCAGTATCTAGCCATGAAGTATGAGAAATATGCGAAAGTATGAGCCAGATGAGAGCAAATCCTAGACCTAACCCAAACCTAACATGCGTTATCCTCTAAAATATTTATCAAGACCAGGTTTAATTGAATGTTTCAGTGTGGTACCACATTACTACGTGAACCGAACCAGAAAAAACCCAGGATCCGTTCAACAAGTATGTTAAAACTGCGACAGTATGACCCTGATGAGGGTAAATCCCAGGCCTAACCTAGACCTAACATGCGTTGTCCTCGAAAATATTGATCGAAACCAGGTTTAATTGACTGTTTCAGTGTGGTCCCACATTACTACGTGATCCAAACCAGAAAAAACCCAGGATCTGTTCAACAAGTGTGTGAAAAACGCGAAAGTATGAGCCTGATGAGGGCAAATCCCAGACCTAACCTAGACCTAACATGAATTATTCTCTAAAATATTGATCGAAACCAGGTTTAATTGACTGTTTCAGTGTTCTACTTCATTAATACGTGATGCAATCCAGGAAAAGCCCAGGATCTAGCCATCAAGTATGAGAAATATGCGAAAGAATGAGCCTGATGAGAGCAAATCCCTGACCTAACCTAGACCTAACATGAATTATTCTCTAAGATATTGATCAAAACCAGGTTTGATTGACTGTTTCAGTGTGGTACCACATTACTACGTGATCCAATCCAGAAATAGCCCAGGATCTAGCCATGAAGTATGAGAAATATGCGAAAGTATGAGCCTGATGAGGACAAATTCTAGACCTAACCCAGACCTAACATGCGTTATTCTCTAAAACATTTATCAAGACCAGGTTTAATTGACTGTTTCAGCGTGGTACCACATTACTACGTGATACAATCCAGAAACAGCCCAGGATCTAGCCATGAAGTATGAGAAATATGCGAAAGTATGAGCCTGATGAGAGCAAATCCTAGACTTAACCCAGACCTAACATGCGTTATCCTCTAAAATATTTATCAAGATCAGGTTTAATTGATTGTTTCAGAGTGGTCCCACATTACTACGTGATCCAAACCAGAAAAAACCCAGTATCTGTTCAACATGTATGAGAAATATGCGAAAGAATGAGCCTGATGAGAGCAAATCCCAGACCTAACCTAGACCTAACATGAATTATTCTCTAAAATATTGATCGAAACCAGGTTTACTTGACTGCTTCTGTGTGGTCCCACATTACTACGTGATGCAATCCAGAAAAAACCCAGGATCCAGCCATCAAGTATGAGAAATATGCGAAAGAATGAGCCTGATGAGAGCAAATCCCAGACCTAACCTAGACCTAACATGCGTTGTCCTCTAAAATATTTATCCAGACCAGGTTTCATTGAATGTTTCAGTGTGGTACCACTTTACTACGTGATCCAATCCAGAAATAGCCCAGGATCTAGCCATGAAAAAATATGCGAATGTATGATCCTGATGAGGGCAAATCCCAGACCTATCCCAGACCTAACTTGCGTTGTCCTCTAAGATATTGATGGAAACCAGGTTTAATTGACTGTTTCAGTGTTGCACTTCATTACTACGTGATCCATACCCGAAAAAACCCAGGATCTGTTCAACATGTATGAGAAATATGCGAAAGAATGAGCCTGATGAGAGCAAATCCCAGACCTATCCTAGACCTAACATGAATTATTCTCTAAAATATTGATCGAAAACAGGTTTACTTGACAGTTTCAGTGTGGTCCCACATTACTACGTGATCCAAACCAGAAAATAATCCAGGATCTGTTCAAGGAGTATGTGAAGTGTGCGAAAGTATGAGTCTGATGAGGTCAAATCCCAGACCTATCCCAGACCTAACTTGCGTTATCCTCTAAAATATTGATCGAAACCAGGTTTAGTCGACTGTTTCAGAGTGGTCCCACATTACTACGTGAACCAAACCAGAAAAAACCCAGGATCCGATCAACAAGTATGTTAAAACTGCGACAGTATGACCCTGATGAGGGTAAATCCCAGGGCTAACCTAGACCTAACATGCGTTGTCCTCTAAAATATTGACGGAAACCAGGTTTAATTGACTGTTTCAGTGTTGTACTTCATTACTACGTGAACCAAACCAGAAAAAACCCAGGATCCGATCAACATGTATGTGAAGAATGCGAAAGTATGAGACTGATGAGGTCAAATCCTAGACCTAACCCAAACCTAACATGCGTTATCCTCTAAAATATTTATCAAGACCAGGTTTAATTGAATGTTTCAGTGTGGTACCACATTACTACGTCAACCAAACCAGAAAAAACCCAGGATCCGTTCAACAAGTATGTTAAAACTGCGACAGTATCACCCTGATGAGGGTAAATCCCAGGCCTAAGCTAGACCTAACATGAATTATTCTCTAAAATATTGATCAAAACCAGATTTAATTGACTGTTTCAGTGTGGTACCACATTACTACGAGATCCAATCCAGAAATAGCCCAGGATCTAGCCATGAAGTATGAGAAATATGCGAAGGTATGAGCCTGATGAGGGCAAATCCTAGACCTAACCCAAACCTAACATGCGTTATCCTCTAAAATATTTATCAAGACCAGGTTTAATTGAATGTTTCAGTGTGGTACCACATTACTACGTTAACCAAACCAGAAAAAACCCAGGATCCGTTCAACAAGTATGTTAAAACTGCGACAGTATCACCCTGATGAGGGCAAATCTTAGACCTAACCCAGACCTAAGATGAATTATTCTCTAAAATATTGATTAAAACCAGGTTTAATTGACTGTTTCAGTGTAGTACCACATTACTACGTGATCCAATCCAGAAATAGCCCAGGATCTAGCCATGAAGTATGAGAAATATGCGAAAGTATGAGCCTGATGAGGACAAATCCTAGACCTAACCCGACCTAACATGCGTTATTCTCTAAAATATTTATCAAGACCAGGTTTAATTGAATGTTTCAGTGTGGTACCACATTACTACGTGATCAAAACCAGAAAAAACCCAGGATCCGTTCAACAAGTATGTGATGAATGCGAAAGTATGAGTCTGATCAGTGAAAATCTCAGGCCTTACCTAGACCTAACTTGCGTTGTCCTCTAAAATATTGATGGAAACCAGGTTTCATTGACTGTTTCAGTGTGGTACTACATTACTACGTGATGCAATCCAGAAAAAGCCCAGGATCTAGCCATCAAGTATGAGAAATATGGGAAAGAATGAGCCTGATGAGAGCAAATGCCAGACCTAACCTAGACCTAACATGCGTTATCCTCTAAAATATTGAGCGAAACCAGGTTTAATGGACTGTTTCAGTGTGGTACCACACTACTTCGTGGTCCAAACCAGAAAAAACCCGGGATCTGTTCAACAAGTATGTGAAAAACGCTAAACTATGAGCCTGATGAGGGCAAATCTTAGACCTAACCCAGACCTAAGATGCGTTAACCTCTAAAATATTTATCCAGACCAGGTTTCATTGAATGTTTTAGTGTGGTACCACTTTACTACGTGATCCAATCCAGAAATAGCACAGGATCTAGCCATGAAGTATGAGAAATATGCGAAGGTATGAGCCTGATGAGGGCAAATCCTAGACCTAACCCAAACCTAACATGCGTTATCCTCTAAAATATTTATCAAGACCAGGTTTAATTGAATGTTTCAGTGTGGTACCACATTACTACGTTAACCAAACCAGAAAAAACCCAGGATCCGTTCAACAAGTATGTTAAAACTGCGACAGTATCACCCTGATGAGGGTAAATCCCAGGCCTAAGCTAGACCTAACATGAATTATTCTCTAAAATATTGATCAAAACCAGATTTAATTGACTGTTTCAGTGTGGTACCACATTACTACGTGATCCAATCCAGAAATAGCCCAGGATCTAGCCATGAAGTATGAGAAATATGCGAAAGTATGAGCCTGATGAGGGCAAATCCTAGACCTTACCCAGACCTAACATGCGTTATTCTGTAAAATTTTTATCAAGACCAGGTTTAATTGAATGTTTCATTGTGGTACCTGATTACTACGTGATCAAAACCAGAAAAAACCCAGGATCCGTTCAACAAGTATGTGAAGAATGCGAAAGTATGAGTCTGATCAGTGAAAATCTCAGGCCTTACCTAGACCTAACTTGCGTTGTCCTCTAAAATATTGTTGGAAACCAGGTTTAATTGACTGTTTCAGTGTGGTACTACATTACTACGTGATGCAATCCAGAAAAAGCCCAGGATCTAGCCATCAAGTATGAGAAATATGCGAAAGAATGAGCCTGATGAGAGCAAATCCCAGACCTAACCTAGACCTAACATGCGTTATCCTCTAAAATATTGATCGAAACCAGGTTTAATTGACTGTTTCAGCGTGGTACCACATTACTACGTGATACAATCCAGAAACAGCCCAGGATCCGTTCAACAAGTATGTGAAGAATGCGAAAGTATGAGTCTGATGAGGGAAAATCCCAGGCCTAATGTAGACCTAACATGCGTCATCCTCTAAAATATTGATCGAAACCAGGTTTAGTCGACTGTTTCAGTGTGGTCCCAGATTACTACGTGATCCAAACCAGAAAAAACCCAGGATCCGTTCAATAAGTATGTGAAGAATGCGAAAGTATGAGTCTGATGAGGTCAAATCCCAGACCTATCCCAGACTTAACTTGCGTTATCCTCCAAAATATTGATCGAAACCAGGTTTAATCGACTGTTTCAGCGTGGTACCACATTACTACGTGATACAATCCAGAAACAGCCCAGGATCTAGCCATGAAGTATGAGAAATATGCGAAAGTATGAGCCTGATGAGGGCAAATCCTAGACCTAACCCAAACCTAACATGCGTCATCCTCTAAAATATTTATCAAGACCAGGTTTAATTGAATGTTTCAGTGTGGTACCACATTACTACGTGAACCAAACCAGAAAAAACCCAGGATCCGTTCAACAAGTATGTTAGAACTGTGACAGTATGACCCTGATGAGGGCAAATCCCAGGCCTAACCTAGACCTAACATGCGTTGTCCTCTAAAATATTGATGGAAAACAGGTTTAATTGACTGTTTCAGTGTTGTACTTCATTACTACGTAATGCAATCCAGAAAAAGCCCAGGATCTAGCCATCAAGTATGAGAAATATGCGAAAGAATGAGCCTGATGAGAGCAAATCCCAGACCTAACCTAGACCTAACATGAATTATTCTCTAAAATATTGATCGAAATCAGGTTTAATTGACTGTTTCAGTGTTGTACTTCATTACTACGTGATGCAATCCAGAAAAAGGCCAGGATCTAGCCATCAAGTATGAGAAATATGCGAAAGAATGAGCCTGATGAGAGCAAATCCCTGACCTGACCTAGACCTAACATGAATTATTCTCTAAAATAGTGATCAAAACCAGGTTTAATTGACTGTTTCAGTGTGGTACCACATTACTACGTGATTCAATCCAGCAATAGCCCAGGATCTAGCCATGAAGTATGAGAAATATGAGAAAGTATGAGCCTGATGAGGGCAAATCCTAGACCTAACCCAGACCTAACATGCGTTATTCTGTAAAATTTTTATCAAGATCAGGTTTAATTGAATGTTTCATTGTGGTACCTCATTACTACGTGATCAAAACCAGAAAAACCCCAGGATCCGTTCAACAAGTATGTGAAGAATGCGAAAGTATGAGTCTGATCAGTGAAAATCTTAGGCCTTACCTAGACCTAACTTGCGTTGTCCTCTAAAATATTGATGGAAACCAGGTTTCATTGACTGTTTCAGTGTGGTACTACATTACTACGTGATGCAATCCAGAAAACGCCCAGGATCTAGCCTTCAAGTGTGAGAAATATGCGAAACAATGAGCCTGATGAGAACAAATCCCAGACCTAACCTAGAGCTAACATGCGTTATCCTCTAAAATATTGAGCGAAACCAGGTTTAATGGACTGTTTCAGTGTGGTACCACACTACTTCGTGATCCAAACCAGAAAAAACCCAGGATCTGTTCAACAAGTATGTGAAGAATGCGAAAGTATGAGTCTGATGAGGTCAAATCCCAGGCCTAACCTAGACCTAACATGCGTTATCCTCAAAAATATTGATCGAAACCTGGTTTAATCGACTGTTTCAGTGTGGTACCACATTACTATGTGATCCAAACCAGAAAATAACCCAGGATCTGTTCAACGAGTATGTGAAGTGTGCGAAAGTATGAGTCTGATGAGGTCAAATCGCAGACCATTCCCAGACTTAACTTGCGTTATCCTCTAAAATATTGATGGAAACCAGGTTTCATTGACTGTTTCAGTGTGGTACTACATTACTACGTGATGCAATCCAGAAAACGCCCAGGATCTAGCCATCAGGTATTAGAACTATGCGAAAGAATGAGCCTGATGAGAGCAAATCCCAGACCTAACATAGAGCTAACATGCGCTATCCTCTAAAATAATGATCGAAACCTGGTTTAATCGACTGTTTCAGTGTGGTACCACATTACTATGTGATCCAAACCAGAAAATAACCCAGGATCTTGTCAACGTGTATGTGAAGTGTGCGAAAGTATGAGTCTGATGAGGTCAAATCCCAGACCATTCCCAGTCTTAACTTGCGTTATCCTCTAAGATATTGAAGGAAACCAGGTTTAATTGACTGTTTCAGTGTTGTACTTCATTAGTACGTGATGCAATCCAGAAAAAGCCCAGGATCTAGCCATCAAGTATGAGAAATATGCGAAAGAATGAGCCTCATGAGAGCAAATCCCAGACCTAACCTAGACCTAACATGAATTATTCTCTAAAATATTGATCGAAATCAGGTTTAATTGACTGTTTCAGTGTTGTACTTCATTACTACGTGATGCAATCCACAAAAAGCCCAGGATCTAGCCATCAAGTATGAGAAATATGCGAAAGAATGAGCCTGATGAGAGCAAATCCCTGACCTAACCTAGACCTAACATGAATTATTCTCTAAAATAGTGATCAAAACCAGGTTTAATTGACTGTTTCAGTGTAGTACCACATTACTACGTGATCCAATCCAGAAATAGCCCAGGATCTAGCCATGAAGTATGAGAAATATGCGAAAGTATGAGCCTGATGAGGACAAATCCTAGACCTAACCCGACCTAACATGCGTTATTCTCTAAAATATTTATCAAGACCAGGTTTAATTGAATGTTTCAGTGTGGTACCACATTACTACGTGATCAAAACCAGAAAAAACCCAGGATCCGTTCAACAAGTATGTGAAGAATGCGAAAGTATGAGTCTGATCAGTGAAAATCTCAGGCCTTACCTAGACCTAACTTGCGTTGTCCTCTAAAATATTGATGGAAACCAGGTTTCATTGACTGTTTCAGTGTGGTACCACTTTACTACGTGATCCAATCCAGAAATAGCACAGGATCTAGCCATGAAGTATGAGAAATATGCGAAGGTATGAGCCTGATGAGGGCAAATCCTAGACCTAACCCAAACCTAACATGCGTTATCCTCTAAAATATTTATCAAGACCAGGTTTAATTGAATGTTTCAGTGTGGTACCACATTACTACGTTAACCAAACCAGAAAAAACCCAGGATCCGTTCAACAAGTATGTTAAAACTGCGACAGTATCACCCTGATGAGGGTAAATCCCAGGCCTAAGCTAGACCTAACATGAATTATTCTCTAAAATATTGATCAAAACCAGATTTAATTGACTGTTTCAGTGTGGTACCACATTACTACGTGATCCAATCCAGAAATAGCCCAGGATCTAGCCATGAAGTATGAGAAATATGCGAAAGTATGAGCCTGATGAGGGCAAATCCTAGACCTTACCCAGACCTAACATGCGTTATTCTGTAAAATTTTTATCAAGACCAGGTTTAATTGAATGTTTCATTGTGGTACCTGATTACTACGTGATCAAAACCAGAAAAAACCCAGGATCCGTTCAACAAGTATGTGAAGAATGCGAAAGTATGAGTCTGATCAGTGAAAATCTCAGGCCTTACCTAGACCTAACTTGCGTTGTCCTCTAAAATATTGTTGGAAACCAGGTTTAATTGACTGTTTCAGTGTGGTACTACATTACTACGTGATGCAATCCAGAAAAAGCCCAGGATCTAGCCATCAAGTATGAGAAATATGCGAAAGAATGAGCCTGATGAGAGCAAATCCCAGACCTAACCTAGACCTAACATGCGTTATCCTCTAAAATATTGATCGAAACCAGGTTTAATTGACTGTTTCAGCGTGGTACCACATTACTACGTGATACAATCCAGAAACAGCCCAGGATCCGTTCAACAAGTATGTGAAGAATGCGAAAGTATGAGTCTGATGAGGGAAAATCCCAGGCCTAATCTAGACCTAACATGCGTCATCCTCTAAAATATTGATCGAAACCAGGTTTAGTCGACTGTTTCAGTGTGGTCCCAGATTACTACGTGATCCAAACCAGAAAAAACCCAGGATCCGTTCAACAAGTATGTGAAGAATGCGAAAGTATGAGTCTGATGAGGTCAAATCCCAGACCTATCCCAGACTTAACTTGCGTTATCCTCCAAAATATTGATCGAAACCAGGTTTAATCGACTGTTTCAGCGTGGTACCACATTACTACGTGATACAATCCAGAAACAGCCCAGGATCTAGCCATGAAGTATGAGAAATATGCGAAAGTATGAGCCTGATGAGGGCAAATCCTAGACCTAACCCAAACCTAACATGCGACATCCTCTAAAATATTTATCAAGACCAGGTTTAATTGAATGTTTCAGTGTGGTACCACATTACTACGTGAACCAAACCAGAAAAAACCCAGGATCCGTTCAACAAGTATGTTAAAACTGTGACAGTATGACCCTGATGAGGGCAAATCCCAGGCCTAACCTAGACCTAACATGCGTTGTCCTCTAAAATATTGATGGAAAACAGGTTTAATTGACTGTTTCAGTGTTGTACTTCATTACTACGTAATGCAATCCAGAAAAAGCCCAGGATCTAGCCATCAAGTATGAGAAATATGCGAAAGAATGAGCCTGATGAGAGCAAATCCCAGACCTAACCTAGACCTAACATGAATTATTCTCTAAAATATTGATCGAAATCAGGTTTAATTGACTGTTTCAGTGTTGTACTTCATTACTACGTGATGCAATCCAGAAAAAGGCCAGGATCTAGCCATCAAGTATGAGAAATATGCGAAAGAATGAGCCTGATGAGAGCAAATCCCTGACCTGACCTAGACCTAACATGAATTATTCTCTAAAATAGTGATCAAAACCAGGTTTAATTGACTGTTTCAGTGTGGTACCACATTACTACGTGATTCAATCCAGCAATAGCCCAGGATCTAGCCATGAAGTATGAGAAATATGAGAAAGTATGAGCCTGATGAGGGCAAATCCTAGTCCTAACCCAGACCTAACATGCGTTATTCTGTAAAATTTTTATCAAGATCAGGTTTAATTGAATGTTTCATTGTGGTACCTCATTACTACGTGATCAAAACCAGAAAAACCCCAGGATCCGTTCAACAAGTATGTGAAGAATGCGAAAGTATGAGTCTGATCAGTGAAAATCTCAGGCCTTACCTAGACCTAACTTGCGTTGTCCTCTAAAATATTGATGGAAACCAGGTTTCATTGACTGTTTCAGTGTGGTACTACATTACTACGTGATGCAATCCAGAAAACGCCCAGGATCTAGCCTTCAAGTGTGAGAAATATGCGAAACAATGAGCCTGATGAGAACAAATCCCAGACCTAACCTAGAGCTAACATGCGTTATCCTCAAAAATATTGATCGAAACCTGGTTTAATCGACTGTTTCAGTGTGGTACCACATTACTATGTGATCCAAACCAGAAAATAACCCAGGATCTGTTCAACGAGTATGTGAAGTGTGCGAAAGTATGAGTCTGATGAGGTCAAATCGCAGACCATTCCCAGACTTAACTTGCGTTATCCTCTAAAATATTGATGGAAACCAGGTTTCATTGACTGTTTCAGTGTGGTACTACATTACTACGTGATGCAATCCAGAAAACGCCCAGGATCTAGCCATCAGGTATTAGAACTATGCGAAAGAATGAGCCTGATGAGAGCAAATCCCAGACCTAACATAGAGCTAACATGCGCTATCCTCTAAAATAATGATCGAAACCTGGTTTAATCGACTGTTTCAGTGTGGTACCACATTACTATGTGATCCAAACCAGAAAATAACCCAGGATCTTGTCAACGTGTATGTGAAGTGTGCGAAAGTATGAGTCTGATGAGGTCAAATCCCAGACCATTCCCAGTCTTAACTTGCGTTATCCTCTAAAATATTGAAGGAAACCAGGTTTAATTGACTGTTTCAGTGTTGTACTTCATTAGTACGTGATGCAATCCAGAAAAAGCCCAGGATCTAGCCATCAAGTATGAGAAATATGCGAAAGAATGAGCCTGATGAGAGCAAATCCCAGACCTAACCTAGACCTAACATGAATTATTCTCTAAAATATTGATCGAAATCAGGTTTAATTGACTGTTTCAGTGTTGTACTTCATTACTACGTGATGCAATCCACAAAAAGCCCAGGATCTAGCCATCAAGTATGAGAAATATGCGAAAGAATGAGCCTGATGAGAGCAAATCCCTGACCTAACCTAGACCTAACATGAATTATTCTCTAAAATAGTGATCAAAACCAGGTTTAATTGACTGTTTCAGTGTAGTACCACATTACTACGTGATCCAATCCAGAAATAGCCCAGGATCTAGCCATGAAGTATGAGAAATATGCGAAAGTATGAGCCTGATGAGGACAAATCCTAGACCTAACCCGACCTAACATGCGTTATTCTCTAAAATATTTATCAAGACCAGGTTTAATTGAATGTTTCAGTGTGGTACCACATTACTACGTGATCAAAACCAGAAAAAACCCAGGATCCGTTCAACAAGTATGTGAAGAATGCGAAAGTATGAGTCTGATCAGTGAAAATCTCAGGCCTTACCTAGACCTAACTTGCGTTGTCCTCTAAAATATTGATGGAAACCAGGTTTCATTGACTGTTTCAGTGTGGTACTACATTACTACGTGATGCAATCCAGAAAAAGCCCAGGATCTAGCCATCAAGTATGAGAAATATGCGAAAGAATGAGCCTGATGAGAGCAAATGCCAGACCTAACCTAGACCTAACATGCGTTATCCTCTAAAATATTGAGCGAAACCAGGTTTAATGGACTGTTTCAGTGTGGTACCACACTACTTCGTGATCCAAACCAGAAAAAACCAGGGATCTGTTCAACAAGTATGTGAAAAACGCTAAACTATGAGCCTGATGAGGGCAAATCTTAGACCTAACCCAGACCTAAGATGCGTTAACCTCTAAAATATTTATCCAGACCAGGTTTCATTGAATGTTTTAGTGTGGTACCACTTTACTACGTGATCCAATCCAGAAATAGCACAGGATCTAGCCATGAAGTATGAGAAATATGCGAAGGTATGAGCCTGATGAGGGCAAATCCTAGACCTAACCCAAACCTAACATGCGTTATCCTCTAAAATATTTATCAAGACCAGGTTTAATTGAATGTTTCAGTGTGGTACCACATTACTACGTTAACCAAACCAGAAAAAACCCAGGATCCGTCCAACAAGTATGTTAAAACTGCGACAGTATCACCCTGATGAGGGTAAATCCCAGGCCTAAGCTAGACCTAACATGAATTATTCTCTAAAATATTGATCAAAACCAGATTTAATTGACTGTTTCAGTGTGGTACCACATTACTACGTGATCCAATCCAGAAATAGCCCAGGATCTAGCCATGAAGTATGAGAAATATGCGAAAGTATGAGCCTGATGAGGGCAAATCCTAGACCTTACCCAGACCTAACATGCGTTATTCTGTAAAATTTTTATCAAGACCAGGTTTAATTGAATGTTTCATTGTGGTACCTGATTACTACGTGATCAAAACCAGAAAAAACCCAGGATCCGTTCAACAAGTATGTGAAGAATGCGAAAGTATGAGTCTGATCAGTGAAAATCTCAGGCCTTACCTAGACCTAACTTGCGTTGTCCTCTAAAATATTGTTGGAAACCAGGTTTAATTGACTGTTTCAGTGTGGTACTACATTACTACGTGATGCAATCCAGAAAAAGCCCAGGATCTAGCCATCAAGTATGAGAAATATGCGAAAGAATGAGCCTGATGAGAGCAAATCCCAGACCTAACCTAGACCTAACATGCGTTATCCTCTAAAATATTGATCGAAACCAGGTTTAATTGACTGTTTCAGCGTGGTACCACATTACTACGTGATACAATCCAGAAACAGCCCAGGATCCGTTCAACAAGTATGTGAAGAATGCGAAAGTATGAGTCTGATGAGGGAAAATCCCAGGCCTAATCTAGACCTAACATGCGTCATCCTCTAAAATATTGATCGAAACCAGGTTTAGTCGACTGTTTCAGTGTGGTCCCAGATTACTACGTGATCCAAACCTGAAAAAACCCAGGATCCGTTCAACAAGTATGTGAAGAATGCGAAAGTATGAGTCTGATGAGGTCAAATCCCAGACCTATCCCAGACTTAACTTGCGTTATCCTCCAAAGAATTGATCGAAACCAGGTTTAATAGACTGTTTCAGCGTGGTACCACATTACTACGTGATACAATCCAGAAACAGCCCAGGATCTAGCCATGAAGTATGAGAAATATGCGAAAGTATGAGCCTGATGAGGGCAAATCCTAGACCTAACCCAAACCTAACATGCGTCATCCTCTAAAATATTTATCAAGACCAGGTTTAATTGAATGTTTCAGTGTGGTACCACATTACTACGTGAACCAAACCAGAAAAAACCCAGGATCCGTTCAACAAGTATGTTAAAACTGTGACAGTATGACCCTGATGAGGGCAAATCCCAGGCCTAACCTAGACCTAACATGCGTTGTCCTCTAAAATATTGATGGAAAACAGGTTTAATTGACTGTTTCAGTGTTGTACGTCATTACTACGTGATGCAATCCAGAAAAAGCCCAGGATCTAGCCATCAAGTATGAGAAATATGCGAAAGAATGAGCCTGATGAGAGCAAATCCCAGACCTAACCTAGACCTAACATGAATTATTCTCTAAAATATTGATCGAAATCAGGTTTAATTGACTGTTTCAGTGTTGTACTTCATTACTACGTGATGCAATCCAGAAAAAGGCCAGGATCTAGCCATCAAGTATGAGAAATATGCGAAAGAATGAGCCTGATGAGAGCAAATCCCTGACCTGACCTAGACCTAACATGAATTATTCTCTAAAATAGTGATCAAAACCAGGTTTAATTGACTGTTTCAGTGTGGTACCACATATACTACGTGATTCAATCCAGCAATAGCCCAGGATCTAGCCATGAAGTATGAGAAATATGAGAAAGTATGAGCCTGATGAGGGCAAATCCTAGACCTAACCCAGACCTAACATGCGTTATTCTGTAAAATTTTTATCAAGATCAGGTTTAATTGAATGTTTCATTGTGGTACCTCATTACTACGTGATCAATACCAGAAAAACCCCAGGATCCGTTCAACAAGTATGTGAAGAATGCGAAAGTATGAGTCTGATCAGTGAAAATCTCAGGCCTTACCTAGACCTAACTTGCGTTGTCCTCTAAAATATTGATGGAAACCAGGTTTCATTGACTGTTTCAGTGTGGTACTACATTACTACGTGATGCAATCCAGAAAACGCCCAGGATCTAGCCTTCAAGTGTGAGAAATATGCGAAACAATGAGCCTGATGAGAACAAATCCCAGACCTAACCTAGAGCTAACATGCGTTATCCTCTAAAATATTGAGCGAAACCAGGTTTAATGGACTGTTTCAGGGTGGTACCACACTACTTCGTGATCCAAACCAGAAAAAACCCAGGATCTGTTCAACAAGTATGTGAAGAATGCGAAAGTATGAGTCTGATGAGGTCAAATCCCAGGCCTAACCTAGACCTAACATGCGTTATCCTCAAAAATATTGATCGAAACCTGGTTTAATCGACTGTTTCAGTGTGGTACCACATTACTATGTGATCCAAACCAGAAAATAACCCAGGATCTGTTCAACGAGTATGTGAAGTGTGCGAAAGTATGAGTCTGATGAGGTCAAATCCCAGGCCTAACCTAGACCTAACATGCGTTATCCTCAAAAATATTGATCGAAACCTGGTTTAATCGACTGTTTCAGTGTGGTACCACATTACTATGTGATCCAAACCAGAAAATAACCCAGGATCTTGTCAACGTGTATGTGAAGTGTGCGAAAGTATGAGTCTGATGAGGTCAAATCCCAGACCATTCCCAGTCTTAACTTGCGTTATCCTCTAAAATATTGAAGGAAACCAGGTTTAATTGACTGTTTCAGTGTTGTACTTCATTAGTACGTGATGCAATCCAGAAAAAGCCCAGGATCTAGCCATCAAGTATGAGAAATATGCGAAAGAATGAGCCTGATGAGAGCAAATCCCAGACCTAACCTAGACCTAACATGAATTATTCTCTAAAATATTGATCGAAATCAGGTTTAATTGACTGTTTCAGTGTTGTACTTCATTACTACGTGATGCAATCCACAAAAAGCCCAGGATCTAGCCATCAAGTATGAGAAATATGCGAAAGAATGAGCCTGATGAGAGCAAATCCCTGACCTAACCTAGACCTAACATGAATTATTCTCTAAAATAGTGATCAAAACCAGGTTTAATTGACTGTTTCAGTGTGGTACCACATTACTACATGATCCAAACCAGAAATAGCCCAGGATCTAGCCATGAAGTATGAGAAATATGCGAAAGTATGAGCCTGATGAGGTCAAATCCCAGACCTATCCCAGACTTAACTTGCGTTATCCTCTAAAATATTGATCGAAACCAGGTTTAATCGACTGTTTCAGCGTGGTACCACATTACTACGTGATACAATCCAGAAAACGCCCAGGATCTAGCCATCAAGTATGAGAAATATGCGAAAGAATGAGCCTGATGAGAGCAAATCCCAGGCCTAACCTAGACCTAACATGCGTCATCCTCTAAAATATTGATCGAAACCAGGTTTAGTCGACTGTTTCAGTGTGGTCCCAGATTACTACGTGATCCAAACCAGAAAATAACCCAGGATCTGTTCAAGGAGTATGTGAAGTGTGCGAAAGTATGAGTCTGATGAGGTCAAATCCCAGACCTATCCCAGACTTAACTTGCGTTATCCTCTAAAATATTGATCGAAACCAGGTTTAATCGACTGTTTCAGCGTGGTACCACATTACTACGTGATACAATCCAGAAACAGCCCAGGATCTAGCCATGAAGTATGATAAATATGCGAAAGTATGAGCCTGATGAGGGCAAATCCTAGACCTAACCCAAACCTAACATGCGTTATCCTCTAAAATATTTATCAAGACCAGGTTTAATTGAATGTTTCAGTGTGGTACCACATTACTACGTGAACCAAACCAGAAAAAACCCAGGATCCGTTCAACAAGTATGTTAAAACTGTGACAGTATGACCCTGATGAGGGCAAATCCCAGGCCTAACCTAGACCTAACATGCGTTGTCCTCTAAAATATTGATGGAAACCAGGTTTAATTGACTGTTTCAGTGTTGTACTTCATTACTACGTGATGCTATCCGGAAAAAGCCCAGGATCTAGCCATCAAGTATGAGAAATATGCGAAAGAATGAGCCTGATGAGAGCAAATCCCAGACCTAACCTAGACCTAACATGAATTATTCTCTAAGATATTGATCAAAACCAGGTTTAATTGACTGTTTCAGTGTGGTACCACATTACTACATGATCCATACCAGAAAAACCCCAGGATCCGTTCAACAAGTATGTGAAGAATGCGAAAGTATGAGTCTGATCAGTGAAAATCTCAGGCCTTACCTAGACCTAACTTGCGTTGTCCTCTAAAATATTGATGGAAACCAGGTTTCATTGACTGTTTCAGTGTGGTACTACATTACTACGTGATGCAATCCAGAAAACGCCCAGGATCTAGCCTTCAAGTATGAGAAATATGCGAAACAATGAGCCTGATGAGAACAAATCCCAGGCCTAACCTAGACCTAACATGCGTTGTCCTCTAAAATATTGATGGAAACCAGGTTTAATTGACTGTTTCAGTGTTGTACTTCATTACTACGTGATGCAATCCAGAAAAAGCCCAGGATCTAGCCAACAAGTATGAGAAAAATGCGAAAGAATGAGCATGATGAGAGCAAATCCCAGACCTAACCTAGACCTAACATGAATTATTGTCTAAAATATTGATCGAAATCAGGTTTAATTGACTGTTTCAGTGTTGTACTTCATTACTACGTGATCCAATCCAGAAAAAGCCCAGGATCTAGCCACCAAGTATGAGAAATATGCGAAAGAATGAGCCTGATGAGAGCAAATCCCTGACCTAACCTAGACCTAACATGAATTATTCTCTAAAATAGTGATCAAAACCAGGTTTAATTGACTGTTTCAGTGTGGTACCACATAACTACGTGATCCAATCCAGAAATAGCCCAGGATCTAGCCATGAAGTATGAGAAATATGCGAAAGTAAGAGCTTGATGAGGGCAAATCCTAGACCTATCCCAGACCTAACATGCGTTGTCCTCTAAAATATTGATCGAAACCAGGTTTAATTGACTGTTTCAGCGTGGTACCACATTACTACGTGATACAATCCAGAAACAGCCCAGGATCCGTTCAACAAGTATGCGAAGAATGCGAAAGTATGAGTCTGATGAGGGAAAATCCCAAGCCTAACCTAGACCTAACATGCGTCATCCTCTAAAATATTGATCGAAACCAGGTTTAGTCGACTGTTTCAGTGTGGTCCCAGATTACTACGTGATCCAAACCAGAAAAAACCCAGGATCCGCTCAACAAGTATGTGAAGAATGCGAAAGTATGAGTCTGATGAGGTCAAATCCCAGACCTAACCTAGACCTAACATGAATTATTCTCTAAAATATTGATCGAAATCAGGTTTAATTGACTGTTTCAGTGTTGTACTTCATTACTACGTGATGCAATCCAGAAAAAGCCCAGGATCTAGCCATCAAGTATGAGAAATATGCGAAAGAATGAGCCTGATGAGAGCAAATCCCTGACCTAACCTAGACCTAACATGAATTATTCTCTAAAATAGTGATCAAAACCAGGTTTAATTGACTGTTTCAGTGTGGTACCACATTACTACGTGATCCAATCCAGAAATAGCCCAGGATCTAGCCATGAAGTATGAGAAATATGCGAAAGTATGAGCCTGATGAGGGCAAATCCTAGACCTAACCCAGACCTAACATGCGTTATTCTGTAAAATTTTTATCAAGTCCAGGTTTAATTGAATGTTTCATTGTGGTACCTCATTACTACGTGATCAAAACCAGAAAAAACCCAGGATCCGTTCAACAAGTATGTGAAGAATGCGAAAGTATGAGTCTGATAAGTGGAAATCTCAGGCCTTACTTAGACATAACTTGCGTTGTCCTCTAAAATATTGATGGAAACCAGGTTTCATTGACTGTTTCAGTGTGGTACTACATTACTACGTGATGCAATCCAGAAAACGGCCAGGATCTAGCCATCAAGTATGAGAAATATGCGAAAGAACGAGCCTGATGAGAGCAAATCCCAGGCCTAACCTAGACCTAACATGCGTCATCCTCTAAAATATTGACCGAAACCAGGTTTAGTCGACTGTTTCAGTGTGGTCCCAGATTACTACGTGATCCATACCAGAAAATAACCCAGGATCTGTTCAAGGAGTATGTGAAGTGTGCGAAAGTATGAGTCTGATGAGGTCAAATCCCAGACCTATCCCAGACTTAACTTGCGTTATCCTCTAAAATATTGATCGAAACCAGGTTTAATCGACTGTTTCAGCGTGGTACCACATTACTACGTGATACAATCCAGAAACAGCCCTGGATCTAGCCATGAAGTATGAGAAATATGCGAAAGTATGAGCCTGATGAGGGCAAATCCTAGACCTAACCCAAACCTAACATGCGTTACCCTCTAAAATATTTATCAAGACAAGGTTTAATTGAATGTTTCAGTGTGGTACCACATTACTACGTGAACCAAACCAGAAAAAACCCAGGATCCGTTCAACAAGTATGTTAAAACTGTGACAGTATGACCCTGATGAGGGCAAATCCCAGGCCTAAACTAGACCTAACATGCGTTGTCCACTAAAATATTGATGGAAACCAGGTTTAATTGACTGTTTCAGTGTTGTACTTCATTACTACGTGATGCAATCCAGAAAAAGCCCAGGATCTAGCCATCAAGTATGAGAAATATGCGAAAGTATGAGCCTGATGAGGGCAAATCCTAGACCTAACCCAGACCTAACATGCGTTATCCTCTAAAATATTTATCAAGACAAGGTTTAATTGAATGTTTCAGTGTGGTACCACATTACTACGTGATCCAAACCAGTAAAAACCCAGGATCCGTTCAACAAGTATGTGAAGAATGCGAAGGTATGAGTCTGCTGAGTGAAAATCCCCGGCCTAACCTAGACCTAACATGCGTTATCCTCTAAAATATTGATCGAAACCAGGTTTAATCGACTGTTTCAGTTTGGTCCCACATTACTACGTGATCCAAACCAGAAAAAACCCAGGATCCGTTCAACAAGTATGTGAAGAATGCGAAAGTATGAGTCTGATGAGTGAAAATCCCAGGGCTAACCTAGACCTAACATGCGTTATCCTCTAAAATATTGATCCAAACCAGGTTTAATGGACTGTTTCAGTGTGGTACCACTTTACTACGTGATCCAAAGCGTAAAAAACCCACGATCAGGTCAACATGTATGTTAAAACTGCGAAAGTATGACCCTGACGAGAGCAAATCCCAGGCCTAACGTAGACCTAACATGCGTTGTCCTCTAAAATATTGATGGAAACCAGGTTTAATTGACTGTTTCAGTGTTGTACTTCATTACTACATGATGCAATCCAGAAAAAGCCCAGGATCTAGGCATCAAGTATGAGAAATATGCGAAAGAATGAGCCTGATGAGAGCAAATCCCAGACCAAACCTAGACCTAACATGAATTATTCTCTAAAATATTGATCGAAACCAGGTTTAATTGACTGTTTCAGTGTGGTACCACATTACTATGTGATACAAACCAGTAAAAACCCAGGATCCGTACAACAAGTATGTGAAGAATGCGAAAGTATGAGTCTGATGAGGTCAAATCGCAGACCATTCCCAGACTTAACTTGCGTTATCCTCTAAAATATTGATGGAAACCAGGTTTCATTGACTGTTTCAGTGTGGTACTAAATTACTACGTGATGCAATCCAGAAAACGCCCAGGATCTAGCCATCAGGTATTAGAACTATGCGAAAGAATGAGCCTGATGAGAGCAAATCCCAGACCTAACATAGAGCTAACATGCGCTATCCTCTAAAATAATGATCGAAACCTGGTTTAATCGACTGTTTCAGTGTGGTACCACATTACTATGTGATCCAAACCAGAAAATAACCCAGGATCTTGTCAACGTGTATGTGAAGTGTGCGAAAGTATGAGTCTGATGAGGTCAAATCCCAGACCATTCCCAGTCTTAACTTGCGTTATCCTCTAAAATATTGAAGGAAACCAGGTTTAATTGACTGTTTCAGTGTTGTACTTCATTAGTACGTGATGCAATCCAGAAAAAGCCCAGGATCTAGCCATCAAGTATGAGAAATATGCGAAAGAATGAGCCTGATGAGAGCAAATCCCAGACCTAACCTAGACCTAACATGAATTATTCTCTAAAATATTGATCGAAATCAGGTTTAATTGACTGTTTCAGTGTTGTACTTCATTACTACGTGATGCAATCCACAAAAAGCCCAGGATCTAGCCATCAAGTATGAGAAATATGCGAAAGAATGAGCCTGATGAGAGCAAATCCCTGACCTAACCTAGACCTAACATGAATTATTCTCTAAAATAGTGATCAAAACCAGGTTTAATTGACTGTTTCAGTGTGGTACCACATTACTACATGATCCAAACCAGAAATAGCCCAGGATCTAGCCATGAAGTATGAGAAATATGCGAAAGTATGAGCCTGATGAGGTCAAATCCCAGACCTATCCCAGACTTAACTTGCGTTATCCTCTAAAATATTGATCGAAACCAGGTTTAATCGACTGTTTCAGCGTGGTACCACATTACTACGTGATACAATCCAGAAAACGCCCAGGATCTAGCCATCAAGTATGAGAAATATGCGAAAGAATGAGCCTGATGAGAGCAAATCCCAGGCCTAACCTAGACCTAACATGCGTCATCCTCTAAAATATTGATCGAAACCAGGTTTAGTCGACTGTTTCAGTGTGGTCCCAGATTACTACGTGATCCAAACCAGAAAATAACCCAGGATCTGTTCAAGGAGTATGTGAAGTGTGCGAAAGTATGAGTCTGATGAGGTCAAATCCCAGACCTATCCCAGACTTAACTTGCGTTATCCTCTAAAATATTGATCGAAACCAGGTTTAATCGACTGTTTCAGCGTGGTACCACATTACTACGTGATACAATCCAGAAACAGCCCAGGATCTAGCCATGAAGTATGATAAATATGCGAAAGTATGAGCCTGATGAGGGCAAATCCTAGACCTAACCCAAACCTAACATGCGTTATCCTCTAAAATATTTATCAAGACCAGGTTTAATTGAATGTTTCAGTGTGGTACCACATTACTACGTGAACCAAACCAGAAAAAACCCAGGATCCGTTCAACAAGTATGTTAAAACTGTGACAGTATGACCCTGATGAGGGCAAATCCCAGGCCTAACCTAGACCTAACATGCGTTGTCCTCTAAAATATTGATGGAAACCAGGTTTAATTGACTGTTTCAGTGTTGTACTTCATTACTACGTGATGCTATCCAGAAAAAGCCCAGGATCTAGCCATCAAGTATGAGAAATATGCGAAAGAATGAGCCTGATGAGAGCAAATCCCAGACCTAACCTAGACCTAACATGAATTATTCTCTAAGATATTGATCAAAACCAGGTTTAATTGACTGTTTCAGTGTGGTACCACATTACTACGTGATCCATACCAGAAAAACCCCAGGATCCGTTCAACAAGTATGTGAAGAATGCGAAAGTATGAGTCTGATCAGTGAAAATCTCAGGCCTTACCTAGACCTAACTTGCGTTGTCCTCTAAAATATTGATGGAAACCAGGTTTCATTGACTGTTTCAGTGTGGTACTACATTACTACGTGATGCAATCCAGAAAACGCCCAGTATCTAGCCTTCAAGTATGAGAAATATGCGAAACAATGAGCCTGATGAGAACAAATCCCAGGCCTAACCTAGACCTAACATGCGTTGTCCTCTAAAATATTGATGGAAACCAGGTTTAATTGACTGTTTCTGTGTTGTACTTCATTACTACGTGATGCAATCCAGAAAAAGCCCAGGATCTAGCCAACAAGTATGAGAAAAATGCGAAAGAATGAGCATGATGAGAGCAAATCCCAGACCTAACCTAGACCTAACATGAATTATTGTCTAAAATATTGATCGAAATCAGGTTTAATTGACTGTTTCAGTGTTGTACTTCATTACTACGTGATCCAATCCAGAAAAAGCCCAGGATCTAGCCACCAAGTATGAGAAATATGCGAAAGAATGAGCCTGATGAGAGCAAATCCCTGACCTAACCTAGACCTAACATGAATTATTCTCTAAAATAGTGATCAAAACCAGGTTTAATTGACTGTTTCAGTGTGGTACCACATAACTACGTGATCCAATCCAGAAATAGCCCAGGATCTAGCCATGAAGTATGAGAAATATGCGAAAGTAAGAGCTTGATGAGGGCAAATCCTAGACCTATCCCAGACCTAACTTGCGTTGTCCTCTAAAATATTGATCGAAACCAGGTTTAATTGACTGTTTCAGCGTGGTACCACATTACTACGTGATACAATCCAGAAACAGCCCAGGATCCGTTCAACAAGTATGCGAAGAATGCGAAAGTATGAGTCTGATGAGGGAAAATCCCAAGCCTAACCTAGACCTAACATGCGTCATCCTCTAAAATATTGATCGAAACCAGGTTTAGTCGACTGTTTCAGTGTGGTCCCAGATTACTACGTGATCCAAACCAGAAAAAACCCAGGATCCGCTCAACAAGTATGTGAAGAATGCGAAAGTATGAGTCTGATGAGGTCAAATCCCAGACCTAACCTAGACCTAACATGAATTATTCTCTAAAATATTGATCGAAATCAGGTTTAATTGACTGTTTCAGTGTTGTACTTCATTACTACGTGATGCAATCCAGAAAAAGCCCAGGATCTAGCCATCAAGTATGAGAAATATGCGAAAGAATGAGCCTGATGAGAGCAAATCCCTGACCTAACCTAGACCTAACATGAATTATTCTCTAAAATAGTGATCAAAACCAGGTTTAATTGACTGTTTCAGTGTGGTACCACATTACTACGTGATCCAATCCAGAAATAGCCCAGGATCTAGCCATGAAGTATGAGAAATATGCGAAAGTATGAGCCTGATGAGGGCAAATCCTAGACCTAACCCAGACCTAACATGCGTTATTCTGTAAAATTTTTATCAAGTCCAGGTTTAATTGAATGTTTCATTGTGGTACCTCATTACTACGTGATCAAAACCAGAAAAAACCCAGGATCCGTTCAACAAGTATGTGAAGAATGCGAAAGTATGAGTCTGATAAGTGGAAATCTCAGGCCTTACCTAGACATAACTTGCGTTGTCCTCTAAAATATTGATGGAAACCAGGTTTCATTGACTGTTTCAGTGTGGTACTACATTACTACGTGATGCAATCCAGAAAACGCCCAGGATCTAGCCATCAAGTATGAGAAATATGCGAAAGAACGAGCCTGATGAGAGCAAATCCCAGGCCTAACCTAGACCTAACATGCGTCATCCTCTAAAATATTGACCGAAACCAGGTTTAGTCGACTGTTTCAGTGTGGTCCCAGATTACTGCGTGATCCATACCAGAAAATAACCCAGGATCTGTTCAAGGAGTATGTGAAGTGTGCGAAAGTATGAGTCTGATGAGGTCAAATCCCAGACCTATCCCAGACTTAACTTGCGTTATCCTCTAAAATATTGATCGAAACCAGGTTTAATCGACTGTTTCAGCGTGGTACCACATTACTACGTGATACAATCCAGAAACAGCCCTGGATCTAGCCATGAAGTATGAGAAATATGCGAAAGTATGAGCCTGATGAGGGCAAATCCTAGACCTAACCCAAACCTAACATGCGTTACCCTCTAAAATATTTATCAAGACAAGGTTTAATTGAATGTTTCAGTGTGGTACCACATTACTACGTGAACCAAACCAGAAAAAACCCAGGATCCGTTCAACAAGTATGTTAAAACTGTGACAGTATGACCCTGATGAGGGCAAATCCCAGGCCTAAACTAGACCTAACATGCGTTGTCCACTAAAATATTGATGGAAACCAGGTTTAATTGACTGTTTCAGTGTTGTACTTCATTACTACGTGATGCAATCCAGAAAAAGCCCAGGATCTAGCCATCAAGTATGAGAAATATGCGAAAGAATGAGCATGATGAGAGCAAATCCCAGACCTAACCTAGACCTAACATGAATTATTCTCTAAAATATTGATCGAAATCAGGTTTAATTGACTGTTTCAGTGTTGTACTTCATTACTACGTGATGCAATCCAGAAAAAGCCCAGGATCTAGCCACCAAGTATGAGAAATATGCGAAAGAATGAGCCTGATGAGAGCAAATCCCTGACCTAACCTAGACCTAACATGAATTATTCTCTAAAATAGTGTTCAAAACCAGGTTTAATTGACTGTTTCAGTGTGGTACCACATTACTACGTGATCCAATCCAGAAATAGCCCAGGATCTAGCCATGTAGTATGAGAAATATGCGAAAGTATGAGCCTGATGGGGGCAAATCCTAGACCTAACCCAGACCTAACATGCGTTATTCTGTAAAATTTTTATCAAGACCAGGTTTAATTGAATGTTTCATTGTGGTACCTCATTACTACGTGATCAAAACCAGAAAAAACCCAGGATCCGTTCAACAAGTATGTGAAGAATGCGAAAGTATGAGTCTGATCAGTGAAAATCTCAGGCCTTACCTAGACCTAACTTGCGTTGTCCTCTAAAATATTGATGGAAACCAGGTTTCATTGACTGTTTCAGTGTGGTACTACATTACTACGTGATGCAATCCAGAAAACGCGCAGGATCTAGCCTTCAAGTATGAGAAATATGCGAAAGAATGTGCCTGATGAGAGCAAATCCCAGACCTAACCTAGAGCTAACATGCGTTATCCTCTAAAATATTGAGCGAAACCAGGTTTAATGGACTGTTTCAGTGTGGTACCATACTACTTCGTGATCCAAACCAGAAAAAACCCAGGATCTGTTCAACAAGTATGTGAAGAATGCGAAAGTATGAGTCTGATGAGGTCAAATCCCAGGCCTAACCTAGACCTAACATGCGTTATCCTCAATAATATTGATCGAAATCAGGTTTAATTGACTGTTTCAGTGTTGTACTTCATTACTACGTGATGCAATCCAGAAAAAGCCCAGGATCTAGCCATCAAGTATGAGAAATATGCGAAAGAATGAGCCTGATGAGAGCAAATCCCTGACCTAACCTAGACCTAACATGAATTATTCTCTAAAATAGTGATCAAAACCAGGTTTAATTGACTGTTTCAGTGTGGTACCACATTACTACGTGATCCAATCCAGAAATAGCCCAGGATCTAGCCATGAAGTATGAGAAATATGCGAAAGTATGAGCCTGATGAGGGCAAATCCTAGACCTAACCCAGACCTAACATGCGTTATTCTGTAAAATTTTTATCAAGTCCAGGTTTAATTGAATGTTTCATTGTGGTACCTCATTACTACGTGATCAAAACCAGAAAAAACCCAGGATCCGTTCAACAAGTATGTGAAGAATGCGAAAGTATGAGTCTGATAAGTGGAAATCTCAGGCCTTACCTAGACATAACTTGCGTTGTCCTCTAAAATATTGATGGAAACCAGGTTTCATTGACTGTTTCAGTGTGGTACTACATTACTACGTGATGCAATCCAGAAAACGCCCAGGATCTAGCCATCAAGTATGAGAAATATGCGAAAGAACGAGCCTGATGAGAGCAAATCCCAGGCCTAACCTAGACCTAACATGCGTCATCCTCTAAAATATTGACCGAAACCAGGTTTAGTCGACTGTTTCAGTGTGGTCCCAGATTACTACGTGATCCATACCAGAAAATAACCCAGGATCTGTTCAAGGAGTATGTGAAGTGTGCGAAAGTATGAGTCTGATGAGGTCAAATCCCAGACCTATCCCAGACTTAACTTGCGTTATCCTCTAAAATATTGATCGAAACCAGGTTTAATCGACTGTTTCAGCGTGGTACCACATTACTACGTGATACAATCCAGAAACAGCCCTGGATCTAGCCATGAAGTATGAGAAATATGCGAAAGTATGAGCCTGATGAGGGCAAATCCTAGACCTAACCCAAACCTAACATGCGTTACCCACTAAAATATTTATCAAGACAAGGTTTAATTGAATGTTTCAGTGTGGTACCACATTACTACGTGAACCAAACCAGAAAAAACCCAGGATCCGTTCAACAAGTATGTTAAAACTGTGACAGTATGACCCTGATGAGGGCAAATCCCAGGCCTAAACTAGACCTAACATGCGTTGTCCACTAAAATATTGATGGAAACCAGGTTTAATTGACTGTTTCAGTGTTGTACTTCATTACTACGTGATGCAATCCAGAAAAAGCCCAGGATCTAGCCATCAAGTATGAGAAATATGCGAAAGAATGAGCATGATGAGAGCAAATCCCAGACCTAACCTAGACCTAACATGAATTATTCTCTAAAATATTGATCGAAATCAGGTTTAATTGACTGTTTCAGTGTTGTACTTCATTACTACGTGATGCAATCCAGAAAAAGCCCAGGATCTAGCCACCAAGTATGAGAAATATGCGAAAGAATGAGCCTGATGAGAGCAAATCCCTGACCTAACCTAGACCTAACATGAATTATTCTCTAAAATAGTGTTCAAAACCAGGTTTAATTGACTGTTTCAGTGTGGTACCACATTACTACGTGATCCAATCCAGAAATAGCCCAGGATCTAGCCATGAAGTATGAGAAATATGCGAAAGTATGAGCCTGATGGGGGCAAATCCTAGACCTAACCCAGACCTAACATGCGTTATTCTGTAAAATTTTTATCAAGACCAGGTTTAATTGAATGTTTCATTGTGGTACCTCATTACTACGTGATCAAAACCAGAAAAAACCCAGGATCCGTTCAACAAGTATGTGAAGAATGCGAAAGTATGAGTCTGATCAGTGAAAATCTCAGGCCTTACCTAGACCTAACTTGCGTTGTCCTCTAAAATATTGATGGAAACCAGGTTTCATTGACTGTTTCAGTGTGGTACTACATTACTACGTGATGCAATCCAGAAAACACGCAGGATCTAGCCTTCAAGTATGAGAAATATGCGAAAGAATGTGCCTGATGAGAGCAAATCCCAGACCTAACCTAGAGCTAACATGCGTTATCCTCTAAAATATTGAGCGAAACCAGGTTTAATGGACTGTTTCAGTGTGGTACCATACTACTTCGTGATCCAAACCAGAAAAAACCCAGGATCTGTTCAACATGTATGAGAAATATGCGAAAGAATGAGCCTGATGAGAGCAAATCCCAGACCTATCCTAGACCTAACATGAATTATTCTCTAAAATATTGATCGAAAACAGGTTTACTTGAATGTTTCAGTGTGGTACCACATTACTACGTGATCCAAACCAGAAAATAACCCAGGATCCGTTCAACAAGTATGTGAAGAATGCGAAAGTATGAGTCTGATGGGTGAAAATCCCAGGCCTAACCTAGGCCAAACATGCGCTATCCTCTAAAATATTGATCGAAACCTGGTTTAATCGACTGTTTCAGTGTGGTACCACATTACTATGTGATCCAAACCAGAAAATAACCCAGGATCTGTTCAAGGAGTATGTGAAGTGTGCGAAAGTATGAGTCTGATGAGGTCAAATCCCAGACCTATCCCAGACCTAACTTGCGTTATCCTCTAAAATATTGATCGAAACCAGATTTAATCGACTGTCTCAGTGTGGTACCACATTACTACGTGATCGAAACCAGAAAAAACCCAGGATCCGTTCAACAAGTATGTGAAGAATGCAAAAGTATGAGTCTGATGAGGTCAAATCCCAGGCCTAACCTAGACCTAACATGCGTTATCCTCAAAACTATTGATCGAAACCTGGTTTAATCGACTGTTTCAGTGTGGTACCACATTACTATGTGATCCAAACCAGAAAATAACCCAGGATCTGTTCAACGAGTATGTGAAGTGTGCAAAAGTATGAGTCTGATGAGGTCAAATCCCAGACCATTCCCAGACCTAACTTGCGTTATCCTCTAAAATATTGATCGAAACCAGGTTTAATCGACTGTTTCAGTGTGGTACCACATTACTACGTGATCCAAACCAGAAAAAACCCAGGACCTAGCCATCAAGTATGAGAAATATGCGAAAGAATGTGCCTGATGGGAGCAAATCCCAGACCTAACCTAGACCTTACATGCGTTATCCTCTAAAATATTGAGCGAAACCAGGTTTAATGGACTGTTTCAGTGTGGTCCCACACTACTTCGAGATCCAAACCAGAAAAAACCCAGGATCTGTTCAACATGTATGAGAAATGTGCGAAAGAATGAGCCTGATGAGAGCAAATCCCAGACCTAACCTAGACCTAACATGAATTATTCTCTAAAATATTGATCGAAACCAGGTTTAATTGACTGTTTCAGTGTGGTCCCACATTACTACATGATCCAAACCAGAAATAACCCAGGATCCGTTCAACAAGTATGTGAAGAATGCGAAAGTATGAGTCTGATGAGTGAGAATCCCAGGGCTATCGCAGACCTAACATGCGTTATCCTCTAAAATATTGATCGAAACCAGGTTTAATTGACCGTTTCAGTGTGGTACCACATTACTATGTGATCCAAACCAGAAAATTACCCAGGACCTGTTCAAGGAGTATGTGAAAAAAGCGAAAGTATGAGCCTGATGAGGGCAAATCCCAGACCTATCCCAGACCTAACTTGCGTTATCCTCTAAAATATTGATCGAAACCAGGTTTAATCGACTGTTTCAGTGCGGTACCACATTACTACGTGATCCAAACCAGAAAAAACCCAGGATCAGTTCAACAAGTATGTGAAGAATGCGAAAGTATGAGTCTGATGAGTGAGAATCCCAGGGCTAACGCAGACCTAACATGCGTTATCCTCTAAAATATTGATCGAAACCAGGTTTAATCGACTGTTTCAGTGTGGTACCACATTACTACGTGATCCAAACCAGAAAAAACCCAGGATCAGTTCAACAAGTATGTGAAGAATGCGAAAGTATGAGTCTGATGAGTGAGAATCCCAGGGCTAACGCAGACCTAACATGCGTTATCCTCTAAAATATTGATCGAAACCAGGTTTAATCGACTGTTTCAGTGTGGTACCACATTACTATGTGGTCCAAACCAGAAAATAACCCAGGATCTGTTCAAGGAGTATGTGAAGTGTGCGAAAGTATGAGTCTGATGAGGTCAAATCCCAGACCTATCCCAGACCTAACTTGCGTTATCCTCTAAAATATTGATAGAATCCAGGTTTAATCGACAGTTTCAGTGTGGTACCACATTACTATGTGGTCCAAACCAGAAAATAATCCAGGATCTGTTCAAGGAGTATGTGAAGTGTGCGAAAGTATGAGTCTGATGAGTGAAAACCCCAGGCCTAACCTAGACCTAACATGCGTTATCCTCTAAAATATTGATCGAAACCTGGTTTAATCGACTGTTTCAATGTGGTACCACATTACTACGTGATCCAAACCAGAAAAAACCCAGGATCAGTTCAACAAGTATGTGAAGAATGCGAAAGTATGAGTCTGATGAGTGAGAATCCCAGGCCTAACCTAGACCTAACATGCGTTATCCTCTAAAATATTGATCGAAACCTGGTTTAATCGACTGTTTCAATGTGGTACCACATTACTACGTGATCCAAACCAGAAAAAAACCCAGGATCAGTTCAACAAGTATGTGAAGAATGCGAAAGTATGAGTCTGATGAGTGAGAATCCCAGCCCTAACCCAGACCTAAGATGCGTTATCCTCTAAAATATTTATCCAGACCAGGTTTCATTGAATGTTTCAGTGTGGTACCACATTACTATGTGATCCAAACCAGAAAATAACCCAGGACCTGTTCAAGGAGTATGTGAAAAAAGCGAAAGTATGAGCCTGATGAGGGCAAATCCCAGACCTATCCCAGACCTAACTTGGGTTATCCTCTAAAATATTGATCGAAACCTGGTTTAATCGACTGTTTCAGTGTGGTACCACATTACTATGTGATCCAAACCAGAAAATAACCCAGGATCTGTTCAAGGAGTATGTGAAGTGTGCGAAAGTATGAGTCTGATGAGGTCAAATCCCAGACCTATCCCAGACCTAACTTGCGTTATCCTCTAAAATATTGATCGAAACCAGATTTAATCGACTGTCTCAGTGTGGTACCACATTACTACGTGACCGAAACCAGAAAAAACCCAGGATCCGTTCAACAAGTATGTGAAGAATGCAAAAGTATGAGTCTGATGAGGTCAAATCCCAGGCCTAACCTAGACCTAACATGCGTTATCCTCAAAACTATTGATCGAAACCTGGTTTAATCGACTGTTTCAGTGTGGTACCACATTACTATGTGATCCAAACCAGAAAATAACCCAGGATCTGTTCAACGAGTATGTGAAGTGTGCGAAAGTATGAGTCTGATGAGGTCAAATCCCAGACCATTCCCAGACTTAACTTGCGTTATCCTCTAAAATATTGATCGAAACCAGGTTTAATCGACTGTTTCAGTGTGGTACCACATTACTACGTGATCCAAACCAGAAAAAACCCAGGATCTAGCCATCAAGTATGAGAAATATGCGAAAGAATGTGCCTGATGGGAGCAAATCCCAGACCTAACCTAGACCTTACATGCGTTATCCTCTAAAATATTGAGCGAAACCAGGTTTAATGGACTGTTTCAGTGTGGTCCCACACTACTTCTTGATCCAAACCAGAAAAAACCCAGGATCTGTTCAACATGTATGAGAAATGTGCGAAAGAATGAGCCTGATGAGAGCAAATCCCAGACCTAACCTAGACCTAACATGAATTATTCTCTAAAATATTGATCGAAACCAGGTTTAATTGACTGTTTCAGTGTGGTCCCACATTACTACATGATCCAAACCAGAAATAACCCAGGATCCGTTCAACAAGTATGTGAAGAATGCGAAAGTATGAGTCTGATGAGTGAGAATCCCAGGGCTATCGCAGACCTAACATGCGTTATCCTCTAAAATATTGATCGAAACCAGGTTTAATTGACCGTTTCAGTGTGGTACCACATTACTATGTGATCCAAACCAGAAAATAACCCAGGACCTGTTCAAGGAGTATGTGAAAAAAGCGAAAGTATGAGCCTGATGAGGGCAAATCCCAGACCTATCCCAGACCTAACTTGCGTTATCCTCTAAAATATTGATCGAAACCTGGTTTAATCGACTGTTTCAGTGCGGTACCACATTACTACGTGATCCAAACCAGAAAAAACCCAGGATCAGTTCAACAAGTATGTGAAGAATGCGAAAGTATGAGTCTGATGAGTGAGAATCCCAGGGCTAACGCAGACCTAACATGCGTTATCCTCTAAAATATTGATCGAAACCAGGTTTAATCGACGGTTTCAGTGTGGTACCACATTACTACGTGATCCAAACCAGAAAAAGCCCAGGATCAGTTCAACAAGTATGTGAAGAATGCGAAAGTATGAGTCTGATGAGTGAGAATCCCAGGGCTAACGCAGACCTAACATGCGTTATCCTCTAAAATATTGATCGAAACCAGGTTTAATCGACTGTTTCAGTGTGGTACCACATAACTATGTGGTCCAAACCAGAAAATAACCCAGGATCTGTTCAAGGAGCATGTGAAGTGTGCGAAAGTATGAGTCTGATGAGGTCAAATCCCAGACCTATCCCAGACCTAACTTGCGTTATCCTCTAAAATATTGATAGAATCCAGGTTTAATCGACTGTTTCAGTGTGGTACCACATTACTATGTGGTCCAAACCAGAAAATAACCCAGGATCTGTTCAAGGAGTATGTGAAGTGTGCGAAAGTATGAGTCTGATGAGTGAAAATCCCAGGCCTAACCTAGACCTAACATGCGTTATCCTCTAAAATATTGATCGAAACCTGGTTTAATCGACTGTTTCAATGTGGTACCACATTACTACGTGATCCAAACCAGAAAAAACCCAGGATCAGTTCAACAAGTATGTGAAGAATGCGAAAGTATGAGTCTGATGGGTGAGAATCCCAGGCCTAACCTAGACCTAACATGCGTTATCCTCTAAAATATTGATCGAAACCTGGTTTAATCGACTGTTTCAATGTGGTACCACATTACTACGTGATCCAAACCAGAAAAAACCCCGGATCAGTTCAACAAGTATGTGAAGAATGCGAAAGTATGAGTCTGATGAGTGAGAATCCCAGACCTAACCCAGACCTAAGATGCGTTATCCTCTAAAATATATATCCAGACCAGGTTTCATTGAATGTTTCAGTGTGGTACCACATTACTATGTGATCCAAACCAGAAAATAACCCAGGACCTGTTCAAGGAGTATGTGAAAAAAGCGAAAGTATGAGCCTGATGAGGGCAAATCCCAGACCTATCCCAGACCTAACTTGCGTTATCCTCTAAAATATTGATAGAATCCAGGTTTAATCGACTGTTTCAGTATGGTACCACATTACTATGTGGTCCAAACCAGAAAATAACCCAGGATCTGTTCAAGGAGTATGTGAAGTGTGCGAAAGTATGAGTCTGATGAGGTCAAATCCCAGACCTATCCCAGACCTAACTTGCGTTATCCTCTAAAATATTGATCGAAACCAGGTTTAATCGACTGTTTCAGTGCGATACCACATTACTACGTGATCCAAACCAGAAAAAACCCAGGATCAGTTCAACAAGTACGTGAAGAATGCGAAAGTATGAGTCTGATGAGTGAGAATCCCAGGGCTAACGCAGACCTAACATGCGTTATCCTCTAAAATATTGATCGAAACCAGGTTTAATCGACTGTTTCAGTGTGGTACCACATTACTACGTGATCCAAACCAGAAAAAACCCAGGATCCGTTCAACAAGTATGTGAAGAATGCGAAAGTATGAGTCTGATGAGTGAAAATCCCAGGCCTAACCTAGACCTAACATGCGTTGTCCTCTAAAATATTGATGGAACCCGGGTTTCATTGACTGTTTCAGTGTGGTACCACAATACTACGTGATCCAAACCAGAAAAAACCCAGGATCCGTTCAACAAGTATGTGAAGAATGCGAAAGTATGAGTCTGATGAGTGAAAATCCCAGGCCTAACCTAGACCTAACATGCGTTATCCTCCAAAATATTGATCGAAACCTGGTTTAATCGACTGTTTCAATGTGGTACCACATTACTACGTGATCCAAACCAGAAAAAACCCAGGATCAGTTCAACAAGTATGTGAAGAATGCGAAAGTATGAGTCTGATGAGTGAGAATCCCAGACCTAACCCAGACCTAAGATGCGTTATCCTCTAAAATATTTATCCAGACCAGGTTTCATTGAATGTTTCAGTGTGGTACCACATTACTATGTGATCCAAACCAGAAAATAACCCAGGACCTGTTCAAGGAGTATGTGAAAAAAGCGAAAGTATGAGCCTGATGAGGGCAAGTCCCAGACCTATCCCAGACCTAACTTGCGTTATCCTCTAAAATATTGATAGAATCCAGGTTTAATCGACTGTTTCAGTGTGGTACCACATTACTATGTGGTCCAAACCAGAAAATAACCCAGGATCTGTTCAAGGAGTATGTGGAGTGTGCGAAAGTATGAGTCTGATGAGGTCAAATCCCAGACCTATCCCAGACCTAACTTGCGTTATCCTCTAAAATATTGATCGAAACCTGGTTTAATCGACTGTTTCAGTGCGGTACCACATTACTACGTGATCCAAACCAGAAAAAACCCAGGATCAGTTCAACAAGTATGTGAAGAATGCGAAAGTATGAGTCTGATGAGTGAGAATCCCAGGGCTAACGCAGACCTAACATGCGTTATCCTCTAAAATATTGATCGAAACCAGGTTGAATCGACTGTTTCAGTGTGGTACCACATTACTACGTGATCCAAACCAGAAAAAACCCAGGATCAGTTCAACAAGTATGTGAAGAATGCGAAAGTATGAGTCTGATGAGTGTAATTCCCAGGGCTAACCTAGACCTAACATGCATTATCCTCTAAAATATTGATCGAAACCAGGTTTAATCGACTGTTTCAGTGTGGTATCACACTACTACGTGACCCAAACCAGAAAAAAACCCAGGATCTGTTCAACAAGTATGTGAAAAACGCGAAAGTATGAGCCTGATAAGGGCAAATCCCAGATCTATCCCAGACCTAACTTGCGTTATCCTTTAAAATATTGATGGAAACCAGGTTTCATTGACTGTTTCAGTGTGGTACCACATTACTACGTGATCCAAACCAGAAAAAACCCAGGATCCGTTCAACAAGTATGCGAAGAATGCGAAAGTATGAGTGTGATGAGTGAAAATCCCAGGCCTAACCTAGACCTAACATGCGTTGTCCTCTAAAATATTGATGGAACCCAGATTTCATTGACTGTTTCAGTGTGGTACCACAATACTACGTGATCCAAACCAGAAAAAACCCAGGATCAGTTCAACAAGTATGTGAAGAATGCGAAAGTATGAGTCTGATGAGTGTAATTCCCAGGGCTAACCTAGACCTAACATGCGTTGTCCTCTAAAATATTGATGGAAACCAGGTTTCATTGACTGTTTCAGTGTGCTACTACATTACTACGTGATGCAATCCAGAAAAAGCCCAGGATCTAGCCATCAAGTATGAGAAATATGCGAAAGAATGAGCCTGATGAGAGCAAATCCCAGACCTAAGCTAGACCTAACATGCGTTATCCTCTAAAATATTGAGCGAAACCAGGTTTAATTGACTGTTTCAGCGTGGTACCACATTACTACGTGATACAATCCAGAAACAGCCCAGGATCTAGCCATGAAGTATGAGAAATATGCGAAAGAATGAGCCTGATGAGAGCAAATCCCAGACCTAACCTTGACCTAACATGAATTATTCTCTAAAATATTGATCGAAACCAGGTTTAATTGACCGTTTCAGTGTGGCACCACATTACTACGTGATCCAAACCAGAAAAAACCCAGGATCCGTTCAACAAGTATGTGAAAAATGCGAAAGTATGAGTCCGATCAGTGGAAATCTCTGACCTTACCTAGACCTAACTTGCGTTGTCCTCTAAAATATTGATGGAAACCAGGTTTCATTGACTGTTTCAGTGTGGTACCACAATACTACGTGATCCAAACCAGAAAAAACCCAGGATCAGTTCAACAAGTATGTGAAGAATGCGAAAGTATGAGTCTGATGAGTGTAATTCCCAGGGCTAACCTAGACCTTATATGCGTTATCCTCTAAAATATTGATGGAAACCAGGTTTCATTGCCTGTTTCAGTGTGGTACCACACTACTTCGCAATCCAAACCAGAAAAAAACCCAGGATCTGTTCAACAAGTATGTGAAAAACGCGAAACTGTGAGCCTGATGAGGGCAAATCTTAGACCTAACCCAGACCTAAGATGCGTTACCCTCTAAAATATTTATCCAGACCAGGTTTCATTGAATGTTTCAGTGTGGTACCACTTTACTACGTGATCCAATCCAGAAATAGCCCAGGATCTAGCCATGAAGTATGAGAAATATGCGAGAGTAAGAGCCTGATGGGGGCAAATCCCAGGCCTAACCTAGACCTAACATGCGTTATCCTCTAAAATATTGATCGAAACCAGGTTTAATGGACTGTTTCAGTGTGGTACCACACTACTGCGTGATCCAAACCAGAAAAAACCCAGGATCTGTTCAACCAGTATGTGAAAAACGCGAAAGTATGAGTCTGATGGGTGAAAATCCCAGACCTATCCCAGACCTAACTTGCGATATCCTCGAAAATATTGATCGAAACCAGGTTTAGTTGACTGTTTTAGTGTGGTACCACTTTACTAGGTGATCCAAAGCAAAGAAAACCCTCGATCAGGTCAACATGCATGTTAAAACTGCGAAAGTATGACCCTGATGAGGGCAAATCCCAGACGTAACATAGAGCTAACATGCGTTATCCTCTAAAATATTGATCGAAACCAGGTTTAATGGACTGTTTCAGTGTGGTACCACACTACTGCGTGATCCAAACCAGAAAAAACCCAGGATCTGTTCAACCAGTATGTGAAAAACGCGAAAGTATGAGCCTGGTGAGGGCAAGTCCAAGACCTATCCCAGACCTAGCTTGCGTTGTCCTCTAAGATATTGATGGAAACCAGGTTTAGTTGACTGTTTCAGTGTTGTACTTCATTACTACGTGATACAATCTAGAAAAAGCAAAGGATCTAGCCATGAAGTATGAGAAATATGCGAAAATATGAGCCTGATGAGGGCAAATCCTAGACCAAACCCAGACCTAACATGCGTTATCCTCTAAAATATTTATAAAGACCAGGTTTAATTGAATGTTTCAGTGTGGTACCACATTACTACGTGATGCAATCCAGAAAAAGCCCAGGATCTAGCCATCAAGTTTGAGAAATATGCGAAAGAATGAGCCCGATGAGGGCAAATCCTAGACCTAACCCAGACCTAACATGCGTTATCCTCTAAAATATTCATCGCAAGCAGGTTTAATGGACTGTTTCAGTGTGGTACCACACTACTACGTGATCCAAACCAGAAAAAACCCAGGATCTGTTCAACAAGTATGTGAAAAACGCGAAAGTATGGGCCTGATGAGTGAAAATCCCGGGCCTAACCTAGACCTAACATGAGTTATACTCTAAAATATTGATCGAAACCTGGTTTAATCGACTGTTTCAGTGTGGTACCACATTACTATGTGATCCAAACCAGACAATAATCCTGGATCTGTTCAACGAGTATGTGAAGTGTGCGAAAATATGAGTCTGATGAGGTCAAATCCCAGACGAATCACAGACTTAACTTGCGTTATCCTCTAAAATATTGATCGAAACCAGGTTTAATTGACCGTTTCAGTGTGGTACCTCATTACTACGTGATCCAAACCAGAAAAAACATTGGATCAGTTCAACAAGTATGTGAAGAATGCGAAAGTATGAGTCTGATCAGTGAAAATCCCAGGCCTAACATAGACCTAGCTTGCGTTATCCTCTAAAATATTGATCGAAACCAGGTTTAATCGACTGTTTCAGTGTGGTACCACATTACTACGTAACCCAAACCAGAAAAAACCCATGATCTGTTCAACAAGTATGTGAAAAACGCGAAAGTATGAGCCTGATGAGGGCAAATCCCAGACCTATCCCAGACCTAACTTGCGTTATCCTCTAAAATATTCATCGAAACCAGGTTTAATTGACCGTTTCAGTGTGGTACCTCATTACTACGTGATCCAAACCAGTTAAAACCCAGGATCCGTTCAACAAGTACGTGAAGAATGCGAAAGTATGAGTCTGATCAGTGAAAATCTCAGGCCTTACCTGGACCTAACTTGCGTTGTCCTCTAAAATAGTGATGGAAACCAGGTTTAATTGACTGTTTCAGTGTGGTACTACATTACTACGTGATGCAATCAAGAAAAAGCCCAGGATCTAGCCATCAAGTATGAGAAATATGCGAAAGAATGAGCCTGATGAGAGCAAATCCTAGACCTAACCAAGACCTAACATGCGTTATCCTCTAAAATATTGAGCGAAACCAGGTTTAATGGACTGTTTCAGTGTGGTACCACACTACTTCGAGATCCAAACCAGACAAAACCCAGGATCTGTTCATCAAGAATGTGAAAAACGCGAAACTGTGAGCCTGATGAGGGCAAATCTTACTCCTAACCCAGACCTAAGATGCGTTATCCTCTAAAGTATTTATCCAGACCAGGTTTCATTGAATGTTTCAGTGTGGTACCACTTTACTACGTGATCGAATCCAGAAATAGCCCAGGATCTAGCCATGAAGTATGAGAAATATGCGAAAGTAAGAGCCTGATGAGGGCAAATCCTAGACCTATCCCAGACCTAACTTGCGTTATCCTCTAAAATATTGATCAAAACCAGGTTTAATTGACTGTTTCAGCGTGGTACCACATTACTACGTGATACAATCCAGAAACAGCCCAGGATCTAGCCATGAAGTATGAGAAATATGCGAAAGTATGAGCCTGATGATGGCAAATCCTAGACCTAACCCAGACCTAACATGCGTTATCCTCTAAAATATTTATCAAGACCAGGTTTAATTGATTGTCTCAGTGTGGTCCCACATTACTACGGGTTCCATACCAGAAAAATCCCAGGATCTGTTCAACATGTATGAGAAATATGCGAAAGAAAGAGCCTGATGAGAGCAAATCCCAGACCTAACCTAGACCTAACATGAATTATTCTCTAAAATATTGATCGAAACCAGGTTTAATTGACTGTTTCAGTGTGGTCCCACATTACTACGTGATCCAAACCAGAAAAAACCCAGGATCCGTTCAACAAGTATGTGAAGAATGCGAAAGTATGAGTCTGATGAGTGAAAATCCCAGGCCTAACCTAGACCTAACATGCGTTATCCTCTAAAATATTGATCGAAACCAGGTTTAATCGACTGTTTCAGTGTGGTACCACATTACTACGTGATCCAAACCAGAAAAAACCCAGGATCCGTTTACAAGTATGTGAAGAATGCGAAAGTACGAGTCTGATCAGTGAAAATCCCAGGCCTAACCTAGACCTAACATGAGTTATTCTCTAAAATATTGATCGAAACCAGGTTTAATCGACTGTTTCAGTGTGGTACCACATTACTACGTGATCCAAACCAGAAAAAACCCAGGATCAGTTCAACAAGTATGTGAAGAATGCGAAAGTATGAGTCTGATGAGTGAAAATCCCAGACCTAACCTAGACCTAACATGCGTTATCCTCTAAAATATTGATCCAAACCAGGTTTAATGGACTGTTTCAGTATGGTACCACACTACTACGTGATCCAAACCAGAAAAAACCCAGGATCTAGCCATGAAGTATGAGAAATATGCGAAAGTATGAGCCTGATGAGGGCAATTCCTAGACTTAACCCAAACCTAACATGCGTTACCCTCTCAAATATTTATCAAGATCAGGTTTAATTGAATGTTTCAGTGTGGTACCTCATTACTACGTGATCCAAACCAGAAAAAACCCAGGATCCGTTCAACAAGTATGTGAAGAATGCGAAAGTATGAGTCTGATGAGTGAAAATCCCAGACCTAACCTAGACCTAACATGCGTTATCCTCTAAAATATTGATCCAAACAAGGTTTAATGGACTGTTTCAGTGTGGTACCACACTACCACGTGATCCAAACCAGAAAAAACCCAGGATCTGTTCAACAAGTATGTGAAAAACGCGAAAGTATGAGCCTGATGAGTGAAAATCCCGGGCCTAACCTAGACCTAACATGAGTTATACTCTAAAATATTGATCGAAACCTGGTTTAATCGACTGTTTCAGTGTGGTACCACATTACTGTGCGATCCAAACCAGACAATAACCCAGGATCTGTTCAACGAGTATGTGAAGTGTGCGAAAGTATGATTCTGATGGGGTCAAATCCCAGACCAATCCCAGCCTTAACTTGCGTTATCCTCTAAAATATTGATCGAAACCAGGTTTAATTGACTGTTTCAGTGTGGTACCTCATTACTACGTGATCCAAACCAGAAAAAACCTTGGATCAGTCCAACAAGTATGTGAAGAATGCGAAAGTATGAGTCTGATTAGTGAAAATCCCAGGCCTATCATAGACCTAGCTTGCGTTATCCTCTAAAATACTGATCGAAACCAGGTTTAATCGACTGTTTTAGTGTGGTACCACATTACTACGTAACCCAAACCAGAAAAAACCCATGATCTGTTCAACAAGTATGTGAAAAACGCGAAAGTATGAGCCTGATGAGGGCAAATCCCAGACCTATCCCAGACCTAACTTGCGTTATCCTCTAAAATATTGATCGAAACCAGGTTTAATTGACCGTTTCAGTGTGGTACCTCATTACTACGTGATCCAAACCAGAAAAAACCCAGGATCCGTTCAACAAGTACGTGAAGAATGCGAAAGTATGAGTCTGATCAGTGAAAATCTCAGGCCTTACCTAGACCTAACTTGCGTTGTCCTCTAAAATAGTGATGGAAACCAGGTTTCATAGACTGTTTCAGTGTGGTACTACATTACTGCGTGATGCAATCCAGAAAAAGCCCAGGATCTAGCCATCAAGTATGAGAAATATGCGAAAGAATGAGCCTGATGAGGGCAAATCCTAGACCTATACCAGATCTAACTTGCGTTATCCTCTAAAATATTGATCGAAACCAGGTTTAATTGACTGTTTCAGCGTGGTACCACATTACCACGTGATACAATCCAGAAACAGCCCAGGATCTAGCCATGAAGAATGTGAAGTGTGCGAAAGTATGAGTCTGTTGAGGTCAAATCCCAGACCTATCCCAGACCTAACTTGCGTTATCCTCTAAAATATTGATCGAAACCAGGTTTAATCGACTGTTTCAGTGTGGTACCACATTACTACGTGATCCAAACCAGAAAAAACCAAGGATCAGTGCAACAAGTATGTGAAGAATGCGAAAGTATGAGTCTGATGAGTGAAAATCCCAGGGCTAACCTAGACCTAACATGCGTTATCCTCTAAAATATTGATTCCAACCAGGTTTAATGGACTGTTTCAGTGTGGTACCACACTACTACGTGATACAAGCCAGAAAAAACCCAGGATCTGTAAAACAAGAATGTGAAAAACGCGAAAGTATGAGCCTGATGAGGGCAAATCCCAGACCTATCCCAGACCTAACTTGCGTTGTCCTCTAAGATATTGATGGAAACCAGGTTTAATTGACTGTTTCAGTGTTGGACTTCATTACTACGTGATGCAATGCAGGAAAAGCCCAGGATCTAGCCATCAAGTATGAGAAATATGCGAAAGAATGAGCCTGATGAGAGCAAATCCCTGACCTAACCTAGACCTAGCATGAGTTATTCTCTAAAATATTGATCGAAACCAGGTTTAATTGACTGTTTCAGTGTGGTCCCACATTACTACGTGATGCAATCCAGAAAAAGCCCAGGATCTAGCCATCAAGTTTGAGAAATATGCGAAAGAATGGGCCTGATGAGGGCAAATCCTAGACCTAACCCAGACCTAACATGCGTTATCCTCTAAAATATTGATCGCAAGCAGGTTTAATGGACTGTTTCAGTGTGGTACCACACTACTGCGTGATCCAAACCAGAAAAAACCCAGGATCTGTTCAACAAGTATGTGAAAAACGCGAAAGTATGAGGTTGATGAGGTCAAATCCCAGACCTATCCCAGACTTATCTTGCGTTATCCTCTAAAATACTGATCGAAACCAGGTTTAATCGACTGTTCCAGTGTGGTACCACATTACTACGTGATCCAAACCAGAAAAAACCCAGGATCCGTTCAACAAGTATGTGAAGAATGCGAAAGTATCAGTCTGATGAGGGCAAGTCCCGGACCTATCCCAGTCCTAACTTACGTTGTCCTCTAAGATATTGATGGAAACCAGGTTTAATTGACTGTTTCAGTGTTGTACTTCATTACTACGTGATGTAATCCAGAAAAAGCCCAGGATCTAGCCATCAAGTATGTGAAGAATGCGAAAGTATGAGTCTGATGAGTGAAAATCGCAGACCTAACCTAGACCTAACATGCGCTATCCTCAAAAATATTGATCGAAACCTGGTTTAATCGACTGTTTCAGTGTGGTACCACATTACTATGTGATCCAAACCAGAAAAAACCGAGGATCTAGCCATGAAGTATGAGAAGTATGCGAAAGTATGAGCCTGATGAGGGCAAATCCTAGACTTAACCCAAACCTAACATGCGCTATCCTCTCAAATATTCATCAAGATCAGGTTTAATTGAATGTTTCAGTGTGGTACCACATTACTATGTGATCCAAACCAGAAAATAACCCAGGATCTGTTCAACGAGTATGTGAAGTGTGCGAAAGTGTGAGTCTGATGAGGTCAAATCCCAGACCAATCCCAGACTTAACTTGCGTTATCCTCTAAAATATTGATCCAAACCAGGTTTAATGGACTGTTTCAGTGTGGTACCACACTACTACGTGATCCAAACCAGAAAAAACCGAGGATCTAGCCATGAAGTATGAGAAGTATGCGAAAGTATGAGCCTGATGAGGGCAAATCCTAGACTTAACCCAAACCTAACATGCGTTATCCTCTCAAATATTCATCAAGATCAGGTTTAATTGAATGTTTCAGTGTGGTACCACTTTACTACGTGATCCAAAGCAGAAAAAACCCTTGATCAGGTCAACAAGTATGTGAAAAACGCGAAAGTATGAGTCTGATGAGGGCGAATCCCAGTCCTATGCCAGACCTAACTTGCGTTATCCTCTAAAATATTGATCGAAACCAGGTTTAATTGACTGTTTCAGCGTGGTACCACATTACTACGTGATACAATCCAGAAACAGCCCAGGATCTAGCCATCAAGTATGAGAAATATGCGAAAGTATGAGCCTGTTGAGGGCAAATCCTAGACTTAACCCAAACCTAACATGCGTTATCCTCTCAAATATTTATCAAGATCAGGTTTAATCGACTGTTTCAGTGTGGTATCACACTACTACGTGACCCAAACCTGAGAAAACCCATGATCTGTTCAACAAGTATGTGAAAAACGCGAAACTGTGAGCCTGATGAGGGCAAATCTTAGACCTAACCCAGACCTAAGATGCGTTATCCTCTAAAATATTTATCCAGACCAGGTTTAATTGACCGTTTCAGTGTGGTACCACATTACTACGTGATCCAAACCAGAAAAAACCCAGGATCCGTTCAACAAGTATGTGAAGGATGCGAAAGTATGAGTCTGATCAGTGAAAATCTCAGGCCTTACCTAGACCTAACATGAGTTATACTATAAAATATTGATCGAAACCTGGTTTAATCGACTGTTTCAGTGTGGTATCACACTACTACGTGACCCAAACCAGAAAAAACCCATGATCTGTTGAACAAGTATGTGAAAAACGCGAAAGTATGAGCCTGATGAGGGCAAATCCCAGACCTATCCCAGACCTAACTTGCGTTATCCTCTAAAATATTGAGCGAAACCAGGTTTAATGGACTGTTTCAGTGTGGTACCACACTACTTCGTGATCCAAACGAGAAAAAACCCAGGATCTCTTCAACAAGTATGTGAAAAACGCGAAACTGTGAGCCTGATGAGGGCAAATCTTAGACCTAACCCAGACCTAAGTTGCGTTATCCTCTAAAATATTTATCCAGACCAGGTTGCATTGAATGTTTCAGTGTGGTACCACTTTACTACGTGATCCAATCCAGAAATAGCCCAGGATCTAGCCATGAAGTATGAGAAATATGCGAAAGTAAGAGCCTGATGAGGGCAAATCCTAGACCTATCCCAGACCTAACTTGCGATATCCTCTAAAATATTGATGGAAACCAGGTTTAATTGACTGTTTCAGCGTGGTACCACATTACCACGTGATACAATCCAGAAACAGCCCAGGATCTAGCCATCAAGTATGAGAAATATGCGAAAGAATGAGCCTGATGAGAGCAAATCCCTGACCTAACCTAGACCTAACATGAGTTATTCTCTAAAATATTGATCGAAACCAGGTTTAATTGACTGTTTCAGTGTGGTCCCACATTACTACGTGATCCAAACCAGAAAAAACCCAGGATCCGTTCAACAAGTATGTGAAGAATGCGAAAGTATGAGCCTGATGAGTGAAAATCCCTGGCCTAACCTAGACCTAACATGCGTTATCCTCAAAAATATTGATCAAAACCTGGTTTAATCGACTGTTTCAGTGTGGTACCACATTACTATGTGATCCAAACCAGAAAATAACCCAGGATCTGTTCAACGAGTATGTGAAGTGTGCGAAAGTATGAGTCTGATGTGTGAAAATCCCAGACCTAACCTAGACCTAACATGCGTTATCCTCTAAAATGTTGATCCAAACCAGGCTTAATGGACTGTTTCAGTGTGGTACCACACTACTACGTGATCCAAACCAGAAAAAACCCAGGATCTGTAAAACAAGAATGTGAAAAACGCAAAAGTATGAGCCTGGTGAGGGCAAGTCCGAGACCTATCCCAGACCTAACTAGCGTTGTCCTCTAATATATTGATGGAAACCAGGTTTAATTGACTGTTTCAGTGTTGTACTTCATTACTACGTGATACAATCCAGAAAAAGCAAAGGATCTAGCCATGAAGTATGAGAAATATGCGAAAGTATGAGCCTGATGAGGGCAAATCCTAGACCTAACCCAGACCTAACATGCGTTATCCTCTAAAATATTTATCAGACCAGGTTTAATTGAATGTTTCAGTGTGGTACCACATTACTACGTGATGCAATCCAGAAAAAGCCCAGGATCTAGCCATCAAGTTTGAGAAATATGCGAAAGAATGGGCCTGATGAGGGCAAATCCTAGACCTAACCCAGACCTAACATGCGTTATCCTCTAAAATATTGATCGCAAGCAGGTTTAATGGACTGTTTCAGTGTGGTACCACACTACTGCGTGATCCAAACCAGAAAAAACCCAGGATCTGTTCAACAAGTATGTGAAAAACGCGAAAGTATGAGGTTGATGAGGTCAAATCCCAGACCTATCCCAGACTTATCTTGCGTTATCCTCTAAAATACTGATCGAAACCAGGTTTAATCGACTGTTCCAGTGTGGTACCACATTACTACGTGATCCAAACCAGAAAAAACCCAGGATCCGTTCAACAAGTATGTGAAGAATGCGAAAGTATCAGTCTGATGAGGGCAAGTCCCGGACCTATCCCAGACCTAACTTACGTTGTCCTCTAAGATATTGATGGAAACCAGGTTTAATTGACTGTTTCAGTGTTGTACTTCATTACAACGTGATGTAATCCAGAAAAAGCCCAGGATCTAGCCATCAAGTATGTGAAGAATGCGAAAGTATGAGTCTGATGAGTGAAAATCGCAGACCTAACCTAGACCTAACATGCGCTATCCTCAAAAATATTGATCGAAACCTGGTTTAATCGACTGTTTCAGTGTGGTACCACATTACTATGTGATCCAAACCAGAAAATAACCCAGGATCTGTTCAACGAGTATGTGAAGTGTGCGAAAGTGTGAGTCTGATGAGGTCAAATCCCAGACCAATCCCAGACTTAACTTGCGTTATCCTCTAAAATATTGATCCAAACCAGGTTTAATGGACTGTTTCAGTGTGGTACCACACTACTACGTGATCCAAACCAGAAAAAACCGAGGATCTAGCCATGAAGTATGAGAAGTATGCGAAAGTATGAGCCTGATGAGGGCAAATCCTAGACTTAACCCAAACCTAACATGCGTTATCCTCTCAAATATTCATCAAGATCAGGTTTAATTGAATGTTTCAGTGTGGTACCACTTTACTACGTGATCCAAAGCAGAAAAAACCCTTGATCAGGTCAACAAGTATGTGAAAAACGCGAAAGTATGAGTCTGATGAGGGCGAATCCCAGACCTATGCCAGACCTAACTTGCGTTATCCTCTAAAATATTGATCGAAACCAGGTTTAATTGACTGTTTCAGCGTGGTACCACATTACTACGTGATACAATCCAGAAACAGCCCAGGATCTAGCCATCAAGTATGAGAAATATGCGAAAGTATGAGCCTGTTGAGGGCAAATCCTAGACTTAACCCAAACCTAACATGCGTTATCCTCTCAAATATTTATCAAGATCAGGTTTAATCGACTGTTTCAGTGTGGTATCACACTACTACGTGACCCAAACCTGAGAAAACCCATGATCTGTTCAACAAGTATGTGAAAAACGCGAAACTGTGAGCCTGATGAGGGCAAATCTTAGACCTAACCCAGACCTAAGATGCGTTATCCTCTAAAATATTTATCCAGACCAGGTTTAATTGACCGTTTCAGTGTGGTACCACATTACTACGTGATCCAAACCAGAAAAAACCCAGGATCCGTTCAACAAGTATGTGAAGGATGCGAAAGTATGAGTCTGATCAGTGAAAATCTCAGGCCTTACCTAGACCTAACATGAGTTATACTATAAAATATTGATCGAAACCTGGTTTAATCGACTGTTTCAGTGTGGTATCACACTACTACGTGACCCAAACCAGAAAAAACCCATGATCTGTTGAACAAGTATGTGAAAAACGCGAAAGTATGAGCCTGATGAGGGCAAATCCCAGACCTATCCCAGACCTAACTTGCGTTATCCTCTAAAATATTGAGCGAAACCAGGTTTAATGGACTGTTTCAGTGTGGTACCACACTACTTCGTGATCCAAACGAGAAAAAACCCAGGATCTCTTCAACAAGTATGTGAAAAACGCGAAACTGTGAGCCTGATGAGGGCAAATCTTAGACCTAACCCAGACCTAAGTTGCGTTATCCTATAAAATATTTATCCAGACCAGGTTGCATTGAATGTTTCAGTGTGGTACCACTTTACTACGTGATCCAATCCAGAAATAGCCCAGGATCTAGCCATGAAGTATGAGAAATATGCGAAAGTAAGAGCCTGATGAGGGCAAATCCTAGACCTATCCCAGACCTAACTTGCGATATCCTCTAAAATATTGATCGAAACCAGGTTTAATTGACTGTTTCAGCGTGGTACCACATTACTACGGGATACAATCCAGAAACAGCCCAGGATCTAGCCATGAAGTATGAGAAATATGCGAAAGTATGAGCCTGATGAGGGCAAATCCTAGACCTAACCCAGACCTAACATGCGTTATCCTCTAAAATATTTATCAAGACCAGGTTTAATTGATTGTTTCAGTGTGGTCCCACATTACTACGGGTTCCATACCAGAAAAATCCCAGGATCTGTTCAACATGTATGAGAAATATGCGAAAGAAAGAGCCTGATGAGAGCAAATCCCAGACCTAACCTAGACCTAACATGAATTATTCTCTAAAATATTGATCGAAACCAGGTTTAATTGACTGTTTCAGTGTGGTCCCACATTACTACGTGATCCAAACCAGAAAAAACCCAGGATCCGTTCAACAAGTATGTGAAAGATGCGAAAGTATGAGTCTGATGAGTGAAAATCCCAGGCCTAACCTAGACCTAACATGCGTTATCCTCTAAAATATTGATCGAAACCTGGTTTCATCGACTGTTTCAGTGTGGTACAACATTACAATGTGATCCAAACCAGAAAATAACCCAGGATCTAGCCATCAAGTATGAGAAATATGCGAAAGAATGAGCCTGCTGAGAGCAAATTCCAGACCTAACCTAGACCTCACATGAATTATTCTCTAAAATATTGATCGAAACCAGGTTTAATTGACTGTTTCAGTGTGGTACCACATTACTACGTGATCCAAACCAGAAAAAACCCAGGATCAGTTCAACAAGTATGTGAAGAATGCGAAAGTATGAGTCTGATGAGTGAAAATCCCAGTGCTAACCTAGACCTAACATGAGTTATCCACTAAAATATTGATCGAAGCCAGGTTTAATCGACTGTTTCAGTGTGGTATCACACTACTACGTGACCCAAACCAGAAAACACCCATGATCTGTTCAACAAGTATGTGAAAATCGCGAAAGTATGAGCCTGATGAGGGCAAATCCTAGACCTAACCCAGACCTAACATGCGTTATCCTCTAAAATATTTATCAAGACCAGGTTTAATTGAATGTTTCAGTGTGGTACCACATTACTACGTGATGCAATCCAGAAAAAGCCCAGGATCTAGCCATCAAGTTTGAGAAATATGCGAAAGAATGAGCCTGATGAGGGCAAATCCTAGACCTAACCCAGACCTAACATGCGTTATCCTCTAAAATATTTATCGCAAGCAGGTTTAATGGACTGTTTCAGTGTGGTACCACAATACTACGTGATCCAAACCAGAAAAAACCCAGGATCTGTTCAACAAGTATGTGAAAAACGCGAAAGTATGAGTCTGATGAGGTCAAATCCCAGACCTATCCCAGACTTATCTTGCGTTATCCTCTAAAATACTGATCGAAACCAGGTTTAATCGACTGTTTCAGTGTGGTACCACATTACTACGTGATCCAAACCAGAAAAAACCCAGGATCCGTTCAACAAGTATGTGAAGAATGCGAAAGTATCAGTCTGATGAGTGAAAATCCCCGACCTAATCTAGGCTTAACATGCGTTATCCTCTAAAATATTGATCCAAACCAGGTTTAATGGAATGTTTCAGTGTGGTACCACACAACTACGTGATCCAAACCAGAAAAAACCCAGGATCAGTTCAACAAGTATGTGAAAAACGCGAAAGTATGAGCCTGATGAGGGCAAGTGCCAGACCTAACTTGCGTTGTCCTCTAAGATATTGATGGAAACCAGGTTTAATTGACTGTTTCAGTGTTGTACTTCATTACTACGTGATGCAATCCAGAAAAAGCCCAGGATCTAGCCATCAAGTATGAGAAATATGCGAAAGAATGAGTCTGATGAGCGCAAATCCCAGACCTAACCTAGACCTAACATGAATTATTCTCTAAAATATTGATCGAAACCAGGTTTAATTGACTGTTTCAGTGTGGTCCCACATTACTACGTGATCCAAACCAGAAAAAACCCATGATCCGTTCAACAAGTATGTGAAGAATGCGAAAGTATGAGTCTGATGAGTGAAAATCCCAGACCTAACCTAGACCTAACATGCGTTATCCTCAAAAATATTGATCGAAACCTGGTTTAATCGGTTGTTTCAGTGTGGTACCACATTACAGTGTGATCCAAACCAGAAAATAACCCAGGATCTGTTCAACGAGTATGTGAAGTGTGCGAAAGTATGAGTCTGATGAGGTCAAATCCCAGACCAATCCCAGACTTAACTTGCGTTATCATCTAAAATATTGACGCAAACCAGGTTTAATGGACTGTTTCAGAGTGGTACCACACTACTACGTGATCCAAACCAGAAAAAACCGAGGATCTAGCCATGAAGTATGAGAAATATGCGAAAGTATGAGCCTGATGAGGGCAAATCCTAGACTTAACCCAAACCTAACATGCTTTATCCTCTCAAATATTTATCAAGATCAGGTTTAATTGAATGTTTCAGTGTGGTACCACATTACTACGTGAAGCAAACCAGAAAAAACCCAGGATCCGTTCAACAAGTATGTGAAGAATACGAAAGTATGAGTCTGATGAGTGATAATCCCAGGGCTAACCTAGACCTAACATGCGTTATCCTCTAAAATATTGATCCAAACCAGGTTTAATGGACTGTTTCAGTGTGGTACCACTTTACTACGTGATCCGAAGCAGAAAAAACCCTCGATCAGGTCAACAAGTATGTGAAAAACGCGAAAGTATGAGTCTGATGAGGGCGAATCCCAGACCTATGCCAGACCTAACTTGCGTTATCCTCTAAAATATTGATCGAAACCAGGTTTAATTGACTGTTTCAGCGTGGTACCACATTACTAAGTGATACAATCCAGAAACAGCCCAGGATCTAGCCATCAAGTATGACAAAATATGCGAAAGTATGAGCCTGATGAGGGCAAATACTAGACTTAACCCAAACCTAACATGCGTTATGCTCTCAAATATTTATCAAGATCAGGTTTAATTGAATGTTTCAGTGTGGTACCACATTACTACGTGAACCAAACCAGAAAAAACCCAGGATCCGTTCAACAAGTATGTGAAGAATGCGAAAGTATGAGTCTGATGAGTGATAATCCCAGACCTATCCCAGACTTAACTTGCGTTATCCTCTAAAATATTGATCGAAACCAGGTTTAATCGACTGTTTCAGCGTGGTACCACATTACTATGTGATACAATCCAGAAACAGCCCAGGATCTAGCCATGAAGTATGAGAAGTATGCGAAAGTATGAGCCTGATGAGTGAAAATCCCCGGCCTAACCTAGACCTAATATGCGTTATCCTCAAAAATATTGATCCAAACCAGGTTTAATGGACTGTTTCAGTGTGGTACCACTTTACTACGTGATCCAAAGCAGAAAAAACCCTCGATCAGGTCAACATGTATGTTAAAACTGCGAAAGTATGACCCTGATGAGAGCAAATCCCAGGCCTAACCTAGACCTAACATGCGTTGTCCTCTAAAATATTGATGGAAACCAGGTTTAATTGACTGTTTCAGTGTTGTACTTCATTACTACGTGATGCAATCCAGAGAAAGCCCAGGATCTGTCCATCAAGTATCAGAAATATGCGAAAGAATGAGCCTGATGAGAGCAAATCCCAGACCTAACCTAGACCTAACATGAATTATTCTCTAAAATATTGATGGAAACCAGGTTTAATTGACTGTTTCAGTGTTGTACTTCATTACTACGTGATGCAATCCAGAGAAAGCCCAGGATCTATCCATCAAGTATGAGAAATATGCGAAAGAATGAGCCTGATGAGAGCAAATCCCAGACCTAACCTAGACCTAACATGAATTATTCTCTAAAATATTGATGGAAACCAGGTTTAATTGACTGTTTCAGTGTTGTACTTCATTACTACGTGATGCAATCCAGAAAAAGCCCAGGATCCAGCCATGAAATATGAGAAATATGCGAGAGTATGAGCCTGATGAGGGCAAATCCTAGACCTAACTCAGACCTAACATGCGTTATCCTCTAAAATATTTATCAAGATCAGGTTTACTTGATTGTTTCAGTGTGGTACCACATTACTACGTGATCCACACCAGAAAAAACCCAAGATCCGTTCAACAAGTTTGTGAAGAATGCGAAAGTATGAGTCTGATGAGTGAAAATCCCAGGCCTAACCTAGACCTAACATGCGTTATCCTCAATAATATTGATGGAAACCAGGTTTAATTGAGTGTTTCAGTGAGGTCCCACATTACTTCGTGATCCAATCCAGAAAAAACCCATGATCCGTTCAACAAGTATGTGAAGAATGCGAAAGTATGAGTCTGATGAGTGAAAATCCCAGACCTAACCTAGACCTAACATGCGTTATCCTCAAAAATATTGATCGAAACCTGGTTTAATCGACTGTTTCAGTGTGGTACCATATTACAATGTGATCCAAACCAGAAAATAACCCAGGATCTGTTCAACGAGTATGTGAAGTGTGCGAAGGTATGAGTCTGATGAGGTCAAATCCCAGACCAATACCAGACTTAACTTGCGTTATCCTCTAAAATATTGTTCGAGACCAGGTTTAATCGACTGTTTCAGTGTGGTACCACATTACTACGTGATCCAAACCAGAAAAAACCCAGGATCCGTTCAACAAGTATGTGAAGAATGCGAAAGTATGAGTCTGATGAGTGATAATCCCAGGGCTAACCTAGACCTAACGTGCGTTATCCTCTAAAATATTGATCCAAACCAGGTTTAATGGACTGTTTCAGTGTGGTACCACTTTACTACGTGATCCAATGCAGAAAAAACCCTCGATCTGGTCAACATGTATGTTAAGACTGCGAAAGAATGCCCCTGATGAGGGCAAATCCCAGGCCTAACCTAGACCGAACATGCGTTGTCCTCTAAAATATTGATGGAACCCAGGTTTAATTGACTGTTTCAGTGTTGCACTTCATTACTAGGTGATGCAATCCAGAAAATGCCCAGGATCTAGCCATCAAGTATGAGAAATATGCGAAAGAATGAGCCTGATGAGGGCAAATCCTAGACTTAACCCAAACCTAACATGCTTTATCCTCTCAAATATTTATCAAGATCAGGTTTAATTGAATGTTTCAGTGTGGTACCACATTACTACGTGAACCAAACCAGAAAAAACCCAGGATCCGTTCAACAAGTATGTGAAGAATACGAAAGTATGAGTCTGATGAGTGATAATCCCAGGGCTTACCTAGACCTAACATGCGTTATCCTCTAAAATATTGATCCAAACCAGGTTTAATGGACTGTTTCAGTGTGGTACTACTTTACTACGTGATCCGAAGCAGAAAAAACCCTCGATCAGGTCAACAAGTATGTGAAAAACGCGAAAGTATGAGTCTGATGAGGGCGAATCCCAGACCTATGCCAGACCTAACTTGCGTTATCCTCTAAAATATTGATCGAAACCAGGTTTAATTGACTGTTTCAGCGTGGTACCACATTACTAAGTGATACAATCCAGAAACAGCCCAGGATCTAGCCATCAAGTATGACAAAATATGCGAAAGTATGAGCCTGATGAGGGCAAATACTAGACTTAACCCAAACCTAACATGCGTTATCCTCTCAAATATTTATCAGGATCAGGTTTAATTGAATGTTTCAGTGTGGTACCACATTACTACGTGAACCAAACCAGAAAAAACCCAGGATCCGTTCAACAAGTATGTGAAGAATGCGAAAGTATGAGTCTGATGAGTGATAATCCCAGACCTATCCCAGACTTTACTTGCGTTATCCTCTAAAATATTGATCGAAACCAGGTTTAATCGACTGTTTCAGCGTGGTACCACATTACTATGTGATACAATCCAGAAACAGCCCAGGATCTAGCCATGAAGTATGAGAAGTATGCGAAAGTATGAGCCTGTTGAGTGAAAATCCCCGGCCTAACCTAGACCTAATATGCGTTATCCTCAAAAATATTGATCCAAACCAGGTTTAATGGACTGTTTCAGTGTGGTACCACTTTACTACGTGATCCAAAGCAGAAAAAACCCTCGATCAGGTCAACATGTATGTTAAAACTGCGAAAGTATGACCCTGATGAGAGCAAATCCCAGGCCTAACCTAGACCTAACATGCGTTGTCCTCTAAAATATTGATGGAAACCAGGTTTAATTGACTGTTTCAGTTTTGTACTTCATTACTACGTGATGCAATCCAGAGAAAGCCCAGGATCTGTCCATCAAGTATCAGAAATATGCGAAAGAATGAGCCTGATGAGAGCAAATCCCAGACCTAACCTAGACCTAACATGAATTATTCTCTAAAATATTGATGGAAACCAGGTTTAATTGACTGTTTCAGTGTTGTACTTCATTACTACGTGATGCAATCCAGAGAAAGCCCAGGATCTATCCATCAAGTATGAGAAATATGCGAAAGAATGAGCCTGATGAGAGCAAATCCCAGACCTAACCTAGACCTAACATGAATTATTCTCTAAAATATTGATGGAAACCAGGTTTAATTGACTGTTTCAGTGTTGTACTTCATTACTACGTGATGCAATCCAGAAAAAGCCCAGGATCCAGCCATGAAGTATGAGAAATATGCGAGAGTATGAGCCTGATGAGGGCAAATCCTAGACCTAACTCAGACCTAACATGCGTTATCCTCTAAAATATTTATCAAGATCAGGTTTACTTGATTGTTTCAGTGTGGTACCACATTACTACGTGATCCACACCAGAAAAAACCCAAGATCCGTTCAACAAGTTTGTGAAGAATGCGAAAGTATGAGTCTGATGAGTGAAAATCCCAGGCCTAACCTAGACCTAACATGCGTTATCCTCAATAATATTGATGGAAACCAGGTTTAATTGAGTGTTTCAGTGAGGTCCCACATTACTTCGTGATCCAATCCAGAAAAAACCCATGATCCGTTCAACAAGTATGTGAAGAATGCGAAAGTATGAGTCTGATGAGTGAAAATCCCAGACCTAACCTAGACCTAACATGCGTTATCCTCAAAAATATTGATCGAAACCTGGTTTAATCGACTGTTTCAGTGTGGTACCATATTACAATGTGATCCAAACCAGAAAATAACCCAGGATCTGTTCAACGAGTATGTGAAGTGTGCGAAGGTATGAGTCTGATGAGGTCAAATCCCAGACCAATACCAGACTTAACTTGCGTTATCCTCTAAAATATTGATCGAGACCAGGTTTAATCGACTGTTTCAGTGTGGTACCACATTACTACGTGATCCAAACCAGAAAAAACCCAGGATCCGTTCAACAAGTATGTGAAGAATGCGAAAGTATGAGTCTGATGAGTGATAATCCCAGGGCTAACCTAGACCTAACATGCGTTATCCTCTAAAATATTGATCCAAACCAGGTTTAATGGACTGTTTCAGTGTGGTACCACTTTACTACGTGATCCAAAGCAGAAAAAACCCTCGATCTGGTCAACATGTATGTTAAGACTGCGAAAGAATGCCCCTGATGAGGGCAAATCCCAGGCCTAACCTAGACCGAACATGCGTTGTCCTCTAAAATATTGATGGAACCCAGGTTTAATTGACTGTTTCAGTGTTGCACTTCATTACTAGGTGATGCAATCCAGAAAATGCCCAGGATCTAGCCATCAAGTATGAGAAATATGCGAAAGAATGAGCCTGATGAGGGCAAATCCTAGACCTAACCCAGACCTAACATGCGTTATCCTCTAAAATATTGATCGCAACCAGGTTTAATGGACTGTTTCAGTGTGGTACCACATTACTACGTGATCCAAACCAGAAAAAGCCCAGGATCAGTCCAACAAGTATGTGAAAAACGCGAAAGTATGAGCCTGATCAGGGCGAATCCCAGACCTAAACCAGACCTAACTTGCGTTATCCTCTAAAATATTGATCGAAACCAGGTTTAATTGACTGTTTCAGCGTGGTACCACATTACTACGTGATACAATCCAGAAACAGCCCAGGATCTAGCCATGAAGTATGAGAAATATGCGAAAGTATAAGCCTGATGAGGGCAAATCCTAGACTTAACCCAAACCTAACATGCGTTATCCTCTAAAATATTTATCAATATCAGGTTTAATTGAATGTTTCAGTGTGGTACCACATTACTACGTGAACCAAACCAGAAGAAGCCCAGGATCCGTTCAACAAGTATGTGAAGAATGCGAAAGTATGAGTCTGATGAGTGAAAATCCCAGGGCTAACCTAGACCTAACATGCGTTATCCTCTAAAATATTGATCGAAACCAGGTTTAATTGACTGTTTCAGTGTTGTACTTCACTACTACGTGATGCAATCCAGAAAAAGCCCAGGATCTAGCCATCAAGTATGAGAAATATGCGAAAGAATGAGCCTGATGAGAGCAAATCCCAGACCTAACCTAGACCTAACATGAATCATTCTCTAAAATATTGATCAAAACCAGGTTTAATTGACTGTTTCAGTGTGGTACCACATTACTACGTGATCCAATCCAGAAAGAGCCCAGGATCCAGCCATGAAGTATGAGAAATATGCGAAAGTATGAGCCTGATGAGGGCAAATCCTAGACCTAACCCAGACCTAACATGCGTTATCCTGTAAAATATTGATCGAAACCAGGTTTAATCGACTGTTTCAGTGTGGTACCACACTACTACGTGATCCAAACCAGAAAAAACCCAGGATCTGTTCAACAAGTATGTGAAAAACGCGAAAGTATGAGTCTGATGAGGTCAAATCCCAGACTTAACTTGCGTTAACCTCTAAAATATTGATCGAAACCAGGTTTATTGACTGTTTCAGTGTGGTCTCACATTACTACGTGATCCAAACCAGAAAAAACCCAGGATCCGTTCAACAAGTATGTGAAGAATGCGATAGTATGAGCCTGGTGAGGGCGAACCCTAACCTATCCCAGACCTAACTTGCGTTATCCTCTAAAATATTGATCGAAACCAGGTTTAATCGACTGTTTCAGTGTGGTACCACATTACTACGTGATCCAAACCAGAAAAAACCCAAGATCCGTTCAACAAGTATTTGAAGAATGCGAAAGTATGAGTCTGATGAGTGAAAATCCCAGGCCTAACATAGACCTAACATGCGTTATCCTCTAAAATATTGACCGATACCAGGTTTAATGGACTGTTTCAGTGTGGTACCACTTTACTACGTGATCGAAAGCAGAAAAAACCCTCGATCAGGTCAACATGTATGTTAAAACTGCGAAAGTATGACCCTGATGAGGGCAAATCCCAGGCCTAACCTATACCTAACATGCGTTGTCCTCTAAAATATTGATGGAAACCAGGTTTAATTGACTGTTTCAGTGTCGTGCTTCATTACTACGTGATGCAATCCAGAAAAAGCCCAGGATCTAGCCATCAAGTATGAGAAATATGCGAAAGAATGAGCCTGATGAGAGCAAATCACAGACCTAACCTAGACCTAACATGAATTATTCTCAAAAATATTGATCGAAACCAGGTTTAATGGACTGTTTCAGTGTGGTACCACATTACTACGTGATCCAAACCAGAAAAAAACCCGGGATCTGTTCAACAAGTATGTGAAAGACGCGAAAGTATGAGCCTGATGAGGGCAAATCCTAGACCTAACCCAGACTTAACATGCGCTATCCTCTAAAATATTGATCGAAACCAGGTTTAATGGACTGTTTCAGTGTGGTACCACATTACTACGTGATCCAAACCAGAAAAAACCCAGGATCTGTTCAACAAGTATGTGAAAAACGCGAAAGTATGAGTCTGATGAGGTCAAATCCCAGACCTATCCCAGACTTAACTTGCGTTATCCTCTAAAATATTGATCGAAACCAGGTTTAATTGACTGTTTTAGTGTGGTACCACTTTACTACGTGATCCAATGCAGAAAAAACCCTCGATCAGGTCAACATGCATGTTAAAACTGCGAAAGTATGACCCTGATGAGGGCAGATCCCAGACCTATCCCAGACCTAACTTGCGTTGTCCTCTAAGATATTGATGGAAACCAGGTTTAATTGACTGTTTCAGTGTTGTACTTCATTACTACGTGATGCTATCCAGAAAACGCCCAGGATCTAGCCATCAAGTATGAGAAATATGCGAAAGAATGAGTCTGATGAGTGCAAATCCCAGACCTAACCTAGACCTAACATGAATTATTCTCTAAAATATTGATCGAAACCAGGTTTAATTGACTGTTTCAGTGTGGCACCACATTACTACGTGATCCAATCCAGCAAAACCCCAGGATCCGTTCAACAAGTATGTGAAGAATGCGAAAGTATGAGTCTGATGAGTGAAAATCCTCGGCCTAACCTAGACCTAACATGCGTTATCCTCAAAAATATTGATCGAAACCAGGTTTAATGGACAGTTTCAGTGTGGTACCACACTACTACGTGATCCAAACCAGAAAAAAACCCAGGATCTGTTCAACCAGTATGTGAAAAACACGATAGTATGAGCCTGATGAGGGCAAATCCCAGACCGATCCCAGACCTAACTTGCGTTATCCTCTAAAATATTGATCGAAACCAGGTTTAATTGACTGTCTCAGTGTGTTACCACATTACTACGTGATACAATCCAGAAATAGCCCAGGATCTAGCCATGAGATATGAGAAATATGCGAAAGTATGAGCCTGACGAGAGCAAATCCTAGACCTAACCCAGACCTAACATGCGTTATCCTCAAAAATATTTATCAAGACCAGGTTTAACGGAATGTTTCAGTGTGATACCACATTACTACGTGATACAATCCTGAAACAGCCCAGGATCTAGCCATGAGGTATGAGAAATATGCGAAAGTATGAGCCTGACGAGAGCAAATCCTAGACCTAACCCAGACCTAACATGCGTTATCCTCTAAAATATTTATCAAGACCAGGTTTAATTGATTGTTTCAGTGTGGTCCCACATTACTACGTGAGCCATACCAGAAAAAACCCAGGATCCGTTCAACAAGTATCTGAAGAATGCGAAAGTATGAGTCTGATAAGTGAAAATCTCAGGGCTAACCTAGACCTAACATGCACTATCCTCTAAAATATTGATCCAAACCAGGTTTAATTGATTGTTTCAGTGTGGTCCCACATTACTACGTGATCCAAACCAGAAAAAACCCAGGATCCGTTCAACAAGTATGTGAAGAATGCGAAAGAATGAGTCTGATGAGTGAAAATCCCAGGCCTAACCTAGACCTAACATGAATTATTCTCTAAAACATTGATCGAAACCAGGTTTAATTGACTGTTTCAGTGTTGTACTTCATTACTACGTGATGCAATCCAGAAAAAGCCCAGGATCTAGCCATCAAGTATGAGAAATATGCGAATGAATGAGCCTGATGAGGGCAAATTCTAGACCTATCCCAGACCTAACTTGCGTTATCCTCTAAAATATTGATCGAAACCAGGTTTAATTGACTGTTTTAGTGTGGTACCACTTTACTACGTGATCCAAAGCAGAAAAAACCCTCGATCAGGTCAACATGCATGTTAAAACTGCGAAAGTATGACCTTGATGAGGGGAAATCCCAGGCCTAACCTAGACCTAACATGCGTTATCTTCTAAAATATTGAGCGAAACCAGGTTTAATGGACTGTTTCAGTGTGGTACCACCTTACTACGTGAACCAAACCAGAAGAAACCCAGGATCAGTTCAACAAGTATGTGAAAAACGCGAAAGTATGAGCCTGATGAGGGCGAATCCCAGACCTATCCCAGACCTAACTTGCGTTATCCTCTAAAACATTGATCGAAACCAGGTTTAATTGACTGTTTCAGCGTGGTACCACGTTACTACGTGACACAATCCTGAAACAGCCCAGGATCTAGCCATGAAGTATGAGAAATATGCGAAAGTATGAGCCTGACGAGGGCAAATCCTAGACCTAACCCAAACCTAACATGCGTTATCCTCTAATATATTGATCCAAACCAGGTTTAATGGACCGCTTCAGTGTGATACCACTTTACTACGTGATCCAAAGCAGAAAAAACCCTCGATCAGGTCAACATGCATGTTAAAACTGCGAAAGTATGACCCTGATGAGGGCAAACCCCAGGCCAAACCTAGACCTAACATGCGTTGTCCTCTAAAATATTGATGGAAACCAGGTTTAATTGACTGTTTCAGTGTTGTACTTCATTACTACGTGATGCAATCCAAAAAAAGCCCAGGATCTAGCCATCAAGTATGAGAAATATGCGAAAGAATGAGCCTGATGAGTGCAAATCCCAGACCTAACCTAGACCTAACATGAATTATTCTCTAAAATATTGATCGAAACCAGGTTTAATTGACTGTTTCAGTGTGGTACCACATTACTACGTGATCCAAACCAGTAAAACCCCAGGATCCGTTCAACAAGTATGTGAAGAATGCGAAAGTATGAGCCTGACGAGAGCAAATCCTAGACGTAACCCATACCTAACATGCGTTATCCTCTAAAATATTTATCAAGACCAGGTATAATTGATTGTTTCAGTGTGGTCCCACATTACTACATGATCCAAACCACAAAAAACCCAGGATCCGTTCAACAAGTATGTGAAGAATGCGAAAGAATGAGTCTGATGAGTGAAAATCCCAGGCCTAACCTAGACCTAACATGCGTTATCCTCAACAATATTGATCGAAACCTGGTTTAATCGACTGTTTCAGTGTGGTACCACATTACTATGTGATCCAAACCAGAAAATAGCCCAGGATCTATCCATGAAGTATAAGAAATATGCGAAAGTATGAGCCTGATGAGGGCAAATCCTAGACCTAACCCAGACCTAACATGTGTTATCCTCTAAAATATTGATCCAAACCAGGTTTAATGGACTGCTTCAGTGTGGTACCACTTTACTACGTGATCCTAAGCAGAAAAAACCCTCGATCAGAACAACATGTATGTTAAAACTGCGACAGTATGACCCTGATGAGGGCAAACCCCAGGCCAAACCTAGACCTAACATGCGTTGTCCTCTAAAATATTGATGGAAACCAGGTTTAATTGACTGTTTCAGTGTTGTACTTCATTACTACGTGATGCAATCCAAAAAAAGCCCAGGATCTAGCCATCAAGTATGAGAAATATGCGAAAGAATGAGCCTGATGAGTGCAAATCCCAGACCTAACCTAGACCTAACATGAATTATTCTCTAAAATATTGATCGAATCCAGGTTTAATTGACTGTTTCAGTGTGGTACCACATTACTACGTGATCCAAACCAGTAAAACCCCAGGATCCGTTCAACAAGTATGTGAAGAATGCGAAAGTATGAGTCTGATGAGTGAAAATCCTCGGCCTAACCTAGACCTAACATGCGTTATCCTCAAAAATATTGATCGAAACCAGGTTTAATGGACAGTTTCAGTGTGGTACCACACTACTACGTGATCCAAACCAGAAAAAAACCCAGGATCTGTTCAACAAGTATGTGAAATACGCGAAAGTATGAGCCTGATGAGGGCAAATCCCAGACCTATCCCAGACCTAACTTGCGTTATCCTCTAAAATATTGATCGAAACCAGGTTTAATTGACTGTATCAGTGTGGTACCACATTACTACGTGATCCAAACCAGAAAAAAACCCAGGATCTGTTCAACAAGTATGTGAAGTATGCGAAAGTATGAGTCTGATGAGGGCAAATCCCAGGCCTAAACTACACATAACTTTCGTTATCCTCTAAAATGTTGATCGAAACCAGGTTTAGTTGACTGTTTTAGTGTGGTACCACTTTACTACGTGATCCAATGCAGAAAAAACCCTCGATCAGGTCAACATGCATGTTAAAACTGCGAAAGTATGAGCCTGATGAGGGCAAATCCCAGACCTATCCCAGACCTAACATGCGTCATCCTCAAAAATATTAATCGAAACCAGGTTTAATCGACTTACTACGCGATCCAAACCAGAAAAAAACCCAGGATCTGTTCAACAAGTATGAGAGATATGCGAAAGAATGAGCCTGATGAGGGCAAATTCTAGACCTATCCCAGACCTAACTTGAGTTATCCTCTAAAATATTGATCGAAACCAGGTTTAATTGACTGTTTTAGTGTGGTACCACTTTACTACGTGATCCAAAGCAGAAAAAACCCTCGATCAGGTCAACATGCATGTTAAAACTGCGAAAGTATGACCATGATGAGGGGAAATCCCTGGCCTAACCTAGACCTAACATGCGTTATCTTCTAAAATATTGAGCGAAACCAGGTTTAATGGACTGTTTCAGTGTGGTACCACATTACTACGTGAACCAAACCAGAAAAAACCCAGGATCAGTTCAACAAGTATGTGAAAAACGCGAAAGTATGAGCCTGATGAGGGCGAATCCCAGACCTATCCCAGACCTAACTTGCGTTATCCTCTAAAATATTGATCGAAACCAGGTTTAATTGACTGTTTCAGCGTGGTACCACGTTACTACGTGACACAATCCTGAAACAGCCCAGGATCTAGCCATGAAGTATGAGAAATATGCGAAAGTATCAGCCTGACGAGGGCAAATCCTAGACCTAACCCAAACCTAACATGCGTTATCCTCTAAAATATTGATCCAAACCAGGTTTAATGGACAGCTTCAGTGTGATACCACTTTACTACGTGATTCAAAGCAGAAAAAACCCTCGATCAGGTCAACATGCATGTTAAAACTGCGAAAGTATGACCCTGATGAGGGCAGATCCCGGGCCTAACCTAGACCTAACATGGATTATTCTCTAAAATATTGATCGAAACCAAGTTTAATTGACTGTTTCAGTGTGGTACCACATTACTACGTGATCCAAACCAGTAAAACCCCAGGATCCGTTCAACAAGTATGTGAAGAATGCGAAAGTATGAGTCTGATGAGTGAAAATCCTCGGCCTAACCTAGACCTAACATGCGTTATCCTCAAAAATATTGATCGAAACCAGGTTTAATGGACAGTTTCAGTGTGGTACCACACTACTACGTGATCCAAACCAGAGAAAAACCCAGGATCTGTTCAACCAGTATGTGAAAAACGCGAAAGTATGAGCCTGATGAGGGCAAATCCCAGACCTATCTCAGACCTAACTTGCGTTATCCTCTAAAATATTGATCGAAACCAGGTTTAATAGACTGTTTCAGTGTGGTACCACATTACTACGTGATCCAAACCAGAAAAAAACCCAGGATCTGTTTAACAAGTATGTGAAGTATGCGAAAGTATGAGTCTGATGAGGGCAAATCCCAGGCCTAAACTAGACATAACTTTCGTTATCCTCTAAAATATTGATCGAAACCAGGTTTAATAGACTGTTTCAGTGTGGTACCACATTACTACGTGATCCAAACCAGAAAAAACCCAGGATCCGTTCAACAAGTATGTGAAGAATGCGAAAGTATGAGTCTGACGAGTGAAAATCCCAGACCTAACCTAGACCTAACATGAATTATTCTCTAAAATATTGATCGAAACCAGGTTTAATTGACTGTTTCAGTGTTGTACTTCATTACTACGTGACGCAATCCAGAAAAAACCCCGGATCTAGCCATCAAGTATGAGAAATATGCGAAAGAATGAGCCTGATGGGAGCAAATCCCAGACCTAACCCAGACCTAACATGAATTATTCTCTAAAATATTGATCGAAACCTGGTTTAATCGACTGTTTCAGTGTGGTACCACATTACTACGTGATCCAAACCAGTAAAACCCCAGGATCCGTTCAACAAGTATGTGAAGAATGCGAAAGTATGAGTCTGATGAGTGAAAATCCTCGGCCTAACCTAGACCTAACATGCGTTATCCTCAAAAATATTGATCGAAACCTGGTTTAATGGACAGTTTCAGTGTGGTACCACACTACTACGTGATCCAAACCAGAAAAAAACCCAGGATCTGTTCAACAAGTATGTGAAATACGCGAAAGTATGAGCCTGATGAGGGCAAATCCCAGACCTATCCCAGACCTAACTTGCGTTATCCTCTAAAATATTGATCGAAACCAGGTTTAATTGACTGTATCAGTGTGGTACCACATTACTACGTGATCCAAACCAGAAAAAAACCCAGGATCTGTTCAACAAGTATGTGAAGTATGCGAAAGTATGAGTCTGATGAGGGCAAATCCCAGGCCTAAACTACACATAACTTTCGTTATCCTCTAAAATGTTGATCGAAACCAGGTTTAGTTGACTGTTTTAGTGTGGTACCACTTTACTACGTGATCCAATGCAGAAAAAACCCTCGATCAGGTCAACATGCATGTTAAAACTGCGAAAGTATGAGCCTGATGAGGGCAAATCCCAGACCTATCCCAGACCTAACATGCGTCATCCTCAAAAATATTAATCGAAACCAGGTTTAATCGACTTACTACGCGATCCAAACCAGAAAAAAACCCAGGATCTGTTCAACAAGTATGAGAGATATGCGAAAGAATGAGCCTGATGAGGGCAAATTCTAGACCTATCCCAGACCTAACTTGAGTTATCCTCTAAAATATTGATCGAAACCAGGTTTAATTGACTGTTTTAGTGTGGTACCACTTTACTACGTGATCCAAAGCAGAAAAAACCCTCGATCAGGTCAACATGCATGTTAAAACTGCGAAAGTATGACCATGATGAGGGCAGATCCCGGGCCTAACCTAGACCTAACATGGATTATTCTCTAAAATATTGATCGAAACCAAGTTTAATTGACTGTTTCAGTGTGGTACCACATTACTACGTGATCCAAACCAGTAAAACCCCAGGATCCGTTCAACAAGTATGTGAAGAATGCGAAAGTATGAGTCTGATGAGTGAAAATCCTCGGCCTAACCTAGACCTAACATGCGTTATCCTCAAAAATATTGATCGAAACCAGGTTTAATGGACAGTTTCAGTGTGGTACCACACTACTACGTGATCCAAACCAGAGAAAAACCCAGGATCTGTTCAACCAGTATGTGAAAAACGCGAAAGTATGAGCCTGATGAGGGCAAATCCCAGACCTATCTCAGACCTAACTTGCGTTATCCTCTAAAATATTGATCGAAACCAGGTTTAATAGACTGTTTCAGTGTGGTACCACATTACTACGTGATCCAAACCAGAAAAAAACCCAGGATCTGTTTAACAAGTATGTGAAGTATGCGAAAGTATGAGTCTGATGAGGGCAAATCCCAGGCCTAAACTAGACATAACTTTCGTTATCCTCTAAAATATTGATCGAAACCAGGTTTAATAGACTGTTTCAGTGTGGTACCACATTACTACGTGATCCAAACCAGAAAAAACCCAGGATCCGTTCAACAAGTATGTGAAGAATGCGAAAGTATGAGTCTGACGAGTGAAAATCCCAGACCTAACCTAGACCTAACATGAATTATTCTCTAAAATATTGATCGAAACCAGGTTTAATTGACTGTTTCAGTGTTGTACTTCATTACTACGTGACGCAATCCAGAAAAAACCCCGGATCTAGCCATCAAGTATGAGAAATATGCGAAAGAATGAGCCTGATGGGAGCAAATCCCAGACCTAACCCAGACCTAACATGAATTATTCTCTAAAATATTGATCGAAACCTGGTTTAATCGACTGTTTCAGTGTGGTACCACATTACTATGTGATCCAAACCAGAAAATAGCCCAGGATCTATCCATGAAGTATAAGAAATATGCGAAAGTATGAGCCTGATGAGGGCAAATCCTAGACCTAACCCAGACCTAACATGCGTTATCCTCAAAAATATTTATCAAGACCAGGTTTAACTGAATGTTTCAGTGTGGTACCACATTACTACGTGATCCATACCAAAAAAAACCCAGGATCTGTTCAACAAGTATGTGAAAAATTCGAAAGCATGGGTCTCTTGAGGGCAAATCCCAGGCCTAACCTAGACATAACATGCGTTATCCTCTAAAATATTGATCGAAACCAGGTTTAATGGACAGTTTCAGTGTGCTACCACACTACTACGTGATCCAAACCAGAAAAACAACCAGGATCTGTTCAACAAGTATGTGAAATACGCGAAAGTATGAGCCTGATGAGGGCAAATCCCAGACCTATCCCAGACCTAACTTGCGTTATCCTCTAAAATATTGATCGAAATCAGGTTTAATTGACTGTGTCAGTGTGGTACCACATTACTACGTGATCCAAACCAGAAAAAAACCCAGGATCTGTTTAACAAGTATGTGAAGTATGCGAAAGTATGAGTCTGATGAGGGCAAATCCCAGGCCTAAACTAGACATAACTTTCGTTATCCTCTAAAATGTTGATCGAAACCAGGTTTAGTTGACTGTTTTAGTCTGGTACCACTTTACTACGTGATCCAATGCAGAAGAAACCCTCGATCAGGTCAACATGCATGTTAAAACTGCGAAAGTATGAGACTGATGAGGGCAAATCCCAGACCTATCCCAGACCTAACATGCGTTATCCTCAAAAATATTAATCGAAACCAGGCTTAATCGACTGTTTCAGTGTGGTCCCACATTACTACGTGATCCAAACCAGAAAAAAACCCAGGATCTGTTCAACAAGTATGTAAAGTATGCGAAAGTATGAGTCTGATGAGGGCAAATCCCAGGCCTAAACTAGACATAACATTCGTTATCCTCTAAAATGTTGATCGAAACCAGGTTTAATTGACTGTTTTAGTGTGGTACCACTTTACTACGTGATCCAATGCAGAAAAATCCCTCGATCAGGTCAACATGCATGTTAAAACTGCGAAAGTATGAGCCTGATGAGGGCAAATCCCAGACCTATCCCAGACCTAACATGCGTTATCCTCAAAAATATTAATCGAAACCAGGCTTAATCGACTGTTTCAGTGTGGTCCCACATTACTACGTGATCCAAACCAGAAAAAACCCAGGATCCGTTCAACAGGTATGTGAAGAATGCGAAAGTATGAGTCTGATGAGTGAAAATCCCTGGCCTAACGTAGACCTAACATGCGTTATCCTCTAAAATAATGATCGAAACCTGGTTTAATTGATTGTTTTAGTTGTGGCACCACTTTACTACGTGATCCAAAGAAGAAAAAACCCTCGATCAGGTCAACATGCATGTTAAAACTGCGAAAGTATGACCCTGATGAGGGCAAATCCCAGGCCTAACCTAGACCTAACATGCGTTATCTTCTAAAATATTGAGCGAAACCAGGTTTAATTGACTGTTTCAGTGTGGTACCACATTACTACGTGATCCAATCCAGAAATAGCCCAGGATCTAGCCATGAAGTATGAGAAATATGCGAAAGTATGAGCCTGATGAGGGCAAATCCTAGACCTAACCCAGACCTAACATGCGTTGTCCTCTAAAATATTTATCGAGACCAGGTTTAATCGACTGTTTCAGTGTGGTCCCACATTACTACGTGATCCAAACAAGAAAAAACCCGGGATCCGTTCAACAAGTATGTGAAGAATGCGAAAGTATGAGTCTGATCAGTGAAAATCCCCGGCCTAACCTAGACCTAACATGCGTTATCCTCAAAAATATTGATCGAAACCAGGTTTAATCGACTGTTTCTGTGTGGTACCACACTACTACGTGACCCAAACCGGAAAAAACCCAGGATCTGTTCAACAAGTATGTGAAAAACGGCGAAAGTATGAGCCTGATGAGGGCAAATCCCAGACCTATCCCAGACCTAACTTGCGTTATCCTCTAAAATATTACACGAAACCGGGTTTAATTGACTGTTTCAGCGTGGTACCACATTACTACGTGATACAATACAGAAACAGCCCAGGATCTAGCCATGAAGTATGAGAAATATGCGTAAGTATGAGCCAGATGAGGGCAAATCCTAGACCTAACCCAAACCTAACATGCGTTATCCTCTAAAATATTTATCAAGACCACGTTTAATTGAATGTTCCAGTGTGGTACCACATTACTACGTGAACCAAACCAGAAAAAACCCAGGATCCGTTCAACGAGTATGTGAAGAATGCGAAAGTATGAGTCTGATGAGTGAAAATCCCAGGGTTAACCTAGACCTAACATGCGTTATCCTCTAAAATATTGATCCAAACCAGGTTTAATGGACTGTTTCAGTGTGGTACCACTTTACTACGTGATCAAAAAACAGAAAAAACCCTCGATCACGTCAACATGTATGTTAAAACTGCGAAAGTATGAGCCTGACGAGGGCAAATCCTAGACCTAACCCAGACCTAACTTGCGTTAGCCTCTAAAATATTTATCATGTCCGGGTTTAATTGATTGTTTCAGTGTGGTCCGACATTACTACGTGATCCAAACCAGAAAAAACCCAGGATCCGTTCAACAAGTATGTGAAGAATGCGAAAGTATGAGTCTGCTGAGTGAAAATCCCAGGCCTAACCGAGACCTAACATGCGTTATCCTCAAAAATATTCATCGAAACCTGCTTTAATCGACTGTTTCAGTGTGGTACCACATTACTATGTGATCCAAACCAGAAAATAACCCAGGATCTGTTCAACGAGTATGTGAAGTGTGCGAAAGTATGAGTCTCATGAGGGCAAATCCTAGACCTATCCCAGACCTAACATGCGTCATCCTCTATAATGTTTATCAAGACCAGGTTTAATTGACTGTTTCAGTGTGGTACCACATTGCTACGTGATCCAAACCAGAAAAAACCCAGGATCAGTTCAACAAGTATGTGAAAAACGCGAAAGTATGAGCCTGATGAGGGCAAATCCCAGACCTATCCCAGACCTAACTTGCGTTATCCTCTAAAATATTGATCGAAACCAGGTTTAATTGACTGTTTCAGCGTGGTACCACGTTACTACGTGATACAATCCAGAAATAGCCCAGGATCTAGCCATGAAGTATGAGAAATATGCGAAAGTATGAGCCTGATGAGGGCAAATCCCAGACCTATCCCAGACCTAACTTGCGTTATCCTCTAAAATAATGATCGAAACCAGGTTTAATTGACTGTTTTAGTTGTGGTACCACTTTACTACATGGTCCAAAGCAGAAAAAACCCTCCATCAGGTCAACATGCATGTTAAAACTGTGAAAGTATGACCCTGATGAGGTCAAATCCCAGACCTATCCCAGACCTAACTTCCGTTGTCCTCTAAGATATTGATGGAAACCAGGTTTAATTGACTGTTTCAGTGTTGCACTTCATTACTACGTGATGCAATCCAGAAAAAGCCCAGGATCTAGCCATCAAGTATGAGAAATATGCGAAAGAATGAGCCTGATGAGAGCAAATCCCAGACCTAACCTAGACCTAACATGAATTATTCTCTAAAATATTGATCGAAACCAGGTTTAATTGACTGTTTCAGTGTGGTCCCACATTACTACGTGATCCAAACCAGAGAAAACCCACGATCCGTTCAACAAGTATGTGAAGAATGCGAAAGTATGAGTCTGATGAGTGAAAATCCCAGGGCTAACCTAGGCCTAACATGCGTTATCCTCTAAAATATTGATCCAAACCAGGTTTAATGGACTGTTTCAGTGTGGTACCACTTTACTACGTGATCCAAAGCAGAAAAAACACTCGATCAGGTCAACATGTATGTTAGAACTGCGAAAGTATGACCCTGATGAGGACAAATCCCAGGCCTTACCTAGACCTAACATGCGTTGTCCTCTAAAATATTGATGGAAACCAGGTTTAATTGACTGTTTCAGTGTTGTACTTCATTACTACATGATGCGATCCAGAAAAAGCCCAGGAACTAGCCATCAAGTATGAGAAATATGCGAAAGAATGAGCCTAATGAGAGCAAATCCCAGACCTAACCTAGACATAACATGAATTATTCTCTAAAATTTGATCAAAACCAGGTTTAATTGACTGTTTCAGTATGGTACCACATTACTACGTTATCCAAACCACAAAAAACCCAGAATCTGTTCAACGAGTATGTGAAAAACGCGAAAGTATGAGTCTGATGAGGTCAAATCCCAGACCTATCCCAGACTTATGTTGCGTTATCCTCTAAAATACTGATCGAAACCAGGTTTAATCGACTGTTTCTGTGTGGTACCACATTACTACGTGATCCTAACCAGAAAAAACCCATGATCCGTTCAACAAGTATGTGAAGAATGCGAAAGTATGAGTCTGATGAGTGAAAATCCCAGACCTAACCAAGACCTAACATGCGTTATCCTCAAAAATATTGATCGAAACCTGGTTTAATCGACTGTTTCAGTGTGGTACCACATTACTATGTGATCCAAACCAGAAAATAACCCAGGATCTGTTCAACGAGTATGTGAAGTGTGCGAAAGTATGAGTCTGATGAGGCCAAATCGCAGACCTATCCCAGACCTAACTTGCGTTGTCCTCTTAGATATTGATGGAAACCAGGTTTAATTGACTGTTTCAGTGTTGTACTTCATTACTACGTGATGCAATCCAGAAAAAGCCCAGGATCTAGCCATCATGTATGAGAAATATGCGAAAGAATGAGCCTGATGAGAGCAAATCCCAGACCTAACCTAGACCTAACATGAATTATTCTGTAAAATATTGATCGAAACCAGGTTTAATTGACTGTTTCAGTGTGGTCCCACTTTACTACGTGATCCAAACCAGAAAAAACCCAGGATCTGTTCAAGGAATATGTGAAGTGTGCGAAAGTATGAGTCTGATGAGGTCAAATCCCAGACCTATCCCAGACCTAACTTGCGTTATCCTCTAAAATTTTGATCGAAACCAGGTTTAATCGACTGTTTCAGTGTGGTACGACATTACTACGTGATCCAAACCAGAAAAAACCCAGGATCCGTTCAACAAGTATGTGAAGAATGCGAAAGTATGAGCCCGATGAGTGAAAATCCCAGGCCTAACCTAGACCTAACATGCGTTATCCTCAAAAATATTGATCGAAACCTGGTTTAATCGACTGTTTCAGTGTGGTACCACATTACTATGTGATCCAAACCAGAAAATAACCCAGGATCTGTTCAACGAGTATGTGAAGTGTGCGAAAGTATGAGTCGGATGAGGGCAAATCCCAGACCTAACCTAGACCTAACATGAATTATTCTCTAAAATATTGATCGAAACCAGGTTTAATTGACTGTTTCAGTGTGGACCCACATTACTACGTGATCCAAACCAGAAAAAACCCAGGATCCGTTCAACAAGTATGTGAAGAATGCGAAAGTATGAGTCTGATGAGTGAAAGTCCCAAGGCTAACTTAGACCTAACATGCGTTATCCTCAAAAATATTGATCGAAACCTGGTTTGATCGACTGTTTCAGTGTGGTACCACATTACTATGCGATCCAAACCAGAAAATAACCCAGGATCTGTCAAACGAGTATGTGAAGTGTGCGAAAGTATGAGCCTGATGAGAGCAAATCCCAGACCTATCCCAGACCTAACATGCGTTATCCTCTAAAATATTTATCAAGACCAGGTTTAATTGACTGTTTCAGTGTGGACCCACATTACTACGTGATCCAAACCAGAAAAAACCCAGGATCCGTTCAACAAGTATGTGAAGAATGCGAAAGTATGAGCCTGATGAGTGAAAATCCCAGGCCTAACCTAGACCTAACATGCGTTATCCTCAAAAATATTGATCGAAACCTGGTTTAATCGACTGTTTCAGTGTGGTACCACATTACTATGTGATCCAAACCAGAAAATAACCTAGGATCCGTTCAACAAGTATGTGATGAATGCGAAAGTATGAGCCTGATGAGTGAAAATCCCAGGCCTAACCTAGACCTAACATGCGTTATCCTCAAAAATATTGATCGAAACCTGGTTTAATCGACTGTTTCAGTGTGGTACCACATTACTATGTGATCCAAACCAGAAAATAACCCAGGATCTGTTCAACGAGTATGTGAAGTGTGCGAAAGTATGAGTCGGATGAGGGCAAATCCCAGACCTATCCCAGACCTAACATGCGTTATCCTCTAAAATATTTATCAAGACCAGGTTTAATTGACTGTTTCAGTGTGGACCCACATTACTACGTGATCCAAACCAGAAAAAACCCAGGATCCGTTCAACAAGTATGTGAAGAATGCGAAAGTATGAGTCTGATGAGTGAAAGTCCCAGGGCTAACTTAGACCTAACATGCGTTATCCTCAAAAATATTGATCGAAACCTGGTTTGATCGACTGTTTCAGTGTGGTACCACATTACTATGCGATCCAAACCAGAAAATAACCCAGGATCTGTCAAACGAGTATGTGAAGTGTGCGAAAGTATGAGCCTGATGAGAGCAAATCCCAGACCTAACCTAGACCTAACATGAATTATTCTCTAAAATATTGATCGAAACCAGGTTTAATTGACTGTTTCAGTGTGGTACCACATTAGTACGTGATCCAAACCAGAAAAAGCCCAGGATCAGTTCAACAAGTATGTGAAAAACGCGAAAGTATGAGCCTGATGAGGGCGAATCCCAGACCTATGCCAGACCTAACTTGCGTTATCCTCTAAAATATTGATAGAAACCAGGTTTAATTGACTGTTTCAGCGTGGTACCACACTACTACGTGACGCAATCCAGAAAAAACCCAGGATCTGTTCAACAAGTATGTGAAAAACGCGAAAGTATGAGCCTGATGAGGGCAAATCCCAGACCTATCCAAGAACTTTCTTGCGTTATCCTCTAAAATATTGATGGAAACCAGGTTTAATTGACTGTTTCAGTGTTGTACTTCATTACTACGTGATACAATCCTGAAATAGCCCAGGATCTAGCCATGAAGTATGTGAAATACGCGAAAGTATGAGCCTGATGAGGGCAAATCCCAGACCTATCCCAGACCTAACTTGCGTTGTCCTCTAAGATATTGATGGAAACCAGGTTTAATTGACTGTTTCAGTGTGGTCCCACATTACTACGGGATCCAAACCAGAAAAAACCCAGGATCCGTTCAACAAGTATGAGAAGAATGCGAAAGTATGAGTCTGATGAGTGAAAATACCAGGACTAACCTAGACCTAGCATGCGTTATCCTCAAAAATATTGATCGAAACCTGGTTTAATCGACTGTTTCAGTGTGGTACCACATTACTATGTTATCCAAACCAGAAAATAACCCAGGATCTGTTCAACGAGTATGTGAAAAACGCGAAAGTATGAGCCTGGTGTGGGCAAATCCCAGACCTATCCCAGCCCTAACTTGCGTTGTCCTCTTAGATATTGATGGAAACCAGGTTTAATTGACTGTTTCAGTGTTGTACTTCATTACTACGTGATGCAATCCAGAAAAAGCCCAGGATCTAGCCATCATGTATGAGAAATATGCGAAAGAATGAGCCTGATGAGAGCAAATCCCAGACCTAACCTAGACCTAACATGAATTATTCTGTAAAATATTGATCGAAACCAGGTTTAATTGACTGTTTCAGTGTGGTCCCACTTTACTACGTGATCCAAACCAGAAAAAACCCAGGATCTGTTCAAGGAATATGTGAAGTGTGCGAAAGTATGAGTCTGATGAGGTCAAATCCCAGACCTATCCCAGACCTAACTTGCGTTATCCTCTAAAATTTTGATCGAAACCAGGTTTAATCGACTGTTTCAGTGTGGTACGACATTACTACGTGATCCAAACCAGAAAAAACCCAGGATCCGTTCAACAAGTATGTGAAGAATGCGAAAGTATGAGCCCGATGAGTGAAAATCCCAGGCCTAACCTAGACCTAACATGCGTTATCCTCAAAAATATTGATCGAAACCTGGTTTAATCGACTGTTTCAGTGTGGTACCACATTACTATGTGATCCAAACCAGAAAATAACCCAGGATCTGTTCAACGAGTATGTGAAGTGTGCGAAAGTATGAGTCGGATGAGGGCAAATCCCAGACCTAACCTAGACCTAACATGAATTATTCTCTAAAATATTGATCGAAACCAGGTTTAATTGACTGTTTCAGTGTGGACCCACATTACTACGTGATCCAAACCAGAAAAAACCCAGGATCCGTTCAACAAGTATGTGAAGAATGCGAAAGTATGAGTCTGATGAGTGAAAGTCCCAAGGCTAACTTAGACCTAACATGCGTTATCCTCAAAAATATTGATCGAAACCTGGTTTGATCGACTGTTTCAGTGTGGTACCACATTACTATGCGATCCAAACCAGAAAATAACCCAGGATCTGTCAAACGAGTATGTGAAGTGTGCGAAAGTATGAGCCTGATGAGAGCAAATCCCAGACCTATCCCAGACCTAACATGCGTTATCCTCTAAAATATTTATCAAGACCAGGTTTAATTGACTGTTTCAGTGTGGACCCACATTACTACGTGATCCAAACCAGAAAAAACCCAGGATCCGTTCAACAAGTATGTGAAGAATGCGAAAGTATGAGCCTGATGAGTGAAAATCCCAGGCCTAACCTAGACCTAACATGCGTTATCCTCAAAAATATTGATCGAAACCTGGTTTAATCGACTGTTTCAGTGTGGTACCACATTACTATGTGATCCAAACCAGAAAATAACCTAGGATCCGTTCAACAAGTATGTGATGAATGCGAAAGTATGAGCCTGATGAGTGAAAATCCCAGGCCTAACCTAGACCTAACATGCGTTATCCTCAAAAATATTGATCGAAACCTGGTTTAATCGACTGTTTCAGTGTGGTACCACATTACTGTGTGATCCAAACCAGAAAATAACCCAGGATCTGTTCAACGAGTATGTGAAGTGTGCGAAAGTATGAGTCGGATGAGGGCAAATCCCAGACCTATCCCAGACCTAACATGCGTTATCCTCTAAAATATTTATCAAGACCAGGTTTAATTGACTGTTTCAGTGTGGACCCACATTACTACGTGATCCAAACCAGAAAAAACCCAGGATCCGTTCAACAAGTATGTGAAGAATGCGAAAGTATGAGTCTGATGAGTGAAAGTCCCAGGGCTAACTTAGACCTAACATGCGTTATCCTCAAAAATATTGATCGAAACCTGGTTTGATCGACTGTTTCAGTGTGGTACCACATTACTATGCGATCCAAACCAGAAAATAACCCAGGATCTGTCAAACGAGTATGTGAAGTGTGCGAAAGTATGAGCCTGATGAGAGAAAATCCCAGACCTAACCTAGACCTAACATGAATTATTCTCTAAAATATTGATCGAAACCAGGTTTAATTGACTGTTTCAGTGTGGTACCACATTAGTACGTGATCCAAACCAGAAAAAGCCCAGGATCAGTTCAACAAGTATGTGAAAAACGCGAAAGTATGAGCCTGATGAGGGCGAATCCCAGACCTATCCAAGAACTTTCTTGCGTTATCCTCTAAAATATTGATGGAAACCAGGTTTAATTGACTGTTTCAGTGTTGTACTTCATTACTACGTGTTACAATCCTGAAATAGCCCAGGATCTAGCCATGAAGTATGTGAAATACGCGAAAGTATGAGCCTGATGAGGGCAAATCCCAGACCTATCCCAGACCTAACTTGCGTTGTCCTCTAAGATATTGATGGAAACCAGGTTTAATTGACTGTTTCAGTGTGGTCCCACATTACTACGGGATCCAAACCAGAAAAAACCCAGGATCCGTTCAACAAGTATGAGAAGAATGCGAAAGTATGAGTCTGATGAGTGAAAATACCAGGACTAACCTAGACCTAGCATGCGTTATCCTCAAAAATATTGATCGAAACCTGGTTTAATCGACTGTTTCAGTGTGGTACCACATTACTATGTTATCCAAACCAGAAAATAACCCAGGATCTGTTCAACGAGTATGTGAAAAACGCGAAAGTATGAGCCTGGTGTGGGCAAATCCCAGACCTATCCCAGACCTAACTTGCGTTGTCCTCTAAGATATTGACGGAAACCAGGTTTAATTGACTGTTTCAGTGTTGTACTTCATTACTACGTGATGCAATCCAGAAAAAGCCCAGGATCTAGCCATCAAGTATGAGAAATATGCTAAAGAATGAGCCTGATGAGAGCAAATCCCAGACCTAACCTAGACCTAACATGAATTATTCTCTGAAATATTGATCGAAACCAGGTTTAATTGACTGTTTCAGTGTTGTACTTCATTACTACGTGATGCAATCCAGAAAAAGCGCAGGATCTAGCCATGAAGTATGAGAAATATGCGAAAGAATGAGCCTGATGAGAGCAAATCCCAGACCTAACCTAGACATAACATGAATTATTCTCTAAAATATTGATCAAAACCAGGTTTAATTGACTGTTTCAGTGTGGTACCACATTACTACGTGATCCAATCCAGAAATAGCCCAGGATCCAGCCATGAAGTATGAGAAATATGCGAAAGTATGAGACTGATGAGGGCAAATCCTAGACCTAACCCAGACCTAACATGCGTTATCCTCTAAAATATTGATCGCAACCAGGTTTAATGGACTGTTTCAGTGTGGTACCACACTACTACGTGATCCAAAGCAGAAAAAAACCCAGGATCTGTTCAACAAGTATGGGAAAAACGCGAAAGTATGAGTCTGATGAGGTCAAATCCCAGACCTATCCCAGACTTAACTTGCGTTATCCTCTAAAATATTGATCGAAACCAGGTTTAATCGACTGTTTCAGCGTGGTACCACATTACTATGTGATACAATCCAGAAACAGCCCAGGATCTAGCCATGAAGTATGAGAAATATGCGAAAGTATGAGCCTGATGAGGGCAAATCCTAGACCTAACCCAGACCTAACATGCGTTATCCTCTAAAATATTTATCAAGACCAGGTTTAATTGAATGTTTCAGTGTGGTACCACATTACTACGTGATCCAATCCAGAAAAAGCTCTGGATCTAGCCATCAAGTATGAGTAATATGCGAAAGAATGAGCCTGATGACGGCAAATCCTAGACCTAACCCAGACCTAACATGCGTTATCCTCTAAAATATTTATCAAGACCAGGTTTAATTGATTGTTTCATTGTGGTTCCACATTACTACGTTATCCAAACCAGAAAAAACCCAGGATCTGTTCAACGAGTATGTGAAAAACGCGAAAGTATGAGTCTGATGAGGTCAAATCCCAGACCTATCCCAGACTTATGTTGCGTTATCCTCTAATATACTGATCGGAACCAGGTTTAATCGACTGTTTCTGTGTGGTACCACATTAATACGAGATGTAAACCAGAAAAAATCCAGGATCCGTTCAACAAGTATGTGAAGAATGCGAAAGTATGAGTCTGATGATTGAAAATCCCCGACCTAACCTAGACCTAACATGCGTTATCCTCTAAAATATTGATCGAAACCAGGTTTAATGGACTGTTTCAGTGTGGTACCTCATTACTATGTGATCCAAACCAGAAAATAACCCAGGATCTGTTCAACGAGTATGTGAAGTGTGCGAAAGTATGAGTCTGATGAGGGCAAATCCCAGACCTATCCCAGACCTAACATGCGTTATCCTCTAAAATATTTATCAAGACCAGGTTTAATTGATCGTTTCAGTGTGGTCCCACACTACTACGTGATCCAAACCAGAAAAAACCCAGGATCTGTTCAACGAGTATGTGAAGTGTGCGAAAGTATGAGCCTGATGAGGGCAAATCCCAGACCTACCCCAGACCTAACTTGCGTTGTCCTCTTAGATATTGATGGAAACCAGGTTTAATTGACTGTTTCAGTGTTGTACTTCATTACTACGTGATGCAATCCAGAAAGAGCCCAGGATCTAGCCATCAAGTATGAGAAATATGCGAAAGAATGAGCCTGATGAGAGCAAATCCCAGACCTAAGCTAGACCTAACATGAATTATTCTCTAAAATATTGATCGAAACCAGGTTTAATTGACTGTTTCAGTGTGGTGCCACATTACTACGTGATCCAAACCAGAAAAAACCCAGGATCCGTTCAACAAGTATGTGAAGAATGCGAAAGTATGAGTCTGATGAGTGAAAATCCCAGACCTAACCTAGACCTAACTTGCGTTGTCCTCTAAGATATTGATGGAAACCAGGTTTAATTGACTGTTTCAGTGTTGTACTTCATTACTACGTGATGCAATCCAGAAAAAGCCCAGGATCTAGCCATCAAGTATGAGAAATATGCGAAAGAATGAGCCTGATGAGAGCAAATCTCAGACCTAAGCTAGACCTAACATGAATTATTCTCTAAAATATTGATCGAAACCAGGTTTAATTGACTGTTTCAGTGTGGTCCCACATTACTACGTGATCCAAACCAGAAAAAACCCAGGATCCGTTCAACAAGTATGTGAAGAATGCGAAAGTATGAGTCTGATGAGTGAAAATCCCAGACCTAACCTAGACCTAACTTGCGTTGTCCTCTAAGATATTGATGGAAACCAGGTTTAATTGACTGTTTCAGTGTTGTACTTCATTACTACGTGATGCAATCCAGAAAAAGCCCAGGATCTAGCCATCAAGTATGAGAAATATGCGAAAGAATGGGCCTGATGAGAGCAAATCCCAGACCTAAGCTAGACCTAACATGAATTATTCTCTAAAATATTGATCGAAACCAGGTTTAATTGACTGTTTCAGTGTGGTCCCACATTACTACGTGATCCAAACCAGAAAAAACCCAGGATCCGTTCAACAAGTATGTGATGAATGCGAAAGTATGAGCCTGATGAGTGAAAATCCCAGGCCTAACCTAGACCTAACATGCGTTATCCTCAAAAATATTGATCGAAACCTGGTTTAATCGACAGTTTCATTGTGGTACCACATTACTACGTGATCCAAACCAGAAAAAAACCCAGGGTCTGTTCAACGAGTATGTGAAGTGAGCAAAAGTATGCGTCTGATGAGGGCAAATCCCAGACCTATCCCAGACTTAACTTGCGTTATCCTCTAAAATATTGATCGAAACCAGGTTTAATCGACTGTTTCAGTGTGGTACCACATTACTATGTGATCCAAACCAGAAAAAAACCCAGGATCTGTTCAACAAGTATGTAAAGTATGCGAAAGTATGAGTCTGATGAGTGAAAATCCTCGGCCTAACCTAGACCTAACATGCGTTATCCTCAAAAATATTGATCGAAACCAGGTTTAATGGACAGTTTCAGTGTGCTACCACACTACTCCGTGATCCAAACCAGAAAAAAACCCAGGATCTGTTCAACAAGTATGTGAAGAATGCGAAAGTATGAGTCTGATGAGTGAAAATCCTCGGCCTAACCTAGACCTAACATGCGTTATCCTCAAAAATATTGATCGAAACCAGGTTTAATGGACAGTTTCAGTGTGCTACCACACTACTACGTGATCCAAACCAGAAAAAAACCCAGGATCTGTTCAACAAGTATGTGAAATACGCGAAAGTATGAGCCTGATGAGGGCAAATCCCAGACCTATCCCAGACCTAACTTGCGTTATCCTCTAAAATACTGATCGAAACCAGCTTTAATTGACTGTTTCAGTGTGGTACCACATTACTACGTGATCCAAACCAGAAAAAAACCCAGGATCTGTTTAACAAGTATGTGAAGTATGCGAAAGTATGAGTCTGATGAGGGCAAATCCCAGGCCTAAACTAGACATAACTTTCGTTATCCTCTAAAATGTTGATCGAAACCAGGTTTAGTTGACTGTTTTAGTGTGGTACCACTTTACTACGTGATCCAATGCAGAAAAAACCCTCGATCAGGTCAACATGCATGTTAAAACTGCGAAAGTATGAGCCTCATGAGGGCAAATCCCAGACCTATCCCAGACCTAACATGCGTTATCCTCAAAAATATTAATCGGAACCAGGTTTAATCGACTGTTTCAGTGTGGTCCCACATTACTACGTGATCCAAACCAGAAAAAACCCAGGATCCGTTCAACAAGTATGTGAAGAATGCGATAGTATGAGTCTGACGAGTGAAAATCCCAGACCTAACCTAGACCTAACATGAATTATTCTCTAAAATATTGATCGAAGCCAGGTTTAATTGACTGTTTCAGTGTTGTACTTCATTACTACGTGACGCAATCCAGAAAAAACCCCGGATCTAGCCATCAAGTATGAGAAATATGCGAAAGAATGAGCCTGATGGGAGCAAATCCCAGACCTAACCCAGACCTAACATGAATTATTCTCTAAAATATTGATCGAAACCAGGGTTAATTGACTGTTTCAGTGTGGTACCACATTACTACGTGATCCAATCCAGTAATAGCCCAGGATCCAGCCATGAAGTATGAGAAATATGCGAAAGTATGAGCCTGATGAGGGCAAATCCTAGACCTAACCCAGACCTAACATGCGTTATCCTCTAAAATATTTATCAAGACCAGGTTTAATTGATTGTTTCAGTGTGGTACCACATTACTACGTGATCCACACCAGAAAAAACCCAAGATCCGTTCAACAAGTATGTGAAATACGCGAAAGTATGAGCCTGATGAGGGCAAATCCCAGACCTATCCCAGACCTAACTAGCGTTATCCTCTAAAATATTGATCGAAACCAGGTTTAATTGACTGTTTTAGTGTGGTACCACATTACTACGTGATCCATACCAAAAATAACCCAGGATCTGTTCAACAAGTATGTGAAAAATGCGAAAGCATGGGTCTGTTGAGGGCAAATCCCAGGCCTAACCTAGACATAACTTTCGTTATCCACTAAAATATTGACCGAAACCAGGTTCAGTGGGCTGTTCCAGTGTGGTACCACATTACTGCGCGATCCAAACCAGAAAAAACCCAGGATCTGTTCAACAAGTATGTGAAAAATGCGAAAGTATGACCCTGATGTGGCAAATCCCAGACCTAACACAGACCTAACTTGCATTGTCCTCTAAAATATTGATCGAAACCAGGTTTAATTGACTGTTCCAGTGTGGTACCACATTACTACGTGATCCAATCCAGAAATAGCCCAGGATCTAGCCATGAAGTATGAGAAATATGCGAAAATATGAGCCTGATGAGGGCAAATCCTAGACCTATCCCAGACCTAACTTGCGTTATCCTCTAAAATATTGATCGAAACCAGGCTTAATTGACTGTTTCAGTGTGGTACCACATTACTACGTGATCCAAACCAGTAAAACCCCAGGATCCGTTCAACAAGTATGTGAAGAATGCGAAAGTATGAGTCTGATGAGTGAAAATCCTCGGCCTAACCTAGACCTAACATGCGTTATCCTCAAAAATATTGATCGAAACCAGGTTTAATGGACAGTTTCAGTGTGCTACCACACTACTACGTGATCCAAACCAGAAAAAAACCCAGGATCTGTTCAACAAGTATGTGAAATACGCGAAAGTATGAGCCTGATGAGGGCAAATCCCAGACCTATCCCAGACCTAACTTGCGTTATCCTCTAAAATATTGATCGAAACCAGCTTTAATTGACTGTTTCAGTGTGGTACCACATTACTACGTGATCCAAACCAGAAAAAAACCCAGGATCTGTTTAACAAGTATGTGAAGTATGCGAAAGTATGAGTCTGATGAGGGCAAATCCCAGGCCTAAACTAGACATAACTTTCGTTATCCTCTAAAATGTTGATCGAAACCAGGTTTAGTTGACTGTTTTAGTGTGGTACCACTTTACTACGTGATCCAATGCAGAAAAAACCCTCGATCAGGTCAACATGCATGTTAAAACTGCGAAAGTATGAGTCTGATGAGGGCAAATCCCAGACCTATCCCAGACCTAACATGCGTTATCCTCAAAAATATTAATCGGAACCAGGTTTAATCGACTGTTTCAGTGTGGTCCCACATTACTACGTGATCCAAACCAGAAAAAACCCAGGATCCGTTCAACAAGTATGTGAAGAATGCGAAAGTATGAGTCTGACGAGTGAAAATCCCAGACCTAACCTAGACCTAACATGAATTATTCTCTAAAATATTGATCGAAGCCAGGTTTAATTGACTGTTTCAGTGTTGTACTTCATTACTACGTGACGCAATCCAGAAAAAACCCCGGATCTAGCCATCAAGTATGAGAAATATGCGAAAGAATGAGCCTGATGGGAGCAAATCCCAGACCTAACCCAGACCTAACATGAATTATTCTCTAAAATATTGATCGAAACCAGGTTTAATTGACTGTTTCAGTGTGGCACCACATTACTACGTGATCCAATCCAGTAATAGCCCAGGATCCAGCCATGAAGTATGAGAAATATGCGAAAGTATGAGCCTGATGAGGGCAAATCCTAGACCTAACCCAGACCTAACATGCGTTATCCTCTAAAATATTTATCAAGACCAGGTTTAATTGATTGTTTCAGTGTGGTACCACATTACTACGTGATCCACACCAGAAAAAACCCAAGATCCGTTCAACAAGTATGTGAAATACGCGAAAGTATGAGCCTGATGAGGGCAAATCCCAGACCTATCCCAGACCTAACTTGCGTTATCCTCTAAAATATTGATCGAAACCAGGTTTAATTGACTGTTTTAGTGTGGTACCACATTACTACGTGATCCATACCAAAAATAACCCAGGATCTGTTCAACAAGTATGTGAAAAATGCGAAAGCATGGGTCTGTTGAGGGCAAATCCCAGGCCTAACCTAGACATAACATGAATTATTCTCTAAAATATTGATCGAAACCAGGTTTAATTGACTGTTTCAGTGTGGTACCACATTACTACGTGATACAATCCAGAAACAGCCCGGGATCTAGCCATGAAGTATGAGAAAAAATGCGAAAGTATGAGCCTGATGAGGGCAAATCCCAGACCTATCCCAGACCTAACATGCGTTATCCTCAAAAATATTAATCGAAACCAGGCTTAATCGACTGTTTCAGTGTGGTCCCACATTACTACGTGATCCAAACCAGAAAAAACCCAGGATCCGTTCAACAAGTATGTTAAGAATGCGAAAGTATGAGTCTGATGAGTGAAAATCCCTGGCCTAACCTAGACCTAACATGCGTTATCCTCAAAAATATTGATCGAAACCTGGTTTAATCGACTGTTTCAGTGTGGTACCACATTACTACGTGACTCAAACCAGAAAAAACCCAGGATCTGTTCAACAAGTATGTGAAAAACGCGAAAGTATGAGCCTGATGAGGGCGAATCCCAGAGCTATCCCAGACTTAACTTGCGTTATCCTCTAAAATATTGATCGAAACGAGGTTTAATTGTCTGTTTCAGCGTGGTACCACATTACTACGTGATACAATCCAGAAACAGCCCGGGATCTAGCCATGAAGTATGAGAAAAAATGCGAAAGTATGAGCCTGATGAGGGCAAATCCTAGACCTAACCCAAACCTAACATGCGTTATCCTCTAAAATAATGATCGAAACCAGGTTTAATTGATTGTTTTAGTTGTGGCACCACTTTACTACGTGATCCAAAGCATTAAGAACCCTCGATCAGGTCAACATGTATGTTAAAACTGCGAAAGTATGACCCTGATGAGGGCAAATCCCAGGCCTTACCTAGACCTAACATGCGTTGTCCTCTAAAATATTGATGGAAACCAGGTTTAATTGAGTGTTTCAGTGTTGTACTTCATTACTACGTGATGCAATCCAGAAAAAGCCCAGGATCTACCCATCAAGTATGAGAAATATGCGAAAGAATGAACCTGATGAGAGCAAATCCCAGACCTAACCTAGACATAACATGAATTATTCTCTAAAATATTGATCAAAACCAGGTTTAATTGACTGTTTCAGTGTGGTACCACATTACTACGTGACCCAAACCGGAAAAAACCCAGGATCTGTTCAACAAGTATGTGAAAAACGGCGAAAGTATGAGCCTGATGCGGGCAAATCCCAGACCTATCCCAGACCTAACTTGCGTTATCTATCTAAAATATTGAACGAAACCGGGTTTAATTGACTGTTTCAGCGTGGCACCACATTACTACGTGATACAATACAGAAACAGCCCAGGATCTAGCCATGAAGTATGAGAAATATGCGTAAGTATGAGCCAGATGAGGGCAAATCCTAGACCTAACCCAATCCTAACATGCGTTATCCTCTAAAATATTTATCAAGACCAGGTTTAATTGAATGTTCCAGTGTGGTACCACATTACTACGTGAACCAAACCAGAAAAAACCCAGGATCCGTTCAACAAGTATGTGAAGAATGCGAAAGTATGAGTCTGATGAGTGAAAATCCCAGGGTTAACCAAGACCTAACATGCGTTATCCTCTAAAATATTGATCCAAACCAGGTTTAATGGACTGTTTCAGTGTGGTACCACTTTACTACGTGATCAAAAAACAGAAAAAACCCTCGATCACGTCAACATGTATGTTAAAACTGCGAAAGTATGAGCCTGACGAGGGCAAATCCTAGACCTAACCCAGACCTAACTTGCGTTAGCCTCTAAAATATTTATCATGTCCGGGTTTAATTGATTGTTTCAGTGTGGTCCGACATTACTACGTGATCCAAACCAGAAAAAACCCAGGATCCGTTCAACAAGTATGTGAAGAATGCGAAAGTATGAGTCTGCTGAGTGAAAATCCCAGGCCTAACCGAGACCTAACATGCGTTATCCTCAAAAATATTGATCGAAACCTGGTTTAACACGACTGTTTCAGTGTGGTACCACATTACTATGTGATCCAAACCAGAAAATAACCCAGGATCTGTTCAACGAGTATGTGAAGTGTGCGAAAGTATGAGTCTCATGAGGGCAAATCCTAGACCTATCCCAGACCTAACATGCGTCATCCTCTATAATGTTTATCAAGACCAGGTTTAATTGACTGTTTCAGTGTGGTACCACATTGCTACGTGATCCAAACCAGAAAAAACCCAGGATCAGTTCAACAAGTATGTGAAAAACGCGAAAGTATGAGCCTGATGAGGGCAAATCCGAGACCTATCCCAGACCTAACTTGCGTTATCCTCTAAAATATTGATCGAAACCAGGTTTAATTGACTGTTTTAGTTGTGGTACCACTTTACTACATGGTCCAAAGCAGAAAAAACCCTCGATCAGGTCAACATGCATGTTAAAACTGTGAAAGTATGACCCTGATGAGGTCAAATCCCAGACCTATCCCAGACCTAACTTGCGTTGTCCTCTAAGATATTGATGGAAACCAGGTTTAATTGACTGTTTCAGTGTTGCACTTCATTACTACGTGATGCAATCCAGAAAAAGCCCAGGATCTAGCCATCAAGTATGAGAAATATGCGAAAGAATGAGCCTGATGAGAGCAAATCCCAGACCTAACCTAGACCTAACATGAATTATTCTCTAAAACATTGATCGAAACCAGGTTTAATTGACTGTTTCAGTGTGGTCCCACATTACTCCGTGATCCAAACCAGAGAAAACCCACGATCCGTTCAACAAGTATGTGAAGAATGCGAAAGTATGAGTCTGATGAGTGAAAATCCCAGTGCTAACCTAGGCCTAACAAGCGTTATCCTCTAAAATATTGATCCAAACCAGGTTTAATGGACTGTTTCAGTGTGGTACCACTTTACTACGTGATCCATAGCAGAAAAAACACTCGATCAGGTCAACATGTATGTTAGAACTGCGAAAGTATGACCCTGATGAGGGCAAATCCCAGGCCTTACCTAGACCCAACATGCGTTGTCCTCTAAAATATTGATGGAAACCAGGTTTAATTGACTGTTTCAATGTTGTACTTCATTACTACGTGATGCAATCCAGAAAAAGGCCAGGATCTAGCCATGAAGTATGAGAAATATGCGAAAGAATGCACTAATGAGAGCAAATCCCAGACCTAACCTAGACATAACATGAATTATTCTCTAAAATTTGATCAAAACCAGGTTTAATTGACTGTTTCAGTATGGTACCACATTACTACGTGATCCAATCCAGAAATAGCCCAGGATCTAGCCATGAAGTATGAGAAATATGCGAAGGTATGAGCCTGACGAGGGCAAATCCTAGACCTAACCCAGACATAACATGCGTTATCCTCTAAAATATTTATCATGACCAGGTTTAATTGATTGTTTCAGTGTGGTCCCACATTACTACGTGATCCAAACAAGAAAAAACCCAGGATCCGTTCAACAAGTATGTGAAGAATGCGAAAGTATGAGTCTGATGAGGGCTAACCCCAGACCTATCCCAGACCTAACTTGCGTTATCCTCTAAAATAATGATCGAAACCAGGTTTAATTGACTGTTTTAGTTGTGGCACCACTTTACTACGTGATCCAAAGCAGAAAAAACCCTGGATCAGGTCAACATGCATGTTAAAACTGCGAAAGTATGACCCTGATGAGGGCAAATCCCAGGCCTAACCCAGACCTAACATGCGTTGTCCTCTAAGATATTGATGGAAACCAGGTTTAATTGACTGTTTCAATGTTGTACTTCATTACTACGTGATGCAATCCAGAAAAAGGCCAGGATCTAGCCATGAAGTATGAGAAATATGCGAAAGTATGAGCCTGATGAGGGCAAATCCTAGACCTAACCCAGACCTAACATGCGTTATCCTCTAAAATATTTATCAAGACCAGGTTTAATTGAATGTTTCAGTGTGGTACCACATTACTACGTGATGCAATCCAGAAAAAGCCCACGATCTAGCCATCAAGTTTGAGAAATATGCGAAAGAATGAGCCTGATGAGGGCAAATCCTAGACCTAACCCAGACCTAACATGCGTTATCCTCTAAAATATTTATCAAGACCAGGTTTAATTGATTGTTTCATTGTGGTTCCACATTACTACGTTATCCAAACCAGAAAAAACCCAGGATCTGTTCAACGAGTATGTGAAAAACGCGAAAGTATGAGTCTGATGAGGTCAAATCCCAGACCTATCCCAGACTTATGTTGCGTTATCCTCTAAAATACTGATCGAAACCAGGTTTAATCGACTGTTTCTGTGTGGTACCACATTAATACGAGATCCAAACCAGAAAAAACCCAGGATCCGTTCAACAAGTATGTGAAGAATGCGAAAGTATGAGTCTGATGAGTGAAAATCCCCGACCTAACCTAGACCTAACATGCGTTATCCTCTAAAATATTGATCCAAACCAGGTTTAATGGACTGTTTCATTGTGGTCCCACATTACTACGTGATCCTAACCAGAAAAAACCCATGATCCGTTCAACAAGTATGTGAAGAATGCGAAAGCATGAGTCTGATGAGTGAAAATCCCAGACCTAACCAAGACCTAACATGCGTTATCCTCAAAAATATTGATCGAAACCTGGTTTAATCGACTGTTTCAGTGTGGTACCACATTACTATGTGATCCAAACCAGAAAATAACCCAGGATCTGTTCAACGAGTATGTGAAGTTTGCGAAAGTATGAGTCTGATGAGGGCAAATCCCAGACCTATCCCAGACCTAACATGCGTTATCCTCTAAAATATTTATCAAGACCAGGTTTAATTGATCGTTTCAGTGTGGTCCCACACTACTACGTGATCCAAACCAGAAAAAACCCAGGATCTGTTCAACGAGTATGTGAAGTGTGCGAAAGTATGAGCCTGATGAGGGCAAATCCCAGACCTACCCCAGACCTAACTTGCGTTGTCCTCTTAGATATTGATGGAAACCAGGTTTAATTGACTGTTTCAGTGTTGTACTTCATTACTACGTGATGCAATCCAGAAAGAGCCCAGGATCTAGCCATCATGTATGAGAAATATGCGAAAGAATGAGCCTGATGAGAGCAAATCCCAGACCTAACCTAGACCTAACATGAATGATTCTCTAAAATATTGATCGAAACCAGGTTTAATTGACTGTTTCAGTGTGGTCCCACATTACTACGTGATCCAAACCAGAAAAAACCCAGGATCTGTTCAAGGAATATGTGAAGTGTGCGAAAGTATGAGTCTGATGAGGTCAAATCCCAGACCTATCCCAGACCTAACTTGCGTTATCCTCTAAAATTTTGATCGAAACCAGGTTTAATCGACTGTTTCAGTGTGGTACCACATTACTACGTGATCCAAACCAGAAAAACCCAGGATCCGTTCAACAAGCATGTGAAGAATGCGAAAGTATGAGTCTGATGAGTGAAAATCCCAGACCTAACCTAGACCTAACTTGCGTTGTCCTCTAAGATATTGATGGAAACCAGGTTTAATTGACTGTTTCAGTGTTGTACTTCATTACTACGTGATGCAATCCAGAAAAAGCCCAGGATCTAGCCATCAAGTATGAGAAATATGCGAAGGAATGAGCCTGATGAGAGCAAATCCCAGACCTAACCTAGACCTAACATGAATTATTCTCTAAAATATTGATCGAAACCAGGTTTAATTGACTGTTTCAGTGTGGTCCCACATTACTACGTGATCCAAACCAGAAAAAACCCAGGATCCGTTCAACAAGTATGTGATGAATGCGAAAGTATGAGCCTGATGAGTGAAAATCCCAGGCCTAACCTAGACCTAACATGCGTTATCCTCAAAAATATTGATCGAAACCTGGTTTAATCGACTGTTTCAGTGTGGTACCACATTACTACGTGATCCAAACCAGAAAAAACCCAGGATCTGTTCAACGAGTATGTGAAGTGTGCGAAAGTATGAGTCTGATGAGGGCAAATCCCAGACCTATCCCAGACCTAACATGCGTTATCCTCTAAAATATTTATCAAGACCAGGTTTAATTGATTGTTTCAGTGTGGACCCACATTACTACGTGATCCAAACCAGAAAAAACCCAGGATCCGTTCAACAAGTATGTGAAGAATGCGAAAGTATGAGTCTGATCCCCTCAGGGGCTGCCAGCCTTTCAGCTGCAGTACGGGCTTAACGAACCCGGGGTACCCGAGTCATACACACACCGTAAGCCTCCTGTTGGTCGTCACAACGACCCATTCACAATTCCCTATTGGTTTTGTGAATGGTACGTGACGGCAGGAGGAACGGGGGTCTTGGCTTAACCGCCTGGGCCACGAGTATGGCGACTCTATAAAATCGCCCTCCAATCCTAAGCTATGGTGCGCGGCGATGGGATGCATGGTTGGGGGAGAAGGCCCAATCCCAAGCGACCACCTCCGGGGAACCTGCCGAACCCCCGGAGTATATAGGCTTACCCGGGTAAGGCGGCTCTGCCCGGGCGGACCTTTTCTTCCGACCTGCTCGTGGGAATATTATGGAGTTCTATATTAAAACGGGGATGGGACGGGGTAAGTCAGAGGGGGAGGACAAAGACGGTGTTGGGACTGGAGTGACGGCGCTCGCGCCGCCTCCAGCGCCTGGCCCGGCTTCGTGGAAGGTGGAAGAGGACGACGAGACTGCGTCAGTCTCGTCCTTCTCCTCCACCAGGAGCCTCATAGGCTCTAAGAGGAAGAGGGCGGGGCAGGCCGTCGTCGAGGTGGGCGGGGCGATGAGCCCGTCGGTGAGGCTGAGTTGCCTCAGGGACGAGGTGACCGAGGAGATATCGGAGAGGATCTCCTCGTCCCTGAGGCGGGTGGAGAAAGTCGCCGCTGCCTGCGCCATTAAGGGGCAGAAAAGCGGTGGCGCGGAGGCCCTGAAGGCCGCGGCGGAGGAAATGAGGGAGGCGGCGCGGGAGCTCAGAGGGCGGAACGCCCGTCTGCAGCTCCTGTTGGAGGAGGAGCGACAGGGGAGGAGGAGGGCAGAGGCGCTGTGGAACAGCGCGGCCCTCCCTCCCATCCTCCCTCCTCCTCCACCGCCGCGTCCCTCGGCGGAGGTAAATAAGCGGAGTGCGGCGGCAGTGGTGCGGGGCACCGCGGGCCTCTCCACCCGCACTCCGCCCGTGAAGAAGTCCCCGTCCTCCTCAGAAGACGATCTTCTGAGGAGGATTGGGGACATGATTGATGGCAAGCTGGCCGCCTTCCGGGAGGAGCTCCTCGCCGGAAGAGCGGTCAGCAGGAAGGCGGTGCCTCCCCGACCTGTTCCGGTACAGTCGGGGAAGGCAAAGAAGGGCGGAGTGAAGGCTCCGCCCAGCGTTGCGGCACCAGGGCCCCGGGTCGCGACCCCCAAGGGGGGTGGTGTACCCGTGGTCGCGGTGGTCGCGTCCTCCACAGCACCCTCCCAAGGGGGGGGGTGGCGTGGAGTGAGGTGGTGGGGCGGAAGGCGAAGCGGGCGGCGAGGAAGGCCTCGCAACCGCAGCCTCCGCCTCCGCCGCCGGCGGCCAAGGTAAAGGCCGCGAAGGTCGGGAAGGCACGACCAGGTCGTCCCCCAAAAACGGCAGCGGTGACGCTGACCGTTGCGCAGGGGGGCGACCTGACCCTCGCGGAGGCGATGCGGCTCGCCAGGGAGAATATCTCCCTGGCAGAGCTGGGCATCGCCTCCGTGAGGGCGAAGAGGGCCGTGACCGGGGGTCTCTTGCTGGAGATCCCCGGTGCAGAAGGCGGCGCGAAGCCGGATCGTCTCGCCCAGAGGCTCCGGGAGCAGCTGGGCGAGCGAGGTGTCCGGGTCGCTCGGCCCACGAAGCGCACGGAGATGCGCGTTTGTGGGCTGGACGACTCGGTCAGCGCACAGGATGTGTCCCGTGCCCTTGCGAGGGCGGGGGACTGTCCTGTGGAGGACCTGCGGATCGGAGAGATCCGCAGGTCGCCCTCCGGCCTCGGGTCGGTGTGGGCCCGGTGCCCCCTCTCCGCCGCCCGTAAGGTGGCGGTATCCGGGAGGGTGTTGGTGGGGTGGGTTTCGGCGCGAGTGGAAATCCTCGCGCCGCGCCCGCTCCAGTGTCACCGCTGCCTCGAATTGGGGCACGTGAGGCAGTGGTGCTCCTCGCCGGTGGACCGCAGCGGTCAGTGTTACCGCTGCGGTGCCAAAGAGCACCGTGCGAGCCAGTGCTCGGCGGCCCCCCACTGCCCGCTGTGTGCGGACATGGGGAGGCCAGCCGATCACAGGGTGGGGAGCAAGAAGTGCTCCCCCCCCCCTCCCGGAAGGAGAGGAAGAGGCGGGCTGCACCGGCTCCGGTGCCGAGGGCGGTGGCATCGTCCTCCATGGAGGTGGACGGTGCTACGGGGACGGACGGCCGGGAGGAGGCTGGCGCGGCCATTAATTAATGCCGCCCCGCCTCCTCCTCCAGGCCAACCTCAACCACTGCCGCGCGGCACAGGACTTGATGTCCCAAGTCCTCGCGGAGTGGGGGGTTGGCCTGGCGGTCGCCGCCGAGCCGTGCCGCGTCCCTGATCACCCTCATTGGGTGGGCGACGCGGACGGCTTGGTGGCGACGGTATGGGGAGGGGGCGACGGGTCCCCACCGTTCTCCTTGTTGGAGCGCGGTCGGGGATTCGTCGCCGTGGACTGGGGGGGAGTCGCTGTGGTGGGGTGCTACATTTCGCCCCGTAGCGGTCACGCTGCGCTCGAGCTGTACTTGGCCGAGGTCGCGGCATGCGTGCAGCGCTACGCGGCCCGGCCGGTGCTGGTCCTGGGGGATTTTAATGCCAAGTCGGTGGCTTGGGGATCCCCCAGGACCTCCGTTCGCGGCGGGATCCTGGGCGATTGGGCGGCGGGGCTCGACCTCCGGGTATTGAACCGGGGGTCGGAGCACACATGCGTGCGGCGATATGGGGGGTCCATCGTGGATGTTGGATTCGCGACCCCCAACGGCGTGCGCATGGTGTCGGGTTGGCACGTGGTCGCGGGGGCAGAGACACTCTCCGATCACCGGTACATCCGGATGGAGGTCTCTGCCGCCGCGAGTGCATCCCGACACGGCCGCCTGCGTGGCACCCCACCACGCCGCTGGGCGCTTCGGCGCCTGGACAAGGACGCCCTGATGGCAGCTGCCCTCGCTGCAACTTGGCCGCAGGGAGCGGCCGAGTTGCCGAGCATAGAGGAGGAGGTCGCCCGGCTCGGAGCATTGGTCGCGGGTATTTGCGACGCGGCGATGCCTCGGGTCGGGCGGGCTTCTCCTCGCCGGGCGGTGTACTGGTGGTCGGACGCGATCGCGGAGTTGCGAGTCGCGACTGTCCGCGCCCGACGCCAGTGCACCCGCGCGCGCCGTCGTCAACGTACAGGCGACGGCGTGGCGCGAGCGAGGGCAACTGATGACCTGTATGGAGCATACCGCGTGGCGCGGGTTGCTCTGCAGGTCGCCATCAAACGGGCCAAGACCCGGGCATGGAAGGAGCTCCTCCAGACCCTTGATGACGATCCATGGGGGCGCCCATATAAGGTGGTGCTGAATAAGCTCCGCCCGTGGGCGCCCCCCGTCACCGAGGGTCTTGACCCCCGGCTGCTGGAGGACGTGGTCAATACACTCTTCCCCATTGGGGAGAGGGGACCGCGTCCTCCGGCGGCGGCGGCTGTCCCAGTGGAGTGGACGGCCGAGCTGGGGGTCACGCAGGAGGAGCTGGCAGCGGCCATCAGGCGGCTCGGGGTTCGTAACACGGCCCCGGGTCCGGATGGTGTGCCCGGCCGGGTTTGGGTCTTGACCCAGGGCGTCCTTGGGGCCGACCTCAGGCGGTTGTTCGACCGCTGCCTGAGGGACGGGCGATTCCCCCCCAGTTGGAAGGTGGCGAGGATGGTCCTCCTCCGGAAGGAGGGTCGGCCCGCGGAGTCTCCCTCCGCATACCGGCCCATTTGTCTCCTCGACGAGGTGGGCAAGCTCTTCGAGCGGGTGATTGCTGCCCGCCTCGTCGAGCACCTGTCGTGGGGTGATCCCGGTCTGGCCGACTGCCAGTTCGGTTTCCGGGGGGGCCGATCGACTATCGACGCGATAGGTCGTGTGAGGGCCCTCTCGGGGACGGCCGTCTCCCGGGGAGGGGTGGCATTGGCAATATCCTTGGATATTGCCAATGCCTTTAACACCCTCCCCTGGGAAGAGATAAGGAGGGGACTCGAATATCATCGAGTCCCCCCTTGTCACAGGGCGGTCGTCGGGGATTATCTCCGCGGCAGGAGGATCGAGTATCCGGGCCGGGATGGTGATATGCGGAGGGAGGTGTACTGCGGTGTTCCGCAGGGGTCGGTCCTCGGGCCACTCCTGTGGAACATCGCGTACGACTCGGTGTTGCGGGCCGGCCTCCCCGACGGCGTCAGCACGGTGTGTTATGCGGATGACACACTGGTGCTGGCCGTCGGGGCGCACTGGGGGAGGGCCATGCGTCGCGCGGAGGAGGGGTCGCAACGCGTCGTCGACCGGATCAGGGGGATGGGGATGACGGTGGCGGTCCATAAGACCGAGGTGATTGCGTTTCATTCACCTCGGCAGGATCCGCCACCCCCTCTGATCCGGGTGGGTGGGGCTGACATCGAGGTGAAGCCCCAGATCAGGTATCTGGGGATGATCCTCGATAGCCACTGGCGTTTCGAGGAGCATTTCCGCTGCCTGGTCCCCCGGTTGGAAAGGATGGTTGCGGCTCTGGGCCGGATCCTGCCCAACCTGGGGGGCCCGGCGGGCCGAGTTCGTCGCCTCTATGTGGCAATGGTCCAGTCGGTGGCCCTATACGGGGCCCCCGTCTGGGCGGACGACCTGGCTGCCTCCCGGCGCAGCATGACTATGCTGCGTCGGGTGCAGAGGCGCATGGCGCTCAGGGTCGTCCGCGGGTATCGGACCATGTCACATGAGGCGGCGACGGTTCTAGCGGGGATGCCGCCCATGGACCTGCTCGCGCGGACGCACGCGGTGATGTACCGGCACCGCGTCGACCGTCGCGCGGGGGTGGGGGCGGTCCCGGGCGGGCAGGAACCTGCTTGGGGCGATTTGAAGCGCCAGGCCCGGCAGTCCGTGTTGCTCGCGTGGCAGGAGCGGCTGGCTCTGCCAACCGCGGGGCGCCGGACTGTCGGGGCGGTTCGGCCACTCCTGAAGGAGTGGCTGGACAGAGGCCATGGCAGCCTCACCTACCGGCTGGCACAGGTATTTTCCGGGCATGGCAGCTTCGGAAGATACCTGTGCCGGATAGGGAAGGAGCCGACGGCGCGTTGCTGCCACTGCGACGCTGAGCAGGACACGGCGGATCATACCCTGGAGGTATGCCCCGCGTGGGAGGGGGAGCGCCGTGTCCTGGTCGGCGTCGTCGGGCGGGATGTCTCGCTGCCGGGCGTGGTGCGCGCCATGCTCGGCAGTGAGGAAAAGTGGAGGGCCGTGGCCTCCTTCTGCGAGAACGTAATGTTGCAGAAGGAGGCCGCGGGGAGGGAGCGCGAGCTTCAGCGCGCCGCTGAAGCTCGCGCTCGTGCGGTGGCCCGAGGTCGTCGCCCGGTCGCGAGGCATCGCGGGCGGCCGCCTCGGCGTGGCGGATGACCTAGGCTGGGAGGGGGGTCCTGAGGGGACCCTCCTCCCGCCAGGCGGCGCCGGGTCGGACCGGTTGGGGGTTGGAGTGTCTCCCACTACCGGTCCGACGCAAGGGGAGGCACCCTCGGCGGTCTGGTGCGGCCATGAACGCCCGGCCGCCGAGGGGTGGAAACGGGGTCGCGGGCGGTTGCGAGTTGGGGCTCGCAGCCGCCACTAAACGCGGCCCCGGGACAGATAGCGGCGGGATGGAGTGGCCCCGTCCCGCCGCTATGAGGCAGTGTGTCTGCTGGGGGGACCGATTGTCCCCCCGGGGGATGGGCGCGAAAGCGCGGGCACGGGGAGGATACCGGAAGAATGCTTCGAGCGATTCCCGGTATCCTCCCAAAGCGTGCCGAAGGATCACCGTGGGGTTTTTAGTGGGTAGGTCCCGCGCCTGTCGTTGTACGGGCGCGCGGAATCCCACACACCCCTCCCACCTCTCCCCAAGGAGGTGGGTGGGAGTCTTTCGAAGATTTTCCCCACGACAAAAAAAAAAAAAAAAAAAAGTATGAGTCTGATGAGTGAAAGTCCCAGGGCTAACTTAGACCTAACATGCGTTATCCTCAAAAATATTGATCGAAACCTGGTTTAATCGACTGTTTCAGTGTGGTACCACATTACTATGCGATCCAAACCAGAAAATAACCCAGGATCTGTCAAACGAGTATGTGAAGTGTGCGAAAGTATGAGCCTGATGAGAGCAAATCCCAGACCTAACCTAGACCTAACATGAATTATTCTCTAAAATATTGATCGACACCAGGTTTAATTGACTGTTTCAGTGTGGTACCACATTAGTACGTGATCCAAACCAGAAAAAGCCCAGGATCAGTTCAACAAGTATGTGAAAAACGCGAAAGTATGAGCCTGATGAGGGCGAATCCCAGACCTATGCCAGACCTAACTTGCGTTATCCTCTAAAATATTGATCGAAACCAGGTTTAATTGACTGTTTCAGCGTGGTACCACACTACTACGTGACGCAATCCAAAAAAAACCCAGGATCTGTTCAACAAGTATGTGAATAACGCGAAAGTATGAGCCTGATGAGGGCAAATCCCAGACCTATCCAAGAACTAACTTGCGCTATCCTCTAAAATATTGATGGAAACCAGGTTTAATTGACTGTTTCAGTGTTGTACTTCATTACTACGTGATACAATCCTGAAATAGCCCAGGATCTAGCCATGAAGTATGAGAAATATGCGAAAGTATGAGCCTGACGAGGGCAAATCCTAGACCTAACCCAGACCTAACATGCGTTATCCTCTAAAATATTTATCAAGACCAGGTTTAATTGATTGTTTCTGTGTGGTCCCACATTACTACGTGATCCAAACCAGAAAAAACCCAGGATCCGTTCAACAAGTATGAGAAGAATGCGAAAGTATGAGTCTGATGAGTGAAAATACCAGGACTAACCTAGACCTAACATGCGTTAACCTCAAAAATATTGATCGAAACCTGGTTTAATCGACTGTTTCAGTGTGGTACCACAATACTACGTGATGCAATCCAGAAAAAGCCCAGGATCTAGCCTTCAAGTGTGAGAAATATGCGAAAGAATGAGCCTGATGAGAGCAAATCCCAGACCTAACCCAGACCTAACATGAATTATTCTCTAAAATATTGATCGAAATCAGGTTTAATGGACAGTTTCAGTGTGGTACCACACTACTACGTGATCCAAACCAGAAAAAAACGCAGGATCGGTTCAACAAGTTTGTGAAAAACGCGAAAGTATGAGCCTGATGTGGGCAAATCCCAGACCTATCCCAGACCTAACTTGCGTTATCCTCTAAAATATTCATCGAAACCAGGTTTAATTGACTGTTTCAGTGTGGTACCACATTACTACGTGATCAAATCCAGTAAAACCCCAGGATCCGTTCAACAAGTATGTGAAGAATGCGAAAGTATGAGTCTGATGAGTGAAAATCCTCGGCCTAACCTAGACCTAACATGTGTCATCCTCAAAAATATTGATCGAAACCAGGTTTAATGGACAGTTTCAGTGTGGTACCACACGACTACGTGATCCGAACCAGAAAAAAACGTAGGATCTGTTCAACAAGTATGTGAAAAACGCGAAAGTATGAGCCTGATGAGGGCAAATCCTAGACCTAACCCAGACCTAATATGCGTTATTCTCAAAAATATTTTTCAAGACCAGGTTTAACTGAATGTTTCAGTGTGGTACCACATTGCTGCGCGATCCAAACCAGAGAAAACCCAGGATCTAGCCATCAAGTATGAGAGATATGCGAAAGAATGAGCCTGATGAGAGCAAATCCCAGACCTAACCCAGACCTAACATGAATTATTCTCTAAAATATTGATCGAAACCAGGTTTAATTGACTGTTTCAGTGTGGTACCACATTACTACGTGATCCAATCCAGTAATAGCCCAGGATCCAGCCATGAGGTATGAGAAATATGCGAAAGTATGAGCCTGATGAGGGCAAATCCTAGACCTAACCCAGACCTAACATGCGTTATCCTCTAAAATATTTATCAAGACCAGGTTTAATTGATTGTTTCAGTGTGGTACCACATTACTACGTGATCCACACCAGAAAAAACCCAAGATCCGTTCAACAAGTATGTGAAGAATGCGAAAGTATGAGTCTGATGAGTGAAAATCCCAGGCCTAACCTAGACCTAACATGCGTTATCCTCAAAAATATTGATCGAAACCTGGTAAATCGACTGTTTCAGTGTGGTACCAAAATACTACGTGATGGAATCCAGAAAAAGCCCAGGATCTAGCCATCAAGTATGAGAGATATGCGAAAGAATGAGCCTGATGAGAGCAAATCCCAGACCTAACCCAGACCTAACATGAATTATTCTCTAAAATATTGATCGAAACCAGGTTTTATTGACTGTTTTAGTGTGGTACCACTTTACTACGTGATCCAAAGCAGAAAAAACCCTCGATCAGGTCAACATGCATGTTAAAACTGCGAAAGTATGACCGTGATGAGGGCAAATCCCAGGCCTAACCTAGACCTAACATGCGTTATCTTCTAAAATATTGAGCGAAACCAGGTTTAATTGACTGTTTCAGTGTGGTACCACATTACTACGTGATCCAAACCAGTACAACCCCAGGATCCGTTCAACAAGTATGTGAAGAATGCGAAAGTATGAGTCTGATGAGTGAAAATCCTCGGCCTATCCTAGTCCTAACATGCGTTATCCTCAAAAATATTGATCGAAACCAGGTTTAATGGACAGCTTCAGTGTGGTACCACACTACTACGTGATCCAAACCAGAAAAAAACGCAGGATCTGTTCAACAAGTATGTGAAAAACGCGAACGTATGAGCCTGATGAGGGCAAATCCCAGACCTATCCCAGACCTAACTTGCGTTATCCTCTAAAATATTGATCGAAACCAGGTTTAATTGACTGTTTCAGTGTAGTACCACATTACTACGTGATCCAATCCAGAAATAGCCCAGGATCTAGCCATGAGGTATGAGAAATATGCGAAAGTATGAGCCTGACGAGAGCAAGTCCTAGACCTAACTCAGACCTAACATGCGTTATCCTCTAAAATATTTATCAAGACCAGGTTTAATTGATTGTTTCAGTGTAGTCCCACATTACTACGTTATCCAAACCAGAAAAAACCCAGGATCCGTTCAACAAGTATGTGAAGAATGCGAAAGAATGAGTCTGATGAGTGAAAATCCCAGGCCTAACCTAGACCTAACATGCGTTATCCTCAAAAATTTGATCGAAACCTGGTCTAATCGACTGTTTCAGTGTGGTACCACATTACTATGTGATCCAAACCAGAAAATAGTCCAGGATCTATCCATGAAGTATAATAAATATGCGAAAGTATGAGCCTGATGAGGGCAAATCCTAGACCTAACCCAGACCTAACATGCGTTAACCTCAAAAATATTTATCAAGACCAGGTTTAACTGAATGTTTCAGTGTGGTACCACATTACTACGTGATCCATACCAGAAAAAACCCAGGATCTGTTCAACAAATATGTGAAAAATGCGAAAGCATGAGTCTGATGAGGGCAAATCCCAAGGCCTAACCTAGACATAACTTTCGTTATCCTCTAAAATATTGATCGAAACCAGGTTTAGTGGGCTGTTTCAGTGTGGTACCACATTACTGCGCGATCCAAACCAGAAAAAACCCAGTATCTGTTCAACAAGTATGTGAAAAATGCGAAAGTATGACCCTGATGTGGGCAAATCCCAGACCTAACCCAGACCTAACTTGCATTGTCCTCTGAAATATTAATCGAAACCAGGTTTAATTGACTGTTCCAGTGTGGTACCACATTACTACGTGATCCAATCCAGAAATAGCCCAGGATCTAGCCATGAAGTATGAGAAATATGCGAAAGTATGAGCCTGATGAGGGCAAATCCTAGACCTAACCCAGACCTAACATGCGTTATCATCTAAAATATTTATCAAGACCTGGTTTAATTGATTGTTTCAGTGTGGTACCACATTACTACGTGAACCATGCCAGAAAATACCCAGGATCCGTTCAACAAGTTTCTGAAGAATGCGAAAGTATGAGTCTGATGAGTGAAAATTTCAGGGCTAACATAGACCTAACATGCATTATCCTCTAAAATATTGATCCAAACCAGGTTTAGTGGACTGTTTCAGTGTGGTACCACTTTACTACGTGATCCAAAGCAGAAAAAACCCTCGATCAGGTCAACATGTATGTTAGAACTGCGAAAGTATGACCCTTATGAGGGCAAATCCCAGGCCTAACCTAGACCTAACATGAATTATTCTCTAAAATATTGATCGAAACCAGGTTTAATTGACTCTTTCAGTGTTGTACTTCATTACTACGAGATGCAATCCAGAAAAAGCCCAGGATCTAGCCATCAAGTATGAGAGCTATGCGAAAGAATGAGCCTGATGAGAGCAAATCCCAGACCTAACCCAGACCTAACATGAATTATTCTCTAAAATATTGATCGAAACCAGGTTTAATTGACTGTTTCAGTGTGGTACCACATTACTACGTGATCCAATCCAGTAATAGCCCAGGATCCAGCCATGAAGTATGAGAAATATGCGAAAGTATGAGCCTGATGAGGGCAAATCCTAGACCTAACCCAGACCTAACATGCGTTATCCTCTAAAATATTTATCAAGACCAGGTTTAATTGATTGTTTCAGTGTGGTACAACATTACTACGTGATCCACACCAGAAAAAACCCAAGATCCGTTCGACAAGTATGTGAAGAATGCGAAAGTATGAGTCTGATGAGTGAAAATCCCAGGCCTAACCTAGACCTAACATGCGTTATCCTCAAAAATATTGATCGAAACCTGGTTTAATCAACTGTTTCAGTGCGGTACCACAATACTACGTGATGCAATCCAGAAAAAGCCCAGGATCTAGCCATCAAGTATGAGAAATATGCGAAGGAATGAGCCTGATGAGGGCAAATCCTAGACCTATCCCAGACCAAACTTGCGTTATCCTCTAAAATATTGATCGAAACCAGGTGTAATTGACTGTTTCAGTGTGGTACCACATTATTACGTGATCAAATCCAGTAAAACCCCAGGATCCGTTCAACAAGTATGTGAAGAATGCGAAAGTATGAGTCTGATGAGTGAAAATCCTCGGCCTAACCTAGACCTAACATGCGTTATCCTCAAAAATATTGATCGAAACCAGGTTTAATGGACAGTTTCAGTGTGGTACCACACTACTACGTGATCCAAACCAGAAAAAAACGCAGGATCGGTTCAACAAGTATGTGAAAAATGCGAAAGTATGACCCTGATGTGGGCAAATCCCAGGCCTAACCTAGACCTAACATGAGTTATTCTCTAAAATATTGATCGAAACCAGGTTTAATGGACAGTTTCAGTGTGGTACCACACGACTACGTGATCCAAACCAGAAAAAAACGTAGGGTCTGTTCAACAAGTATGTGAAAAACGCGAAAGTATGAGCCTGATGTGGGCAAATCCCAGAGCTATCCCAGACCTAACTTGCGTTATCCTCTAAAATATTCATCGAAACCGGTTTTAATTGACTGTTTCAGTGTGGTGCCACATTACTACGTGATCCAATCCAGAAATAGCCCAGGATCTAGCCATGAGGTATGAGAAATATGCGAAAGTATGAGCCTGACGAAAGCAAATCCTAGACCTAACCCAGACCTAACATGCGTTATCCTCTAAAATATTTATCAAGACCAGGTTTAATTGATTGTTTCAGTGTGGTACCACATTACTACGTCATCCACACCAGAAAAAACCCAAGATCCGTTCAACAAGTATGTGAAGAATGCGAAAGTATGGGTCTGATGAGTGAAAATCCCAGGCCTAACCTAGACCTAACATGCGTTATCCTCAAAAATATTGATCGAAACCTGGTTTAATCGACTGTTTCAGTGTGGTACCACAATACTACGTGATGCAATCCAGAAAAAGCCCAGGATCTAGCCATCAAGTATGAGAAATATGCGAAGGAATGAGCCTGATGAGGGCAAATCCTAGACCTATCCCAGACCAAACTTGCGTTATCCTCTAAAATATTGATCGAAACCAGGTTTAATTGACTGTTTCAGTGTGGTACCACATTATTACGTGATCAAATCCAGTAAAACCCCAGGATCCGTTCAACAAGTATGTGAAGAATGCGAAAGTATGAGTCTGATGAGTGAAAATCCTCGGCCTAACCTAGACCTAACATGCGTTATCCTCAAAAATATTGATCGAAACCAGGTTTAATGGACAGTTTCAGTGTGGTACCACACGACTACGTGATCCGAACCAGAAAAAAACGTAGGATCTGTTCAACAAGTATGTGAAAAACGCGAAAGTATGAGCCTGATGAGGGCAAATCCTAGACCTAACCCAGACCTAATATGCGTTATTCTCAAAAATATTTTTCAAGACCAGGTTTAACTGAATGTTTCAGTGTGGTACCACATTACTGCGCGATCCAAACCAGAGAAAACCCAGGATCTGTTCAACAAGTATGTGAAAAATGCGAAAGTATGACCCTGATGTGGGCAAATCCCAGGCCTAACCTAGACCTAACATGAGTTATTCTCTAAAATATTGATCGAAACCAGGTTTAATGGACAGTTTCAGTGTGGTACCACACGACTACGTGATCCAAACCAGAAAAAAACGTAGGGTCTGTTCAACAAGTATGTGAAAAATACGAAAGTATGACCCTGATGTGGGCAAATCCCAGGCCTCACCTAGACCTAACATGCGTTATCCTCAAAAATATTGATCGAAACCTGGTTTAATCGACTGTTTCAGTGTGGTACCACATTACTATGTGATCCAAACCAGAAAATAGCCCAGGATCTATCCATGAAGTATAATAAATATGCGAAAGTATGAGCCTGATGAGGGCAAATCCTAGACCTAACCCAGACCTAATATGCGTTATTCTCAAAAATATTTTTCAAGACCAGGTTTAACTGAATGTTTCAGTGTGGTACCACATTACTGCGCGATCCAAACCAGAGAAAACCCAGGATCTGTTCAACAAGTATGTGAAAAATGCGAAAGTATGACCCTGATGTGGGCAAATCCCAGGCCTAACCTAGACCTAACATGAATTATTCTCTAAAATATTGATCGAAACCAGGTTTAATTGACTGTTTCAGTGTTGTACTTCATTACTACGTGATGCAATCCAGAAAAAGCCCAGGATCTAGCCATCAAGTATGAGAGATATGCGAAAGAATGAGCCCGATGAGAGCAAATCCCAGACCTAACCCAGTCCTAACATGAATTATTCTCTAAAATATTGATCGAAACCAGGTTTAATTGACTGTTTCAGTGTGGTACCACATTACTACGTGATCCAATCCAGTAATAGCCCAGGATCCAGCCATGAAGTATCAGAAATATGCGAAAGTATGAGCCTGATGAGGGCAAATCCTAGACCTAACCCAGACCTAACATGCGTTATCCTCTCAAATATTTATCAAGACCAGGTTTAATTGATTGTTTCAGTGTGGTACCACATTACTACGTGATCCACACCAGAAAAAACCCAAGATCCGTTCAACAAGTATGTGAAGAATGCGAAAGTATGAGTCTGATGAGTGAAAATCCCAGGCCTAACCTAGACCTAACATGCGTTATCCTCAAAAATATTGATCGAAACCTGGTTTAATCGACTGTTTCAGTGTGGTACCACAATACTACGTGATGCAATCCAGAAAAAGCCCAGGATCTAGCCTTCAAGTGTGAGAAATATGCGAAAGAATGAGCCTGATGAGGGCAAATCCTAGACCTATCCCAGACCTAACTTGCGTTATCCTCTAAAATATTGAACGAAACCAGGTTTAATTGACTGTTTCAGTGTGGTACCACATTACTACGTGATCAAATCCAGTAAAACCCCAGGATCCGTTCAACAAGTATGTGAAGAATGCGAAAGTATGAGTCTGATGAGTGAAAATCCTCGGCCTAACCTAGACCTAACATGCGTCATCCTCAAAAATATTGATCGAAACCAGGTTTAATGGACAGTTTCAGTGTGGTACCACACGACTACGTGATCCAAACCAGAAAAAAACGTAGGATCTGTTCAACAAGTATGTGAAAAACGCGAAAGTATGAGCCTGATGAGGGCAAATCCTAGACCTAACCCAGACCTAATATGCGTTATTCTCAAAAATATTTTTCAAGACCAGGTTTAACTGAATGTTTCAGTGTGGTACCACATTACTGCGCGATCCAAACCAGAAAAAACCCAAGATCCGTTCAACAAGTATGTGAAGAATGCGAAAGTATGAGTCTGATGAGTGAAAATCCCAGGCCTAACCTAGACCTAACATGCGTTATCCTCAAAAATATTGATCGAAACCTGGTTTAATCGACTGTTTCAGTGTGGTACCACAATACTACGTGATGCAATCCAGAAAAAGCCCAGGATCTAGCCTTCAAGTGTGAGAAATATGCGAAAGAATGAGCCTGATGAGGGCAAATCCTAGACCTATCCCAGACCTAACTTGCGTTATCCTCTAAAATATTGAACGAAACCAGGTTTAATTGACTGTTTCAGTGTGGTACCACATTACTACGTGATCAAATCCAGTAAAACCCCAGGATCTGTTCAACAAGTATGTGAAAAATGCGAAAGTATGACCCTGATGTGGGCAAATCCCAGGCCTAACCTAGACCTAACATGCGTTATCTTCTAAAATATCGATCGAAACCAGGTTTAATGGACTGCTTCAGTGTGGTACCATATTACTACGTGATCCAAACCAGAAAAAAACGTAGAGGTCTGTTCAACAAGTATGTGAAAAATGCGAAATTATGACCCTGATGTGGGCAAATCCCAGGCCTCACCTAGACCTAACATGCGTTATCCTCAAAAATATTGATCGAAACCTGGTTTAATCGACTGTTTCAGTGTGGTACCACATTACTATGTGATCCAAACCAGAAAATAGCCCAGGATCTATCCATGAAGTATAATAAATATGCGAAAGTATGAGCCTGATGAGGGTAAATCCTAGACCTAACCCAGACCTAATATGCGTTATTCTCAAAAATATTTTTCAAGACCAGGTTTAACTGAATGTTTCAGTGTGGTACCACATTACTGCGCGATCCAAACCAGAGAAAACCCAGAATCTGTTCAACAAGTATGTGAAAAATGCGAAAGTATGACCCAGATGTGGGCAAATCCCAGGCCTAACCTAGACCTAACATGAATTATTCTCTAAAATATTGATCGAAACCAGGTTTAATTGACTGTTTCAGTGTTGTACTTCATTACTACGTGATGCAATCCAGAAAAAGCCCAGGATCTAGCCATCAAGTATGAGAGATATGCGAAAGAATGAGCCCGATGGGAGCAAATCCCAGACCTAACCCAGACCTAACATGAATTATTCTCTAAAATATTGATCGAAACCAGGTTTAATTGACTGTTTCAGTGTGGTACCACATTACTATGTGATCCAATCCAGTAATAGCCCAGGATCCAGCCATGAAGTATAATAAATATGCGAAAGTATGAGCCTGATGAGGGCAAATCCTTGACCTAACCCAGACCTAACATGCGTTATCCTCAAAAATATTTATCAAGACCAGGGCTAACTGAATGTTTCAGTGTGGTACCACATTACTACGTGATCCATACCAGAAAAAACCCAGGATCCGTTCAACAAGTATGTGAAGAATGCGAAAGTATGAGTCTGATGCGTGAAAATCCCAGGCCTAACCTAGACCTAACATGCGTTATCCTCAAAAATATTGATCGAAACCTGGTTTAATCGACTGTTTCAGTGTGGTACCACATTACTACGTGACCCAAACCAGAAAAAACCCAGGATCTGTTCAACAAGTATGTGAAAAACGCGAAAGTATGAGCCTGACGAGGGCAAATCCCAGACCTATCCCAGACCAAACTTGCGTTATCCTCTAAAATATTGATCGAAACCAGGTTTAATCGACTGTATCAGTTTGGTCCCACATTACTACGTGATCCAAACCAGAAAAAACCCAGGATCCGTTCAACAAGTATGTGAAGAATGCGAAAGTATGAGTCTGATGAGTGAAAATCCCACCCCTAACCTAGACCTAACAGGCGTTATCCTCTAAAATATTGATCCAAACCGGGTTTAATGGACTGTTTCAGTGTGGTACCTCTTTACTACGTGATCCAAAGCAGAAAAAACACTCGATCAGGTGAACATGTATGTTAGAACTGCGAAAGTATGACCCTGATGAGGGCAAATCCCAGACCTATCCCTGACCTAACTTGCGTTGTCCTCTAAGATATTGATGCAAACCAGGTTTAATTGACTGTTTCAGTGTTGTACTTCATTACTACGTAAATGCAATCCAGAAACAGCCCAGGATCTAGCCATCAAGTATGAGAAATATGCGAAAGAATGAGCCTGATGAGAACAAATCCCAGACCTAAGCTAGACCTAACATGAATTATTCTCTAAAATATTGATCGAAACCAGGTTTAATTGACTGTTTCAGTGTGGTCCCACATTACTACGTGATCCAAACCAGAAAAAACCCAGGATCCGTTCAACAAGTATGTGAAGAATGCGAAAGTATGTGTCTGATGAGTGAAAATCCCAGGCCTAACCTAGACCTAACATGCGTTATCCTCTAAAATGTTGATCGAAACCGGGTTTAATCGACTGTTTCAGTGTGGTACCACATTACTACGTGATCCAGACCAGAAAAAACCCAGGATCAGTTCAACAAGTATGTGAAAAACGCGAAAGTATGAGCCTGATGAGGGCGAATCCCAGACCTAACTTGCGTTATCCTCTAAAATATTGATCGAAACCAGGTTTAATTGACTGTTTCAGCGTGGTACCACATTACTGCGTGATACAATCCAGAAACAGCCCAGGATCTAGCCATGAAGTATGAGAAATATGCGAATGTATTAGCCTGATGAGGACAAATCCTAGACCTAACCCAAACCTAACATGTGTTATCCTCTAAAATATTTATGAAGACCAGGTTTAATTGAATGATTCAGTGTGGTACCACATTACTACGTGAACCAAACCAGAAAAAACCCAGGATCCGTTCAACAAGTATGTGAAGAATGCGAAAGTATGAGTCTGATGAGTGAAAATCCCAGGGCTAACCTAGACCTAACATGCGTTATCCTGTAAAATATTGATCCAAACCAGGTTTAATGGACTGTTTCAGTGTGGTACCACTTTACTACGTGATCCAAAGCGGAAAAACCCACGATCAGGTCAACATGTATGTTAAAACTGCGAAAGTATGACCCTGACGAGAGCAAATCCCAGGCCTAACGTAGACCTAACATGCGTTGTCCTCTAAAATATTGATGGAAACCAGGTTTAATTGACTGTTTCAGTGTGGTGCCACATTACTACATGATGCAATCCAGAAAAAGCCCAGGATCTAGGCATCAAGTATGAGAAATATGCGAAAGAATGAGCCTGATGAGAGCAAATCCCAGACCAAACCTAGACCTAACATGAATTATTCTCTAAAATATTGATCGAAACCAGGTTTAATTGACTGTTTCAGTGTGGTACCACATTACTATGTGATCCAAACCAGTAAAAACCCAGGATCCGTACAACAAGTATGTGAAGAATGCGAAAGTATGAGTCTGATGAGTGAAAATCCTCGGCCTAACCTAGACCTAACATGCGTCATACTCAAAAATATTGATCGAAACCAGGTTTAATGGACAGTTTCAGTGTGGTGCCACATTACTACGTGATCCAATCCAGAAATAGCCCAGGATCTAGCCATGAGGTATGAGAAATATGCGAAAGTATGAGCCTGACGAAAGCAAATCCTAGACCTAACCCAGACCTAACATGCGTTATACTCTAAAATATTTATCAAGACCAGGTTAAATTGATTGTTTCAGTGTGGTACCACATTACTGCGTCATCCACACCAGAAAAAACCCAAGATCCGTTCAACAAGTATGTGAAGAATGCGAAAGTATGAGTCTGATGAGTGAAAATCCCAGGCCTAAACTAGACCTAACATGCGTTATCCTCAAAAATATTGATCGAAACCTGGTTTAATCGACTGTTTCAGTGTGGTACCACAATACTACGGGATGCAATCCAGAAAATGCCCAGGATCTAGCCTTCAAGTATGAGAAATATGCGAAAGAATGAGCCTGATGAGGGCAAATCCTAGACCTATCCCAGACCTAACTTGCGTTATCCTCTAAAATATTGATCGAGACCAGGTTTAATTGACTGTTTCAGTGTGGTACCACATTACTACATGATCAAATCCAGTAAAACCCCAGGATCCGTTCAACAAGTATGTGAAGAATGCGAAAGTATGAGTCTGATGAGTGAAAATCCTCGGCCTAACCTAGACCTAACATGCGTCATCCTCAAAAATATTGACCGAAACCAGGTTTAATGGACAGTTTCAGTGTGGTACCACACGACTACGTGATCCAAACCAGAAAAAAACGTAGGATCTGTTCAACAAGTATGTGAAAAACGCGAAAGTATGAGCCTGATGAGGGCAAATCCCAGACCTATCCCAGACCTAACTTGCGTTATCCTCTAAAATATTGATCGAAACCAGGTTTAATTGACTGTTTCAATGTGGTACCACATTACTACGTGATCCAATCCAGAAATAGCCCAGGATCTAGCCATGAGGAATGAGAAATATGCGAAAGTATGAGCCTGACGAGAGCAAATCCTAGACCTACCCCAGACCTAACATGCGTTATTCTCTAAAATATTGATCGAAACCAGGTTTAATTGACTGTTTCAGTGTGGTACCACATTACTACGTGATCCAATCCAGTAATAGCCCAGGATCCAGCCATGAAGTATCAGAAATATGCGAAAGTATGAGCCTGATGAGGGCAAATCCTAGACCTAACCCAGACCTAACATGCGTTATCCTCTAAAATATTTATCAAGACCAGGTTTAATTGATTGTTTCAGTGTGGTACCACATTACTACGTCATCCACACCAGAAAAAACCCGAGATCCGTTCAACAAGTATATGAAGAATGCGAAAGTATGAGTCTGATGAGTGAAAATCCCAGGCCTAAACTAGACCTAACATGCGTTATCCTCAAAAATATTGATCGAAACCTGGTTTAATCGACTGTTTCAGTGTGGTACCACAATACTACGTGATGCAATCCAGAAAAAGCCCAGGATCTAGCCTTCAAGTGTGAGAAATATGCGAAAGAATGAGCCTGATGAGGGCAAATCCTAGACCTATCCCAGACCTAACTTGCGTTATCCTCTAAAATATTGATCGAAACCAGGTTTAATTGACTGTTTCAGTGTGGTACCACATTACTACGTGATCAAATCCAGTAAAACCCCAGGATCCGTTCAACAAGTATGTGAAGAATGCGAAAGTATGAGTCTGATGAGTGAAAATCCTCGGCCTAACCTAGACCTAACATGCGTCATCCTCAAAAATATTGATCGAAACCAGGTTTAATGGACAGTTTCAGTGTGGTACCACATTACTGCGCGATCCAAACCAGAGAAAACCCAGGATCTGTTCAACAAGTATGTGAAAAATGCGAAAGTATGACCCTGATGTGGGCAAATCCCAGGCCTAACCTAGACCTAACATGAGTTATCCTCAAAAATATTGATCGAAACCTGGTTTAATCGACTGTTTCAGTGTGGTACCACATTACTATGTGATCCAAACCAGAAAATAGCCCAGGATCTATCCATGAAGTATAATAAATATGCGAAAGTATGAGCCTGATGAGGGCAAATCCTAGACCTAACCCAGACCTAATATGCGTTATTCTCAAAAATATTTTTCAAGACCAGGTTTAACTGAATGTTTCAGTGTGGTACCACATTACTGCGCGATCCAAACCAGAGAAAACCCAGGATCTGTTCAACAAGTATGTGAAAAATGCGAAAGTATAACCCTGATGTGGGCAAATCCCAGGCCTAACCTAGACCTAACATGAATTATTCTCTAAAATATTGATCGAAACCAGGTTTAATTGACTGTTTCAGTGTTGTACTTCATTACTACGTGATGCAATCCAGAAAAAGCCCAGGATCTAGCCATCAAGTATGAGAGATATGCGAAAGAATGAGCCCGATGAGAGCAAATCCCAGACCTAACCCAGTCCTAACATGAATTATTCTCTAAAATATTGATCGAAACCAGGTTTAATTGACTGTTTCAGTGTGGTACCACATTACTACGTGATCCAATCCAGTAATAGCCCAGGATCCAGCCATGAAGTATCAGAAATATGCGAAAGTATGAGCCTGATGAGGGCAAATCCTAGACCTAACCCAGACCTAACATGCGTTATCCTCTCAAATATTTATCAAGACCAGGTTTAGTTGATTGTTTCAGTGTGGTACCACATTACTACGTGATCCACACCAGAAAAAACCCAAGATCCGTTCAACAAGTATGTGAAGATTGCGAAAGTATGAGTCTGATGAGTGAAAATCCCAGGCCTAACCTAGACCTAACATGCGTTATCCTCAAAAATATTGATCGAAACCTGGTTTAATCGACTGTTTCAGTGTGGTACCACAATACTACGTGATGCAATCCAGAAAAAGCCCAGGATCTAGCCTTCAAGTGTGAGAAATATGCGAAAGAATGAGCCTGATGAGGGCAAATCCTAGACCTATCCCAGACCTAACTTGCGTTATCCTCTAAAATATTGAACGAAACCAGGTTTAATTGACTGTTTCAGTGTGGTACCACATTACTACGTGATCAAATCCAGTAAAACCCCAGGATCCGTTCAACAAGTATGTGAAGAATGCGAAAGTATGAGTCTGATGAGTGAAAATCCTCGGCCTAACCTAGACCTAACATGCGTCATCCTCAAAAATATTGATCGAAACCAGGTTTAATGGACAGTTTCAGTGTGGTACCACACGACTACGTGATCCAAACCAGAAAAAAACGTAGGATCTGTTCAACAAGTATGTGAAAAACGCGAAAGTATGAGCCTGATGAGGGCAAATCCTAGACCTAACCCAGACCTAATATGCGTTATTCTCAAAAATATTTTTCAAGACCAGGTTTAACTGAATGTTTCAGTGTGGTACCACATTACTGCGCGATCCAAACCAGAGAAAACCCAGGATCTGTTCAACAAGTATGTGAAAAATGCGAAAGTATGACCCTGATGTGGGCAAATCCCAGGCCTAACCTAGACCTAACATGCGTTATCCTCAAAAATATTGATCGAAACCTGGTTTAATCGACTGTTTCAGTGTGGTACCACATTACTATGTGATCCAAACCAGAAAATAGCCCAGGATCTATCCATGAAGTATAATAAATATGCGAAAGTATGAGCCTGATGAGGGTAAATCCTAGACCTAACCCAGACCTAATATGCGTTATTCTCAAAAATATTTTTCAAGACCAGGTTTAACTGAATGTTTCAGTGTGGTACCACATTACTGCGCGATCCAAACCAGAGAAAACCCAGGATCTGTTCAACAAGTATGTGAAAAATGCGAAAGTATGACCCAGATGTGGGCAAATCCCAGGCCTAACCTAGACCTAACATGAATTATTCTCTAAAATATTGATCGAAACCAGGTTTAATTGACTGTTTCAGTGTTGTACTTCATTACTACGTGATGCAATCCAGAAAAAGCCCAGGATCTAGCCATCAAGTATGAGAGATATGCGAAAGAATGAGCCCGATGGGAGCAAATCCCAGACCTAACCCAGACCTAACATGAATTATTCTCTAAAATATTGATCGAAACCAGGTTTAATTGACTGTTTCAGTGTGGTACCACATTACTATGTGATCCAATCCAGTAATAGCCCAGGATCCAGCCATGAAGTATAATAAATATGCGAAAGTATGAGCCTGATGAGGGCAAATCCTAGACCTAACCCAGACCTAACATGCGTTATCCTCAAAAATATTTATCAAGACCAGGGCTAACTGAATGTTTCAGTGTGGTACCACATTACTACGTGATCCATACCAGAAAAAACCCAGGATCCGTTCAACAAGTATGTGAAGAATGCGAAAGTATGAGTCTGATGCGTGAAAATCCCAGGCCTAACCTAGACCTAACATGCGTTATCCTCAAAAATATTGATCGAAACCTGGTTTAATCGACTGTTTCAGTGTGGTACCACATTACTACGTGACCCAAACCAGAAAAAACCCAGGATCTGATCAACAAGTATGTGAAAAACGCGAAAGTATGAGCCTGACGAGGGCAAATCCCAGACCTATCCCAGACCAAACTTGCGTTATCCTCTAAAATATTGATCCAAACCGGGTTTAATGGACTGTTTCAGTGTGGTACCACTTTACTACGTGATCCAAAGCAGAAAAAACACTCGATCAGGTCAACATGTATGTTAGAACTGCGAAAGTATGACCCTGATGAGGGCAAATCCCAGACCTATCCCTGACCTAACTTGCGTTGTCCTCTAAGATATTGATGCAAACCAGGTTTAATTGACTGTTTCAGTGTTGTACTTCATTACTACGTAAATGCAATCCAGAAAAAGCCCAGGATCTAGCCATCAAGTATGAGAAATATGCGAAAGAATGAGCCTGATGAGAACAAATCCCAGACCTAAGCTAGACCTAACATGCGTTATCCTCTAAAATATTTATGAAGACCAGGTTTAATTGAATGATTCAGTGTGGTACCACATTACTACGTGAGCCAAACCAGAAAAAACCCAGGATCAGTTCAACAAGTATGTGAAGAATGCGAAAGTATGAGTCTGATGAGTGAAAATCCCAGGCCTAACCTAGACCTAACATGCGTTATCCTCTAAAATGTTGATCGAAACCTGGTTAAATCTACTGTTTCAGTGTGGTACCACATTACTATGTGATCCAAACCAGAAAATAACCCAGGATCTGTTCAACGAGTATGTGAAGTGTGCGAAAGTATGAGTCTGATGAGGTCAAATCCCAGACCTATCCCAGACTTAACTTGCGTTATCCTCTAAAATATTGATCGAAACCGGGTTTAATCGACTGTTTCAGTGTGGTACCACATTACTACGTGATCCAAACCAGAAAAAACCCAGGATCAGTTCAACAAGTATGTGAAAAACGCGAAAGTATGAGCCTGATGAGGGCGAATCCCAGACCTATCCCAGACCTAACTTGCGTTATCCTCTAAAATATTGATCGAAACCAGGTTTAATTGACTGTTTCAGCGTGGTACCACATTACTGCGTGATACAATCCAGAAACAGCCCAGGATCTAGCCATGAAGTATGAGAAATATGCGAATGTATGAGCCTGATGAGGACAAATCCTAGACCTAACCCAAACCTAACATGCGTTATCCTCTAAAATATTTATGAAGACCAGGTTTAATTGAATGATTCAGTGTGGTACCACATTACTACGTGAGCCAAACCAGAAAAAACCCAGGATCAGTTCAACAAGTATGTGAAGAATGCGAAAGTATGAGTCTGATGAGTGAAAATCCCAGGGCTAACCTAGACCTAACATGCGTTATCCTCTAAAATATTGATCCAAACCAGGTTTAATGGACTGTTTCAGTGTGGTACCACTTTACTACGTGATCCAAAGCGGAAAAAACCCACGATCAGGTCAACATGTATGTTAAAACTGCGAAAGTATGACCCTGACGAGAGCAAATCCCAGGCCTAACGTAGACCTAACATGCGTTGTCCTCTAAAATAATGATGGAAACCAGGTTTAATTGACTGTTTCAGTGTTGTACTTCATTACTACATGATGCATTCCAGAAAAAGCCCAGGATCTAGGCATCAAGTATGAGAAATATGCGAAAGAATGAGCCTGATGAGAGCAAATCCCAGACCAAACCTAGACCTAACATGAATTATTCTCTAAAATATTGATCGAAACCAGGTTTAATTGACTGTTTCAGTGTGGTGCCACATTACTACGTGATCCAATCCAGAAATAGCCCAGGATCTAGCCATGAGGTATGAGAAATATGCGAAAGTATGAGCCTGACGAAAGCAAATCCTAGACCTAACCCAGACCTAACATGCGTTATCCTCTAAAATATTTATCATGACCAGGTTTAATTGATTGTTTCAGTGTGGTCCCACATTACTACGTGATCCAAACCAGAAAAAACCCAGGATCCGTTCAACAAGTATGTGAAGAATGCGAAAGTATGAGTCTGATGAGTGAAAATCCTCGGCCTAACCTAGACCTAACATGCGTCATCCTCAAAAATATTGATCGAAACCAGGTTTAATGGACAGTTTCAGTGTGGTACCACACGACTACGTGATCCAAACCAGAAAAAAACGTAGGATCTGTTCAACAAGTATGTGAAAAACGCGAAAGTATGAGCCTGGTGAGGGCAAATCCCAGACCTATCCCAGACCTAACTTGCGTTATCCTCTAAAATATTGATCGAAACCAGGTTTAATTGACTGTTTCAATGTGGTACCACATTACTACGTGATCAAATCCAGTAAAACCGCAGGATCCGTTCAACAAGTATGTGAAGAATGCGAAAGTATGAGTCTGATGAGTGAAAATCCTCGGCCTAACCTAGACCTAACATGCGTCATCCTCAAAAATGTTGATCGAAACCAGGTTTAATGGACAGTTTCAGTGTGGTACCACACGACTACGTGATCCAAACCAGAAAAAAACGTAGGATCTGTTCAACAAGTATGTGAAAAACGCGAAAGTATGAGCCTGGTGAGGGCAAATCCCAGACCTATCCCAGACCTAACTTGCGTTATCCTCTAAAATATTGATCGAAACCAGGTTTAATTGACTGTTTCAATGTGGTACCACATTACTACGTGATCCAATCCAGAAATAGCCCAGAATCTAGCCATGAGGTATGAGAAATATGCGAAAGTATGAGCCTGACGAGAGCAAATCCTAGACCTAACCCAGACCTAACATGCGTTATCCTCTAAAATATTTATCAAGACCAGGTTTAATTGATTGTTTCAGTGTGGTCCCACATTACTACGTGATCCAAACCAGAAAAAACCCAGGATCCGTTCAACAAGTATGTGAAGAATGCGAAAGAATGAGTCTGATGAGTGAAAATCCCAGGCCTCACCTAGACCTAACATGCGTTATCCTCAAAAATATTGATCGAAACCTGGTTTAATCGACTGTTTCAGTGTGGTACCACAATACTACGTGATGCAATCCAGAAAAAGCCCAGGATCTAGCCTTCAAGTGTGAGAAATATGCGAAAGAATGAGCCTGATGAGGGCAAATCCTAGACCTATCCCAGACCTAACTTGCGTTATCCTCTAAAATATTGATCGAAACCAGGTTTAATTGACTGTTTCAGTGTGGTACCACATTACTACGTGATCAAATCCAGTAAAACCCCAGGATCCGTTCAACAAGTATGTGAAGAATGCGAAAGTATGAGTCTGATGAGTGAAAATCCTCGGCCTAACCTAGACCTAACATGCGTCATCCTCAAAAATATTGATCGAGACCAGGTTTAATGGACAGTCTCAGTGTGGTACCACATTACTGCGCGATCCAAACCAGAGAAAACCCAGGATCTGTTCAACAAGTATGTGAAAAATGCGAAAGTATGACCCTGATGTGGGCAAATCCCAGGCCTAACCTAGACCTAACATGAGTTATCCTCAAAAATATTGATCGAAACCTGGTTTAATCGACTGTTTCAGTGTGGTACCACATTACTATGTGATCCAAACCAGAAAATAGCCCAGGATCTATCCATGAAGTATAATAAATGTGCGAAAGTATGAGCCTGATGAGGGCAAATCCTAGACCTAACCCAGACCTAATATGCGTTATTCTCAAAAATATTTTTCAAGACCAGGTTTAACTGAATGTTTCAGTGTGGTACCACATTACTGCGCGATCCAAACCAGAGAAAACCCAGGATCTGTTCAACAAGTATGTGAAAAATGCGAAAGTATAACCCTGATGTGGGCAAATCCCAGGCCTAACCTAGACCTAACATGAATTATTCTCTAAAATATTGATCGAAACCAGGTTTAATTGACTGTTTCAGTGTTGTACTTCATTACTACGTGATGCAATCCAGAAAAAGCCCAGGATCTAGCCATCAAGTATGAGAGATATGCGAAAGAATGAGCCCGATGAGAGCAAATCCCAGACCTAACCCAGTCCTAACATGAATTATTCTCTAAAATATTGATCGAAACCAGGTTTAATTGACTGTTTCAGTGTGGTACCACATTACTACGTGATCCAATCCAGTAATAGCCCAGGATCCAGCCATGAAGTATCAGAAATATGCGAAAGTATGAGCCTGATGAGGGCAAATCCTAGACCTAACCCAGACCTAACATGCGTTATCCTCTCAAATATTTATCAAGACCAGGTTTAGTTGATTGTTTCAGTGTGGTACCACATTACTACGTGATCCACACCAGAAAAAACCCAAGATCCGTTCAACAAGTATGTGAAGATTGCGAAAGTATGAGTCTGATGAGTGAAAATCCCAGGCCTAACCTAGACCTAACATGCGTTATCCTCAAAAATATTGATCGAAACCTGGTTTAATCGACTGTTTCAGTGTGGTACCACAATACTACGTGATGCAATCCAGAAAAAGCCCAGGATCTAGCCTTCAAGTGTGAGAAATATGCGAAAGAATGAGCCTGATGAGGGCAAATCCTAGACCTATCCCAGACCTAACTTGCGTTATCCTCTAAAATATTGAACGAAACCAGGTTTAATTGACTGTTTCAGTGTGGTACCACATTACTACGTGATCAAATCCAGTAAAACCCCAGGATCCGTTCAACAAGTATGTGAAGAATGCGAAAGTATGAGTCTGATGAGTGAAAATCCTCGGCCTAACCTAGACCTAACATGCGTCATCCTCAAAAATATTGATCGAAACCAGGTTTAATGGACAGTTTCAGTGTGGTACCACACGACTACGTGATCCAAACCAGAAAAAAACGTAGGATCTGTTCAACAAGTATGTGAAAAACGCGAAAGTATGAGCCTGATGAGGGCAAATCCTAGACCTAACCCAGACCTAATATGCGTTATTCTCAAAAATATTTTTCAAGACCAGGTTTAACTGAATGTTTCAGTGTGGTACCACATTACTGCGCGATCCAAACCAGAGAAAACCCAGGATCTGTTCAACAAGTATGTGAAAAATGCGAAAGTATGACCCTGATGTGGGCAAATCCCAGGCCTAACCTAGACCTAACATGCGTTATCTTCTAAAATATCGATCGAAACCAGGTTTAATGGACTGCTTCAGTGTGGTACCATATTACTACGTGATCCAAACCAGAAAAAAACGTAGAGGTCTGTTCAACAAGTATGTGAAAAATGCGAAAGTATGACCCTGATGTGGGCAAATCCCAGGCCTCACCTAGACCTAACATGCGTTATCCTCAAAAATATTGATCGAAACCTGGTTTAATCGACTGTTTCAGTGTGGTACCACATTACTATGTGATCCAAACCAGAAAATAGCCCAGGATCTATCCATGAAGTATAATAAATATGCGAAAGTATGAGCCTGATGAGGGTAAATCCTAGACCTAACCCAGACCTAATATGCGTTATTCTCAAAAATATTTATCAAGACCAGGGCTAACTGAATGTTTCAGTGTGGTACCACATTACTACGTGATCCATACCAGAAAAAACCCAGGATCCGTTCAACAAGTATGTGAAGAATGCGAAAGTATGAGTCTGATGCGTGAAAATCCCAGGCCTAACCTAGACCTAACATGCGTTATCCTCAAAAATATTGATCGAAACCTGGTTTAATCGACTGTTTCAGTGTGGTACCACATTACTACGTGACCCAAACCAGAAAAAACCCAGGATCTGATCAACAAGTATGTGAAAAACGCGAAAGTATGAGCCTGACGAGGGCAAATCCCAGACCTATCCCAGACCAAACTTGCGTTATCCTCTAAAATATTGATCCAAACCAGGTTTAATGGACTGTTTCAGTGTGGTACCACTTTACTACGTGATCCAAAGCAGAAAAAACACTCGATCAGGTCAACAGGTATGTTAGAACTGCGAAAGTATGACCCTGATGAGGGCAAATCCCAGACCTATCCCTGACCTAACTTGCGTTGTCCTCTAAGATATTGATGCAAACCAGGTTTAATTGACTGTTTCAGTGTTGTACTTCATTACTACGTAAATGCAATCCAGAAAAAGCCCAGGATCTAGCCATCAAGTATGAGAAATATGCGAAAGAATGAGCCTGATGAGAACAAATCCCAGACCTAAGCTAGACCTAACATGCGTTATCCTCTAAAATATTTATGAAGACCAGGTTTAATTGAATGATTCAGTGTGGTACCACATTACTACGTGAGCCAAACCAGAAAAAACCCAGCATCAGTTCAACAAGTATGTGAAGAATGCGAAAGTATGAGTCTGATGAGTGAAAATCCCAGGCCTAACCTAGACCTAACATGCGTTATCCTCTAAAATGTTGATCGAAACCTGGTTAAATCTACTGTTTCAGTGTGGTACCACATTACTATGTGATCCAAACCAGAAAATAACCCAGGATCTGTTCAACGAGTATGTGAAGTGTGCGAAAGTATGAGTCTGATGAGGTCAAATCCCAGACCTATCCCAGACTTAACTTGCGTTATCCTCTAAAATATTGATCGAAACCGGGTTTAATCGACTGTTTCAGTGTGGTACCACATTACTACGTGATCCAAACCAGAAAAAACCCAGGATCAGTTCAACAAGTATGTGAAAAACGCGAAAGTATGAGCCTGATGAGGGCGAATCCCAGACCTATCCCAGACCTAACTTGCGTTATCCTCTAAAATATTGATCGAAACCAGGTTTAATTGACTGTTTCAGCGTGGTACCACATTACTGCGTGATACAATCCAGAAACAGCCCAGGATCTAGCCATGAAGTATGAGAAATATGCGAATGTATGAGCCTGATGAGGACAAATCCTAGACCTAACCCAAACCTAACATGCGTTATCCTCTAAAATATTTATGAAGACCAGGTTTAATTGAATGATTCAGTGTGGTACCACATTACTACGTGAGCCAAACCAGAAAAAACCCAGGATCAGTTCAACAAGTATGTGAAGAATGCGAAAGTATGAGTCTGATGAGTGAAAATCCCAGGGCTAACCTAGACCTAACATGCGTTATCCTCTAAAATATTGATCCAAACCAGGTTTAATGGACTGTTTCAGTGTGGTACCACTTTACTACGTGATCCAAAGCGGAAAAAACCCACGATCAGGTCAACATGTATGTTAAAACTGCGAAAGTATGACCCTGACGAGAGCAAATCCCAGGCCTAACGTAGACCTGACATGCGTTGTCCTCTAAAATAATGATGGAAACCAGGTTTAATTGACTGTTTCAGTGTTGTACTTCATTACTACATGATGCATTCCAGAAAAAGCCCAGGATCTAGGCATCAAGTATGAGAAATATGCGAAAGAATGAGCCTGATGAGAGCAAATCCCAGACCAAACCTAGACCTAACATGAATTATTCTCTAAAATATTGATCGAAACCAGGTTTAATTGACTGTTTCAGTGTGGTGCCACATTACTACGTGATCCAATCCAGAAATAGCCCAGGATCTAGCCATGAGGTATGAGAAATATGCGAAAGTATGAGCCTGACGAAAGCAAATCCTAGACCTAACCCAGACCTAACATGCGTTATCCTCTAAAATATTTATCAAGACCAGGTTTAATTGATTGTTTCAGTGTGGTCCCACATTACTACGTGATCCAAACCAGAAAAAACCCAGGATCCGTTCAACAAGTATGTGAAGAATGCGAAAGTATGAGTCTGATGAGTGAAAATCCTCGGCCTAACCTAGACCTAACATGCGTCATCCTCAAAAATATTGATCGAAACCAGGTTTAATGGACAGTTTCAGTGTGGTACCACACGACTACGTGATCCAAACCAGAAAAAAACGTAGGATCTGTTCAACAAGTATGTGAAAAACGCGAAAGTATGAGCCTGGTGAGGGCAAATCCCAGACCTATCCCAGACCTAACTTGCGTTATCCTCTAAAATATTGATCGAAACCAGGTTTAATTGACTGTTTCAATGTGGTACCACATTACTACGTGATCAAATCCAGTAAAACCGCAGGATCCGTTCAACAAGTATGTGAAGAATGCGAAAGTATGAGTCTGATGAGTGAAAATCCTCGGCCTAACCTAGACCTAACATGCGTCATCCTCAAAAATATTGATCGAAACCAGGTTTAATGGACAGTTTCAGTGTGGTACCACACGACTACGTGATCCAAACCAGAAAAAAACGTAGGATCTGTTCAACAAGTATGTGAAAAACGCGAAAGTATGAGCCTGGTGAGGGCAAATCCCAGACCTATCCCAGACCTAACTTGCGTTATCCTCTAAAATATTGATCGAAACCAGGTTTAATTGACTGTTTCAATGTGGTACCACATTACTACGTGATCCAATCCAGAAATAGCCCAGAATCTAGCCATGAGGTATGAGAAATATGCGAAAGTATGAGCCTGACGAGAGCAAATCCTAGACCTAACCCAGACCTAACATGCGTTATCCTCTAAAATATTTATCAAGACCAGGTTTAATTGATTGTTTCAGTGTGGTCCCACATTACTACGTGATCCAAACCAGAAAAAACCCAGGATCCGTTCAACAAGTATGTGAAGAATGCGAAAGAATGAGTCTGATGAGTGAAAATCCCAGGCCTCACCTAGACCTAACATGCGTTATCCTCAAAAATATTGATCAAAACCTGGTTTAATCGACTGTTTCAGTGTGGTACCACATTACTATGTGATCCAAACCAGAAAATAGCCCAGGATCTATCCATGAAGTATAATAAATATGCGAAAGTATGAGCCTGATGAGGGCAAATCCTAGACCTAACCCAGACCTAACAGGCGTCATCCTCTAAAATATTTATCAAGACCAGGTTTAATTGATTGTTTCAGTGTGGTACCACATTACTACGTGATCCACACCAGAAGAAACCCAAGATCCGTTCAACAAGTATGTGAAGAATGCGAATGTATGAGTCTGATGAGTGAAAATCCCAGGCCTAACCTAGACCTAACATGCGTTATCCTCAAAAATATTGATCGAAACCTGATTTAATCGACTGTTTCAGTGTGGTACCACAATACTACGTGATGCAATCCAGAAAAAGCCCAGGATCTAGCCATCAAGTATGAGAAATATGCGAAAGAATGAGCCTGATGAGGGCAAATCCTAGACCTAACCCAAACCTAACATGCGTTATCCTCTAAAATATTTATGAAGACCAGGTTTAATAGAATGTTTCAGTGTGGTACCACATTACTACGTGAACCAAACCAGAAAAAACCCAGGATCCGTTCAACAAGTATGTGAAGAATGCGAAAGTATGAGTCTGATGAGTGAAAATCCCAGGGCTAACCTAGACCTAACTTGCGTTATCCTCTAAAATATTGATCGAAACCAGGTTTAATTGACTGTTTCAGTGTGGTACCACATTACTACGTGATCAAATCCAGTAAAACCCCAGGATCCGTTCAACAAGTATGTGAAGAATGCGAAAGTATGAGTCTGATGAGTGAAAATCCTCGGCCTAACCTAGACCTAACATGCGTTATCCACAAAAATATTGATCGATACCAGGTTTAATGGACAGTTTCAGTGTGGTACCACACTACTACCTGAGCCAAACCAGAAAAAACGCAGGATCTGTTCAACAAGTATGTGAAGAATGCGAAAGTATGAGTATGATGCGTGAAAATCCCAGGCCTAACCTAGACCTAACATGCGTTATCCTCAAAAATATTGATCGAAACCTGGTTTAATCGACTGTTTCAGTGTGGTACCACATTACTACGTGACCCAAACCAGAAAAAACACTCGATCAGGTCAACATGTATGTTAGAACTGCGAAAGTATGACCCTGATGAGGGCAAATCCCAGACCTATCCCAGACCTACCTTGCGTTGTCCTCTAAGATATTGATGCAAACCAGGTTTAATTGATTGTTTCAGTGTGGTCCCACATTACTACGTGAACCAAACCAGAAAAAACCCAGGATCCGTTCAACAAGTATGTGAAGAATGCGAAAGTATGAGACTGATTAGTGAAAATCCCACCCCTAACCTAGACCTAACATGCGTTATCCTCTAAAATATTGATCCAAACCAGGTTTAATGGACTGTTTCAGTGTGGTACCACTTTACTACGTGATCCAAAGCAGAAAAAACACTCGATCAGGTCAACATGTATGTTAGAACTGCGAAAGTATGACCCTGATGAGGGCAAATCCCAGACCTATCCCAGACCTAACTTGCGTTGTCCTCGAAGATATTGATCGAAACCGGGTTTAATCGACTGTTTCAGTGTGGTACCACATTACTACGTGATCCAAACCAGAAACAGCCCAGGATCTAGCCATGAGGTATGAGAAATATGCGAAAGTATGAGCCTGACGAGAGCAAATCCTAGACCTAACCCAGACCTAACATGCGTTATCCTCTAAAATATTTATCAAGACCAGGTTTAATTGATTGTTTCAGTGTGGTCCCACATTACTACGTGATCCAAACCAGAAAAAACCCAGGATCCGTTCAACAAGTATGTGAAGAATGCGAAAGAATGAGTCTGATGAGTGAAAATCCCAGGCCTCACCTAGACCTAACATGCGTTATCCTCAAAAATATTAATCAAAACCTGGTTTAATCGACTGTTTCAGTGTGGTACCACATTACTATGTGATCCAAACCAGAAAATAGCCCAGGATCTATCCATGAAGTATAATAAATATGCGAAAGTATGAGCCTGATGAGGGCAAATCCTAGACCTAACCCAGACCTAATATGCGTTATCCTCAAAAATATTTCTTAAGACCAGGTTTAACTGAATGTTTCAGTGTGGTACCACGTTACTACGTGATCCATACCAGAAAAAACCAAGGATCTGTTCAACAAGTATGTGAAAAATGCGAAAGCATGAGTCTGATGAGGGCAAATCCCAGGCCTAACCTAGACATAAGTTTCGTTATCCTCTAAAATATTGATCGAAACCAGGTTGAGTGGGCTGTTTCAGTGTGGTACCACATTACTGCGCGATCCAAACCAGAAAAAACCCAGGATCTGTTCAACAAGTATGTGAAAAATGCGAAAGTATGACCCTGATGTGGGCAAATCCCAGGCCTAACCTAGACCTAACATGAGTTATTCTCTAAAATATTGATCGAAACCAGGTTTAATTGACTGTTTCAGTGTTGTACTTCATTACTACGTGATGCAATCCAGACAAAGCCCAGGATCTAGCCATCAAGTATGAGAGATATGCGAAAGAATGAGCCCGATGAGAGCAAATCCCAGACCTAACCCAGACCTAACATGAATTATTCTCTAAAATATTGATCGAAACCAGGTTTAATTGACTGTTTCAGTGTGGTACCACATTACTACGTGATCCAATCCAGTAATAGCCCAGGATCCAGCCATGAAGTATCAGAAACATGCGAAAGTATGAGCCTGATGAGGGCAAATCCTAGACCTAACCCAGACCTAACAGGCGTCATCCTCTAAAATATTTATCAAGACCAGGTTTAATTGATTGTTTCAGTGTGGTACCACATTACTACGTGATCCACACCAGGAGAAACCCAAGATCCGTTCAACAAGTATGTGAAGAATGCGAAAGTATGAGTCTGATGAGTGAAAATCCCAGGCCTAACCTAGACCTAACATGCGTTATCCTCAAAAATATTGATCGAAACCTGCTTTAATCGACTTTTTCAGTGTGGTACCACAATACTACGTGATGCAATCCAGAAAAAGCCCAGGATCTAGCCATCAAGTATGAGAAATATGCGAAAGAATGAGCCTGATGAGGGCAAATCCTAGACCTAACCCAAACCTAACATGCGTTATCCTCTAAAATATTTATGAAGACCAGGTTTAATAGAATGTTTCAGTGTGGTACCACATTACTACGTGAACCAAACCAGAAAAAACCCAGGATCCGTTCAACAAGTATGTGAAGAATGCGAAAGTATGAGTCTGATGAGTGAAAATCCCAGGGCTAACCTAGACCTAACTTGCGTTATCCTCTAAAATATTGATCGAAACCAGGTTTAATTGACTGTTTCAGTGTGGTACCACATTACTACGTGATCAAATCCAGTAAAACCCCAGGATCCGTTCAACAAGTATGTGAAGAATGCGAAAGTATGAGTCTGATGAGTGAAAATCCTCGGCCTAACCTAGACCTAACATGCGTTATCCACAAAAATATTGATCGATACCAGGTTTAATGGACAGTTTCAGTGTGGTACCACACTACTACCTGATCCAAACCAGAAAAAACCCAGGATCCGTTCAACAAGTATGTGAAGAATGCGAAAGTATGAGTCTGATGAGTGAAAATCCCAGGGCTAACCTAGACCTAACATGCGTTATCCTCTAAAATATTGATCCAAACCAGGTTTAATGGACTGTTTCAGTGTGGTACCACTTTACTACGTGATCCAAAGCGGAAAAAACCCACGATCAGGTCAACATGTATGTTAAAACTGCGAAAGTATGACCCTGACGAGAGCAAATCCCAGGCCTAACGTAGACCTAACATGCGTTGTCCTCTAAAATATTGTTGGAAACCAGGTTTAATTGACTGTTTCAGTTTGTACTTCATTACTACATGATGCAATCCAGAAAAAGCCCAGGATCTAGGCATCAAGTATGAGAAATATGCGAAAGAATGAGCCTGATGAGAGCAAATCCCAGACCAAACCTAGACCTAACATGAATTATTCTGTAAAATATTGATCGAAACCAGGTTTAATTGACTGTTTCAGTGTGGTACCACATTACTATGTGATCCAAACCAGTAAAAACCCAGGATCCGTACAACAAGTATGTGAAGAATGCGAAAGAATGAGTCTGATGAGTGAAAATCCTCGGCCTAACCTAGACCTAACATGCGTTATCCTCAAAATATTGATCGAAACCATGTTTAATCGACTGTTTCAGTGTGGTACCACATTACTACGTGATCCAAACGAGAAAAAAACACAGGATCTGTTCAACAAGTATGTGAAAAACGCGAAAGTATGAGCCTGATGAGGGCAAATCCCAGACCTATCCCAGACCTAACTTGCGTTGTCCTCTAAGATATTGATGGAAACCAGGTTTAATCGACTGTTTCAGTGTGGTACCACATTACTACGTGATCCAAACCAGAAAAAAACCCAGGATCTGTTCAACAAGTATGTGAAGTATGCGAAAGTATGAGTCTGATGAGTGAAAATCCCAGGCCTAACCTAGACCTAACATGCGTTATCCTCAAAAATATTGATCGAAACCTGATTTAATCGACTGTTTCAGTGTGGTACCACAATACTACGTGATGCAATCCAGAAAAAGCCCAGGATCTAGCCATCAAGTATGAGAAATATGCGAAAGAATGAGCCTGATGAGGGCAAATCCTAGACCTAACCCAAACCTAACATGCGTTATCCTCTAAAATATTTATGAAGACCAGGTTTAATAGAATGTTTCAGTGTGGTACCACATTACTACGTGAACCAAACCAGAAAAAACCCAGGATCCGTTCAACAAGTATGTGAAGAATGCGAAAGTATGAGTCTGATGAGTGAAAATCCCAGGGCTAACCTAGACCTAACTTGCGTTATCCTCTAAAATATTGATCGAAACCAGGTTTAATTGACTGTTTCAGTGTGGTACCACATTACTACGTGATCAAATCCAGTAAAACCCCAGGATCCGTTCAACAAGTATGTGAAGAATGCGAAAGTATGAGTCTGATGAGTGAAAATCCTCGGCCTAACCTAGACCTAACATGCGTTATCCACAAAAATATTGATCGATACCAGGTTTAATGGACAGTTTCAGTGTGGTACCACACTACTACCTGATCCAAACCAGAAAAAACCCAGGATCCGTTCAACAAGTATGTGAAGAATGCGAAAGTATGAGTCTGATGAGTGAAAATCCCAGGGCTAACCTAGACCTAACATGCGTTATCCTCTAAAATATTGATCCAAACCAGGTTTAATGGACTGTTTCAGTGTGGTACCACTTTACTACGTGATCCAAAGCGGAAAAAACCCACGATCAGGTCAACATGTATGTTAAAACTGCGAAAGTATGACCCTGACGAGAGCAAATCCCAGGCCTAACGTAGACCTAACATGCGTTGTCCTCTAAAATATTGTTGGAAACCAGGTTTAATTGACTGTTTCAGTTTGTACTTCATTACTACATGATGCAATCCAGAAAAAGCCCAGGATCTAGGCATCAAGTATGAGAAATATGCGAAAGAATGAGCCTGATGAGAGCAAATCCCAGACCAAACCTAGACCTAACATGAATTATTCTGTAAAATATTGATCGAAACCAGGTTTAATTGACTGTTTCAGTGTGGTACCACATTACTATGCGATCCAAACCAGTAAAAACCCAGGATCCGTACAACAAGTATGTGAAGAATGCGAAAGAATGAGTCTGATGAGTGAAAATCCTCGGCCTAACCTAGACCTAACATGCGTTATCCTCAAAATATTGATCGAAACCATGTTTAATCGACTGTTTCAGTGTGGTACCACATTACTACGTGATCCAAACGAGAAAAAAACACAGGATCTGTTCAACAAGTATGTGAAAAACGCGAAAGTATGAGCCTGATGAGGGCAAATCCCAGACCTATCCCAGACCTAACTTGCGTTGTCCTCTAAGATATTGATGGAAACCAGGTTTAATCGACTGTTTCAGTGTGGTACCACATTACTACGTGATCCAAACCAGAAAAAAACCCAGGATCTGTTCAACAAGTATGTGAAGTATGCGAAAGTATGAGTCTGATGAGGGCAAATCCCAGGCCTAAACTAGACATAACTTTCGTAATCCTCTAAAATGTTGATCGAAACCAGGTTTAATTGACTGTTTTAGTGTGGTACCACTTTACTACGTGATCCAATGCAGAAAAAACCCTCGATCAGGTCAACATGCATGTTAAAACTGCGAAAGTATGAGCCTGATGAGGGCAAATCCCAGACCTATCCCAGACCTAACATGCGTTATCCTCAAAAATAATAATCGAAACCAGGTTTAATCGACTGTTTCAGTGTGGTACCACATTACTACGTGATCCAAACCAGAAAAAACCCAGGATCTTGTCAACGAGTATGAGAAGTGTGCGAAAGTATGAGTCACATGAAGGCTAATCCCAGACCTATCCCAGACCTAACCTGCGTTATCCTCTAAAATAATGATCGAAACCAGGTTTAATTGACTGTTTTAGTTGTGGCACCACTTTACTACGTGATCCAAAGCAGAAAAATCCCTCGATCAGGTCAACATGCATGTTAAAACTGCGAAAGTATGACCCTCATGAGGGCAAATCCCAGGCCTAACCTAGACCTAACATGCGTTATCTTCTAAAATATTGAGCGAAACCAGGTTTAATCGACTGTTTCAGTGTGGTACCACGATACTACGTGACTCAAACCAGAAAAAACCCAGGGTCTGTTCAACAAGTATGTGAAAAACGCGAAAGTATGAGCCTGATGAGGGCAAATCCCAGACCTATCCCAGACCAAACTTGCGTTATCCTCTAAAATATTGATCGAAACCAGGTTTAATCGACTGTTTCAGTGTGGTTCCACATTGCTACGTGATCCAAACCAGAAAAAACCCAGGATCAGTTCAACAAGTATGTGAAAAACGCGAATGTATGAGCCTGATGAGGGCGAATCCCAGACCTATCCCAGACCTAACTTGCGTTATCCTCTAAAATATTGATCGAAACGAGGCTTAAGTGACTGTTTCAGCGTGGTACCACATTACTACGTGATACAATCCAGAAACAGCCCGGGATCTAGCCATGAAGTACGAGAAATATGCGAAAGTATGAGCCTGATGAGGGCAAATCCTAGACCTAACCCAAACCTAACATGCGTTATCCTCTGAAATATTGATACAAACCGGGTTTAATGGACTGCTTCAGTGTGGTACCACTTTACTACGTGATCCCAAGCGGAAAAAACCCTCGATCGGGTCAACATGTATGTTAAAACTGCGAAGGTATGACCCTGACGAGGGCAAATCCCAGGCCTAACCTAGACCTACCATGCGTTGTCCTCTAAAATATTGATGGAAACCAGGTTTAATTGACTGTTTCAGTGTTGTACTTCATTACTACGTGATGCAATCCAGAAAACGCCCAGGATCTAGACATCAAGTATGAGAAATATGCGAAAGAATGAGCATGATGAGAGCAAATCCCAGACCAAACCTAGACCTAACATGTATTATTCTCTAAAATGTTGATCGAAACCAGGTTTAATTGACTGTTTCAGTGTGGTACCACATTACTATGTGATCAAAACCAGAAAATAACCCAGGATCTGTTCAACGAGTATGTGAAGTGTGCGAAAGTATGAGTCTGATGAGGGCAAATCCTAGACCTATCCCAGACCTAACATGCGTTATCCTCTAAAATATTTATCAAGACCAGGTTTAATTGACTGTTTCAGTGTGGTACCACATTGCTACGTGATCCAAACCAGAAAAAACCCAGGATCATTTCAACAAGTATGTGAAAAACGCGAAAGTATGAGCCTGATGAGGGCAAATCCCACAACTATCCCAGACCTAACTTGCGTTATCCTCTAAAATATTGAACGAAACCTGGTTTAATCGACTGTTTCAGTGTGGTACCACATTACTATGTGATCAAAACCAGAAAATAACCCAGGATCTGTTCAACGAGTATGTGAAGTGTGCGAAAGTATGAGTCTGATGAGGGCAAATCCTAGACCTATCCCAGACCTAACATGCGTTATCCTCAAAAATATTGATCGAAACCTGGTTTAATTGACTGTTTCAGCGTGGTACCACGTTACTACGTGATACAATCCAGAAACAGCCCAGGATCTAGCCATGGAGTATGAGAAATATGCGAAAGTATGAGCCTGATGAGGGCAAATCCTAGACCTATCCCAGACCTAACATGCGTTATCCTCAAAAATATTGATCGAAACCTGGTTTAATCGACTGTTTCAGTGTGGTACCACATTACTATGTGATTAAAACCAGAAAATAACCCAGGATCTGTTCAACGAGTATGTGAAGTGTGCGAAAGTATGAGTCTGATGAGGGCAAATCCAAGACCTATCCCAGACCAGACATGCGTTATCCTCAAATATATTGATCGAAACCTGGTTTAATCGACTGTTTCAGTGTGGTAGCACATTACTACGTAACCCAAACCAGAAAAAACCCAGGATCTGTTCAACAAGTATGTGAAAAACGCGAAAGTATGAGCCTGATGAGGGCAAATCCCAGACCTATCCCTGACCTAACTTGCGTTATCCTCTAAAATATTGAACGAAACCAGGTTTAATTGACTGTTTCAGCGTGGTACCACATTACTACGTGATACAATCCAGAAACAGCCCAGGATCTAGCCATGAAGTATGAGAAATATGCGAAAGTATGAGCCTGATGAGGGCAAATCCTAGACCTAACCCAGACCTAACATGCGTTATCCTCTAAAATATTTATCAAGACAAGGTTTAATTGAATGTTTCAGTGTGGTACCACATTACTACGTGATCCAAACCAGTAAAAACCCAGGATCCGTTCAACAAGTATGTGAAGAATGCGAAAGTATGAGTCTGCTGAGTGAAAATCCCCGGCCTAACCTAGACCTAACATGCGTTATCCACAAAAATATTGATCGAAACCTGGTTTAATCGACTGTTTCAGTGTGGTACCACATTACTACGTGATCCACACCAGAAGAAACCCAAGATCCGTTCAACAAGTATGTGAAGAATGCGAATGTATGAGTCTGATGAGTGAAAATCCCAGGCCTAACCTAGACCTAACATGCGTTATCCTCAAAAATATTGATCGAAACCTGATTTAATCGACTGTTTCAGTGTGGTACCACAATACTACGTGATGCAATCCAGAAAAAGCCCAGGATCTAGCCATCAAGTATGAGAAATATGCGAAAGAATGAGCCTGATGAGGGCAAATCCTAGACCTAACCCAAACCTAACATGCGTTATCCTCTAAAATATTTATGAAGACCAGGTTTAATAGAATGTTTCAGTGTGGTACCACATTACTACGTGAACCAAACCAGAAAAAACCCAGGATCCGTTCAACAAGTATGTGAAGAATGCGAAAGTATGAGTCTGATGAGTGAAAATCCCAGGGCTAACCTAGACCTAACTTGCGTTATCCTCTAAAATATTGATCGAAACCAGGTTTAATTGACTGTTTCAGTGTGGTACCACATTACTACGTGATCAAATCCAGTAAAACCCCAGGATCCGTTCAACAAGTATGTGAAGAATGCGAAAGTATGAGTCTGATGAGTGAAAATCCTCGGCCTAACCTAGACCTAACATGCGTTATCCACAAAAATATTGATCGATACCAGGTTTAATGGACAGTTTCAGTGTGGTACCACACTACTACCTGATCCAAACCAGAAAAAACGCAGGATCTGTTCAACAAGTATGTGAAGAATGCGAAAGTATGAGTATGATGCGTGAAAATCCCAGGCCTAACCTAGACCTAACATGCGTTATCCTCAAAAATATTGATCGAAACCTGGTTTAATCGACTGTTTCAGTGTGGTACCACATTACTACGTGACCCAAACCAGAAAAAACACTCGATCAGGTCAACATGTATGTTAGAACTGCGAAAGTATGACCCTGATGAGGGCAAATCCCAGACCTATCCCAGACCTACCTTGCGTTGTCCTCTAAGATATTGATGCAAACCAGGTTTAATTGATTGTTTCAGTGTGGTCCCACATTACTACGTGAACCAAACCAGAAAAAACCCAGGATCCGTTCAACAAGTATGTGAAGAATGCGAAAGTATGAGACTGATTAGTGAAAATCCCACCCCTAACCTAGACCTAACATGCGTTATCCTCTAAAATATTGATCCAAACCAGGTTTAATGGACTGTTTCAGTGTGGTACCACTTTACTACGTGATCCAAAGCAGAAAAAACACTCGATCAGGTCAACATGTATGTTAGAACTGCGAAAGTATGACCCTGATGAGGGCAAATCCCAGACCTATCCCAGACCTAACTTGCGTTGTCCTCGAAGATATTGATCGAAACCGGGTTTAATCGACTGTTTCAGTGTGGTACCACATTACTACGTGATCCAAACCAGAAACAGCCCAGGATCTAGCCATGAGGTATGAGAAATATGCGAAAGTATGAGCCTGACGAGAGCAAATCCTAGACCTAACCCAGACCTAACATGCGTTATCCTCTAAAATATTTATCAAGACCAGGTTTAATTGATTGTTTCAGTGTGGTCCCACATTACTACGTGATCCAAACCAGAAAAAACCCAGGATCCGTTCAACAAGTATGTGAAGAATGCGAAAGAATGAGTCTGATGAGTGAAAATCCCAGGCCTCACCTAGACCTAACATGCGTTATCCTCAAAAATATTAATCAAAACCTGGTTTAATCGACTGTTTCAGTGTGGTACCACATTACTATGTGATCCAAACCAGAAAATAGCCCAGGATCTATCCATGAAGTATAATAAATATGCGAAAGTATGAGCCTGATGAGGGCAAATCCTAGACCTAACCCAGACCTAATATGCGTTATCCTCAAAAATATTTCTTAAGACCAGGTTTAACTGAATGTTTCAGTGTGGTACCACGTTACTACGTGATCCATACCAGAAAAAACCAAGGATCTGTTCAACAAGTATGTGAAAAATGCGAAAGCATGAGTCTGATGAGGGCAAATCCCAGGCCTAACCTAGACATAAGTTTCGTTATCCTCTAAAATATTGATCGAAACCAGGTTGAGTGGGCTGTTTCAGTGTGGTACCACATTACTGCGCGATCCAAACCAGAAAAAACCCAGGATCTGTTCAACAAGTATGTGAAAAATGCGAAAGTATGACCCTGATGTGGGCAAATCCCAGGCCTAACCTAGACCTAACATGAGTTATTCTCTAAAATATTGATCGAAACCAGGTTTAATTGACTGTTTCAGTGTTGTACTTCATTACTACGTGATGCAATCCAGACAAAGCCCAGGATCTAGCCATCAAGTATGAGAGATATGCGAAAGAATGAGCCCGATGAGAGCAAATCCCAGACCTAACCCAGACCTAACATGAATTATTCTCTAAAATATTGATCGAAACCAGGTTTAATTGACTGTTTCAGTGTGGTACCACATTACTACGTGATCCAATCCAGTAATAGCCCAGGATCCAGCCATGAAGTATCAGAAACATGCGAAAGTATGAGCCTGATGAGGGCAAATCCTAGACCTAACCCAGACCTAACAGGCGTCATCCTCTAAAATATTTATCAAGACCAGGTTTAATTGATTGTTTCAGTGTGGTACCACATTACTACGTGATCCACACCAGAAGAAACCCAAGATCCGTTCAACAAGTATGTGAAGAATGCGAAAGTATGAGTCTGATGAGTGAAAATCCCAGGCCTAACCTAGACCTAACATGCGTTATCCTCAAAAATATTGATCGAAACCTGCTTTAATCGACTTTTTCAGTGTGGTACCACAATACTACGTGATGCAATCCAGAAAAAGCCCAGGATCTAGCCATCAAGTATGAGAAATATGCGAAAGAATGAGCCTGATGAGGGCAAATCCTAGACCTAACCCAAACCTAACATGCGTTATCCTCTAAAATATTTATGAAGACCAGGTTTAATAGAATGTTACAGTGTGGTACCACATTACTACGTGAACCAAACCAGAAAAAACCCAGGATCCGTTCAACAAGTATGTGAAGAATGCGAAAGTATGAGTCTGATGAGTGAAAATCCCAGGGCTAACCTAGACCTAACTTGCGTTATCCTCTAAAATATTGATCGAAACCAGGTTTAATTGACTGTTTCAGTGTGGTACCACATTACTACGTGATCAAATCCAGTAAAACCCCAGGATCCGTTCAACAAGTATGTGAAGAATGCGAAAGTATGAGTCTGATGAGTGAAAATCCTCGGCCTAACCTAGACCTAACATGCGTTATCCACAAAAATATTGATCGATACCAGGTTTAATGGACAGTTTCAGTGTGGTACCACACTACTACCTGATCCAAACCAGAAAAAACCCAGGATCCGTTCAACAAGTATGTGAAGAATGCGAAAGTATGAGTCTGATGAGTGAAAATCCCAGGGCTAACCTAGACCTAACATGCGTTATCCTCTAAAATATTGATCCAAACCAGGTTTAATGGACTGTTTCAGTGTGGTACCACTTTACTACGTGATCCAAAGCGGAAAAAACCCACGATCAGGTCAACATGTATGTTAAAACTGCGAAAGTATGACCCTGACGAGAGCAAATCCCAGGCCTAACGTAGACCTAACATGCGTTGTCCTCTAAAATATTGTTGGAAACCAGGTTTAATTGACTGTTTCAGTTTGTACTTCATTACTACATGATGCAATCCAGAAAAAGCCCAGGATCTAGGCATCAAGTATGAGAAATATGCGAAAGAATGAGCCTGATGAGAGCAAATCCCAGACCAAACCTAGACCTAACATGAATTATTCTGTAAAATATTGATCGAAACCAGGTTTAATTGACTGTTTCAGTGTGGTACCACATTACTATGTGATCCAAACCAGTAAAAACCCAGGATCCGTACAACAAGTATGTGAAGAATGCGAAAGAATGAGTCTGATGAGTGAAAATCCTCGGCCTAACCTAGACCTAACATGCGTTATCCTCAAAATATTGATCGAAACCATGTTTAATCGACTGTTTCAGTGTGGTACCACATTACTACGTGATCCAAACGAGAAAAAAACACAGGATCTGTGCAACAAGTATGTGAAAAACGCGAAAGTATGAGCCTGATGAGGGCAAATCCCAGACCTATCCCAGACCTAACTTGCGTTGTCCTCTAAGATATTGATGGAAACCAGGTTTAATCGACTGTTTCAGTGTGGTACCACATTACTACGTGATCCAAACCAGAAAAAAACCCAGGATCTGTTCAACAAGTATGTGAAGTATGCGAAAGTATGAGTCTGATGAGTGAAAATCCCAGGCCTAACCTAGACCTAACATGCGTTATCCTCAAAAATATTGATCGAAACCTGATTTAATCGACTGTTTCAGTGTGGTACCACAATACTACGTGATGCAATCCAGAAAAAGCCCAGGATCTAGCCATCAAGTATGAGAAATATGCGAAAGAATGAGCCTGATGAGGGCAAATCCTAGACCTAACCCAAACCTAACATGCGTTATCCTCTAAAATATTTATGAAGACCAGGTTTAATAGAATGTTTCAGTGTGGTACCACATTACTACGTGAACCAAACCAGAAAAAACCCAGGATCCGTTCAACAAGTATGTGAAGAATGCGAAAGTATGAGTCTGATGAGTGAAAATCCCAGGGCTAACCTAGACCTAACTTGCGTTATCCTCTAAAATATTGATCGAAACCAGGTTTAATTGACTGTTTCAGTGTGGTACCACATTACTACGTGATCAAATCCAGTAAAACCCCAGGATCCGTTCAACAAGTATGTGAAGAATGCGAAAGTATGAGTCTGATGAGTGAAAATCCTCGGCCTAACCTAGACCTAACATGCGTTATCCACAAAAATATTGATCGATACCAGGTTTAATGGACAGTTTCAGTGTGGTACCACACTACTACCTGATCCAAACCAGAAAAAACCCAGGATCCGTTCAACAAGTATGTGAAGAATGCGAAAGTATGAGTCTGATGAGTGAAAATCCCAGGGCTAACCTAGACCTAACATGCGTTATCCTCTAAAATATTGATCCAAACCAGGTTTAATGGACTGTTTCAGTGTGGTACCACTTTACTACGTGATCCAAAGCGGAAAAAACCCACGATCAGGTCAACATGTATGTTAAAACTGCGAAAGTATGACCCTGACGAGAGCAAATCCCAGGCCTAACGTAGACCTAACATGCGTTGTCCTCTAAAATATTGTTGGAAACCAGGTTTAATTGACTGTTTCAGTTTGTACTTCATTACTACATGATGCAATCCAGAAAAAGCCCAGGATCTAGGCATCAAGTATGAGAAATATGCGAAAGAATGAGCCTGATGAGAGCAAATCCCAGACCAAACCTAGACCTAACATGAATTATTCTGTAAAATATTGATCGAAACCAGGTTTAATTGACTGTTTCAGTGTGGTACCACATTACTATGTGATCCAAACCAGTAAAAACCCAGGATCCGTACAACAAGTATGTGAAGAATGCGAAAGAATGAGTCTGATGAGTGAAAATCCTCGGCCTAACCTAGACCTAACATGCGTTATCCTCAAAATATTGATCGAAACCATGTTTAATCGACTGTTTCAGTGTGGTACCACATTACTACGTGATCCAAACGAGAAAAAAACACAGGATCTGTTCAACAAGTATGTGAAAAACGCGAAAGTATGAGCCTGATGAGGGCAAATCCCAGACCTATCCCAGACCTAACTTGCGTTGTCCTCTAAGATATTGATGGAAACCAGGTTTAATCGACTGTTTCAGTGTGGTACCACATTACTACGTGATCCAAACCAGAAAAAAACCCAGGATCTGTTCAACAAGTATGTGAAGTATGCGAAAGTATGAGTCTGATGAGGGCAAATCCCAGGCCTAAACTAGACATAACTTTCGTAATCCTCTAAAATGTTGATCGAAACCAGGTTTAATTGACTGTTTTAGTGTGGTACCACTTTACTACGTGATCCAATGCAGAAAAAACCCTCGATCAGGTCAACATGCATGTTAAAACTGCGAAAGTATGAGCCTGATGAGGGCAAATCCCAGACCTATCCCAGACCTAACATGCGTTATCCTCAAAAATAATAATCGAAACCAGGTTTAATCGACTGTTTCAGTGTGGTACCACATTACTACGTGATCCAAACCAGAAAAAACCCAGGATCTTGTCAACGAGTATGAGAAGTGTGCGAAAGTATGAGTCACATGAAGGCTAATCCCAGACCTATCCCAGACCTAACCTGCGTTATCCTCTAAAATAATGATCGAAACCAGGTTTAATTGACTGTTTTAGTTGTGGCACCACTTTACTACGTGATCCAAAGCAGAAAAATCCCTCGATCAGGTCAACATGCATGTTAAAACTGCGAAAGTATGACCCTCATGAGGGCAAATCCCAGGCCTAACCTAGACCTAACATGCGTTATCTTCTAAAATATTGAGCGAAACCAGGTTTAATCGACTGTTTCAGTGTGGTACCACGATACTACGTGACTCAAACCAGAAAAAACCCAGGGTCTGTTCAACAAGTATGTGAAAAACGCGAAAGTATGAGCCTGATGAGGGCAAATCCCAGACCTATCCCAGACCAAACTTGCGTTATCCTCTAAAATATTGATCGAAACCAGGTTTAATCGACTGTTTCAGTGTGGTTCCACATTGCTACGTGATCCAAACCAGAAAAAACCCAGGATCAGTTCAACAAGTATGTGAAAAACGCGAATGTATGAGCCTGATGAGGGCGAATCCCAGACCTATCCCAGACCTAACTTGCGTTATCCTCTAAAATATTGATCGAAACGAGGCTTAAGTGACTGTTTCAGCGTGGTACCACATTACTACGTGATACAATCCAGAAACAGCCCGGGATCTAGCCATGAAGTACGAGAAATATGCGAAAGTATGAGCCTGATGAGGGCAAATCCTAGACCTAACCCAAACCTAACATGCGTTATCCTCTGAAATATTGATCCAAACCGGGTTTAATGGACTGCTTCAGTGTGGTACCACTTTACTACGTGATCCAAAGCGGAAAAAACCCTCGATCGGGTCAACATGTATGTTATAACTGCGAAGGTATGACCCTGACGAGGGCAAATCCCAGGCCTAACCTAGACCTACCATGCGTTGTCCTCTAAAATATTGATGGAAACCAGGTTTAATTGACTGTTTCAGTGTTGTACTTCATTACTACGTGATGCAATCCAGAAAACGCCCAGGATCTAGACATCAAGTATGAGAAATATGCGAAAGAATGAGCATGATGAGAGCAAATCCCAGACCAAACCTAGACCTAACATGTATTATTCTCTAAAATGTTGATCGAAACCAGGTTTAATTGACTGTTTCAGTGTGGTACCACATTACTATGTGATCAAAACCAGAAAATAACCCAGGATCTGTTCAACGAGTATGTGAAGTGTGCGAAAGTATGAGTCTGATGAGGGCAAATCCTAGACCTATCCCAGACCTAACATGCGTTATCCTCTAAAATATTTATCAAGACCAGGTTTAATTGACTGTTTCAGTGTGGTACCACATTGCTACGTGATCCAAACCAGAAAAAACCCAGGATCATTTCAACAAGTATGTGAAAAACGCGAAAGTATGAGCCTGATGAGGGCAAATCCCAGAACTATCCCAGACCTAACTTGCGTTATCCTCTAAAATATTGAACGAAACCTGGTTTAATCGACTGTTTCAGTGTGGTACCACATTACTATGTGATCAAAACCAGAAAATAACCCAGGATCTGTTCAACGAGTATGTGAAGTGTGCGAAAGTATGAGTCTGATGAGGGCAAATCCTAGACCTATCCCAGACCTAACATGCGTTATCCTCAAAAATATTGATCGAAACCTGGTTTAATTGACTGTTTCAGCGTGGTACCACGTTACTACGTGATACAATCCAGAAACAGCCCAGGATCTAGCCATGGAGTATGAGAAATATGCGAAAGTATGAGCCTGATGAGGGCAAATCCTAGACCTATCCCAGACCTAACATGCGTTATCCTCAAAAATATTGATCGAAACCTGGTTTAATCGACTGTTTCAGTGTGGTACCACATTACTATGTGATTAAAACCAGAATATAACCCAGGATCTGTTCAACGAGTATGTGAAGTGTGCGAAAGTATGAGTCTGATGAGGGCAAATCCAAGACCTATCCCAGACCAGACATGCGTTATCCTCAAATATATTGATCGAAACCTGGTTTAATCGACTGTTTCAGTGTGGTAGCACATTACTACGTAACCCAAACCAGAAAAAACCCAGGATCTGTTCAACAAGTAAGTGAAAAACGCGAAAGTATGAGCCTGATGAGGGCAAATCCCAGACCTATCCCTGACCTAACTTGCGTTATCCTCTAAAATATTGAACGAAACCAGGTTTAATTGACTGTTTCAGCGTGGTACCACATTACTACGTGATACAATCCAGAAACAGCCCAGGATCTAGCCATGAAGTATGAGAAATATGCGAAAGTATGAGCCTGATGAGGGCAAATCCTAGACCTAACCCAGACCTAACATGCGTTATCCTCTAAAATATTTATCAAGACAAGGTTTAATTGAATGTTTCAGTGTGGTACCACATTACTACGTGATCCAAACCAGTAAAAACCCAGGATCCGTTCAACAAGTATGTGAAGAATGCGAAAGTATGAGTCTGCTGAGTGAAAATCCCCGGCCTAACCTAGACCTAACATGCGTTATCCACAAAAATATTGATCGAAACCTGGTTTAATCGACTGTTTCAGTGTGGTACCACATTACTATGTGATCCAAACCAGAAAATAACCCAGGATCTGTTCAACGAGTATGTGAAGTGTGCGAAAGTATGAGCCTGATGAGGGCAAATCCCAGACCTAACCCAAACCTAACATGCGATATCCTCTAAAATAGTTATCAATACCAGGTTTAATTGATTGTTTCAGTGTGGTACCACATTACTACGTGATCCAAACCAGAAAAAACCCAGGATCCGTTCAAAAAGTATGTGAAGAATGCGAAAGTATGAGTCTGATGAGTGAAAAACCCCGGCCTAACCTAGACCTAACATGCGTTATCCTCAAAAATATTGATCGAAACCTGGTTTAATCGACCGTTTCAGTGTGGTACCACATTTCTATGTGATCCAAACCAGAAAATAACCCAGGATCTGTTGAACGAGTATGTGAAGTGTGCGAAAGTATGAGTCTGATGAGGGCAAATCCCAGACCTATCCCAGACCTAACATGCGTTATCCTCTAAAATATTTATCAATACCAGGTTTAGTTGATTGTTTCTGTGTGGTACCACATTACTACGTGATCCAAACCAGAAAAAACCCAGGATCCGTTCAAAAAGTATGTGAAGAATGCGAAAGTATGAGTCTGATGAGTGAAAATCCTCGGCCTAACCTAGACCTAACATGCGTTATCCTCAAAAATATTAATCGAAACCAGGTTTAATCGACTGTTTCAGTGTGGTACCACATTGCTACGTGATCCAAACCAGAAAAAACCCAGGATCAGTTCAACAAGTATGTGAAAAACGCGAAAGTATGAGCCTGATGAGGGCGAATCCCAGACCTATCCCAGACCTAACTTTTTTTTTTTTTTTTTTTTTTTTTTTTGTCGTGGGGAAAATCTTCGAAAGACTCCCTCCCACCTCCTTGGGGAGAGGTGGGAGGGGTGTGTGGGATTCCCCGCGCCCGTACAACGACAGGCGCGGGACCTACCCACTAAAAACCCCACGGTGACCCTTCGGCACGCTTTGGGAGGATACCGGGAATCGCTCGAAGCATTCTTCCGGTATCCTCCCCGTGCCCGCGCTTTCGCGCCCATCCCCCGGGGGGACAATCGGGCCCCCCAGTAGACACACTGCCTCATAGCGGCGGGACGGGGCCACTCCATCCCGCCGCTATCCGTCCCGGGGCCGCGTTTAGTGGCGGCTGCGAGCCCCAACTCGCAACCGCCCGCGACCCCGTTTCCACCCCTCGGCGGCCGGGCGTTCATGGCCGCACCAGACCGCCGAGGGTGCCTCCCCTTGCGTCGGACCGGTAGGGGGAGGCACTTCTACCCCCAACCGGTCCGACCCGGCGCCGCCTGGCGGGAGGAGGGTCCCCTCAGGACCCCCCTCCCAGCCTAGGTCATCCGCCACGCCGAGGCGGCCGCCCGCGACGCCTCGCGACCGGGCGACGACCTCGGGCCACCGCACGAGCGCGAGCTTCAGCGCGCCGCTGAAGCTCGCGCTCCCTCCCCGCGGCCTCCTTCTGCAACATTACGTTCTCGCAGAAGGAGGCCACGGCCCTCCACTTCTCCTCGCTGCCGAGCATGGCGCGCACCACGCCCGGCAGCGAGACATCCCGCCCGACGACGCCGACCAGGACACGTCGCTCCCCCTCCCACGCGGGGCATACCTCCAGGGTATGATCCGCCGTGTCCTGCTCAGCGTCGCAGTGGCAGCAACGCGCCGTCGGCTCCTTCCCTATCCGGCACAGGTATCTTCCGAAGCTGCCATGCCCGGAAAATACCTGTGCCATCCGGTAGGTGAGGCTGCCATGGCCCCTGTCCAGCCACTCCTTCAGGAGTGGCCGAACCGCCCCGACAGTCCGGTGCCCCGCGGTTGGCAGAGCCAGCCGCTCCTGCCACGCGAGCAACACGGACTGCCGGGCCTGGCGCTTCAAATCGCCCCAAGCAGGTTCCTGCCCGCCCGGGACCGCCCCCACCCCCGCGCGACGGTCGACGCGGTGCCGGTACATCACCGCGTGCGACCGCGCGAGCAGGTCCATGGGCGGCATCCCCGCTAGAACCGTCGCTGCCTCATGTGACATGGTCCGATACCCGCGGACGACCCTGAGCGCCATGCGCCTCTGCACCCGACGCAGCATAGTCATGCTGCGCCGGGAGGCAGCCAGGTCGTCCGCCCAGACGGGGGCCCCGTATAGGGCCACCGACTGGACCATTGCCACATAGAGGCGACGAACTCGGCCCGCCGGGCCCCCCAGGTTGGGCAGGATCCGGCCCAGAGCCGCAACCATCCTTTCCAACCGGGGGACCAGGCAGCGGAAATGCTCCTCGAAACGCCAGTGGCTATCGAGGATCAGCCCCAGATACCTGATCTGGGGCTTCACCTCGATGTCAGCCCCACCCACCCGAATCAGAGGGGGTGGCGGATCCTGCCGAGGTGAATGAAACGCAATCACCTCGGTCTTATGGACCGCCACCGTCATCCCCATCCCCCTGATCCGGTCGACGACGCGTTGCGACCCCTCCTCCGCGCGACGCATGGCCGTCCCCCAGTGCGCCCCGACGGCCAGCACCAGTGTGTCATCCGCATAACACACCGTGCTGACGCCGTCGGGGAGGCCGGCCCGCAACACCGAGTCGTACGCGATGTTCCACAGGAGTGGCCCGAGGACCGACCCCTGCGGAACACCGCAGTACACCTCCCTCCGCATATCACCATCCCGGCCCGGATACTCGATCCACCTGCCGCGGAGATAATCCCCGACGACCGCCCTGAGACAAGGGGGGACCCGATGATATTCGAGTCCCCTCCTTATCTCTTCCCAGGGGAGGGTGTTAAAGGCATTGGCAATATCCAAGGATATTGCCAATGCCACCCCTCCCCGGGAGACGGCCGCCCCCGAGAGGGCCCTCACACGACCTATCGCGTCGATAGTCGATCGGCCCCCCCGGAAACCGAACTGGCAGTCGGCCAGACCGGGATCACCCCGCGACAGGTGCTCGACGAGGCGGGCAGCAATCACCCGCTCGAAGAGCTTGCCCACCTCGTCGAGGAGACAAATGGGCCGGTATGCGGAGGGAGACTCCGCGGGCCGACCCTCCTTCCGGAGGAGGACCATCCTCGCCACCTTCCAACTGGGGGGGAATCGCCCGTCCCTCAGGCAGCGGTCGAACAACCGCCTGAGGTCGGCCCCAAGGACGCCCTGGGTCAAGACCCAAACCCGGCCGGGCACACCATCCGGACCCGGGGCCGTGTTACGAACCCCGAGCCGTCTGATGGCCGCTGCCAGCTCCTCCTGCGTGACCCCCAGCTCGGCCGTCCACTCCACTGGGACAGCCGCCGCCGCCGGAGGACGCGGTCCCCTCTCCCCAATTGGGAAGAGTGTATTGACCACGTCCTCCAGCAGCCGGGGGTCAAGACCCTCGGTGACGGGGGGCGCCCACGGGCGGAGCTTATTCAGCACCACCTTATATGGGCGCCCCCATGGATCGTCATCAAGGGTCTGGAGGAGCTCCTTCCATGCCCGGGTCTTGGCCCGTTTGATGGCGACCTGCAGAGCAACCCGCGCCACGCGGTATGCTCCATACAGGTCATCAGCTGCCCTCGCTCGCGCCACGCCGTCGCCTGTACGTTGACGACGGCGCGCGCGGGTGTACTGGCGTCGGGCGCGGACAGTCGCGACTCGCAACTCCGCGATCGCGTCCGACCACCAGTACACCGCCCGGCGAGGAGAAGCCCGCCCGACCCGAGGCATCGCCGCGTCGCAAATACCCGCGACCAATGCTCCGAGCCGGGCGACCTCCTCCTCTATGCTCGGCAACTCGGCCGCTCCCTGCGGCCAAGTTGCAGCGAGGGCAGCTGCCATCAGGGCGTCCTTGTCCAGGCGCCGAAGCGCCCAGCGGCGTGGTGGGGTGCCACGCAGGCGGCCGTGTCGGGATGCACTCGCGGCGGCAGAGACCTCCATCCGGATGTACTGGTGATCGGAGAGTGTCTCTGCCCCCGCGACCACGTGCCAACCCGACACCATGCGCACGGCGTTGGGGGTCGCGAATCCAACATCCACGATGGACCCCCCATATCGCCGCACGCATGTGTGCTCCGACCCCCGGTTCAATACCCGGAGGTCGAGCCCCGCCGCCCAATCGCCCAGGATCCCGCCGCGAACGGAGGTCCTGGGGGATCCCCAAGCCACCGACTTGGCATTAAAATCCCCCAGGACCAGCACCGGCCGGGCCGCGTAGCGCTGCACGCATGCCGCGACCTCGGCCAAGTACAGCTCGAACGCAGCGTGACCGCTACGGGGCGAAATGTAGCACCCCACCACAGCGACTCCCCCCCAGTCCACGGCGACGAATCCCCGACCGCGCTCCAACAAGGAGAACGGTGGGGACCCGTCGCCCCCTCCCCATACCGTCGCCACCAAGCCGTCCGCGTCGCCCACCCAATGAGGGTGATCAGGGACGCGGTACGGCTCGGCGGCGACCGCCAGGCCAACCCCCCACTCCGCGAGGACTTGGGACATCAAGTCCTGTGCCGCGCGGCAGTGGTTGAGGTTGGCCTGGAGGAGGAGGCGGGGCGGCATTAATTAATGGCCGCGCCAGCCTCCTCCCGGCCGTCCGTCCCCGTAGCACCGTCCACCTCCATGGAGGACGATGCCACCGCCCTCGGCACCGGAGCCGGTGCAGCCCGCCTCTTCCTCTCCTTCCGGGAGGGGGGGGAGCACTTCTTGCTCCCCACCCTGTGATCGGCTGGCCTCCCCATGTCCGCACACAGCGGGCAGTGGGGGGCCGCCGAGCACTGGCTCGCACGGTGCTCTTTGGCACCGCAGCGGTAACACTGACCGCTGCGGTCCACCGGCGAGGTGCACCACTGCCTCACGTGCCCCAATTCGAGGCAGCGGTGACACTGGAGGGGGCGCGGCGCGAGGATTTCCACTCGCGCCGAAACCCACCCCACCAACACCCTCCCGGATTCCGCCACCTTACGGGCGGCGGAGAGGGGGCACCGGGCCCACACCGACCCGAGGCCGGAGGGCGACCTGCGGATCTCTCCGATCCGCAGCTCCTCCACAGGACAGTCCCCCGCCCTCGCAAGGGCACGGGACACATCCTGTGCGCTGACCGAGTCGTCCAGCCCACAAACGCGCATCTCCGTGCGCTTCGTGGGCCGGGCGACCCGGACACCTCGCTCGCCCAGCTGCTCCCGGAGCCTCTGGGCGAGACGATCCGCCTTCGCACCGCCTTCTGCACCGGGGATCTCCAGCAAGAGACCCCCGGTCACGGCCCTCTTCGCCCTCACGGAGGCGATGCCCAGCTCTTCCAGGGAGATATTCTCCCTGGCGAGCCGCATCGCCTCCGCGAGGGTCAGGTCGCCCCCCTGCGCAACGGTCAGCGTCACCGCTGCCGTTTTTGGGGGACGACCAGGTCGTGCCTTCCCGACCTTCGCGGCCTTTACCTTGGCCGCCGCCGGCGGAGGCGGAGGCTGCGGTTGCGAGGCCTTCCTCGCCGCCCGCTTCGCCTTCCGCCCCACCACCTCACTCCACGCCACCCCCCCTTGGGAGGGTGCCGTGGAGGACGCGACCACCGCGACCACGGGTACACCACCCCCCTTGGGGGTCGCGACCCGAGGCCCTGGTGCCGCAACGCTGGGCGGAGCCTTCACTCCGCCCTTCTTTGCCTTCCCCGACTGCACCGGAACAGGTCGGGGAGGCACCGCCTTCCTGCTGACCGCTCTTCCGGCGAGGAGCTCCTCCCGGAAGGCGGCCAGCTTGCCATCAATCATGTCCCCAATCCTCCTCAGAAGATCGTCTTCTGAGGAGGACGGGGACTTCTTCACGGGTGGAGTGCGGGTGGAGGGGCCTGCGGTGCCCCGCACCACTGCCGCCGCACTCCGCTTATTAACCTCCGCCGAGGGACGCGGCGGTGGAGGAGGAGGGAGGATGGGAGGGAGGGCCGCGCTGTTCCACAGCGCCTCTGCCCTCCTCCTCCCCTGTCGCTCCTCCTCCAACAGGAGCTGCAGACGGGCGTTCCGCCCTCTGAGCTCCCGCGCCGCCTCCCTCATTTCCTCCGCCGCGGCCTTCAGAGCCTCCGCGCCACCGCTTTTCTGCCCCTTAAAGGCGCAGGCAGCGGCGACTTTCTCCACCCGCCTCAGGGACGAGGAGATCCTCTCCGATATCTCCTCGGTCACCTCGTCCCTGAGGCAACTCAGCCTCACCGACGGGCTCATCGCCCCGCCCACCTCGACGACGGCCTGCCCCGCCCTCTTCCTCTTAGAGCCTATGAGGCTCCTGGTGGAGGAGAAGGACGAGACTGACGCAGTCTCGTCGTCCTCCTCCACCTTCCACGAAGCCGGGCCAGGCGCTGGTGGCGGCGCGAGCGCCGTCACTCCAGTCCCAACACCGCCTTCGTCCTCCCCCTCTGACTTACCCCGTCCCATCCCCGTTTTAATATTGAACTCCATAATATTCCCACGAGCAGGTCGGAAGAAAAGGTCCGCCCGGGCAGAGCCGCCTTACCCGGGTAAGCCTATATACTCCGGGGGTTCGGCAGGTTCCCCGGAGGTGGTCGCTTGGGATTGGGCCTTCTCCCCCAACCATGCATCCCATCGCCGCGCACCATAGCTTAGGATTGGAGGGCGATTTTATAGAGTCGCCATACTCGTGGCCCAGGCGGTTAAGCCAAGACCCCCGTTCCTCCTGCCGTCACGTACCATTCACAAAACCAATAGGGAATTGTGAATGGGTCGTTGTGACGACCAACAGGAGGCTTACGGTGTGTGTATGACTCGGGTACCCCGGGTTCGTTAAGCCCGTACTGCAGCTGAAAGGCTGGCAGCCCCTGAGGGAATCCCAGACCTAACTTGCGTTATCCTCTAAAATATTGATCGAAACGAGGTTTAAGTGACTGTTTCAGCGTGGTACCACATTACTACGTGATACAATCCAGAAACAGCCCGGGATCTAGCCATGAAGTATGAGAAATATGCGAAAGTATGAGCCTGATGAGGGCAAGTCCTAGACCTGACCCAAACCTAACATGCGTTATCCTCTAAAATATTGATCCAAACCGGGTGTAATGGACTGCTTCAGTGTGGTACCACTTTACTACGTGATCCAAAGCGGAAAAAACCCTCGATCGGGTCAACATGTATGTGAAGAATGCGAAAGAATGAGTCTGATGAGTGAAAATCCTCGGCCTAACCTAGACCTAACATGCGTTATCCTCAAAAATATTGATCGAAACCATGTTTAATCGACTGTTTCAGTGTGGTACCACATTACTACGTGATCCAAACGAGAAAAAAGCACAGGATCTGTTCAACAAGTATGTGAAAAACGCGAAAGTATGAGCCTGATGAGGGCAAATCCCAGACCTATCCCAGACCTAACTTGCGTTGTCCTCTAAGATATTGATGGAAACCAGGTTTAATCGACTGTTTCAGTGTGGTACCACATTACTACGTGATCCAAACCAGAAAAAAACCCAGGATCTGTTCAACAAGTATGTGAAGTATGCGAAAGTATGAGTCTGATGAGGGCAAATCCCAGGCCTAAACTAGACATAACTTTCGTTATCCTCTAAAATGTTGATCGAAACCAGGTTTAATTGACTGTTTTAGTGTGGTACCACTTTACTACGTGATCCAATGCAGAAAAAACCCTCGATCAGGTCACCATGCATGTTAAAACTGCGAAAGTATGAGCCTGATGAGGGCAAATCCCAGACCTATCCCAGACCTAACATGCGTTATCCTCAAAAATAATAATCGAAACCAGGTTTAATCGACTGTTTCAGTGTGGTACCACATTACTACGTGATCCAAACCAGAAAAAACCCAGGATCTTGTCAACGAGTATGAGAAGTGTGCGAAAGTATGAGTCACATGAAGGCTAATCCCAGACCTATCCCAGACCTAACCTGCGTTATCCTCTAAAATAATGATCGAAACCAGGTTTAATTGACTGTTTTAGTTGTGGCACCACTTTACTACGTGATCCAAAGCAGAAAAATCCCTCGATCAGGTCAACATGCATGTTAAAACTGCGAAAGTATGACCCTCATGAGGGCAAATCCCAGGCCTAACCTAGACCTAACATGCGTTATCTTCTAAAATATTGAGCGAAACCAGGTTTAATCGACTGTTTCAGTGTGGTACCACGATACTACGTGACTCAAACCAGAAAAAACCCAGGGTCTGTTCAACAAGTATGTGAAAAACGCGAAAGTATGAGCCTGATGAGGGCAAATCCCAGACCTATCCCAGACCTACCATGCGTTGTCCTCTAAAATATTGATGGAAACCAGGTTTAATTGACTGTTTCAGTGTTGTACTTCATTACTACGTGATGCAATCCAGAAAAAGCCCAGGATCTAGACATCAAGTATGAGAAATATGCGAAAGAATGAGCATGATGAGAGCAAATCCCAGACCAAACCTAGACCTAACATGTATTATTCTCTAAAATGTTGATCGAAACCAGGTTTAATTGACTGTTTCAGTGTGGTACCACATTACTATGTGATCAAAACCAGAAAATAACCCAGGATCTGTTCAACGAGTATGTGAAGTGTGCGAAAGTATGAGTCTGATGAGGGCAAATCCTAGACCTATCCCAGACCTAACATGCGTTATCCTCTAAAATATTTATCAAGACCAGGTTTAATTGACTGTTTCAGTGTGGTACCACATTGCTACTTGATCCAAACCAGAAAAAACCCAGGATCATTTCAACAAGTATGTGAAAAACGTGAAAGTATGAGCCTGATGAGGGCAAATCCCAGAACTATCCCAGACCTAACTTGCGTTATCCTCTAAAATATTGAACGAAACCTGGTTTAATCCACTGTTTCAGTGTGGTACCACATTACTATGTGATCAAAACCAGAAAATAACCCAGGATCTGTTCAACGAGTATGTGAAGTGTGCGAAAGTATGAGTCTGATGAGGGCAAATCCTAGACCTATCCCAGACCAGACATGCGTTATCCTCAAATATATTGATCGAAACCTGGTTTAATCGACTGTTTCAGTGTGGTAGCACATTACTACGTAACCCAAACCAGAAAAAACCCAGGATCTGTTCAACAAGTATGTGAAAAACGCGAAAGTATGAGCCTGATGAGGGCAAATCCCAGACCTATCCCTGACCTAACTTGCGTTATCCTCTAAAATATTGAACGAAACCAGGTTTAATTGACTGTTTCAGCGTGGTACCACATTACTACGTGATACAATCCAGAAACAGCCCAGGATCTAGCCATGAAGTATGAGAAATATGCGAAAGTATGAGCCTGATGAGGGCAAATCCTAGACCTAACCCAGACCTAACATGCGTTATCCTCTAAAATATTTATCAAGACAAGGTTTAATTGAATGTTTCAGTGTGGTACCACATTACTACGTGATCCAAACCAGTAAAAACCCAGGATCCGTTCAACAAGTATGTGAAGAATGCGAAAGTATGAGTCTGCTGAGTGAAAATCCCCGGCCTAACCTAGACCTAACATGCGTTATCCTCAAAAATATTGATCGAAACCTGGTTTAATCGACTGTTTCAGTGTGGTACCACATTACTATGTGATCCAAACCAGAAAATAACCCAGGATCTGTTCAACGAGTATGTGAAGTGTGCGAAAGTATGAGCCTGATGAGGGCAAATCCCAGACCTATCCCAGACCTAACTTGCGTTATCCTCTAAAATATTGAACGAAACCTGGTTTAATAGACTGCTTCAGTGTGGTACCACATTACTATGTGATCAAAACCAGAAAATAACCCAGGATCTGTTCAACGAGTATGTGAAGTGTGCGAAAGTATGAGTCTGATGAGGGCAAATCCTAGACCTATCCCAGACCTAACATGCGTTATCCTCAAAAATATTGATCGAAACCTGATTTAATTGACTGTTTCAGCGTGGTACCACGTTACTACGTGATACAATCCAGAAACAGCCCAGGATCTAGCCATGAAGTATGAGAAATATGCGAAAGTATGAGCCTGATGAGGGCAAATCCTAGACCTAACCCAAACCTAACATGCGATATCCTCTAAAATAGTTATCAATACCAGGTTTAATTGATTGTTTCAGTGTGGTACCACATTACTACGTGATCCAAACCAGAAAAAACCCAGGATCCGTTCAAAAAGTATGTGAAGAATGCGAAAGTATGAGTCTGATGAGTGAAAAACCCCGGCCTAACCTAGACCTAACATGCGTTATCCTCAAAAATATTGATCGAAACCTGGTTTAATCGACTGTTTCAGTGTGGTACCACATTTCTATGTGATCCAAACCAGAAAATAACCCAGGATCTGTTGAACGAGTATGTGAAGTGTGCGAAAGTATGAGTCTGATGAGGGCAAATCCCACACCTATCCCAGACCTAACATGCGTTATCCTCTAAAATATTTATCAATACCAGGTTTAGTTGATTGTTTCTGTGTGGTACCACATTACTACGTGATCCAAACAAGAAAAAACCCAGGATCCGTTCAAAAAGTATGTGAAGAATGCGAAAGTATGAGTCTGATGAGTGAAAATCCTCGGCCTAACCTAGACCTAACATGCGTTATCCTCAAAAATATTAATCGAAACCAGGTTTAATCGACTGTTTCAGTGTGGTACCACATTACTACGTGATCCAAACCAGAAAAAACCCAGGATCAGTTCAACAAGTATGTGAAAAACGCGAAAGTATGAGCCTGATGAGGGCGAATCCCAGACCTATCCCAGACCTAACTTGCGTTATCCTCTAAAATATTGATCGAAACGAGGTTTAAGTGACTGTTTCAGCGTGGTACCACATTACTACGTGATACAATCCAGAAACAGCCCGGGATCTAGCCATGAAGTATGAGAAATATGCGAAAGTATGAGCCTGATGAGGGCAAGTCCTAGACCTGACCCAAACCTGACATGCGTTATCCTCTAAAATATTGATCCAAACCGGGTGTAATGGACTGCTTCAGTGTGGTACCACTTTACTACGTGATCCAAAGCGGAAAAAACCCTCGATCGGGTCAACATGTATGTGAAGAATGCGAAAGAATGAGTCTGATGAGTTAAAATCCTCGGCCTAACCTAGACCTAACATGCGTTATCCTCAAAAATATTGATCGAAACCATGTTTAATCGACTGTTTCAGTGTGGTACCACATTACTACGTGATCCAAACGAGAAAAAAACACAGGATCTGTTCAACAAGTATGTGAAAAACGCGAAAGTATGAGCCTGATGAGGGCAAATCCCAGACCTATCCCAGACCTACCTTGCGTTGTCCTCTAAGATATTGATGGAAACCAGGTTTAATCGACTGTTTCAGTGTGGTACCACATTACTACGTGATCCAAACCAGAAAAAAACCCAGGATCTGTTCAACAAGTATGTGAAGTATGCGAAAGTATGAGTCTGATGAGGGCAAATCCCAGGCCTAAACTAGACATAACTTTCGTTATCCTCTAAAATGTTGATCGAAACCAGGTTTAATTGACTGTTTTAGTGTGGTACCACTTTACTACGTGATCCAATGCAGAAAAAACCCTCGATCAGGTCAACATGCATGTTAAAACTGCGAAAGTATGAGCCTGATGAGGGCGAATCCCAGACCTATCCCAGACCTAACATGCGTTATCCTCAAAAATAATAATCGAAACCAGGTTTAATCGACTGTTTCAGTGTGGTACCACATTACTACGTGATCCAAACCAGAAAAAACCCAGGATCTTGTCAACGAGTATGAGAAGTGTGCGAAAGTATGAGTCACATGAAGGCTAATCCCAGACCTATCCCAGACCTAACCTGCGTTATCCTCTAAAATAATGATCGAAACCAGGTTTAATTGACTGTTTTAGTTGTGGCACCACTTTACTACGTGATCCAAAGCAGAAAAATCCCTCGATCAGGTCAACATGCATGTTAAAACTGCGAAAGTATGACCCTCATGAGGGCAAATCCCAGGCCTAACCTAGACCTAACATGCGTTATCTTCTAAAATATTGAGCGAAACCAGGTTTAATCGACTGTTTCAGTGTGGTACCACGATACTACGTGACTCAAACCAGAAAAAACCCAGGGTCTGTTCAACAAGTATGTGAAAAACGCGAAAGTATGAGCCTGATGAGGGCAAATCCCAGACCTATCCCAGACCAAACTTGCGTTATCCTCTAAAATATTGATCGAAACCAGGTTTAATCGACTGTTTCAGTGTGGTTCCACATTGCTACGTGATCCAAACCAGAAAAAACCCAGGATCAGTTCAACAAGTATGTGAAAAACGCGAAAGTATGAGCCTGATGAGGGCGAATCCCAGACCTATCCCAGACCTAACTTGCGTTATCCTCTAAAATATTGATCGAAACGAGGCTTAAGTGACTGTTTCAGCGTGGTACCACATTACTACGTGATACAATCCAGAAACAGCCCGGGATCTAGCCATGAAGTACGAGAAATATGCGAAAGTATGAGCCTGATGAGGGCAAATCCTAGACCTAACCCAAACCTAACATGCGTTATCCTCTGAAATATTGATCCAAACCGGGTTTAATGGACTGCTTCAGTGTGGTACCACTTTACTACGTGATCCAAAGCGGAAAAAACCCTCGATCGGGTCAACATGTATGTTAAAACTGCGAAGGTATGACCCTGACGAGGGCAAATCCCAGGCCTAACCTAGACCTACCATGCGTTGTCCTCTAAAATATTGATGGAAACCAGGTTTAATTGACTGTTTCAGTGTTGTACTTCATTACTACGTGATGCAATCCAGAAAAAGCCCAGGATCTAGACATCAAGTATGAGAAATATGCGAAAGAATGAGCATGATGAGAGCAAATCCCAGACCAAACCTAGACCTAACATGTATTATTCTCTAAAATGTTGATCGAAACCAGGTTTAATTGACTGTTTCAGTGTGGTACCACATTACTATGTGATCAAAACCAGAAAATAACCCAGGATCTGTTCAACGAGTATGTGAAGTGTGCGAAAGTATGAGTCTGATGAGGGCAAATCCTAGACCTATCCCAGACCAGACATGCGTTATCCTCAAATATATTGATCGAAACCTGGTTTAATCGACTGTTTCAGTGTGGTAGCACATTACTACGTAACCCAAACCAGAAAAAACCCAGGATCTGTTCAACAAGTATGTGAAAAACGCGAAAGTATGAGCCTGATGAGGGCAAATCCCAGACCTATCCCTGACCTAACTTGCGTTATCCTCTAAAATATTGAACGAAACCAGGTTTAATTGACTGTTTCAGCGTGGTACCACATTACTACGTGATACAATCCAGAAACAGCCCAGGATCTAGCCATGAAGTATAAGAAATATGCGAAAGTATGAGCCTGATGAGGGCAAATCCTAGACCTAACCCAGACCTAACATGCGTTATCCTCTAAAATATTTATCAAGACAAGGTTTAATTGAATGTTTCAGTGTGGTACCACATTACTACGTGATCCAAACCAGTAAAAACCCAGGATCCGTTCAACAAGTATGTGAAGAATGCGAAAGTATGAGTCTGCTGAGTGAAAATCCCCCGCCTAACCTAGACCTAACATGCGTTATCCTCAAAAATATTGATCGAAACCTGGTTTAATCGACTGTTTCAGTGTGGTACCACATTACTATGTGATCCAAACCAGAAAATAACCCAGGATCTGTTCAACGAGTGTGTGAAGTGTGCGAAAGTATGAGCCTGATGAGGGCAAATCCCAGACCTATACCAGACCTAACTTGCGTTATCCTCTAAAATATTGAACGAAACCTGGTTTAATAGACTGCTTCAGTGTGGTACCACATTACTATGTGATCAAAACCAGAAAATAACCCAGGATCTGTTCAACGAGTATGTGAAGTGTGCGAAAGTATGAGTCTGATGAGTGAAAATCCCACCCCTAACCTAGACCTAACATGCGTTATCCTCTAAAATATTGATCCAAACCAGGTTTAATGGACTGTTTCAGTGTGGTACCACTTTACTACGTGATCCAAAGCAGAAAAAACACTCGATCAGGTCAACATGTATGTTAGAACTGCGAAAGTATGACCCTGATGAGGGCAAATCCCAGACCTATCCCTGACCTAACTTGCGTTGTCCTCTAAGATATTGATGCAAACCAGGTTTAATTGACTGTTTCAGTGTTGTACTTCATTAATACGTAAATGCAATCCAGAAAAAGCCCAGGATCTAGCCATCAAGTATGAGAAATATGCGAAAGAATGAGCCTGATGAGAACAAATCCCAGACCTAAGCTAGACCTAACATGAATTATTCTCTAAAATATTGATCGAAACCAGGTTTAATTGACTGTTTCAGTGTGGTCCCACATTACTACGTGATCCAAACCAGAAAAAACCCAGGATCCGTTCAACAAGTATGTGATGAATGCGATAGTATGAGTCTGATGAGTGAAAATCCCAGGCCTAACCTAGACCTAACATGCGTTATCCTCTAAAATGTTGATCGAAACCTGGTTTAATCTACTGTTTCAGTGTGGTACCGCATTACTATGTGATCCAAACCAGAAAATAACCCAGGATCTGTTCAACGAGTATGTGAAGTGTGCGAAAGTATGAGTCTGATGAGGTCAAATCCCAGACCTATCCCAGACTTAACTTGCGTTATCCTCTAAAATATTGATCGAAACCGGGTTTAATCGACTGTTTCAGTGTGGTACCACATTACTACGTGATCCAAACCAGAAAAAACCCAGGATCAGTTCAACAAGTATGTGAAAAACGCGAAAGTATGAGCCTGATGAGGGCGAATCCCAGACCTATCCCAGACCTAACTTGCGTTATCCTCTAAAATATTGATCGAAACCAGGTTTAATTGACTGTTTCAGCGTGGTACCACATTACTGCGTGATACAATCCAGAAACAGCCCAGGATCTAGCCATGAAGTATGAGAAATATGCGAATGTATGAGCCTGATGAGGGCAAATCCTAGACCTAACCCAGACCTAACATGCGTTATCCTCTAAAATATTTATGAAGACCAGGTTTAATTGAATGATTCAGTGTGGTACCACATTACTACGTGAACCAAACCAGAAAAAACCCAGGATCCGTTCAACAAGTATGTGAAGAATGCGAAAGTATGAGTCTGATGAGTGAAAATCCCAGGGCTAACCTAGACCTAACATGCGTTATCCTCGAAAATATTGATCCAAACCAGGATTAATGGACTGTTTCAGTGTGGTACCACTTTATTACGTGATCCAAAGCGTAAAAAACCCACGATCAGGTCAACATGTATGTTAAAACTGCGAAAGTATGACCCTGACGAGAGCAAATCCCAGGCCTAACGTAGACCTAACATGCGTTGTCCTCTAAAATATTGATGGAAACCAGGTTTAATTGACTGTTTCAGTGTTGTACTTCATTACTACATGATGCAATCCAGAAAAAGCCCAGGATCTAGGCATCAAGTATGAGAAATATGCGAAAGAATGAGCCTGATGAGAGCAAATCCCAGACCAAACCTAGACCTAACATGAATTATTCTCTAAAATATTGATCGAAACCAGGTTTAATTGACTGTTTCAGTGTGGTACCACATTACTATGTGATCCAAACCAGTAAAAACCCAGGATCCGTACAACAAGTATGTGAAGAATGCGAAAGTATGAGTCTGATGAGTGAAAATCCTCGGCCTAACCTAGACCTAACATGCGTTATCCTCAAAAATATTGATCGAAACCAGGTTTAATGGACAGTTTGAGTGTGGTACCACACTACTACGTGATCCAAACCAGAAAAAAACGCAGGATCGGTTCAACAAGTATGTGAAAAACACGAAAGTATGAGCCTGATGAGGGCAAATCCCAGACCTATCCCAGACCTAACTTGCGTTATCCTCTAAAATATTGAACGAAACCAGGTTTAATTGACTGTTTCAGCGTGGTACCACATTACTACGTGATACAATCCAGAAACAGCCCAGGATCTAGCCATGAAGTATGAGAAATATGCGAAAGTATGAGCCTGATGAGGGCAAATCCTAGACCTAACCCAGACCTAACATGCGTTATCCTCTAAAATATTTATCAAGACAAGGTTTAATTGAATGTTTCAGTGTGGTACCACATTACTACGTGATCCAAACCAGTAAAAACCCAGGATCCGTTCAACAAGTATGTGAAGAATGCGAAGGTATGAGTCTGCTGAGTGAAAATCCCCGGCCTAACCTAGACCTAACATGCGTTATCCTCAAAAATATTGATCGAAACCTGGTTTAATCGACTGTTTCAGTGTGGTACCACATTACTATGTGATCCAAACCAGAAAATAACCCAGGATCTGTTCAACGAGTATGTGAAGAATGCGAAAGTATGAGTCTGATGAGTGAAAATCCTCGGCCTAACCTAGACCTAACATGCGTTATCCTCAAAAATATTAATCGAAACCAGGTTTAATCGACTGTTTCAGTGTGGTACCACATTACTACGTGATCCAAACCAGAAAAAAAGCCAGGATCTTGTCAACGAGTATGTGAAGTGTGCCAAAGTATGAGTCCGATGAGGGCTAATCCCAGACCTATCCCAGACCTAACCTGCGTTATCCTCTAAAATAATGATCGAAGCCAGGTTTAATTGACTGTTTTAGTTGTGGCACCACTTTACTACGTGATCCAAAGCAGAATAATCCCTCGATCAGGTCAACATGCATGTTAAAACTGAGAAAGTATGACCCTGATGTGGGCAAATCCCAGGCCCAACCTAGACCTAACATGCGTTATCTTCTAAAATATTTATCAAGACCAGGTTTGATTGATTGTTTCAGTGTGGTTCCACATTACTACGTGATCCAATCCAGTAATAGCCCAGGATCCAGCCATGAAGTATCAGAAATATGCGAAAGTATGAGCCTGATGAGGGCAAATCCTAGACCTAACCCAGACCTAACATGCGTTATCCTCTAAAATATTTATCAAGACCAGGTTTAATTGATTGTTTCAGTGTGGTACCACATTACTACGTGATCCACACCAGAAAAAACCCAAGATCCGTTCATCAAGTATGTGAAGAATGCGAAAGTATGAGTCTGATGAGTGAAAATACCAGGCCTAACCTAGACCTAACATGCGTTATCCTCAAAAATATTGATCGAAACCTGGTTTAATCGACTGTTTCATTGTGGTACCACAATACTACGTGATGCAATCCAGAAAAAGCCCAGGATCTAGCCATCAAGTATGAGAAATGTGCGAAAGAATGAGCCTGATGAGGGCAAATCCTAGACCTATCCCAGACCTAACTTGCGTTATCCTCTAAAATATTGATCGAAACCAGGTTTAATTGACTGTTTCAGTGTGGTACCACATTACTACGTGATCAAATCCAGTAAAACCCCAGGATCCGTTCAACAAGTATGTGAAGAATGCGAAAGTATGAGTCTGATGAGTGAAAATCCTCGGCCTAACCTAGACCTAACATGCGTTATCCTCAAAAATATTGATCGAAACCAGGTTTAATGGACAGTTTCAGTGTGGTACCACACTACTACGTGATCCAAACCAGAAAATAGCCCAGGATCTATCCATGAAGTATAATAAATATGCGAAAGTATGAGCCTGATGAGGGCAAATCCTAGACCTAACCCAGACCTAACATGCGTTATCCTCAAAAATATTGATCGAAACCTGGTTTAATCGACTGTTTCAGTGTGGTACCACATTACTACGTGATCCATACCAGAAAAAACCCAGGATCCGTTCAACAAGTATGTGAAGAATGCGAAAGTATGAGCCTGACGAGGGCAAATCCCAGACCTATCCCAGACCAAACTTGCGTTATCCTCTAAAATATTGATCGAAACCAGGTTTAATCGACTGTTTCAGTTTGGTCCCACATTACTACGTGATCCAAACCAGAAAAAACCCAGGATCCGTTCAACAAGTATGTGAAGAATGCGAAAGTATGAGTCTGATGAGTGAAAATCCCACCCCTAACCTAGACCTAACATGCGTTATCCTCTAAAATATTGATCCAAACCAGGTTTAATGGACTGTTTCAGTGTGGTACCACTTTACTACGTGATCCAAAGCAGAAAAAACACTCGATCAGGTCAACATGTATGTTAGAACTGCGAAAGTATGACCCTGATGAGGGCAAATCCCAGACCTATCCCTGACCTAACTTGCGTTGTCCTCTAAGATATTGATGCAAACCAGGTTTAATTGACTGTTTCAGTGTTGTACTTCATTACTACGTAAATGCAATCCAGAAAAAGCCCAGGATCTAGCCATCAAGTATGAGAAATATGCGAAAGAATGAGCCTGATGAGAACAAATCCCAGACCTAAGCTAGACCTAACATGAATTATTCTCTAAAATATTGATCGAAACCAGGTTTAATTGACTGTTTCAGTGTGGTCCCACATTACTACGTGATCCAAACCAGAAAAAACCCAGGATCCGTTCAACAAGTATGTGAAGAATGCGAAAGTATGTGTCTGATGAGTGAAAATCCCAGGCCTAACCTAGACCTAACATGCGATATCCTCTAAAATGTTGATCGAAACCTGGTTTAATCTACTGTTTCAGTGTGGTACCACATTACTATGTGATCCAAACCAGAAAATAACCCAGGATCTGTTCAACGAGTATGTGAAGTGTGCGAAAGTATGAGTCTGATGAGGTCAAATCCCAGACCTATCCCAGACTTAACTTGCGTTATCCTCTAAAGTATTGATCGAAACCGGGTTTAATCGACTGTTTCAGTGTGGTACCACATTACTACGTGATCCAAACCAGAAAAAACCCAGGATCAGTTCAACAAGTATGTGAAAAACGCGAAAGTATGAGCCTGATGAGGGCGAATCCCAGACCTATCCCAGACCTAACTTGCGTTATTTCTCTAAAATATTGATCGAAACCAGGTTTAATTGACTGTTTCAGCGTGGTACCACATTACTGCGTGATACAATCCAGAAACAGCCCAGGATCTAGCCATGAAGTATGAGAAATATGCGAATGTATGAGCCTGATGAGGACAAATCCTAGACCTAACCCAAACCTAACATGCGTTATCCTCTAACATATTTATGAAGACCAGGTTTAATTGAATGATTCAGTGTGGTACCACATTACTACGTGAACCAAACCAGAAAAAACCCAGGATCCGTTCAACAAGTATGTGAAGAATGCGAAAGTATGAGTCTGATGAGTGAAAATCCCAGGGCTAACCTAGACCTAACATGCGTTATCCTCTAAAATATTGATCCAAACCAGGTTTAATGGACTGTTTCAGTGTGGTACCACTTTACTACGTGATCCAAAGCGGAAAAAACCCACGATCAGGTCAACATGTATGTTAAAACTGCGAAAGTATGACCCTGACGAGAGCAAATCCCAGGCCTAACGTAGACCTAACATGCGTTGTCCTCTAAAATATTGTTGGAAACCAGCTTTAATTGACTGTTTCAGTGTTGTACTTCATTACTACATGATGCAATCCAGAAAAAGCCCAGGATCTAGGCATCAAGTATGAGAAATATGCGAAAGAATGAGCCTGATGAGAGCAAAACCCAGACCAAACCTAGACCTAACGTGAATTATTCTCTAAAATATTGATCGAAACCAGGTTTAATTGACTGTTTCAGTGTGGTACCACATTACTATGTGATCCAAACCAGTAAAAACCCAGGATCCGTGCAACAAGTATGTGAAGAATGCGAAAGTATGAGTCTGATGAGTGAAAATCCTCGGCCTAACCTAGACCTAACATCGGTTATCCTCAAAAATATTGATCGAAACCAGGTTTAATGGACAGTTTCAGTGTGGTACCACACTACTACGTGATCCAAACCAGAAAAAAACGCAGGATCGGTTCAACAAGTATGTGAAAAACGCGAAAGTATGAGCCTGATGTGGGCAAATCCCAGACCTATCCCAGACCTAACTTGCGTTATCCTCTAAAATATTCATCGAAACCAGGTTTAATTGACTGTTTCAGTGTGGTGCCACATTACTACGTGATCCAATCCAGAAATAGCCCAGGATCTAGCCATGAGGTATGAGAAATATGCGAAAGTATGAGCCTGACGAAAGCAAATCCTACACCTAACCCAGACCTAACATGCGTTATCCTCTAAAATATTTATCAAGACCAGGTTTAATTGATTGTTTCAGTGTGGTACCACATTACTGCGTCATCCACACCAGAAAAAACCCAAGATCCGTTCAACAAGTATGTGAAGAATGCGAAAGTATGAGTCTGATGAGTGAAAATCCCAGGCCTAAACTAGACCTAACATGCGTTATCCTCAAAAATATTGATCGAAACCTGGTTTAATCGACTGTTTCAGTGTGGTACCACAATACTACGGGATGCAATCCAGAAAATGCCCAGGATCTAGCCTTCAAGTATGAGAAATATGCGAAAGAATGAGCCTGATGAGGGCAAATCCTAGACCTATCCCAGACCTAACTTGCGTTATCCTCTAAAATATTGATCGAAACCAGGTTTAATTGACTGTTTCAGTGTGATACCACATTACTACGTGATCCAATCCAGAAATAGCCCAGGATCTAGCCATGAGGTATGAGAAATATGCGAAAGTATGAGCCTGACGAGAGCAAATCCTAGACCTAACCCAGACCTAACATGCGTTATCCTCTAAAATATTTATCAAGACCAGGTTTAATTGATTGTTTCAGTGTGGTCCCACATTACTACGTGATCCAAACCAGAAAAAACGCAGGATCCGTTCAACAAGTATGTGAAGAATGCGAAAGAATGAGTCTGATGAGTGAAAATCCCGGGCCTCACCTAGACCTAACATGCGTTATCCTCAAAAATATTGATCAAAACCTGGTTTCATCGACTGTTTCAGTGTGGTACCAAATTACGATGTGATCCAAACAAGAAAATAGCCCAGGATCTATCCATGAAGTATAATAAATATGCGAAAGTATGAGCCTGATGAGGGCAAATCCTAGAACTAACCCAGACCTAATATGCGTTATCCTCAAAAATATTTCTCAAGACCAGGTTTAACTGAATGTTTCAGTGTGGTACCACGTTACTACGTGATCCATACCAGAAAAAACCAAGGATCTGTTCAACAAGTATGTGAAAAATGCGAAAGCATGAGTCTGATGAGGGCAAATCCCAGGCCTAACCTAGACATAACTTTCGTTATCCTCTAAAATATTGATCGAAACCAGGTTGAGTGGGCTGTTTCAGTGTGGTACCACATTACTGCGCGATCCAAACCAGAAAAAACCCAGGATCTGTTCAACAAGTATGTGAAAAATGCGAAAGTATGACCCTGATGTGGGCAAATCCCAGGCCTAACCTAGACCTAACATGAATTAATCTCTAAAATATTGATCGAAACCAGGTTTAATTGACTGTTTCAGTGTTGTACTTCATTACTACGTGATGCAATCCAGACAAAGCCCAGGATCTAGCCATCAAGTATGAGAGATATGCGAAAGAATGAGCCCGATGAGAGCAAATCCCAGACCTAACCCAGACCTAACATGAATTATTCTCTAAAATATTGATCGAAACCAGGTTTAATTGACTGTTTCAGTGTGGTACCACATTACTACGTGATCCAATCCAGTAATAGCCCAGGATCCAGCCATGAAGTATCAGAAATATGCGAAAGTATGAGCCTGATGAGGGCAAATCCTAGACCTAACCCAGACCTAACAGGCGTTATCCTCTAAAATATTTACCAAGACCAGGTTTAATTGATTGTTTCAGTGTGGTACCACATTACTACGTGATCCACACCAGAAGAAACCCAAGATCCGTTCAACAAGTATGTGAAGAATGCGAAACTATGAGTCTGATGAGTGAAAATCCCAGGCCTAACCTAGACCTAACATGCGTTATCCTCTAAAATATTGATCCAAACCAGGTTTAATGGACTGTTTCAGTGTGGTACCACTTTACTACGTGATCCAAAGCAGAAAAAACACTCGATCAGGTCAACATGTATGTTAGAACTGCGAAAGTATGACCCTGATGAGGGCAAATCCCAGACCTATCCCAGACCTAACTTGCGTTGCCCTCGAAGATATTGATGCAAACCAGGTTTAATTGACTGTTTCAGTGTTGTACTTCATTACTACGTGATGTAATCCAGGAAAAGCCCAGGATCTAGCCATCAAGTATGAGAAATATGCGAAAGAATGAGCCTGATGAGAACAAATCCCAGACCTAAGCTAGACCTAACATGAATTATTCTCTAAAATATTGATCGAAACCAGGTTTAATTGACTGTTTCAGTGTGGTACCACATTACTATGTGATCCAAACCAGAAAATAACCCAGGATCTGTTCAACGAGTATGTGAAGTGTGCGAAAGTATGAGTCTGATGAGGGCAAATCCTAGACCTATCCCAGACCTAACATGCGTTATCCTCTAAAATATTTATCAAGACCAGGTTTAATTGACTGTTTCAGTGTGGTACCACATTGCTACGTGATCCAAACCAGAAAAAACCCAGGATCATTTCAACAAGTATGTGAAAAACGCGAAAGTATGAGCCTGATGAGGGCAAATCCCAGAACTATCCCAGACCTAACTTGCGTTATCCTCTAAAATATTGAACGAAACCTGGTTTAATCGACTGTTTCAGTGTGGTACCACATTACTATGTGATCAAAACCAGAAAATAACCCAGGATCTGTTCAACGAGTATGTGAAGTGTGCGAAAGTATGAGTCTGATGAGGGCAAATCCTAGACCTATCCCAGACCTAACATGCGTTATCCTCAAAAATATTGATCGAAACCTGGTTTAATTGACTGTTTCAGCGTGGTACCACGTTACTACGTGATACAATCCAGAAACAGCCCAGGATCTAGCCATGGAGTATGAGAAATATGCGAAAGTATGAGCCTGATGAGGGCAAATCCTAGACCTATCCCAGACCTAACATGCGTTATCCTCAAAAATATTGATCGAAACCTGGTTTAATCGACTGTTTCAGTGTGGTACCACATTACTATGTGATTAAAACCAGAAAATAACCCAGGATCTGTTCAACGAGTATGTGAAGTGTGCGAAAGTATGAGTCTGATGAGGGCAAATCCTAGACCTATCCCAGACCAGACATGCGTTATCCTCAAATATATTGATCGAAACCTGGTTTAATCGACTGTTTCAGTGTGGTAGCACATTACTACGTAACCCAAACCAGAAAAAACCCAGGATCTGTTCAACAAGTATGTGAAAAACGCGAAAGTATGAGCCTGATGAGGGCAAATCCCAGACCTATCCCAGACCTAACTTGCGTTATCCTCTAAAATATTGAACGAAACCAGGTTTAATTGACTGTTTCAGCGTGGTACCACATTACTACGTGATACAATCCAGAAACAGCCCAGGATCTAGCCATGAAGTATGAGAAATATGCGAAAGTATGAGCCTGATGAGGGCAAATCCTAGACCTAACCCAGACCTAACATGCGTTATCCTCTAAAATATTTATCAAGACAAGGTTTAATTGAATGTTTCAGTGTGGTACCACATTACTACGTGATCCAAACCAGTAAAAACCCAGGATCCGTTCAACAAGTATGTGAAGAATGCGAAAGTATGAGTCTGCTGAGTGAAAATCCCCGGCCTAACCTAGACCTAACATGCGTTATCCTCAAAAATATTGATCGAAACCTGGTTTAATCGACTGTTTCAGTGTGGTACCACATTACTATGTGATCCAAACCAGAAAATAACCCAGGATCTGTTCAACGAGTATGTGAAGTGTGCGAAAGTATGAGCCTGATGAGGGCAAATCCCAGACCTATCCCAGACCTAACTTGCGTTATCCTCTAAAATATTGAACGAAACCTGGTTTAATCGACTGCTTCAGTGTGGTACCACATTACTATGTGATCAAAACCAGAAAATAACCCAGGATCTGTTCAACGAGTATGTGAAGTGTGCGAAAGTATGAGTCTGATGAGGGCAAATCCTAGACCTATCCCAGACCTAACATGCGTTATCCTCAAAAATATTGATCGAAACCTGATTTAATTGACTGTTTCAGCGTGGTACCACGTTACTACGTGATACAATCCAGAAACAGCCCAGGATCTAGCCATGAAGTATGAGAAATATGCGAAAGTATGAGCCTGATGAGGGCAAATCCTAGACCTATCCCAGACCTAGCATGCGTTATCCTCAAAAATATTGATCGAAACCAGGTTTAATCGACTGTTTCAGTGTGGTGCCACATTACTATGTGATCAAAACCAGAAAATAACCCAGGATCTGTTCAACGAGTATGTGAAGTGTGCGAAAGTATGAGTCTGATGAGGGCAAATCCTAGACCTATCCCAGACCTGACATGCGTTATCCTCAAAAATATTGATCGAAACCTGGTTTAATCGACTGTTTCAGTGTGGTAGCACATTACTACGTAACCCAAACCAGAAAAAACCCAGGATCTGTTCAACAAGTATGTGAAAAACACGAAAGTATGAGCCTGATGAGGGCAAATCCCAGACCTATCCCAGACCTAACATGCGTTATCCTCTAAAATATTAATCCAAACCAGGTCTAATGGACTGTTTCAGTGTGGTACCACACTACTACGTCATCCAAACCAGAAACAGCCCAGGATCTAGCCATGAAGTATGAGAAATATGCGAACGTATGAACCTGATGAGGGCAAATCCTAGACCTAACCCAAACCTAACATGCGATATCCTCTAAAATAGTTATCAATACCAGGTTTAATTGATTGTTTCAGTGTGGTACCACATTACTACGTGATCCAAACCAGAAAAAACCCAGGATCCGTTCAAAAAGTATGTGAAGAATGCGAAAGTATGAGTCTGATGAGTGAAAAACCCCGGCCTAACCTAGACCTAACATGCGTTATCCTCAAAAATATTGATCGAAACCTGGTTTAATCGACTGTTTCAGTGTGCTACCACATTTCTATGTGATCCAAACCAGAAAATAACCCAGGATCTGTTGAACGAGTATGTGAAGTGTGCGAAAGTATGAGTCTGATGAGGGCAAATCCCAGACCTATCCCAGACCTAACATGCGTTATCCTCTAAAATATTTATCAATACCAGGTTTAGTTGATTGTTTCAGTGTGGTACCACATTACTACGTGATCCAAACCAGAAAAAACCCAGGATCCGTTCAAAAAGTATGTGAAGAATGCGAAAGTATGAGTCTGATGAGTGAAAAACCCCGGCCTAACCTAGACCTAACACGCGTTATCCTCAAAAATATTAATCGAAACCAGGTTTAATCGACTGTTTCAGTGTGGTACCACATTACTACGTGATCCAAACCAGAAAAAACCCAGGATCAGTTCAACAAGTATGTGAAGAACGCGAAAGCATGAGCCTGATGAGGGCGAATCCCAGACCTATCCCAGACCTAACTTGCGTTATCCTCTAAAATATTGATCGAAACGAGGTTTAAGTGACTGTTTCAGCGTGGTACCACATTACTACGTGATACAATCCAGAAACAGCCCGGGATCTAGCCATGAAGTATGAGAAATATGCGAAAGTATGAGCCTGATGAGGGCAAGTCCTAGACCTGACCCAAACCTAACATGCGTTATCCTCTAAAATATTGATCCAAACCGGGTGTAATGGACTGCTTCAGTGTGGTACCACTTTACTACGTGATCCAAAGCGGAAAAAACCCTCGATCGGGTCAACATGTATGTTAAATCTGCGAAAGTATGACCCTGACGAGGGCAAATCCCAGGCCTAACCTAGACCTAACATGCGTTGTCCTCTAAAATATTGATGGAAACCAGGTTTAATTGACTGTTTCAGTGTTGTACTTCATTACTACGTGATGCAATATGAATTATTCTCTAAAATATTGATCGGAACCTGGTTTAATCGACTGTTTCAGTGTGGTACCACATTACTATGTGGTCAAAACCAGAAAATAACCCAGGATCTGTTCAACGAGTATGTGAAGTGTGCGAAAGTATGAGTCTGATGAGGGCAAATCCTAGACCTATCCCAGACCTAACATGCGTTATCCTCAAAGATATTGATCGAAACCTGGTTTAATTGTCTGTTTCATCGTGGTACCACAATACTACGTGATCCAATCCAGTAATAGCCCAGGATCCAGCCATGAAGTATCAGAAATATGCGAAAGTATGAGCCTGATGAGGGCAAATCCTAGACCTAACCCAGACCTAACATGCGTTATCCTCTAAAATATTTATCAAGACCAGGTTTAATTGATTGTTTCAGTGTGGTACCACATTACTACGTGATCCACACCAGAAAAAACCCAAGATCCGTTCAACAAGTATGTGAAGAATGCGAAAGTATGAGTCTGATGAGTGAAAATCCCAGGCCTAACCTAGACCTAACATGCGTTATCCTCAAAAATATTGATCGAAACCTGGTTTAATCGACTGTTTCAGTGTGGTACCACAATACTACGTGATGCAATCCAGAAAAAGCCCAGGATCTAGCCATCAAGTATGAGAAATATGCGAAAGAATGAGCCTGATGAGGGCAAATCCTAGACCTATCCCAGACCTAACTTTCGTTATCCTCTAAAATATTGATCGAAACCAGGTTTAATTGACTGTTTCAGTGTGGTACCACATTACTACGTGATCAAATCCAGTAAAACCCCAGGATCCGTTCAACAAGTATGTGAAGAATGCGAAAGTATGAGTCTGATGAGTGAAAATCCTCGGCCTAACCTAGACCTAACATGCGTTATCCTCAAAAATATTGATCGAAACCAGGTTTAATGGACCGTTTCTGTGTGGTACCACACTACTACGTGATCCAAACCAGAAAAAAACGCAGGATCTGTTCAACAAGTATGTGAAAAATGCGAAAGTATTTGCCTGATGAGGGCAAATCCCAGACCTATCCCAGACCTAACTTGCGTTATCCTCTAAAATATTGATCGAAACCAGCTTTCATTGACTGTTTCAGTGTGGTACCACATTACTACGTGATCCAATCCAGAAATAGCCCAGGATCTAGCCATGAGGTATGAGAAATATGCGAAAGTATGAGCCTGACGAGAGCAAATCCTAGACCTAACCCAGACCTAACATGCGTTATCCTCTAAAATATTTATCAAGACCAGGTTTAATTGATTGTTTCAGTGTGGTCCCACATTACTACGTGATCCAAACCAGAAAAAACCCAGGATCCGTTCAACAAGTATGTGAAGAATGCGAAAGAATGAGTCTGATGAGTGAAAATCCCAGGCCTAACCTAGACCTAACATGCGTTATCCTCAAAAATATTGATCGAAACCTGGTTTAATCGACTGTTTCAGTGTGGTACCACATTACTATGTGATCCAAACCAGGAAATAGCCCAGGATCTATCCATGAAGTATAATAAATATGCGAAAGTATGAGCCTGATGAGGGCAAATCCTAGACCTAACCCAGACCTAACATGCGTTATCCTCAAAAATATTTATCAAGACCAGGGCTAACTGAATGTTTCAGTGTGGTACCACATTACTACGTGATCCATACCAGAAAAAACCCAGGATCCGTTCAACAAGTATGTGAAGAATGCGAAAGTATGAGTCTGATGCGTGAAAATCCCAGGCCTAACCCAGACCTAACATCCGTTATCCTAAAAAATATTGATCGAAACCTGGTTTAATCGACTGCTTCAGTGTGGTACCACATTACTACGTGACCCAAACCAGAAAAAACCCAGGATCTGTTCAACAAGTATGAGAAAAACGCGAAAGTATGAGCCTGACGAGGGCAAATCCCAGACCTATCCCAGACCAAACTTGCGTTATCCTCTAAAATATTGATCGAAACCAGGTTTAATCGACTGTTTCAGTTTGGTCCCACATTACTACGTGATCCAAACCAGAAAAAACCCAGGATCCGTTCAACAAGTATGTGAAGAATGCGAAAGTATGAGTCTGATGAGTGAAAATCCCACCCCTAACCTAGACCTAACATGCGTTATCCTCTAAAATATTGATCCAAACCAGGTTTAATGGACTGTTTCAGTGTGGTACCACTTTACTACGTGATCCAAAGCAGAAAAAACACTCGATCAGGTCAACATGTATGTTAGAACTGCGAAAGTATGACCCTGATGAGGGCAAATCCCAGACATATCCCTGACCTAACTTGCGTTGTCCTCTAAGATATTGATGCAAACCAGGTTTAATTGACTGTTTCAGTGTTGTACTTCATTAATACGTAAATGCAATCCAGAAAAAGCCCAGGATCTTGCCATCAAGTATGAGAAATATGCGAAAGAATGAGCCTGATGAGAACAAATCCCAGACCTAAGCTAGACCTAACATGAATTATTCTCTAAAATATTGATCGAAACCAGGTTTAATTGACTGTTTCAGTGTGGTCCCACATTACTACGTGATCCAAACCAGAAAAAACCCAGGATCCGTTCAACAAGTATGTGATGAATGCGAAAGTATGTGTCTGATGAGTGAAAATCCCAGGCCTAACCTAGACCTAACATGCGTTATCCTCTAAAATGTTGATCGAAACCTGGTTTAATCTACTGTTTCAGTGTGGTACCACATTACTATGTGATCCAAACCAGAAAATAACCCAGGATCTGTTCAACGAGTATGTGAAGTGTGCGAAAGTATGAGTCTGATGAGGTCAAATCCCAGACCTATCCCAGACTTAACTTGCGTTATCCTCTAAAATATTGATCGAAACCGGGTTTAATCGACTGTTTCAGTGTGGTACCACATTACTACGTGATCCAAACCAGAATAAACCCAGGATCAGTTCAACAAGTATGTGAAAAACGCGAAAGTATGAGCCTGATGAGGGCGAATCCCAGACCTATCCCAGACCTAACTTGCGTTATCCTCTAAAATATTGATCGAAACCAGGTTTAATTGACTGTTTCAGCGTGGTACCACATTACTGCGTGATACAATCCAGAAACAGCCCAGGATCTAGCCATGAAGTATGAGAAATATGCGAATGTATGAGCCTGATGAGGACAAATCCTAGACCTAACCCAAACCTAACATGCGTTATCCTCTAAAATATTTATGAAGACCAGGTTTAATTGAATGATTCAGTGTGGTACCACATTACTACGTGAACCAAACCAGAAAAAACCCAGGATCCGTTCAACAAGTATGTGAAGAATGCGAAAGTATGAGTCTGATGAGTGAAAATCCCAGGGCTAACCTAGACCTAACATGCGTTATCCTCTAAAATATTGATCCAAACCAGGTTTAATGGACTGTTTCAGTGTGGTACCACTTTACTACGTGATCCAAAGCGTAAAAAACCCACGATCAGGTCAACATGTATGTTAAAACTGCGAAAGTATGACCCTGACGAGAGCAAATCCCAGGCCTAACGTAGACCTAACATGCGTTGTCCTCTAAAATATTGATGGAAACCAGGTTTAATTGACTGTTTCAGTGTTGTACTTCATTACTACATGATGCAATCCAGAAAAAGCCCAGGATCTAGGCATCAAGTATGAGAAATATGCGAAAGAATGAGCCTGATGAGAGCAAATCCCAGACCAAACCTAGACCTAACATGAATTATTCTCTAAAATATTGATCGAAACCAGGTTTAATTGACTGTTTCAGTGTGGTACCACATTACTATGTGATCCAAACCAGTAAAAACCCAGGATCCGTACAACAAGTATGTGAAGAATGCGAAAGTATGAGTCTGATGAGTGAAAATCCTCGGCCTAACCTAGACCTAACATGCGTTATCCTCAAAAATATTGATCGAAACCAGGTTTAATGGACAGTTTGAGTGTGGTACCACATTACTACGTAACCCAAACCAGAAAAAACCCAGGATCTGTTCAACAAGTATGTGAAAAACACGAAAGTATGAGCCTGATGAGGGCAAATCCCAGACCTATCCCAGACCTAACTTGCGTTATCCTCTAAGATATTGAACGAAACCAGGTTTAATTGACTGTTTCAGCGTGGTACCACATTACTACGTGATACAATCCAGAAACAGCCCAGGATCTAGCCATGAAGTATGAGAAATATGCGAAAGTATGAGCCTGATGAGGGCAAATCCTAGACCTAACCCAGACCTAACATGCGTTATCCTCTAAAATATTTATCAAGACAAGGTTTAATTGAATGTTTCAGTGTGGTACCACATTACTACGTGATCCAAACCAGTAAAAACCCAGGATCCGTTCAACAAGTATGTGAAGAATGCGAAGGTATGAGTCTGCTGAGTGAAAATCCCCGGCCTAACCTAGACCTAACATGCGTTATCCTCTAAAATATTGATCGAAACCAGGTTTAATCGACTGTTTCAGTTTGGTCCCACATTACTACGTGATCCAAACCAGAAAAAACCCAGGATCCGTTCAACAAGTATGTGAAGAATGCGAAAGTATGAGTCTGATGAGTGAAAATCCCAGGGCTAACCTAGACCTAACATGCGTTATCCTCTAAAATATTGATCCAAACCAGGTTTAATGGACTGTTTCAGTGTGGTACCACTTTACTACGTGATCCAAAGCGTAAAAAACCCACGATCAGGTCAACATGTATGTTAAAACTGCGAAAGTATGACCCTGACGAGAGCAAATCCCAGGCCTAACGTAGACCTAACATGCGTTGTCCTCTCAAATATTGATGGAAACCAGGTTTAATTGACTGTTTCAGTGTTGTACTTCATTACTACATGATGCAATCCAGAAAAAGCCCAGGATCTAGGCATCAAGTATGAGAAATATGCGAAAGAATGAGCCTGATGAGAGCAAATCCCAGACCAAACCTAGACCTAACATGAATTATTCTCTAAAATATTGATCGAAACCAGGTTTAATTGACTGTTTCAGTGTGGTACCACATTACTATGTGATACAAACCAGTAAAAACCCAGGATCCGTACAACAAGTATGTGAAGAATGCGAAAGTATGAGTCTGATGAGGGCAAATCCTAGACCTATCCCAGACCTGACATGCGTTATCCTCAAAAATATTGATCGAAACCTGGTTTAATCGACTGTTTCAGTGTGGTAGCACATTACTACGTAACCCAAACCAGAAAAAACCCAGGATCTGTTCAACAAGTATGTGAAAAACACGAAAGTATGAGCCTGATGAGGGCAAATCCCAGACCTATCCCAGACCTAACTTGCGTTATCCTCTAAAATATTGAACGAAACCAGGTTTAATTGACTGTTTCAGCGTGTTACCACATTACTACGTGATACAATCCAGAAACAGCCCAGGATCTAGCCATGAAGTATGAGAAATATGCGAAAGTATGAGCCTGATGAGGGCAAATCCTAGACCTAACCCAGACCTAACATGCGTTATCCTCTAAAATATTTATCAAGACAAGATTTAATTGAATGTTTCAGTGTGGTACCACATTACTACGTGATCCAAACCAGTAAAAACCCAGGATCCGTTCAACAAGTATGTGAAGAATGCGAAGGTACGAGTCTGCTGAGTGAAAATCCCCGGCCTAACCCAGACCTAACATGCGTTATCCTCAAAAATATTGATCGAAACCTGGTTTAATCGACTGTTTCAGTGTGGTACCACATTACTATGTGATCCAAACCAGAAAATAACCCAGGATCTGTTCAACGAGTATGTGAAGAATGCGAAAGTATGAGTCTGATGAGTGAAAATCCTCGGCCTAACCTAGACCTAACATGCGTTATCCTCAAAAATATTAATCCAAACCAGGTTTAATCGACTGTTTCAGTGTGGTACCACATTACTACGTGATCCAAACCAGAAAAAAAGCCAGGATCTTGTCAACGAGTATGTGAAGTGTGCCAAAGTATGAGTCCGATGAGGGCTAATCCCAGACCTATCCCAGACCTAACCTGCGTTATCCTCTAAAATAATGATCGAAGCCAGGTTTAATTGACTGTTTTAGTTGTGGCACCACATTACTACGTGATCCAAACCAGAAAAAAAGCCAGGATCTTGTCAACGAGTATGTGAAGTGTGCCAAAGTATGAGTCTGATGAGGGCAAATCCTAGACCTATCCCAGACCTAACATGCGTTATCTTCTAAAATATTTATCAAGACCAGGTTTAATTGATTGTTTCAGTGTGGTTCCACATTACTACGTGATCCAATCCAGTAATAGCCCAGGATCCAGCCATGAAGTATCAGAAATATGCGAAAGTATGAGCCTGATGAGGGCAAATCCTAGACCTAACCCAGACCTAACATGCGTTATCCTCTAAAATATTTATCAAGACCAGGTTTAATTGATTGTTTCAGTGTGGTACCACATTACTACGTGATCCACACCAGAAAAAACCCAAGATCCGTTCAACAAGTATGTGAAGAATGCGAAAGTATGAGTCTGATGAGTGAAAATACCAGGCCTAACCTAGACCTAACATGCGTTATCCTCAAAAATATTGATCGAAACCTAGTTTAATCGACTGTTTCATTGTGGTACCACAATACTACGTGATGCAATCCAGAAAAAGCCCAGGATCTAGCCATCAAGTATGAGAAATATGCGAAAGAATGAGCCTGATGAGGGCAAATCCTAGACCTATCCCAGACCTAACTTGCGTTATCCTCTAAAATATTGATCGAAACCAGGTTTAATTGACTGTTTCAGTGTGGTACCACATTACTACGTGATCAAATCCAGTGAAACCCCAGGATCCGTTCAACAAGTATGTGAAGAATGCGAAAGTATGAGTCTGATGAGTGAAAATCCTCGGCCTAACCTAGACCTAACATGCGTTATCCTCAAAAATATTGATCGAAACCAGGTTTAATGGACAGTTTCAGTGTGGTACCACACTACTACGTGATCCAAACCGGAAAATAGCCCAGGATCTATCCATGAAGTATAATAAATATGCGAAAGTATGAGCCTGATGAGGGCAAATCCTAGACCTAACCCAGAGCTAACATGCGTTATCCTCAAAAATATTGATCGAAACCTGGTTTAATCGACTGTTTCAGTGTGGTACCACATTACTACGTGATCCATACCAGAAAAAACCCAGGATCCGTTCAACAAGTATGTGAAGAATGCGAAAGTATGAGCCTGACGAGGGCAAATCCCAGACCTATCCCAGACCAAACTTGCGTTATCCTCTAAAATATTGATCGAAACCAGGTTTAATCGACTGTTTCAGTTTGGTCCCACATTACTACGTGATCCAAACCAGAAAAAACCCAGGATCCGTTCAACAAGTATGTGAAGAATGCGAAAGTATGAGTCTGATGAGTGAAAATCCCACCCCTAACCTAGACCTAACATGCGTTATCCTCTAAAATATTGATCCAAACCAGGATTAATGGACTGTTTCAGTGTGGTACCACTTTACTACGTGATCCAAAGCAGAAAAAACACTCGATCAGGTCAACATGTATGTTAGAACTGCGAAAGTATGACCCTGATGAGGGCAAATCCCAGACCTATCCCTGACCTAACTTGCGTTGTCCTCTAAGATATTGATGCAAACCAGGTTTAATTGACTGTTTCAGTGTTGTACTTCATTACTACGTAAATGCAATCCAGAAAAAGCCCAGGATCTAGCCATCAAGTATGAGAAATATGCGAAAGAATGAGCCTGATGAGAACACATCCCAGACCTAAGCTAGACCTAACATGAATTATTCTCTAAAATATTGATCGAAACCAGGTTTAATTGACTGTTTCAGTGTGGTCCCACATTACTACGTGATCCAAACCAGAAAAAACCCAGGATCCGTTCAACAAGTATGTGAAGAATGCGAAAGTATGTGTCTGATGAGTGAAAATCCCAGGCCTAACCTAGACCTAACATGCGTTATCCTCTAAAATGTTGATCGAAACCTGGTTTAATCTACTGTTTCAGTGTGGTACCGCATTACTATGTGATCCAAACCAGAAAATAACCCAGGAACTGTTCAACGAGTATGTGAAGTGTGCGAAAGTATGAGTCTGATGAGGTCAAATCCCAGACCTATCCCAGACTTAACTTGCGTTATCCTCTAAAGTATTGATCGAAACCGGGTTTAATCGACTGTTTCAGTGTGGTACCACATTACTACGTGATCCAAACCAGAAAAAACCCAGGATCAGTTCAACAAGTATGTGAAAAACGCGAAAGTATGAGCCTGATGAGGGCGAATCCCAGACCTATCCCAGACCTAACTTGCGTTATCCTCTAAAATATTGATCGAAACCAGGTTTAATTGACTGTTTCAGCGTGGTACCACATTACTGCGTGATACAATCCAGAAACAGCCCAGGATCTAGCCATGAAGTATGAGAAATATGCGAATGTATGAGCCTGATGAGGACAAATCCTAGACCTAACCCAAACCTAACATGCGTTATCCTCTAAAATATTTATGAAGACCAGGTTTAATTGAATGATTCAGTGTGGTACCACATTACTACGTGAACCAAACCAGAAAAAACCCAGGATCCGTTCAACAAGTATGTGAAGAATGCGAAAGTATGAGTCTGATGAGTGAAAATCCCAGGGCTAACCTAGACCTAACATGCGTTATCCTCTAAAATATTGATCCAAACCAGGTTTAATGGACTGTTTCAGTGTGGTACCACTTTACTACGTGATCCAAAGCGGAAAAAACCCACGATCAGGTCAACATGTATGTTAAAACTGCGAAAGTATGACCCTGACGAGAGCAAATCCCAGGCCTAACGTAGACCTAACATGCGTTGTCCTCTAAAATATTGATGGAAACCAGCTTTAATTGACTGTTTCAGTGTTGTACTTCATTACTACATGATGCAATCCAGAAAAAGCCCAGGATCTAGGCATCAAGTATGAGAAATATGCGAAAGAATGAGACTGATGAGAGCAAATCCCAGACCAAACCTAGACCTAACATGAATTATTCTCTAAAATATTGATCGAAACCAGGTTTAATTGACTGTTTCAGTGTGGTACCACATTACTATGTGATCCAAACCAGTAAAAACCCAGGATCCGTGCAACAAGTATGTGAAGAATGCGAAAGTATGAGTCTGATGAGTGAAAATCCTCGGCCTAACCTAGACCTAACATGCGTTATCCTCAAAAATATTGATCGAAACCAGGTTTAATGGACAGTTTCAGTGTGGTACCACACTACTACGTGATCCAAACCAGAAAAAAACGCAGGATCGGTTCAACAAGTATGTGAAAAACGCGAAGGTATGAGCCTGATGTGGGCAAATCCCAGACCTATCCCAGACCTAACTTGCGTTATCCTCTAAAATATTCATCGAAACCAGGTTTAATTGACTGTTTCAGTGTGGTGCCACATTACTACGTGATCCAATCCAGAAATAGCCCAGGATCTAGCCATGAGGTATGAGAAATATGCGAAAGTATGAGCCTGACGAAAGCAAATCCTACACCTAACCCAGACCTAACATGCGTTATCCTCTAAAATATTTATCAAGACCAGGTTTAATTGATTGTTTCAGTGTGGTACCACATTACTGCGTCATCCACACCAGAAAAAACCCAAGATCCGTTCAACAAGTATGTGAAGAATGCGAAAGTATGAGTCTGATGAGTGAAAATCCCAGGCCTAAACTAGACCTAACATGCGTTATCCTCAAAAATATTGATCGAAACCTGGTTTAATCGACTGTTTCAGTGTGGTACCACAATACTACGGGATGCAATCCAGAAAATGCCCAGGATCTAGCCTTCAAGTATGAGAAATATGCGAAAGAATGAGCCTGATGAGGGCAAATCCTAGACCTATCCCAGACCTAACTTGCGTTATCCTCTAAAATATTGATCGAAACCAGGTTTAATTGACTGCTTCAGTGTGATACCACATTACTACGTGATCCAATCCAGAAATAGCCCAGGATCTAGCCATGAGGTATGAGAAATATGCGAAAGTATGAGCCTGACGAGAGCAAATCCTAGACCTAACCCAGACCTAACATGCGTTATCCTCTAAAATATTTATCAAGACCAGGTTTAATTGATTGTTTCAGTGTGGTCCCACATTACTACGTGATCCAAACCAGAAAAAACCCAGGATCCGTTCAACAAGTATGTGTAGAATGCGAAAGAAAGAGTCTGATGAGTGAAAATCCCGGGCCTCACCTAGACCTAACATGCGTTATCCTCAAAAATATTGATCAAAACCTGGTTTAATCGACTGTTTCAGTGTGGTACCAAATTACGATGTGATCCAAACCAGAAAATAGCCCAGGATCTATCCATGAAGTATAATAAATATGCGAAAGTATGAGCCTGATGAGGGCAAATCCTAGACCTAACCCAGACCTAATATGCGTTATCCTCAAAAATATTTCTCAAGACCAGGTTTAACTGAATGTTTCAGTGTGGTACCACGTTACTACGTGATCCATACCAGAAAAAACCAAGGATCTGTTCAACAAGTATGTGAAAAATGCGAAAGCATGAGTCTGATGAGGGCAAATCCCAGGCCTAACCTAGACATAACTTTCGTTATCCTCTAAAATATTGATCGAAACCAGGTTGAGTGGGCTGTTTCAGTGTGGTACCACATTACTGCGCGATCCAAACCAGAAAAAACCCAGGATCTGTTCAACAAGTATGTGAAAAATGCGAAAGTATGACCCTGATGTGGGCAAATCCCAGGCCTAACCTAGACCTAACATGAATTAATCTCTAAAATATTGATCGAAACCAGGTTTAATTGACTGTTTCAGTGTTGTACTTCATTACTACGTGATGCAATCCAGACAAAGCCCAGGATCTAGCCATCAAGTATGAGAGATATGCGAAAGAATGAGCCCGATGAGAGCAAATCCCAGACCTAACCCAGACCTAACATGAATTATTCTCTAAAATATTGATCGAAACCAGGTTTAATTGACTGTTTCAGTGTGGTACCACATTACTACGTGATCCAGTCCAGTAATAGCCCAGGATCCAGCCATGGAGTATCAGAAATATGCGAAAGTATGAGCCTGATAAGGGCAAATCCTAGACCTAACCCAGACCTAACAGGCGTTATCCTCTAAAATATTTATCAAGACCAGGTTTAATTGATTGTTTCACTGTGGTCCCACATTACTACGTGATCCAAACCAGAAAAAACCCAGGATCCGTTCAACAAGTATGTGTAGAATGCGAAACTATGAGTCTGATGAGTGAAAATCCCAGGCCTAACCTAGACCTAACATGCGTTATCCTCAAAAATATTGATCGAAACCTGGTTTAATCGACTCTTTCAGTGTGGTACCACAATACTACGTGATGCAATCCAGAAAAAGCCCAGGATCTAGCCATCAAGTATGAGAAATATGCGAAAGAATGAGCCGGATGAGGGCAAATCCTAGACCTATCCCAGACCTAACTTGCGTTATCCTCTAAAATATTGATCGAAACCAGGTTTAATTGACTGTTTCAGTGTGATACCACATTACTACGTGATCCAATCCAGAAATAGCCCAGGATCTAGCCATGAGGTATGAGAAATATGCGAAAGTATGAGCCTGACGAGAGCAAATCCTAGACCTAACCCAGACCTAACATGCGTTATCCTCTAAAATATTTATCAAGACCAGGTTTAATTGATTGTTTCACTGTGGTCCCACATTACTACGTGATCCAAACCAGAAAAAACCCAGGATCCGTTCAACAAGTATGTGTAGAATGCGAAAGAATGAGTCTGATGAGTGAAAATCCCGGGCCTCACCTAGACCTAACATGCGTTATCCTCAAAAATATTGATCAAAACCTGGTTTAATCGACTGTTTCAGTGTGGTACCACATTACGATGTGATCCAAACCAGAAAATAGCCCAGGATCTATCCATGAAGTATAATAAATATGCGAAAGTATGAGCCTGATGAGGGCAAATCCTAGACCTAACCCAGACCTAATATGCGTTATCCTCAAAAATATTTCTCAAGACCAGGTTTAACTGAATGTTTCAGTGTTGTACCACGTTACTACGTGATCCATACCAGAAAAAACCAAGGATCTGTTCAACAAGTATGTGAAAAATGCGAAAGCATGAGTCTGATGAGGGCAAATCCCAGGCCTAACCTAGACATAACTTTCGTTATCCTCTAAAATATTGATCGAAACCAGGTTGAGTGGGCTGTTTCAGTGTGGTACCACATTACTGCGCGATCCAAACCAGAAAAAACCCAGGATCTGTTCAACAAGTATGTGAAAAATGCGAAAGTATGACCCTGATGTGGGCAAATCCCAGGCCTAACCTAGACCTAACATGAATTAATCTCTAAAATATTGATCGAAACCAGGTTTAATTGACTGTTTCAGTGTTGTACTTCATTACTACGTGATGCAATCCAGACAAAGCCCAGGATCTAGCCATCAAGTATGAGAGATATGCGAAAGAATGAGCCCGATGAGAGCAAATCCCAGACCTAACCCAGACGTAACATGAATTATTCTCTAAAATATTGATCGAAACCAGGTTTAATTGACTGTTTCAGTGTGGTACCACATTACTACGTGATCCAATCCAGTAATAGCCCAGGATCCAGCCATGAAGTATCAGAAATATGCGAAAGTATGAGCCTGATGAGGGCAAATCCTAGACCTAACCCAGACCTAACAGGCGTTATCCTCTAAAATATTTATCAAGACCAGGTTTAATTGATTGTTTCAGTGTGGTACCACATTACTACGTGATCCACACCAGAAGAAACCCAAGATCCGTTCAACAAGTATGTGAAGAATGCGAAACTATGAGTCTGATGAGTGAAAATCCCAGGCCTAACCTAGACCTAACATGCGTTATCCTCAAAAATATTGATCGAAACCTGGTTTAATCGACTCTTTCAGTGTGGTACCACAATACTACGTGATGCAATCCAGAAAAAGCCCAGGATCTAGCCATCAAGTATGAGAAATATGCGAAAGAATGAGCCGGATGAGGGCAAATCCTAGACCTATCCCAGACCTAACTTGCGTTATCCTCTAAAATATTGATCGAAACCAGGTTTAATTGACAGTTTCAGTGTGATACCACATTACTACGTGATCCAATCCAGAAATAGCCCAGGATCTAGCCATGAGGTATGAGAAATATGCGAAAGTATGAGCCTGACGAGAGCAAATCCTAGACCTAACCCAGACCTAACATGCGTTATCCTCTAAAATATTTATCAAGACCAGGTTTAATTGATTGTTTCACTGTGGTCCCACATTACTACGTGATCCAAACCAGAAAAAACCCAGGATCCGTTCAACAAGTATGTGTAGAATGCGAAAGAATGAGTCTGATGAGTGAAAATCCCGGGCCTCACCTAGACCTAACATGCGTTATCCTCAAAAATATTGATCAAAACCTGGTTTAATCGACTGTTTCAGTGTGGTACCAAATTACGATGTGATCCAAACCAGAAAATAGCCCAGGATCTATCCATGAAGTATAATAAATATGCGAAAGTATGAGCCTGATGAGGGCAAATCCTAGACCTAACCCAGACCCAATATGCGTTATCCTCAAAAATATTTCTCAAGACCAGGTTTAACTGAATGTTTCAGTGTGGTACCACGTTACTACGTGATCCATACCAGAAAAAACCAAGGATCTGTTCAACAAGTATGTGAAAAATGCGAAAGCATGAGTCTGATGAGGGCAAATCCCAGGCCTAACCTAGACATAACTTACGTTATCCTCTAAAATATTGATCGAAACCAGGTTGAGTGGGCTGTTTCAGTGTGGTACCACATTACTGCGCGATCCAAACCAGAAAAAACCCAGGATCTGTTCAACAAGTATGTGAAAAATGCGAAAGTATGACCCTGATGTGGGCAAATCCCAGGCCTAACCTAGACCTAACATGAATTAATCTCTAAAATATTGATCGAAACCAGGTTTAATTGACTGTTTCAGTGTTGTACTTCATTACTACGTGACGCAATCCAGACAAAGCCCAGGATCTAGCCATCAAGTATGAGAGATATGCGAAAGAATGAGCCCGATGAGAGCAAATCCCAGACCTAACCCAGACCTAACATGAATTATTCTCTAAAATATTGATCGAAACCAGGTTTAATTGACTGTTTCAGTGTGGTACCACATTACTACGTGATCCAGTCCAGTAATAGCCCAGGATCCAGCCATGAAGTATCAGAAATATGCGAAAGTATGAGCCTGATGAGGGCAAATCCTAGACCTAACCCAGACCTAACAGGCGTTATCCTCTAAAATATTTATCAAGACCAGGTTTAATTGATTGTTTCACTGTGGTCCCACATTACTACGTGATCCAAACCAGAAAAAACCCAGGATCCGTTCAACAAGTATGTGTAGAATGCGAAACTATGAGTCTGATGAGTGAAAATCCCAGGCCTAACCTAGACCTAACATGCGTTATCCTCAAAAATATTGATCGAAACCTGGTTTAATCGACACTTTCAGTGTGGTACCACAATACTACGTGATGCAATCCAGAAAAAGCCCAGGATCTAGCCATCAAGTATGAGAAATATGCGAAAGAATGAGCCGGATGAGGGCAAATCCTAGACCTATCCCAGACCTAACTTGCGTTATCCTCTAAAATATTGATCGAAACCAGGTTTAATTGACTGTTTCAGTGTGATACCACATTACTACGTGATCCAATCCAGAAATAGCCCAGGATCTAGCCATGAGGTATGAGAAATATGCGAAAGTATGAGCCTGACGAGAGCAAATCCTAGACCTAACCCAGACCTAACATGCGTTATCCTCTAAAATATTTATCAAGACCAGGTTTAATTGATTGTTTCACTGTGGTCCCACATTACTACGTGATCCAAACCAGAAAAAACCCAGGATCCGTTCAACAAGTATGTGTAGAATGCGAAAGAATGAGTCTGATGAGTGAAAATCCCGGGCCTCACCTAGACCTAACATGCGTTATCCTCTAAAATATTGATCAAAACCTGGTTTAATCGACTGTTTCAGTGTGGTACCAAATTACGATGTGATCCAAACCAGAAAATAGCCCAGGATCTATCCATGAAGTATAATAAATATGCGAAAGTATGAGCCTGATGAGGGCAAATCCTAGACCTAACCCAGACCTAATATGCGTTATCCTCAAAAATATTTCTCAAGACCAGGTTTAACTGAATGTTTCAGTGTTGTACCACGTTACTACGTGATCCATACCAGAAAAAACCAAGGATCTGTTCAACAAGTATGTGAAAAATGCGAAAGCATGAGTCTGATGAGGGCAAATCCCAGGCCTAACCTAGACATAACTTTCGTTATCCTCTAAAATATTGATCGAAACCAGGTTGAGTGGGCTGTTTCAGTGTGGTACCACATTACTGCGCGATCCAAACCAGAAAAAACCCAGGATCTGTTCAACAAGTATGTGAAAAATGCGAAAGTATGACCCTGATGTGGGCAAATCCCAGGCCTAACCTAGACCTAACATGAATTAATCTCTAAAATATTGATCGAAACCAGGTTTAATTGACTGTTTCAGTGTTGTACTTCATTACTACATGATGCAATCCAGAAAAAGCCCAGGATCTAGGCATCAAGTATGAGAAATATGCGAAAGAATGAGCCTGATGAGAGCAAATCCCAGACCAAACCTAGACCTAACATGAATTATTCTCTAAAATATTGATCGAAACCAGGTTTAATTGACTGTTTCAGTGTGGTACCACATTACTATGTGATACAAACCAGTAAAAACCCAGGATCCGTACAACAAGTATGTGAAGAATGCGAAAGTATGAGTCTGATGAGGGCAAATCCTAGACCTATCCCAGACCTGACATGCGTTATCCTCAAAAATATTGATCGAAACCTGGTTTAATCGACTGTTTCAGTGTGGTAGCACATTACTACGTAACCCAAACCAGAAAAAACCCAGGATCTGTTCAACAAGTATGTGAAAAACACGAAAGTATGAGCCTGATGAGGGCAAATCCCAGACCTATCCCAGACCTAACTTGCGTTATCCTCTAAAATATTGAACGAAACCAGGTTTAATTGACTGTTTCAGCGTGGTACCACATTACTACGTGATACAATCCAGAAACAGCCCAGGATCTAGCCATGAAGTATGAGAAATATGCGAAAGTATGAGCCTGATGAGGGCAAATCCTAGACCTAACCCAGACCTAACATGCGTTATCCTCTAAAATATTTATCAAGACAAGATTTAATTGAATGTTTCAGTGTGGTACCACATTACTACGTGATCCAAACCAGTAAAAACCCAGGATCCGTTCAACAAGTATGTGAAGAATGCGAAGGTATGAGTCTGCTGAGTGAAAATCCCCGGCCTAACCCAGACCTAACATGCGTTATCTTCAAAAATATTGATCGAAACCTGGTTTAATCGACTGTTTCAGTGTGGTACCACATTACTATGTGATCCAAACCAGAAAATAACCCAGGATCTGTTCAACGAGTATGTGAAGAATGCGAAAGTATGAGTCTGATGAGTGAAAATCCTCGGCCTAACCTAGACCTAACATGCGTTATCCTCAAAAATATTAATCGAAACCAGGTTTAATCGACTGTTTCAGTGTGGTACCACATTACTACGTGATCCAAACCAGAAAAAAAGCCAGGATCTTGTCAACGAGTATGTGAAGTGTGCCAAAGTATGAGTCCGATGAGGGCTAATCCCAGACCTATCCCAGACCTAACCTGCGTTATCCTCTAAAATAATGATCGAAGCCAGGTTTAATTGACTGTTTTAGTTGTGGCACCACATTACTACGTGATCCAAACCAGAAAAAAAGCCAGGATCTTGTCAACGAGTATGTGAAGTGTGCCAAAGTATGAGTCTGATGAGGGCAAATCCTAGACCTATCCCAGACCTAACATGCGTTATCTTCTAAAATATTTATCAAGACCAGGTTTAATTGATTGTTTCAGTGTGGTTCCACATTACTACGTGATCCAATCCAGTAATAGCCCAGGATCCAGCCATGAAGTATCAGAAATATGCGAAAGTATGAGCCTGATGAGGGCAAATCCTAGACCTAACCCAGACCTAACATGCGTTATCCTCTAAAATATTTATCAAGACCAGGTTTAATTGATTGTTTCAGTGTGGTACCACATTACTACGTGATCCACACCAGAAAAAACCCAAGATCCGTTCAACAAGTATGTGAAGAATGCGAAAGTATGAGTCTGATGAGTGAAAATACCAGGCCTAACCTAGACCTAACATGCGTTATCCTCAAAAATATTGATCGAAACCTGGTTTAATCGACTGTTTCATTGTGGTACCACAATACTACGTGATGCAATCCAGAAAAAGCCCAGGATCTAGCCATCAAGTATGAGAAATATGCGAAAGAATGAGCCTGATGAGGGCAAATCCTAGACCTATCCCAGACCTAACTTGCGTTATCCTCTAAAATATTGATCGAAACCAGGTTTAATTGACTGTTTCAGTGTGGTACCACATTACTACGTGATCAAATCCAGTGAAACCCCAGGATCCGTTCAACAAGTATGTGAAGAATGCGAAAGTATGAGTCTGATGAGTGAAAATCCTCGGCCTAACCTAGACCTAACATGCGTTATCCTCAAAAATATTGATCGAAACCAGGTTTAATGGACAGTTTCAGTGTGGTACCACACTACTACGTGATCCAAACCGGAAAATAGCCCAGGATCTATCCATGAAGTATAATAAATATGCGAAAGTATGAGCCTGATGAGGGCAAATCCTAGACCTAACCCAGACCTAACATGCGTTATCCTCAAAAATATTGATCGAAACCTGGTTTAATCGACTGTTTCAGTGTGGTACCACATTACTACGTGATCCATACCAGAAAAAACCCAGGATCCGTTCAACAAGTATGTGAAGAATGCGAAAGTATGAGCCTGACGAGGGCAAATCCCAGACCTATCCCAGACCAAACTTGCGTTATCCTCTAAAATATTGATCGAAACCAGGTTTAATCGACTGTTTCAGTTTGGTCCCACATTACTACGTGATCCAAACCAGAAAAAACCCAGGATCCGTTCAACAAGTATGTGAAGAATGCGAAAGTATGAGTCTGATGAGTGAAAATCCCACCCCTAACCTAGACCTAACATGCGTTATCCTCTAAAATATTGATCCAAACCAGGTTTAATGGACTGTTTCAGTGTGGTACCACTTTACTACGTGATCCAAAGCAGAAAAAACACTCGATCAGGTCAACATGTATGTTAGAACTGCGAAAGTATGACCCTGATGAGGGCAAATCCCAGACCTATCCCTGACCTAACTTGCGTTGTCCTCTAAGATATTGATGCAAACCAGGTTTAATTGACTGTTTCAGTGTTGTACTTCATTACTACGTAAATGCAATCCAGAAAAAGCCCAGGATCTAGCCATCAAGTATGAGAAATATGCGAAAGAATGAGCCTGATGAGAACACATCCCAGACCTAAGCTAGACCTAACATGAATTATTCTCTAAAATATTGATCGAAACCAGGTTTAATTGACTGTTTCAGTGTGGTCCCACATTACTACGTGATCCAAACCAGAAAAAACCCAGGATCCGTTCAACAAGTATGTGAAGAATGCGAAAGTATGTGTCTGATGAGTGAAAATCCCAGGCCTAACCTAGACCTAACATGCGTTATCCTCTAAAATGTTGATCGAAACCTGGTTTAATCTACTGTTTCAGTGTGGTACCGCATTACTATGTGATCCAAACCAGAAAATAACCCAGGAACTGTTCAACGAGTATGTGAAGTGTGCGAAAGTATGAGTCTGATGAGGTCAAATCCCAGTCCTATCCCAGACTTAACTTGCGTTATCCTCTAAAGTATTGATCGAAACCGGGTTTAATCGACTGTTTCAGTGTGGTACCACATTACTACGTGATCCAAACCAGAAAAAACCCAGGATCAGTTCAACAAGTATGTGAAAAACGCGAAAGTATGAGCCTGATGAGGGCGAATCCCAGACCTATCCCAGACCTAACTTGCGTTATCCTCTAAAATATTGATCGAAACCAGGTTTAATTGACTGTTTCAGCGTGGTACCACATTACTGCGTGATACAATCCAGAAACAGCCCAGGATCTAGCCATGAAGTATGAGAAATATGCGAATGTATGAGCCTGATGAGGACAAATCCTAGACCTAACCCAAACCTAACATGCGTTATCCTCTAAAATATTTATGAAGACCAGGTTTAATTGAATGATTCAGTGTGGTACCACATTACTACGTGAACCAAACCAGAAAAAACCCAGGATCCGTTCAACAAGTATGTGAAGAATGCGAAAGTATGTGTCTGATGAGTGAAAATCCCAGGGCTAACCTAGACCTAACATGCGTTATCCTCTAAAATATTGATCCAAACCAGGTTTAATGGACTGTTTCAGTGTGGTACCACTTTACTACGTGATCCAAAGCGGAAAAAACCCACGATCAGGTCAACATGTATGTTAAAACTGCGAAAGTATGACCCTGACGAGAGCAAATCCCAGGCCTAACGTAGACCTAACATGCGTTGTCCTCTAAAATATTGATGGAAACCAGCTTTAATTGACTGTTTCAGTGTTGTACTTCATTACTACATGATGCAATCCAGAAAAAGCCCAGGATCTAGGCATCAAGTATGAGAAATATGCGAAAGAATGAGACTGATGAGAGCAAATCCCAGACCAAACCTAGACCTAACATGAATTATTCTCTAAAATATTGATCGAAACCAGGTTTAATTGACTGTTTCAGTGTGGTACCACATTACTATGTGATCCAAACCAGTAAAAACCCAGGATCCGTGCAACAAGTATGTGAAGAATGCGAAAGTATGAGTCTGATGAGTGAAAATCCTCGGCCTAACCTAGACCTAACATGCGTTATCCTCAAAAATATTGATCGAAACCAGGTTTAATGGACAGTTTCAGTGTGGTACCACACTACTACGTGATCCAAACCAGAAAAAAACGCAGGATCGGTTCAACAAGTATGTGAAAAACGCGAAGGTATGAGCCTGATGTGGGCAAATCCCAGACCTATCCCAGACCTAACTTGCGTTATCCTCTAAAATATTCATCGAAACCAGGTTTAATTGACTGTTTCAGTGTGGTGCCACATTACTACGTGATCCAATCCAGAAATAGCCCAGGATCTAGCCATGAGGTATGAGAAATATGCGAAAGTATGAGCCTGACGAAAGCAAATCCTACACCTAACCCAGACCTAACATGCGTTATCCTCTAAAATATTTATCAAGACCAGGTTTAATTGATTGTTTCAGTGTGGTACCACATTACTGCGTCATCCACACCAGAAAAAACCCAAGATCCGTTCAACAAGTATGTGAAGAATGCGAAAGTATGAGTCTGATGAGTGAAAATCCCAGGCCTAAACTAGACCTAACATGCGTTATCCTCAAAAATATTGATCGAAACCTGGTTTAATCGACTGTTTCAGTGTGGTACCACAATACTACGGGATGCAATCCAGAAAATGCCCAGGATCTAGCCTTCAAGTATGAGAAATATGCGAAAGAATGAGCCTGATGAGGGCAAATCCTAGACCTAACCCAGACCTAACATGAATTATTCTCTAAAATATTGATCGAAACCAGGTTTAATTGACTGTTTCAGTGTGGTACCACATTACTACGTGATCCAGTCCAGTAATAGCCCAGGATCCAGCCATGAAGTATCAGAAATATGCGAAAGTATGAGCCTGATGAGGGCAAATCCTAGACCTAACCCAGACCTAACAGGCGTTATCCTCTAAAATATTTATCAAGACCAGGTTTAATTGATTGTTTCAGTGTGGTACCACATTACTACGTGATCCACACCAGAAGAAACCCAAGATCCGTTCAACAAGTATGTGAAGAATGCGAAACTATGAGTCTGATGAGTGAAAATCCCAGGCCTAACCTAGACCTAACATGCGTTATCCTCAAAAATATTGATCGAAACCTGGTTTAATCGACTCTTTCAGTGTGGTACCACAATACTACGTGATGCAATCCAGAAAAAGCCCAGGATCTAGCCATCAAGTATGAGAAATATGCGAAAGAATGAGCCGGATGAGGGCAAATCCTAGACCTATCCCAGACCTAACTTGCGTTATCCTCTAAAATATTGATCGAAACCAGGTTTAATTGACAGTTTCAGTGTGATACCACATTACTACGTGATCCAATCCAGAAATAGCCCAGGATCTAGCCATGAGGTATGAGAAATATGCGAAAGTATGAGCCTGACGAGAGCAAATCCTAGACCTAACCCAGACCTAACATGCGTTATCCTCTAAAATATTTATCAAGACCAGGTTTAATTGATTGTTTCACTGTGGTCCCACATTACTACGTGATCCAAACCAGAAAAAACCCAGGATCCGTTCAACAAGTATGTGTAGAATGCGAAAGAATGAGTCTGATGAGTGAAAATCCCGGGCCTCACCTAGACCTAACATGCGTTATCCTCAAAAATATTGATCATAACCTGGTTTAATCGACTGTTTCAGTGTGGTACCAAATTACGATGTGATCCAAACCAGAAAATAGCCCAGGATCTATCCATGAAGTATAATAAATATGCGAAAGTATGAGCCTGATGAGGGCAAATCCTAGACCTAACCCAGACCTAATATGCGTTATCCTCAAAAATATTTCTCAAGACCAGGTTTAACTGAATGTTTCAGTGTGGTACCACGTTACTACGTGATCCATACCAGAAAAAACCAAGGATCTGTTCAACAAGTATGTGAAAAATGCGAAAGCATGAGTCTGATGAGGGCAAATCCCAGGCCTAACCTAGACATAACTTTCGTTATCCTCTAAAATATTGATCGAAACCAGGTTGAGTGGGCTGTTTCAGTGTGGTACCACATTACTGCGCGATCCAAACCAGAAAAAACCCAGGATCTGTTCAACAAGTATGTGAAAAATGCGAAAGTATGACCCTGATGTGGGCAAATCCCAGGCCTAACCTAGACCTAACATGAATTAATCTCTAAAATATTGATCGAAACCAGGTTTAATTGACTGTTTCAGTGTTGTACTTCATTACTACGTGATGCAATCCAGACAAAGCCCAGGATCTAGCCATCAAGTATGAGAGATATGCGAAAGAATGAGCCCGATGAGAGCAAATCCCAGACCTAACCCAGACCTAACATGAATTATTCTCTAAAATATTGATCGAAACCAGGTTTAATTGACTGTTTCAGTGTGGTACCACATTACTACGTGATCCAGTCCAGTAATAGCCCAGGATCCAGCCATGAAGTATCAGAAATATGCGAAAGTATGAGCCTGATGAGGGCAAATCCTAGACCTAACCCAGACCTAACAGGCGTTATCCTCTAAAATATTTATCAAGACCAGGTTTAATTGATTGTTTCACTGTGGTCCCACATTACTACGTGATCCAAACCAGAAAAAACCCAGGATCCGTTCAACAAGTATGTGTAGAATGCGAAACTATGAGTCTGATGAGTGAAAATCCCAGGCCTAACCTAGACCTAACATGCGTTATCCTCAAAAATATTGATCGAAACCTGGTTTAATCGACACTTTCAGTGTGGTACCACAATACTACGTGATGCAATCCAGAAAAAGCCCAGGATCTAGCCATCAAGTATGAGAAATATGCGAAAGAATGAGCCGGATGAGGGCAAATCCTAGACCTATCCCAGACCTAACTTGCGTTATCCTCTAAAATATTGATCGAAACCAGGTTTAATTGACTGTTTCAGTGTGATACCACATTACTACGTGATCCAATCCAGAAATAGCCCAGGATCTAGCCATGAGGTATGAGAAATATGCGAAAGTATGAGCCTGACGAGAGCAAATCCTAGACCTAACCCAGACCTAACATGCGTTATCCTCTAAAATATTTATCAAGACCAGGTTTAATTGATTGTTTCACTGTGGTCCCACATTACTACGTGATCCAAACCAGAAAAAACCCAGGATCCGTTCAACAAGTATGTGAAGAATGCGAAAGTATGAGTATGATGAGTGAAAATCCCGGGCCTCACCTAGACCTAACATGCGTTATCCTCTAAAATATTGATCAAAACCTGGTTTAATCGACTGTTTCAGTGTGGTACCAAATTACGATGTGATCCAAACCAGAAAATAGCCCAGGATCTATCCATGAAGTATAATAAATATGCGAAAGTATGAGCCTGATGAGGGCAAATCCTAGACCTAACCCAGACCTAATATGCGTTATCCTCAAAAATATTTCTCAAGACCAGGTTTAACTGAATGTTTCAGTGTTGTACCACGTTACTACGTGATCCATACCAGAAAAAACCAAGGATCTGTTCAACAAGTATGTGAAAAATGCGAAAGCATGAGTCTGATGAGGGCAAATCCCAGGCCTAACCTAGACATAACTTTCGTTATCCTCTAAAATATTGATCGAAACCAGGTTGAGTGGGCTGTTTCAGTGTGGTACCACATTACTGCGCGATCCAAACCAGAAAAAACCCAGGATCTGTTCAACAAGTATGTGAAAAATGCGAAAGTATGACCCTGATGTGGGCAAATCCCAGGCCTAACCTAGACCTAACATGAATTAATCTCTAAAATATTGATCGAAACCAGGTTTAATTGACTGTTTCAGTGTTGTACTTCATTACTACGTGATGCAATCCAGACAAAGCCCAGGATCTAGCCATCAAGTATGAGAGATATGCGAAAGAATGAGCCCGATGAGAGCAAATCCCAGACCTAACCCAGACGTAACATGAATTATTCTCTAAAATATTGATCGAAACCAGGTTTAATTGACTGTTTCAGTGTGGTACCACATTACTACGTGATCCAATCCAGTAATAGCCCAGGATCCAGCCATGAAGTATCAGAAATATGCGAAAGTATGAGCCTGATGAGGGCAAATCCTAGACCTAACCCAGACCTAACAGGCGTTATCCTCTAAAATATTTATCAAGACCAGGTGTAATTGATTGTTTCAGTGTGGTACCACATTACTACGTGATCCACACCAGAAGAAACCCAAGATCCGTTCAACAAGTATGTGAAGAATGCGAAACTATGAGTCTGATGAGTGAAAATCCCAGGCCTAACCTAGACCTAACATGCGTTATCCTCAAAAATATTGATCGAAACCTGGTTTAATCGACTCTTTCAGTGTGGTACCACAATACTACGTGATGCAATCCAGAAAAAGCCCAGGATCTAGCCATCAAGTATGAGAAATATGCGAAAGAATGAGCCGGATGAGGGCAAATCCTAGACCTATCCCAGACCTAACTTGCGTTATCCTCTAAAATATTGATCGAAACCAGGTTTAATTGACTGTTTCAGTGTGGTACCACATTACTACGTGATCAAATCCAGTAAAACCCCAGGATCCGTTCTACAAGTATGTGAAGAATGCGAAAGTATGAGTCTGATGAGTGAAAATCCTCGGCCTAACCTAGACCTAACATGCGTTATCCACAAAAATATTGATCGATACCAGGTTTAATGGACAGTTTCAGTGTGGTACCACACTACTACCTGATCCAAACAAGAAAAAACGCAGGATCTGTTCAACAAGTATGTGAAGAATGCGAAAGTATGAGTATGATGCGTGAAAATCCCAGGCCTAACCTAGACCTAACATGCGTTATCCTCAAAAATATTGATCGAAACCTGGTTTAATCGACTGTTTCAGTGTGGTACCACATTACTACGTGACCCAAACCAGAAAAAACACTCGATCAGGTCAACATGTATGTTAGAACTGCGAAAGTATGACCCTGATGAGGGCAAATCCCAGACCTATCCCAGACCTAACTTGCGTTGTCCTCTAAGATATTGATGCAAACCAGGTTTAATTGATTGTTTCAGTGTGGTCCCACATTACTACGTGAACCAAACCAGAAAAAACCCAGGATCCGTTCAACAAGTATGTGAAGAATGCGAAAGTATGAGACTGATTAGTGAAAATCCCACCCCTAACCTAGACCTAACATGCGTTATCCTCTAAAATATTGATCCAAACCAGGTTTAATGGACTGTTTCAGTGTGGTACCACTTTACTACGTGATCCAAAGCAGAAAAAACACTCGATCAGGTCAACATGTATGTTAGAACTGCGAAAGTATGACCCTGATGAGGGCAAATCCCAGACCTATCCCAGACCTAACTTGCGTTGTCCTCGAAGATATTGATGCAAACCAGGTTTAATTGACTGTTTCAGTGTTGTACTTCATTACTACGTGATGCAATCCAGAAAAAGCCCAGGATCTAGCCATCAAGTTTGAGAAATATGCGAAAGAATGAGCCTGATGAGAACAAATCCCAGACCTAGGCTAGACCTAACATGAATTATTCTCTAAAATATTGATCGAAACCAGGTTTAATTGACTGTTTCAGTGTGGTACCACATTACTATGTGATCCAAACCAGAAAATAACCCAGGATCTGTTCAACGAGTATGTGAAGTGTGCGAAAGTATGAGTCTGATGAGGGCAAATCCTAGACCTATCCCAGACCTAACATGCGTTATCCTCTAAAATATTTATCAAGACCAGGTTTAGTTGACTGTTTCAGTGTGGTACCACATTGCTACCTGATCCAAACCAGGAAAAACCCAGGATCATTTCAACAAGTATGTGAAAAACGCGAAAGTATGAGTCTGATGAGTGAAAAACCCCGGCCTAACCTAGACCTAACATGCGTTATCCTCAAAAATATTGATCGAAACCTGGTTTAATCGACTGTTTCAGTGTGGTACCACATTTCTATGTGATCCAAACCAGAAAATAACCCAGGATCTGTTCAACGAGTATGTCAAGTGTGCGAAAGTATGAGTCTGATGAGGGCAAATCCCAGACCTATCCCAGACCTAACATGCGTTATCCTCTAAAATATTTATCAATACCAGGTTTAATTGATTTTTTCAGTGTGGTACCACATTACTACGTGATCCAAACCAGAAAAAACCCAGGATCCGTTCAAAAAGTATGTGAAGAATGCGAAAGTATGAGTCTGATGAGTGAAAATCCTCGGCCTAACCTAGACCTAACATGCGTTATCCTCAAAAATATTAATCGAAACCAGGTTTAATCGACTGTTTCAGTGTGGAACCACATTACTACGTGATCCAAACCAGAAAAAAACCCAGGATCTTGTCAACGAGTATGTGAAGTGTGCGAAAGTATGAGTCAGATGAGGGCTAATCCCAGACCTATCCCAGACCTGACCTGCGTTATCCTCTAAAATAATGATCGAAGCCAGGTTTAATTGACTGTTTTAGTTGTGGCACCACTTTACTACGTGATCCAAACCAGAAAAAACCCAGGATCAGTTCAACAAGTATGTGAAAAACGCGAAAGTATGAGCCTGATGAGGGCGAATCCCAGACCTATCCCAGACCTAACTTTTTTTTTTTTTTTTTTTTTTTTGTCGTGGGGAAAATCTTCGAAAGACTCCCTCCCACCTCCTTGGGGAGAGGTGGGAGGGGTGTGTGGGATTCCCCGCGCCCGTACAACGACAGGCGCGGGACCTACCCACTAAAAACCCCACGGTGACCCTTCGGCACGCTTTGGGAGGATACCGGGAATCGCTCGAAGCATTCTTCCGGTATCCTCCCCGTGCCCGCGCTTTCGCGCCCATCCCCCGGGGGGAAAATCGGTCCCCCCAGTAGACACACTGCCTCATAGCGGCGGGACGGGGCCACTCCATCCCGCCGCTATCCGTCCCGGGGCCGCGTTTAGTGGCGGCTGCGAGCCCCAACTCGCAACCGCCCGCGACCCCGTTTCCACCCCTCGGCGGCCGGGCGTTCATGGCCGCACCAGACCGCCGAGGGTGCCTCCCCTTGCGTCGGACCGGTAGGGGGAGGCACTCCTACCCCCAACCGGTCCAACCCGGCGCCGCCTGGCGGGAGGAGGGTCCCCTCAGGACCCCCCTCCCAGCCTAGGTTATCCGCCACGCCGGGGCGGCCGCCCGCGACGCCTCGCGACCGGGCGACGACCTCGGGCCACCGCACGAGCGCGAGCTTCAGCGCGCCGCTGAAGCTCGCGCTCCCTCCCCGCGGCCTCCTTCTGCAACATTACGTTCTCGCAGAAGGAGGCCACGGCCCTCCACTTCTCCTCGCTGCCGAGCATGGCGCGCACCACGCCCGGCAGCGAGACATCCCGCCCGACGACGCCGACCAGGACACGGCGCTCCCCCTCCCACGCGGGGCATACCTCCAGGGTATGATCCGCCGTGTCCTGCTCAGCGTCGCAGTGGCAGCAACGCGCCGTCGGCTCCTTCCCTATCCGGCACAGGTATCTTCCGAAGCTGCCATGCCCGGAAAATACCTGTGCCATCCGGTAGGTGAGGCTGCCATGGCCCCTGTCCAGCCACTCCTTCAGGAGTGGCCGAACCGCCCCGACAGTCCGGTGCCCCGCGGTTGGCAGAGCCAGACGCTCCTGCCACGCGAGCAACACGGACTGCCGGGCCTGGCGCTTCAAATCGCCCCAAGCAGGTTCCTGCCCGCCCGGGACCGCCCCCACCCCCGCGCGACGGTCGACGCGGTGCCGGTACATCACCGCGTGCGACCGCGCGAGCAGGTCCATGGGCGGCATCCCCGCTAGAACCGTCGCCGCCTCATGTGACATGGTCCGATACCCGCGGACGACCCTGAGCGCCATGCGCCTCTGCACCCGATGCAGCATAGTCATGCTGCGCCGGGAGGCAGCCAGGTCGTCCGCCCAGACGGGGGCCCCGTATAGGGCCACCGACTGGACCATTGCCACATAGAGGCGACGAACTCGGCCCGCCGGGCCCCCCAGGTTGGGCAGGATCCGGCCCAGAGCCGCAACCATCCTTTCCAACCGGGGGACCAGGCAGCGGAAATGCTTCTCGAAACGCCAGTGGCTATCGAGGATCAGCCCCAGATACCTGATCTGGGGCTTCACCTCGATGTCAGCCCCACCCACCCGGATCAGAGGGGGTGGCGGATCCTGCCGAGGTGAATGAAACGCAATCACCTCGGTCTTATGGACCGCCACCGTCATCCCCATCCCCCTGATCCCGTCGACGACGCGTTGCGACCCCTCCTCCGCGCGACGCATGGCCCTCCCCCAGTGCGCCCCGACGGCCAGCACCAGTGTGTCATCCGCATAACACACCGTGCTGACGCCGTCGGGAAGGCCGGCCCGCAACACCGAGTCGTACGCGATGTTCCACAGGAGTGGCCCGAGGACCGACCCCTGCGGAACACCGCAGTACACCTCCCTCCGCATATCACCATCCCGGCCCGGATACTCGATCCACCTGCCGCGGAGATAATCCCCGACGACCGCCCTGAGACAAGGGGGGACCCGATGATATTCGAGTCCCCTCCTTATCTCTTCCCAGGGGAGGGTGTTAAAGGCATTGGCAATATCCAAGGATATTGCCAATGCCACCCCTCCCCGGGAGACGGCCGCCTCCGAGAGGGCCCTCACACGACCTATCGCGTCGATAGTCGATCGGCCCCCCCGGAAACCGAACTGGCAGTCGGCCAGACCGGGATCACCCCGCGACAGGTGCTCGACGAGGCGGGCAGCAATCACCCGCTCGAAGAGCTTGCCCACCTCGTCGAGGAGACAAATGGGCCGGTATGCGGAGGGAGACTCCGCGGGCCGACCCTCCTTCCGGAGGAGGACCATCCTCGCCACCTTCCAACTGGGGGGGAATCGCCCGTCCCTCAGGCAGCGGTCGAACAACCGCCTGAGGTCGGCCCCAAGGACGCCCTGGGTCAAGACCCAAACCCGGCCGGGCACACCATCCGGACCCGGGGCCGTGTTACGAACCCCGAGCCGTCTGATGGCCGCTGCCAGCTCCTCCTGCGTGACCCCCAGCTCGGCCGTCCACTCCACTGGGACAGCCGCCGCCGCCGGAGGACGCGGTCCCCTCTCCCCAATTGGGAAGAGTGTATTGACCACGTCCTCCAGCAGCCGGGGGTCAAGACCCTCGGTGACGGGGGGCGCCCACGGGCGGAGCTTATTCAGCACCACCTTATATGGGCGCCCCCATGGATCGTCATCAAGGGTCTGGAGGAGCTCCTTCCATGCCTGGGTCTTGGCCCGTTTGATGGCGACCTGCAGAGCAACCCGCGCCACGCGGTATGCTCCATACAGGTCATCAGCTGCCCTCGCTCGCGCCACGCCGTCGCCTGTACGTTGACGACGGCGCGCGCGGGTGTACTGGCGTCGGGCGCGGACAGTCGCGACTCGCAACTCCGCGATCGCGTCCGACCACCAGTACACCGCCCGGCGAGGAGAAGCCCGCCCGACCCGAGGCATCGCCGCGTCGCAAATACCCGCGACCAATGCCCCGAGCCGGGCGACCTCCTCCTCTATGCTCGGCAACTCGGCCGCTCCCTGCGGCCAAGTTGCAGCGAGGGCAGCTGCCATCAGAGCGTCCTTGTCCAGGCGCCGAAGCGCCCAGCGGCGTGGTGGGGCGCCACGCAGGCGGCCGTGTCGGGATGCACTCGCGGCGGCAGAGACCTCCATCCGGATGTACCGGTGATCGGAGAGTGTCTCTGCCTCCGCGACCACGTGCCAACCCGACACCATGCGCACGGCGTTGGGGGTCGCGAATCCAACATCCACGATGGACCCCCCATATCGCCGCACGCATGTGTGCTCCGACCCCCGGTTCAATACCCGGAGGTCGAGCCCCGCCGCCCAATCGCCCAGGATCCCGCCGCGAACGGAGGTCCTGGGGGATCCCCAAGCCACCGACTTGGCATTAAAATCCCCCAGGACCAGCACCGGCCGGGCCGCGTAGCGCTGCACGCATGCCGCGACCTCGGCCAAGTACAGCTCGAACGCAGCGTGACCGCTACGGGGCGAAATGTAGCACCCCACCACAGCGACTCCCCCCCAGTCCACGGCGACGAATCCCCGACCGCGCTCCAACAAGGAGAACGGTGGGGACCCGTCGCCCCCTCCCCATACCGTCGCCACCAAGCCGTCCGCGTCGCCCACCCAATGAGGGTGATCAGGGACGCGGTACGGCTCGGCGGCGACCGCCAGGCCAACCCCCCACTCCGCGAGGACTTGGGACATCAAGTCCTGTGCCGCGCGGCAGTGGTTGAGGTTGGCCTGGAGGAGGAGGCGGGGCGGCATTAATTAATGGCCGCGCCAGCCTCCTCCCGGCCGTCCGTCCCCGTAGCACCGTCCACCTCCATGGAGGACGATGCCACCGCCCTCGGCACCGGAGCCGGTGCAGCCCGCCTCTTCCTCTCCTTCCGGGAGGGGGGGGGAGCACTTCTTGCTCCCCACCCTGTGATCGGCTGGCCTCCCCATGTCCGCACACAGCGGGCAGTGGGGGGCCGCCGAGCACTGGCTCGCACGGTGCTCTTTGGCACCGCAGCGGTAGCACTGACCGCTGCGGTCCACCGGCGAGGTGCACCACTGCCTCACGTGCCCCAATTCGAGGCAGCGGTGACACTGGAGCGGGCGCGGCGCGAGGATTTCCACTCGCGCCGAAACCCACCCCACCAACACCCTCCCGGATTCCGCCACCTTACGGGCGGCGGAGAGGGGGCACCGGGCCCACACCGACCCGAGGCCGGAGGGCGACCTGCGGATCTCTCCGATCCGCAGGTCCTCCACAGGACAGTCCCCCGCCCTCGCAAGGGCACGGGACACATCCTGTGCGCTGACCGAGTCGTCCAGCCCACAAACGCGCATCTCCGTGCGCTTCGTGGGCCGGGCGACCCGGACACCTCGCTCGCCCAGCTGCTCCCGGAGCCTCTGGGCGAGACGATCCGCCTTCGCGCCGCCTTCTGCACCGGGGATCTCCAGCAAGAGACCCCCGGTCACGGCCCTCTTCGCCCTCACGGAGGCGATGCCCAGCTCTTCCAGGGAGATATTCTCCCTGGCGAGCCGCATCGCCTCCGCGAGGGTCAGGTCGCCCCCCTGCGCAACGGTCAGCGTCACCGCTGCCGTTTTTGGGGGACGACCTGGTCGTGCCTTCCCGACCTTCGCGGCCTTTACCTTGGCCGCCGGCGGCGGAGGCGGAGGCTGCGGTTGCGAGGCCTTCCTCGCCGCCCGCTTCGCCTTCCGCCCCACCACCTCACTCCACGCCACCCCCCCTTGGGAGGGTGCCGTGGAGGACGCGACCACCGCGACCACGGGTACACCACCCCCCTTGGGGGTCGCGACCCGGGGCCCTGGTGCCGCAACGCTGGGCGGAGCCTTCACTCCGCCCTTCTTTGCCTTCCCCGACTGTACCGGAACAGGTCGGGGAGGCACCGCCTTCCTGCTGACCGCTCTTCCGGCGAGGAGCTCCTCCCGGAAGGCGGCCAGCTTGCCATCAATCATGTCCCCAATCCTCCTCAGAAGATCGTCTTCTGAGGAGGACGGGGACTTCTTCACGGGCGGAGTGCGGGTGGAGGGGCCCGCGGTGCCCCGCACCACTGCCGCCGCACTCCGCTTATTTACCTCCGCCGAGGGACGCGGCGGTGGAGGAGGAGGGAGGATGGGAGGGAGGGCCGCGCTGTTCCACAGCGCCTCTGCCCTCCTCCTCCCCTGTCGCTCCTCCTCCAACAGGAGCTGCAGACGGGCGTTCCGCCCTCTGAGCTCCCGCGCCGCCTCCCTCATTTCCTCCGCCGCGGCCTTCAGGGCCTCCGCGCCACCGCTTTTCTGCCCCTTAAAGGCGCAGGCAGCGGCGACTTTCTCCACCCGCCTCAGGGACGAGGAGATCCTCTCCGATATCTCCTCGGTCACCTCGTCCCTGAGGCAACTCAGCCTCACCGACGGGCTCATCGCCCCGCCCACCTCGACGACGGCCTGCCCCGCCCTCTTCCTCTTAGAGCCTATGAGGCTCCTGGTGGAGGAGAAGGACGAGACTGACGCAGTCTCGTCGTCCTCCTCCACCTTCCACGAAGCCGGGCCAGGCGCTGGAGGCGGCGCGAGCGCCATCACTCCAGTCCCAACACCGCCTTCGTCCTCCCCCTCTGACTTACCCCGTCCCATCACCGTCTTAATATTGAACTCCATAATATTCCCACGAGCAGGTCGGAAGAAAAGGTCCGCCCGGGCAGAGCCGCCTTACCCGGGTAAGCCTATATACTCCGGGGGTTCGGCAGGTTCCCCGGAGATCCCAGACCTAACTTGCGTTATCCTCTAAAATATTGATCGAAACGAGGTTTAAGTGACTGTTTCAGCGTGGTACCACATTACTACGTGATACAATCCAGAAACAGCCCGGGATCTAGCCATGAAGTATGAGAAATATGCGAAAGTATGAGCCTGATGAGGGCAAGTCCTAGACCTGACGCAAACCTAACATGCGTTATCCTCTAAAATATTGATCCAAACCGGGTGTAATGGACTGCTTCAGTGTGGTACCACTTTACTACGTGATCCAAAGCGGAAAAAACCCTCGATCGGATCAACATGTATGTTAAAACTGCGAAAGTATGACCCTGACGAGGGCAAATCCCAGGCCTAACCTAGACCTAACATGCGTTGTCCTCTAACATATTGATGGAAACCAGGTTTAATTGACTGTTTCAGTGTTGTACTTCATTACTACGTGATGCAATCCAGAAAAAGCCCAGGATCTAGACATCAAGTCTGTGAAATATGCGAAAGAATGAGCCTGATGAGAGCAAATCCCAGACCAAACCTAGACCTAATATGAATTATTCTCTAAAATATTGATCGAAACCTGGTTTAATCGACTGTTTCAGTGTGGTACCACATTACTATGTGGTCAATACCAGAAAATAACCCAGGATCTGTTCAACGAGTATGTGTAGTGTGCGAAAGTATGAGTCTGATGAGGGCAAATCCTAGACCTATCCCAGACCTAACATGCGTTATCCTCAAAAATATTGATCGGAACCTGGTTTAATCGACTGTTTCATCGTGGTACCACATTACTACGTGATCCAATCCAGTAATAGCCCAGGATCCAGCCTTGAAGTATCAGAAATATGCGAAAGTATGAGTCTGATGAGTGAAAATCCCAGGCCTAACCTAGACCTAACATGCGTTATCCTCAAAAATATTGATCGAAACCTGGTTTAATCGACTGTTTCTGTGTGGTACCACAATACTACGTGATGCAATCCAGAAAAAGCCCAGGATCTAGCCATCAAGTATGAGAAATATGCGAAAGAATGAGCCTGATGAGGGCAGATCCTAGACCTATCCCAGACCTAACTTTCGTTATCCTCAAAAATATTGATCGAAACTAGGTTTAATGGACAGTTTCAGTGTGGTACCACACTACTACGTGATCCAAACCAGAAAAAAACGCAGGATCTGTTCAACAAGTATGTGAAAAATGCGAAAGTATTTGCCTGATGAGGGCAAATCCCAGACCTATCCCAGACCTAACTTGCGTTATCCTCTAAAATATTGATCGAAACCAGCTTTAATTGACTGTTTCAGTGTGGTACCACATTACTACGTGATCCAATCCAGAAATAGCCCAGGATCTAGCCATGAGGTATGAGAAATATGCGAAAGTATGAGCCTGACGAGAGCAAATCCTAGACCTAACCCAGACCTAACATGCGTTATCCTCTAAAATATTTATCAAGACCAGGTTTAATTGATTGTTTCAGTGTGGTCCCACATTACTACGTGATCCAAACCAGAAAAAACCCAGGATCCGTTCAACAAGTATGTGAAGAATGCGAAAGAATGAGTCTGATGAGTGAAAATCCCAGGCCTAACCTAGACCTAACATGCGTTATCCTCAAAAATATTGATCGAAACCTGGTTTAATCGACTGTTTCAGTGTGGTACCACATTACTATGTGATCCAAACCAGAAAATAGCCCAGGATCTATCCATGAAGTATAATAAATATGCGAAAGTATGAGCCTGATGAGGGCAAATCCTAGACCTAACCCAGACCTAACATGCGTTATCCTCAAAAATATTTATCAAGACCAGGGCTAACTGAATGTTTCAGTGTGGTACCACATTACTACGTGATCCATACCAGAAAAAACCCAGGATCCGTTCAACAAGTATGTGAAGAATGCGAAAGTATGAGTCTGATGCGTGAAAATCCCAGGCCTAACCTAGACCTAACATGCGTTATCCTCAAAAATATTGATCGCAACCTGGTTTAATCGACTGTTTCAGTGTGGTACCACATTACTACGTGACCCAAACCAGAAAAAACCCAGGATCTGTTCAACAAGTATGTGAAAAACGCGAAAGTATGAGCCTGACGAGGGCAAATCCCAGACCTATCCCAGACCAAACTTGCGTTATCCTCTAAAATATTGATCGAAACCAGGTTTAATCGACTGTTTCAGTTTGGTCCCACATTACTACGTGATCCAAACCAGAAAAAACCCAGGATCCGTTCAACAAGTATGTGAAGAATGCGAAAGTATGAGTCTGATGAGTGAAAATCTCACCCCTAACCTAGACCTAACATGCGTTATCCTCTAAAATATTGATCCAAACCAGGTTTAATGGACACTTTCAGTGTGGTACCACTTTACTACGTGATCCAAAGCAGAAAAAACACTCGATCAGGTCAACATGTATGTTAGAACTGCGAAAGTATGACCCTGATGAGGGCAAATCCCAGACGTATCCCTGACCTAACTTGCGTTATCCTCTAAAATATTGATCGAAACCAGGTTTAATTGACTGTTTCAGCGTGGTACCACATTACTGCGTGATACAATCCAGAAACAGCCCAGGATCTAGCCATGAAGTATGAGAAATATGCGAATGTATGAGCCTGATGAGGACAAATCCTAGACCTAACCCAAACCTAACATGCGTTATCCTCTAAAATATTTATGAAGACCAGGTTTAATTGATTGTTTCAGTGTGGTACCACATTACTGCGTCATCCACACCAGAAAAAACCCAAGATCCGTTCAACAAGTATGTGAAAAACGCGAAAGTATGAGCCTGATGAGGGCAAATCCCAGACCTATCCCAGACCTAACTTGCGTTATCCTCTAAAATATTGATCGAAACCAGGTTTAATTGACTGTTTCAATGCGGTACCACATTACTACGTGATCCAATCCAGAAATAGCCCAGGATCTAGCCATGAGGTATGAGAAATATGCGAAAGTATGAGCCTGACGAAAGCAAATCCTACACCTAACCCAGACCTAACATGCGTTATCCTCTAAAATATTTATCAAGACCAGGTTTAATTGATTGTTTCAGTGTGGTACCACAATACGACGGGATGCAATCCAGAAAATGCCCAGGATCTAGCCTTCAAGTATGAGAAATATGCGAAAGAATGAGCCTGATGAGGGCAAATCCTAGACCTATCCCAGACCTAACTTGCGTTATCCACTAAAATATTGATCGAAACCAGGTTTAATTGACTGTTTCAGTGTGGTACCACATTACTACGTGATCAAATCCAGTAAAACCCCAGGATCCGTTCAACAAGTATGTGAAGAATGCGAAAGCATGAGTCTGATGAGTGAAAATCCTCGGCCTAACCTAGACCTAACATGCGTCATCCTCAAAAATATGGATCGAAACCAGGTTTAATGGACAGTTTCAGTGTGGTACCACACGACTACGTGATCCAAACCAGAAAAAAACGTAGGATCTGTTCAACAAGTATGTGAAAAACGCGAAAGTATGAGCCTGATGAGGGCAAATCCCAGACCTATCCCAGACCTAACTTGCGTTATCCTCTAAAATATTGATCGAAACCAGGTTTAATTGACTGTTTCAATGCGGTACCACATTACTACGTGATCCAATCCAGAAATAGCCCAGGATCTAGCCATGAGGTATGAGAAATATGCGAAAGTATGAGCCTGACGAAAGCAAATCCTACACCTAACCCAGACCTAACATGCGTTATCCTCTAAAATATTTATCAAGACCAGGTTTAATTGATTGTTTCAGTGTGGTACCACATTACTGCGTCATCCACACCAGAAAAAACCCAAGATCCGTTCAACAAGTATGTGAAGAATGCGAAAGTATGAGTCTGATGAGTGAAAATCCCAGGCCTAAACTAGACCTAACATGCGTTATCTTCAAAAATATTGATCGAAACCAGGTTTAATTGACTGTTTCAGTGTGGTACCACATTACTACGTGATCAAATCCAGTAAAACCCCAGGATCCGTTCAACAAGTATGTGAAGAATGCGAAAGAATGAGTCTGATGAGTGAAAATCCCAGGCCTCACCTAGACCTAACATGCGTTATCCTCAAAAATATTGATCAAAACCTGGTTTAATCGACTGTTTCAGTGTGGTACCACATTACGATGTGATCCAAACCAGAAAATAGCCCAGGATCTATCCGTGAAGTATAATAAATATGCGAAAGTATGAGCCTGATGAGGGTAAATCCTAGACCTAACCCAGACCTAATATGCGTTATCCTCAAAAATATTTCTCAAGACCAGGTTTAATTGATTGTTTCAGTGTGGTACCACATTACTGCGTCATCCACACCAGAAAAAACCCAAGATCCGTTCAACAAGTATGTGAAGAATGCGAAAGCATGAGTCTGATGAGGGCAAATCCCAGGCCTAACCTAGACATAACTTTCGTTATCCTCTAAAATATTGATCGAAACCAGGTTGAGTGGGCTGTTTCTGTGTGGTACCACATTACTGCGCGATCCAAACCAGAAAAAACCCAGGATCTGTTCAACAAGTATGTGAAAAATGCGAAAGTATGACCCTGATGTGGGCAAATCCCAGGCCTAACCTAGACCTAACATGAATTATTCTCTAAAATATTGATCGAAACCAGGTTTAATTGACTGTTTCAGTGTTGTACTTCATTACTACGTGATGCAATCCAGACAAAGCCCAGGATCTAGCCATCAAGTATGAGAGATATGCGAAAGAATGAGCCCGATGAGAGCAAATCCCAGACCTAACCCAGACCTAACATGAATTATTCTCTAAAATATTGATCGAAACCAGGTTGAGTGGGCTGTTTCAGTGTGGTACCACACTACTACCTGATCCAAACCAGGAAAAACGCAGGATCTGTTCAACAAGTATGTGTAGAATGCGAAAGTATGAGTATGATGCGTGAAAATCCCAGGCCTAACCTAGACCTAACTTGCGTTATCCTCTATAATATTCATCGAAACCAGGTTTAATTGACTGTTTCAGTGTGGTACCACATTACTACGTGATCAAATCCAGTAAAACCCCAGGATCCGTTCAACAAGTATGTGAAGAATGCGAAAGTATGAGTCTGATGAGTGAAAATCCTCGGCCTAACCTAGACCTAACATGCGTTATCCACAAAAATATTGATCGATACCAGGTTTAATGGACAGTTTCAGATTGGTACCACACTACTACCTGATCCAAACCAGAAAAAACGCAGGATCTGTTCAACAAGTATGTGAAGAATGCGAAAGTATGAGTCTGATAAGTGAAAATCCCGGGGCTAACCTAGACCTAACATGCGTTATCCTCTAAAATATTGATCGAAACCAGGTTTAATTGACTGTTTTAGTGTGGTACCACTTTACTACGTGATCCAATGCAGAAAAAACCCTCGATCAGGTCAACATGCATGTTAAAACTGCGAAAGTATGAGCCTGATGAGGGCAAATCCCAGACCTATCCCAGACCTAACATGCGTTATCCTCAAAAATAATAATCGAAACCAGGTTTAATCGACTGTTTCAGTGTGGTACCACATTACTACGTGATCCAAACCAGAAAAAACCCAGGATCTTGTCAACGAGTATGAGAAGTGTGCGAAAGTATGAGTCACATGAAGGCTAATCCCAGACCTATCCCAGACCTAACCTGCGTTATCCTCTAAAATAATGATCGAAACCAGGTTTAATTGACTGTTTTAGTTGTGGCACCACTTTACTACGTGGTCCAAAGCAGAAAAATCCCTCGATCAGGTCAACATGCATGTTAAAACTGCGAAAGTATGACCCTGATGAGGGCAAATCCCAGGCCTAACCTAGACCTAACATGCGTTATCTTCTAAAATATTGAGCGAAACCAGGTTTAATAGACTGTTTCAGTGTGGTACCACGTTACTACGTGACTCAAACCAGAAAAAACCCAGGATCCGTTCAACAAGTATGTGAAAAACGCGAAAGTATGAGCCTGATGAGGGCAAATCCCAGACCTATCCCAGACCAAACTTGCGTAATCCTCTAAAATATTGATCGAAACCAGGTTTAATCGACTGTTTCAGTGTGGTTCCACATTGCTACGTGATCCAAAACAGAAAAAACCCAGGATCAGTTCAACAAGTATGTGAAAAACGCGAAAGTATGAGCCTGATGTGGGCGAATCCCAGACCTATCCCAGACCTAACTTGCGTTATCCTCCAAAATATTGATCGAAACGAGGCTTAAGTGACTGTTTCAGCGTGGTACCACATTACTACGTGATACAATCCAGAAACAGCCCGGGATCTAGCCATGAAGTACGAGAAATATGCGAAAGTATGAGCCTAATGAGGGGAAATCCTAGACCTAACCCAAACCTAACATGCGTTATCCTCTAAAATATTGATCCAAACCGGGTTTAATGGACTGCTTCAGTGTGGTACCACTTCACTACGTGATCCAAAGCGGAAAAATCCCTCGATCGGGTCAACATGTATGTTAAAACTGCGAAGGTATGACCCTGACGAGGGCAAATCCCAGGCCTAACCTAGACCTAACATGCGTTGTCCTCTAAAATATTGATGGAAACCAGGTTTAATTGACTGTTTCAGTGTTGTACTTCATTACTACGTGATGCAATCCAGAAAAAGCCCAGGATCTAGACATCAAGTATGAGAAATATGCGAAAGAATGAGCATGATGAGAGCAAATCCCAGACCAAACCTAGACCTAACATGTATTATTCTCTAAAATATTGATCGAAACCAGGTTTAATTGACTGTTTCAGTGTGGTACCACATTACTATGTGATCCAAACCAGTAAAAACCCAGGATCCGTTCAACAAGTATGTGAAGAATGCGAAAGTATGAGTCTGATGAGTGAAAATCCTCGGCCTAACCTAGACCTAACATGCGTTATCCTCAAAAATATTGTTCGAAACCTGGTTTAATCGACTGTTTCAGTGTGGTACCACATTACTATGTGATCAAAACCAGAAAATAACCCAGGATCTGTTCAACGAGTATGTGAAGTGTGCGAAAGTATGAGTCTGATGAGGGCAAATCCTAGACCTATCCCAGACCTGACATGCGTTATCCTCAAAAATATTGATCGAAACCTGGTTTAATCGACTGTTTCAGTGTGGTACCACATTACTATGTGATCAAAACCAGAAAATAACCCAGGATCTGTTCAACGAGTATGTGAAGTGTGCGAAAGTATGAGTCTGATGAGGTCAAATCCCAGACCTATCCCAGACTTAACTTGCGTTGTCCTCTAAAATATTGATCGAAACCAGGTTTAATCGACTGTTTCAGCGTGGTACCACATTACTACGTGATACAATCCAGAAACAGCCCAGGATCTAGCCATGAAGTATGAGAAATATGCGAAAGTATGAGCCTGATGAGGGCAAATCCTAGACCTAACCCAAACCTAACATGCGATATCCTCTAATATAGTTATCAATACCAGGTTTAATTGATTGTTTCAGTGGGGTACCACATTACTACGTGATCCAAACCAGAAAAAACCCAGGATCCGTTCAAAAAGTATGTGAAGAATGCGAAAGTATGAGTCTGATGAGTGAAAAACCCCGGCCTAACCTAGACCTAACATGCGTTATCCTCAAAAATATTGATCGAAACCTGGTTTAATCGACTGTTTCAGTGTGGTACCACATTTCTATGTGATCCAAACCAGAAAATAACCAAGGATCTGTTCAATGAGTATGTGAAGTGTGCGAAAGTATGAGTCTGATGAGGGCTAATCCCAGACCTATCCCAGACCTAACCTGCGTTATCCTCTAAAATATTAATCCAAACCAGGTCTAATGGACTGTTTCAGTGTGGTACCACACTACTACGCCATCCAAACCAGAAACAGCCCAGGATCTAGCCATGAAGTATGAGAAATATGCGAACGTATGAACCTGATGAGGGCAAATCCTAGACCTAACCCAAACCTAACATGCGATATCCTCTAACATAGTTATCAAAACCAGGTTTAATTGATTGTTTCAGTGTGGTACCACATTACTACGTGATCCAAACCAGAAAAAACCCAGGATCCGTTCAAAAAGTATGTGAAGAATGCGAAAGTATGAGTCTGATGAGTGAAAAACCCCGGCCTAACCTAGACCTAACATGCGTTATCCTCAAAAATATTGATCGAAACCTGGTTTAATCGACTGTTTCAGTGTGGTACCACATTTCTATGTGATCCAAACCAGAAAATAACCCAGGATCTGTTCAATGAGTATGTGAAGTGTGCGAAAGTATGAGTCTGATGAGGGCTAATCCCAGACCTATCCCAGACCTAACCTGCGTTATCCTCTAAAATAATGATCGAAGCCAGGTTTAATTGACTGTTTTAGTTGTGGCACCACTTTACGACGTGATCCAAAGCAGAATAATCCCTCGATCAGGTCAACATGCATGTTAAAACTGAGAAAGTATGACCCTGATGTGGGCAAATCCCAGGCCTAACCTAGACCTAACATGCGTTATCTTCTAAAATATTGAGCGAAACCAGGTTTAATCGACTGTTTCATCGTGGTACCACATTACTACGTGATCCAATCCAGTAATAGCCCAGGATCCAGCCATGAAGTATCAGAAATATGCGAAAGTATGAGCCTGATGAGGGCAAATCCTAGACCTAACCCAGACCTAACATGCGTTATCCTCTAAAATATTTATCAAGACCAGGTTTAATTGATTGTTTCAGTGTGGTACCACATTACTACGTGATCCACACCAGAAAAAACCCAAGATCCGTTCAACAAGTATGTGAAGAATGCGAAAGTATGAGTCTGATGAGTGAAAATCCCAGGCCTAACCTAGACCTAACATGCGTTATCCTCAAAAATATTGATCGAAACCTGGTTTAATCGACTGTTTCAGTGTGGTACCACAATACTACGTGATGCAATCCAGAAAAAGCCCAGGATCTAGCCATCAAGTATGAGAAATATGCGAAAGAATGAGCCTGATGAGGGCAAATCCTAGACCTATCCCAGGCCTAACTTGCGTTATCCTCTAAAATATTGATCGAAACCAGGTTTAATTGACTGTTTCAGTGTGGTACCACATTACTACATGATCAAATCCAGTAAAACCCCAGGATCCGTTCAACAAGTATGTGAAGAATGCGAAAGTATGAGTCTGATGAGTGAAAATCCTCGGCCTAACCTAGACCTAACATGCGTTATCCTCAAAAATATTGATCGAAACCAGGTTTAATGGACAGTTTCAGTGTGGTACCACACTACTACGTGATCCAAACCAGAAAAAAACGCAGGATCTGTTCAACAAGTATGTGAAAAATGCGAAAGTATTTGCCTGATGAGGGCAAATCCCAGACCTATCCCAGACCTAACTTGCGTTATCCTCTAAAATATTGATCGAAACCAGCTTTAATTGACTGTTTCAGTGTGGTACCACATTACTACGTGATCCAATCCAGAAATAGCCCAGGATCTAGCCATGAGGTATGAGAAATATGCGAAAGTATGAGCCTGACGAGAGCAAATCCTAGACCTAACCCAGACCTAACATGCGTTATCCTCTAAAATATTTATCAAGACCAGGTTTAATTGATTGTTTCAGTGTGGTCCCACATTACTACGTGATCCAAACCAGAAAAAACCCAGGATCCGTTCAACAAGTATGTGAGGAATGCGAAAGAATGAGTCTGATGAGTGAAAATCCCAGGCCTAACCTAGACCTAACATGCGTTATCCTCAAAAATATTGATAGAAACCTGGTTTAATCGACTGTTTCAGTGTGGTACCACATTACTACGTGATCCAAACCAGAAAATAGCCCAGGATCTATCCATGAAGTATAATAAATATGCGAAAGTATGAGCCTGATGAGGGCAAATCCTAGACCTAACCCAGACCTAACATGCGTTATCCTCAAAAATATTGATCGAAACCAGGTTTAATGGACAGTTTCAGTGTGGTACCACACTACTACGTGATCCATACCAGAAAAAACCCAGGATTCGTTCAACAAGTATGTGAAGAATGCGAAAGTATGAGTCTGATGCGTGAAAATCCCAGGCCTAACCTAGACCTAAGATGCGTTATTCTCTAAAATATTGATCGAAACCAGGTTTAATTGACTGTTTCAGTGTGGTACCACATTACTACGTGACTCAAACCAGAAAAAACCCAGGATCTGTTCAACAAGTATGTGAAAAACGCGAAAGTATGAGCCTGACGAGGGCAAATCCCAGACCTATCCCAGACCAAACTTGCGTTATCCTCTAAAATATTGATCGAAACCAGGTTTAATCGACTGTTTCAGTTTGGTCCCACATTACTACGTGATCCAAACCAGAAAAAACCCAGGATCCGTTCAACGAGTATGTGAAGTGTGCGAAAGTATGAGTCTGATGAGGTCAAATCCCAGACCTATCCCAGACTTAACTTGCGTTATCCTCTAAAGTATTGATCGAAACCGGGTTTAATCGACTGTTTCAGTGTGGTACCACATTACTACGTGATCCAAACCAGAAAAAACCCAGGATCAGTTCAACAAGTATGTGAAAAACGCGAAAGTATGAGCCTGATGAGGGCGAATCCCAGACCTATCCCAGACCTAACTTGCGTTATCCTCTAAAATATTGATCGAAACCAGGTTTAATTGACTGTTTCAGCGTGGTACCACATTACTGCGTGATACAATCCAGAAACAGCCCAGGATCTAGCCATGAAGTATGAGAGATATGCGAATGTATGAGCCTGATGAGGACAAATCCTAGACCTAACCCAAACCTAACATGCGTTATCCTCTAAAATATTTATGAAGACCAGGTTTAATTGAATGATTCAGTGTGGTACCACATTACTACGTGAACCAAACCAGAAAAAACCCAGGATCCGTTCAACAAGTATGTGAAGAATGCGAAAGTATGAGTCTGATGAGTGAAAATCCCAGGGCTAACCTAGACCTAACATGCGTTATCCTCTAAAATATTGATCCAAACCAGGTTTAATGGACTGTTTCAGTGTGGTACCACTTTACTACGTGATCCAAAGCGGAAAAAACCCACGATCAGGTCAACATGTATGTTAAAACTGCGAAAGTATGACCCTGACGAGAGCAAATCCCAGGCCTAACGTAGACCTAACATGCGTTGTCCTCTAAAATATTGATGGAAACCAGGTTTAATTGACTGTTTCAGTGTTGTACTTCATTACTACATGATGCAATCCAGAAAAAGCCCAGGATCTAGGCATCAAGTATGAGAAATATGCGAAAGAATGAGCCTGATGAGAGCAAATCCCAGACCAAACCTAGACCTAACATGAATTATTCTCTAAAATATTGATCGAAACCAGGTTTAATTGACTGTTTCAGTGTGGTACCACATTACTATGTGATCCAAACCAGTAAAAACCCAGGATCCGTTCAACAAGTATGTGAAGAATGCGAAAGTATGAGTCTGATGAGTGAAAATCCTCGGCCTAACCTAGACCTAACATGCGTTATCCTCAAAAATATTGATCGAAACCAGGTTTAATGGACAGTTTCAGTGTGGTACCACACTACTACGTGATCCAAACCAGAAAAAAACGCAGGATCGGTTCAACAAGTATGTGAAAAACGCGAAAGTATGAGCCTGATGTGGGCATATCCCAGACCTATCCCAGACCTAACTTGCGTTATCCTCTAAAATATTCATCGAAACCAGGTTTAATTGATTGTTTCAGTGTGGTACCACATTACTGCGTCATCCACACCAGAAAAAACCCAAGATCCGTTCAACAAGTATGTGAAGAATGCGAAAGTATGAGTCTGATGAGTGAAAATCCCAGGCCTAAACTAGACCTAACATGCGTTATCCTCAAAAATATTGATCGAAACCTGGTTTAATCGACTGTTTCAGTGTGGTACCACAATACTACGGGATGCAATCCAGAAAATGCCCAGGATCTACCCTTCAAGTATGAGAAATATGCGAAAGAATGAGCCTGATGAGGGCAAATCCTAGACCTATCCCAGACCTAACTTGCGTTATCCTCTAAAATATTGATCGAAACCAGGTTTAATTGACTGTTTCAGTGTGGTACCACATTACTACGTGATCAAATCCAGTAAAACCCCAGGATCCGTTCAACAAGTATGTGAAGAATGCGAAAGAATGAGTCTGATGAGTGAAAATCCCAGGCCTCACCTAGACCTAACATGCGTTATCCTCAAAAATATTGATCAAAACCTGGTTTAATCGACTGTTTCAGTGTGGTACCACATTACGATGTGATCCAAACCAGAAAATAGCCCAGGATCTATCCATGAAGTATAATAAATATGCGAAAGTATGAGCCTGATGAGGGCAAATCCTAGACCTAACCCAGACCTAATATGCGTTATCCTCAAAAATATTTCTCAAGACCAGGTTTAATTGATTGTTTAAGTGTGGTACCACATTACTGCGTCATCCACACCAGAAAAAACCCAAGATCCGTTCAACAAGTATGTGAAGAATGCGAAAGCATGAGTCTGATGAGGGCAAATCCCAGGCTTAACCTAGACATAACTTTCGTTATCCTCTAAAATATTGATCGAAACCAGGTTGAGTGGGCTGTTTCAGTGTGGTACCACATTACTGCGCGATCCAAACCAGAAAAAACCCAGGATCTGTTCAACAAGTATGTGAAAAATGCGAAAGTATGACCCTGATGTGGGCAAATCCCAGGCCTAACCTAGACCTAACATGAATTATTCTCTAAAATATTGATCGAAACCAGGTTTAATTGACTGTTTCAGTGTTGTACTTCATTACTACGTGATGCAATCCAGACAAAGCCCAGGATCTAGCCATCAAGTATGAGAGATATGCGAAAGAATGAGCCCGATGAGTGCAAATCCCAGACCTAACCCAGACCTAACATGAGTTATTCTCTAAAATATTGATCGAAACCAGGTTTAATTGACTGTTTCAGTGTGGTACCACATTACTACGTGATCCAATTCAGTAATAGCCCAGGATCCAGCCATGAAGTATCAGAAATATGCGAAAGTATGAGCCTGATGAGGGCAAATCCTAGACCTAACCCAGACCTAACAGGCGTTATCCTCTAAAATATTGATCGAAACCAGGTTTAATTGACTGTTTCAGTGTGGTCCCACATTACTACGTGATCCAAACCAGAAAAAACCCAGGATCCGTTCAACAAGTATGTGAAGAATGCGAAAGTATGTGTCTGATGAGTGAAAATCCCAGGCCTAACCTAGACCTAACATGCGTTATCCTCTAAAATGTTGATCGAAACCTGGTTTAATCTACTGTTTCAGTGTGGTACCACATTACTATGTGATCCAAACCAGAAAATAACCCAGGATCTGTTCAACGAGTATGTGAAGTGTGCGAAAGTATGAGTCTGATGAGGTCAAATCCCAGACCTATCCCAGACTTAACTTGCGTTATCCTCTAAAGTATTGATCGAAACCGGGTTTAATCGACTGTTTCAGTGTGGTACCACATTACTGCGTGATCCAAACCAGAAAAAACCCAGGATCAGTTCAACAAGTATGTGAAAAACGCGAAAGTATGAGCCTGATGAGGGCGAATCCCAGACCTATCCCAGACCTAACTTGCGTTATCCTCTAAAATATTGATCGAAACCAGGTTTAATTGACTGTTTCAGCGTGGTACCACATTACTGCGTGATACAATCCAGAAACAGCCCAGGATCTAGCCATGAAGTATGAGAAATATGCGAATGTATGAGCCTGATGAGGACAAATCCGAGACCTAACCCAAACCTAACATGCGTTATCCTCCAAAATATTTATGAAGACCAGGTTTAATTGAATGATTCAGTGTGGTACCACATTACTACGTGAACCAAACCAGAAAAAACCCAGGATCCGTTCAACAAGTATGTGAAGAATGCGAAAGTATGAGTCTGATGAGTGAAAATCCCAGGGCTAACCTAGACCTAACATGCGTTATCCTCTAAAATATTGATCCAAACCAGGTTTAATGGACTGCTTCAGTGTGGTATCACTTTACTACGTGATCCAAAGCAGAAGAAACCCACGATCAGGTCAACATGTATGTTAAAACTGCGAAAGTATGACCCTGACGAGAGCAAATCCCAGGCCTAACGTAGACCTAACATGCGTTGTCCTCTAAAATATTGATGGAAACCAGGTTTAATTGACTGTTTCAGTGTTGTACTTCATTACTACATGATGCAATCCAGAAAAAGCCCAGGATCTAGGCATCAAGTATGAGAAATATGCGAAAGAATGAGCCTGATGAGTGCAAATCCCAGACCAAACCTAGACCTAACATGAATTATTCTCTAAAATATTGATCGAAACCAGGTTTAATTGACTGTTTCAGCGTGGTACCACATTACTGCGTGATACAATCCAGAAACAGCCCAGGATCTAGCCATGAAGTATGAGAAATATGCGAATGTATGAGCCTGATGAGGACAAATCCGAGACCTAACCCAAACCTAACATGCGTTATCCTCCAAAATATTTATGAAGACCAGGTTTAATTGAATGATTCAGTGTGGTACCACATTACTACGTGAACCAAACCAGAAAAAACCCAGGATCCGTTCAACAAGTATGTGAAGAATGCGAAAGTATGAGTCTGATGAGTGAAAATCCCAGGGCTAACCTAGACCTAACATGCGTTATCCTCTAAAATATTGATCCAAACCAGGTTTAATGGACTGTTTCAGTGTGGTACCACTTTACTACGTGATCCAAAGCAGAAAAAACCCACGATCAGGTCAACATGTATGTTAAAACTGCGAAAGTATGACCCTGACGAGAGCAAATCCCAGGCCTAACGTAGACCTAACATGCGTTGTCCTCTAAAATATTGATGGAAACCAGGTTTAATTGACTGTTTCAGTGTTGTACTTCATTACTACATGATGCAATCCAGAAAAAGCCCAGGATCTAGGCATCAAGTATGAGAAATATGCGAAAGAATGAGCCTGATGAGAGCAAATCCCAGACCAAACCTAGACCTAACATGAATTATTCTCTAAAATATTGATCGAAACCAGGTTTAATTGACTGTTTCAGTGTGGTACCACATTACTATGTGATCCAAACCAGTAAAAACCCAGGATCCGTTCAACAAGTATGTGAAGAATGCGAAAGTATGAGTCTGATGAGTGAAAATCCTCGGCCTAACCTAGACCTAACATGCGTTATCCTCAAAAATATTGATCGAAACCAGGTTTAATGGACAGTTTCAGTGTGGTACCACACTACTACGTGATCCAAACCAGAAAAAAACGCAGGATCGGTTCAACAAGTATGTGAAAAACGCGAAAGTATGAGCATGATGTGGGCATATCCCAGACCTATCCCAGACCTAACTTGCGTTATCCTCTAAAATATTCATCGAAACCAGGTTTAATTGACTGTTTCAGTGTGGTGCCACATTACTACGTGATCCAATCCAGAAATAGCCCAGGATCTAGCCATGAGGTATGAGAAATATGCGAAAGTATGAGCCTGACGAAAGCAAATCCTACACCTAACCCAGACCTAACATGCGTTATCCTCTAAAATATTTATCAAGACCAGGTTTAATTGATTGTTTCAGTGTGGTACCACATTACTGCGTCATCCACACCAGAAAAAACCCAAGATCCGTTCAACAAGTATGTGAAGAATGCGAAAGTATGAGTCTGATGAGTGAAAATCCCAGGCCTAAACTAGACCTAACATGCGTTATCCTCAAAGATATTGATCGAAACCTGGTTTAATCGACTGTTTCAGTGTGGTACCACAATACTACGGGATGCAATCCAGAAAATGCCCAGGATCTAGCCTTCAAGTATAAGAAATATGCGGAAGAATGAGCCTGATGAGGGCAAATCCTAGACCTATCCCAGACCTAACTTGCGTTATCCTCTAAAATATTGATCGAAACCAGGTTTAATTGACTGTTTCAGTGTGATACCACATTACTACGTGATCAAATCCAGTAAAACCCCAGGATCCGTTCAACAAGTATGTGAAGAATGCGAAAGAATGAGTCTGATGAGAGAAAATCCCAGGCCTCACCTAGACCTAACATGCGTTATCCTCAAAAATATTGATCAAAACCTGGTTTAATCGACTGTTTCAGTGTGGTACCACATTACGATGTGATCCAAACCAGAAAATAGCCCAGGATCTATCCATGAAGTATAATAAATATGCGAAAGTATGAGCCTGATGAGGGCAAATCCTAGACCTAACCCAGACCTAATATGCGTTATCCTCAAAAATATTTCTCAAGACCAGGTTTAATTGATTGTTTCAGTGTGGTACCACATTACTGCGTCATCCACACCAGAAAAAACCCAAGATCCGTTCAACAAGTATGTGAAGAATGCGAAAGCATGAGTCTGATGAGGGCAAATCCCAGGCCTAACCTAGACATAACTTTCGTTATCCTCTAAAATATTGATCGAAACCAGGTTGAGTGGGCTGTTTCAGTGTGGTACCACATTACTGCGCGATCCAAACCAGAAAAAACCCAGGATCTGTTCAACAAGTATGTGAAAAATGCGAAAGTATGACCCTGATGTGGGCAAATCCCAGGCCTAACCTAGACCTAACATGAATTATTCTCTAAAATATTGATCGAAACCAGGTTTAATTGACTGTTTCAGTGTTGTACTTCATTACTACGTGATGCAATCCAGACAAAGCCCAGGATCTAGCCATCAAGTATGAGAGATATGCGAAAGAATGAGCCCGATGAGTGCAAATCCCAGACCTAACCCAGACCTAACATGAGTTATTCTCTAAAATATTGATCGAAACCAGGTTTAATTGACTGTTTCAGTGTGGTACCACATTACTACGTGATCCAATTCAGTAATAGCCCAGGATCCAGCCATGAAGTATCAGAAATATGCGAAAGTATGAGCCTGATGAGGGCAAATCCTAGACCTAACCCAGACCTAACAGGCGTTATCCTCTAAAATATTTATCAAGACCAGGTTTAATTGATTGTTTCAGTGTGGTACCACATTACTACGTGATCCACACCAGAAGAAACCCAAGATCCGTTCAAAAAGTATGTGAAGAATGCGAAAGTATGAGTCTGATGAGTGAAAATCCCAGGCCTAACCTAGACCTAACATGCGTTATCCTCAAAAATATTAATCGAAACCAGGTTTAATCGACTGTTTCAGTGTGGTACCACATTACTACGTGATCCAAACCAGAAAAAAACCCAGGATCTTGTCAGCGAGTATGTGAAGTGTGCGAAAGCATGAGTCAGATGAGGGCTAATCCCAGACCTATCCCAGACCTAACCTGCGTTATCCTCTAAAATATTGATCGAAGCCAGGTTTAATTGACTGTTTTAGTTGTGGCACCACTTTACTACGTGATCCAAAGCAGAATAATCCCTCGATCAGGTCAACATGCATGTTAAAACTGAGAAAGTATGACCCTGATGTGGGCAAATCCCAGGCCTAACCTAGACCTAACATGCGTTATCTTCTAAAATATTGAGCGAAACCAGGTTTAATCGACTGTTTCATCGTGGTACCACATTACTACGTGATCCAATCCAGTAATAGCCCAGGATCCAGCCATGAAGTATCAGAAATATGCGAAAGTATGAGCCTGATGAGGGCAAATCCTAGACCTAACCCAGACCTAACATGCGTTATCCTCTAAAATATTTATCAAGACCAGGTTTAATTGATTGTTTCAGTGTGGTACCACATTACTACGTGATCCACACCAGAAAAAACCCAAGATCCGTTCAACAAGTATGTGAAGAATGCGAAAGTATGAGTCTGATGAGTGAAAATCCCAGGCCTAACCTAGACCTAACATGCGTTATCCTCAAAAATATTGATCGAAACCTGGTTTAATCGACTGTTTCAGTGTGGTACCACAATACTACGTGATGCAATCCAGAAAAAGCCCAGGATCTAGCCATCAAGTATGAGAAATATGCGAAAGAATGAGCCTGATGAGGGCAAATCCTAGACCTATCCCAGACCTAACTTGCGTTATCCTCTAAAATATTGATCGAAACCAGGTTTAATTGACTGTTTCAGTGTGGTACCACATTACTACGTGATCAAATCCAGTAAAACCCCAGGATCCGTTCAACAAGTATGTGAAGAATGCGAAAGTATGAGTCTGATGAGTGAAAATCCTCGGCCTAACCTAGACCTAACATGCGTTATCCTCAAAAATATTGATCGAAACCAGGTTTAATGGACAGTTTCAGTGTGGTACCACACTACTACGTGATCCAAACCAGAAAAAAACGCAGGATCTGTTCAACAAGTATGTGAAAAATGCGAAAGTATTTGCCTGATGAGGGCAAATGCCAGACCTATCCCAGACCTAACTTGCGTTATCCTCTAAAATATTGATCGAAACCAGCTTTAATTGACTGTTTCAGTGTGGTACCACATTACTACGTGATCCAATCCAGAAATAGCCCAGGATCTAGCCATGAGGTATGAGAAATATGCGAAAGTATGACCCTGACGAGGGCAAATCCCAGGCCTAACCTAGACCTAACATGCGTTGTCCCCTAAAATATTGATGGAAACCAGGTTTAATTGACTGTTTCAGTGTTGTACTTCATTACTACGTGATGCAATCCAGAAAAAGCCCAGGATCTAGACATCAAGTATGAGAAATATGCGAAAGAATGAGCATGATGAGAGCAAATCCCAGACCAAACCTAGACCTAACATGTATTATTCTCTAAAATATTGATCGAAACCAGGTTTAATTGACTGTTTCAGTGTGGTACCACGTTACTATGTGATCCAAACCAGTAAAAACCCAGGATCCGTTCAACAAGTATGTGAAGAATGCGAAAGTATGAGTCTGATGAGTGAAAATCCCACCCCTAACCTAGACCTAACATGCGTTATCCTCTAAAATATTGATCCAAACCAGGTTTAATGGACTGTTTCAGTGTGGTACCACTTTACTACGTAACCCAAACCAGAAAAAACCCAGGATCTGTTCAACAAGTATGTGAAAAACACGAAAGTATGAGCCTGATGAGGGCAAATCCCAGACCTATCCCAGACCTAACTTGCGTTATCCTCTAAAATATTGAACGAAACCAGGTTTAATTGACTGTTTCAGCGAGGTACCACATTACTACGTGATACAATCCAGAAACAGCCCAGGATCTAGCCATGAAGTATGAGAAATATGCGAAAGTATGAGCCTGATGAGGGCAAATCCTAGACCTAACCCAGACCTAACATGCGTTATCCTCAAAAATATTGATCGAAACCTGGTTTAATCGACTGTTTCAGTGTGGTACCACATTACTATGTGATCAAAACCAGAAAATAACCCAGGATCTGTTCAACGAGTATGTGAAGTGTGCGAAAGTTTGAGTCTGATGAGGGCAAATCCCAGACCTATCCCAGACCTAACTTGCGTTATCCTCAAAAATATTGATCGAAACCAGGTTTAATTGACTGTTTCAGTGTGGTCCCACATTACTACGTGATCCAAACCAGAAAAAACCCAGGATCCGTTCAACAAGTATGTGAAGAATGCGAAAGTATGTGTCTGATGAGTGAAAATCCCAGGCCTAACCTAGACCTAACATGCGTTATCCTCTAAAATATTGATCGAAACCTGGTTTAATCTACTGTTTCAGTGTGGTACCACCTTACTATGTGATCCAAACCAGAAAATAACCCAGGACCTGTTCAACGAGTATGTGAAGTGTGCGAAAGTATGAGTCTGATGAGGTCAAATCCCGGACCTATCCCAGACTTAACTTGCGTTATCCTCTAAAATATTGATCGAAATCGGGTTTAATCGACTGTTTCAGTGTGGTACCACATTACTACGTGATCCAAACCAGAAAAAACCCAGGATCAGTTCAACAAGTATGTGAAAATCGCGAAAGTATGAGCCTGATGAGTGAAAATCCCAGGGCTAACCTAGACCTAACATGCGTTATCCTCTAAAATATTGATCCAAACCAGGTTTAATGGACTGTTTCAGTGTGGTACCACTTTACTACGTGATGCAAAGCGGAAAAAACCCACGATCAGGTCAACATGTATGTTAAAACTGCGAAAGTATGACCCTGACGAGAGCAAATCCCAGGCCTAACGTAGACCTAACATGCGTTGTCCTCTAAAATATTGATGGAAACCAGGTTTAATTGACTGTTTCAGTGTTGTACTTCATTACTACATGATGCAATCCAGAAAAAGCCCAGGATCTAGGCATCAAGTATGAGAAATATGCGAAAGAATGAGCCTGATGAGAGCAAATCCCAGACCAAACCTAGACCTAACATGAATTATTTTCTAAAATATTGATCGAGACCAGGTTTAATTGACTGTTTCAGTGTGGTACCACATTACTACGTGATCAAATCCAGTAAAACCCCAGGATCCGTTCAACAAGTATGTGAAGAATGCGAAAGTATGAGTCTGATGAGTGAAAATCCTCGGCCTAACCTAGACCTAACATGCGTTATCCACAAAAATATTGATCGATACCAGGTTTAATGGACAGTTTCAGTGTGGTACCACACTACTACCTGATCCAAACAAGAAAAAACGCAGGATCTGTTCAACAAGTATGTGAGGAATGCGAAAGTATGAGTATGATGCGTGAAAATCCCAGGCCTAACCTAGACCTAACATGCGTTATCCTCAAAAATATTGATCGAAACCTGGTTTAATCGACTGTTTCAGTGTGGTACCACATTACTACGTGACCCAAACCAGAAAAAACACTCGATCAGGTCAACATGTATGTTAGAACTGCGAAAGTATGACCCTGATGAGGGCAAATCCCAGACCTATCCCAGACCTAAATTGCGTTGTCCTCTAAGATATTGATGCAAACCAGGTTTAATTGATTGTTTCAGTGTGGTCCCACATTACTACGTGAACCAAACCAGAAAAAACCCAGGATCCGTTCAACAAGTATGTGAAGAATGCGAAAGTATGAGACTGATTAGTGAAAGTCCCACCCCTAACCTAGACCTAACATGCGTTATCTTCTAAAATATTGATCCAAACCAGGTTTAATGGACTGTTTCAGTGTGGTACCACTTTACTACGTGATCCAAAGCAGAAAAAACACTCGATCAGGTCAACATGTATGTTAGAACTGCGAAAGTATGACCCTGATGAGGGCAAATCCCAGACCTATCCCAGACCTAACTTGCGTTGTCCTCGAAGATATTGATGCAAACCAGGTTTAATTGACTGTTTCAGTGTTGTACTTCATTACTACGTGATGCAATCCAGAAAAAGCCCAGGATCTAGCCATCAAGTATGAGAAATATGCGAAAGAATGAGCCTGCTGAGAACAAATCCCAGACCTAAGCTAGACCTAACATGAATTATTCTCTAAAATATTGATCGAAACCAGGTTTAATTGACTGTTTCAGTGTGGTACCACATTACTGTGTGATCCAAACCAGAAGATAACCCAGGATCTGTTCAACGAGTATGTGAAGTGTGCGAAAGTATGAGTCTGATGAGGTCAAATCCCAGACCTATCCCAGACTTAACTTGCGTTATCCTCTAAAATATTTATCAAGACCAGGTTTAATTGACTGTTTCAGTGTGGTACCACATTGCTACGTGATCCAAAGCAGAAAAAACACTCGATCAGGTCAACATGTATGTTAGAACTGCGAAAGTATGACCCTGATGAGGGCAAATCCCAGACCTATCCCAGACCTAACTTGCGTTGTCCTCGAAGATATTGATGCAAACCAGGTTTAATTGACTGTTTCAGTGTTGTACTTCATTACTACGTGATGCAATCCAGAAAAAGCCCAGGATCTAGCCATCAAGTATGAGAAATATGCGAAAGAATGAGCCTGATGAGAACAAATCCCAGACCTAAGCTAGACCTAACATGAATTATTCTCTAAAATATTGATCGAAACCAGGTTTAATTGACTGTTTCAGTGTGGTACCACATTACTATGTGATCCAAACCAGAAAATAACCCAGGATCTGTTCAATGAGTATGTGAAGTGTGCGAAAGTATGAGTCTGATGAGGTCAAATCCCAGACCTATCCCAGACTTAACTTGCGTTATCCTCTAAAATATTTATCAAGACCAGGTTTAATTGACTGTTTCAGTGTGGTACCACATTGCTACGTGATCCAAACCAGAAAAAACCCAGGATCATTTCAACAAGTATGTGAAAAACGCGAAAGTATGAGCCTGATGAGGGCAAATCCCAGACCTATCCCAGACCTAACTTGCGTTATCCTCTAAAATATTGAACGAAACCTGGTTTAATCGACTGTTTCAGTGTGGTACCACATTACTATGTGATCAAAACCAGAAAATAACCCAGGATCTGTTCAACGAGTATGTGAAGTGTGCGAAAGTATGAGTCTGATGAGGGCAAATCCTAGACCTATCCCAGACCGAACATGCGTTATCCTCAAAAATATTGACCGAAACCTGGTTTAATTGACTGTTTCAGCGTGGTACCACGTTACTACGTGATACAATCCAGAAACAGCCCAGGATCTAGCCATGAAGTATGAGAAATATGCGAAAGTATGGGCCTGATGAGGGCAAATCCTAGACCTATCCCAGACCTAACATGCGTTATCCTCAAAAATATTGATCGAAACCTGGTTTAATCGACTGTTTCAGTGTGGTAGCACATTACTACGTAACCCAAACCAGAAAAAACCCAGGATCTGTTCAACAAGTATGTGAAAAACACGAAAGTATGAGCCTGATGAGGGCAAATCCCAGACCTATCCCAGACCTAACTTGCGTTATCCTCTAAAATATTGGACGAAACCAGGTTTAATTGACTGTTTCAGCGTGGTACCACATTACTACGTGATACAATCCAGAAACAGCCCAGGATCTAGCCATGAAGTATGAGAAATATGCGAAAGTATGAGCCTGATGAGGGCAAATCCTAGACCTAACCCAGACCTAACATGCGTTATCCTCAAAAATATTGATCGAAACCTGGTTTAATCGACTGTTTCAGTGTGGTACCACATTACTATGTGATCAAAACCAGAAAATAACCCAGGATCTGTTCAACGAGTATGTGAAGTGTGCGAAAGTATGAGTCTGATGCGTGAAAATCCTCGGCCTAACCTAGACCTAACATGCGTTATCCACAAAAATATTGATCGATACCAGGTTTAATGGACAGTTTCAGTGTGGTACCACACTACTACCTGATCCAAACAAGAAAAAACGCAGGATCTGTTCAACAAGTATGTGAGGAATGCGAAAGTATGAGTATGATGCGTGAAAATCCCAGGCCTAACCTAGACCTAACATGCGCTATCCTCAAAAATATTGATCGAAACCTGGTTTAATCGACTGTTTCAGTGTGGTACCACATTACTGCGTGACCCAAACCAGAAAAAACACTCGATCAGGTCAACATGTATGTTAGAACTGCGAAAGTATGACCCTGATGAGGGCAAATCCCAGACCTATCCCAGACCTAACTTGCGTTGTCCTCTAAGATATTGATGCAAACCAGGTTTAGTTGATTGTTTCAGTGTGGTCCCACATTACTACGTGAACCAAACCAGAAAAAACCCAGGATCCGTTCAACAAGTATGTGAAGAATGCGAAAGTATGAGACTGATTAGTGAAAATCCCACCCCTAACCTAGACCTAACATGCGTTATCCTCTAAAATATTGATCCAAACCAGGTTTAATGGACTGTTTCAGTGTGGTACCACTTTACTACGTGATCCAAAGCAGAAAAAACACTCGATCAGGTCAACATGTATGTTAGAACTGCGAAAGTATGACCCTGATGAGGGCAAATCCCAGACCTATCCCAGACCTAACTTGCGTTGTCCTCGAAGATATTGATGCAAACCAGGTTTAATTGACTGTTTCAGTGTTGTACTTCATTACTACGTGATGCAATCCAGAAAAAGCCCAGGATCTAGCCATCAAGTATGAGAAATATGCGAAAGAATGAGCCTGATGAGAACAAATCCCAGACCTAAGCTAGACCTAACATGAATTATTCTCTAAAATATTGATCGAAACCAGGTTTAATTGACTGTTTCAGTGTGGTACCACATTACTATGTGATCCAAACCAGAAAATAACCCAGGATCTGTTCAACGAGTATGTGAAGTGTGCGAAAGTATGAGTCTGATGAGGTCAAATCCCGGACCTATCCCAGACTTAACTTGCGTTATCCTCTAAAATATTTATCAAGACCAGGTTTAATTGACTGTTTCAGTGTGGTACCACATTGCTACGTGATCCAAACCAGAAAAAACCCAGGATCATTTCAACAAGTATGTGAAAAACGCGAAAGTATGAGCCTGATGAGGGCAAATCCCAGATCTATCCCAGACCTAACTTGCGTTATCCTCTAAAATATTGAACGAAACCTGGTTTAATCGACTGTTTCAGTGTGGTACCACATTACTATGTGATCAAAACCAGAAAATAACCCAGGATCTGTTCAACGAGTATGTGAAGTGTGCGAAAGTATGAGTCTGATGAGGGCAAATCCTAGACCTATCCCAGACCTAACATGCGTTATCCTCAAAAATATTGACCGAAACCTGGTTTAATTGACTGTTTCAGCGTGGTACCACGTTACTACGTGATACAATCCAGAAACAGCCCAGGATCTAGCCATGAAGTATGAGAAATATGCGAAAGTATGAGCCTGATGAGGGCAAATCCTAGACCTATCCCAGACCTAACATGCGTTATCCTCAAAAATATTGATCGAAACCTGGTTTAATCGACTGTTTCAGTGTGGTAGCACATTACTACGTAACCCAAACCAGAAAAAACCCAGGATCTGTTTAACAAGTATGTGAAAAACACGAAAGTATGAGCCTGATGAGGGCAAATCCCAGACCTATCCCAGACCTAACTTGCGTTATCCTCTAAAATATTGAACGAAACCAGGTTTAATTGACTGTTTCAGCGAGGTACCACATTACTACGTGATACAATCCAGAAACAGCCCAGGATCTAGCCATGAAGTATGAGAAATATGCGAAAGTATGAGCCTGATGAGGGCAAATCCTAGACCTAACCCAGACCTAACATGCGTTATCCTCAAAAATATTGATCGAAACCTGGTTTAATCGACTGTTTCAGTGTGGTACCACATTACTATGTGATCAAAACCAGAAAATAACCCAGGATCAGGTCAACATGTATGTTAGAACTGCGAAAGTATGACCCTGATGAGGGCAAATCCCAGACCTATCCCAGACCTAACTTGCGTTGTCCTCGAAGATATTGATGCAAACCAGGTTTAATTGACTGTTTCAGTGTTGTACTTCATTACTACGTGATGCAATCCAGAAAAAGCCCAGGATCTAGCCATCAAGTATGAGAAATATGCGAAAGAATGAGCCTGCTGAGAACAAATCCCAGACCTAAGCTAGACCTAACATGAATTATTCTCTAAAATATTGATCGAAACCAGGTTTAATTGACTGTTTCAGTGTGGTACCACATTACTATGTGATCCAAACCAGAAAATAACCCAGGATCTGTTCAATGAGTATGTGAAGTGTGCGAAAGTATGAGTCTGATGAGGTCAAATCCCAGACCTATCCCAGACTTAACTTGCGTTATCCTCTAAAATATTTATCAAGACCAGGTTTAATTGACTGTTTCAGTGTGGTACCACATTGCTACGTGATCCAAACCAGAAAAAACCCAGGATCATTTCAACATGTATGTGAAAAACGCGAAAGTATGAGCCTGATGAGGGCAAATCCCAGACCTATCCCAGACCTAACTTGCGTTATCCTCTAAAATATTGAACGAAACCTGGTTTAATCGACTGTTTCAGTGTGGTACCACATTACTATGTGATCAAAACCAGAAAATAACCCAGGATCTGTTCAACGAGTATGTGAAGTGTGCGAAAGTATGAGTCTGATGAGGGCAAATCCTAGACCTATCCCAGACCTAACATGCGTTATCCTCAAAAATATTGACCGAAACCTGGTTTAATTGACTGTTTCAGCGTGGTACCACGTTACTACGTGATACAATCCAGAAACAGCCCAGGATCTAGCCATGAAGTATGAGAAATATGCGAAAGTATGAGCCTGATGAGGGCAAATCCTAGACCTATCCCAGACCTAACATGCGTTATCCTCAAAAATATTGATCGAAACCTGGTTTAATCGACTGTTTCAGTGTGGTAGCACATTACTACGTTACCCAAACCAGAAAAAACCCAGGATCTGTTCAACAAGTATGTGAAAAACACGAAAGTATGAGCCTGATGAGGGCAAATCCCAGACCTATCCCAGACCTAACTTGCGTTATCCTCTAAAATATTGGACGAAACCAGGTTTAATTGACTGTTTCAGCGTGGTACCACATTACTACGTGATACAATCCAGAAACAGCCCAGGATCTAGCCATGAAGTATGGGAAATATGCGAAAGTATGAGCCTGATGAGGGCAAATCCTAGACCTAACCCAGACCTAACATGCGTTATCCTCAAAAATATTGATCGAAACCTGGTTTAATCGACTGTTTCAGTGTGGTACCACATTACTATGTGATCAAAACCAGAAAATAACCCAGGATCTGTTCAACGAGTATGTGAAGTGTGCGAAAGTATGAGTCTGATGCGTGAAAATCCTCGGCCTAACCTAGACCTAACATGCGTTATCCACAAAAATATTGATCGATACCAGGTTTAATGGACAGTTTCAGTGTGGTACCACACTACTACCTGATCCAAACAAGAAAAAACGCAGGATCTGTTCAACAAGTATGTGAGGAATGCGAAAGTATGAGTATGATGCGTGAAAATCCCAGGCCTAACCTAGACCTAACATGCGCTATCCTCAAAAATATTGATCGAAACCTGGTTTAATCGACTGTTTCAGTGTGGTACCACATTACTACGTGACCCAAACCAGAAAAAACACTCGATCAGGTCAACATGTATGTTAGAACTGCGAAAGTATGACCCTGATGAGGGCAAATCCCAGACCTATCCCAGACCTAACTTGCGTTGTCCTCTAAGATATTGATGCAAACCAGGTTTAGTTGATTGTTTCAGTGTGGTCCCACATTACTACGTGAACCAAACCAGAAAAAACCCAGGATCCGTTCAACAAGTATGTGAAGAATGCGAAAGTATGAGACTGATTAGTGAAAATCCCACCCCTAACCTAGACCTAACATGCGTTATCCTCTAAAATATTGATCCAAACCAGGTTTAATGGACTGTTTCAGTGTGGTACCACTTTACTACGTGATCCAAAGCAGAAAAAACACTCGATCAGGTCAACATGTATGTTAGAACTGCGAAAGTATGACCCTGATGAGGGCAAATCCCAGACCTATCCCAGACCTAACTTGCGTTGTCCTCGAAGATATTGATGCAAACCAGGTTTAATTGACTGTTTCAGTGTTGTACTTCATTACTACGTGATGCAATCCAGAAAAAGCCCAGGATCTAGCCATCAAGTATGAGAAATATGCGAAAGAATGAGCCTGATGAGAACAAATCCCAGACCTAAGCTAGACCTAACATGAATTATTCTCTAAAATATTGATCGAAACCAGGTTTAATTGACTGTTTCAGTGTGGTACCACATTACTATGTGATCCAAACCAGAAAATAACCCAGGATCTGTTCAACGAGTATGTGAAGTGTGCGAAAGTATGAGTCTGATGAGGTCAAATCCCGGACCTATCCCAGACTTAACTTGCGTTATCCTCTAAAATATTTATCAAGACCAGGTTTAATTGACTGTTTCAGTGTGGTACCACATTGCTACGTGATCCAAACCAGAAAAAACCCAGGATCATTTCAACAAGTATGTGAAAAACGCGAAAGTATGAGCCTGATGAGGGCAAATCCCAGATCTATCCCAGACCTAACTTGCGTTATCCTCTAAAATATTGAACGAAACCTGGTTTAATCGACTGTTTCAGTGTGGTACCACATTACTATGTGATCAAAACCAGAAAATAACCCAGGATCTGTTCAACGAGTATGTGAAGTGTGCGAAAGTATGAGTCTGATGAGGGCAAATCCTAGACCTATCCCAGACCTAACATGCGTTATCCTCAAAAATATTGACCGAAACCTGGTTTAATTGACTGTTTCAGCGTGGTACCACGTTACTACGTGATACAATCCAGAAACAGCCCAGGATCTAGCCATGAAGTATGAGAAATATGCGAAAGTATGAGCCTGATGAGGGCAAATCCTAGACCTATCCCAGACCTAACATGCGTTATCCTCAAAAATATTGATCGAAACCTGGTTTAATCGACTGTTTCAGTGTGGTAGCACATTACTACGTAACCCAAACCAGAAAAAACCCAGGATCTGTTTAACAAGTATGTGAAAAACACGAAAGTATGAGCCTGATGAGGGCAAATCCCAGACCTATCCCAGACCTAACTTGCGTTATCCTCTAAAATATTGAACGAAACCAGGTTTAATTGACTGTTTCAGCGAGGTACCACATTACTACGTGATACAATCCAGAAACAGCCCAGGATCTAGCCATGAAGTATGAGAAATATGCGAAAGTATGAGCCTGATGAGGGCAAATCCTAGACCTAACCCAGACCTAACATGCGTTATCCTCAAAAATATTGATCGAAACCTGGTTTAATCGACTGTTTCAGTGTGGTACCACATTACTATGTGATCAAAACCAGAAAATAACCCAGGATCTGTTCAACGAGTATGTGAAGTGTGCGAAAGTTTGAGTCTGATGAGGGCAAATCCCAGACCTATCCCAGACCTAACTTGCGTTGTCCTCGAAGATATTGATGCAAACCAGGTTTAATTGACTGTTTCAGTGTTGTACTTCATTACTACGTGATGCAATCCAGAAAAAGCCCAGGATCTAGCCATCAAGTATGAGAAATATGCGAAAGAATGAGCCTGATGAGAACAAATCCCAGACCTAAGCTAGACCTAACATGAATTATTCTCTAAAATATTGATCGAAACCAGGTTTAATTGACTGTTTCAGTGTGGTACCACATTACTATGTGATCCAAACCAGAAAATAACCCAGGATCTGTTCAATGAGTATGTGAAGTGTGCGAAAGTATGAGTCTGATGAGGTCAAATCCCAGACCTATCCCAGACTTAACTTGCGTTATCCTCTAAAATATTTATCAAGACCAGGTTTAATTGACTGTTTCAGTGTGGTACCACATTGCTACGTGATCCAAACCAGAAAAAACCCAGGATCATTTCAACAAGTATGTGAAAAACGCGAAAGTATGAGCCTGATGAGGGCAAATCCCAGACCTATCCCAGACCTAACTTGCGTTATCCTCTAAAATATTGAACGAAACCTGGTTTAATCGACTGTTTCAGTGTGGTACCACATTACTATGTGATCAAAACCAGAAAATAACCCAGGATCTGTTCAACGAGTATGTGAAGTGTGCGAAAGTATGAGTCTGATGAGGGCAAATCCTAGACCTATCCCAGACCGAACATGCGTTATCCTCAAAAATATTGACCGAAACCTGGTTTAATTGACTGTTTCAGCGTGGTACCACGTTACTACGTGATACAATCCAGAAACAGCCCAGGATCTAGCCATGAAGTATGAGAAATATGCGAAAGTATGAGCCTGATGAGGGCAAATCCTAGACCTATCCCAGACCTAACATGCGTTATCCTCAAAAATATTGATCGAAACCTGGTTTAATCGACTGTTTCAGTGTGGTAGCACATTACTACGTAACCCAAACCAGAAAAAACCCAGGATCTGTTCAACAAGTATGTGAAAAACACGAAAGTATGAGCCTGATGAGGGCAAATCCCAGACCTATCCCAGACCTAACTTGCGTTATCCTCTAAAATATTGGACGAAACCAGGTTTAATTGACTGTTTCAGCGTGGTACCACATTACTACGTGATACAATCCAGAAACAGCCCAGGATCTAGCCATGAAGTATGGGAAATATGCGAAAGTATGAGCCTGATGAGGGCAAATCCTAGACCTAACCCAGACCTAACATGCGTTATCCTCAAAAATATTGATCGAAACCTGGTTTAATCGACTGTCTCAGTGTGGTACCACATTACTATGTGATCAAAACCAGAAAATAACCCAGGATCTGTTCAACGAGTATGTGAAGTGTGCGAAAGTATGAGTCTGATGCGTGAAAATCCTCGGCCTAACCTAGACCTAACATGCGTTATCCACAAAAATATTGATCGATACCAGGTTTAATGGACAGTTTCAGTGTGGTACCACACTACTACCTGATCCAAACAAGAAAAAACGCAGGATCTGTTCAACAAGTATGTGAGGAATGCGAAAGTATGAGTATGATGCGTGAAAATCCCAGGCCTAACCTAGACCTAACATGCGCTATCCTCAAAAATATTGATCGAAACCTGGTTTAATCGACTGTTTCAGTGTGGTACCACATTACTACGTGACCCAAACCAGAAAAAACACTCGATCAGGTCAACATGTATGTTAGAACTGCGAAAGTATGACCCTGATGAGGGCAAATCCCAGACCTATCCCAGACCTAACTTGCGTTGTCCTCTAAGATATTGATGCAAACCAGGTTTAGTTGATTGTTTCAGTGTGGTCCCACATTACTACGTGAACCAAACCAGAAAAAACCCAGGATCCGTTCAACAAGTATGTGAAGAATGCGAAAGTATGAGACTGATTAGTGAAAATCCCACCCCTAACCTAGACCTAACATGCGTTATCCTCTAAAATATTGATCCAAACCAGGTTTAATGGACTGTTTCAGTGTGGTACCACTTTACTACGTGATCCAAAGCAGAAAAAACACTCGATCAGGTCAACATGTATGTTAGAACTGCGAAAGTATGACCCTGATGAGGGCAAATCCCAGACCTATCCCAGACCTAACTTGCGTTGTCCTCGAAGATATTGATGCAAACCAGGTTTAATTGACTGTTTCAGTGTTGTACTTCATTACTACGTGATGCAATCCAGAAAAAGCCCAGGATCTAGCCATCAAGTATGAGAAATATGCGAAAGAATGAGCCTGATGAGAACAAATCCCAGACCTAAGCTAGACCTAACATGAATTATTCTCTAAAATATTGATCGAAACCAGGTTTAATTGACTGTTTCAGTGTGGTACCACATTACTATGTGATCCAAACCAGAAAATAACCCAGGATCTGTTCAATGAGTATGTGAAGTGTGCGAAAGTATGAGTCTGATGAGGTCAAATCCCAGACCTATCCCAGACTTAACTTGCGTTATCCTCTAAAATATTTATCAAGACCAGGTTTAATTGACTGTTTCAGTGTGGTACCACATTGCTACGTGATCCAAACCAGAAAAAACCCAGGATCATTTCAACAAGTATGTGAAAAACGCGAAAGTATGAGCCTGATGAGGGCAAATCCCAGACCTATCCCAGACCTAACTTGCGTTATCCTCTAAAATATTGAACGAAACCTGGTTTAATCGACTGTTTCAGTGTGGTACCACATTACTATGTGATCAAAACCAGAAAATAACCCAGGATCTGTTCAACGAGTATGTGAAGTGTGCGAAAGTATGAGTCTGATGAGGGCAAATCCTAGACCTATCCCAGACCGAACATGCGTTATCCTCAAAAATATTGACCGAAACCTGGTTTAATTGACTGTTTCAGCGTGGTACCACGTTACTACGTGATACAATCCAGAAACAGCCCAGGATCTAGCCATGAAGTATGAGAAATATGCGAAAGTATGAGCCTGATGAGGGCAAATCCTAGACCTATCCCAGACCTAACATGCGTTATCCTCAAAAATATTGATCGAAACCTGGTTTAATCGACTGTTTCAGTGTGGTAGCACATTACTACGTAACCCAAACAAGAAAAAACCCAGGATCTGTTCAACAAGTATGTGAAAAACACGAAAGTATGAGCCTGATGAGGGCAAATCCCAGACCTATCCCAGACCTAACTTGCGTTATCCTCTAAAATATTGGACGAAACCAGGTTTAATTGACTGTTTCAGCGTGGTACCACATTACTACGTGATACAATCCAGAAACAGCCCAGGATCTAGCCATGAAGTATGAGAAATATGCGAAAGTATGAGCCTGATGAGGGCAAATCCTAGACCTAACCCAGACCTAACATGCGTTATCCTCAAAAATATTGATCGAAACCTGGTTTAATCGACTGTTTCAGTGTGGTACCACATTACTATGTGATCAAAACCAGAAAATAACCCAGGATCTGTTCAACGAGTATGTGAAGTGTGCGAAAGTATGAGTCTGATGCGTGAAAATCCTCGGCCTAACCTAGACCTAACATGCGTTATCCACAAAAATATTGATCGATACCAGGTTTAATGGACAGTTTCAGTGTGGTACCACACTACTACCTGATCCAAACAAGAAAAAACGCAGGATCTGTTCAACAAGTATGTGAGGAATGCGAAAGTATGAGTATGATGCGTGAAAATCCCAGGCCTAACCTAGACCTAACATGCGCTATCCTCAAAAATATTGATCGAAACCTGGTTTAATCGACTGTTTCAGTGTGGTACCACATTACTACGTGACCCAAACCAGAAAAAACACTCGATCAGGTCAACATGTATGTTAGAACTGCGAAAGTATGACCCTGATGAGGGCAAATCCCAGACCTATCCCAGACCTAACTTGCGTTGTCCTCTAAGATATTGATGCAAACCAGGTTTAGTTGATTGTTTCAGTATGGTCCCACATTACTACGTGAACCAAACCAGAAAAAACCCAGGATCCGTTCAACAAGTATGTGAAGAATGCGAAAGTATGAGACTGATTAGTGAAAATCCCACCCCTAACCTAGACCTAACATGCGTTATCCTCTAAAATATTGATCCAAACCAGGTTTAATGGACTGTTTCAGTGTGGTACCACTTTACTACGTGATCCAAAGCAGAAAAAACACTCGATCAGGTCAACATGTATGTTAGAACTGCGAAAGTATGACCCTGATGAGGGCAAATCCCAGACCTATCCCAGACCTAACTTGCGTTGTCCTCGAAGATATTGATGCAAACCAGGTTTAATTGACTGTTTCAGTGTTGTACTTCATTACTACGTGATGCAATCCAGAAAAAGCCCAGGATCTAGCCATCAAGTATGAGAAATATGCGAAAGAATGAGCCTGATGAGAACAAATCCCAGACCTAAGCTAGACCTAACATGAATTATTCTCTAAAATATTGATCGAAACCAGGTTTAATTGACTGTTTCAGTGTGGTACCACATTACTATGTGATCCAAACCAGAAAATAACCCAGGATCTGTTCAACGAGTATGTGAAGTGTGCGAAAGTATGAGTCTGATGAGGTCAAATCCCGGACCTATCCCAGACTTAACTTGCGTTATCCTCTAAAATATTTATCAAGACCAGGTTTAATTGACTGTTTCAGTGTGGTACCACATTGCTACGTGATCCAAACCAGAAAAAACCCAGGATCATTTCAACAAGTATGTGAAAAACGCGAAAGTATGAGCCTGATGAGGGCAAATCCCAGATCTATCCCAGACCTAACTTGCGTTATCCTCTAAAATATTGAACGAAACCTGGTTTAATCGACTGTTTCAGTGTGGTACCACATTACTATGTGATCAAAACCAGAAAATAACCCAGGATCTGTTCAACGAGTATGTGAAGTGTGCGAAAGTATGAGTCTGATGAGGGCAAATCCTAGACCTATCCCAGACCTAACATGCGTTATCCTCAAAAATATTGACCGAAACCTGGTTTAATTGACTGTTTCAGCGTGGTACCACGTTACTACGTGATACAATCCAGAAACAGCCCAGGATCTAGCCATGAAGTATGAGAAATATGCGAAAGTATGAGCCTGATGAGGGCAAATCCTAGACCTATCCCAGACCTAACATGCGTTATCCTCAAAAATATTGATCGAAACCTGGTTTAATCGACTGTTTCAGTGTGGTAGCACATTACTACGTAACCCAAACCAGAAAAAACCCAGGATCTGTTCAACAAGTATGTGAAAAACACGAAAGTATGAGCCTGATGAGGGCAAATCCCAGACCTATCCCAGACCTAACTTGCGTTATCCTCTAAAATATTGAACGAAACCAGGTTTAATTGACTGTTTCAGCGAGGTACCACATTACTACGTGATACAATCCAGAAACAGCCCAGGATCTAGCCATGAAGTATGAGAAATATGCGAAAGTATGAGCCTGATGAGGGCAAATCCTAGACCTAACCCAGACCTAACATGCGTTATCCTCAAAAATATTGATCGAAACCTGGTTTAATCGACTGTTTCAGTGTGGTACCACATTACTATGTGATCAAAACCAGAAAATAACCCAGGATCTGTTCAACGAGTATGTGAAGTGTGCGAAAGTTTGAGTCTGATGAGGGCAAATCCCAGACCTATCCCAGACCTAACTTGCGTTATCCTCAAAAATATTGATCGAAACCAGGTTTAATTGACTGTTTCAGTGTGGTCCCACATTACTACGTGATCCAAACCAGAAAAAACCCAGGATCCGTTCAACAAGTATGTGAAGAATGCGAAAGTATGTGTCTGATGAGTGAAAATCCCAGGCCTAACCTAGACCTAACATGCGTTATCCTCTAAAATATTGATCGAAACCTGGTTTAATCTACTGTTTCAGTGTGGTACCACCTTACTATGTGATCCAAACCAGGAAATAACCCAGGATCTGTTCAACGAGTATGTGAAGTGTGCGAAAGTATGAGTCTGATGAGGTCAAATCCCAGACCTATCCCAGACTTAACTTGCGTTATCCTCTAAAATATTGATCGAAATCGGGTTTAATCGACTGTTTCAGTGTGGTACCACATTACTACGTGATCCAAACCAGAAAAAACCCAGGATCAGTTCAACAAGTATGTGAAAATCGCGAAAGTATGAGCCTGATGAGTGAAAATCCCAGGGCTAACCTAGACCTAACATGCGTTATCCTCTAAAATATTGATCCAAACCAGGTTTAATGGACTGTTTCAGTGTGGTACCACTTTACTACGTGATGCAAAGCGGAAAAAACCCACGATCAGGTCAACATGTATGTTAAAACTGGGAAAGTATGACCCTGACGAGAGCAAATCCCAGGCCTAACGTAGACCTAACATGCGTTGTCCTCTAAAATATTGATGGAAACCAGGTTTAATTGACTGTTTCAGTGTTGTACTTCATTACTACATGATGCAATCCAGAAAAAGCCCAGGATCTAGGCATCAAGTATGAGAAATATGCGAAAGAATGAGCCTGATGAGAGCAAATCCCAGACCAAACCTAGACCTAACATGAATTATTTTCTAAAATATTGATCGAGACCAGGTTTAATTGACTGTTTCAGTGTGGTACCACATTACTACGTGATCAAATCCAGTAAAACCCCAGGATCCGTTCAACAAGTATGTGAAGAATGCGAAAGTATGAGTCTGATGAGTGAAAATCCTCGGCCTAACCTAGACCTAACATGCGTTATCCACAAAAATATTGATCGATACCAGGTTTAATGGACAGTTTCAGTGTGGTACCACACTACAACCTGATCCAAACAAGAAAAAACGCAGGATCTGTTCAACAAGTATGTGAGGAATGCGAAAGTATGAGTATGATGCGTGAAAATCCCAGGCCTAACCTAGACCTAACATGCGTTATCCTCAAAAATATTGATCGAAACCTGGTTTAATCGACTGTTTCAGTGTGGTACCACATTACTACGTGACCCAAACCAGAAAAAACACTCGATCAGGTCAACATGTATGTTAGAACTGCGAAAGTATGACCCTGATGAGGGCAAATCCCAGACCTATCCCAGACCTAAATTGCGTTGTCCTCTAAGATATTGATGCAAACCAGGTTTAATTGATTGTTTCAGTGTGGTCCCACATTACTACGTGAACCAAACCAGAAAAAACCCAGGATCCGTTCAACAAGTATGTGAAGAATGCGAAAGTATGAGACTGATTAGTGAAAGTCCCACCCCTAACCTAGACCTAACATGCGTTATCTTCTAAAATATTGATCCAAACCAGGTTTAATGGACTGTTTCAGTGTGGTACCACTTTACTACGTGATCCAAAGCAGAAAAAACACTCGATCAGGTCAACATGTATGTTAGAACTGCGAAAGTATGACCCTGATGAGGGCAAATCCCAGACCTATCCCAGACCTAACTTGCGTTGTCCTCGAAGATATTGATGCAAACCAGGTTTAATTGACTGTTTCAGTGTTGTACTTCATTACTACGTGATGCAATCCAGAAAAAGCCCAGGATCTAGCCATCAAGTATGAGAAATATGCGAAAGAATGAGCCTGCTGAGAACAAATCCCAGACCTAAGCTAGACCTAACATGAATTATTCTCTAAAATATTGATCGAAACCAGGTTTAATTGACTGTTTCAGTGTGGTACCACATTACTGTGTGATCCAAACCAGAAGATAACCCAGGATCTGTTCAACGAGTATGTGAAGTGTGCGAAAGTATGAGTCTGATGAGGTCAAATCCCAGACCTATCCCAGACTTAACTTGCGTTATCCTCTAAAATATTTATCAAGACCAGGTTTAATTGACTGTTTCAGTGTGGTACCACATTGCTACGTGATCCAAACCAGAAAATAACCCAGGATCTGTTCAACGAGTATGTGAAGTGTGCGAAAGTATGAGTCTGATGAGGGCAAATCCTAGACCTATCCCAGACCTAACATGCGTTATCCTCAAAAATATTGATCGATACCTGGTTCAATTGACTGTTTCATCGTGGTACCACGTTACTACGTGATACAATCCAGAAACAGCCCAGGATCTAGCCATGAAGTATGAGAAATACGCGAAAGTATGAGCCTGACGAGAGCAAATCCTAGACCTAACCCAGACCTAACATGCGTTATCCTCAAAAATATTGATCGAAACCAGGTTTAATTGACTGTTTCAGTGTGGTCCCACATTACTACGTGATCCAAACCAGAAAAAACCCAGGATCCGTTCAACAAGTATGTGAAGAATGCGAAAGTATGTGTCTGATGAGTGAAAATCCCAGGCCTAACCTAGACCTAACATGCGTTATCCTCTAAAATATTGATCGAAACCTGGTTTAATCTACTGTTTCAGTGTGGTACCACATTACTATGTGATCCAAACCAGAAAATAACCCAGGATCTGTTCAACGAGTATGTGAAGTGTGCGAAAGTATGAGTCTGATGAGGTCAAATCCCAGACCTAACCCAGACTTAACTTGCGTTATCCTCTAAAATATTGATCGAAACCGGGTTTAATCGACTGTTTCAGTGTGGTACCACATTACTACGTGATCCAAACCAGAAAAAACCCAGGATCAGTTCAACAAGTATGTGAAAAACGCGAAAGTATGAGCCTGATGAGGGCGAATCCCAGACCTATCCCAGACCTAACTTGCGTTATCCTCTAAAATATTGATCGAAACCAGGTTTAATTGACTGTTTCAGCGTGGTACCACATTACTGCGTGATACAATCCAGAAACAGCCCAGGATCTAGCCATGAAGTATGAGAAATATGCGAATGTATGAGCCTGATGAGGACAAATCCTAGACCTAACCCAAACCTAACATGCGTTATCCTCTAAAATATTTATGAAGACCAGGTTTAATTGAATGATTCAGTGTGGTACCACATTACTACGTGAACCAAACCAGAAAAAACCCAGGATCCGTTCAACAAGTATGTGAAGAATGCGAAAGTATGAGTCTGATGAGTGAAAATCCTCGGCCTAACCTAGACCTAACATGCGTTATCCTCTAAAATATTTATCAAGACCAGGTTTAATTGATTGTTTCAGTGTGGTCCCACATTACTACGTGATCCAAACCAGAAAAAACCCAGGATCCGTTCAACAAGTATGTGAAGAATGCGAAAGAATGAGTCTGATGAGTGAAAATCCCGGGCCTCACCTAGACCTAACATGCGTTATCCTCAAAAATATTGATCAAAACCTGGTTTAATCGACTGTTTCAGTGTGGTACCAAATTACGATGTGATCCAAACCAGAAAATAGCCCAGGATCTATCCATGAAGTATAATAAATATGCGAAAGTATGAGCCTGATGAGGGCAAATCCTAGACCTAACCCAGACCTAATATGCGTTATCCTCAAAAATATTTCTCAAGACCAGGTTTAACTGAATGTTTCAGTGTGGTACCACGTTACTACGTGATCCATACCAGAAAAAACCAAGGATCTGTTCAACAAGTATGTGAAAAATGCGAAAGCATGAGTCTGATGAGGGCAAATCCCAGGCCTAACCTAGACATAACTTTCGTTATCCTCTAAAATATTGATCGAAACCAGGTTGAGTGGGCTGTTTCAGTGTGGTACCACATTACTGCGCGATCCAAACCAGAAAAAACCCAGGATCTGTTCAACAAGTATGTGAAAAATGCGAAAGTATGACCCTGATGTGGGCAAATCCCAGGCCTAACCTAGACCTAACATGAATTAATCTCTAAAATATTGATCGAAACCAGGTTTAATTGACTGTTTCAGTGTTGTACTTCATTACTACGTGATGCAATCCAGACAAAGCCCAGGATCTAGCCATCAAGTATGAGAGATATGCGAAAGAATGAGCCCGATGAGAGCAAATCCCAGACCTAACCCAGACCTAACATGAATTATTCTCTAAAATATTGATCGAAACCAGGTTTAATTGACTGTTTCAGTGTGGTACCACATTACTACGTGATCCAATCCAGTAATAGCCCAGGATCCAGCCATGAAGTATCAGAAATATGCGAAAGTATGAGCCTGATGAGGGCAAATCCTAGACCTAACCCAGACCTAATAGGCGTTATCCTCTAAAATATTTATCAAGACCAGGTTTAATTGATTGTTTCAGTGTGGTACCACATTACTACGTGATCCACACCAGAAGAAACCCAAGATCCGTTCAACAAGTATGTGAAGAATGCGAAACTATGAGTCTGATGAGTGAAAATCCCAGGCCTAACCTAGACCTAACATGCGTTATCCTCAAAAATATTGATCGAAACCAGGTTTAATCGACTCTTTCAGTGTGGTACCACAATACTACGTGATGCAATCCAGAAAAAGCCCAGGATCTAGCCATCAAGTATGAGAAATATGCGAAAGAATCGGCCGGATGAGGGCAAATCCTAGACCTATCCCAGACCTAACTTGCGTTATCCTCTAAAATATTGATCGAAACCAGGTTTAATTGACTGTTTCAGTGTGGTACCACATTACTACGTGATCAAATCCAGTAAAACCCCAGGATCCGTTCTACAAGTATGTGAAGAATGCGAAAGTATGAGTCTGATGAGTGAAAATCCTCGGCCTAACCTAGACCTAACATGCGTTATCCACAAAAATATTGATCGATACCAGGTTTAATGGACAGTTTCAGTGTGGTACCACACTACTACCTGATCCAAACAAGAAAAAACGCAGGATCTGTTCAACAAGTATGTGAAGAATGCGAAAGTATGAGTATGATGCGTGAAAATCCCAGGCCTAACCTAGACCTAACATGCGTTATCCTCAAAAATATTGATCGAAACCTGGTTTAATCGACTGTTTCAGTGTGGTACCACATTACTACGTGACCCAAACCAGAAAAAACACTCGATCAGGTCAACATGTATGTTAGAACTGCGAAAGTATGACCCTGATGAGGGCAAATCCCAGACCTATCCCAGACCTAACTTGCGTTGTCCTCTAAGATATTGATGCAAACCAGGTTTAATTGATTGTTTCAGTGTGGTCCCACATTACTACGTGAACCAAACCAGAAAAAACCCAGGATCCGTTCAACAAGTATGTGAAGAATGCGAAAGTATGAGACTGATTAGTGAAAATCCCACCCCTAACCTAGACCTAACATGCGTTATCCTCTAAAATATTGATCCAAACCAGGTTTAATGGACTGTTTCAGTGTGGTACCACTTTACTACGTGATCCAAAGCAGAAAAAACACTCGATCAGGTCAACATGTATGTTAGAACTGCGAAAGTATGACCCTGATGAGGGCAAATCCCAGACCTATCCCAGACCTAACTTGCGTTGTCCTCGAAGATATTGATGCAAACCAGGTTTAATTGACTGTTTCAGTGTTGTACTTCATTACTACGTGATGCAATCCAGAAAAAGCCCAGGATCTAGCCATCAAGTATGAGAAATATGCGAAAGAATGAGCCTGCTGAGAACAAATCCCAGACCTAAGCTAGACCTAACATGAATTATTCTCTAAAATATTGATCGAAACCAGGTTTAATTGACTGTTTCAGTGTGGTACCACATTACTGTGTGATCCAAACCAGAAGATAACCCAGGATCTGTTCAACGAGTATGTGAAGTGTGCGAAAGTATGAGTCTGATGAGGTCAAATCCCAGACCTATCCCAGACTTAACTTGCGTTATCCTCTAAAATATTTATCAAGACCAGGTTTAATTGACTGTTTCAGTGTGGTACCACATTGCTACGTGATCCAAACCAGAAAATAACCCAGGATCTGTTCAACGAGTATGTGAAGTGTGCGAAAGTATGAGTCTGATGAGGGCAAATGCTAGACCTATCCCAGACCTAACATGCGTTATCCTCAAAAATATTGATCGATACCTGGTTCAATTGACTGTTTCATCGTGGTACCACGTTACTACGTGATACAATCCAGAAACAGCCCAGGATCTAGCCATGAAGTATGAGAAATACGCGAAAGTATGAGCCTGACGAGAGCAAATCCTAGACCTAACCCAGACCTAACATGCGTTATCCTCAAAAATATTGATCGAAACCGGGTTTAATTGACTGTTTCAGTGTGGTCCCACATTACTACGTGATCCAAACCAGAAAAAACCCAGGATCCGTTCAACAAGTATGTGAAGAATGCGAAAGTATGTGTCTGATGAGTGAAAATCCCAGGCCTAACCTAGACCTAACATGCGTTATCCTCTAAAATATTGATCGAAACCTGGTTTAATCTACTGTTTCAGTGTGGTACCACATTACTATGTGATCCAAACCAGAAAATAACCCAGGATCTGTTCAACGAGTATGTGAAGTGTGCGAAAGTATGAGTCTGATGAGGTCAAATCCCAGACCTAACCCAGACTTAACTTGCGTTATCCTCTAAAATATTGATCGAAACCGGGTTTAATCGACTGTTTCAGTGTGGTACCACATTACTACGTGATCCAAACCAGAAAAAACCCAGGATCAGTTCAACAAGTATGTGAAAAACGCGAAAGTATGAGCCTGATGAGGGCGAATCCCAGACCTATCCCACACCTAACTTGCGTTATCCTCTAAAATATTGATCGAAACCAGGTTTAATTGACTGTTTCAGTGTGGTACCACATTACTGCGCGATCCAAACCAGAAAAAACCCAGGATCTGTTCAACAAGTATGTGAAAAATGCGAAAGTATGACCCTGATGTGGGCAAATCCCAGGCCTAACCTAGACCTAACATGAATTAATCTCTAAAATATTGATCGAAACCAGGTTTAATTGACTGTTTCAGTGTTGTACTTCATTACTACGTGATGCAATCCAGACAAAGCCCAGGATCTAGCCATCAAGTATGAGAGATATGCGAAAGAATGAGCCCGATGAGAGCAAATCCCAGACCTAACCCAGACCTAACATGAATTATTCTCTAAAATATTGATCGAAACCAGGTTTAATTGACTGTTTCAGTGTGGTACCACATTACTACGTGATCCAATCCAGTAATAGCCCAGGATCCAGCCATGAAGTATCAGAAATATGCGAAAGTATGAGCCTGATGAGGGCAAATCCTAGACCTAACCCAGACCTAATAGGCGTTATCCTCTAAAATATTTATCAAGACCAGGTTTAATTGATTGTTTCAGTGTGGTACCACATTACTACGTGATCCACACCAGAAGAAACCCAAGATCCGTTCAACAAGTATGTGAAGATTGCGAAACTATGAGTCTGATGAGTGAAAATCCCAGGCCTAACCTAGACCTAACATGCGTTATCCTCAAAAATATTGATCGAAACCTGGTTTAATCGACTCTTTCAGTGTGGTACCACAATACTACGTGATGCAATCCAGAAAAAGCCCAGGATCTAGCCATCAAGTATGAGAAATATGCGAAAGAATCAGCCGGATGAGGGCAAATCCTAGACCTATCCCAGACCTAACTTGCGTTATCCTCTAAAATATTGATCGAAACCAGGTTTAATTGACTGTTTCAGTGTGGTACCACATTACTACGTGATCAAATCCAGTAAAACCCCAGGATCCGTTCTACAAGTATGTGAAGAATGCGAAAGTATGAGTCTGATGAGTGAAAATCCTCGGCCTAACCTAGACCTAACATGCGTTATCCACAAAAATATTGATCGATACCAGGTTTAATGGACAGTTTCAGTGTGGTACCACACTACTACCTGATCCAAACAAGAAAAAACGCAGGATCTGTTCAACAAGTATGTGAAGAATGCGAAAGTATGAGTATGATGCGTGAAAATCCCAGGCCTAACCTAGACCTAACATGCGTTATCCTCAAAAATATTGATCGAAACCTGGTTTAATCGACTGTTTCAGTGTGGTACCACATTACTACGTGACCCAAACCAGAAAAAACACTCGATCAGGTCAACATGTATGTTAGAACTGCGAAAGTATGACCCTGATGAGGGCAAATCCCAGACCTATCCCAGACCTAACTTGCGTTGTCCTCTAAGATATTGATGCAAACCAGGTTTAATTGATTGTTTCAGTGTGGTCCCACATTACTACGTGAACCAAACCAGAAAAAACCCAGGATCCGTTCAACAAGTATGTGAAGAATGCGAAAGTATGAGACTGATTAGTGAAAATCCCACCCCTAACCTAGACCTAACATGCGTTATCCTCTAAAATATTGATCCAAACCAGGTTTAATGGACTGTTTCAGTGTGGTACCACTTTACTACGTGATCCAAAGCAGAAAAAACACTCGATCAGGTCAACATGTATGTTAGAACTGCGAAAGTATGACCCTGATGAGGGCAAATCCCAGACCTATCCCAGACCTAACTTGCGTTGTCCTCGAAGATATTGATGCAAACCAGGTTTAATTGACTGTTTCAGTGTTGTACTTCATTACTACGTGATGCAATCCAGAAAAAGCCCAGGATCTAGCCATCAAGTATGAGAAATATGCGAAAGAATGAGCCTGCTGAGAACAAATCCCAGACCTAAGCTAGACCTAACATGAATAATTCTCTAAAATATTGATCGAAACCAGGTTTAATTGACTGTTTCAGTGTGGTACCACATTACTGTGTGATCCAAACCAGAAGATAACCCAGGATCTGTTCAACGAGTATGTGAAGTGTGCGAAAGTATGAGTCTGATGAGGTCAAATCCCAGACCTATCCCAGACTTAACTTGCGTTATCCTCTAAAATATTTATCAAGACCAGGTTTAATTGACTGTTTCAGTGTGGTACCACATTGCTACGTGATCCAAACCAGAAAATAACCCAGGATCTGTTCAACGAGTATGTGAAGTGTGCGAAAGTATGAGTCTGATGAGGGCAAATCCTAGACCTATCCCAGACCTAACATGCGTTATCCTCAAAAATATTGATCGATACCTGGTTCAATTGACTGTTTCATCGTGGTACCACGTTACTACGTGATACAATCCAGAAACAGCCCAGGATCTAGCCATGAAGTATGAGAAATACGCGAAAGTATGAGCCTGACGAGAGCAAATCCTAGACCTAACCCAGACCTAACATGCGTTATCCTCAAAAATATTGATCGAAACCAGGTTTAATTGACTGTTTCAGTGTGGTCCCACATTACTACGTGATCCAAACCAGAAAAAACCCAGGATCCGTTCAACAAGTATGTGAAGAATGCGAAAGTATGTGTCTGATGAGTGAAAATCCCAGGCCTAACCTAGACCTAACATGCGTTATCCTCTAAAATATTGATCGAAACCTGGTTTAATCTACTGTTTCAGTGTGGTACCACATTACTATGTGATCCAAACCAGAAAATAACCCAGGATCTGTTCAACGAGTATGTGAAGTGTGCGAAAGTATGAGTCTGATGAGGTCAAATCCCAGACCTAACCCAGACTTAACTTGCGTTATCCTCTAAAATATTGATCGAAACCGGGTTTAATCGACTGTTTCAGTGTGGTACCACATTACTACGTGATCCAAACCAGAAAAAACCCAGGATCAGTTCAACAAGTATGTGAAAAACGCGAAAGTATGAGCCTGATGAGGGCGAATCCCAGACCTATCCCAGACCTAACTTGCGTTATCCTCTAAAATATTGATCGAAACCAGGTTTAATTGACTGTTTCAGCGTGGTACCACATTACTGCGTGATATAATCCAGAAACAGCCCAGGATCTAGCCATGAAGTATGAGAAATATGCGAATGTATGAGCCTGATGAGGACAAATCCTAGACCTAACCCAAACCTAACATGCGTTATCCTCTAAAATATTTATGAAGACCAGGTTTAATTGAATGATTCAGTGTGGTACCACATTACTACGTGAACCAAACCAGAAAAAACCCAGGATCCGTTCAACAAGTATGTGAAGAATGCGAACGTATGAGTCTGATGAGTGAAAATCCCAGGGCTAACCTAGACCTAACATGCGTTATCCTCTAAAATATTGATCCAAACCAGGTTTAATGGACTGTTTCAGTGTGGTACCACTTTACTACGTGATCCAAAGCGGAAAAAACCCACGATCAGGTCAACATGTATGTTAAAACTGCGAAAGTATGACCCTGACGAGAGCAAATCCCAGGCCTAACGTAGACCTAACATGCGTTGTCCTCTAAAATATTGATGGAAACCAGCTTTAATTGACTGTTTCAGTGTTGTACTTCATTACTACATGATGCAATCCAGAAAAAGCCCAGGATCTAGGCATCAAGTATGAGAAATATGCGAAAGAATGAGCCTGATGAGAGCAAATCCCAGACCAAACCTAGACCTAACATGAATTATTCTCTAAAATATTGATCGAAACCAGGTTTAATTGACTGTTTCAGTGTGGTACCACATTACTATGTGATCCAAACCAGTAAAAACCCAGGATCCGTGCAACAAGTATGTGAAGAATGCGAAAGTATGAGTCTGATGAGTGAAAATCCTCGGCCTAACCTAGACCTAACATGCGTTATCCTCAAAAATATTGATCGAAACCTGGTTTAATCGACTGTTTCAGTGTGGTACCACAATACTACGGTATGCAATCCAGAAAATGCCCAGGATCTAGCCTTCAAGTATGAGAAATATGCGAAAGAATGAGCCTGATGAGGGCAAATCCTAGACCTATCCCAGACCTAACATGCGTTATCCTCTAAAATATTTATCAAGACCAGGTTTAATTGATTGTTTCAGTGTGGTCCCACATTACTACGTGATCCAAACCAGGAAAAACCCAGGATCCGTTCAACAAGTATGTGAAGAATGCGAAAGAATGAGTCTGATGAGTGAAAATCCCGGGCCTCACCTAGACCTAACATGCGTTATCCTCAAAAATATTTCTCAAGACCAGGTTTAACTGAATGTTTCAGTGTGGTACCACGTTACTACGTGATCCATACCAGAAAAAACCAAGGATCTGTTCAACAAGTATGTGAAAAATGCGAAAGCATGAGTCTGATGAGGGCAAATCCCAAGCCTAACCTAGACATAACTTTCGTTATCCTCTAAAATATTGATCGAAACCAGGTTGAGTGGGCTGTTTCAGTGTGGTACCACATTACTGCGCGATCCAAACCAGAAAAAACCCAGGATCTGTTCAACAAGTATGTGAAAAATGCGAAAGTATGACCCTGATGTGGGCAAATCCCAGGCCTAACCTAGACCTAACATGAATTAATCTCTAAAATATTGATCGAAACCAGGTTTAATTGACTGTTTCAGTGTTGTACTTCATTACTACGTGATGCAATCCAGACAAAGCCCAGGATCTAGCCATCAAGTATGAGAGATATGCGAAAGAATGAGCCCGATGAGAGCAAATCCCAGACCTAACCCAGACCTAACATGAATTATTCTCTAAAATATTGATCGAAACCAGGTTTAATTGACTGTTTCAGTGTGGTACCACATTACTACGTGATCCAATCCAGTAATAGCCCAGGATCCAGCCATGAAGTATCAGAAATATGCGAAAGTATGAGCCTGATGAGGGCAAATCCTAGACCTAACCCAGACCTAATAGGCGTTATCCTCTAAAATATTTATCAAGACCAGGTTTAATTGATTGTTTCAGTGTGGTACCACATTACTACGTGATCCACACCAGAAGAAACCCAAGATCCGTTCAACAAGTATGTGAAGAATGCGAAACTATGAGTCTGATGAGTGAAAATCCCAGGCCTAACCTAGACCTAACATGCGTTATCCTCAAAAATATTGATCGAAACCTGGTTTAATCGACTCTTTCAGTGTGGTACCACAATACTACGTGATGCAATCCAGAAAAAGCCCAGGATCTAGCCATCAAGTATGAGAAATATGCGAAAGAATCAGCCGGATGAGGGCAAATCCTAGACCTATCCCAGACCTAACTTGCGTTATCCTCTAAAATATTGATCGAAGCCAGGTTTAATTGACTGTTTCAGTGTGGTACCACATTACTACGTGATCAAATCCAGTAAAACCCCAGGATCCGTTCTACAAGTATGTGAAGAATGCGAAAGTATGAGTCTGATGAGTGAAAATCCTCGGCCTAACCTAGACCTAACATGCGTTATCCACAAAAATATTGATCGATACCAGGTTTAATGGACAGTTTCAGTGTGGTACCACACTACTACCTGATCCAAACAAGAAAAAACGCAGGATCTGTTCAACAAGTATGTGAAGAATGCGAAAGTATGAGTATGATGCGTGAAAATCCCAGGCCTAACCTAGACCTAACATGCGTTATCCTCAAAAATATTGATCGAAACCTGGTTTAATCGACTGTTTCAGTGTGGTACCACATTACTACGTGACCCAAACCAGAAAAAACACTCGATCAGGTCAACATGTATGTTAGAACTGCGAAAGTATGACCCTGATGAGGGCAAATCCCAGACCTATCCCAGACCTAACTTGCGTTGTCCTCTAAGATATTGATGCAAACCAGGTTCAATTGATTGTTTCAGTGTGGTCCCACATTACTACGTGAACCAAACCAGAAAAAACCCAGGATCCGTTCAACAAGTATGTGAAGAATGCGAAAGTATGAGACTGATTAGTGAAAATCCCACCCCTAACCTAGACCTAACATGCGTTATCCTCTAAAATATTGATCCAAACCAGGTTTAATGGACTGTTTCAGTGTGGTACCACTTTACTACGTGATCCAAAGCAGAAAAAACACTCGATCAGGTCAACATGTATGTTAGAACTGCGAAAGTATGACCCTGATGAGGGCAAATCCCAGACCTATCCCAGACCTAACTTGCGTTGTCCTCGAAGATATTGATGCAAACCAGGTTTAATTGACTGTTTCAGTGTTGTACTTCATTACTTCGTGATGCAATCCAGAAAAAGCCCTGGATCTAGCCATCAAGTATGAGAAATATGCGAAAGAATGAGCCTGATGAGGGCAAATCCTAGACCTATCCCAGACCTAACTTGCGTTATCCTCTAAAATATTGATCGAAACCAGGTTTAATTGACTGTTTCAGTGTGATACCACATTACTACGTGATCCAATCCAGAAATAGCCCAGGATCTAGCCATGAGGTATGAGAAATATGCGAAAGTATGAGCCTGACGAGAGCAAATCCTAGACCTAACCCAGACCTAACATGCGTTATCCTCTAAAATATTTATCAAGACCAGGTTTAATTGATTGTTTCAGTGTGGTCCCACATTACTACGTGATCCAAACCAGGAAAAACCCAGGATCATTTCAACAAGTATGTGAAAAACGCGAAAGTATGAGCCTGATGAGGGCAAATCTCAGACCTATCCCAGACCTAACTTTTTTTTTTTTTTTTTTTTTTTTTTTTTTTTTTTTTTTTGTCGTGGGGAAAATCTTCGAAAGACTCCCTCCCACCTCCTTGGGGAGAGGTGGGAGGGGTGTGTGGGATTCCCCGCGCCCGTACAACGACAGGCGCGGGACCTACCCACTAAAAACCCCACGGTGACCCTTCGGCACGCTTTGGGAGGATACCGGGAATCGCTCGAAGCATTCTTCCGGTATCCTCCCCGTGCCCGCGCTTTCGCGCCCATCCCCCGGGGGGACAATCGTTCCCCCCAGTAGACACTCTGCCTCATAGCGGCGGGACGGGGCCACTCCATCCCGCCGCTATCCGTCCCGGGGCCGCGTTTAGTGGCGGCTGCGAGCCCCAACTCGCAACCGCCCGCGACCCCGTTTCCACCCCTCGGCGGCCGGGCGTTCATGGCCGCACCAGACCGCCGAGGGTGCCTCCCCTTGCGTCGGACCGGTGGGGGGAGGCACTCCTACCCCCAACCGGTCCGACCCGGCGCCGCCTGGCGGGAGGAGGGTCCCCTCAGGACCCCCCTCCCAGCCTAGGTCATCCGCCACGCCGAGGCGGCCGCCCGCGACGCCTCGCGACCGGGCGACGACCTCCGGCCACCGCACGAGCGCGAGCTTCAGTGCGCCGCTGAAGCTCGCGCTCCCTCCCCGCGGCCTCCTTCTGCAACATTACGTTCTCGCAGAAGGAGGCCACGGCCCTCCACTTCTCCTCGCTGCCGAGCATGGCGCGCACCACGCCCGGCAGCGAGACATCCCGCCCGACGACGCCGACCAGGACACGGCGCTCCCCCTCCCACGCGGGGCATACCTCCAGGGTATGATCCGCCGTGTCCTGCTCAGCGTCGCAGTGGCAGCAACGCGCCGTCGGCTCCTTCCCTATCCGGCACAGGTATCTTCCGAAGCTGCCATGCCCGGAAAATACCTGTGCCAGCCGGTAGGTGAGGCTGCCATGGCCTCTGTCCAGCCACTCCTTCAGGAGTGGCCGAACAGCCCCGACAGTCCGGTGCCCCGCGGTTGGCAGAGCCAGCCGCTCCTGCCACGCGAGCAACACGGACTGCCGGGCCTGGCGCTTCAAATCGCCCCAAGCAGGTTCCTGCCCGCCCGGGACCGCCCCCACCCCCGCGCGTCGGTCGACGCGGTGCCGGTACATCACCGCGTGCGACCGCGCGAGCAGGTCCATGGGCGGCATCCCCGCTAGAACCGTCGCCGCCTCATGTGACATGGTCCGATACCCGCGGACGACCCTGAGCGCCACGCGCCTCTGCACCCGACGCAGCATAGTCATGCTGCGCCGGGAGGCAGCCAGGTCGTCCGCCCAGACGGGGGCCCCGTATAGGGCCACCGACTGGACCATTGCCACATAGAGGCGACGAACTCGGCCCGCCGGGCCCCCCAGGTTGGGCAGGATCCGGCCCAGAGCCGCAACCATCCTTTCCAACCGGGGGACCAGGCAGCGGAAATGCTTCTCGAAACGCCAGTGGCTATCGAGGATCAGCTCTAGATACCTGATCTGGGGCTTCACCTCGATGTCAGCCCCACCCACCCGAATCAGAGGGGGTGGCGGATCCTGCCGAGGTGAATGAAACGCAATCACCTCGGTCTTATGGACCGCCACCGTCATCCCCATCCCCCTGATCCGGTCGACGACGCGTTGCGACCCCTCCTCCGCGCGACGCATGGCCCTCCCCCAGTGCGCCCCGACGGCCAGCACCAGTGTGTCATCCGCATAACACACCGTGCTGACGCCGTCGGGGAGGCCGGCCCGCAACACCGAGTCGTACGCGAT